>NC_059506.1:20086094-21372615 GCF_914767665.1 Harmonia axyridis
TTCGCTTCCGATAATGAAAACAATCTTAGGGCTTTTATCTCGTTGAATAAATCATTTTCTTTCACGTCAGCCTCTTTTTTTCCTAATCAGTTAGCTTTTGTTGAAGAGCATGACAGCATTTTAATAGATATTTATCATTTAATTTAAGAATATCACAAATAATTTTGATCAATTATTTTCAGAAAGAAATTTATTTTAAAAGCGATTTTTTAATCTTGAGGTGCCTCATCCGTCTGTTCATAATCGAAAAATTTTGGTTTATACTTTCGTCTTACAGAATATAATAGAGAAAAACCTTGATCTATCTCAAGAGCAGCCGCTAGTTTTCCAGATTCCGCAAGTTTTTACTCGAGAACATTATCATCCCTATAATTTTTGAAATGATCAACTAAATTCTTCAAATAGTTTTGGCACACTTTAATGTCAATCGCTACACTTTGCATCATTTTGCTTACAATATTAATCTGGAATGAAACATCATAAGAAATTATTATACTTCAAATAAATTTAAGAGAATGAATATTTAATAAAAGAGAAATGTCTATTTCTAGTTTCCATGTTAAAAGTATAATTTTCTGCAATTTCTAAAAGGCTATTACATATTTGAATAAAATAAAACTTTAGCATCAATTTTACTTGACCATCTAGTATCACTTAGGGGTTTTAGATGTAACTGAGGATCATGCTTTTTTATAACATTCCAATCTCCTTGTGGATGAAGAGAAATATATATAAAGTTCTTGTACAATATCAAAAGAGTTTGATTGTCTCAGTCTTTACTTGTCGGAAATTCATCTTGATGATTAAAAAGAAAAATAACTTATTTCCGCTTTATAAAGCGGAAATAAGTTATTTTACTTTTAAATCATCAATATCAAAAGAGTCCACTGTTTCATTTGAAACCTTAGCAGCATCATTTTCAGTTAAATTTATGCTGTGTGCAGCACATGGCGCAAAAAATGCCCTTTTGATGACAAACCTCCAATAAAATCGGAAATTACACCAAGCCTGTAAAATATATAAAAACCATACTTAATAAAACATCACAATGTAACTAACAACAAACAAGTATTACATACTTACATATTATTCTGGAACACATTTAATCCTCATTAGCTAGTAGCTACTTGGATAATGGAGGAAATTATTTGAACTCGAATTATTCAGTACCTGCTTACAAAACTGTAGTAATTATTCGAGCATAAAATTCTTAGAAAACTGAAAGATAAAGATTGTTATCTCACTTTTAGACAGGAAAGTGAGTTGGACATTACAACTTGAATGTTTTTCTGAAGAAAATATCATATTGTCGAAAGTTCGCATTGCTCAAAAGAAAAAAAAATTGAAATTTCTGAAATTTTTTTTCCGTAATTATTAAAAATTGAAATTTTTCGAAATACTTCACCTCACTCTCAACAGATTCAAACATCGGAAAAAATGGAATTTTTCAATAAAAAATATTGTAAACCTAAATTTTCAAGAAAAACCTATAAAATTCAAAATATAAGATTTTCCTATGTAAAAAAAAATCCTAACTACAGATTTCAAGACAACGGTAAGTATTTATAAATTATCAAAGGTAATTCCACGAGTGCTTCAAATTTTATCGATAATCTTTTCTTTTCCACGAAAACGTGTTTATTTGGCAAAAACATGAAAATAAACCGATTGATAAAATTACGGCGATTCGTGTGCATAGTAGGTATTTTGGTTGCAATTCATACTTCATAAAATGTTTTTGTTGTTATTAATGAAAAAGTACCAAGTATGTGCTATCGTTGTATTCCAAATAGAATAACACGCAATTTTCACTGACAATATACAGGGGGTGCCATTTGAAAAAAAAAATTAAGGGTAGCTACCACAGGGCTGTCAAATGTAAGAACATTTTTTTACATCATTGGGAAAGTACTTTGATGTTATCCAAGCAAATTTTCTATTTTTTTATTATCTTGTCAAATAAGCTGGATATTGCCTGTATACGATAACTAGGGACACCTGGTAGATATGTCAGGAAATTACTGCACATCATATTTAAAAAGTACTGATTTTGATAATTTCTTTTTCTAAATCTTGAATTCATATTAAGGATTTTTTCGTTGGCTGTTTCTAAATCTATTTCATATAATTTTGTTAATTTAAACGAAAATCCATTAGAGTACTTTCCATTGGCAACTTTCTCTGAATTGGTGGTATTTTGTTTTGTGGAGGGGATGGAGGGATAGCAGCTCTAGTCCCGCTAGTCAAAGTAGGAATGATTCAGGTAAACATTAAATCCTCATTAACTACTTGAATAGATAACGGAAAACATTATTCACACCCTGTTACTCTCATTGAATTATGAAAGAACTAAATGATAAAGACTATTGTATTGCTTTCTAGCGAGGTCATTATAATTTTAATGTTTCTTCACAAATTTGTAGAAAATTTCACATTCTCGAAAATTTGACTTTCCTTATCAGAAAACAAGAAGTTTAATGAAAATATCTGAAAATTTGTTGCAGGAATTACTGAAATTGAAATTTTTCGATATACTTTACCTAACTTGTGCAGATTCAACTACGGAAAAATTGAAGATAGAAATTCATAGTAAAAAATATTGGTTACCTATATATTTAAGATGTATGTAGTTATAAAATTCGAAACATAAGATTTCTTATGAAAATGAATTCTGAACGCTGAAAATACAAGATGATTTCTAACTACTTATTTTAAAAAACGGTATTTATAAATTATACCACGAGTGCTTCAAAAAAAAATGAAATATGAAAACACACCCATTGATAAAATCACGGTGACTGGTGATTTCATCTAAATTTCATCAAACAAAAAATTTAATGAATAATCTCAAAATTAGTTTCAAGAAATATTATAAAATTAAAATTTTTCGAAATACTTTATCTTACTTTCATTGGATTCAATCTTCGGAACAATTAAAAATAAAAATTTATAGTTAAAAATATTGTATAATTTGTGTACCTATGTAATATATATTCATATACCAAAATGATGTTATCAAAGCAAATTTTCCTTTTTTTTATTGTCTTGCCAAATAAGCTAGATATTGCCTGTATACGATAACTAGGGACACCCGGTAGATATGTTAGGCAATTACTTACATCATATTAAAAAAGTACCGATTTTGCAACATATTTTGAATCGAGAATTTTTGATAATTTCTTTTTCTAAATCTTGAATTCATATTCAGGATTTTTTCGTTGGCTGTTCCTAAATCTATTTCATATAATTTTGTTAATATAAATGAAAATTCATTAGAGACGTAAAGTTCTTTCCATTGGCAACTTTCTCTTAATGGATGGTATTTTGTTTTGTGGAGGGGATGGAGGTTGTCAGCCCTAGTCCCGCAAGTCAAAGTAGGAAGATTCAGGTAAAGATTAAATCCTCATTAACTACTTGAATAGATAACGGAAAACATTATTTACACCCTGTAACTCTCATTGAATTATGAAAGAACTAAATGATAAAGACTATTGTATTGCTTTCTAGCGAGGTCATTATAATTTTAATGTTTCTCCACAAATTTCTAGAAAATTTTCCATTCCTTATCAGAAAACAAGAATTTTAATAAATATATCTGAAAATTTGTTGCAGGAATTACTGAAAATGAAAGTTTTCGATATACTTTACCTAACTTGTGGAAATTCAACTACGGAAAAATTGAAGATAGAAATTCATAGTAAAAAATATTGGTTACCTATATATTTAAGATGTATGTAGCTATAAAATTCGAAACATAAGATTTTCTTATGAAAATGAATTATGAACACTGAAAATACAAGATTATTCCTAACTACTTCTTTTTAAAAACGGTATTTATAAATTATACCACGAGTGCTTCAAAAAAAAAATAAAATATGAAAACACACCAATTGATAAAATCACGGTGACTCGTGATTTCATTCAAATTTCATCAAACAAAAAATTTAATGAATAATCTTAAAATCAGTTTCAAGAAATATTATAAAATTAACAATGTGTACAATATTTAGTACAATATCCAAACGAGTAATATCATACGATATTAATTATTTATCTGGTTATCTAATGTATCAGCAATATAATTGCCATCAACATAAACCATTGTCAGACAGAAGGTCTCCACGCCATTACGTAGGAATCATAATCGAAAGTAACCCAAGGAGAATGATGTCATCAAGGGAGGATAGCGATATACCGGTTTCACCCTTATTAGGGATCATCAGTACCGCATAACCCTACCCAAGATGACAATCAAACGAAATAGCAGGCATCTTATTGAACGCTGGCAGTCGCTAGTCAGTATGAATTACTGAAGAGCGCCACCCAGCGGACAAATAACCTAACTACCTCCTCCATGAGTACCTCGAAAAAGCAGAATCCCACGTCAACAAGGAAAATCTTCCGTTTTTTAGCCTAAGCGACATTCATATTGAAAAATAACAAAATAAAACGGCTGTTATTTGGATATAATTGATGAAATTAACAATGTGTACAATATTTAGTACAATATCCAAACGAGTAATATCATACGATATTAATTATAAAATTAAAATTTTTCGAAATACTTTACCATACTTTCAGTGGATTCAAATTTGTATAATTTGTGTACCTATATAATATATATTTATATACTAATATATTCTGTATATATATAAAATTCAAAATATAAGATTTCTTCATGAGAATGAATACTGAATACTAAATTTCAAACTTCGGACATTTGTTCGTGAGAATTTTTTCTTAAAAAGACCTAACGAATCATCATCTAAAATTTCGTGGTAGCTAGAAATATTTCATTTTGTATATTTATTCTATGGGATTCATTAACCGATCCTAGGAAAGTTCATTATTTTTCATTATTTTTCGAAGGTTTTTTTTCATTGTCAAATATCATCTTTTAAAGAATTGAATAAATTTTGAATTTACTCCAATAAAAATTTTAATTGCAATAAAAATCTTGAACTGAAAAGAAATATACATATATTTGTTTTAGGAATTATAAAAAAATATTTTTTTTCAAATTATTTCAGCACATTATTTAATGATATAATTTTTATTTTATAATTTAGAAAGTTACCATATACATATAATTCTTGTGTTATCTTTCTATATTGAAACTAACTAAAGATTCAAAATAAGTTCATACGCAAATTGATATAAATATACACTGATCACCTTTTAAACTACAATTAAAATTTCAAAAACTGAAATCAATGGAAAATTATTGAAGAATTCGTTCAAGGAATTATTAAAAAATGAAGATGATCCAAAATACTATTCCGCCCATTTAGCTATGTCATGTTTTGAAACTTTTTGGGACCGAAATTCATAGTAAAAAATAATGTGTACATATAAGTATATTGCGATTGTTTTGAATATTTTCCATAAGCTGTTTTTTGACGTGATATATGTACATAGTTCTTTACATGCTTTTTAACTGACATTGATTCTTGCAGTTTTATTCATTATAATTCTGAAATTTAGATATTTGAATCTGTCCTCATACGACAATCCTCATTCAATAATTCTATTGTTTAATTTTTGAAATAGTATGTTTTTACTATCATCTGTAGGTGATTTTGATATGAGATCTAATGCTGAAAACAAATTTTTTAACACAATTTTGTTCTTTATGATCCATGGTACATTTATATGAAACAACCTACGTACAGCTTCATACTTCTGTGAAAATTCTATATTTTTTTCGTTTTTCTACTGTGTCTTTTTTCAAATGGAAATGATAAATAAATATTCTATTATTATAACTTTTTTATCATATCATTGAAATAATAATAACTAAAATATAAACATAAGTATAAAAAAGAAGAAGAATATGAAATATCAAAACAAGAAGTTCCATGCGCATGAATTCGTTGAGTCATTAAGTAAAGTCATTAAGTGAAGTCAGAAAGAGTATATAAACTCAGAGAAGTTTTCAAAGCCATCATAATATTTTGAGCTTTCGAGTGAAAGGTGTTTTTGTGTTTTGAATTTGAAATTCTATAGATATTAAATATGTCTTTTTTGGATATAGAAGCGGAAGTTAGCAGTGAGGTGAGTTGGCATATTATATTTTTTCTTTTCATTTCATTAATATTTTTCTGATAACTATAAAAATTGAAATCAATCAAAAATAATTGAAGAATTCGTTCAAGGAATTATTAGAAAATGAAAATTGTCCAAAATACTTTTCCGTCCTTCTAGCTATTTCATGTTTTGAAACTTTTTGTGACAGAAATTCATAGTAAAAAATAATGTGTTTATATAAGTTGTATATTGCGATTATTTTGAATATTTTGCATAAGTGGTTTTTTGACGTGATATCTTTACATGCTTTTTTACTGACGTTGATTTTTGCAGTTTTATTCATGATAATCCTGAAAATTAGATATTTGAATCTGTCCTCTTCCGACAATCCTGATATTATTTGTAGTCGTATTCATATTCAAATTAGATATTTCTATGAATTTAGAATAATAATCCAACACTAATAGATAATTTCTTTTATTGAAGTAGAATAAATCGATTCCAACTTTAATCCACGGCTCATTAGGAATATCATGATTAATTAGAGGTTCTTTTACATTTTGTTTTCTATATAGGTTACAAGTTTCACAAGAATCACTCAATTTATCTATTTGTAATGATAAACTTGGCCAAATTACTAGTTCTCTAGCTCTGTTTTAAATTTTTTTTTTACCCATATGTCCTATATGTAATTGTTTTAATGTATCTTGTCTTAATTCTTCCGGTATTAAAATTTTGTCACCTTTGCATATTAAACCTTCCATAAAAGTTAATTCATCTCTATAGGACCAATAAACTTTCATGTCACTTTCTAAATTCTTCTTGTTATTAGGAAAACCATTTTTTATTAATATTACTAAATTTTGCAAATGACTGTCAGTTTCGATTATTTGTTTGATCTTTTCTATTTTTAAATCTGATACAGGTAAATTCTTTATTATTGAGCAAATATGCAAATCAATATCTTTTGCAAATTCATATTCTTCATCAATATAGGTTCTTGATAAAGCATCAGCAATTTTCAATTCCTTCCCCGGTTTATATACTAATTTAAATTGGTAAGGTTGAAGTTTTAAAAGCATTCTTTGCAATCGAGGAGGTGTTTTAACAAGAGGTTTTGAGAAAATTGATATTAATAGTCGATGATCAGTTTCAATAGTGATATCTCCATTTGCAAATAAATATTGATGAAATTTTTCACAACTGAATACTACTGGAAGCATTTCTTTTTCTATTTGCGCATAAGATTTTTGAGATTCTGTCAAGGACCTTGATGCATAGCCAATTATTTTATTTTTCTGTTTGATACAAGTACCAAGACCTTTTGAAGATATTACATCATCACATGATATTATTATGTCTTCATTCGGTTGAAAATATCCTAATATAGGTTCTTTTGAAATAATATTTTTTAACGATTCGAATGAATTTTGTTGTTCATGATTCCATTGAAATTCAATATTTGATTTTAATAAATTTTTTAGCGGTTCTGTTATACTAGATGCATTTGGAATAAATCTTTGTAAATATGTAATCATTCCTAAAAAGATTTCTACGTCTTTTTTATTCGGAGGAGTTTTATAAAATTCAATAGCTTTAATTTTTTCTTCATCTGGTTTTATTCCACTAGAAGTTAATATATGACCCATGTATTTGATTTCGGTAATGCCAAATTTACATTTGTTTTTGTTCAGTTTAATATTATTTTTTATACAAATAGCCAATGCAATTTTTAAAATTTTGTCATGTTCCTCAATGCTTCTTGCAAATATTAAAATATCATCTACATAAATTTTGATACCTTTAGCCAAAGAAAATAAATCACTTATACGTTTGAAAAATATTTCCGATGAATTACGCAAACCATATGGCAATCTTTTGAAACAGTATCTTCCGAAGGGAGTATTGAAAGTTGTAAGTTTCTTACTTTGATCATCCAATTTAACATGCCAAAAACCGTTACTACAATCTAGAGTGCTGAAATACTTAGCTCCTGATAACTCGTACGTTAATTCTTCTAATGATGGCACATGGAAATAGAAAGAAGAAAGAAGAAAGAAAGAAAGAAAGAAAGTTTATTCAGAAGTAGAAATGTTCTCGTTTTATGGCTTTATTCAAGTCCTTGTAGTCAATGCAGATTCTTATATCATTATTGGGCTTATGAACGATTACCATTGAGCTGACCCAATCGGTTGGCTCCGATAATTTCTCTATAATATTTTCGTTTTCTAAGTCTTGAAGTTTTTGTTTCAGTTTTTCGTGAAGATTGAATGGAATTTTTCGCGGTGGTTGAATTATTGGAGTTATATTTGGATCAACTTCTATGTGTTACTCATCTTTCAAACATCCGATACCTGTGAACAGATCATTATAATTGGAAAAAAATTTAGCATAAGTTTCATTTTTATTGCAGTCCTTCACTTTATGGCCTTTTTTTATAGGGGATGAAATCGTTTATTTCAGTTTACAGCGCGTACGCTTAAACTCGCCTGACGGATGGAGTTTAATTATCTTTTACAACTTGTTTCGGGTAGCGCGCTCCTGTTAGGTCGCGCCGTCGCGCCACCCCATTAATTGATTTGGTGTGTATTCTTTTTAATTTGAAGTTTCTGGAAGATCATCCGTTATGTTAATTGGGATGCACTCCGTTAATTTTTATTGTCCTCGTTCCGGGACTCTAACGTTTCCTCTAATTTAAATTCAAATTTTTTAATCTAAGTTGCTGCTGGAGTTTTAGATAAGACTTTCGCGATGATGTGGCTCGTTATTCTATGATGGATGCAGAATTTTTGCAGACGTTTGGAAGGTGCATTACAGTGGTGACGCCAGCTTTTAAGAATAGTTAACAAATTCATCTTTTATTTTTTTGTCCATGCAATATTTCAGGGGGGGGGCAGCAAAAATTTAGAGACGGATCCTACCCTGGTTATTGGTTTCTCAAAAATGTCACCCGTATCAAAAAAAATATTTTTTTCAACTCAATTTTTGTAATTTTGTAAAATTATTATTAGTTTTCCATAAACAATAGGCCATCGCGGTGAATCACCCTGTACATCATTATCATTTAGCCTTCTGCTTCCACTGAGGGATATAAATGTTGCCTTACAATAACGAAGAAATAAAATTCAATTCGGCAACGTAGCTGCTAATTTGACATAGAAAATTGGATGTCATTCAAGGATCTCAAGGTCATGCACCTGTTCTACCCTAGTTTGTCTTATCTTCAGACAGAACATTTTCGAATTCATCTCAAACATTTTCGTGCATTTTCATCTCAAACGTCATCGTTGATATCGTTCCTTGATAGCATATTACAGGTCGAGAATAAAGAATAATCAAATTATAACACCGTAGAATAAGATAGTTTAATTTTGGATGTAACAGCAAAAGCGTTTGTATAGACTAATTCAAGTGACTTTGGATATACTATATACAGAAATATTATAATTTCCAAAATGATTTCCACTATTATATTGTAATTTTTTTCAGAATCTACAATTCTTAGAATTAACTGCGTTAGAAGAAGAAGAGGCCCGTAGAATAAATACCATATTATTTACCAATTCTAGTGAATTCAAATTACCATGGAGAGTTAAACAAAAATTTTCTTCGAGTGAGTATAGAGATCTTAATATAATTATTTATGGTCAATATGAATATGTAATATAATAATGAATCAACTAATATCAACTTTTTCAGAAAATCAGTGTAGAAAATCTGTGATCAATTACAATGGATTATCAATTACAAAACCTATTATCCAAAATGAGATGACAGGAAAACATCCGAAACCTTCAACTCCCCCTAGTTCAGCTGTAAAAACAATTGAAATTATTGCAAGAGATAATACACAGATAATTAAAAATGATTCAAATGGGACAATTGAAAAAATTGAAAGTAGCATCTCGAATAAAAATGAATCTAAAATTGAGGAGTCCACAGTGAATGTATATAAAAAATCATGGGCTAGTCTATTCGATAAAGATGTTAAAACAATATCGAATGGAAAAATACACAATAAAATTAATGATTCACATGTAACATCTTTAAAACATACAAAAGTAGTCGAAAAAATAGATTCAGCCACTCATATGTTAGGAGGTGAGTTCAAAACCATATCTTTATTTTTATATTTATCTTACTTTCAACTAACAATTTGCTTACATCTACAGTAGATAATTATTTTACTTAGTTGAACCCATTTTACTTGATGAAAAGTGGAATGCTTTGGTTGTTTCTATCATGGTTAGTAATATTCTTTAATTTTCAGAATTTCTCAAGAACTATAAAATTGATGAGACCCAAACCAGTTTTAAACCCAGGGGTTTACGAAACAGAAGTAACTTTTGTTATATAAACTCAATATTACAAGCCTTACTTGCTTGCCCACCACTTTGTAATCTCCTCAAACGGCTATCAGAGAACTTCACTCACAATAATGCACTGAAATCAATAACAATGAGTGAAAATATGTAAGTATAAATTAATATAATTTGCAACTTTGATTGAATAACAATTTTATATATGTATTTTAATTATTCAACTATTCCAGGTGTAAATTTATGAATAACTTCGATAATCTGCCCAATGTAAGACGCAAGTCACGTTCAAAAAAGAAGAACAAGAAGCAAACTTTCATCAATATAGATAATGGCAATTCGTTTGAGGCCTCATCGTTTTATACGATGCTAAACGGAACACGTAGCGATTCTTTCCTTGTTGAAGGCCGACAAGAGGACGCCGAAGAGTTCTTGAGCCTTTTGTTAAATGGGCTCAATGATGAAATGATGGAAATAATGAAATTGATTAGCCATGACGAAAATATTCAAGCAGCTAAAGAAGAAGTGAAAATAGAAGGGAATGTAACAAGAGAAATACAAATGGACAAGACACCGATTAGTGATATATTCGGAGGACTTCTCTGTTCAAGAATCCATAAAACCGGAGATGAAACTTCAGAAAATATTGAACCATTCCTAACATTGCCATTAAATATTAAGAAAGCAAATAACATAGCTGAAGCATTAGAAGGCCTTACAACCAAGAACAAACTAGAGGGTCTGACATCATCGAAAACGAAAGAACCGGTTGAAGCATGGCAGCAAGTGATGATAGAGAAGTTGCCTGTAGTTTTAGTATTACATTTGAAATGCTTCGAATACAGAATGAATGGCTGCACTAAAATAATGAAGACTATAGAATTTCCCATCAATCTGCAGATTGATTCTGAAATATTATCTGGAAGGACGAATACTTCAGCGGAGAGACAATATAAATTAATATCTGTAGTATACCATGTAGGAAAGGAGGCCAGCTATGGGCATTATATAGCAGATACTTTCCATTCGGGGTATAATACATGGTTGAGGTTTGATGACTCTAAAATAAACAGAGTTACGGAAGAAGATGTTCTTAAACGTCAAGGAGATAGAGTTCCTTATTTATTATTTTATCGAAGGAGTGATACGGTGTGAAGTGTAAAAATTCATTGATATAGTTGTTAATTTGTACAGATTAGATTTAAGGATGCTGAACATTGTAATATTTTTCTGTTGTTTCATGAGTAATGCCATGTATTGTATTTCGGGAGAATATGATAAATTGACTATACAATGTTGTATATATATATATATATATATATATATATATATATATGTATATAAAAAATAAATATTATATTTTAATAAACGGACTTTGTATAAATGTAAAATTTTTTTTGTTTTTTTTGAAGAAATTTCTTTTCCTAAAACTTAAATTAAATTCAATTTTTGCAAGAACTACGATCTCAGAAGGAAAAAAAGATCGTCTTCGTGAAAATTCCAATAAACCATAAACAGTATTAGCTCAGGACTTTGGACTCTCATCTTTATTCCTTTTTCTTTGCTCTTGAAATCAGGTGAATTTCGCTCAATGTAATAAAAAAAAGTTGACCAAATTTTATAATTTTCCCCTGTGTTCAGCGGTGCTATGTTCTCCTACTTCTGTAACCTAGATAAATGAGGATATTTTGGAAGATCGTACCTCATGCACTCGAATCATGTAATTTTTTTTTGTTTCACAAACTCCTTAAAGGGGGGAGGTGGAAAAAAGCACTGCTTGATAATCGAAATTTTTTTTGTTTTGTTAAGAATTTAGTGTAAAATGGTTGAAAATCTATCAGCAACCTTTATTGCCTTAAGAACTTTATGGTGTTAGTTGTAACATAATACATTTTTAATATGTTTCAAAACTTATAAGCTGTATTCTTCTATAAATTATTCATGAAGGCATAAACATTCAATTAGGATCAATGCAGAAATTGAATGGATGTTTTTCTTGATTTGGCTGTTGCAAAATTTTTTATATAATCAATCAATCAATTTTATCGAGTATCTCTTGCTCTATATCTAAGATTGCCAATCCAGAAAATCTGTCTCATGACATGGTAGACTTCAAAAAGTTTTCAATTATTTTTAATTCAGTGAATGATCTCTTACCAGAAGCAACAGACACAGGTAAAGTGAGAAGGATTCTTGAGGCAATACTAAGATTCGGTAGAGAAGAAGTAAGATTATATTCGAAAATATATTGTAGAATTTCAAGAGGATTTTCGCTTCCGATAATGAAAACAATCTTAGGGCTTTTATCTCGTTGAATAAATCATTTTCTTTCACGTCAGCCTCTTTTTTTCCTAATCAGTTAGCTTTTGTTGAAGAGCATGACAGCATTTTAATAGATATTTATCATTTAATTTAAGAATATCACAAATAATTTTGATCAATTATTTTCAGAAAGAAATTTATTTTAAAAGCGATTTTTTAATCTTGAGGTGCCTCATCCGTCTGTTCATAATCGAAAAATTTTGGTTTATACTTTCGTCTTACAGAATATAATAGAGAAAAACCTTGATCTATCTCAAGAGCAGCCGCTAGTTTTCCAGATTCCGCAAGTTTTTACTCGAGAACATTATCATCCCTATAATTTTTGAAATGATCAACTAAATTCTTCAAATAGTTTTGGCACACTTTAATGTCAATCGCTACACTTTGCATCATTTTGCTTACAATATTAATCTGGAATGAAACATCATAAGAAATTATTATACTTCAAATAAATTTAAGAGAATGAATATTTAATAAAAGAGAAATGTCTATTTCTAGTTTCCATGTTAAAAGTATAATTTTCTGCAATTTCTAAAAGGCTATTACATATTTGAATAAAATAAAACTTTAGCATCAATTCTACTTGACCATCTAGTATCACTTAGGGGTTTTAGATGTAACTGAGGATCATGCTTTTTTATAACATTCCAATCTCCTTGTGGATGAAGAGAAATATATATAAAGTTTTTGTACAATATCAAAAGAGTTTGATTGTCTCAGTCTTTACTTGTCGGAAATTCATCTTGATGATTAAAAAGAAAAATAACTTATTTCCGCTTTATAAAGCGGAAATAAGTTATTTTACTTTTAAATCATCAATATCAAAAGAGTCCACTGTTTCATTTGAAACCTTAGCAGCATCATTTTCAGTTAAATTTATGCTGTGTGCAGCACATGGCGCTAAAAATGCCCTTTTGATGACAAACCTCCAATAAAATCGGAAATTACACCAAGCCTGTAAAATATATAAAAACCATACTTAATAAAACATCACAATGTAACTAACAACAAACAAGTATTACATACTTACATATTATTCTGGAACACATTTAATCCTCATTAGCTAGTAGCTACTTGGATAATGGAGGAAATTATTTGAACTCGAATTATTCAGTACCTGCTTACAAAACTGTAGTAATTATTCGAGCATAAAATTCTTAGAAAACTGAAAGATAAAGATTGTTATCTCACTTTTAGACAGGAAAGTGAGTTGGACATTACAACTTGAATGTTTTTCTGAAGAAAATATCATATTGTCGAAAGTTCGCATTGCTCAAAAGAAAAAAAAATTGAAATTTCTGAAATTTTTTTTCCGTAATTATTAAAAATTGAAATTTTTCGAAATACTTCACCTCACTCTCAACAGATTCAAACATCGGAAAAAATGGAATTTTTCAATAAAAAATATTGTAAACCTAAATTTTCAAGAAAAACCTATAAAATTCAAAATATAAGATTTTCCTATGTAAAAAAAAATCCTAACTACAGATTTCAAGACAACGGTAAGTATTTATAAATTATCAAAGGTAATTCCACGAGTGCTTCAAATTTTATCGATAATCTTTTCTTTTCCACGAAAACGTGTTTATTTGGCAAAAACATGAAAATAAACCGATTGATAAAATTACGGCGATTCGTGTGCATAGTAGGTATTTTGGTTGCAATTCATACTTCATAAAATGTTTTTGTTGTTATTAATGAAAAAGTACCAAGTATGTGCTATCGTTGTATTCCAAATAGAATAACACGCAATTTTCACTGACAATATACAGGGGGTGCCATTTGAAAAGAAAAATTAAGGGTAGCTACCACAGGGCTGTCAAATGTAAGAACATTTTTTCACATCATTGGGAAAGTACTTTGATGTTATCCAAGCAAATTTTCTATTTTTTTATTATCTTGTCAAATAAGCTGGATATTGCCTGTATACGATAACTAGGGACACCTGGTAGATATGTCAGGAAATTAGTGCACATCATATTTAAAAAGTACTGATTTTGATAATTTCTTTTTCTAAATCTTGAATTCATATTAAGGATTTTTTCGTTGGCTGTTTCTAAATCTATTTCATATAATTTTGTTAATTTAAACGAAAATCCATCAGAGTACTTTCCATTGGCAACTTTCTCTGAATTGGTGGTATTTTGTTTTGTGGAGGGGATGGAGGGATAGCAGCTCTAGTCCCGCTAGTCAAAGTAGGAATGATTCAGGTAAACATTAAATCCTCATTAACTACTTGAATAGATAACGGAAAACATTATTCACACCCTGTTACTCTCATTGAATTATGAAAGAACTAAATGATAAAGACTATTGTATTGCTTTCTAGCGAGGTCATTATAATTTTAATAATTCTTCACAAATTTGTAGAAAATTTCACATTCTCGAAAATTTGACTTTCCTTATCAGAAAACAAGAAGTTTAATGAAAATATCTGAAAATTTGTTGCAGGAATTACTGAAATTGAAATTTTTCGATATACTTTACCTAACTTGTGCAGATTCAACTACGGAAAAATTGAAGATAGAAATTCATAGTAAAAAATATTGGTTACCTATATATTTAAGATGTATGTAGTTATAAAATTCGAAACATAAGATTTCTTATGAAAATGAATTCTGAACGCTGAAAATACAAGATGATTTCTAACTACTTATTTTGAAAAACGGTATTTATAAATTATACCACGAGTGCTTCAAAAAAAAATAAAATATGAAAACACACCCATTGATAAAATCACGGTGACTGGTGATTCCATCTAAATTTCATCAAACAAAAAATTTAATGAATAATCTCAAAATTAGTTTCAAGAAATATTATAAAATTAACATTTTTCGAAATACTTTATCTTACTTTCATTGGATTCAATCTTCGGAACAATTAAAAATAAAAATTTATAGTTAAAAATATTGTATAATTTGTGTACCTATGTAATATATATTCATATACCAAAATGATGTTATCAAAGCAAATTTTCCTTTTTTTTATTGTCTTGCCAAATAAGCTAGATATTGCCTGTATACGATAACTAGGGACACCCGGTAGATATAATAATAATAATAATAATAATAATAATAAAATGGTTTATTCTGTAAGCTACAGGGTATAAACATATAGTCACAGAGGCGTGAGCCTGTACGTGACTTCTAAATAAACAAAATAAAATGCAGTAGCCAGTATTCAAATAAATTAACAAATCAAGATCAAATTCTTTTAACATATTTCAATAAAAATATAAAAATCAACAAAAACTCAATAGCACAGTAATGATCATAGATAAGTGCCCATTCTATACATACAATTATATACATATATTATATCATAAACTCAGGGGCGCACTCATTCGGTCATGTCCACTATCAGCTACTCGGTCATCAAACAACACTGCATCAAAAAGCTCATTCTCTATTTCAAGTTACATCAATATACTTATTGGAGGAAGGTTGAATCCAGTAAGTAATTTATTCATTTCTCTTCTAGCAAAAATCAGTGAAAAATGGTGATCGTTATTGGGGATTTATTATTGAATTAAAATATCTTCTGCCCTTGTCAATTACCCAATTTTTCAATCTTTTTCTCTTCTTAATGAGTGTTGTGATGTTCTTCAATTCTTTTGGAACAGCGGCATATATTCTTGGGGCCAGATAGGCAAAGCATCTTTGGCCTATACGTTTTCCTGCTCTTGGAGTAAGGTATTGATTCGTCTTGTTCCGTGTTTCATATTCACACTTAGTTAGTTGGAGTTGAATCTTCTTTTCACTTATGCCATTTAAAATCTGCTGTACAAATAATTGGTGGGGATTCATGACCCTGGAAACAGTAAACAATTCATCTGATGGATACAGAAGAGGCTTTCCGTAGATAATTCGTAGCAACCATTTCTGGATCACCTCAACCCTCCTCATATGACAACTATATGCTCCACCCCAACCTATTATCCCATATGCCATTTGGGATTGACATAAAGCTGAGTATACCATCATCAAGCTTTTTGTATCCAAGTACTTCCTGAGATATCTAAACTTGGTAAGTAAAATGTTAAAATGTTAATATGTTAGGCAATTACTTACATCATATTAAAAAAGTACCGATTTTGCAACATATTTTGAATCGAGAATTTTTGATAATTTCTTTTTCTAAATCTTGAATTCATATTCAGGATTTTTTCGTTGGCTGTTCCTAAATCTATTTCATATAATTTTGTTAATATAAACGAAAATTCATTAGAGACGTAAAGTTCTTTCCATTGGCAACTTTCTCTTAATGGATGGTATTTTGTTTTGTGGAGGGGATGGAGGTTGTCAGCCCTAGTCCCGCAAGTCAAAGTAGGAAGATTCAGGTAAAGATTAAATCCTCATTAACTACTTGAATAGATAACGGAAAACATTATTTACACCCTGTAACTCTCATTGAATTATGAAAGAACTAAATGATAAAGACTATTGTATTGCTTTCTAGCGAGGTCATTATAATTTTAATGTTTCTCCACAAATTTCTAGAAAATTTTCCATTCCTTATCAGAAAACAAGAATTTTAATAAATATATCTGAAAATTTGTTGCAGGAATTACTGAAAATGAAAGATTTCGATATACTTTACCTAACTTGTGGAAATTCAACTACGGAAAAATTGAAGATAGAAATTCATAGTAAAAAATATTGGTTACCTATATATTTAAGATGTATGTAGCTATAAAATTCGAAACATAAGATTTTCTTATGAAAATGAATTATGAACACTGAAAATACAAGATTATTCCTAACTACTTCTTTTTAAAAACGGTATTTATAAATTATACCACGAGTGCTTCAAAAAAAAAATAAAATATGAAAACACACCAATTGATAAAATCACGGTGACTCGTGATTTCATTCAAATTTCATCAAACAAAAAATTTAATGAATAATCTTAAAATCAGTTTCAAGAAATATTATAAAATTAAAATTTTTCGAAATACTTTACCATACTTTCAGTGGATTCAAATTTGTATAATTTGTGTACCTATATAATATATATTTATATACTAATATATTCTGTATATATATAAAATTCAAAATATAAGATTTCTTCATGAGAATGAATACTGAATACTAAATTTCAAACTTCGGACATTTGTTCGTGAGAATTTTTTCTTAAAAAGACCTAACGAATCATCATCTAAAATTTCGTGGTAGCTAGAAATATTTCATTTTGTATATTTATTCTATGGGATTCATTAACCGATCCTAGGAAAGTTCATTATTTTTCATTATTTTTCGAAGGTTTTTTTTCATTGTCAAATATCATCTTTTAAAGAATTGAATAAATTTTGAATTTACTCCAATAAAAATTTTAATTGCAATAAAAATCTTGAACTGAAAAGAAATATACATATATTTGTTTTAGGAATTATAAAAAAATATTTTTTTTCAAATTATTTCAGCACATTATTTAATGATATAATTTTTATTTTATAATTTAGAAAGTTACCATATACATATTATAATTCTTGTGTTATCTTTCTATATTGAAACTAACTAAAGATTCAAAATAAGTTCATACGCAAATTGATATAAATATACACTGATCACCTTTTAAACTACAATTAAAATTTCAAAAACTGAAATCAATGGAAAATTATTGAAGAATTCGTTCAAGGAATTATTAAAAAATGAAGATGATCCAAAATACTATTCCGCCCATTTAGCTATGTCATGTTTTGAAACTTTTTGGGACCGAAATTCATAGTAAAAAATAATGTGTACATATAAGTATATTGCGATTGTTTTGAATATTTTCCATAAGCTGTTTTTTGACGTGATATATGTACATAGTTCTTTACATGCTTTTTAACTGACATTGATTCTTGCAGTTTTATTCATTATAATTCTGAAATTTAGATATTTGAATCTGTCCTCATACGACAATCCTCATTCAATAATTCTATTGTTTAATTTTTGAAATAGTATGTTTTTACTATCATCTGTAGGTGATTTTGATATGAGATCTAATGCTGAAAACAAATTTTTTAACACAATTTTGTTCTTTATGATCCATGGTACATTTATATGAAACAACCTACGTACAGCTTCATACTTCTGTGAAAATTCTATATTTTTTTCGTTTTTCTACTGTGTCTTTTTTCAAATGGAAATGATAAATAAATATTCTATTATTATAACTTTTTTATCATATCATTGAAATAATAATAACTAAAATATAAACATAAGTATAAAAAAGAAGAAGAATATGAAATATCAAAACAAGAAGTTCCATGCGCATGAATTCGTTGAGTCATTAAGTAAAGTCATTAAGTGAAGTCAGAAAGAGTATATAAACTCAGAGAAGTTTTCAAAGCCATCATAATATTTTGAGCTTTCGAGTGAAAGGTGTTTTTGTGTTTTGAATTTAAAATTCTATAGATATTAAATATGTCTTTTTTGGATATAGAAGCGGAAGTTAGCAGTGAGGTGAGTTGGCATATTATATTTTTTCTTTTCATTTCATTAATATTTTTCTGATAACTAAAAATTGAAATCAATCAAAAATAATTGAAGAATTCGTTCAAGGAATTATTAGAAAATGAAAATTGTCCAAAATACTTTTCCGTCCTTCTAGCTATTTCATGTTTTGAAACTTTTTGTGACAGAAATTCATAGTAAAAAATAATGTGTTTATATAAGTATATTGCGATTATTTTGAATATTTTGCATAAGTGGTTTTTTGACGTGATATCTTTACATGCTTTTTTACTGACGTTGATTTTTGCAGTTTTATTCATAATAATCTGTCTTCTTCCGACAATCCTGATATTATTTGTAGTCGTATTCATATTCAAATTAGATATTTCTATGAATTTAGAATAATAATCCAACACTAATAGATAATTTCTTTTATTGAAGTAGAATAAATCGATTCCAACTTTAATCCACGGCTCATTAGGAATATCATGATTAATTAGAGGTTCTTTTACATTTTGTTTTCTATATAGGTTACAAGTTTCACAAGAATCACTCAATTTATCTATTTGTAATGATAAACTTGGCCAAATTACTAGTTCTCTAGCTCTGTTTTAAATTTTTTTTTTACCCATATGTCCTATATGTAATTGTTTTAATGTATCTTGTCTTAATTCTTCCGGTATTAAAATTTTGTCACCTTTGCATATTAAACCTTCCATAAAAGTTAATTCATCTCTATAGGACCAATAAACTTTCATGTCACTTTCTAAATTCTTTTTGTTATTAGGAAAACCATTTTTTATTAATATTACTAAATTTTGCAAATGACTGTCAGTTTCGATTATTTGTTTGATCTTTTCTATTTTTAAATCTGATACAGGTAAATTCTTTATTATTGAGCAAATATGCAAATCAATATCTTTTGCAAATTCATATTCTTCATCAATATAGGTTCTTGATAAAGCATCAGCAATTTTCAATTCCTTCCCCGGTTTATATACTAATTTAAATTGGTAAGGTTGAAGTTTTAAAAGCATTCTTTGCAATCAAGGAGGTGTTTTAACAAGAGGTTTTGAGAAAATTGATATTAATAGTCGATGATCAGTTTCAATAGTGATATCTCCATTTGCAAATAAATATTGATGAAATTTTTCACAACTGAATACTACTGGAAGCATTTCTTTTTCTATTTGCGCATAAGATTTTTGAGATTCTGTCAAGGACCTTGATGCATAGCCAATTATTTTATTTTTCTGTTTGATACAAGTACCAAGACCTTTTGAAGATATTACATCATCACATGATATTATTATGTCTTCATTCGGTTGAAAATATCCTAATATAGGTTCTTTTGAAATAATATTTTTTAACGATTCGAATGAATTTTGTTGTTCATGATTCCATTGAAATTCAATATTTGATTTTAATAAATTTTTTAGCGGTTCTGTTATACTAGATGCATTTGGAATAAATCTTTGTAAATATGTAATCATTCCTAAAAAGATTTCTACGTCTTTTTTATTCGGAGGAGTTTTATAAAATTCAATAGCTTTAATTTTTTCTTCATCTGGTTTTATTCCACTAGAAGTTAATATATGACCCATGTATTTGATTTCGGTAATGCCAAATTTACATTTGTTTTTGTTCAGTTTAATATTATTTTTCATACAAATAGCCAATGCAATTTTTAAAATTTTGTCATGTTCCTCAATGCTTCTTGCAAATATTAAAATATCATCTACATAAATTTTGATACCTTTAGCCAAAGAAAATAAATCACTTATACGTTTGAAAAATATTTCCGATGAATTACGCAAACCATATGGCAATCTTTTGAAACAGTATCTTCCGAAGGGAGTATTGAAAGTTGTAAGTTTCTTACTTTGATCATCCAATTTAACATGCCAAAAACCGTTACTACAATCTAGAGTGCTGAAATACTTAGCTCCTGATAACTCGTACGTTAATTCTTCTAATGATGGCACATGGAAATGTTCTCGTTTTATGGCTTTATTCAAGTCCTTGTAGTCAATGCAGATTCTTATATCATTATTGGGCTTACGAACGATTACCATTGAGCTGACCCAATCGGTTGGCTCCGATAATTTCTCTATAATATTTTCGTCTTCTAAGTCTTGAAGTTTTTGTTTCAGTTTTTCGTGAAGATTGAATGGAATTTTTCGCGGTGGTTGAATTATTGGAGTTATATTTGGATCAACTTCTATGTGTTACTCATCTTTCAAACATCCGATACCTGTGAACAGATCATTATAATTGGAAAAAAAATTAGCATAAGTTTCATTTTTATTGCAGTCCTTCACTTTATGGCCTTTTTTTATAGGGGATGAAATCGTTTATTTCAGTTTACAGCGCGTACGCTTAAACTCGCCTGACGGATGGAGTTTAATTATCTTTTACAACTTGTTTCGGGTAGCGCGCTCCTGTTAGGTCGCGCCGTCGCGCCACCCCATTAATTGATTTGGTGTGTATTCTTTTTAATTTGAAGTTTCTGGAAGATCATCCGTTATGTTAATTGGGATGCACTCCGTTAATTTTTATTGTCCTCGTTCCGGGACTCTACCGTTTCCTCTAATTTAAATTCAAATTTTTTAATCTAAGTTGCTGCTGGAGTTTTAGATAAGACTTTCGCGATGATGTGACTCGTTATTCTATGATGGATGCAGAATTTTTGCAGACGTTTGGAAGGTGCATTACAGTGGTGACGCCAGCTTTTAAGAATAGTTAACAAATTCATCTTTTATTTTTTTGTCCATGCAATATTTCAGGGGGGGGGCAGCAAAAATTTAGAGACGGATCCTACCCTGGTTATTGGTTTCTCAAAAATGTCACCCGTATCAAAAAAAATATTTTTTTCAACTCAATTTTTGTAATTTTGTAAAATTATTATTAGTTTTCCATAAACAATAGGCCATCGCGTTGAATCACCCTGTACATCATTATCATTTAGCCTTCTGCTTCCACTGAGGGATATAAATGTTGCCTTACAATAACGAAGAAATAAAATTCAATTCGGCAACGTAGCTGCTAATTTGACATAGAAAATTGGATGTCATTCAAGGATCTCAAGGTCATGCACCTGTTCTACCCTAGTTTGTCTTATCTTCAGACAGAACATTTTCGAATTCATCTCAAACATTTTCGTGCATTTTCATCTCAAACGTCATCGTTGATATCGTTCCTTGATAGCATATTACAGGTCGAGAATAAAGAATAATCAAATTATAACACCGTAGAATAAGATAGTTTAATTTTGGATGTAACAGCAAAAGCGTTTGTATAGACTAATTCAAGTGACTTTGGATATACTATATACAGAAATATTATAATTTCCAAAATGATTTCCACTATTATATTGTAATTTTTTTCAGAATCTACAATTCTTAGAATTAACTGCGTTAGAAGAAGAAGAGGCCCGTAGAATAAATACCATATTATTTACCAATTCTAGTGAATTCAAATTACCATGGAGAGTTAAACAAAAATTTTCTTCGAGTGAGTATAGAGATCTTAATATAATTATTTATGGTCAATATGAATATGTAATATAATAATGAATCAACTAATATCAACTTTTTCAGAAAATCAGTGTAGAAAATCTGTGATCAATTACAATGGATTATCAATTACAAAACCTATTATCCAAAATGAGATGACAGGAAAACATCCGAAACCTTCAACTCCCCCTAGTTCAGCTGTAAAAACAATTGAAATTATTGCAAGAGATAATACACAGATAATTAAAAATGATTCAAATGGGACAATTGAAAAAATTGAAAGTAGCATCTCGAATAAAAATGAATCTAAAATTGAGGAGTCCACAGTGAATGTATATAAAAAATCATGGGCTAGTCTATTCGATAAAGATGTTAAAACAATATCGAATGGAAAAATACACAATAAAATTAATGATTCACATGTAACATCTTTAAAACATACAAAAGTAGTCGAAAAAATAGATTCAGCCACTCATATGTTAGGAGGTGAGTTCAAAACCATATCTTTATTTTTATATTTATCTTACTTTCAACTAACAATTTGCTTACATCTACAGTAGATAATTATTTTACTTAGTTGAACCCATTTTACTTGATGAAAAGTGGAATGCTTTGGTTGTTTCTATCATGGTTAGTAATATTCTTTAATTTTCAGAATTTCTCAAGAACTATAAAATTGATGAGACCCAAACCAGTTTTAAACCCAGGGGTTTACGAAACAGAAGTAACTTTTGTTATATAAACTCAATATTACAAGCCTTACTTGCTTGCCCACCACTTTGTAATCTCCTCAAACGGCTATCAGAGAACTTCACTCACAATAATGCACTGAAATCAATAACAATGAGTGAAAATATGTAAGTATAAATTAATATAATTTGCAACTTTGATTGAATAACAATTTTATATATGTATTTTAATTATTCAACTATTCCAGGTGTAAATTTATGAATAACTTCGATAATCTGCCCAATGTAAGACGCAAGTCACGTTCAAAAAAGAAGAACAAGAAGCAAACTTTCGTCAATATAGATAATGGCAATTCGTTTGAGGCCTCATCGTTTTATACGATGCTAAACGGAACACGTAGCGATTCTTTCCTTGTTGAAGGCCGACAAGAGGACGCCGAAGAGTTCTTGAGCCTTCTGTTAAATGGGCTCAATGATGAAATGATGGAAATAATGAAATTGATTAGCCATGACGAAAATATTCAAGCAGCTAAAGAAGAAGTGAAAATAGAAGGGAATGTAACAAGAGAAATACAAATGGACAAGACACCGATTAGTGATATATTCGGAGGACTTCTCTGTTCAAGAATCCATAAAACCGGAGATGAAACTTCAGAAAATATTGAACCATTCCTAACATTGCCATTAAATATTAAGAAAGCAAATAACATAGCTGAAGCATTAGAAGGCCTTACAACCAAGAACAAACTAGAGGGTCTGACATCATCGAAAACGAAAGAACCGGTTGAAGCATGGCAGCAAGTGATGATAGAGAAGTTGCCTGTAGTTTTAGTATTACATTTGAAATGCTTCGAATACAGAATGAATGGCTGCACTAAAATAATGAAGACTATAGAATTTCCCATCAATCTGCAGATTGATTCTGAAATATTATCTGGAAGGACGAATACTTCAGCGGAGAGACAATATAAATTAATATCTGTAGTATACCATGTAGGAAAGGAGGCCAGCTATGGGCATTATATAGCAGATACTTTCCATTCGGGGTATAATACATGGTTGAGGTTTGATGACTCTAAAATAAACAGAGTTACGGAAGAAGATGTTCTTAAACGTCAAGGAGATAGAGTTCCTTATTTATTATTTTATCGAAGGAGTGATACGGTGTGAAGTGTAAAAATTCATTGATATAGTTGTTAATTTGTACAGATTAGATTTAAGGATGCTGAACATTGTAATATTTTTCTGTTGTTTCATGAGTAATGCCATGTATTGTATTTCGGGAGAATATGATAAATTGACTATACAATGTTGTATATATATATATATATATATGTATATAAAAAATAAATATTATATTTTAATAAACGGACTTTGTATAAATGTAAAATTTTTTTTGTTTTTTTTGAAGAAATTTCTTTTCCTAAAACTTAAATTAAATTCAATTTTTGCAAGAAGTACGATCTCAGAAGGAAAAAAAGATCGTCTTCGTGAAAATTCCAATAAACCATAAACAGTATTAGCTCAGGACTTTGGACTCTCATCTTTATTCCTTTTTCTTTGCTCTTGAAATCAGGTGAATTTCGCTCAATGTAATAAAAAAAAGTTGACCAAATTTTATAATTTTCCCCTGTGTTCAGCGGTGCTATGTTCTCCTACTTCTGTAACCTAGATAAATGAGGATATTTTGGAAGATCGTACCTCATGCACTCGAATCATGTAATTTTTTTTTGTTTCACAAACTCCTTAAAGGGGGGAGGTGGAAAAAAGCACTGCTTGATAATCGAAATTTTTTTTGTTTTGTTAAGAATTTAGTGTAAAATGGTTGAAAATCTATCAGCAACCTTTATTGCCTTAAGAACTTTATGGTGTTAGTTGTAACATAATACATTTTTAATATGTTTCAAAACTTATAAGCTGTATTCTTCTATAAATTATTCATGAAGGCATAAACATTCAATTAGGATCAATGCAGAAATTGAATGGATGTTTTTCTTGATTTGGCTGTTGCAAAATTTTTTATATAATCAATCAATCAATTTTATCGAGTATCTCTTGCTCTATATCTAAGATTGCCAATCCAGAAAATCTGTCTCATGACATGGTAGACTTCAAAAAGTTTTCAATTATTTTTAATTCAGTGAATGATCTCTTACCAGAAGCAACAGACACAGGTAAAGTGAGAAGGATTCTTGAGGCAATACTAAGATTCGGTAGAGAAGAAGTAAGATTATATTCGAAAATATATTGTAGAATTTCAAGAGGATTTTCGCTTCCGATAATGAAAACAATCTTAGGGCTTTTATCTCGTTGAATAAATCATTTTCTTTCACGTCAGCCTCTTTTTTTCCTAATCAGTTAGCTTTTGTTGAAGAGCATGACAGCATTTTAATAGATATTTATCAATTAATTTAAGAATATCACAAATAATTTTGATCAATTATTTTCAGAAAGAAATTTATTTTAAAAGCGATTTTTTAATCTTGAGGTGCCTCATCCGTCTGTTCATAATCGAAAAATTTTGGTTTATACTTTCGTCTTACAGAATATAATAGAGAAAAACCTTGATCTATCTCAAGAGCAGCCGCTAGTTTTCCAGATTCCGCAAGTTTTTACTCGAGAACATTATCATCCCTATAATTTTTGAAATGATCAACTAAATTCTTCAAATAGTTTTGGCACACTTTAATGTCAATCGCTACACTTTGCATCATTTTGCTTACAATATTAATCTGGAATGAAACATCATAAGAAATTATTATACTTCAAATAAATTTAAGAGAATGAATATTTAATAAAAGAGAAATGTCTATTTCTAGTTTCCATGTTAAAAGTATAATTTTCTGCAATTTCTAAAAGGCTATTACATATTTGAATAAAATAAAACTTTAGCATCAATTCTACTTGACCATCTAGTATCACTTAGGGGTTTTAGATGTAACTGAGGATCATGCTTTTTTATAACATTCCAATCTCCTTGTGGATGAAGAGAAATATATATAAAGTTCTTGTACAATATCAAAAGAGTTTGATTGTCTCAGTCTTTACTTGTCGGAAATTCATCTTGATGATTAAAAAGAAAAATAACTTATTTCCGCTTTATAAAGCGGAAATAAGTTATTTTACTTTTAAATCATCAATATCAAAAGAGTCCACTGTTTCATTTGAAACCTTAGCAGCATCATTTTCAGTTAAATTTATGCTGTGTGCAGCACATGGCGCAAAAAATGCCCTTTTGATGACAAACCTCCAATAAAATCGGAAATTACACCAAGCCTGTAAAATATATAAAAACCATACTTAATAAAACATCACAATGTAACTAACAACAAACAAGTATTACATACTTACATATTATTCTGGAACACATTTAATCCTCATTAGCTAGTAGCTACTTGGATAATGGAGGAAATTATTTGAACTCGAATTATTCAGTACCTGCTTACAAAACTGTAGTAATTATTCGAGCATAAAATTCTTAGAAAACTGAAAGATAAAGATTGTTATCTCACTTTTAGACAGGAAAGTGAGTTGGACATTACAACTTGAATGTTTTTCTGAAGAAAATATCATATTGTCGAAAGTTCGCATTGCTCAAAAGAAAAAAAAATTGAAATTTCTGAAATTTTTTTTCCGTAATTATTAAAAATTGAAATTTTTCGAAATACTTCACCTCACTCTCAACAGATTCAAACATCGGAAAAAATGGAATTTTTCAATAAAAAATATTGTAAACCTAAATTTTCAAGAAAAACCTATAAAATTCAAAATATAAGATTTTCCTATGTAAAAAAAAATCCTAACTACAGATTTCAAGACAACGGTAAGTATTTATAAATTATCAAAGGTAATTCCACGAGTGCTTCAAATTTTATCGATAATCTTTTCTTTTCCACGAAAACGTGTTTATTTGGCAAAAACATGAAAATAAACCGATTGATAAAATTACGGCGATTCGTGTGCATAGTAGGTATTTTGGTTGCAATTCATACTTCATAAAATGTTTTTGTTGTTATTAATGAAAAAGTACCAAGTATGTGCTATCGTTGTATTCCAAATAGAATAACACGCAATTTTCACTGACAATATACAGGGGGTGCCATTTGAAAAAAAAAATTAAGGGTAGCTACCACAGGGCTGTCAAATGTAAGAACATTTTTTTACATCATTGGGAAAGTACTTTGATGTTATCCAAGCAAATTTTCTATTTTTTTATTATCTTGTCAAATAAGCTGGATATTGCCTGTATACGATAACTAGGGACACCTGGTAGATATGTCAGGAAATTACTGCACATCATATTTAAAAAGTACTGATTTTGATAATTTCTTTTTCTAAATCTTGAATTCATATTAAGGATTTTTTCGTTGGCTGTTTCTAAATCTATTTCATATAATTTTGTTAATTTAAACGAAAATCCATTAGAGTACTTTCCATTGGCAACTTTCTCTGAATTGGTGGTATTTTGTTTTGTGGAGGGGATGGAGGGATAGCAGCTCTAGTCCCGCTAGTCAAAGTAGGAATGATTCAGGTAAACATTAAATCCTCATTAACTACTTGAATAGATAACGGAAAACATTATTCACACCCTGTTACTCTCATTGAATTATGAAAGAACTAAATGATAAAGACTATTGTATTGCTTTCTAGCGAGGTCATTATAATTTTAATGTTTCTTCACAAATTTGTAGAAAATTTCACATTCTCGAAAATTTGACTTTCCTTATCAGAAAACAAGAATTTTAATAAATATATCTGAAAATTTGTTGCAGGAATTACTGAAAATGAAAGTTTTCGATATACTTTACCTAACTTGTGGAAATTCAACTACGGAAAAATTGAAGATAGAAATTCATAGTAAAAAATATTGGTTACCTATATATTTAAGATGTATGTAGCTATAAAATTCGAAACATAAGATTTTCTTATGAAAATGAATTATGAACACTGAAAATACAAGATTATTCCTAACTACTTCTTTTTAAAAACGGTATTTATAAATTATACCACGAGTGCTTCAAAAAAAAAATAAAATATGAAAACACACCAATTGATAAAATCACGGTGACTCGTGATTTCATTCAAATTTCATCAAACAAAAAATTTAATGAATAATCTTAAAATCAGTTTCAAGAAATATTATAAAATTAAAATTTTTCGAAATACTTTACCATACTTTCAGTGGATTCAAATTTGTATAATTTGTGTACCTATATAATATATATTTATATACTAATATATTCTGTATATATATAAAATTCAAAATATAAGATTTCTTCATGAGAATGAATACTGAATACTAAATTTCAAACTTCGGACATTTGTTCGTGAGAATTTTTTCTTAAAAAGACCTAACGAATCATCATCTAAAATTTCGTGGTAGCTAGAAATATTTCATTTTGTATATTTATTCTATGGGATTCATTAACCGATCCTAGGAAAGTTCATTATTTTTCATTATTTTTCGAAGGTTTTTTTTCATTGTCAAATATCATCTTTTAAAGAATTGAATAAATTTTGAATTTACTCCAATAAAAATTTTAATTGCAATAAAAATCTTGAACTGAAAAGAAATATACATATATTTGTTTTAGGAATTATAAAAAAATATTTTTTTTCAAATTATTTCAGCACATTATTTAATGATATAATTTTTATTTTATAATTTAGAAAGTTACCATATACATATAATTCTTGTGTTATCTTTCTATATTGAAACTAACTAAAGATTCAAAATAAGTTCATACGCAAATTGATATAAATATACACTGATCACCTTTTAAACTACAATTAAAATTTCAAAAACTGAAATCAATGGAAAATTATTGAAGAATTCGTTCAAGGAATTATTAAAAAATGAAGATGATCCAAAATACTATTCCGCCCATTTAGCTATGTCATGTTTTGAAACTTTTTGGGACCGAAATTCATAGTAAAAAATAATGTGTACATATAAGTATATTGCGATTGTTTTGAATATTTTCCATAAGCTGTTTTTTGACGTGATATATGTACATAGTTCTTTACATGCTTTTTAACTGACATTGATTCTTGCAGTTTTATTCATTATAATTCTGAAATTTAGATATTTGAATCTGTCCTCATACGACAATCCTCATTCAATAATTCTATTGTTTAATTTTTGAAATAGTATGTTTTTACTATCATCTGTAGGTGATTTTGATATGAGATCTAATGCTGAAAACAAATTTTTTAACACAATTTTGTTCTTTATGATCCATGGTACATTTATATGAAACAACCTACGTACAGCTTCATACTTCTGTGAAAATTCTATATTTTTTTCGTTTTTCTACTGTGTCTTTTTTCAAATGGAAATGATAAATAAATATTCTATTATTATAACTTTTTTATCATATCATTGAAATAATAATAACTAAAATATAAACATAAGTATAAAAAAGAAGAAGAATATGAAATATCAAAACAAGAAGTTCCATGCGCATGAATTCGTTGAGTCATTAAGTAAAGTCATTAAGTGAAGTCAGAAAGAGTATATAAACTCAGAGAAGTTTTCAAAGCCATCATAATATTTTGAGCTTTCGAGTGAAAGGTGTTTTTGTGTTTTGAATTTGAAATTCTATAGATATTAAATATGTCTTTTTTGGATATAGAAGCGGAAGTTAGCAGTGAGGTGAGTTGGCATATTATATTTTTTCTTTTCATTTCATTAATATTTTTCTGATAACTATAAAAATTGAAATCAATCAAAAATAATTGAAGAATTCGTTCAAGGAATTATTAGAAAATGAAAATTGTCCAAAATACTTTTCCGTCCTTCTAGCTATTTCATGTTTTGAAACTTTTTGTGACAGAAATTCATAGTAAAAAATAATGTGTTTATATAAGTATATTGCGATTATTTTGAATATTTTGCATAAGTGGTTTTTTGACGTGATATCTTTACATGCTTTTTTACTGACGTTGATTTTTGCAGTTTTATTCATGATAATCCTGAAAATTAGATATTTGAATCTGTCCTCTTCCGACAATCCTGATATTATTTGTAGTCGTATTCATATTCAAATTAGATATTTCTATGAATTTAGAATAATAATCCAACACTAATAGATAATTTCTTTTATTGAAGTAGAATAAATCGATTTCAACTTTAATCCACGGCTCATTAGGAATATCATGATTAATTAGAGGTTCTTTTACATTTTGTTTTCTATATAGGTTACAAGTTTCACAAGAATCACTCAATTTATCTATTTGTAATGATAAACTTGGCCAAATTACTAGTTCTCTAGCTCTGTTTTAAATTTTTTTTTTACCCATATGTCCTATATGTAATTGTTTTAATGTATCTTGTCTTAATTCTTCCGGTATTAACCCATTACAGCCCCGTGGCAACTTAAGTTGCCACGGCGCATTCGACTACATTCTATGCGCACGCGCATAGATATTGAAGTTCCATTGGTAAATTCCGGTCATGTGATATGTCCTGTCTCGAATAGCACAAACGTCAGTCAGATATTGTCAAACAGTGAGTTAGTGTATAACGATTTATTCAGAGCTCTTGAACTTTTTCATTCACCATAATGGCCGTCGATGAGAGATTGTAAGTATTCTATTTCAATAATGCATGCACATTTGTATTTTTGTACCAGTTTTATTCAATATGAATTCAGCAGTATATTTCTTCTTCACAGTAATATTTTCATGCAATATTTTGCTTTTGCCATACGGGCAAAGTTTGATGGCAACTAAAGTGGCCAACGGGAACACGTGACAACGGTTTCTGCAATATTTACATTTCTTACTGAATGATTTCGACAGGTATACTCGTGGAAGATCAGGCACTGGATTACTTCTTCATGAATTAATTGACCTTATCGAGAACGATGAGGACATATCAGCCACCAATATAGCCATATGTCCACCTGATGAACTTCCTGGTGCAGATACAGATAAGGACTCTGATTTATCGGATGAAGAGGTAGTTGGAGATTTTGACCACCTTCCTGCCCGTATATTACGCTCTCAGGTGGAAATGCAGAATCCAGAAATCGATGATGATCACGGCAATCCAGTCGTCCAAGATGAGAACCATTCAGAAGAACCTAGACCGACGACTTCTTCGCAGACAAGAGTAAGAAGCACCAAACGTAAGCGTCCCACAGAACGTACTTGGAAGCCGAAAATGAATGGGTTATCTTCAAGTATTCCTGAACTTGAATGCGAATACCGACCGGTAGCAGAAGATCTTCTGAAAGAAACGGTAAAAAGCCCTATTGAGGCTTTTAGGGCTTACTTCTCGGAAGATTTATTGAGTCATATCGTAACCGAAACTAATCGTTATGCTATGCAGAAACTCGTTCACAACCTGAATGCCACTGCTGAAGAAATGATTACATTTGTCGGAATTATGTTGATGTCAGGTTACCACCCTCTTCCATATAGAAGACTCTACTGGAAACAAGATCCAGATGTTCATTCGCACTTAGTTTCCGATGCCATCCGTCGAAACCGATTCGATGAACTGATAAGTTTTATTCACCTTGCCAACAATGAAAACAATGATGGAAGTGATAAAATGTACAAGGTCCGACCTATTTTTGATCACCTCAACAACTCTTTCAAACAAATCAGTCCTGGGCCCACTATTAGTATCGACGAGAGTATGATTCCTTATTACGGAAGGCATGGGTGCAAACAGTTTATTCGCGGAAAACCTATCAGATTTGGGTTCAAGTTATGGGTTGCCGCGGATCCATCTGGATACATCCATCATGTTGAACCCTATTGTGGAAGTTCAACTCGTCTTCCAGAAACTGGACTCGGTCAAGGAGGTGACGTAGTAATTGGACTTGTAGACCACATGAAATTGTCAAAGGGTATTCGACTCTACTTTGACAATCTTTTTACATCGGTTGGGTTGTTGGAAGAGCTTAGTTCTAGAGGACTTGGTGGAACTGGTACTCTGCGTGAGAATCGCTGTAGTGTTTCAATGAAACTTCCAGATAAAAAAACGTGGAAAAATAAACCCAGAGGTGAAACATCCACCAGTTCTTCAGGAGATATTTTAGCAGTCCGTTGGAATGACAACAATGTTGTTACTGTACTTACTAATTGTGATAATGTACATCCTATGTCAAAGTCAAACCGATACTCCAGAATTGAAAAGAAGGTCATTTCTGTCAAAGTACCAGGTCCTATTGCTCGTTACAATAGTAACATGGGTGGAGTAGATCTTTCTGATCAATTTTTGGCTTCCTACCGAAACAGAATCAGGTCGAAAAAATGGTGGTGGCCTTATTTCTCTTGGACTGTGGATGTATGCAGCACACAAGGTTGGTTACTGTATCGTCGCCTTGGGCATGATATTCCTCTATTGGATTTCAGACGTCAGTGTGCTATTTTCATTCTGAAGTCTTACGGCAGTCCTCCAATGGTAGCAGGAGTTCGATCATCTCTAGAGTTCACACCAGCTCTCGAAGAAATAAGAAAAGATCGAACAGATCATTTCATCGAAAAAGGTGAATCCAAGTATCGCCGTTGTAAAGTATGTGGCAGGCGTACAATTTTTGTATGCAAGAAGTGTGAAGTTCCTGTTCATCCTGATGAGTGTTTCAAAATTTTTCATGATGTAAAATAATAATATTTTATGTAATTTCATAGGAAATATTATACGGTTGAATCACAATAGATGTATACGATTGATATGCTAGTTTTATTGTACTTTGGAAAATTTCTTCATGAATTATCCCAGTGGCAACTTAAGTTGCCGCTTCATAGTAACTCTCCTGCATGTTCGATCATTATTTTTATAACACAATATCACTTTTTGAGTCTAAATAACTCATCAGACAAAGTTTCAGTTGAAAATCTTCACGGGGGAATTATGGGCTTTAATGGGTTAAAATTTTGTCACCTTTGCATATTAAACCTTCCATAAAAGTTAATTCATCTCTATAGGACCAATAAACTTTCATGTCACTTTCTAAATTCTTTTTGTTATTAGGAAAACCATTTTTTATTAATATTACTAAATTTTGCAAATGACTGTCAGTTTCGATTATTTGTTTGATCTTTTCTATTTTTAAATCTGATACAGGTAAATTCTTTATTATTGAGCAAATATGCAAATCAATATCTTTTGCAAATTCATATTCTTCATCAATATAGGTTCTTGATAAAGCATCAGCAATTTTCAATTCCTTCCCCGGTTTATATACTAATTTAAATTGGTAAGGTTGAAGTTTTAAAAGCATTCTTTGCAATCGAGGAGGTGTTTTAACAAGAGGTTTTGAGAAAATTGATATTAATAGTCGATGATCAGTTTCAATAGTGATATCTCCATTTGCAAATAAATATTGATGAAATTTTTCACAACTGAATACTACTGGAAGCATTTCTTTTTCTATTTGCGCATAAGATTTTTGAGATTCTGTCAAGGACCTTGATGCATAGACAATTATTTTATTTTTCTGTTTGATACAAGTACCAAGACCTTTTGAAGATATTACATCATCACATGATATTATTATGTCTTCATTCGGTTGAAAATATCCTAATATAGGTTCTTTTGAAATAATATTTTTTAACGATTCGAATGAATTTTGTTGTTCATGATTCCATTGAAATTCAATATTTGATTTTAATAAATTTTTTAGCGGTTCTCTTATACTAGATGCATTTGGAATAAATCTTTGTAAATATGTAATCATTCCTAAAAAGATTTCTACGTCTTTTTTATTCGGAGGAGTTTTATAAAATTCAATAGCTTTAATTTTTTCTTCATCTGGTTTTATTCCACTAGAAGTTAATATATGACCCATGTATTTGATTTCGGTAATGCCAAATTTACATTTGTTTTTGTTCAGTTTAATATTATTTTTTATACAAATAGCCAATGCAATTTTTAAAATTTTGTCATGTTCCTCAATGCTTCTTGCAAATATTAAAATATCATCTACATAAATTTTGATACCTTTAGCCAAAGAAAATAAATCACTTATACGTTTGAAAAATATTTCCGATGAATTACGCAAACCATATGGCAATCTTTTGAAACAGTATCTTCCGAAGGGAGTATTGAAAGTTGTAAGTTTCTTACTTTGATCATCCAATTTAACATGCCAAAAACCGTTACTACAATCTAGAGTGCTGAAATACTTAGCTCCTGATAACTCGTACGTTAATTCTTCTAATGATGGCACATGGAAATGTTCTCGTTTTATGGCTTTATTCAAGTCCTTGTAGTCAATGCAGATTCTTATATCATTATTGGGCTTACGAACGATTACCATTGAGCTGACCCAATCGGTTGGCTCCGATAATTTCTCTATAATATTTTCGTCTTCTAAGTCTTGAAGTTTTTGTTTCAGTTTTTCGTGAAGATTGAATGGAATTTTTCGCGGTGGTTGAATTATTGGAGTTATATTTGGATCAACTTCTATGTGTTACTCATCTTTCAAACATCCGATACCTGTGAACAGATCATTATAATTGGAAAAAAAATTAGCATAAGTTTCATTTTTATTGCAGTCCTTCACTTTATGGCCTTTTTTTATAGGGGATGAAATCGTTTATTTCAGTTTACAGCGCGTACGCTTAAACTCGCCTGACGGATGGAGTTTAATTATCTTTTACAACTTGTTTCGGGTAGCGCGCTCCTGTTAGGTCGCGCCGTCGCGCCACCCCATTAATTGATTTGGTGTGTATTCTTTTTAATTTGAAGTTTCTGGAAGATCATCCGTTATGTTAATTGGGATGCACTCCGTTAATTTTTATTGTCCTCGTTCCGGGACTCTACCGTTTCCTCTAATTTAAATTCAAATTTTTTAATCTAAGTTGCTGCTGGAGTTTTAGATAAGACTTTCGCGATGATGTGGCTCGTTATTCTATGATGGATGCAGAATTTTTGCAGACGTTTGGAAGGTGCATTACAGTGGTGACGCCAGCTTTTAAGAATAGTTAACAAATTCATCTTTTATTTTTTTGTCCATGCAATATTTCAGGGGGGGGGCAGCAAAAATTTAGAGACGGATCCTACCCTGGTTATTGGTTTCTCAAAAATGTCACCCGTATCAAAAAAAATATTTTTTTCAACTCAATTTTTGTAATTTTGTAAAATTATTATTAGTTTTCCATAAACAATAGGCCATCGCGGTGAATCACCCTGTACATCATTATCATTTAGCCTTCTGCTTCCACTGAGGGATATAAATGTTGCCTTACAATAACGAAGAAATAAAATTCAATTCGGCAACGTAGCTGCTAATTTGACATAGAAAATTGGATGTCATTCAAGGATCTCAAGGTCATGCACCTGTTCTACCCTAGTTTGTCTTATCTTCAGACAGAACATTTTCGAATTCATCTCAAACATTTTCGTGCATTTTCATCTCAAACGTCATCGTTGATATCGTTCCTTGATAGCATATTACAGGTCGAGAATAAAGAATAATCAAATTATAACACCGTAGAATAAGATAGTTTAATTTTGGATGTAACAGCAAAAGCGTTTGTATAGACTAATTCAAGTGACTTTGGATATACTATATACAGAAATATTATAATTTCCAAAATGATTTCCACTATTATATTGTAATTTTTTTCAGAATCTACAATTCTTAGAATTAACTGCGTTAGAAGAAGAAGAGGCCCGTAGAATAAATACCATATTATTTACCAATTCTAGTGAATTCAAATTACCATGGAGAGTTAAACAAAAATTTTCTTCGAGTGAGTATAGAGATCTTAATATAATTATTTATGGTCAATATGAATATGTAATATAATAATGAATCAACTAATATCAACTTTTTCAGAAAATCAGTGTAGAAAATCTGTGATCAATTACAATGGATTATCAATTACAAAACCTATTATCCAAAATGAGATGACAGGAAAACATCCGAAACCTTCAACTCTCCCTAGTTCAGCTGTAAAAACAATTGAAATTATTGCAAGAGATAATACACAGATAATTAAAAATGATTCAAATGGGACAATTGAAAAAATTGAAAGTAGCATCTCGAATAAAAATGAATCTAAAATTGAGGAGTCCACAGTGAATGTATATAAAAAATCATGGGCTAGTCTATTCGATAAAGATGTTAAAACAATATCGAATGGAAAAATACACAATAAAATTAATGATTCACATGTAACATCTTTAAAACATACAAAAGTAGTCGAAAAAATAGATTCAGCCACTCATATGTTAGGAGGTGAGTTCAAAACCATATCTTTATTTTTATATTTATCTTACTTTCAACTAACAATTTGCTTACATCTACAGTAGATAATTATTTTACTTAGTTGAACCCATTTTACTTGATGAAAAGTGGAATGCTTTGGTTGTTTCTATCATGGTTAGTAATATTCTTTAATTTTCAGAATTTCTCAAGAACTATAAAATTGATGAGACCCAAACAAGTTTTAAACCCAGGGGTTTACGAAACAGAAGTAACTTTTGTTATATAAACTCAATATTACAAGCCTTACTTGCTTGCCCACCACTTTGTAATCTCCTCAAACGGCTATCAGAGAACTTCACTCACAATAATGCACTGAAATCAATAACAATGAGTGAAAATATGTAAGTATAAATTAATATAATTTGCAACTTTGATTGAATAACAATTTTATATATGTATTTTAATTATTCAACTATTCCAGGTGTTAATTTATGAATAACTTCGATAATCTGCCCAATGTAAGACGCAAGTCACGTTCAAAAAAGAAGAACAAGAAGCAAACTTTCGTCAATATAGATAATGGCAATTCGTTTGAGGCCTCATCGTTTTATACGATGCTAAACGGAACACGTAGCGATTCTTTCCTTGTTGAAGGCCGACAAGAGGACGCCGAAGAGTTCTTGAGCCTTCTGTTAAATGGGCTCAATGATGAAATGATGGAAATAATGAAATTGATTAGCCATGACGAAAATATTCAAGCAGCTAAAGAAGAAGTGAAAATAGAAGGGAATGTAACAAGAGAAATACAAATGGACAAGACACCGATTAGTGATATATTCGGAGGACTTCTCTGTTCAAGAATCCATAAAACCGGAGATGAAACTTCAGAAAATATTGAACCATTCCTAACATTGCCATTAAATATTAAGAAAGCAAATAACATAGCTGAAGCATTAGAAGGCCTTACAACCAAGAACAAACTAGAGGGTCTGACATCATCGAAAACGAAAGAACCGGTTGAAGCATGGCAGCAAGTGATGATAGAGAAGTTGCCTGTAGTTTTAGTATTACATTTGAAATGCTTCGAATACAGAATGAATGGCTGCACTAAAATAATGAAGACTATAGAATTTCCCATCAATCTGCAGATTGATTCTGAAATATTATCTGGAAGGACGAATACTTCAGCGGAGAGACAATATAAATTAATATCTGTAGTATACCATGTAGGAAAGGAGGCCAGCTATGGGCATTATATAGCAGATACTTTCCATTCGGGGTATAATACATGGTTGAGGTTTGATGACTCTAAAATAAACAGAGTTACGGAAGAAGATGTTCTTAAACGTCAAGGAGATAGAGTTCCTTATTTATTATTTTATCGAAGGAGTGATACGGTGTGAAGTGTAAAAATTCATTGATATAGTTGTTAATTTGTACAGATTAGATTTAAGGATGCTGAACATTGTAATATTTTTCTGTTGTTTCATGAGTAATGCCATGTATTGTATTTCGGGAGAATATGATAAATTGACTATACAATGTTGTATATATATATATATATATATATATATATATATGTATATAAAAAATAAATATTATATTTTAATAAACGGACTTTGTATAAATGTAAAATTTTTTTTGTTTTTTTTGAAGAAATTTCTTTTCCTAAAACTTAAATTAAATTCAATTTTTGCAAGAACTACGATCTCAGAAGGAAAAAAAGATCGTCTTCGTGAAAATTCCAATAAACCATAAACAGTATTAGCTCAGGACTTTGGACTCTCATCTTTATTCCTTTTTCTTTGCTCTTGAAATCAGGTGAATTTCGCTCAATGTAATAAAAAAAAGTTGACCAAATTTTATAATTTTCCCCTGTGTTCAGCGGTGCTATGTTCTCCTACTTCTGTAACCTAGATAAATGAGGATATTTTGGAAGATCGTACCTCATGCACTCGAATCATGTAATTTTTTTTTGTTTCACAAACTCCTTAAAGGGGGGAGGTGGAAAAAAGCACTGCTTGATAATCGAAATTTTTTTTGTTTTGTTAAGAATTTAGTGTAAAATGGTTGAAAATCTATCAGCAACCTTTATTGCCTTAAGAACTTTATGGTGTTAGTTGTAACATAATACATTTTTAATATGTTTCAAAACTTATAAGCTGTATTCTTCTATAAATTATTCATGAAGGCATAAACATTCAATTAGGATCAATGCAGAAATTGAATGGATGTTTTTCTTGATTTGGCTGTTGCAAAATTTTTTATATAATCAATCAATCAATTTTATCGAGTATCTCTTGCTCTATATCTAAGATTGCCAATCCAGAAAATCTGTCTCATGACATGGTAGACTTCAAAAAGTTTTCAATTATTTTTAATTCAGTGAATGATCTCTTACCAGAAGCAACAGACACAGGTAAAGTGAGAAGGATTCTTGAGGCAATACTAAGATTCGGTAGAGAAGAAGTAAGATTATATTCGAAAATATATTGTAGAATTTCAAGAGGATTTTCGCTTCCGATAATGAAAACAATCTTAGGGCTTTTATCTCGTTGAATAAATCATTTTCTTTCACGTCAGCCTCTTTTTTTCCTAATCAGTTAGCTTTTGTTGAAGAGCATGACAGCATTTTAATAGATATTTATCAATTAATTTAAGAATATCACAAATAATTTTGATCAATTATTTTCAGAAAGAAATTTATTTTAAAAGCGATTTTTTAATCTTGAGGTGCCTCATCCGTCTGTTCATAATCGAAAAATTTTGGTTTATACTTTCGTCTTACAGAATATAATAGAGAAAAACCTTGATCTATCTCAAGAGCAGCCGCTAGTTTTCCAGATTCCGCAAGTTTTTACTCGAGAACATTATCATCCCTATAATTTTTGAAATGATCAACTAAATTCTTCAAATAGTTTTGGCACACTTTAATGTCAATCGCTACACTTTGCATCATTTTGCTTACAATATTAATCTGGAATGAAACATCATAAGAAATTATTATACTTCAAATAAATTTAAGAGAATGAATATTTAATAAAAGAGAAATGTCTATTTCTAGTTTCCATGTTAAAAGTATAATTTTCTGCAATTTCTAAAAGGCTATTACATATTTGAATAAAATAAAACTTTAGCATCAATTCTACTTGACCATCTAGTATCACTTAGGGGTTTTAGATGTAACTGAGGATCATGCTTTTTTATAACATTCCAATCTCCTTGTGGATGAAGAGAAATATATATAAAGTTCTTGTACAATATCAAAAGAGTTTGATTGTCTCAGTCTTTACTTGTCGGAAATTCATCTTGATGATTAAAAAGAAAAATAACTTATTTCCGCTTTATAAAGCGGAAATAAGTTATTTTACTTTTAAATCATCAATATCAAAAGAGTCCACTGTTTCATTTGAAACCTTAGCAGCATCATTTTCAGTTAAATTTATGCTGTGTGCAGCACATGGCGCAAAAAATGCCCTTTTGATGACAAACCTCCAATAAAATCGGAAATTACACCAAGCCTGTAAAATATATAAAAACCATACTTAATAAAACATCACAATGTAACTAACAACAAACAAGTATTACATACTTACATATTATTCTGGAACACATTTAATCCTCATTAGCTAGTAGCTACTTGGATAATGGAGGAAATTATTTGAACTCGAATTATTCAGTACCTGCTTACAAAACTGTAGTAATTATTCGAGCATAAAATTCTTAGAAAACTGAAAGATAAAGATTGTTATCTCACTTTTAGACAGGAAAGTGAGTTGGACATTACAACTTGAATGTTTTTCTGAAGAAAATATCATATTGTCGAAAGTTCGCATTGCTCAAAAGAAAAAAAAATTGAAATTTCTGAAATTTTTTTTCCGTAATTATTAAAAATTGAAATTTTTCGAAATACTTCACCTCACTCTCAACAGATTCAAACATCGGAAAAAATGGAATTTTTCAATAAAAAATATTGTAAACCTAAATTTTCAAGAAAAACCTATAAAATTCAAAATATAAGATTTTCCTATGTAAAAAAAAATCCTAACTACAGATTTCAAGACAACGGTAAGTATTTATAAATTATCAAAGGTAATTCCACGAGTGCTTCAAATTTTATCGATAATCTTTTCTTTTCCACGAAAACGTGTTTATTTGGCAAAAACATGAAAATAAACCGATTGATAAAATTACGGCGATTCGTGTGCATAGTAGGTATTTTGGTTGCAATTCATACTTCATAAAATGTTTTTGTTGTTATTAATGAAAAAGTACCAAGTATGTGCTATCGTTGTATTCCAAATAGAATAACACGCAATTTTCACTGACAATATACAGGGGGTGCCATTTGAAAAAAAAAATTAAGGGTAGCTACCACAGGGCTGTCAAATGTAAGAACATTTTTTTACATCATTGGGAAAGTACTTTGATGTTATCCAAGCAAATTTTCTATTTTTTTATTATCTTGTCAAATAAGCTGGATATTGCCTGTATACGATAACTAGGGACACCTGGTAGATATGTCAGGAAATTACTGCACATCATATTTAAAAAGTACTGATTTTGATAATTTCTTTTTCTAAATCTTGAATTCATATTAAGGATTTTTTCGTTGGCTGTTTCTAAATCTATTTCATATAATTTTGTTAATTTAAACGAAAATCCATTAGAGTACTTTCCATTGGCAACTTTCTCTGAATTGGTGGTATTTTGTTTTGTGGAGGGGATGGAGGGATAGCAGCTCTAGTCCCGCTAGTCAAAGTAGGAATGATTCAGGTAAACATTAAATCCTCATTAACTACTTGAATAGATAACGGAAAACATTATTCACACCCTGTTACTCTCATTGAATTATGAAAGAACTAAATGATAAAGACTATTGTATTGCTTTCTAGCGAGGTCATTATAATTTTAATGTTTCTTCACAAATTTGTAGAAAATTTCACATTCTCGAAAATTTGACTTTCCTTATCAGAAAACAAGAATTTTAATAAATATATCTGAAAATTTGTTGCAGGAATTACTGAAAATGAAAGTTTTCGATATACTTTACCTAACTTGTGGAAATTCAACTACGGAAAAATTGAAGATAGAAATTCATAGTAAAAAATATTGGTTACCTATATATTTAAGATGTATGTAGCTATAAAATTCGAAACATAAGATTTTCTTATGAAAATGAATTATGAACACTGAAAATACAAGATTATTCCTAACTACTTCTTTTTAAAAACGGTATTTATAAATTATACCACGAGTGCTTCAAAAAAAAAATAAAATATGAAAACACACCAATTGATAAAATCACGGTGACTCGTGATTTCATTCAAATTTCATCAAACAAAAAATTTAATGAATAATCTTAAAATCAGTTTCAAGAAATATTATAAAATTAAAATTTTTCGAAATACTTTACCATACTTTCAGTGGATTCAAATTTGTATAATTTGTGTACCTATATAATATATATTTATATACTAATATATTCTGTATATATATAAAATTCAAAATATAAGATTTCTTCATGAGAATGAATACTGAATACTAAATTTCAAACTTCGGACATTTGTTCGTGAGAATTTTTTCTTAAAAAGACCTAACGAATCATCATCTAAAATTTCGTGGTAGCTAGAAATATTTCATTTTGTATATTTATTCTATGGGATTCATTAACCGATCCTAGGAAAGTTCATTATTTTTCATTATTTTTCGAAGGTTTTTTTTCATTGTCAAATATCATCTTTTAAAGAATTGAATAAATTTTGAATTTACTCCAATAAAAATTTTAATTGCAATAAAAATCTTGAACTGAAAAGAAATATACATATATTTGTTTTAGGAATTATAAAAAAATATTTTTTTTCAAATTATTTCAGCACATTATTTAATGATATAATTTTTATTTTATAATTTAGAAAGTTACCATATACATATAATTCTTGTGTTATCTTTCTATATTGAAACTAACTAAAGATTCAAAATAAGTTCATACGCAAATTGATATAAATATACACTGATCACCTTTTAAACTACAATTAAAATTTCAAAAACTGAAATCAATGGAAAATTATTGAAGAATTCGTTCAAGGAATTATTAAAAAATGAAGATGATCCAAAATACTATTCCGCCCATTTAGCTATGTCATGTTTTGAAACTTTTTGGGACCGAAATTCATAGTAAAAAATAATGTGTACATATAAGTATATTGCGATTGTTTTGAATATTTTCCATAAGCTGTTTTTTGACGTGATATATGTACATAGTTCTTTACATGCTTTTTAACTGACATTGATTCTTGCAGTTTTATTCATTATAATTCTGAAATTTAGATATTTGAATCTGTCCTCATACGACAATCCTCATTCAATAATTCTATTGTTTAATTTTTGAAATAGTATGTTTTTACTATCATCTGTAGGTGATTTTGATATGAGATCTAATGCTGAAAACAAATTTTTTAACACAATTTTGTTCTTTATGATCCATGGTACATTTATATGAAACAACCTACGTACAGCTTCATACTTCTGTGAAAATTCTATATTTTTTTCGTTTTTCTACTGTGTCTTTTTTCAAATGGAAATGATAAATAAATATTCTATTATTATAACTTTTTTATCATATCATTGAAATAATAATAACTAAAATATAAACATAAGTATAAAAAAGAAGAAGAATATGAAATATCAAAACAAGAAGTTCCATGCGCATGAATTCGTTGAGTCATTAAGTAAAGTCATTAAGTGAAGTCAGAAAGAGTATATAAACTCAGAGAAGTTTTCAAAGCCATCATAATATTTTGAGCTTTCGAGTGAAAGGTGTTTTTGTGTTTTGAATTTGAAATTCTATAGATATTAAATATGTCTTTTTTGGATATAGAAGCGGAAGTTAGCAGTGAGGTGAGTTGGCATATTATATTTTTTCTTTTCATTTCATTAATATTTTTCTGATAACTATAAAAATTGAAATCAATCAAAAATAATTGAAGAATTCGTTCAAGGAATTATTAGAAAATGAAAATTGTCCAAAATACTTTTCCGTCCTTCTAGCTATTTCATGTTTTGAAACTTTTTGTGACAGAAATTCATAGTAAAAAATAATGTGTTTATATAAGTATATTGCGATTATTTTGAATATTTTGCATAAGTGGTTTTTTGACGTGATATCTTTACATGCTTTTTTACTGACGTTGATTTTTGCAGTTTTATTCATGATAATCCTGAAAATTAGATATTTGAATCTGTCCTCTTCCGACAATCCTGATATTATTTGTAGTCGTATTCATATTCAAATTAGATATTTCTATGAATTTAGAATAATAATCCAACACTAATAGATAATTTCTTTTATTGAAGTAGAATAAATCGATTTCAACTTTAATCCACGGCTCATTAGGAATATCATGATTAATTAGAGGTTCTTTTACATTTTGTTTTCTATATAGGTTACAAGTTTCACAAGAATCACTCAATTTATCTATTTGTAATGATAAACTTGGCCAAATTACTAGTTCTCTAGCTCTGTTTTAAATTTTTTTTTTACCCATATGTCCTATATGTAATTGTTTTAATGTATCTTGTCTTAATTCTTCCGGTATTAAAATTTTGTCACCTTTGCATATTAAACCTTCCATAAAAGTTAATTCATCTCTATAGGACCAATAAACTTTCATGTCACTTTCTAAATTCTTTTTGTTATTAGGAAAACCATTTTTTATTAATATTACTAAATTTTGCAAATGACTGTCAGTTTCGATTATTTGTTTGATCTTTTCTATTTTTAAATCTGATACAGGTAAATTCTTTATTATTGAGCAAATATGCAAATCAATATCTTTTGCAAATTCATATTCTTCATCAATATAGGTTCTTGATAAAGCATCAGCAATTTTCAATTCCTTCCCCGGTTTATATACTAATTTAAATTGGTAAGGTTGAAGTTTTAAAAGCATTCTTTGCAATCGAGGAGGTGTTTTAACAAGAGGTTTTGAGAAAATTGATATTAATAGTCGATGATCAGTTTCAATAGTGATATCTCCATTTGCAAATAAATATTGATGAAATTTTTCACAACTGAATACTACTGGAAGCATTTCTTTTTCTATTTGCGCATAAGATTTTTGAGATTCTGTCAAGGACCTTGATGCATAGACAATTATTTTATTTTTCTGTTTGATACAAGTACCAAGACCTTTTGAAGATATTACATCATCACATGATATTATTATGTCTTCATTCGGTTGAAAATATCCTAATATAGGTTCTTTTGAAATAATATTTTTTAACGATTCGAATGAATTTTGTTGTTCATGATTCCATTGAAATTCAATATTTGATTTTAATAAATTTTTTAGCGGTTCTCTTATACTAGATGCATTTGGAATAAATCTTTGTAAATATGTAATCATTCCTAAAAAGATTTCTACGTCTTTTTTATTCGGAGGAGTTTTATAAAATTCAATAGCTTTAATTTTTTCTTCATCTGGTTTTATTCCACTAGAAGTTAATATATGACCCATGTATTTGATTTCGGTAATGCCAAATTTACATTTGTTTTTGTTCAGTTTAATATTATTTTTTATACAAATAGCCAATGCAATTTTTAAAATTTTGTCATGTTCCTCAATGCTTCTTGCAAATATTAAAATATCATCTACATAAATTTTGATACCTTTAGCCAAAGAAAATAAATCACTTATACGTTTGAAAAATATTTCCGATGAATTACGCAAACCATATGGCAATCTTTTGAAACAGTATCTTCCGAAGGGAGTATTGAAAGTTGTAAGTTTCTTACTTTGATCATCCAATTTAACATGCCAAAAACCGTTACTACAATCTAGAGTGCTGAAATACTTAGCTCCTGATAACTCGTACGTTAATTCTTCTAATGATGGCACATGGAAATGTTCTCGTTTTATGGCTTTATTCAAGTCCTTGTAGTCAATGCAGATTCTTATATCATTATTGGGCTTACGAACGATTACCATTGAGCTGACCCAATCGGTTGGCTCCGATAATTTCTCTATAATATTTTCGTCTTCTAAGTCTTGAAGTTTTTGTTTCAGTTTTTCGTGAAGATTGAATGGAATTTTTCGCGGTGGTTGAATTATTGGAGTTATATTTGGATCAACTTCTATGTGTTACTCATCTTTCAAACATCCGATACCTGTGAACAGATCATTATAATTGGAAAAAAAATTAGCATAAGTTTCATTTTTATTGCAGTCCTTCACTTTATGGCCTTTTTTTATAGGGGATGAAATCGTTTATTTCAGTTTACAGCGCGTACGCTTAAACTCGCCTGACGGATGGAGTTTAATTATCTTTTACAACTTGTTTCGGGTAGCGCGCTCCTGTTAGGTCGCGCCGTCGCGCCACCCCATTAATTGATTTGGTGTGTATTCTTTTTAATTTGAAGTTTCTGGAAGATCATCCGTTATGTTAATTGGGATGCACTCCGTTAATTTTTATTGTCCTCGTTCCGGGACTCTACCGTTTCCTCTAATTTAAATTCAAATTTTTTAATCTAAGTTGCTGCTGGAGTTTTAGATAAGACTTTCGCGATGATGTGGCTCGTTATTCTATGATGGATGCAGAATTTTTGCAGACGTTTGGAAGGTGCATTACAGTGGTGACGCCAGCTTTTAAGAATAGTTAACAAATTCATCTTTTATTTTTTTGTCCATGCAATATTTCAGGGGGGGGGCAGCAAAAATTTAGAGACGGATCCTACCCTGGTTATTGGTTTCTCAAAAATGTCACCCGTATCAAAAAAAATATTTTTTTCAACTCAATTTTTGTAATTTTGTAAAATTATTATTAGTTTTCCATAAACAATAGGCCATCGCAGTGAATCACCCTGTACATCATTATCATTTAGCCTTCTGCTTCCACTGAGGGATATAAATGTTGCCTTACAATAACGAAGAAATAAAATTCAATTCGGCAACGTAGCTGCTAATTTGACATAGAAAATTGGATGTCATTCAAGGATCTCAAGGTCATGCACCTGTTCTACCCTAGTTTGTCTTATCTTCAGACAGAACATTTTCGAATTCATCTCAAACATTTTCGTGCATTTTCATCTCAAACGTCATCGTTGATATCGTTCCTTGATAGCATATTACAGGTCGAGAATAAAGAATAATCAAATTATAACACCGTAGAATAAGATAGTTTAATTTTGGATGTAACAGCAAAAGCGTTTGTATAGACTAATTCAAGTGACTTTGGATATACTATATACAGAAATATTATAATTTCCAAAATGATTTCCACTATTATATTGTAATTTTTTTCAGAATCTACAATTCTTAGAATTAACTGCGTTAGAAGAAGAAGAGGCCCGTAGAATAAATACCATATTATTTACCAATTCTAGTGAATTCAAATTACCATGGAGAGTTAAACAAAAATTTTCTTCGAGTGAGTATAGAGATCTTAATATAATTATTTATGGTCAATATGAATATGTAATATAATAATGAATCAACTAATATCAACTTTTTCAGAAAATCAGTGTAGAAAATCTGTGATCAATTACAATGGATTATCAATTACAAAACCTATTATCCAAAATGAGATGACAGGAAAACATCCGAAACCTTCAACTCTCCCTAGTTCAGCTGTAAAAACAATTGAAATTATTGCAAGAGATAATACACAGATAATTAAAAATGATTCAAATGGGACAATTGAAAAAATTGAAAGTAGCATCTCGAATAAAAATGAATCTAAAATTGAGGAGTCCACAGTGAATGTATATAAAAAATCATGGGCTAGTCTATTCGATAAAGATGTTAAAACAATATCGAATGGAAAAATACACAATAAAATTAATGATTCACATGTAACATCTTTAAAACATACAAAAGTAGTCGAAAAAATAGATTCAGCCACTCATATGTTAGGAGGTGAGTTCAAAACCATATCTTTATTTTTATATTTATCTTACTTTCAACTAACAATTTGCTTACATCTACAGTAGATAATTATTTTACTTAGTTGAACCCATTTTACTTGATGAAAAGTGGAATGCTTTGGTTGTTTCTATCATGGTTAGTAATATTCTTTAATTTTCAGAATTTCTCAAGAACTATAAAATTGATGAGACCCAAACAAGTTTTAAACCCAGGGGTTTACGAAACAGAAGTAACTTTTGTTATATAAACTCAATATTACAAGCCTTACTTGCTTGCCCACCACTTTGTAATCTCCTCAAACGGCTATCAGAGAACTTCACTCACAATAATGCACTGAAATCAATAACAATGAGTGAAAATATGTAAGTATAAATTAATATAATTTGCAACTTTGATTGAATAACAATTTTATATATGTATTTTAATTATTCAACTATTCCAGGTGTTAATTTATGAATAACTTCGATAATCTGCCCAATGTAAGACGCAAGTCACGTTCAAAAAAGAAGAACAAGAAGCAAACTTTCGTCAATATAGATAATGGCAATTCGTTTGAGGCCTCATCGTTTTATACGATGCTAAACGGAACACGTAGCGATTCTTTCCTTGTTGAAGGCCGACAAGAGGACGCCGAAGAGTTCTTGAGCCTTCTGTTAAATGGGCTCAATGATGAAATGATGGAAATAATGAAATTGATTAGCCATGACGAAAATATTCAAGCAGCTAAAGAAGAAGTGAAAATAGAAGGGAATGTAACAAGAGAAATACAAATGGACAAGACACCGATTAGTGATATATTCGGAGGACTTCTCTGTTCAAGAATCCATAAAACCGGAGATGAAACTTCAGAAAATATTGAACCATTCCTAACATTGCCATTAAATATTAAGAAAGCAAATAACATAGCTGAAGCATTAGAAGGCCTTACAACCAAGAACAAACTAGAGGGTCTGACATCATCGAAAACGAAAGAACCGGTTGAAGCATGGCAGCAAGTGATGATAGAGAAGTTGCCTGTAGTTTTAGTATTACATTTGAAATGCTTCGAATACAGAATGAATGGCTGCACTAAAATAATGAAGACTATAGAATTTCCCATCAATCTGCAGATTGATTCTGAAATATTATCTGGAAGGACGAATACTTCAGCGGAGAGACAATATAAATTAATATCTGTAGTATACCATGTAGGAAAGGAGGCCAGCTATGGGCATTATATAGCAGATACTTTCCATTCGGGGTATAATACATGGTTGAGGTTTGATGACTCTAAAATAAACAGAGTTACGGAAGAAGATGTTCTTAAACGTCAAGGAGATAGAGTTCCTTATTTATTATTTTATCGAAGGAGTGATACGGTGTGAAGTGTAAAAATTCATTGATATAGTTGTTAATTTGTACAGATTAGATTTAAGGATGCTGAACATTGTAATATTTTTCTGTTGTTTCATGAGTAATGCCATGTATTGTATTTCGGGAGAATATGATAAATTGACTATACAATGTTGTATATATATATATATATATATATATATATATATATGTATATAAAAAATAAATATTATATTTTAATAAACGGACTTTGTATAAATGTAAAATTTTTTTTGTTTTTTTTGAAGAAATTTCTTTTCCTAAAACTTAAATTAAATTCAATTTTTGCAAGAACTACGATCTCAGAAGGAAAAAAAGATCGTCTTCGTGAAAATTCCAATAAACCATAAACAGTATTAGCTCAGGACTTTGGACTCTCATCTTTATTCCTTTTTCTTTGCTCTTGAAATCAGGTGAATTTCGCTCAATGTAATAAAAAAAAGTTGACCAAATTTTATAATTTTCCCCTGTGTTCAGCGGTGCTATGTTCTCCTACTTCTGTAACCTAGATAAATGAGGATATTTTGGAAGATCGTACCTCATGCACTCGAATCATGTAATTTTTTTTTGTTTCACAAACTCCTTAAAGGGGGGAGGTGGAAAAAAGCACTGCTTGATAATCGAAATTTTTTTTGTTTTGTTAAGAATTTAGTGTAAAATGGTTGAAAATCTATCAGCAACCTTTATTGCCTTAAGAACTTTATGGTGTTAGTTGTAACATAATACATTTTTAATATGTTTCAAAACTTATAAGCTGTATTCTTCTATAAATTATTCATGAAGGCATAAACATTCAATTAGGATCAATGCAGAAATTGAATGGATGTTTTTCTTGATTTGGCTGTTGCAAAATTTTTTATATAATCAATCAATCAATTTTATCGAGTATCTCTTGCTCTATATCTAAGATTGCCAATCCAGAAAATCTGTCTCATGACATGGTAGACTTCAAAAAGTTTTCAATTATTTTTAATTCAGTGAATGATCTCTTACCAGAAGCAACAGACACAGGTAAAGTGAGAAGGATTCTTGAGGCAATACTAAGATTCGGTAGAGAAGAAGTAAGATTATTTTCGAAAATATATTGTAGAATTTCAAGAGGATTTTCGCTTCCGATAATGAAAACAATCTTAGGGCTTTTATCTCGTTGAATAAATCATTTTCTTTCACGTCAGCCTCTTTTTTTCCTAATCAGTTAGCTTTTGTTGAAGAGCATGACAGCATTTTAATAGATATTTATCATTTAATTTAAGAATATCACAAATAATTTTGATCAATTATTTTCAGAAAGAAATTTATTTTAAAAGCGATTTTTTAATCTTGAGGTGCCTCATCCGTCTGTTCATAATCGAAAAATTTTGGTTTATACTTTCGTCTTACAGAATATAATAGAGAAAAACCTTGATCTATCTCAAGAGCAGCCGCTAGTTTTCCAGATTCCGCAAGTTTTTACTCGAGAACATTATCATCCCTATAATTTTTGAAATGATCAACTAAATTCTTCAAATAGTTTTGGCACACTTTAATGTCAATCGCTACACTTTGCATCATTTTGCTTACAATATTAATCTGGAATGAAACATCATAAGAAATTATTATACTTCAAATAAATTTAAGAGAATGAATATTTAATAAAAGAGAAATGTCTATTTCTAGTTTCCATGTTAAAAGTATAATTTTCTGCAATTTCTAAAAGGCTATTACATATTTGAATAAAATAAAACTTTAGCATCAATTCTACTTGACCATCTAGTATCACTTAGGGGTTTTAGATGTAACTGAGGATCATGCTTTTTTATAACATTCCAATCTCCTTGTGGATGAAGAGAAATATATATAAAGTTCTTGTACAATATCAAAAGAGTTTGATTGTCTCAGTCTTTACTTGTCGGAAATTCATCTTGATGATTAAAAAGAAAAATAACTTATTTCCGCTTTATAAAGCGGAAATAAGTTATTTTACTTTTAAATCATCAATATCAAAAGAGTCCACTGTTTCATTTGAAACCTTAGCAGCATCATTTTCAGTTAAATTTATGCTGTGTGCAGCACATGGCGCAAAAAATGCCGTTTTGATGACAAACCTCCAATAAAATCGGAAATTACACCAAGCCTGTAAAATATATAAAAACCATACTTAATAAAACATCACAATGTAACTAACAACAAACAAGTATTACATACTTACATATTATTCTGGAACACATTTAATCCTCATTAGCTAGTAGCTACTTGGATAATGGAGGAAATTATTTGAACTCGAATTATTCAGTACCTGCTTACAAAACTGTAGTAATTATTCGAGCATAAAATTCTTAGAAAACTGAAAGATAAAGATTGTTATCTCACTTTTAGACAGGAAAGTGAGTTGGACATTACAACTTGAATGTTTTTCTGAAGAAAATATCATATTGTCGAAAGTTCGCATTGCTCAAAAGAAAAAAAAATTGAAATTTCTGAAATTTTTTTTCCGTAATTATTAAAAATTGAAATTTTTCGAAATACTTCACCTCACTCTCAACAGATTCAAACATCGGAAAAAATGGAATTTTTCAATAAAAAATATTGTAAACCTAAATTTTCAAGAAAAACCTATAAAATTCAAAATATAAGATTTTCCTATGTAAAAAAAAATCCTAACTACAGATTTCAAGACAACGGTAAGTATTTATAAATTATCAAAGGTAATTCCACGAGTGCTTCAAATTTTACCGATAATCTTTTCTTTTCCACGAAAACGTGTTTATTTGGCAAAAACATGAAAATAAACCGATTGATAAAATTACGGCGATTCGTGTGCATAGTAGGTATTTTGGTTGCAATTCATACTTCATAAAATGTTTTTGTTGTTATTAATGAAAAAGTACCAAGTATGTGCTATCGTTGTATTCCAAATAGAATAACACGCAATTTTCACTGACAATATACAGGGGGTGCCATTTGAAAAGAAAAATTAAGGGTAGCTACCACAGGGCTGTCAAATGTAAGAACATTTTTTCACATCATTGGGAAAGTACTTCGATGTTATCCAAGCAAATTTTCTATTTTTTTATTATCTTGTCAAATAAGCTGGATATTGCCTGTATACGATGACTAGGGACACCTGGTAGATATGTCAGGAAATTACTGCACATCATAATTAAAAAGTACTGATTTTGGTAATTTCTTTTTCTAAATCTTGAATCCATATTAAGGATTTTTTCGTTGGCTGTTTCTAAATCTATTTCATATAATTTTGTTAATTTAAACGAAAATCCATTAGAGTACTTTCCATTGGCAACTTTCTCTGAATTGGTGGTATTTTGTTTTGTGGAGGGGATGGAGGGATAGCAGCTCTAGTCCCGCTAGTCAAAGTAGGAATGATTCAGGTAAACATTAAATCCTCATTAACTACTTGAATAGATAACGGAAAACATTATTCACACCCTGTTACTCTCATTGAATTATGAAAGAACTAAATGATAAAGACTATTGTATTGCTTTCTAGCGAGGTCATTATAATTTTAATGTTTCTTCACAAATTTGTAGAAAATTTCACATTCTCGAAAATTTGACTTTCCTTATCAGAAAACAAGAAGTTTAATGAAAATATCTGAAAATTTGTTGCAGGAATTACTGAAATTGAAATTTTTCGATATACTTTACCTAACTTGTGCAGATTCAACTACGGAAAAATTGAAGATAGAAATTCATAGTAAAAAATATTGGTTACCTATATATTTAAGATGTATGTAGTTATAAAATTCGAAACATAAGATTTCTTATGAAAATGAATTCTGAACGCTGAAAATACAAGATGATTTCTAACTACTTATTTTAAAAAACGGTATTTATAAATTATACCACGAGTGCTTCAAAAAAAAATGAAATATGAAAACACACCCATTGATAAAATCACGGTGACTGGTGATTTCATCTAAATTTCATCAAACAAAAAATTTAATGAATAATCTCAAAATTAGTTTCAAGAAATATTATAAAATTAAAATTTTTCGAAATACTTTATCTTACTTTCATTGGATTCAATCTTCGGAACAATTAAAAATAAAAATTTATAGTTAAAAATATTGTATAATTTGTGTACCTATGTAATATATATTCATATACCAAAATGATGTTATCAAAGCAAATTTTCCTTTTTTTTATTGTCTTGCCAAATAAGCTAGATATTGCCTGTATACGATAACTAGGGACACCCGGTAGATATGTTAGGCAATTACTTACATCATATTAAAAAAGTACCGATTTTGCAACATATTTTGAATCGAGAATTTTTGATAATTTCTTTTTCTAAATCTTGAATTCATATTCAGGATTTTTTCGTTGGCTGTTCCTAAATCTATTTCATATAATTTTGTTAATATAAACGAAAATTCATTAGAGACGTAAAGTTCTTTCCATTGGCAACTTTCTCTTAATGGATGGTATTTTGTTTTGTGGAGGGGATGGAGGTTGTCAGCCCTAGTCCCGCAAGTCAAAGTAGGAAGATTCAGGTAAAGATTAAATCCTCATTAACTACTTGAATAGATAACGGAAAACATTATTTACACCCTGTAACTCTCATTGAATTATGAAAGAACTAAATGATAAAGACTATTGTATTGCTTTCTAGGGAGGTCATTATAATTTTAATGTTTCTCCACAAATTTCTAGAAAATTTTCCATTCCTTATCAGAAAACAAGAATTTTAATAAATATATCTGAAAATTTGTTGCAGGAATTACTGAAAATGAAGGTTTTCGATATACTTTACCTAACTTGTGGAAATTCAACTACGGAAAAATTGAAGATAGAAATTCATAGTAAAAAATATTGGTTACCTATATATTTAAGATGTATGTAGCTATAAAATTCGAAACATAAGATTTTCTTATGAAAATGAATTATGAACACTGAAAATACAAGATTATTCCTAACTACTTCTTTTTAAAAACGGTATTTATAAATTATACCACGAGTGCTTCAAAAAAAAAATAAAATATGAAAACACACCAATTGATAAAATCACGGTGACTCGTGATTTCATTCAAATTTCATCAAACAAAAAATTTAATGAATAATCTTAAAATCAGTTTCAAGAAATATTATAAAATTAAAATTTTTTATACAAATAGCCAATGCAATTTTTAAAATTTTGTCATGTTCCTCAATGCTTCTTGCAAATATTAAAATATCATCTACATTAATTTTGATACCTTTAGCCAGAGAAAATAAATCACTTATACGTTTGAAAAATATTTCCGATGAATTACGCAAACCATATGGCAATCTTTTGAAACAGTATCTTCCGAAGGGAGTATTGAAAGTTGTAAGTTTCTTACTTTGATCATCCAATTTAACATGCCAAAAACCGTTACTACAATCTAGAGTGCTGAAATACTTAGCTCCTGATAACTCGTACGTTAATTCTTCTAATGATGGCACATGGAAATGTTCTCGTTTTATGGCTTTATTCAAGTCCTTGTAGTCAATGCAGATTCTTATATCATTATTGGGCTTACGAACGATTACCATTGAGCTGACCCAATCGGTTGGCTCCGATAATTTCTCTATAATATTTTCGTCTTCTAAGTCTTGAAGTTTTTGTTTCAGTTTTTCGTGAAGATTGAATGGAATTTTTCGCGGTGGTTGAATTATTGGAGTTATATTTGGATCAACTTCTATGTGTTACTCATCTTTCAAACATCCGATACCTGTGAACAGATCATTATAATTGGAAAAAAAATTAGCATAAGTTTCATTTTTATTGCAGTCCTTCACTTTATGGCCTTTTTTTATAGGGGATGAAATCGTTTATTTCAGTTTACAGCGCGTACGCTTAAACTCGCCTGACGGATGGAGTTTAATTATCTTTTACAACTTGTTTCGGGTAGCGCGCTCCTGTTAGGTCGCGCCGTCGCGCCACCCCATTAATTGATTTGGTGTGTATTCTTTTTAATTTGAAGTTTCTGGAAGATCATCCGTTATGTTAATTGGGATGCACTCCGTTAATTTTTATTGTCCTCGTTCCGGGACTCTACCGTTTCCTCTAATTCAAATTCAAATTTTTTAATCTAAGTTGCTGCTGGAGTTTTAGATAAGACTTTCGCGATGATGTGACTCGTTATTCTATGATGGATGCAGAATTTTTGCAGACGTTTGGAAGGTGCATTACAGTGGTGACGCCAGCTTTTAAGAATAGTTAACAAATTCATCTTTTATTTTTTTGTCCATGCAATATTTCAGGGGGGGGGCAGCAAAAATTTAGAGACGGATCCTACCCTGGTTATTGGTTTCTCAAAAATGTCACCCGTATCAAAAAAAATATTTTTTTCAACTCAATTTTTGTAATTTTGTAAAATTATTATTAGTTTTCCATAAACAATAGGCCATCGCGGTGAATCACCCTGTACATCATTATCATTTAGCCTTCTGCTTCCACTGAGGGATATAAATGTTGCCTTACAATAACGAAGAAATAAAATTCAATTCGGCAACGTAGCTGCTAATTTGACATAGAAAATTGGATGTCATTCAAGGATCTCAAGGTCATGCACCTGTTCTACCCTAGTTTGTCTTATCTTCAGACAGAACATTTTCGAATTCATCTCAAACATTTTCGTGCATTTTCATCTCAAACGTCATCGTTGATATCGTTCCTTGATAGCATATTACAGGTCGAGAATAAAGAATAATCAAATTATAACACCGTAGAATAAGATAGTTTAATTTTGGATGTAACAGCAAAAGCGTTTGTATAGACTAATTCAAGTGACTTTGGATATACTATATACAGAAATATTATAATTTCCAAAATGATTTCCACTATTATATTGTAATTTTTTTCAGAATCTACAATTCTTAGAATTAATTGCGTTAGAAGAAGAAGAGGCCCGTAGAATAAATACCATATTATTTACCAATTCTAGTGAATTCAAATTACCATGGAGAGTTAAACAAAAATTTTCTTCGAGTGAGTATAGAGATCTTAATATAATTATTTATGGTCAATATGAATATGTAATATAATAATGAATCAACTAATATCAACTTTTTCAGAAAATCAGTGTAGAAAATCTGTGATCAATTACAATGGATTATCAATTACAAAACCTATTATCCAAAATGAGATGACAGGAAAACATCCGAAACCTTCAACTCCCCCTAGTTCAGCTGTAAAAACAATTGAAATTATTGCAAGAGATAATACACAGATAATTAAAAATGATTCAAATGGGACAATTGAAAAAATTGAAAGTAGCATCTCGAATAAAAATGAATCTAAAATTGAGGAGTCCACAGTGAATGTATATAAAAAATCATGGGCTAGTCTATTCGATAAAGATGTTAAAACAATATCGAATGGAAAAATACACAATAAAATTAATGATTCACATGTAACATCTTTAAAACATACAAAAGTAGTCGAAAAAATAGATTCAGCCACTCATATGTTAGGAGGTGAGTTCAAAACCATATCTTTATTTTTATATTTATCTTACTTTCAACTAACAATTTGCTTACATCTACAGTAGATAATTATTTTACTTAGTTGAACCCATTTTACTTGATGAAAAGTGGAATGCTTTGGTTGTTTCTATCATGGTTAGTAATATTTTTTAATTTTCAGAATTTCTCAAGAACTATAAAATTGATGAGACCCAAACCAGTTTTAAACCCAGGGGTTTACGAAACAGAAGTAACTTTTGTTATATAAACTCAATATTACAAGCCTTACTTGCTTGCCCACCACTTTGTAATCTCCTCAAACGGCTATCAGAGAACTTCACTCACAATAATGCACTGAAATCAATAACAATGAGTGAAAATATGTAAGTATAAATTAATATAATTTGCAACTTTGATTGAATAACAATTTTATATATGTATTTTAATTATTCAACTATTCCAGGTGTAAATTTATGAATAACTTCGATAATCTGCCCAATGTAAGACGCAAGTCACGTTCAAAAAAGAAGAACAAGAAGCAAACTTTCGTCAATATAGATAATGGCAATTCGTTTGAGGCCTCATCGTTTTATACGATGCTAAACGGAACACGTAGCGATTCTTTCCTTGTTGAAGGCCGACAAGAGGACGCCGAAGAGTTCTTGAGCCTTTTGTTAAATGGGCTCAATGATGAAATGATGGAAATAATGAAATTGATTAGCCATGACGAAAATATTCAAGCAGCTAAAGAAGAAGTGAAAATAGAAGGGAATGTAACAAGAGAAATACAAATGGACAAGACACCGATTAGTGATATATTCGGAGGACTTCTCTGTTCAAGAATCCATAAAACCGGAGATGAAACTTCAGAAAATATTGAACCATTCCTAACATTGCCATTAAATATTAAGAAAGCAAATAACATAGCTGAAGCATTAGAAGGCCTTACAACCAAGAACAAACTAGAGGGTCTGACATCATCGAAAACGAAAGAACCGGTTGAAGCATGGCAGCAAGTGATGATAGAGAAGTTGCCTGTAGTTTTAGTATTACATTTGAAATGCTTCGAATACAGAATGAATGGCTGCACTAAAATAATGAAGACTATAGAATTTCCCATCAATCTGCAGATTGATTCTGAAATATTATCTGGAAGGACGAATACTTCAGCGGAGAGACAATATAAATTAATATCTGTAGTATACCATGTAGGAAAGGAGGCCAGCTATGGGCATTATATAGCAGATACTTTCCATTCGGGGTATAATACATGGTTGAGGTTTGATGACTCTAAAATAAACAGAGTTACGGAAGAAGATGTTCTTAAACGTCAAGGAGATAGAGTTCTTTATTTATTATTTTATCGAAGGAGTGATACGGTGTGAAGTGTAAAAATTCATTGATATAGTTGTTAATTTGTACAGATTAGATTTAAGGATGCTGAACATTGTAATATTTTTCTGTTGTTTCATGAGTAATGCCATGTATTGTATTTCGGGAGAATATGATAAATTGACTATACAATGTTGTATATATATATATATATATGTATATAAAAAATAAATATTATATTTTAATAAACGGACTTTGTATAAATGTAAAATTTTTTTTGTTTTTTTTGAAGAAATTTCTTTTCCTAAAACTTAAATTAAATTCAATTTTTGCAAGAACTACGATCTCAGAAGGAAAAAAAGATCGTCTTCGTGAAAATTCCAATAAACCATAAACAGTATTAGCTCAGGACTTTGGACTCTCATCTTTATTCCTTTTTCTTTGCTCTTGAAATCAGGTGAATTTCGCTCAATGTAATAAAAAAAAGTTGACCAAATTTTATAATTTTCCCCTGTGTTCAGCGGTGCTATGTTCTCCTACTTCTGTAACCTAGATAAATGAGGATATTTTGAAAGATCGTACCTCATGCACTCGAATCATGTAATTTTTTTTTGTTTCACAAACTCCTTAAAGGGGGGAGGTGGAAAAAAGCACTGCTTGATAATCGAAATTTTTTTTGTTTTGTTAAGAATTTAGTGTAAAATGGTTGAAAATCTATCAGCAACCTTTATTGCATTAAGAACTTTATGGTGTTTGTTGTAACATAATACATTTTTAATATGTTTCAAAACTTATAAGCTGTATTCTTCTATAAATTATTCATGAAGGCATAAACATTCAATTAGGATCAATGCAGAAATTGAATGGATGTTTTTCTTGATTTGGCTGTTGCAAAATTTTTTATATAATCAATCAATCAATTTTATCGAGTATCTCTTGCTCTATATCTAAGATTGCCAATCCAGAAAATCTGTCTCATGACATGGTAGACTTCAAAAAGTTTTCAATTATTTTTAATTCAGTGAATGATCTCTTACCAGAAGCAACAGACACAGGTAAAGTGAGAAGGATTCTTGAGGCAATACTAAGATTCGGTAGAGAAGAAGTAAGATTATTTTCGAAAATATATTGTAGAATTTCAAGAGGATTTTCGCTTCCGATAATGAAAACAATCTTAGGGCTTTTATCTCGTTGAATAAATCATTTTCTTTCACGTCAGCCTCTTTTTTTCCTAATCAGTTAGCTTTTGTTGAAGAGCATGACAGCATTTTAATAGATATTTATCATTTAATTTAAGAATATCACAAATAATTTTGATCAATTATTTTCAGAAAGAAATTTATTTTAAAAGCGATTTTTTAATCTTGAGGTGCCTCATCCGTCTGTTCATAATCGAAAAATTTTGGTTTATACTTTCGTCTTACAGAATATAATAGAGAAAAACCTTGATCTATCTCAAGAGCAGCCGCTAGTTTTCCAGATTCCGCAAGTTTTTACTCGAGAACATTATCATCCCTATAATTTTTGAAATGATCAACTAAATTCTTCAAATAGTTTTGGCACACTTTAATGTCAATCGCTACACTTTGCATCATTTTGCTTACAATATTAATCTGGAATGAAACATCATAAGAAATTATTATACTTCAGATAAATTTAAGAGAATGAATATTTAATAAAAGAGAAATGTCTATTTCTAGTTTCCATGTTAAAAGTATAATTTTCTGCAATTTCTAAAAGGCTATTACATATTTGAATAAAATAAAACTTTAGCATCAATTCTACTTGACCATCTAGTATCACTTAGGGGTTTTAGATGTAACTGAGGATCATGCTTTTTTATAACATTCCAATCTCCTTGTGGATGAAGAGAAATATATATAAAGTTCTTGTACAATATCAAAAGAGTTTGATTGTCTCAGTCTTTACTTGTCGGAAATTCATCTTGATGATTAAAAAGAAAAATAACTTATTTCCGCTTTATAAAGCGGAAATAAGTTATTTTACTTTTAAATCATCAATATCAAAAGAGTCCACTGTTTCATTTGAAACCTTAGCAGCATCATTTTCAGTTAAATTTATGCTGTGTGCAGCACATGGCGCAAAAAATGCCCTTTTGATGACAAACCTCCAATAAAATCGGAAATTACACCAAGCCTGTAAAATATATAAAAACCATACTTAATAAAACATCACAGTGTAACTAACAACAAACAAGTATTACATACTTACATATTATTCTGGAACACATTTAATCCTCATTAGCTAGTAGCTACTTGGATAATGGAGGAAATTATTTGAACTCGAATTATTCAGTACCTGCTTACAAAACTGTAGTAATTATTCGAGCATAAAATTCTTAGAAAACTGAAAGATAAAGATTGTTATCTCACTTTTAGACAGGAAAGTGAGTTGGACATTACAACTTGAATGTTTTTCTGAAGAAAATATCATATTGTCGAAAGTTCGCATTGCTCAAAAGAAAAAAAAATTGAAATTTCTGAAATTTTTTTTCCGTAATTATTAAAAATTGAAATTTTTCGAAATACTTCACCTCACTCTCAACAGATTCAAACATCGGAAAAAATGGAATTTTTCAATAAAAAATATTGTAAACCTAAATTTTCAAGAAAAACCTATAAAATTCAAAATATAAGATTTTCCTATGTAAAAAAAAATCCTAACTACAGATTTCAAGACAACGGTAAGTATTTATAAATTATCAAAGGTAATTCCACGAGTGCTTCAAATTTTATCGATAATCTTTTCTTTTCCACGAAAGCGTGATTATTTGGCAAAAACATGAAAATAAACCGATTGATAAAATTACGGCGATTCGTGTGCATAGTAGGTATTTTGGTTGCAATTCATACTTCATAAAATGTTTTTGTTGTTATTAATGAAAAAGTACCAAGTATGTGCTATCGTTGTATTCCAAATAGAATAACACGCAATTTTCACTGACAATATACAGGGGGTGCCATTTGAAAAAAAAATTAAGGGTAGCTACCACAGGGCTGTCAAATGTAAGAACATTTTTTCACATCATTGGGAAAGTACTTTGATGTTATCCAAGCAAATTTTCTATTTTTTTATTATCTTGTCAAATAAGCTGGATATTGCCTGTATACGATAACTAGGGACACCTGGTAGATATGTCAGGAAATTACTGCACATCATATTTAAAAAGTACTGATTTTGATAATTTCTTTTTCTAAATCTTGAATTCATATTAAGGATTTTTTCGTTGGCTGTTTCTAAATCTATTTCATATAATTTTGTTAATTTAAACGAAAATCCATTAGAGTACTTTCCATTGGCAACTTTCTCTGAATTGGTGGTATTTTGTTTTGTGGAGGGGATGGAGGGATAGCAGCTCTAGTCCCGCTAGTCAAAGTAGGAATGATTCAGGTAAACATTAAATCCTCATTAACTACTTGAATAGATAACGGAAAACATTATTCACACCCTGTTACTCTCATTGAATTATGAAAGAACTAAATGATAAAGACTATTGTATTGCTTTCTAGCGAGGTCATTATAATTTTAATAATTCTTCACAAATTTGTAGAAAATTTCACATTCTCGAAAATTTGACTTTCCTTATCAGAAAACAAGAAGTTTAATGAAAATATCTGAAAATTTGTTGCAGGAATTACTGAAATTGAAATTTTTCGATATACTTTACCTAACTTGTGCAGATTCAACTACGGAAAAATTGAAGATAGAAATTCATAGTAAAAAATATTGGTTACCTATATATTTAAGATGTATGTAGTTATAAAATTCGAAACATAAGATTTCTTATGAAAATGAATTCTGAACGCTGAAAATACAAGATGATTTCTAACTACTTATTTTGAAAAACGGTATTTATAAATTATACCACGAGTGCTTCAAAAAAAAATAAAATATGAAAACACACCCATTGATAAAATCACGGTGACTGGTGATTCCATCTAAATTTCATCAAACAAAAAATTTAATGAATAATCTCAAAATTAGTTTCAAGAAATATTATAAAATTAACATTTTTCGAAATACTTTATTTAACTTTCATTGGATTCAATCTTCGGAACAATTAAAAATAAAAATTTATAGTTAAAAATATTGTATAATTTGTGTACCTATGTAATATATATTCAGATACCAAAATGATGTTATCAAAGCAAATTTTCCTTTTTTTTATTGTCTTGCCAAATAAGCTAGATATTGCCTGTATACGATAACTAGGGACACCCGGTAGATATAATAATAATAATAATAATAATAATAAAATGGTTTATTCTGTAAGCTACAGGGTATAAACATATAGTCACAGAGGCGTGAGCCTGTACGTGACTTCTAAATAAACAAAATAAAATGCAGTAGCCAGTATTCAAATAAATTAACAAATCAAGATCAAATTCTTTTAACATATTTCAATAAAAATATAAAAATCAACAAAAACTCAATAGCACAGTAATGATCATAGATAAGTGCCCATTCTATACATACAATTATATACATATATTATATCATAAACTCAGGGGCGCACTCATTCGGTCATGTCCACTATCAGCTACTCGGTCATCAAACAACACTGCATCAAAAAGCTCATTCTCTATTTCAAGTTACATCAATATACTTATTGGAGGAAGGTTGAATCCAGTAAGTAATTTATTCATTTCTCTTCTAGCAAAAATCAGTGAAAAATGGTGATCGTTATTGGGGATTTATTATTGAATTAAAATATCTTCTGCCCTTGTCAATTACCCAATTTTTCAATCTTTTTCTCTTCTTAATGAGTGTTGTGATGTTCTTCAATTCTTTTGGAACAGCGGCATATATTCTTGGGGCCAGATAGGCAAAGCATCTTTGGCCTATACGTTTTCCTGCTCTTGGAGTAAGGTATTGATTCGTCTTGTTCCGTGTTTCATATTCACACTTAGTTAGTTGGAGTTGAATCTTCTTTTCACTTATGCCATTTAAAATCTGCTGTACAAATAATTGGTGGGGATTCATGACCCTGGAAACAGTAAACAATTCATCTGATGGATACAGAAGAGGCTTTCCGTAGATAATTCGTAGCAACCATTTCTGGATCACCTCAACCCTCCTCATATGACAACTATATGCTCCACCCCAACCTATTATCCCATATGCCATTTGGGATTGACATAAAGCTGAGTATACCATCATCAAGCTTTTTGTATCCAAGTACTTCCTGAGATATCTAAACTTGGTAAGTAAAATGTTAAAATGTTAATATGTTAGGCAATTACTTACATCATATTAAAAAAGTACCGATTTTGCAACATATTTTGAATCGAGAATTTTTGATAATTTCTTTTTCTAAATCTTGAATTCATATTCAGGATTTTTTCGTTGGCTGTTCCTAAATCTATTTCATATAATTTTGTTAATATAAACGAAAATTCATTAGAGACGTAAAGTTCTTTCCATTGGCAACTTTCTCTTAATGGATGGTATTTTGTTTTGTGGAGGGGATGGAGGTTGTCAGCCCTAGTCCCGCAAGTCAAAGTAGGAAGATTCAGGTAAAGATTAAATCCTCATTAACTACTTGAATAGATAACGGAAAACATTATTTACACCCTGTAACTCTCATTGAATTATGAAAGAACTAAATGATAAAGACTATTGTATTGCTTTCTAGCGAGGTCATTATAATTTTAATGTTTCTCCACAAATTTCTAGAAAATTTTCCATTCCTTATCAGAAAACAAGAATTTTAATAAATATATCTGAAAATTTGTTGCAGGAATTACTGAAAATGAAAGTTTTCGATATACTTTACCTAACTTGTGGAAATTCAACTACGGAAAAATTGAAGATAGAAATTCATAGTAAAAAATATTGGTTACCTATATATTTAAGATGTATGTAGCTATAAAATTCGAAACATAAGATTTTCTTATGAAAATGAATTATGAACACTGAAAATACAAGATTATTCCTAACTACTTCTTTTTAAAAACGGTATTTATAAATTATACCACGAGTGCTTCAAAAAAAAAATAAAATATGAAAACACACCAATTGATAAAATCACGGTGACTCGTGATTTCATTCAAATTTCATCAAACAAAAAATTTAATGAATAATCTTAAAATCAGTTTCAAGAAATATTATAAAATTAAAATTTTTCGAAATACTTTACCATACTTTCAGTGGATTCAAATTTGTATAATTTGTGTACCTATATAATATATATTTATATACTAATATATTCTGTATATATATAAAATTCAAAATATAAGATTTCTTCATGAGAATGAATACTGAATACTAAATTTCAAACTTCGGACATTTGTTCGTGAGAATTTTTTCTTAAAAAGACCTAACGAATCATCATCTAAAATTTCGTGGTAGCTAGAAATATTTCATTTTGTATATTTATTCTATGGGATTCATTAACCGATCCTAGGAAAGTTCATTATTTTTCATTATTTTTCGAAGGTTTTTTTTCATTGTCAAATATCATCTTTTAAAGAATTGAATAAATTTTGAATTTACTCCAATAAAAATTTTAATTGCAATAAAAATCTTGAACTGAAAAGAAATATACATATATTTGTTTTAGGAATTATAAAAAAATATTTTTTTTCAAATTATTTCAGCACATTATTTAATGATATAATTTTTATTTTATAATTTAGAAAGTTACCATATACATATAATTCTTGTGTTATCTTTCTATATTGAAACTAACTAAAGATTCAAAATAAGTTCATACGCAAATTGATATAAATATACACTGATCACCTTTTAAACTACAATTAAAATTTCAAAAACTGAAATCAATGGAAAATTATTGAAGAATTCGTTCAAGGAATTATTAAAAAATGAAGATGATCCAAAATACTATTCCGCCCATTTAGCTATGTCATGTTTTGAAACTTTTTGGGACCGAAATTCATAGTAAAAAATAATGTGTACATATAAGTATATTGCGATTGTTTTGAATATTTTCCATAAGCTGTTTTTTGACGTGATATATGTACATAGTTCTTTACATGCTTTTTAACTGACATTGATTCTTGCAGTTTTATTCATTATAATTCTGAAATTTAGATATTTGAATCTGTCCTCATACGACAATCCTCATTCAATAATTCTATTGTTTAATTTTTGAAATAGTATGTTTTTACTATCATCTGTAGGTGATTTTGATATGAGATCTAATGCTGAAAACAAATTTTTTAACACAATTTTGTTCTTTATGATCCATGGTACATTTATATGAAACAACCTACGTACAGCTTCATACTTCTGTGAAAATTCTATATTTTTTTCGTTTTTCTACTGTGTCTTTTTTCAAATGGAAATGATAAATAAATATTCTATTATTATAACTTTTTTATCATATCATTGAAATAATAATAACTAAAATATAAACATAAGTATAAAAAAGAAGAAGAATATGAAATATCAAAACAAGAAGTTCCATGCGCATGAATTCGTTGAGTCATTAAGTAAAGTCATTAAGTGAAGTCAGAAAGAGTATATAAACTCAGAGAAGTTTTCAAAGCCATCATAATATTTTGAGCTTTCGAGTGAAAGGTGTTTTTGTGTTTTGAATTTGAAATTCTATAGATATTAAATATGTCTTTTTTGGATATAGAAGCGGAAGTTAGCAGTGAGGTGAGTTGGCAAATTATATTTTTTCTTTTCATTTCATTAATATTTTTCTGATAACTATAAAAATTGAAATCAATCAAAAATAATTGAAGAATTCGTTCAAGGAATTATTAGAAAATGAAAATTGTCCAAAATACTTTTCCGTCCTTCTAGCTATTTCATGTTTTGAAACTTTTTGTGACAGAAATTCATAGTAAAAAATAATGTGTTTATATAAGTATATTGCGATTATTTTGAATATTTTGCATAAGTGGTTTTTTGACGTGATATCTTTACATGCTTTTTTACTGACGTTGATTTTTGCAGTTTTATTCATAATAATCTGTCTTCTTCCGACAATCCTGATATTATTTGTAGTCGTATTCATATTCAAATTAGATATTTCTATGAATTTAGAATAATAATCCAACACTAATAGATAATTTCTTTTATTGAAGTAGAATAAATCGATTCCAACTTTAATCCACGGCTCATTAGGAATATCATGATTAATTAGAGGTTCTTTTACATTTTGTTTTCTATATAGGTTACAAGTTTCACAAGAATCACTCAATTTATCTATTTGTAATGATAAACTTGGCCAAATTACTAGTTCTCTAGCTCTGTTTAAAATTTTTTTTTTACCCATATGTCCTATATGTAATTGTTTTAATGTATCTTGTCTTAATTCTTCCGGTATTAAAATTTTGTCACCTTTGCATATTAAACCTTCCATAAAAGTTAATTCATCTCTATAGGACCAATAAACTTTCATGTCACTTTCTAAATTCTTTTTGTTATTAGGAAAACCATTTTTTATTAATATTACTAAATTTTGCAAATGACTGTCAGTTTCGATTATTTGTTTGATCTTTTCTATTTTTAAATCTGATACAGGTAAATTCTTTATTATTGAGCAAATATGCAAATCAATATCTTTTGCAAATTCATATTCTTCATCAATATAGGTTCTTGATAAAGCATCAGCAATTTTCAATTCCTTCCCCGGTTTATATACTAATTTAAATTGGTAAGGTTGAAGTTTTAAAAGCATTCTTTGCAATCGAGGAGGTGTTTTAACAAGAGGTTTTGAGAAAATTGATATTAATAGTCGATGATCAGTTTCAATAGTGATATCTCCATTTGCAAATAAATATTGATGAAATTTTTCACAACTGAATACTACTGGAAGCATTTCTTTTTCTATTTGCGCATAAGATTTTTGAGATTCTGTCAAGGACCTTGATGCATAGCCAATTATTTTATTTTTCTGTTTGATACAAGTACCAAGACCTTTTGAAGATATTACATCATCACATGATATTATTATGTCTTCATTCGGTTGAAAATATCCTAATATAGGTTCTTTTGAAATAATATTTTTTAACGATTCGAATGAATTTTGTTGTTCATGATTCCATTGAAATTCAATATTTGATTTTAATAAATTTTTTAGCGGTTCTGTTATACTAGATGCATTTGGAATAAATCTTTGTAAATATGTAATCATTCCTAAAATGATTTCTACGTCTTTTTTATTCGGAGGAGTTTTATAAAATTCAATAGCTTTAATTTTTTCTTCATCTGGTTTTATTCCACTAGAAGTTAATATATGACCCATGTATTTGATTTCGGTAATGCCAAATTTACATTTGTTTTTGTTCAGTTTAATATTATTTTTTATACAAATAGCCAATGCAATTTTTAAAATTTTGTCATGTTCCTCAATGCTTCTTGCAAATATTAAAATATCATCTACATAAATTTTGATACCTTTAGCCAAAGAAAATAAATCACTTATACGTTTGAAAAATATTTCCGATGAATTACGCAAACCATATGGCAATCTTTTGAAACAGTATCTTCCGAAGGGAGTATTGAAAGTTGTAAGTTTCTTACTTTGATCATCCAATTTAACATGCCAAAAACCGTTACTACAATCTAGAGTGCTGAAATACTTAGCTCCTGATAACTCGTACGTTAATTCTTCTAATGATGGCACATGGAAATATTCTCGTTTTATGGCTTTATTCAAGTCCTTGTAGTCAATGCAGATTCTTATATCATTATTGGGCTTACGAACGATTACCATTGAGCTGACCCAATCGGTTGGCTCCGATAATTTCTCTATAATATTTTCGTCTTCTAAGTCTTGAAGTTTTTGTTTCAGTTTTTCGTGAAAATTGAATGGAATTTTTCGCGGTGGTTGAATTATTGGAGTTATATTTGGATCAACTTCTATGTGTTACTCATCTTTCAAACATCCGATACCTGTGAACAGATCATTATAATTGGAAAAAAAATTAGCATAAGTTTCATTTTTATTGCAGTCCTTCACTTTATGGCCTTTTTTTATAGGGGATGAAATCGTTTATTTCAGTTTACAGCGCGTACGCTTAAACTCGCCTGACGGATGGAGTTTAATTATCTTTTACAACTTGTTTCGGGTAGCGCGCTCCTGTTAGGTCGCGCCGTCGCGCCACCCCATTAATTGATTTGGTGTGTATTCTTTTTAATTTGAAGTTTCTGGAAGATCATCCGTTATGTTAATTGGGATGCACTCCGTTAATTTTTATTGTCCTCGTTCCGGGACTCTACCGTTTCCTCTAATTTAAATTCAAATTTTTTAATCTAATTTGCTGCTGGAGTTTTAGATAAGACTTTCGCGATGATGTGGCTCGTTATTCTATGATGGATGCAGAATTTTTGCAGACGTTTGGAAGGTGCATTACAGTGGTGACGCCAGCTTTTAAGAATAGTTAACAAATTCATCTTTTATTTTTTTGTCCATGCAATATTTCAGGGGGGGGGGCAGCAAAAATTTAGAGACGGATCCTACCCTGGTTATTGGTTTCTCAAAAATGTCACCCGTATCAAAAAAAATATTTTTTTCAACTCAATTTTTGTAATTTTGTAAAATTATTATTAGTTTTCCATAAACAATAGGCCATCGCGGTGAATCACCCTGTACATCATTATCATTTAGCCTTCTGCTTCCACTGAGGGATATACATTTGCCTTACAATAACGAAGAAATAAAATTCAATTCGGCAACGTAGCTGCTAATTTGACATAGAAAATTGGATGTCATTCAAGGATCTCAAGGTCATGCACCTGTTCTACCCTAGTTTGTCTTATCTTCAGACAGAACATTTTCGAATTCATCTCAAACATTTTCGTGCATTTTCATCTCAAACGTCATCGTTGATATCGTTCCTTGATAGCATATTACAGGTCGAGAATAAAGAATAATCAAATTATAACACCGTAGAATAAGATAGTTTAATTTTGGATGTAACAGCAAATGCGTTTGTATAGACTAATTCAAGTGACTTTGGATATACTATATACAGAAATATTATAATTTCCAAAATGATTTCCACTATTATATTGTAATTTTTTTCAGAATCTACAATTCTTAGAATTAACTGCGTTAGAAGAAGAAGAGGCCCGTAGAATAAATACCATATTATTTACCAATTCTAGTGAATTCAAATTACCATGGAGAGTTAAACAAAAATTTTCTTCGAGTGAGTATAGAGATCTTAATATAATTATTTATGGTCAATATGAATATGTAATATAATAATGAATCAACTAATATCAACTTTTTCAGAAAATCAGTGTAGAAAATCTGTGATCAATTACAATGGATTATCAATTACAAAACCTATTATCCAAAATGAGATGACAGGAAAACATCCGAAACCTTCAACTCCCCCTAGTTCAGCTGTAAAAACAATTGAAATTATTGCAAGAGATAATACACAGATAATTAAAAATGATTCAAATGGGACAATTGAAAAAATTGAAAGTAGCATCTCGAATAAAAATGAATCTAAAATTGAGGAGTCCACAGTGAATGTATATAAAAAATCATGGGCTAGTCTATTCGATAAAGATGTTAAAACAATATCGAATGGAAAAATACACAATAAAATTAATGATTCACATGTAACATCTTTAAAACATACAAAAGTAGTCGAAAAAATAGATTCAGCCACTCATATGTTAGGAGGTGAGTTCAAAACCATATCTTTATTTTTATATTTATCTTACTTTCAACTAACAATTTGCTTACATCTACAGTAGATAATTATTTTACTTAGTTGAACCCATTTTACTTGATGAAAAGTGGAATGCTTTGGTTGTTTCTATCATGGTTAGTAATATTCTTTAATTTTCAGAATTTCTCAAGAACTATAAAATTGATGAGACCCAAACCAGTTTTAAACCCAGGGGTTTACGAAACAGAAGTAACTTTTGTTATATAAACTCAATATTACAAGCCTTACTTGCTTGCCCACCACTTTGTAATCTCCTCAAACGGCTATCAGAGAACTTCACTCACAATAATGCACTGAAATCAATAACAATGAGTGAAAATATGTAAGTATAAATTAATATAATTTGCAACTTTGATTGAATAACAATTTTATATATGTATTTTAATTATTCAACTATTCCAGGTGTAAATTTATGAATAACTTCGATAATCTGCCCAATGTAAGACGCAAGTCACGTTCAAAAAAGAAGAACAAGAAGCAAACTTTCGTCAATATAGATAATGGCAATTCGTTTGAGGCCTCATCGTTTTATACGATGCTAAACGGAACACGTAGCGATTCTTTCCTTGTTGAAGGCCGACAAGAGGACGCCGAAGAGTTCTTGAGCCTTCTGTTAAATGGGCTCAATGATGAAATGATGGAAATAATGAAATTGATTAGCCATGACGAAAATATTCAAGCAGCTAAAGAAGAAGTGAAAATAGAAGGGAATGTAACAAGAGAAATACAAATGGACAAGACACCGATTAGTGATATATTCGGAGGACTTCTCTGTTCAAGAATCCATAAAACCGGAGATGAAACTTCAGAAAATATTGAACCATTCCTAACATTGCCATTAAATATTAAGAAAGCAAATAACATAGCTGAAGCATTAGAAGGCCTTACAACCAAGAACAAACTAGAGGGTCTGACATCATCGAAAACGAAAGAACCGGTTGAAGCATGGCAGCAAGTGATGATAGAGAAGTTGCCTGTAGTTTTAGTATTACATTTGAAATGCTTCGAATACAGAATGAATGGCTGCACTAAAATAATGAAGACTATAGAATTTCCCATCAATCTGCAGATTGATTCTGAAATATTATCTGGAAGGACGAATACTTCAGCGGAGAGACAATATAAATTAATATCTGTAGTATACCATGTAGGAAAGGAGGCCAGCTATGGGCATTATATAGCAGATACTTTCCATTCGGGGTATAATACATGGTTGAGGTTTGATGACTCTAAAATAAACAGAGTTACGGAAGAAGATGTTCTTAAACGTCAAGGAGATAGAGTTCCTTATTTATTATTTTATCGAAGGAGTGATACGGTGTGAAGTGTAAAAATTCATTGATATAGTTGTTAATTTGTACAGATTAGATTTAAGGATGCTGAACATTGTAATATTTTTCTGTTGTTTCATGAGTAATGCCATGTATTGTATTTCGGGAGAATATGATAAATTGACTATACAATGTTGTATATATATATATATATATATATATATGTATATAAAAAATAAATATTATATTTTAATAAACGGACTTTGTATAAATGTAAAATTTTTTTTGTTTTTTTTGAAGAAATTTCTTTTCCTAAAACTTAAATTAAATTCAATTTTTGCAAGAACTACGATCTCAGAAGGAAAAAAAGATCGTCTTCGTGAAAATTCCAATAAACCATAAACAGTATTAGCTCAGGACTTTGGACTCTCATCTTTATTCCTTTTTCTTTGCTCTTGAAATCAGGTGAATTTCGCTCAATGTAATAAAAAAAAGTTGACCAAATTTTATAATTTTCCCCTGTGTTCAGCGGTGCTATGTTCTCCTACTTCTGTAACCTAGATAAATGAGGATATTTTGGAAGATCGTACCTCATGCACTCGAATCATGTAATTTTTTTTTGTTTCACAAACTCCTTAAAGGGGGGAGGTGGAAAAAAGCACTGCTTGATAATCGAAATTTTTTTTGTTTTGTTAAGAATTTAGTGTAAAATGGTTGAAAATCTATCAGCAACCTTTATTGCCTTAAGAACTTTATGGTGTTAGTTGTAACATAATACATTTTTAATATGTTTCAAAACTTATAAGCTGTATTCTTCTATAAATTATTCATGAAGGCATAAACATTCAATTAGGATCAATGCAGAAATTGAATGGATGTTTTTCTTGATTTGGCTGTTGCAAAATTTTTTATATAATCAATCAATCAATTTTATCGAGTATCTCTTGCTCTATATCTAAGATTGCCAATCCAGAAAATCTGTCTCATGACATGGTAGACTTCAAAAAGTTTTCAATTATTTTTAATTCAGTGAATGATCTCTTACCAGAAGCAACAGACACAGGTAAAGTGAGAAGGATTCTTGAGGCAATACTAAGATTCGGTAGAGAAGAAGTAAGATTATATTCGAAAATATATTGTAGAATTTCAAGAGGATTTTCGCTTCCGATAATGAAAACAATCTTAGGGCTTTTATCTCGTTGAATAAATCATTTTCTTTCACGTCAGCCTCTTTTTTTCCTAATCAGTTAGCTTTTGTTGAAGAGCATGACAGCATTTTAATAGATATTTATCATTTAATTTAAGAATATCACAAATAATTTTGATCAATTATTTTCAGAAAGAAATTTATTTTAAAAGCGATTTTTTAATCTTGAGGTGCCTCATCCGTCTGTTCATAATCGAAAAATTTTGGTTTATACTTTCGTCTTACAGAATATAATAGAGAAAAACCTTGATCTATCTCAAGAGCAGCCGCTAGTTTTCCAGATTCCGCAAGTTTTTACTCGAGAACATTATCATCCCTATAATTTTTGAAATGATCAACTAAATTCTTCAAATAGTTTTGGCACACTTTAATGTCAATCGCTACACTTTGCATCATTTTGCTTACAATATTAATCTGGAATGAAACATCATAAGAAATTATTATACTTCAAATAAATTTAAGAGAATGAATATTTAATAAAAGAGAAATGTCTATTTCTAGTTTCCATGTTAAAAGTATAATTTTCTGCAATTTCTAAAAGGCTATTACATATTTGAATAAAATAAAACTTTAGCATCAATTCTACTTGACCATCTAGTATCACTTAGGGGTTTTAGATGTAACTGAGGATCATGCTTTTTTATAACATTCCAATCTCCTTGTGGATGAAGAGAAATATATATAAAGTTCTTGTACAATATCAAAAGAGTTTGATTGTCTCAGTCTTTACTTGTCGGAAATTCATCTTGATGATTAAAAAGAAAAATAACTTATTTCCGCTTTATAAAGCGGAAATAAGTTATTTTACTTTTAAATCATCAATATCAAAAGAGTCCACTGTTTCATTTGAAACCTTAGCAGCATCATTTTCAGTTAAATTTATGCTGTGTGCAGCACATGGCGCAAAAAATGCCCTTTTGATGACAAACCTCCAATAAAATCGGAAATTACACCAAGCCTGTAAAATATATAAAAACCATACTTAATAAAACATCACAATGTAACTAACAACAAACAAGTATTACATACTTACATATTATTCTGGAACACATTTAATCCTCATTAGCTAGTAGCTACTTGGATAATGGAGGAAATTATTTGAACTCGAATTATTCAGTACCTGCTTACAAAACTGTAGTAATTATTCGAGCATAAAATTCTTAGAAAACTGAAAGATAAAGATTGTTATCTCACTTTTAGACAGGAAAGTGAGTTGGACATTACAACTTGAATGTTTTTCTGAAGAAAATATCATATTGTCGAAAGTTCGCATTGCTCAAAAGAAAAAAAAATTGAAATTTCTGAAATTTTTTTTCCGTAATTATTAAAAATTGAAATTTTTCGAAATACTTCACCTCACTCTCAACAGATTCAAACATCGGAAAAAATGGAATTTTTCAATAAAAAATATTGTAAACCTAAATTTTCAAGAAAAACCTATAAAATTCAAAATATAAGATTTTCCTATGTAAAAAAAAATCCTAACTACAGATTTCAAGACAACGGTAAGTATTTATAAATTATCAAAGGTAATTCCACGAGTGCTTCAAATTTTATCGATAATCTTTTCTTTTCCACGAAAACGTGTTTATTTGGCAAAAACATGAAAATAAACCGATTGATAAAATTACGGCGATTCGTGTGCATAGTAGGTATTTTGGTTGCAATTCATACTTCATAAAATGTTTTTGTTGTTATTAATGAAAAAGTACCAAGTATGTGCTATCGTTGTATTCCAAATAGAATAACACGCAATTTTCACTGACAATATACAGGGGGTGCCATTTGAAAAAAAAATTAAGGGTAGCTACCACAGGGCTGTCAAATGTAAGAACATTTTTTTCACATCATTGGGAAAGTACTTTGATGTTATCCAAGCAAATTTTCTATTTTTTTATTATCTTGTCAAATAAGCTGGATATTGCCTGTATACGATAACTAGGGACACCTGGTAGATATGTCAGGAAATTACTGCACATCATATTTAAAAAGTACTGATTTTGATAATTTCTTTTTCTAAATCTTGAATTCATATTAAGGATTTTTTCGTTGGCTGTTTCTAAATCTATTTCATATAATTTTGTTAATTTAAACGAAAATCCATTAGAGTACTTTCCATTGGCAACTTTCTCTGAATTGGTGGTATTTTGTTTTGTGGAGGGGATGGAGGGATAGCAGCTCTAGTCCCGCTAGTCAAAGTAGGAATGATTCAGGTAAACATTAAATCCTCATTAACTACTTGAATAGATAACGGAAAACATTATTCACACCCTGTTACTCTCATTGAATTATGAAAGAACTAAATGATAAAGACTATTGTATTGCTTTCTAGCGAGGTCATTATAATTTTAATGTTTCTTCACAAATTTGTAGAAAATTTCAGATTCTCGAAAATTTGACTTTCCTTATCAGAAAACAAGAAGTTTAATGGAAATATCTGAAAATTTGTTGCAGGAATTACTGAAATTGAAATTTTTCGATATACTTTACCTAACTTGTGCAGATTCAACTACGGAAAAATTGAAGATAGAAATTCATAGTAAAAAATATTGGTTACCTATATATTTAAGATGTATGTAGTTATAAAATTCGAAACATAAGATTTCTTATGAAAATGAATTCTGAACGCTGAAAATACAAGATGATTTCTAACTACTTATTTTAAAAAACGGTATTTATAAATTATACCACGAGTGCTTCAAAAAAAAATGAAATATGAAAACACACCCATTGATAAAATCACGGTGACTGGTGATTTCATCTAAATTTCATCAAACAAAAAATTTAATGAATAATCTCAAAATTAGTTTCAAGAAATATTATAAAATTAAAATTTTTCGAAATACTTTATCTTACTTTCATTGGATTCAATCTTCGGAACAATTAAAAATAAAAATTTATAGTTAAAAATATTGTATAATTTGTGTACCTATGTAATATATATTCATATACCAAAATGATGTTATCAAAGCAAATTTTCCTTTTTTTTATTGTCTTGCCAAATAAGCTAGATATTGCCTGTATACGATAACTAGGGACACCCGGTAGATATGTTAGGCAATTACTTACATCATATTAAAAAAGTACCGATTTTGCAACATATTTTGAATCAAGAATTTTTGATAATTTCTTTTTCTAAATCTTGAATTCATATTCAGGATTTTTTCGTTGGCTGTTCCTAAATCTATTTCATATAATTTTGTTAATATAAACGAAAATTCATTAGAGACGTAAAGTTCTTTCCATTGGCAACTTTCTCTTAATGGATGGTATTTTGTTTTGTGGAGGGGATGGAGGTTGTCAGCCCTAGTCCCGCAAGTCAAAGTAGGAAGATTCAGGTAAAGATTAAATCCTCATTAACTACTTGAATAGATAACGGAAAACATTATTTACACCCTGTAACTCTCATTGAATTATGAAAGAACTAAATGATAAAGACTATTGTATTGCTTTCTAGCGAGGTCATTATAATTTTAATGTTTCTCCACAAATTTCTAGAAAATTTTCCATTCCTTATCAGAAAACAAGAATTTTAATAAATATATCTGAAAATTTGTTGCAGGAATTACTGAAAATGAAAGTTTTCGATATACTTTACCTAACTTGTGGAAATTCAACTACGGAAAAATTGAAGATAGAAATTCATAGTAAAAAATATTGGTTACCTATATATTTAAGATGTATGTAGCTATAAAATTCGAAACATAAGATTTTCTTATGAAAATGAATTATGAACACTGAAAATACAAGATTATTCCTAACTACTTCTTTTTAAAAACGGTATTTATAAATTATACCACGAGTGCTTCAAAAAAAAAATAAAATATGAAAACACACCAATTGATAAAATCACGGTGACTCGTGATTTCATTCAAATTTCATCAAACAAAAAATTTAATGAATAATCTTAAAATCAGTTTCAAGAAATATTATAAAATTAAAATTTTTCGAAATACTTTACCATACTTTCAGTGGATTCAAATTTGTATAATTTGTGTACCTATATAATATATATTTATATACTAATATATTCTGTATATATATAAAATTCAAAATATAAGATTTCTTCATGAGAATGAATACTGAATACTAAATTTCAAACTTCGGACATTTGTTCGTGAGAATTTTTTCTTAAAAAGACCTAACGAATCATCATCTAAAATTTCGTGGTAGCTAGAAATATTTCATTTTGTATATTTATTCTATGGGATTCATTAACCGATCCTAGGAAAGTTCATTATTTTTCATTATTTTTCGAAGGTTTTTTTTCATTGTCAAATATCATCTTTTAAAGAATTGAATAAATTTTGAATTTACTCCAATAAAAATTTTAATTGCAATAAAAATCTTGAACTGAAAAGAAATATACATATATTTGTTTTAGGAATTATAAAAAAATATTTTTTTTCAAATTATTTCAGCACATTATTTAATGATATAATTTTTATTTTATAATTTAGAAAGTTACCATATACATATAATTCTTGTGTTATCTTTCTATATTGAAACTAACTAAAGATTCAAAATAAGTTCATACGCAAATTGATATAAATATACACTGATCACCTTTTAAACTACAATTAAAATTTCAAAAACTGAAATCAATGGAAAATTATTGAAGAATTCGTTCAAGGAATTATTAAAAAATGAAGATGATCCAAAATACTATTCCGCCCATTTAGCTATGTCATGTTTTGAAACTTTTTGGGACCGAAATTCATAGTAAAAAATAATGTGTACATATAAGTATATTGCGATTGTTTTGAATATTTTCCATAAGCTGTTTTTTGACGTGATATATGTACATAGTTCTTTACATGCTTTTTAACTGACATTGATTCTTGCAGTTTTATTCATTATAATTCTGAAATTTAGATATTTGAATCTGTCCTCATACGACAATCCTCATTCAATAATTCTATTGTTTAATTTTTGAAATAGTATGTTTTTACTATCATCTGTAGGTGATTTTGATATGAGATCTAATGCTGAAAACAAATTTTTTAACACAATTTTGTTCTTTATGATCCATGGTACATTTATATGAAACAACCTACGTACAGCTTCATACTTCTGTGAAAATTCTATATTTTTTTCGTTTTTCTACTGTGTCTTTTTTCAAATGGAAATGATAAATAAATATTCTATTATTATAACTTTTTTATCATATCATTGAAATAATAATAACTAAAATATAAACATAAGTATAAAAAAGAAGAAGAATATGAAATATCAAAACAAGAAGTTCCATGCGCATGAATTCGTTGAGTCATTAAGTAAAGTCATTAAGTGAAGTCAGAAAGAGTATATAAACTCAGAGAAGTTTTCAAAGCCATCATAATATTTTGAGCTTTCGAGTGAAAGGTGTTTTTGTGTTTTGAATTTGAAATTCTATAGATATTAAATATGTCTTTTTTGGATATAGAAGCGGAAGTTAGCAGTGAGGTGAGTTGGCATATTATATTTTTTCTTTTCATTTCATTAATATTTTTCTGATAACTATAAAAATTGAAATCAATCAAAAATAATTGAAGAATTCGTTCAAGGAATTATTAGAAAATGAAAATTGTCCAAAATACTTTTCCGTCCTTCTAGCTATTTCATGTTTTGAAACTTTTTGTGACAGAAATTCATAGTAAAAAATAATGTGTTTATATAAGTATATTGCGATTATTTTGAATATTTTGCATAAGTGGTTTTTTGACGTGATATCTTTACATGCTTTTTTACTGACGTTGATTTTTGCAGTTTTATTCATGATAATCCTGAAAATTAGATATTTGAATCTGTCCTCTTCCGACAATCCTGATATTATTTGTAGTCGTATTCATATTCAAATTAGATATTTCTATGAATTTAGAATAATAATCCAACACTAATAGATAATTTCTTTTATTGAAGTAGAATAAATCGATTCCAACTTTAATCCACGGCTCATTAGGAATATCATGATTAATTAGAGGTTCTTTTACATTTTGTTTTCTATATAGGTTACAAGTTTCACAAGAATCACTCAATTTATCTATTTGTAATGATAAACTTGGCCAAAATACTAGTTCTCTAGCTCTGTTTTAAATTTTTTTTTTACCCATATGTCCTATATGTAATTGTTTTAATGTATCTTGTCTTAATTCTTCCGGTATTAAAATTTTGTCACCTTTGCATATTAAACCTTCCATAAAAGTTAATTCATCTCTATAGGACCAATAAACTTTCATGTCACTTTCTAAATTCTTTTTGTTATTAGGAAAACCATTTTTTATTAATATTACTAAATTTTGCAAATGACTGTCAGTTTCGATTATTTGTTTGATCTTTTCTATTTTTAAATCTGATACAGGTAAATTCTTTATTATTGAGCAAATATGCAAATCAATATCTTTTGCAAATTCATATTCTTCATCAATATAGGTTCTTGATAAAGCATCAGCAATTTTCAATTCCTTCCCCGGTTTATATACTAATTTAAATTGGTAAGGTTGAAGTTTTAAAAGCATTCTTTGCAATCGAGGAGGTGTTTTAACAAGAGGTTTTGAGAAAATTGATATTAATAGTCGATGATCAGTTTCAATAGTGATATCTCCATTTGCAAATAAATATTGATGAAATTTTTCACAACTGAATACTACTGGAAGCATTTCTTTTTCTATTTGCGCATAAGATTTTTGAGATTCTGTCAAGGACCTTGATGCATAGCCAATTATTTTATTTTTCTGTTTGATACAAGTACCAAGACCTTTTGAAGATATTACATCATCACATGATATTATTATGTCTTCATTCGGTTGAAAATATCCTAATATAGGTTCTTTTGAAATAATATTTTTTAACGATTCGAATGAATTTTGTTGTTCATGATTCCATTGAAATTCAATATTTGATTTTAATAAATTTTTTAGCGGTTCTGTTATACTAGATGCATTTGGAATAAATCTTTGTAAATATGTAATCATTCCTAAAATGATTTCTACGTCTTTTTTATTCGGAGGAGTTTTATAAAATTCAATAGCTTTAATTTTTTCTTCATCTGGTTTTATTCCACTAGAAGTTAATATATGACCCATGTATTTGATTTCGGTAATGCCAAATTTACATTTGTTTTTGTTCAGTTTAATATTATTTTTTATACAAATAGCCAATGCAATTTTTAAAATTTTGTCATGTTCCTCAATGCTTCTTGCAAATATTAAAATATCATCTACATAAATTTTGATACCTTTAGCCAAAGAAAATAAATCACTTATACGTTTGAAAAATATTTCCGATGAATTACGCAAACCATATGGCAATCTTTTGAAACAGTATCTTCCGAAGGGAGTATTGAAAGTTGTAAGTTTCTTACTTTGATCATCCAATTTAACATGCCAAAAACCGTTCCTACAATCTAGAGTGCTGAAATACTTAGCTCCTGATAACTCGTACGTTAATTCTTCTAATGATGGCACATGGAAATGTTCTCGTTTTATGGCTTTATTCAAGTCCTTGTAGTCAATGCAGATTCTTATATCATTATTGGGCTTACGAACGATTACCATTGAGCTGACCCAATCGGTTGGCTCCGATAATTTCTCTATAATATTTTCGTCTTCTAAGTCTTGAAGTTTTTGTTTCAGTTTTTCGTGAAGATTGAATGGAATTTTTCGCGGTGGTTGAATTATTGGAGTTATATTTGGATCAACTTCTATGTGTTACTCATCTTTCAAACATCCGATACCTGTGAACAGATCATTATAATTGGAAAAAAAATTAGCATAAGTTTCATTTTTATTGCAGTCCTTCACTTTATGGCCTTTTTTTATAGGGGATGAAATCGTTTATTTCAGTTTACAGCGCGTACGCTTAAACTCGCCTGACGGATGGAGTTTAATTATCTTTTACAACTTGTTTCGGGTAGCGCGCTCCTGTTAGGTCGCGCCGTCGCGCCACCCCATTAATTGATTTGGTGTGTATTCTTTTTAATTTGAAGTTTCTGGAAGATCATCCGTTATGTTAATTGGGATGCACTCCGTTAATTTTTATTGTCCTCGTTCCGGGACTCTACCGTTTCCTCTAATTTAAATTCAAATTTTTTAATCTAAGTTGCTGCTGGAGTTTTAGATAAGACTTTCGCGATGATGTGGCTCGTTATTCTATGATGGATGCAGAATTTTTGCAGACGTTTGGAAGGTGCATTACAGTGGTGACGCCAGCTTTTAAGAATAGTTAACAAATTCATCTTTTATTTTTTTGTCCATGCAATATTTCAGGGGGGGGGCAGCAAAAATTTAGAGACGGATCCTACCCTGGTTATTGGTTTCTCAAAAATGTCACCCGTATCAAAAAAAATATTTTTTTCAACTCAATTTTTGTAATTTTGTAAAATTATTATTAGTTTTCCATAAACAATAGGCCATCGCGGTGAATCACCCTGTACATCATTATCATTTAGCCTTCTGCTTCCACTGAGGGATATAAATGTTGCCTTACAATAACGAAGAAATAAAATTCAATTCGGCAACGTAGCTGCTAATTTGACATAGAAAATTGGATGTCATTCAAGGATCTCAAGGTCATGCACCTGTTCTACCCTAGTTTGTCTTATCTTCAGACAGAACATTTTCGAATTCATCTCAAACATTTTCGTGCATTTTCATCTCAAACGTCATCGTTGATATCGTTCCTTGATAGCATATTACAGGTCGAGAATAAAGAATAATCAAATTATAACACCGTAGAATAAGATAGTTTAATTTTGGATGTAACAGCAAAAGCGTTTGTATAGACTAATTCAAGTGACTTTGGATATACTATATACAGAAATATTATAATTTCCAAAATGATTTCCACTATTATATTGTAATTTTTTTCAGAATCTACAATTCTTAGAATTAACTGCGTTAGAAGAAGAAGAGGCCCGTAGAATAAATACCATATTATTTACCAATTCTAGTGAATTCAAATTACCATGGAGAGTTAAACAAAAATTTTCTTCGAGTGAGTATAGAGATCTTAATATAATTATTTATGGTCAATATGAATATGTAATATAATAATGAATCAACTAATATCAACTTTTTCAGAAAATCAGTGTAGAAAATCTGTGATCAATTACAATGGATTATCAATTACAAAACCTATTATCCAAAATGAGATGACAGGAAAACATCCGAAACCTTCAACTCCCCCTAGTTCAGCTGTAAAAACAATTGAAATTATTGCAAGAGATAATACACAGATAATTAAAAATGATTCAAATGGGACAATTGAAAAAATTGAAAGTAGCATCTCGAATAAAAATGAATCTAAAATTGAGGAGTCCACAGTGAATGTATATAAAAAATCATGGGCTAGTCTATTCGATAAAGATGTTAAAACAATATCGAATGGAAAAATACACAATAAAATTAATGATTCACATGTAACATCTTTAAAACATACAAAAGTAGTCGAAAAAATAGATTCAGCCACTCATATGTTAGGAGGTGAGTTCAAAACCATATCTTTATTTTTATATTTATCTTACTTTCAACTAACAATTTGCTTACATCTACAGTAGATAATTATTTTACTTAGTTGAACCCATTTTACTTGATGAAAAGTGGAATGCTTTGGTTGTTTCTATCATGGTTAGTAATATTCTTTAATTTTCAGAATTTCTCAAGAACTATAAAATTGATGAGACCCAAACCAGTTTTAAACCCAGGGGTTTACGAAACAGAAGTAACTTTTGTTATATAAACTCAATATTACAAGCCTTACTTGCTTGCCCACCACTTTGTAATCTCCTCAAACGGCTATCAGAGAACTTCACTCACAATAATGCACTGAAATCAATAACAATGAGTGAAAATATGTAAGTATAAATTAATATAATTTGCAACTTTGATTGAATAACAATTTTATATATGTATTTTAATTATTCAACTATTCCAGGTGTAAATTTATGAATAACTTCGATAATCTGCCCAATGTAAGACGCAAGTCACGTTCAAAAAAGAAGAACAAGAAGCAAACTTTCGTCAATATAGATAATGGCAATTCGTTTGAGGCCTCATCGTTTTATACGATGCTAAACGGAACACGTAGCGATTCTTTCCTTGTTGAAGGCCGACAAGAGGACGCCGAAGAGTTCTTGAGCCTTCTGTTAAATGGGCTCAATGATGAAATGATGGAAATAATGAAATTGATTAGCCATGACGAAAATATTCAAGCAGCTAAAGAAGAAGTGAAAATAGAAGGGAATGTATGATCAACTTGAGATGTCGCGGAGCGAATAACACGTCCGATATTGAGCTCCCGTTGAAAACGCATATAAATTGAATCAAGAGTGAGAAATTGCAATTTTAGTGAACCAAAGTACTGTGCACCTATACGAAATGGCTCCAAACAAGTCAGCTGACATGAAAAATATCGTGAAGGAGGCATTGAAGGAATTACTTTGTGACGATGAATTCCTTAACAAACTTTTATCAAAGATGGAAAATAAGATAACTCAGTTAGAAGAAGAAGCAGCAAAAAATGCGGATAAAATGAAACAGCTGGAAGGTCGAATCGAGAGCATGCAACAAGCAGCGAAAATAAACAATATCTGTGTTTACAATTTAAAGGAGGAAACGAATGAAAATTTGTCGGGAAAGATTCTTGATTTATTGAATTGTAAAATGAAAACACAAATCACTAGAGACGACGTGGTGCGATGTTACCGGATTGGTGAGTCTGGTCAAAAACCGCGACCAGTGATAATTAAATTCGATAAGTTTCAAAACAAACTGAATGTACTTAAAAACACATCGAAATTGAAAGGAACTAAGATTGGCATTACGGAAGATCTAAGTAAACACAGATTAAATTTATACAGAGAAGCAACTAAAAAATATGATAGAAAACAAATGTTTACACGCTTTGGCAACATTTTCATCAGATTAGATGAAAATACAATTAAGAGAATTTCTTCTAGCGAAGATATTTGATCACTCTAACCACGTATTTTAATATTACAAATTTTGATGCAGCACAGGGGAGCTAAATGGTTTACATGAATACAGTTGATTTTTGGTGATATTCTACGGGGCATTTGTTGTTTCTAAATTTTTTCTTCGAATTATGGTGGAGTTGGACTATATGGAGATGGTGGATGAGCTTGCAGAGCTTGATGCTAAAATCGTAGAGGATCCTGTGGAGGTAGGCGCTATCTTTACTGGGAAAAATAAACTTAACATTCTACATATGAACATTCGTAGTCTTCAGAAAAACTTCGATGAACTTGTTATCTATTTAAATATGATAAACTTAAATAATATAGATGTTATGATTTTTTCGGAGACTTTCATTTTGGAAAATGTGAATAACTTTCAACTGCAGGGCTTTAAAATTTTATATAATGAATCTCTATTAAACAAAAACGATGGTCTAGTGATTTATCTCAGAGAAAATTTTACTGTGAAACATTCATTATTTCAACTAAATGAAACCAATATTTTACGATGTGAAATTGAACTAGATGACAATACTTCTTTTGGTATAACCGCATGTTATAGATCACCATCCGGCAAGTTGGATACATTCTTAGGCGAACTGGAAGACTTACTTTCTGAGATTAAACCTACTGGAGTGGATATATTTGTTGGAGATGTGAATATAAATCTGTTAGATATAAACGATAAACAAGTGAACAAATACTTGAATATAATGTCACAAAACGCTTATTTCTCGTGTATCAATAAACCAACGAGGGAAACAGAACTGTCTGCTACCCTCATAGATCATCTATTTATTAAAGTTAAGGATTTTCACGAACAAAATAATACAATTACACCGTTTGTTCTACACTCGGCACTAACGGATCATTATACTATAGGGTTATCCATTCAAAAAGAAAAAAATTTAAAACATGATAACGATAATTTCAGACAGAGACTTGACTTAAATCAACTCAAAAAGATTCTCAGCAAGGAGGACTGGTCGGGGGTCTATCAGAGTGAGTGTGTTGGACGGGCTTATGGGTTTTTTATTGAAAGGTTGAAGAGTTACATATTGCAATCGACTCAAACAATTAGGCTGAATAATAAAAATAGAAAGAGAAAATTGTGGATTACGGAGGGCATTATGGCATCTATAAAGAAGAGGGATCAACTTAAGAAATCACTAAACGTAAATTATTCTGTCGAATTACTAAATGAATATAAACATTTTCGAAATACCCTCAATAAGATAATTAAGTTGGCCAAAAACAATTATCTTAGGAATAAAATCGTAGAATCAAAAAACAACTACAAAAAGATATGGGAGACAATAAATGAAACGACCAGAACACGAAAACGAAACAAGCAGCAAATTAAAAAAATTATACATAATAATGAAGTAATACATGATGAACAAAAAATGACTAATACTTTCAATGAGTTCTTCATTAGTATCGGTTCCGATCTCCAAAACAATATTGTACAACATAACAATCAGAGACACACGGCATATATAAATCCGCACTCTATTTTTTTACGTCCGGTTAACGAAAATGAGCTGATTCAACATATAAACACTCTTAAAGATAATTCAAGCCCGGGTGATGACGGAATAAGAGCCGAGGTTATCAAAAATATTCATATATATATATTAAAACCTTTAGAGTACATGATAAATCTTTGTTTAATAACATCTAAAATACCTCAGGAATGGAAGACTTCTATTGTGACACCTATCTTTAAGGATGGGGACCCAACACTACTCACGAACTATCGGCCAATTTCAATAATAAACAACTTCAATAAAATATTCGAAAAATGTCTTAAAGATAGAATCGTAGAATATTTGGAAAAAGATAATCATTTTTATGAAAACCAATTCGGATTCAGAAAGAATAGAAGCACTGAGGATGCAGTATTTACCTTAATAAGAAACATCAATGAGAATTTACAGAGAAAACAAAAAAGTCTAGCAATATTTCTTGATTTAAAGAAGGCATTTGACACCGTTCCTCATAACATTCTTCTCGATAGATTGGAGAGGATGGGAATTAGAGATGGACCATTGGAATTAATAAGAGACTACCTAACTAACAGAACACAAAAAACTAAAATAAATAACTCCTTCAGTACACATAAGACGATTACGACAGGTATACCCCAGGGCACTGTTCTCGGCCCTATTCTTTTTTTGATCTACATCAACAATATTGGAAGCTTAATAAGGAATTGTAAAGTTATATCCTATGCGGATGATACGGTATTATTGTTTGATGGAAGGTCTTGGGAGGAAGTATACGGAAGAGCTGAAGTCGGAATCGGTATCATGCAAGAATGGCTGAGTGGAAGTCTTCTGAGTCTTAATATATCGAAATCCTACTTTATGACTTTCTCTGCGACATCCTCAGATCAACCGGATATTTTTGAAATTTGTATTCATGAAGAAAACTGCACCAAACCAGATTGTTGTTGTTCAACTTTCATAAAAAAATGTGCAATGATAAAATATCTTGGCGTGATAATAGATCAAAACTTGAAATGGAATTGTCACACTGCTTATTTATGTACTAGGATGAGGAAAGTTTTCTATAAGTTATATCAGTTAAGAGACGTTTTAAACAAGAGATTAATCATAATTGTGTATAAATCGCTGATAGAATCAATATTGAAATATTGTATAACTATGTGGGGAAGTGCTTATGACAATGCTTTATACAACTTACAAGTCTGCCAAAATTCAGCTTTAAAGATCATATTCAGGAAACCACGCATGTTCCCAACAATAGAATTATATTCCGGTAGTGGTTTGTTCAACCTGAGAAACTTATATGTGAATTCTAGTCTCTCATACTTTCTGAAAATAATGCAGCTATTTCCTGTCATATCACATGGACATTCAACAAGATCGAACCTCAATGAAAACTTACAATTGCCTTTGTTTCACTCTAACGTTTGCCAGCGGTTTCTGACTTTTTTGATTCCGAAAATATTTAACATTTTGCCATTAAATATAAGAAGATTAATCCATCGCCAACGAAGATTTAAAACCGAAGTTAAAAATTTTATTGCAGAAAATCCACAATACTTTGCCCAGTTATTTACATGATGTTGCGCATCTTACATTTTACAAAAAAACAACAAAAAAAAAATGCCTCTCTATTGGTCCACTCTGTCACTATAAAATAGTTTGTATTAGAAGTAATAGTTATTTTGTTGGGTTGAAAAGAGTAGCACACAAGTTGTTATGCAACTTAGGCGAAATTTTCTACCCTTGATACATGCTCAATTTGATGTACATTAAGTAGGTTTGTTATAATTAAGTTATGCATACACTGTATGAATCTATTGTACTAACTTGTCGATGAATAAATTTGAATTTGAATTTGAATTTGAATTTGAATGTAACAAGAGAAATACAAATGGACAAGACACCGATTAGTGATATATTCGGAGGACTTCTCTGTTCAAGAATCCATAAAACCGGAGATGAAACTTCAGAAAATATTGAACCATTCCTAACATTGCCATTAAATATTAAGAAAGCAAATAACATAGCTGAAGCATTAGAAGGCCTTACAACCAAGAACAAACTAGAGGGTCTGACATCATCGAAAACGAAAGAACCGGTTGAAGCATGGCAGCAAGTGATGATAGAGAAGTTGCCTGTAGTTTTAGTATTACATTTGAAATGCTTCGAATACAGAATGAATGGCTGCACTAAAATAATGAAGACTATAGAATTTCCCATCAATCTGCAGATTGATTCTGAAATATTATCTGGAAGGACGAATACTTCAGCGGAAAGACAATATAAATTAATATCTGTAGTATACCATGTAGGAAAGGAGGCCAGCTATGGGCATTATATAGCAGATACTTTCCATTCGGGGTATAATACATGGTTGAGGTTTGATGACTCTAAAATAAACAGAGTTACGGAAGAAGATGTTCTTAAACGTCAAGGAGATAGAGTTCCTTATTTATTATTTTATCGAAGGAGTGATACGGTGTGAAGTGTAAAAATTCATTGATATAGTTGTTAATTTGTACAGATTAGATTTAAGGATGCTGAACATTGTAATATTTTTCTGTTGTTTCATGAGTAATGCCATGTATTGTATTTCGGGAGAATATGATAAATTGACTATACAATGTTGTATATATATATATATATATGTATATAAAAAATAAATATTATATTTTAATAAACGGACTTTGTATAAATGTAAAATTTTTTTTGTTTTTTTTGAAGAAATTTCTTTTCCTAAAACTTAAATTAAATTCAATTTTTGCAAGAACTACGATCTCAGAAGGAAAAAAAGATCGTCTTCGTGAAAATTCCAATAAACCATAAACAGTATTAGCTCAGGACTTTGGACTCTCATCTTTATTCCTTTTTCTTTGCTCTTGAAATCAGGTGAATTTCGCTCAATGTAATAAAAAAAAGTTGACCAAATTTTATAATTTTCCCCTGTGTTCAGCGGTGCTATGTTCTCCTACTTCTGTAACCTAGATAAATGAGGATATTTTGGAAGATCGTACCTCATGCACTCGAATCATGTAATTTTTTTTTGTTTCACAAACTCCTTAAAGGGGGGAGGTGGAAAAAAGCACTGCTTGATAATCGAAATTTTTTTTGTTTTGTTAAGAATTTAGTGTAAAATGGTTGAAAATCTATCAGCAACCTTTATTGCCTTAAGAACTTTATGGTGTTAGTTGTAACATAATACATTTTTAATATGTTTCAAAACTTATAAGCTGTATTCTTCTATAAATTATTCATGAAGGCATAAACATTCAATTAGGATCAATGCAGAAATTGAATGGATGTTTTTCTTGATTTGGCTGTTGCAAAATTTTTTATATAATCAATCAATCAATTTTATCGAGTATCTCTTGCTCTATATCTAAGATTGCCAATCCAGAAAATCTGTCTCATGACATGGTAGACTTCAAAAAGTTTTCAATTATTTTTAATTCAGTGAATGATCTCTTACCAGAAGCAACAGACACAGGTAAAGTGAGAAGGATTCTTGAGGCAATACTAAGATTCGGTAGAGAAGAAGTAAGATTATATTCGAAAATATATTGTAGAATTTCAAGAGGATTTTCGCTTCCGATAATGAAAACAATCTTAGGGCTTTTATCTCGTTGAATAAATCATTTTCTTTCACGTCAGCCTCTTTTTTTCCTAATCAGTTAGCTTTTGTTGAAGAGCATGACAGCATTTTAATAGATATTTATCATTTAATTTAAGAATATCACAAATAATTTTGATCAATTATTTTCAGAAAGAAATTTATTTTAAAAGCGATTTTTTAATCTTGAGGTGCCTCATCCGTCTGTTCATAATCGAAAAATTTTGGTTTATACTTTCGTCTTACAGAATATAATAGAGAAAAACCTTGATCTATCTCAAGAGCAGCCGCTAGTTTTCCAGATTCCGCAAGTTTTTACTCGAGAACATTATCATCCCTATAATTTTTGAAATGATCAACTAAATTCTTCAAATAGTTTTGGCACACTTTAATGTCAATCGCTACACTTTGCATCATTTTGCTTACAATATTAATCTGGAATGAAACATCATAAGAAATTATTATACTTCAAATAAATTTAAGAGAATGAATATTTAATAAAAGAGAAATGTCTATTTCTAGTTTCCATGTTAAAAGTATAATTTTCTGCAATTTCTAAAAGGCTATTACATATTTGAATAAAATAAAACTTTAGCATCAATTCTACTTGACCATCTAGTATCACTTAGGGGTTTTAGATGTAACTGAGGATCATGCTTTTTTATAACATTCCAATCTCCTTGTGGATGAAGAGAAATATATATAAAGTTCTTGTACAATATCAAAAGAGTTTGATTGTCTCAGTCTTTACTTGTCGGAAATTCATCTTGATGATTAAAAAGAAAAATAACTTATTTCCGCTTTATAAAGCGGAAATAAGTTATTTTACTTTTAAATCATCAATATCAAAAGAGTCCACTGTTTCATTTGAAACCTTAGCAGCATCATTTTCAGTTAAATTTATGCTGTGTGCAGCACATGGCGCAAAAAATGCCCTTTTGATGACAAACCTCCAATAAAATCGGAAATTACACCAAGCCTGTAAAATATATAAAAACCATACTTAATAAAACATCACAATGTAACTAACAACAAACAAGTATTACATACTTACATATTATTCTGGAACACATTTAATCCTCATTAGCTAGTAGCTACTTGGATAATGGAGGAAATTATTTGAACTCGAATTATTCAGTACCTGCTTACAAAACTGTAGTAATTATTCGAGCATAAAATTCTTAGAAAACTGAAAGATAAAGATTGTTATCTCACTTTTAGACAGGAAAGTGAGTTGGACATTACAACTTGAATGTTTTTCTGAAGAAAATATCATATTGTCGAAAGTTCGCATTGCTCAAAAGAAAAAAAAATTGAAATTTCTGAAATTTTTTTTCCGTAATTATTAAAAATTGAAATTTTTCGAAATACTTCACCTCACTCTCAACAGATTCAAACATCGGAAAAAATAGAATTTTTCAATAAAAAATATTGTAAACCTAAATTTTCAAGAAAAACCTATAAAATTCAAAATATAAGATTTTCCTATGTAAAAAAAAATCCTAACTACAGATTTCAAGACAACGGTAAGTATTTATAAATTATCAAAGGTAATTCCACGAGTGCTTCAAATTTTATCGATAATCTTTTCTTTTCCACGAAAACGTGTTTATTTGGCAAAAACATGAAAATAAACCGATTGATAAAATTACGGCGATTCGTGTGCATAGTAGGTATTTTGGTTGCAATTCATACTTCATAAAATGTTTTTGTTGTTATTAATGAAAAAGTACCAAGTATGTGCTATCGTTGTATTCCAAATAGAATAACACGCAATTTTCACTGACAATATACAGGGGGTGCCATTTGAAAAAAAAAATTAAGGGTAGCTACCACAGGGCTGTCAAATGTAAGAACATTTTTTCACATCATTGGGAAAGTACTTTGATGTTATCCAAGCAAATTTTCTATTTTTTTATTATCTTGTCAAATAAGCTGGATATTGCCTGTATACGATAACTAGGGACACCTGGTAGATATGTCAGGAAATTACTGCACATCATATTTAAAAAGTACTGATTTTGATAATTTCTTTTTCTAAATCTTGAATTCATATTAAGGATTTTTTCGTTGGCTGTTTCTAAATCTATTTCATATAATTTTGTTAATTTAAACGAAAATCCATTAGAGTACTTTCCATTGGCAACTTTCTCTGAATTGGTGGTATTTTGTTTTGTGGAGGGGATGGAGGGATAGCAGCTCTAGTCCCGCTAGTCAAAGTAGGAATGATTCAGGTAAACATTAAATCCTCATTAACTACTTGAATAGATAACGGAAAACATTATTCACACCCTGTTACTCTCATTGAATTATGAAAGAACTAAATGATAAAGACTATTGTATTGCTTTCTAGCGAGGTCATTATAATTTTAATGTTTCTTCACAAATTTGTAGAAAATTTCACATTCTCGAAAATTTGACTTTCCTTATCAGAAAACAAGAAGTTTAATGAAAATATCTGAAAATTTGTTGCAGGAATTACTGAAATTGAAATTTTTCGATATACTTTACCTAACTTGTGCAGATTCAACTACGGAAAAATTGAAGATAGAAATTCATAGTAAAAAATATTGGTTACCTATATATTTAAGATGTATGTAGTTATAAAATTCGAAACATAAGATTTCTTATGAAAATGAATTCTGAACGCTGAAAATACAAGATGATTTCTAACTACTTATTTTAAAAAACGGTATTTATAAATTATACCACGAGTGCTTCAAAAAAAAATGAAATATGAAAACACACCCATTGATAAAATCACGGTGACTGGTGATTTCATCTAAATTTCATCAAACAAAAAATTTAATGAATAATCTCAAAATTAGTTTCAAGAAATATTATAAAATTAAAATTTTTCGAAATACTTTATCTTACTTTCATTGGATTCAATCTTCGGAACAATTAAAAATAAAAATTTATAGTTAAAAATATTGTATAATTTGTGTACCTATGTAATATATATTCATATACCAAAATGATGTTATCAAAGCAAATTTTCCTTTTTTTTATTGTCTTGCCAAATAAGCTAGATATTGCCTGTATACGATAACTAGGGACACCCGGTAGATATGTTAGGCAATTACTTACATCATATTAAAAAAGTACCGATTTTGCAACATATTTTGAATCGAGAATTTTTGATAATTTCTTTTTCTAAATCTTGAATTCATATTCAGGATTTTTTCGTTGGCTGTTCCTAAATCTATTTCATATAACTTTGTTAATATAAACGAAAATTCATTAGAGACGTAAAGTTCTTTCCATTGGCAACTTTCTCTTAATGGATGGTATTTTGTTTTGTGGAGGGGATGGAGGTTGTCAGCCCTAGTCCCGCAAGTCAAAGTAGGAAGATTCGGGTAAAGATTAAATCCTCATTAACTACTTGAATAGATAACGGAAAACATTATTTACACCCTGTAACTCTCATTGAATTATGAAAGAACTAAATGATAAAGACTATTGTATTGCTTTCTAGCGAGGTCATTATAATTTTAATGTTTCTCCACAAATTTCTAGAAAATTTTCCATTCCTTATCAGAAAACAAGAATTTTAATAAATATATCTGAAAATTTGTTGCAGGAATTACTGAAAATGAAAGTTTTCGATATACTTTACCTAACTTGTGGAAATTCAACTACGGAAAAATTGAAGATAGAAATTCATAGTAAAAAATATTGGTTACCTATATATTTAAGATGTATGTAGCTATAAAATTCGAAACATAAGATTTTCTTATGAAAATGAATTATGAACACTGAAAATACAAGATTATTCCTAACTACTTCTTTTTAAAAACGGTATTTATAAATTATACCACGAGTGCTTCAAAAAAAAAATAAAATATGAAAACACACCAATTGATAAAATCACGGTGACTCGTGATTTCATTCAAATTTCATCAAACAAAAAATTTAATGAATAATCTTAAAATCAGTTTCAAGAAATATTATAAAATTAAAATTTTTCGAAATACTTTACCATACTTTCAGTGGATTCAAATTTGTATAATTTGTGTACCTATATAATATATATTTATATACTAATATATTCTGTATATATATAAAATTCAAAATATAAGATTTCTTCATGAGAATGAATACTGAATACTAAATTTCAAACTTCGGACATTTGTTCGTGAGAATTTTTTCTTAAAAAGACCTAACGAATCATCATCTAAAATTTCGTGGTAGCTAGAAATATTTCATTTTGTATATTTATTCTATGGGATTCATTAACCGATCCTAGGAAAGTTCATTATTTTTCATTATTTTTCGAAGGTTTTTTTTCATTGTCAAATATCATCTTTTAAAGAATTGAATAAATTTTGAATTTACTCCAATAAAAATTTTAATTGCAATAAAAATCTTGAACTGAAAAGAAATATACATATATTTGTTTTAGGAATTATAAAAAAATATTTTTTTTCAAATTATTTCAGCACATTATTTAATGATATAATTTTTATTTTATAATTTAGAAAGTTACCATATACATATAATTCTTGTGTTATCTTTCTATATTGAAACTAACTAAAGATTCAAAATAAGTTCATACGCAAATTGATATAAATATACACTGATCACCTTTTAAACTACAATTAAAATTTCAAAAACTGAAATCAATGGAAAATTATTGAAGAATTCGTTCAAGGAATTATTAAAAAATGAAGATGATCCAAAATACTATTCCGCCCATTTAGCTATGTCATGTTTTGAAACTTTTTGGGACCGAAATTCATAGTAAAAAATAATGTGTACATATAAGTATATTGCGATTGTTTTGAATATTTTCCATAAGCTGTTTTTTGACGTGATATATGTACATAGTTCTTTACATGCTTTTTAACTGACATTGATTCTTGCAGTTTTATTCATTATAATTCTGAAATTTAGATATTTGAATCTGTCCTCATACGACAATCCTCATTCAATAATTCTATTGTTTAATTTTTGAAATAGTATGTTTTTACTATCATCTGTAGGTGATTTTGATATGAGATCTAATGCTGAAAACAAATTTTTTAACACAATTTTGTTCTTTATGATCCATGGTACATTTATATGAAACAACCTACGTACAGCTTCATACTTCTGTGAAAATTCTATATTTTTTTCGTTTTTCTACTGTGTCTTTTTTCAAATGGAAATGATAAATAAATATTCTATTATTATAACTTTTTTATCATATCATTGAAATAATAATAACTAAAATATAAACATAAGTATAAAAAAGAAGAAGAATATGAAATATCAAAACAAGAAGTTCCATGCGCATGAATTCGTTGAGTCATTAAGTAAAGTCATTAAGTGAAGTCAGAAAGAGTATATAAACTCAGAGAAGTTTTCAAAGCCATCATAATATTTTGAGCTTTCGAGTGAAAGGTGTTTTTGTGTTTTGAATTTGAAATTCTATAGATATTAAATATGTCTTTTTTGGATATAGAAGCGGAAGTTAGCAGTGAGGTGAGTTGGCATATTATATTTTTTCTTTTCATTTCATTAATATTTTTCTGATAACTATAAAAATTGAAATCAATCAAAAATAATTGAAGAATTCGTTCAAGGAATTATTAGAAAATGAAAATTGTCCAAAATACTTTTCCGTCCTTCTAGCTATTTCATGTTTTGAAACTTTTTGTGACAGAAATTCATAGTTAAAAATAATGTGTTTATATAAGTATATTGCGATTATTTTGAATATTTTGCATAAGTGGTTTTTTGACGTGATATCTTTACATGCTTTTTTACTGACGTTGATTTTTGCAGTTTTATTCATGATAATCCTGAAAATTAGATATTTGAATCTGTCCTCTTCCGACAATCCTGATATTATTTGTAGTCGTATTCATATTCAAATTAGATATTTCTATGAATTTAGAATAATAATCCAACACTAATAGATAATTTCTTTTATTGAAGTAGAATAAATCGATTCCAACTTTAATCCACGGCTCATTAGGAATATCATGATTAATTAGAGGTTCTTTTACATTTTGTTTTCTATATAGGTTACAAGTTTCACAAGAATCACTCAATTTATCTATTTGTAATGATAAACTTGGCCAAATTACTAGTTCTCTAGCTCTGTTTTAAATTTTTTTTTTACCCATATGTCCTATATGTAATTGTTTTAATGTATCTTGTCTTAATTCTTCCGGTATTAAAATTTTGTCACCTTTGCATATTAAACCTTCCATAAAAGTTAATTCATCTCTATAGGACCAATAAACTTTCATGTCACTTTCTAAATTCTTTTTGTTATTAGGAAAACCATTTTTTATTAATATTACTAAATTTTGCAAATGACTGTCAGTTTCGATTATTTGTTTGATCTTTTCTATTTTTAAATCTGATACAGGTAAATTCTTTATTATTGAGCAAATATGCAAATCAATATCTTTTGCAAATTCATATTCTTCATCAATATAGGTTCTTGATAAAGCATCAGCAATTTTCAATTCCTTCCCCGGTTTATATACTAATTTAAATTGGTAAGGTTGAAGTTTTAAAAGCATTCTTTGCAATCGAGGAGGTGTTTTAACAAGAGGTTTTGAGAAAATTGATATTAATAGTCGATGATCAGTTTCAATAGTTATATCTCCATTTGCAAATCAATATTGATGAAATTTTTCACAACTGAATACTACTGGAAGCATTTCTTTTTCTATTTGCGCATAAGATTTTTGAGATTCTGTCAAGGACCTTGATGCATAGCCAATTATTTTATTTTTCTGTTTGATACAAGTACCAAGACCTTTTGAAGATATTACATCATCACATGATATTATTATGTCTTCATTCGGTTGAAAATATCCTAATATAGGTTCTTTTGAAATGATATTTTTTAACGATTCGAATGAATTTTGTTGTTTATGATTCCATTGAAATTCAATATTTGATTTTAATAAATTTTTTAGCGGTTCTGTTATACTAGATGCATTTGGAATAAATCTTTGTAAATATGTAATCATTCCTAAAAAGATTTCTACGTCTTTTTTATTCGGAGGAGTTTTATAAAATTCAATAGCTTTAATTTTTTCTTCATCTGGTTTTATTCCACTAGAAGTTAATATATGACCCATGTATTTGATTTCGGAAATGCCAAATTTACATTTGTTTTTGTTCAGTTTAATATTATTTTTTATACAAATAGCCAATGCAATTTTTAAAATTTTGTCATGTTCCTCAATGCTTCTTGCAAATATTAAAATATCATCTACATAAATTTTGATACCTTTAGCCAAAGAAAATAAATCACTTATACGTTTGAAAAATATTTCCGATGAATTACGCAAACCATATGGCAATCTTTTGAAACAGTATCTTCCGAAGGGAGTATTGAAAGTTGTAAGTTTCTTACTTTGATCATCCAATTTAACATGCCAAAAACCGTTACTACAATCTAGAGTGCTGAAATACTTAGCTCCTGATAACTCGTACGTTAATTCTTCTAATGATGGCACATGGAAATGTTCTCGTTTTATGGCTTTATTCAAGTCCTTGTAGTCAATGCAGATTCTTATATCATTATTGGGCTTACGAACGATTACCATTGAGCTGACCCAATCGGTTGGCTCCGATAATTTCTCTATAATATTTTCGTCTTCTAAGTCTTGAAGTTTTTGTTTCAGTTTTTCGTGAAGATTGAATGGAATTTTTCGCGGTGGTTGAATTATTGGAGTTATATTTGGATCAACTTCTATGTGTTACTCATCTTTCAAACATCCGATACCTGTGAACAGATCATTATAATTGGAAAAAAATTTAGCATAAGTTTCATTTTTATTGCAGTCCTTCACTTTATGGCCTTTTTTTATAGGGGATGAAATCGTTTATTTCAGTTTACAGCGCGTACGCTTAAACTCGCCTGACGGATGGAGTTTAATTATCTTTTACAACTTGTTTCGGGTAGCGCGCTCCTGTTAGGTCGCGCCGTCGCGCCACCCCATTAATTGATTTGGTGTGTATTCTTTTTAATTTGAAGTTTCTGGAAGATCATCCGTTATGTTAATTGGGATGCACTCCGTTAATTTTTATTGTCCTCGTTCCGGGACTCTACCGTTTCCTCTAATTTAAATTCAAATTTTTTAATCTAAGTTGCTGCTGGAGTTTTAGATAAGACTTTCGCGATGATGTGGCTCGTTATTCTATGATGGATGCAGAATTTTTGCAGACGTTTGGAAGGTGCATTACAGTGGTGACGCCAGCTTTTAAGAATAGTTAACAAATTCATCTTTTATTTTTTTGTCCATGCAATATTTCAGGGGGGGGGCAGCAAAAATTTAGAGACGGATCCTACCCTGGTTATTGGTTTCTCAAAAATGTCACCCGTATCAAAAAAAATATTTTTTTCAACTCAATTTTTGTAATTTTGTAAAATTATTATTAGTTTTCCATAAACAATAGGCCATCGCGGTGAATCACCCTGTACATCATTATCATTTAGCCTTCTGCTTCCACTGAGGGATATAAATGTTGCCTTACAATAACGAAGAAATAAAATTCAATTCGGCAACGTAGCTGCTAATTTGACATAGAAAATTGGATGTCATTCAAGGATCTCAAGGTCATGCACCTGTTCTACCCTAGTTTGTCTTATCTTCAGACAGAACATTTTCGAATTCATCTCAAACATTTTCGTGCATTTTCATCTCAAACATCATCGTTGATATCGTTCCTTGATAGCATATTACAGGTCGAGAATAAAGAATAATCAAATTATAACACCGTAGAATAAGATAGTTTAATTTTGGATGTAACAGGAAAAGCGTTTGTATAGACTAATTCAAGTGACTTTGGATATACTATATACAGAAATATTATAATTTCCAAAATGATTTCCACTATTATATTGTAATTTTTTTCAGAATCTACAATTCTTAGAATTAACTGCGTTAGAAGAAGAAGAGGCCCGTAGAATAAATACCATATTATTTACCAATTCTAGTGAATTCAAATTACCATGGAGAGTTAAACAAAAATTTTCTTCGAGTGAGTATAGAGATCTTAATATAATTATTTATGGTCAATATGAATATGTAATATAATAATGAATCAACTAATATCAACTTTTTCAGAAAATCAGTGTAGAAAATCTGTGATCAATTACAATGGATTATCAATTACAAAACCTATTATCCAAAATGAGATGACAGGAAAACATCCGAAACCTTCAACTCCCCCTAGTTCAGCTGTAAAAACAATTGAAATTATTGCAAGAGATAATACACAGATAATTAAAAATGATTCAAATAGACAATTGAAAAAATTGAAAGTAGCATCTCGAATAAAAATGAATCTAAAATTGAGGAGTCCACAGTGAATGTATATAAAAAATCATGGGCTAGTCTATTCGATAAAGATGTTAAAACAATATCGAATGGAAAAATACACAATAAAATTAATGATTCACATGTAACATCTTTAAAACATACAAAAGTAGTCGAAAAAATAGATTCAGCCACTCATATGTTAGGAGGTGAGTTCAAAACCATATCTTTATTTTTATATTTATCTTACTTTCAACTAACAATTTGCTTACATCTACAGTAGATAATTATTTTACTTAGTTGAACCCATTTTACTTGATGAAAAGTGGAATGCTTTGGTTGTTTCTATCATGGTTAGTAATATTCTTTAATTTTCAGAATTTCTCAAGAACTATAAAATTGATGAGACCCAAACCAGTTTTAAACCCAGGGGTTTACGAAACAGAAGTAACTTTTGTTATATAAACTCAATATTACAAGCCTTACTTGCTTGCCCACCACTTTGTAATCTCCTCAAACGGCTATCAGAGAACTTCACTCACAATAATGCACTGAAATCAATAACAATGAGTGAAAATATGTAAGTATAAATTAATATAATTTGCAACTTTGATTGAATAACAATTTTATATATGTATTTTAATTATTCAACTATTCCAGGTGTAAATTTATGAATAACTTCGATAATCTGCCCAATGTAAGACGCAAGTCACGTTCAAAAAAGAAGAACAAGAAGCAAACTTTCGTCAATATAGATAATGGCAATTCGTTTGAGGCCTCATCGTTTTATACGATGCTAAACGGAACACGTAGCGATTCTTTCCTTGTTGAAGGCCGACAAGAGGACGCCGAAGAGTTCTTGAGCCTTCTGTTAAATGGGCTCAATGATGAAATGATGGAAATAATGAAATTGATTAGCCATGACGAAAATATTCAAGCAGCTAAAGAAGAAGTGAAAATAGAAGGGAATGTAACAAGAGAAATACAAATGGACAAGACACCGATTAGTGATATATTCGGAGGACTTCTCTGTTCAAGAATCCATAAAACCGGAGATGAAACTTCAGAAAATATTGAACCATTCCTAACATTGCCATTAAATATTAAGAAAGCAAATAACATAGCTGAAGCATTAGAAGGCCTTACAACCAAGAACAAACTAGAGGGTCTGACATCATCGAAAACGAAAGAACCGGTTGAAGCATGGCAGCAAGTGATGATAGAGAAGTTGCCTGTAGTTTTAGTATTACATTTAAAATGCTTCGAATACAGAATGAATGGCTGCACTAAAATAATGAAGACTATAGAATTTCCCATCAATCTGCAGATTGATTCTGAAATATTATCTGGAAGGACGAATACTTCAGCGGAGAGACAATATAAATTAATATCTGTAGTATACCATGTAGGAAAGGAGGCCAGCTATGGGCATTATATAGCAGATACTTTCCATTCGGGGTATAATACATGGTTGAGGTTTGATGACTCTAAAATAAACAGAGTTACGGAAGAAGATGTTCTTAAACGTCAAGGAGATAGAGTTCCTTATTTATTATTTTATCGAAGGAGTGATACGGTGTGAAGTGTAAAAATTCATTGATATAGTTGTTAATTTGTACAGATTAGATTTAAGGATGCTGAACATTGTAATATTTTTCTGTTGTTTCATGAGTAATGCCATGTATTGTATTTCGGGAGAATATGATAAATTGACTATACAATGTTGTATATATATATATATATATATATATATGTATATAAAAAATAAATATTATATTTTAATAAACGGCTTTGTATAAATGTAAAATTTTTTTTGTTTTTTTTGAAGAAATTTCTTTTCCTAAAACTTAAATTAAATTCAATTTTTGCAAGAACTACGATCTCAGAAGGAAAAAAAGATCGTCTTCGTGAAAATTCCAATAAACCATAAACAGTATTAGCTCAGGACTTTGGACTCTCATCTTTATTCCTTTTTCTTTGCTCTTGAAATCAGGTGAATTTCGCTCAATGTAATAAAAAAAAGTTGACCAAATTTTATAATTTTCCCCTGTGTTCAGCGGTGCTATGTTCTCCTACTTCTGTAACCTAGATAAATGAGGATATTTTGGAAGATCGTACCTCATGCACTCGAATCATGTAATTTTTTTTTGTTTCACAAACTCCTTAAAGGGGGGAGGTGGAAAAAAGCACTGCTTGATAATCGAAATTTTTTTTGTTTTGTTAAGAATTTAGTGTAAAATGGTTGAAAATCTATCAGCAACCTTTATTGCCTTAAGAACTTTATGGTGTTAGTTGTAACATAATACATTTTTAATATGTTTCAAAACTTATAAGCTGTATTCTTCTATAAATTATTCATGAAGGCATAAACATTCAATTAGGATCAATGCAGAAATTGAATGGATGTTTTTCTTGATTTGGCTGTTGAAAATTTTTTTATATAATCAATCAATCAATTTTATCGAGTATCTCTTGCTCTATATCTAAGATTGCCAATCCAGAAAATCTGTCTCATGACATGGTAGACTTCAAAAAGTTTTCAATTATTTTTAATTCAGTGAATGATCTCTTACCAGAAGCAACAGACACAGGTAAAGTGAGAAGGATTCTTGAGGCAATACTAAGATTCGGTAGAGAAGAAGTAAGATTATTTTCGAAAATATATTGTAGAATTTCAAGAGGATTTTCGCTTCCGATAATGAAAACAATCTTAGGGCTTTTATCTCGTTGAATAAATCATTTTCTTTCACGTCAGCCTCTTTTTTTCCTAATCAGTTAGCTTTTGTTGAAGAGCATGACAGCATTTTAATAGATATTTATCATTTAATTTAAGAATATCACAAATAATTTTGATCAATTATTTTCAGAAAGAAATTTATTTTAAAAGCGATTTTTTAATCTTGAGGTGCCTCATCCGTCTGTTCATAATCGAAAAATTTTGGTTTATACTTTCGTCTTACAGAATATAATAGAGAAAAACCTTGATCTATCTCAAGAGCAGCCGCTAGTTTTCCAGATTCCGCAAGTTTTTACTCGAGAACATTATCATCCCTATAATTTTTGAAATGATCAACTAAATTCTTCAAATAGTTTTGGCACACTTTAATGTCAATCGCTACACTTTGCATCATTTTGCTTACAATATTAATCTGGAATGAAACATCATAAGAAATTATTATACTTCAAATAAATTTAAGAGAATGAATATTTAATAAAAGAGAAATGTCTATTTCTAGTTTCCATGTTAAAAGTATAATTTTCTGCAATTTCTAAAAGGCTATTACATATTTGAATAAAATAAAACTTTAGCATCAATTCTACTTGACCATCTAGTATCACTTAGGGGTTTTAGATGTAACTGAGGATCATGCTTTTTTATAACATTCCAATCTCCTTGTGGATGAAGAGAAATATATATAAAGTTCTTGTACAATATCAAAAGAGTTTGATTGTCTCAGTCTTTACTTGTCGGAAATTCATCTTGATGATTAAAAAGAAAAATAACTTATTTCCGCTTTATAAAGCGGAAATAAGTTATTTTACTTTTAAATCATCAATATCAGAAGAGTCCACTGTTTCATTTGAAACCTTAGCAGCATCATTTTCAGTTAAATTTATGCTGTGTGCAGCACATGGCGCAAAAAATGCCCTTTTGATGACAAACCTCCAATAAAATCGGAAATTACACCAAGCCTGTAAAATATATAAAAACCATACTTAATAAAACATCACAATGTAACTAACAACAAACAAGTATTACATACTTACATATTATTCTGGAACACATTTAATTCTCATTAGCTAGTAGCTACTTGGATAATGGAGGAAATTATTTGAACTCGAATTATTCAGTACCTGCTTACAAAACTGTAGTAATTATTCGAGCATAAAATTCTTAGAAAACTGAAAGATAAAGATTGTTATCTCACTTTTAGACAGGAAAGTGAGTTGGACATTACAACTTGAATGTTTTTCTGAAGAAAATATCATATTGTCGAAAGTTCGCATTGCTCAAAAGAAAAAAAAATTGAAATTTCTGAAATTTTTTTTCCGTAATTATTAAAAATTGAAATTTTTCGAAATACTTCACCTCACTCTCAACAGATTCAAACATCGGAAAAAATGGAATTTTTCAATAAAAAATATTGTAAACCTAAATTTTCAAGAAAAACCTATAAAATTCAAAATATAAGATTTTCCTATGTAAAAAAAAATCCTAACTACAGATTTCAAGACAACGGTAAGTATTTATAAATTATCAAAGGTAATTCCACGAGTGCTTCAAATTTTATCGATAATCTTTTCTTTTCCACGAAAACGTGTTTATTTGGCAAAAACATGAAAATAAACCGATTGATAAAATTACGGCGATTCGTGTGCATAGTAGGTATTTTGGTTGCAATTCATACTTCATAAAATGTTTTTGTTGTTATTGATGAAAAAGTACCAAGTATGTGCTATCGTTGCATTCCAAATAGAATAACACGCAATTTTCACTGACAATATACAGGGGGTGCCATTTGAAAAGAAAAATTAAGGGTAGCTACCACAGGGCTGTCAAATGTAAGAACATTTTTTCACATCATTGGGAAAGTACTTTGATGTTATCCAAGCAAATTTTCTATTTTTTTATTATCTTGTCAAATAAGCTGGATATTGCCTGTATACGATAACTAGGGACACCTGGTAGATATGTCAGGAAATTACTGCACATCATATTTAAAAAGTACTGATTTTGATAATTTCTTTTTCTAAATCTTGAATTCATATTAAGGATTTTTTCGTTGGCTGTTTCTAAATCTATTTCATATAATTTTGTTAATTTAAACGAAAATCCATTAGAGTACTTTCCATTGGCAACTTTCTCTGAATTGGTGGTATTTTGTTTTGTGGAGGGGATGGAGGGATAGCAGCTCTAGTCCCGCTAGTCAAAGTAGGAATGATTCAGGTAAACATTAAATCCTCATTAACTACTTGAATAGATAACGGAAAACATTATTCACACCCTGTTACTCTCATTGAATTATGAAAGAACTAAATGATAAAGACTATTGTATTGCTTTCTAGCGAGGTCATTATAATTTTAATGTTTCTTCACAAATTTGTAGAAAATTTCACATTCTCGAAAATTTGACTTTCCTTATCAGAAAACAAGAAGTTTAATGAAAATATCTGAAAATTTGTTGCAGGAATTACTGAAATTGAAATTTTTCGATATACTTTACCTAACTTGTGCAGATTCAACTACGGAAAAATTGAAGATAGAAATTCATAGTAAAAAATATTGGTTACCTATATATTTAAGATGTATGTAGTTATAAAATTCGAAACATAAGATTTCTTATGAAAATGAATTCTGAACGCTGAAAATACAAGATGATTTCTAACTACTTATTTTAAAAAACGGTATTTATAAATTATACCACGAGTGCTTCAAAAAAAAATGAAATATGAAAACACACCCATTGATAAAATCACGGTGACTGGTGATTTCATCTAAATTTCATCAAACAAAAAATTTAATGAATAATCTCAAAATTAGTTTCAAGAAATATTATAAAATTAAAATTTTTCGAAATACTTTATCTTACTTTCATTGGATTCAATCTTCGGAACAATTAAAAATAAAAATTTATAGTTAAAAATATTGTATAATTTGTGTACCTATGTAATATATATTCATATACCAAAATGATGTTATCAAAGCAAATTTTCCTTTTTTTTATTGTCTTGCCAAATAAGCTAGATATTGCCTGTATACGATAACTAGGGACACCCGGTAGATATGTTAGGCAATTACTTACATCATATTAAAAAAGTACCGATTTTGCAACATATTTTGAATCGAGAATTTTTGATAATTTCTTTTTCTAAATCTTGAATTCATATTCAGGATTTTTTCGTTGGCTGTTCCTAAATCTATTTCATATAATTTTGTTAATATAAACGAAAATTCATTAGAGACGTAAAGTTCTTTCCATTGGCAACTTTCTCTTAATGGATGGTATTTTGTTTTGTGGAGGGGATGGAGGTTGTCAGCCCTAGTCCCGCAAGTCAAAGTAGGAAGATTCAGGTAAAGATTAAATCCTCATCAACTACTTGAATAGATAACGGAAAACATTATTTACACCCTGTAACTCTCATTGAATTATGAAAGAACTAAATGATAAAGACTATTGTATTGCTTTCTAGCGAGGTCATTATAATTTTAATGTTTCTCCACAAATTTCTAGAAAATTTTCCATTCCTTATCAGAAAACAAGAATTTTAATAAATATATCTGAAAATTTGTTGCAGGAATTACTGAAAATGAAAGTTTTCGATATACTTTACCTAACTTGTGGAAATTCAACTACGGAAAAATTGAAGATAGAAATTCATAGTAAAAAATATTGGTTACCTATATATTTAAGATGTATGTAGCTATAAAATTCGAAACATAAGATTTTCTTATGAAAATGAATTATGAACACTGAAAATACAAGATTATTCCTAACTACTTCTTTTTAAAAACGGTATTTATAAATTATACCACGAGTGCTTCAAAAAAAAAATAAAATATGAAAACACACCAATTGATAAAATCACGGTGACTCGTGATTTCATTCAAATTTCATCAAACAAAAAATTTAATGAATAATCTTAAAATCAGTTTCAAGAAATATTATAAAATTAAAATTTTTCGAAATACTTTACCATACTTTCAGTGGATTCAAATTTGTATAATTTGTGTACCTATATAATATATATTTATATACTAATATATTCTGTATATATATAAAATTCAAAATATAAGATTTCTTCATGAGAATGAATACTGAATACTAAATTTCAAACTTTGGACATTTGTTCGTGAGAATTTTTTCTTAAAAAGACCTAACGAATCATCATCTAAAATTTCGTGGTAGCTAGAAATATTTCATTTTGTATATTTATTCTATGGGATTCATCAACCGATCCTAGGAAAGTTCATTTTTTTTCATTATTTTTCGAAGGTTTTTTTTCATTGTCAAATATCATCTTTTAAAGAATTGAATAAATTTTGAATTTACTCCAATAAAAATTTTAATTGCAATAAAAATCTTGAACTGAAAAGAAATATACATATATTTGTTTTAGGAATTATAAAAAAATATTTTTTTTCAAATTATTTCAGCACATTATTTAATGATATAATTTTTATTTTATAATTTAGAAAGTTACCATATACATATAATTCTTGTGTTATCTTTCTATATTGAAACTAACTAAAGATTCAAAATAAGTTCATACGCAAATTGATATAAATATACACTGATCACCTTTTAAACTACAATTAAAATTTCAAAAACTGAAATCAATGGAAAATTATTGAAGAATTCGTTCAAGGAATTATTAAAAAATGAAGATGATCCAAAATACTATTCCGCCCATTTAGCTATGTCATGTTTTGAAACTTTTTGGGACCGAAATTCATAGTAAAAAATAATGTGTACATATAAGTATATTGCGATTGTTTTGAATATTTTCCATAAGCTGTTTTTTGACGTGATATATGTACATAGTTCTTTACATGCTTTTTAACTGACATTGATTCTTGCAGTTTTATTCATTATAATTCTGAAATTTAGATATTTGAATCTGTCCTCATACGACAATCCTCATTCAATAATTCTATTGTTTAATTTTTGAAATAGTATGTTTTTACTATCATCTGTAGGTGATTTTGATATGAGATCTAATGCTGAAAACAAATTTTTTAACACAATTTTGTTCTTTATGATCCATGGTACATTTATATGAAACAACCTACGTACAGCTTCATACTTCTGTGAAAATTCTATATTTTTTTCGTTTTTCTACTGTGTCTTTTTTCAAATGGAAATGATAAATAAATATTCTATTATTATAACTTTTTTATCATATCATTGAAATAATAATAACTAAAATATAAACATATATATAAAAAAGAAGAAGAATATGAAATATCAAAACAAGAAGTTCCATGCGCATGAATTCGTTGAGTCATTAAGTAAAGTCATTAAGTGAAGTCAGAAAGAGTATATAAACTCAGAGAAGTTTTCAAAGCCATCATAATATTTTGAGCTTTCGAGTGAAAGGTGTTTTTGTGTTTTGAATTTGAAATTCTATAGATATTAAATATGTCTTTTTTGGATATAGAAGCGGAAGTTAGCAGTGAGGTGAGTTGGCATATTATATTTTTTCTTTTCATTTCATTAATATTTTTCTGATAACTATAAAAATTGAAATCAATCAAAAATAATTGAAGAATTCGTTCAAGGAATTATTAGAAAATGAAAATTGTCCAAAATACTTTTCCGTCCTTCTAGCTATTTCATGTTTTGAAACTTTTTGTGACAGAAATTCATAGTAAAAAATAATGTGTTTATATAAGTATATTGCGATTATTTTGAATATTTTGCATAAGTGGTTTTTTGACGTGATATCTTTACATGCTTTTTTACTGACGTTGATTTTTGCAGTTTTATTCATGATAATCCTGAAAATTAGATATTTGAATCTGTCTTCTTCCGACAATCCTGATATTATTTGTAGTCGTATTCATATTCAAATTAGATATTTCTATGAATTTAGAATAATAATCCAACACTAATAGATAATTTCTTTTATTGAAGTAGAATAAATCGATTCCAACTTTAATCCACGGCTCATTAGGAATATCATGATTAATTAGAGGTTCTTTTACATTTTGTTTTCTATATAGGTTACAAGTTTCACAAGAATCACTCAATTTATCTATTTGTAATGATAAACTTGGCCAAATTACTAGTTCTCTAGCTCTGTTTTAAATTTTTTTTTTACCCATATGTCCTATATGTAATTGTTTTAATGTATCTTGTCTTAATTCTTCCGGTATTAAAATTTTGTCACCTTTGCATATTAAACCTTCCATAAAAGTTAATTCATCTCTATAGGACCAATAAACTTTCATGTCACTTTCTAAATTCTTTTTGTTATTAGGAAAACCATTTTTTATTAATATTACTAAATTTTGCAAATGACTGTCAGTTTCGATTATTTGTTTGATCTTTTCTATTTTTAAATCTGATACAGGTAAATTCTTTATTATTGAGCAAATATGCAAATCAATATCTTTTGCAAATTCATATTCTTCATCAATATAGGTTCTTGATAAAGCATCAGCAATTTTCAATTCCTTCCCCGGTTTATATACTAATTTAAATTGGTAAGGTTGAAGTTTTAAAAGCATTCTTTGCAATCAAGGAGGTGTTTTAACAAGAGGTTTTGAGAAAATTGATATTAATAGTCGATGATCAGTTTCAATAGTGATATCTCCATTTGCAAATAAATATTGATGAAATTTTTCACAACTGAATACTACTGGAAGCATTTCTTTTTCTATTTGCGCATAAGATTTTTGAGATTCTGTCAAGGACCTTGATGCATAGCCAATTATTTTATTTTTCTGTTTGATACAAGTACCAAGACCTTTTGAAGATATTACATCATCACATGATATTATTATGTCTTCATTCGGTTGAAAATATCCTAATATAGGTTCTTTTGAAATAATATTTTTTAACGATTCGAATGAATTTTGTTGTTCATGATTCCATTGAAATTCAATATTTGATTTTAATAAATTTTTTAGCGGTTCTGTTATACTAGATGCATTTGGAATAAATCTTTGTAAATATGTAATCATTCCTAAAAAGATTTCTACGTCTTTTTTATTCGGAGGAGTTTTATAAAATTCAATAGCTTTTATTTTTTCTTCATCTGGTTTTATTCCACTAGAAGTTAATATATGACCCATGTATTTGATTTCGGTAATGCCAAATTTACATTTGTTTTTGTTCAGTTTAATATTATTTTTTATACAAATAGCCAATGCAATTTTTAAAATTTTGTCATGTTCCTCAATGCTTCTTGCAAATATTAAAATATCATCTACATAAATTTTGATACCTTTAGCCAAAGAAAATAAATCACTTATACGTTTGAAAAATATTTCCGATGAATTACGCAAACCATATGGCAATCTTTTGAAACAGTATCTTCCGAAGGGAGTATTGAAAGTTGTAAGTTTCTTACTTTGATCATCCAATTTAACATGCCAAAAACCGTTACTACAATCTAGAGTGCTGAAATACTTAGCTCCTGATAACTCGTACGTTAATTCTTCTAATGATGGCACATGGAAATGTTCTCGTTTTATGGCTTTATTCAAGTCCTTGTAGTCAATGCAGATTCTTATATCATTATTGGGCTTACGAACGATTACCATTGAGCTGACCCAATCGGTTGGCTCCGATAATTTCTCTATAATATTTTCGTCTTCTAAGTCTTGAAGTTTTTGTTTCAGTTTTTCGTGAAGATTGAATGGAATTTTTCGCGGTGGTTGAATTATTGGAGTTATATTTGGATCAACTTCTATGTGTTACTCATCTTTCAAACATCCGATACCTGTGAACAGATCATTATAATTGGAAAAAAATTTAGCATAAGTTTCATTTTTATTGCAGTCCTTCACTTTATGGCCTTTTTTTATAGGGGATGAAATCGTTTATTTCAGTTTACAGCGCGTACGCTTAGACTCGCCTGACGGATGGAGTTTAATTATCTTTTACAACTTGTTTCGGGTAGCGCGCTCCTGTTAGGTCGCGCCGTCGCGCCACCCCATTAATTGATTTGGTGTGTATTCTTTTTAATTTGAAGTTTCTGGAAGATCATCCGTTATGTTAATTGGGATGCACTCCGTTAATTTTTATTGTCCTCGTTCCGGGACTCTACCGTTTCCTCTAATTTAAATTCAAATTTTTTAATCTAAGTTGCTGCTGGAGTTTTAGATAAGACTTTCGCGATGATGTGGCTCGTTATTCTATGATGGATGCAGAATTTTTGCAGACGTTTGGAAGGTGCATTACAGTGGTGACGCCAGCTTTTAAGAATAGTTAACAAATTCATCTTTTATTTTTTTGTCCATGCAATATTTCAGGGGGGGGGGGCAGCAAAAATTTAGAGACGGATCCTACCCTGGTTATTGGTTTCTCAAAAATGTCACCCGTATCAAAAAAAATATTTTTTTCAACTCAATTTTTGTAATTTTGTAAAATTATTATTAGTTTTCCATAAACAATAGGCCATCGCAGTGAATCACCCTGTACATCATTATCATTTAGCCTTCTGCTTCCACTGAGGGATATAAATGTTGCCTTACAATAACGAAGAAATAAAATTCAATTCGGCAACGTAGCTGCTAATTTGACATAGAAAATTGGATGTCATTCAAGGATCTCAAGGTCATGCACCTGTTCTACCCTAGTTTGTCTTATCTTCAGACAGAACATTTTCGAATTCATCTCAAACATTTTCGTGCATTTTCATCTCAAACATCATCGTTGATATCGTTCCTTGATAGCATATTACAGGTCGAGAATAAAGAATAATCAAATTATAACACCGTAGAATAAGATAGTTTAATTTTGGATGTAACAGCAAAAGCGTTTGTATAGACTAATTCAAGTGACTTTGGATATACTATATACAGAAATATTATAATTTCCAAAATGATTTCCACTATTATATTGTAATTTTTTTCAGAATCTACAATTCTTAGAATTAACTGCGTTAGAAGAAGAAGAGGCCCGTAGAATAAATACCATATTATTTACCAATTCTAGTGAATTCAAATTACCATGGAGAGTTAAACAAAAATTTTCTTCGAGTGAGTATAGAGATCTTAATATAATTATTTATGGTCAATATGAATATGTAATATAATAATGAATCAACTAATATCAACTTTTTCAGAAAATCAGTGTAGAAAATCTGTGATCAATTACAATGGATTATCAATTACAAAACCTATTATCCAAAATGAGATGACAGGAAAACATCCGAAACCTTCAACTCCCCCTAGTTCAGCTGTAAAAACAATTGAAATTATTGCAAGAGATAATACACAGATAATTAAAAATGATTCAAATGGGACAATTGAAAAAATTGAAAGTAGCATCTCGAATAAAAATGAATCTAAAATTGAGGAGTCCACAGTGAATGTATATAAAAAATCATGGGCTAGTCTATTCGATAAAGATGTTAAAACAATATCGAATGGAAAAATACACAATAAAATTAATGATTCACATGTAACATCTTTAAAACATACAAAAGTAGTCGAAAAAATAGATTCAGCCACTCATATGTTAGGAGGTGAGTTCAAAACCATATCTTTATTTTTATATTTATGTTACTTTCAACTAACAATTTGCTTACATCTACAGTAGATAATTATTTTACTTAGTTGAACCCATTTTACTTGATGAAAAGTGGAATGCTTTGGTTGTTTCTATCATGGTTAGTAATATTCTTTAATTTTCAGAATTTCTCAAGAACTATAAAATTGATGAGACCCAAACCAGTTTTAAACCCAGGGGTTTACGAAACAGAAGTAACTTTTGTTATATAAACTCAATATTACAAGCCTTACTTGCTTGCCCACCACTTTGTAATCTCCTCAAACGGCTATCAGAGAACTTCACTCACAATAATGCACTGAAATCAATAACAATGAGGGAAAATATGTAAGTATAAATTAATATAATTTGCAACTTTGATTGAATAACAATTTTAAATATGTATTTTAATTATTCAACTATTCCAGGTGTTAATTTATGAATAACTTCGATAATCTGCCCAATGTAAGACGCAAGTCACGTTCAAAAAAGAAGAACAAGAAGCAAACTTTCGTCAATATAGATAATGGCAATTCGTTTGAGGCCTCATCGTTTTATACGATGCTAAACGGAACACGTAGCGATTCTTTCCTTGTTGAAGGCCGACAAGAGGACGCCGAAGAGTTCTTGAGCCTTCTGTTAAATGGGCTCAATGATGAAATGATGGAAATAATGAAATTGATTAGCCATGACGAAAATATTCAAGCAGCTAAAGAAGAAGTGAAAATAGAAGGGAATGTAACAAGAGAAATACAAATGGACAAGACACCGATTAGTGATATATTCGGAGGACTTCTCTGTTCAAGAATCCATAAAACCGGAGATGAAACTTCAGAAAATATTGAACCATTCCTAACATTGCCATTAAATATTAAGAAAGCAAATAACATAGCTGAAGCATTAGAAGGCCTTACAACCAAGAACAAACTAGAGGGTCTGACATCATCGAAAACGAAAGAACCGGTTGAAGCATGGCAGCAAGTGATGATAGAGAAGTTGCCTGTAGTTTTAGTATTACATTTGAAATGCTTCGAATACAGAATGAATGGCTGCACTAAAATAATGAAGACTATAGAATTTCCCATCAATCTGCAGATTGATTCTGAAATATTATCTGGAAGGACGAATACTTCAGCGGAGAGACAATATAAATTAATATCTGTAGTATACCATGTAGGAAAGGAGGCCAGCTATGGGCATTATATAGCAGATACTTTCCATTCGGGGTATAATACATGGTTGAGGTTTGATGACTCTAAAATAAACAGAGTTACGGAAGAAGATGTTCTTAAACGTCAAGGAGATAGAGTTCCTTATTTATTATTTTATCGAAGGAGTGATACGGTGTGAAGTGTAAAAATTCATTGATATAGTTGTTAATTTGTACAGATTAGATTTAAGGATGCTGAACATTGTAATATTTTTCTGTTGTTTCATGAGTAATGCCATGTATTGTATTTCGGGAGAATATGATAAATTGACTATACAATGTTGTATATATATATATATATATATATATATATATGTATATAAAAAATAAATATTATATTTTAATAAACGGCTTTGTATAAATGTAAAATTTTTTTTGTTTTTTTTGAAGAAATTTCTTTTCCTAAAACTTAAATTAAATTCAATTTTTGCAAGAACTACGATCTCAGAAGGAAAAAAAGATCGTCTTCGTGAAAATTCCAATAAACCATAAACAGTATTAGCTCAGGACTTTGGACTCTCATCTTTATTCCTTTTTCTTTGCTCTTGAAATCAGGTGAATTTCGCTCAATGTAATAAAAAAAAGTTGACCAAATTTTATAATTTTCCCCTGTGTTCAGCGGTGCTATGTTCTCCTACTTCTGTAACCTAGATAAATGAGGATATTTTGGAAGATCGTACCTCATGCACTCGAATCATGTAATTTTTTTTTGTTTCACAAACTCCTTAAAGGGGGGAGGTGGAAAAAAGCACTGCTTGATAATCGAAATTTTTTTTGTTTTGTTAAGAATTTAGTGTAAAATGGTTGAAAATCTATCAGCAACCTTTATTGCCTTAAGAACTTTATGGTGTTAGTTGTAACATAATACATTTTTAATATGTTTCAAAACTTATAAGCTGTATTCTTCTATAAATTATTCATGAAGGCATAAACATTCAATTAGGATCAATGCAGAAATTGAATGGATGTTTTTCTTGATTTGGCTGTTGCAAAATTTTTTATATAATCAATCAATCAATTTTATCGAGTATCTCTTGCTCTATATCTAAGATTGCCAATCCAGAAAATCTGTCTCATGACATGGTAGACTTCAAAAAGTTTTCAATTATTTTTAATTCAGTGAATGATCTCTTACCAGAAGCAACAGACACAGGTAAAGTGAGAAGGATTCTTGAGGCAATACTAAGATTCGGTAGAGAAGAAGTAAGATTATATTCGAAAATATATTGTAGAATTTCAAGAGGATTTTCGCTTCCGATAATGAAAACAATCTTAGGGCTTTTATCTCGTTGAATAAATCATTTTCTTTCACGTCAGCCTCTTTTTTTCCTAATCAGTTAGCTTTTGTTGAAGAGCATGACAGCATTTTAATAGATATTTATCATTTAATTTAAGAATATCACAAATAATTTTGATCAATTATTTTCAGAAAGAAATTTATTTTAAAAGCGATTTTTTAATCTTGAGGTGCCTCATCCGTCTGTTCATAATCGAAAAATTTTGGTTTATACTTTCGTCTTACAGAATATAATAGAGAAAAACCTTGATCTATCTCAAGAGCAGCCGCTAGTTTTCCAGATTCCGCAAGTTTTTACTCGAGAACATTATCATCCCTATAATTTTTGAAATGATCAACTAAATTCTTCAAATAGTTTTGGCACACTTTAATGTCAATCGCTACACTTTGCATCATTTTGCTTACAATATTAATCTGGAATGAAACATCATAAGAAATTATTATACTTCAAATAAATTTAAGAGAATGAATATTTAATAAAAGAGAAATGTCTATTTCTAGTTTCCATGTTAAAAGTATAATTTTCTGCAATTTCTAAAAGGCTATTACATATTTGAATAAAATGAAACTTTAGCATCAATTCTACTTGACCATCTAGTATCACTTAGGGGTTTTAGATGTAACTGAGGATCATGCTTTTTTATAACATTCCAATCTCCTTGTGGATGAAGAGAAATATATATAAAGTTCTTGTACAATATCAAAAGAGTTTGATTGTCTCAGTCTTTACTTGTCGGAAATTCATCTTGATGATTAAAAAGAAAAATAACTTATTTCCGCTTTATAAAGCGGAAATAAGTTATTTTACTTTTAAATCATCAATATCAAAAGAGTCCACTGTTTCATTTGAAACCTTAGCAGCATCATTTTCAGTTAAATTTATGCTGTGTGCAGCACATGGCGCAAAAAATGCCCTTTTGATGACAAACCTCCAATAAAATCGGAAATTACACCAAGCCTGTAAAATATATAAAAACCATACTTAATAAAACATCACAATGTAACTAACAACAAACAAGTATTACATACTTACATATTATTCTGGAACACATTTAATCCTCATTAGCTAGTAGCTACTTGGATAATGGAGGAAATTATTTGAACTCGAATTATTCAGTACCTGCTTACAAAACTGTAGTAATTATTCGAGCATAAAATTCTTAGAAAACTGAAAGATAAAGATTGTTATCTCACTTTTAGACAGGAAAGTGAGTTGGACATTACAACTTGAATGTTTTTCTGAAGAAAATATCATATTGTCGAAAGTTCGCATTGCTCAAAAGAAAAAAAAATTGAAATTTCTGAAATTTTTTTTCCGTAATTATTAAAAATTGAAATTTTTCGAAATACTTCACCTCACTCTCAACAGATTCAAACATCGGAAAAAATGGAATTTTTCAATAAAAAATATTGTAAACCTAAATTTTCAAGAAAAACCTATAAAATTCAAAATATAAGATTTTCCTATGTAAAAAAAAATCCTAACTACAGATTTCAAGACAACGGTAAGTATTTATAAATTATCAAAGGTAATTCCACGAGTGCTTCAAATTTTATCGATAATCTTTTCTTTTCCACGAAAACGTGTTTATTTGGCAAAAACATGAAAATAAACCGATTGATAAAATTACGGCGATTCGTGTGCATAGTAGGTATTTTGGTTGCAATTCATACTTCATAAAATGTTTTTGTTGTTATTAATGAAAAAGTACCAAGTATGTGCTATCGTTGTATTCCAAATAGAATAACACGCAATTTTCACTGACAATATACAGGGGGTGCCATTTGAAAAGAAAAATTAAGGGTAGCTACCACAGGGCTGTCAAATGTAAGAACATTTTTTCACATCATTGGGAAAGTACTTTGATGTTATCCAAGCAAATTTTCTATTTTTTTATTATCTTGTCAAATAAGCTGGATATTGCCTGTATACGATAACTAGGGACACCTGGTAGATATGTCAGGAAATTACTGCACATCATATTTAAAAAGTACTGATTTTGATAATTTCTTTTTCTAAATCTTGAATTCATATTAAGGATTTTTTCGTTGGCTGTTTCTAAATCTATTTCATATAATTTTGTTAATTTAAACGAAAATCCATTAGAGTACTTTCCATTGGCAACTTTCTCTGAATTGGTGGTATTTTGTTTTGTGGAGGGGATGGAGGGATAGCAGCTCTAGTCCCGCTAGTCAAAGTAGGAATGATTCAGGTAAACATTAAATCCTCATTAACTACTTGAATAGATAACGGAAAACATTATTCACACCCTGTTACTCTCATTGAATTATGAAAGAACTAAATGATAAAGACTATTGTATTGCTTTCTAGCGAGGTAATTATAATTTTAATGTTTCTTCACAAATTTGTAGAAAATTTCACATTCTCGAAAATTTGACTTTCCTTATCAGAAAACAAGAAGTTTAATGAAAATATCTGAAAATTTGTTGCAAGAATTACTGAAATTGAAATTTTTCGATATACTTTACCTAACTTGTGCAGATTCAACTACGGAAAAATTGAAGATAGAAATTCATAGTAAAAAATATTGGTTACCTATATATTTAAGATGTATGTAGTTATAAAATTCGAAACATAAGATTTCTTATGAAAATGAATTCTGAACGCTGAAAATACAAGATGATTTCTAACTACTTATTTTAAAAAACGGTATTTATAAATTATACCACGAGTGCTTCAAAAAAAAATGAAATATGAAAACACACCCATTGATAAAATCACGGTGACTGGTGATTTCATCTAAATTTCATCAAACAAAAAATTTAATGAATAATCTCAAAATTAGTTTCAAGAAATATTATAAAATTAAAATTTTTCGAAATACTTTATCTTACTTTCATTGGATTCAATCTTCGGAACAATTAAAAATAAAAATTTATAGTTAAAAATATTGTATAATTTGTGTACCTATGTAATATATATTCATATACCAAAATGATGTTATCAAAGCAAATTTTCCTTTTTTTTATTGTCTTGCCAAATAAGCTAGATATTGCCTGTATACGATAACTAGGGACACCCGGTAGATATGTTAGGCAATTACTTACATCATATTAAAAAAGTACCGATTTTGCAACATATTTTGAATCGAGAATTTTTGATAATTTCTTTTTCTAAATCTTGAATTCATATTCAGGATTTTTTCGTTGGCTGTTCCTAAATCTATTTCATATAATTTTGTTAATATAAACGAAAATTCATTAGAGACGTAAAGTTCTTTCCATTGGCAACTTTCTCTTAATGGATGGTATTTTGTTTTGTGGAGGGGATGGAGGTTGTCAGCCCTAGTCCCGCAAGTCAAAGTAGGAAGATTCAGGTAAAGATTAAATCCTCATTAACTACTTGAATAGATAACGGAAAACATTATTTACACCCTGTAACTCTCATTGAATTATGAAAGAACTAAATGATAAAGACTATTGTATTGCTTTCTAGCGAGGTCATTATAATTTTAATGTTTCTCCACAAATTTCTAGAAAATTTTCCATTCCTTATCAGAAAACAAGAATTTTAATAAATATATCTGAAAATTTGTTGCAGGAATTACTGAAAATGAAAGTTTTCGATATACTTTACCTAACTTGTGGAAATTCAACTACGGAAAAATTGAAGATAGAAATTCATAGTAAAAAATATTGGTTACCTATATATTTAAGATGTATGTAGCTATAAAATTCGAAACATAAGATTTTCTTATGAAAATGAATTATGAACACTGAAAATACAAGATTATTCCTAACTACTTCTTTTTAAAAACGGTATTTATAAATTATACCACGAGTGCTTCAAAAAAAAAATAAAATATGAAAACACACCAATTGATAAAATCACGGTGACTCGTGATTTCATTCAAATTTCATCAAACAAAAAATTTAATGAATAATCTTAAAATCAGTTTCAAGAAATATTATAAAATTAAAATTTTTCGAAATACTTTACCATACTTTCAGTGGATTCAAATTTGTATAATTTGTGTACCTATATAATATATATTTATATACTAATATATTCTGTATATATATAAAATTCAAAATATAAGATTTCTTCATGAGAATGAATACTGAATACTAAATTTCAAACTTCGGACATTTGTTCGTGAGAATTTTTTCTTAAAAAGACCTAACGAATCATCATCTAAAATTTCGTGGTAGCTAGAAATATTTCATTTTGTATATTTATTCTATGGGATTCATTAACCGATCCTAGGAAAGTTCATTATTTTTCATTATTTTTCGAAGGTTTTTTTTCATTGTCAAATATCATCTTTTAAAGAATTGAATAAATTTTGAATTTACTCCAATAAAAATTTTAATTGCAATAAAAATCTTGAACTGAAAAGAAATATACATATATTTGTTTTAGGAATTATAAAAAAATATTTTTTTTCAAATTATTTCAGCACATTATTTAATGATATAATTTTTATTTTATAATTTAGAAAGTTACCATATACATATAATTCTTGTGTTATCTTTCTATATTGAAACTAACTAAAGATTCAAAATAAGTTCATACGCAAATTGATATAAATATACACTGATCACCTTTTAAACTACAATTAAAATTTCAAAAACTGAAATCAATGGAAAATTATTGAAGAATTCGTTCAAGGAATTATTAAAAAATGAAGATGATCCAAAATACTATTCCGCCCATTTAGCTATGTCATGTTTTGAAACTTTTTGGGACCGAAATTCATAGTAAAAAATAATGTGTACATATAAGTATATTGCGATTGTTTTGAATATTTTCCATAAGCTGTTTTTTGACGTGATATATGTACATAGTTCTTTACATGCTTTTTAACTGACATTGATTCTTGCAGTTTTATTCATTATAATTCTGAAATTTAGATATTTGAATCTGTCCTCATACGACAATCCTCATTCAATAATTCTATTGTTTAATTTTTGAAATAGTATGTTTTTACTATCATCTGTAGGTGATTTTGATTTGAGATCTAATGCTGAAAACAAATTTTTTAACACAATTTTGTTCTTTATGATCCATGGTACATTTATATGAAACAACCTACGTACAGCTTCATACTTCTGTGAAAATTCTATATTTTTTTCGTTTTTCTACTGTGTCTTTTTTCAAATGGAAATGATAAATAAATATTCTATTATTATAACTTTTTTATCATATCATTGAAATAATAATAACTAAAATATAAACATAAGTATAAAAAAGAAGAAGAATATGAAATATCAAAACAAGAAGTTCCATGCGCATGAATTCGTTGAGTCATTAAGTAAAGTCATTAAGTGAAGTCAGAAAGAGTATATAAACTCAGAGAAGTTTTCAAAGCCATCATAATATTTTGAGCTTTCGAGTGAAAGGTGTTTTTGTGTTTTGAATTTGAAATTCTATAGATATTAAATATGTCTTTTTTGGATATAGAAGCGGAAGTTAGCAGTGAGGTGAGTTGGCATATTATATTTTTTCTTTTCATTTCATTAATATTTTTCTGATAACTATAAAAATTGAAATCAATCAAAAATAATTGAAGAATTCGTTCAAGGAATTATTAGAAAATGAAAATTGTCCAAAATACTTTTCCGTCCTTCTAGCTATTTCATGTTTTGAAACTTTTTGTGACAGAAATTCATAGTAAAAAATAATGTGTTTATATAAGTATATTGCGATTATTTTGAATATTTTGCATAAGTGGTTTTTTGACGTGATATCTTTACATGCTTTTTTACTGACGTTGATTTTTGCAGTTTTATTCATGATAATCCTGAAAATTAGATATTTGAATCTGTCCTCTTCCGACAATCCTGATATTATTTGTAGTCGTATTCATATTCAAATTAGATATTTCTATGAATTTAGAATAATAATCCAACACTAATAGATAATTTCTTTTATTGAAGTAGAATAAATCGATTCCAACTTTAATCCACGGCTCATTAGGAATATCATGATTAATTAGAGGTTCTTTTACATTTTGTTTTCTATATAGGTTACAAGTTTCACAAGAATCACTCAATTTATCTATTTGTAATGATAAACTTGGCCAAATTACTAGTTCTCTAGCTCTGTTTTAAATTTTTTTTTTACCCATATGTCCTATATGTAATTGTTTTAATGTATCTTGTCTTAATTCTTCCGGTATTAAAATTTTGTCACCTTTGCATATTAAACCTTCCATAAAAGTTAATTCATCTCTATAGGACCAATAAACTTTCATGTCACTTTCTAAATTCTTTTTGTTATTAGGAAAACCATTTTTTATTAATATTACTAAATTTTGCAAATGACTGTCAGTTTCGATTATTTGTTTGATCTTTTCTATTTTTAAATCTGATACAGGTAAATTCTTTATTATTGAGCAAATATGCAAATCAATATCTTTTGCAAATTCATATTCTTCATCAATATAGGTTCTTGATAAAGCATCAGCAATTTTCAATTCCTTCCCCGGTTTATATACTAATTTAAATTGGTAAGGTTGAAGTTTTAAAAGCATTCTTTGCAATCGAGGAGGTGTTTTAACAAGAGGTTTTGAGAAAATTGATATTAATAGTCGATGATCAGTTTCAATAGTGATATCTCCATTTGCAAATAAATATTGATGAAATTTTTCACAACTGAATACTACTGGAAGCATTTCTTTTTCTATTTGCGCATAAGATTTTTGAGATTCTGTCAAGGACCTTGATGCATAGCCAATTATTTTATTTTTCTGTTTGATACAAGTACCAAGACCTTTTGAAGATATTACATCATCACATGATATTATTATGTCTTCATTCGGTTGAAAATATCCTAATATAGGTTCTTTTGAAATAATATTTTTTAACGATTCGAATGAATTTTGTTGTTCATGATTCCATTGAAATTCAATATTTGATTTTAATAAATTTTTTAGCGGTTCTGTTATACTAGATGCATTTGGAATAAATCTTTGTAAATATGTAATCATTCCTAAAAAGATTTCTACGTCTTTTTTATTCGGAGGAGTTTTATAAAATTCAATAGCTTTAATTTTTTCTTCATCTGGTTTTATTCCACTAGAAGTTAATATATGACCCATGTATTTGATTTCGGTAATGCCAAATTTACATTTGTTTTTGTTCAGTTTAATATTATTTTTTATACAAATAGCCAATGCAATTTTTAAAATTTTGTCATGTTCCTCAATGCTTCTTGCAAATATTAAAATATCATCTACATAAATTTTGATACCTTTAGCCAAAGAAAATAAATCACTTATACGTTTGAAAAATATTTCCGATGAATTACGCAAACCATATGGCAATCTTTTGAAACAGTATCTTCCGAAGGGAGTATTGAAAGTTGTAAGTTTCTTACTTTGATCATCCAATTTAACATGCCAAAAACCGTTACTACAATCTAGAGTGCTGAAATACTTAGCTCCTGATAACTCGTACGTTAATTCTTCTAATGATGGCACATGGAAATAGAAAGAAGAAAGAAGAAAGAAAGAAAGAAAGAAAGTTTATTCAGAAGTAGAAATGTTCTCGTTTTATGGCTTTATTCAAGTCCTTGTAGTCAATGCAGATTCTTATATCATTATTGGGCTTATGAACGATTACCATTGAGCTGACCCAATCGGTTGGCTCCGATAATTTCTCTATAATATTTTCGTCTTCTAAGTCTTGAAGTTTTTGTTTCAGTTTTTCGTGAAGATTGAATGGAATTTTTCGCGGTGGTTGAATTATTGGAGTTATATTTGGATCAACTTCTATGTGTTACTCATCTTTCAAACATCCGATACCTGTGAACAGATCATTATAATTGGAAAAAAATTTAGCATAAGTTTCATTTTTATTGCAGTCCTTCACTTTATGGCCTTTTTTTATAGGGGATGAAATCGTTTATTTCAGTTTACAGCGCGTACGCTTAAACTCGCCTGACGGATGGAGTTTAATTATCTTTTACAACTTGTTTCGGGTAGCGCGCTCCTGTTAGGTCGCGCCGTCGCGCCACCCCATTAATTGATTTGGTGTGTATTCTTTTTAATTTGAAGTTTCTGGAAGATCATCCGTTATGTTAATTGGGATGCACTCCGTTAATTTTTATTGTCCTCGTTCCGGGACTCTACCGTTTCCTCTAATTTAAATTCAAATTTTTTAATCTAAGTTGCTGCTGGAGTTTTAGATAAGACTTTCGCGATGATGTGGCTCGTTATTCTATGATGGATGCAGAATTTTTGCAGACGTTTGGAAGGTGCATTACAGTGGTGACGCCAGCTTTTAAGAATAGTTAACAAATTCATCTTTTATTTTTTTGTCCATGCAATATTTCAGGGGGGGGGCAGCAAAAATTTAGAGACGGATCCTACCCTGGTTATTGGTTTCTCAAAAATGTCACCCGTATCAAAAAAAATATTTTTTTCAACTCAATTTTTGTAATTTTGTAAAATTATTATTAGTTTTCCATAAACAATAGGCCATCGCGGTGAATCACCCTGTACATCATTATCATTTAGCCTTCTGCTTCCACTGAGGGATATAAATGTTGCCTTACAATAACGAAGAAATAAAATTCAATTCGGCAACGTAGCTGCTAATTTGACATAGAAAATTGGATGTCATTCAAGGATCTCAAGGTCATGCACCTGTTCTACCCTAGTTTGTCTTATCTTCAGACAGAACATTTTCGAATTCATCTCAAACATTTTCGTGCATTTTCATCTCAAACGTCATCGTTGATATCGTTCCTTGATAGCATATTACAGGTCGAGAATAAAGAATAATCAAATTATAACACCGTAGAATAAGATAGTTTAATTTTGGATGTAACAGCAAAAGCGTTTGTATAGACTAATTCAAGTGACTTTGGATATACTATATACAGAAATATTATAATTTCCAAAATGATTTCCACTATTATATTGTAATTTTTTTCAGAATCTACAATTCTTAGAATTAACTGCGTTAGAAGAAGAAGAGGCCCGTAGAATAAATACCATATTATTTACCAATTCTAGTGAATTCAAATTACCATGGAGAGTTAAACAAAAATTTTCTTCGAGTGAGTATAGAGATCTTAATATAATTATTTATGGTCAATATGAATATGTAATATAATAATGAATCAACTAATATCAACTTTTTCAGAAAATCAGTGTAGAAAATCTGTGATCAATTACAATGGATTATCAATTACAAAACCTATTATCCAAAATGAGATGACAGGAAAACATCCAAAACCTTCAACTCCCCCTAGTTCAGCTGTAAAAACAATTGAAATTATTGCAAGAGATAATACACAGATAATTAAAAATGATTCAAATGGGACAATTGAAAAAATTGAAAGTAGCATCTCGAATAAAAATGAATCTAAAATTGAGGAGTCCACAGTGAATGTATATAAAAAATCATGGGCTAGTCTATTCGATAAAGATGTTAAAACAATATCGAATGGAAAAATACACAATAAAATTAATGATTCACATGTAACATCTTTAAAACATACAAAAGTAGTCGAAAAAATAGATTCAGCCACTCATATGTTAGGAGGTGAGTTGAAAACCATATCTTTATTTTTATATTTATCTTACTTTCAACTAACAATTTGCTTACATCTACAGTAGATAATTATTTTACTTAGTTGAACCCATTTTACTTGATGAAAAGTGGAATGCTTTGGTTGTTTCTATCATGGTTAGTAATATTCTTTAATTTTCAGAATTTCTCAAGAACTATAAAATTGATGAGACCCAAACCAGTTTTAAACCCAGGGGTTTACGAAACAGAAGTAACTTTTGTTATATAAACTCAATATTACAAGCCTTACTTGCTTGCCCACCACTTTGTAATCTCCTCAAACGGCTATCAGAGAACTTCACTCACAATAATGCACTGAAATCAATAACAATGAGTGAAAATATGTAAGTATAAATTAATATAATTTGCCACTTTGATTGAATAACAATTTTATATATGTATTTTAATTATTCAACTATTCCAGGTGTAAATTTATGAATAACTTCGATAATCTGCCCAATGTAAGACGCAAGTCACGTTCAAAAAAGAAGAACAAGAAGCAAACTTTCATCAATATAGATAATGGCAATTCGTTTGAGGCCTCATCGTTTTATACGATGCTAAACGGAACACGTAGCGATTCTTTCCTTGTTGAAGGCCGACAAGAGGACGCCGAAGAGTTCTTGAGCCTTTTGTTAAATGGGCTCAATGATGAAATGATGGAAATAATGAAATTGATTAGCCATGACGAAAATATTCAAGCAGCTAAAGAAGAAGTGAAAATAGAAGGGAATGTAACAAGAGAAATACAAATGGACAAGACACCGATTAGTGATATATTCGGAGGACTTCTCTGTTCAAGAATCCATAAAACCGGAGATGAAACTTCAGAAAATATTGAACCATTCCTAACATTGCCATTAAATATTAAGAAAGCAAATAACATAGCTGAAGCATTAGAAGGCCTTACAACCAAGAACAAACTAGAGGGTCTGACATCATCGAAAACGAAAGAACCGGTTGAAGCATGGCAGCAAGTGATGATAGAGAAGTTGCCTGTAGTTTTAGTATTACATTTGAAATGCTTCGAATACAGAATGAATGGCTGCACTAAAATAATGAAGACTATAGAATTTCCCATCAATCTGCAGATTGATTCTGAAATATTATCTGGAAGGACGAATACTTCAGCGGAGAGACAATATAAATTAATATCTGTAGTATACCATGTAGGAAAGGAGGCCAGCTATGGGCATTATATAGCAGATACTTTCCATTCGGGGTATAATACATGGTTGAGGTTTGATGACTCTAAAATAAACAGAGTTACGGAAGAAGATGTTCTTAAACGTCAAGGAGATAGAGTTCCTTATTTATTATTTTATCGAAGGAGTGATACGGTGTGAAGTGTAAAAATTCATTGATATAGTTGTTAATTTGTACAGATTAGATTTAAGGATGCTGAACATTGTAATATTTTTCTGTTGTTTCATGAGTAATGCCATGTATTGTATTTCGGGAGAATATGATAAATTGACTATACAATGTTGTATATATATATATATATATATATATATATGTATATAAAAAATAAATATTATATTTTAATAAACGGACTTTGTATAAATGTAAATTTTTTTTGTGTTTTTTGAAGAAATTTCTTTTCCTAAAACTTAAATTAAATTCAATTTTTGCAAGAACTACGATCTCAGAAGGAAAAAAAGATCGTCTTCGTGAAAATTCCAATAAACCATAAACAGTATTAGCTCAGGACTTTGGACTCTCATCTTTATTCCTTTTTCTTTGCTCTTGAAATCAGGTGAATTTCGCTCAATGTAATAAAAAAAAGTTGACCAAATTTTATAATTTTCCCCTGTGTTCAGCGGTGCTATGTTCTCCTACTTCTGTAACCTAGATAAATGAGGATATTTTGGAAGATCGTACCTCATGCACTCGAATCATGTAATTTTTTTTTGTTTCACAAACTCCTTAAAGGGGGGAGGTGGAAAAAAGCACTGCTTGATAATCGAAATTTTTTTTGTTTTGTTAAGAATTTAGTGTAAAATGGTTGAAAATCTATCAGCAACCTTTATTGCCTTAAGAACTTTATGGTGTTAGTTGTAACATAATACATTTTTAATATGTTTCAAAACTTATAAGCTGTATTCTTCTATAAATTATTCATGAAGGCATAAACATTCAATTAGGATCAATGCAGAAATTGAATGGATGTTTTTCTTGATTTGGCTGTTGCAAAATTTTTTATATAATCAATCAATCAATTTTATCGAGTATCTCTTGCTCTATATCTAAGATTGCCAATCCAGAAAATCTGTCTCATGACATGGTAGACTTCAAAAAGTTTTCAATTATTTTTAATTCAGTGAATGATCTCTTACCAGAAGCAACAGACACAGGTAAAGTGAGAAGGATTCTTGAGGCAATACTAAGATTCGGTAGAGAAGAAGTAAGATTATATTCGAAAATATATTGTAGAATTTCAAGAGGATTTTCGCTTCCGATAATGAAAACAATCTTAGGAATTTTTCAATAAAAAATATTGTAAACCTAAATTTTCAAGAAAAACCTATAAAATTCAAAATATAAGATTTTCCTATGTAAAAAAAAATCCTAACTACAGATTTCAAGACAACGGTAAGTATTTATAAATTATCAAAGGTAATTCCACGAGTGCTTCAAATTTTATCGATAATCTTTTCTTTTCCACGAAAACGTGTTTATTTGGCAAAAACATGAAAATAAACCGATTGATAAAATTACGGCGATTCGTGTGCATAGTAGGTATTTTGGTTGCAATTCATACTTCATAAAATGTTTTTGTTGTTATTAATGAAAAAGTACCAAGTATGTGCTATCGTTGTATTCCAAATAGAATAACACGCAATTTTCACTGACAATATACAGGGGGTGCCATTTGAAAAGAAAAATTAAGGGTAGCTACCACAGGGCTGTCAAATGTAAGAACATTTTTTCACATCATTGGGAAAGTACTTTGATGTTATCCAAGCAAATTTTCTATTTTTTTATTATTTTGTCAAATAAGCTGGATATTGCCTGTATACGATAACTAGGGACACCTGGTAGATATGTCAGGAAATTACTGCACATCATATTTAAAAAGTACTGATTTTGATAATTTCTTTTTCTAAATCTTGAATTCATATTAAGGATTTTTTCGTTGGCTGTTTCTAAATCTATTTCATATAATTTTGTTAATTTAAACGAAAATCCATCAGAGTACTTTCCATTGGCAACTTTCTCTGAATTGGTGGTATTTTGTTTTGTGGAGGGGATGGAGGGATAGCAGCTCTAGTCCCGCTAGTCAAAGTAGGAATGATTCAGGTAAACATTAAATCCTCATTAACTACTTGAATAGATAACGGAAAACATTATTCACACCCTGTTACTCTCATTGAATTATGAAAGAACTAAATGATAAAGACTATTGTATTGCTTTCTAGCGAGGTCATTATAATTTTAATAATTCTTCACAAATTTGTAGAAAATTTCACATTCTCGAAAATTTGACTTTCCTTATCAGAAAACAAGAAGTTTAATGAAAATATCTGAAAATTTGTTGCAGGAATTACTGAAATTGAAATTTTTCGATATACTTTACCTAACTTGTGCAGATTCAACTACGGAAAAATTGAAGATAGAAATTCATAGTAAAAAATATTGGTTACCTATATATTTAAGATGTATGTAGTTATAAAATTCGAAACATAAGATTTCTTATGAAAATGAATTCTGAACGCTGAAAATACAAGATGATTTCTAACTACTTATTTTGAAAAACGGTATTTATAAATTATACCACGAGTGCTTCAAAAAAAAATAAAATATGAAAACACACCCATTGATAAAATCACGGTGACTGGTGATTCCATCTAAATTTCATCAAACAAAAAATTTAATGAATAATCTCAAAATTAGTTTCAAGAAATATTATAAAATTAACATTTTTCGAAATACTTTATCTTACTTTCATTGGATTCAATCTTCGGAACAATTAAAAATAAAAATTTATAGTTAAAAATATTGTATAATTTGTGTACCTATGTAATATATATTCATATACCAAAATGATGTTATCAAAGCAAATTTTCCTTTTTTTTATTGTCTTGCCAAATAAGCTAGATATTGCCTGTATACGATAACTAGGGACACCCGGTAGATATAATAATAATAATAATAATAATAATAAAATGGTTTATTCTGTAAGCTACAGGGTATAAACATATAGTCACAGAGGCGTGAGCCTGTACGTGACTTCTAAATAAACAAAATAAAATGCAGTAGCCAGTATTCAAATAAATTAACAAATCAAGATCAAATTCTTTTAACATATTTCAATAAAAATATAAAAATCAACAAAAACTCAATAGCACAGTAATGATCATAGATAAGTGCCCATTCTATACATACAATTATATACATATATTATATCATAAACTCAGGGGCGCACTCATTCGGTCATGTCCACTATCAGCTACTCGGTCATCAAACAACACTGCATCAAAAAGCTCATTCTCTATTTCAAGTTACATCAATATACTTATTGGAGGAAGGTTGAATCCAGTAAGTAATTTATTCATTTCTCTTCTAGCAAAAATCAGTGAAAAATGGTGATCGTTATTGGGGATTTATTATTGAATTAAAATATCTTCTGCCCTTGTCAATTACCCAATTTTTCAATCTTTTTCTCTTCTTAATGAGTGTTGTGATGTTCTTCAATTCTTTTGGAACAGCGGCATATATTCTTGGGGCCAGATAGGCAAAGCATCTTTGGCCTATACGTTTTCCTGCTCTTGGAGTAAGGTATTGATTCGTCTTGTTCCGTGTTTCATATTCACACTTAGTTAGTTGGAGTTGAATCTTCTTTTCACTTATGCCATTTAAAATCTGCTGTACAAATAATTGGTGGGGATTCATGACCCTGGAAACAGTAAACAATTCATCTGATGGATACAGAAGAGGCTTTCCGTAGATAATTCGTAGCAACCATTTCTGGATCACCTCAACCCTCCTCATATGACAACTATATGCTCCACCCCAACCTATTATCCCATATGCCATTTGGGATTGACATAAAGCTGAGTATACCATCATCAAGCTTTTTGTATCCAAGTACTTCCTGAGATATCTAAACTTGGTAAGTAAAATGTTAAAATGTTAATATGTTAGGCAATTACTTACATCATATTAAAAAAGTACCGATTTTGCAACATATTTTGAATCGAGAATTTTTGATAATTTCTTTTTCTAAATCTTGAATTCATATTCAGGATTTTTTCGTTGTCTGTTCCTAAATCTATTTCATATAATTTTGTTAATATAAACGAAAATTCATTAGAGACGTAAAGTTCTTTCCATTGGCAACTTTCTCTTAATGGATGGTATTTTGTTTTGTGGAGGGGATGGAGGTTGTCAGCCCTAGTCCCGCAAGTCAAAGTAGGAAGATTCAGGTAAAGATTAAATCCTCATTAACTACTTGAATAGATAACGGAAAACATTATTTACACCCTGTAACTCTCATTGAATTATGAAAGAACTAAATGATAAAGACTATTGTATTGCTTTCTAGCGAGGTCATTATAATTTTAATGTTTCTCCACAAATTTCTAGAAAATTTTCCATTCCTTATCAGAAAACAAGAATTTTAATAAATATATCTGAAAATTTGTTGCAGGAATTACTGAAAATGAAAGTTTTCGATATACTTTACCTAACTTGTGGAAATTCAACTACGGAAAAATTGAAGATAGAAATTCATAGTAAAAAATATTGGTTACCTATATATTTAAGATGTATGTAGCTATAAAATTCGAAACATAAGATTTTCTTATGAAAATGAATTATGAACACTGAAAATACAAGATTATTCCTAACTACTTCTTTTTAAAAACGGTATTTATAAATTATACCACGAGTGCTTCAAAAAAAAAATAAAATATGAAAACACACCAATTGATAAAATCACGGTGACTCGTGATTTCATTCAAATTTCATCAAACAAAAAATTTAATGAATAATCTTAAAATCAGTTTCAAGAAATATTATAAAATTAAAATTTTTCGAAATACTTTACCATACTTTCAGTGGATTCAAATTTGTATAATTTGTGTACCTATATAATATATATTTATATACTAATATATTCTGTATATATATAAAATTCAAAATATAAGATTTCTTCATGAGAATGAATACTGAATACTAAATTTCAAACTTCGGACATTTGTTCGTGAGAATTTTTTCTTAAAAAGACCTAACGAATCATCATCTAAAATTTCGTGGTAGCTAGAAATATTTCATTTTGTATATTTATTCTATGGGATTCATTAACCGATCCTAGGAAAGTTCATTATTTTTCATTATTTTTCGAAGGTTTTTTTTCATTGTCAAATATCATCTTTTAAAGAATTGAATAAATTTTGAATTTACTCCAATAAAAATTTTAATTGCAATAAAAATCTTGAACTGAAAAGAAATATACATATATTTGTTTTAGGAATTATAAAAAAATATTTTTTTTCAAATTATTTCAGCACATTATTTAATGATATAATTTTTATTTTATAATTTAGAAAGTTACCATATACATATAATTCTTGTGTTATCTTTCTATATTGAAACTAACTAAAGATTCAAAATAAGTTCATACGCAAATTGATATAAATATACACTGATCACCTTTTAAACTACAATTAAAATTTCAAAAACTGAAATCAATGGAAAATTATTGAAGAATTCGTTCAAGGAATTATTAAAAAATGAAGATGATCCAAAATACTATTCCGCCCATTTAGCTATGTCATGTTTTGAAACTTTTTGGGACCGAAATTCATAGTAAAAAATAATGTGTACATATAAGTATATTGCGATTGTTTTGAATATTTTCCATAAGCTGTTTTTTGACGTGATATATGTACATAGTTCTTTACATGCTTTTTAACTGACATTGATTCTTGCAGTTTTATTCATTATAATTCTGAAATTTAGATATTTGAATCTGTCCTCATACGACAATCCTCATTCAATAATTCTATTGTTTAATTTTTGAAATAGTATGTTTTTACTATCATCTGTAGGTGATTTTGATATGAGATCTAATGCTGAAAACAAATTTTTTAACACAATTTTGTTCTTTATGATCCATGGTACATTTATATGAAACAACCTACGTACAGCTTCATACTTCTGTGAAAATTCTATATTTTTTTCGTTTTTCTACTGTGTCTTTTTTCAAATGGAAATGATAAATAAATATTCTATTATTATAACTTTTTTATCATATCATTGAAATAATAATAACTAAAATATAAACATAAGTATAAAAAAGAAGAAGAATATGAAATATCAAAACAAGAAGTTCCATGCGCATGAATTCGTTGAGTCATTAAGTAAAGTCATTAAGTGAAGTCAGAAAGAGTATATAAACTCAGAGAAGTTTTCAAAGCCATCATAATATTTTGAGCTTTCGAGTGAAAGGTGTTTTTGTGTTTTGAATTTAAAATTCTATAGATATTAAATATGTCTTTTTTGGATATAGAAGCGGAAGTTAGCAGTGAGGTGAGTTGGCATATTATATTTTTTCTTTTCATTTCATTAATATTTTTCTGATAACTAAAAATTGAAATCAATCAAAAATAATTGAAGAATTCGTTCAAGGAATTATTAGAAAATGAAAATTGTCCAAAATACTTTTCCGTCCTTCTAGCTATTTCATGTTTTGAAACTTTTTGTGACAGAAATTCATAGTAAAAAATAATGTGTTTATATAAGTATATTGCGATTATTTTGAATATTTTGCATAAGTGGTTTTTTGACGTGATATCTTTACATGCTTTTTTACTGACGTTGATTTTTGCAGTTTTATTCATAATAATCTGTCTTCTTCCGACAATCCTGATATTATTTGTAGTCGTATTCATATTCAAATTAGATATTTCTATGAATTTAGAATAATAATCCAACACTAATAGATAATTTCTTTTATTGAAGTAGAATAAATCGATTCCAACTTTAATCCACGGCTCATTAGGAATATCATGATTAATTAGAGGTTCTTTTACATTTTGTTTTCTATATAGGTTACAAGTTTCACAAGAATCACTCAATTTATCTATTTGTAATGATAAACTTGGCCAAATTACTAGTTCTCTAGCTCTGTTTTAAATTTTTTTTTTACCCATATGTCCTATATGTAATTGTTTTAATGTATCTTGTCTTAATTCTTCCGGTATTAAAATTTTGTCACCTTTGCATATTAAACCTTCCATAAAAGTTAATTCATCTCTATAGGACCAATAAACTTTCATGTCACTTTCTAAATTCTTTTTGTTATTAGGAAAACCATTTTTTATTAATATTACTAAATTTTGCAAATGACTGTCAGTTTCGATTATTTGTTTGATCTTTTCTATTTTTAAATCTGATACAGGTAAATTCTTTATTATTGAGCAAATATGCAAATCAATATCTTTTGCAAATTCATATTCTTCATCAATATAGGTTCTTGATAAAGCATCAGCAATTTTCAATTCCTTCCCCGGTTTATATACTAATTTAAATTGGTAAGGTTGAAGTTTTAAAAGCATTCTTTGCAATCGAGGAGGTGTTTTAACAAGAGGTTTTGAGAAAATTGATATTAATAGTCGATGATCAGTTTCAATAGTGATATCTCCATTTGCAAATAAATATTGATGAAATTTTTCACAACTGAATACTACTGGAAGCATTTCTTTTTCTATTTGCGCATAAGATTTTTGAGATTCTGTCAAGGACCTTGATGCATAACCAATTATTTTATTTTTCTGTTTGATACAAGTACCAAGACCTTTTGAAGATATTACATCATCACATGATATTATTATGTCTTCATTCGGTTGAAAATATCCTAATATAGGTTCTTTTGAAATAATATTTTTTAACGATTCGAATGAATTTTGTTGTTCATGATTCCATTGAAATTCAATATTTGATTTTAATAAATTTTTTAGCGGTTCTGTTATACTAGATGCATTTGGAATAAATCTTTGTAAATATGTAATCATTCCTAAAATGATTTCTACGTCTTTTTTATTCGGAGGAGTTTTATAAAATTCAATAGCTTTAATTTTTTCTTCATCTGGTTTTATTCCACTAGAAGTTAATATATGACCCATGTATTTGATTTCGGTAATGCCAAATTTACATTTGTTTTTGTTCAGTTTAATATTATTTTTTATACAAATAGCCAATGCAATTTTTAAAATTTTGTCATGTTCCTCAATGCTTCTTGCAAATATTAAAATATCATCTACATAAATTTTGATACCTTTAGCCAAAGAAAATAAATCACTTATACGTTTGAAAAATATTTCCGATGAATTACGCAAACCATATGGCAATCTTTTGAAACAGTATCTTCCGAAGGGAGTATTGAAAGTTGTAAGTTTCTTACTTTGATCATCCAATTTAACATGCCAAAAACCGTTACTACAATCTAGAGTGCTGAAATACTTAGCTCCTGATAACTCGTACGTTAATTCTTCTAATGATGGCACATGGAAATGTTCTCGTTTTATGGCTTTATTCAAGTCCTTGTAGTCAATGCAGATTCTTATATCATTATTGGGCTTACGAACGATTACCATTGAGCTGACCCAATCGGTTGGCTCCGATAATTTCTCTATAATATTTTCGTCTTCTAAGTCTTGAAGTTTTTGTTTCAGTTTTTCGTGAAAATTGAATGGAATTTTTCGCGGTGGTTGAATTATTGGAGTTATATTTGGATCAACTTCTATGTGTTACTCATCTTTCAAACATCCGATACCTGTGAACAGATCATTATAATTGGAAAAAAAATTAGCATAAGTTTCATTTTTATTGCAGTCCTTCACTTTATGGCCTTTTTTTATAGGGGATGAAATCGTTTATTTCAGTTTACAGCGCGTACGCTTAAACTCGCCTGACGGATGGAGTTTAATTATCTTTTACAACTTGTTTCGGGTAGCGCGCTCCTGTTAGGTCGCGCCGTCGCGCCACCCCATTAATTGATTTGGTGTGTATTCTTTTTAATTTGAAGTTTCTGGAAGATCATCCGTTATGTTAATTGGGATGCACTCCGTTAATTTTTATTGTCCTCGTTCCGGGACTCTACCGTTTCCTCTAATTTAAATTCAAATTTTTTAATCTAAGTTGCTGCTGGAGTTTTAGATAAGACTTTCGCGATGATGTGGCTCGTTATTCTATGATGGATGCAGAATTTTTGCAGACGTTTGGAAGGTGCATTACAGTGGTGACGCCAGCTTTTAAGAATAGTTAACAAATTCATCTTTTATTTTTTTGTCCATGCAATATTTCAGGGAGGGGCAGCAAAAATTTAGAGACGGATCCTACCCTGGTTATTGGTTTCTCAAAAATGTCACCCGTATCAAAAAAAATATTTTTTTCAACTCAATTTTTGTAATTTTGTAAAATTATTATTAGTTTTCCATAAACAATAGGCCATCGCGGTGAATCACCCTGTACATCATTATCATTTAGCCTTCTGCTTCCACTGAGGGATATAAATGTTGCCTTACAATAACGAAGAAATAAAATTCAATTCGGCAACGTAGCTGCTAATTTGACATAGAAAATTGGATGTCATTCAAGGATCTCAAGGTCATGCACCTGTTCTACCCTAGTTTGTCTTATCTTCAGACAGAACATTTTCGAATTCATCTCAAACATTTTCGTGCATTTTCATCTCAAACGTCATCGTTGATATCGTTCCTTGATAGCATATTACAGGTCGAGAATAAAGAATAATCAAATTATAACACCGTAGAATAAGATAGTTTAATTTTGGATGTAACAGCAAAAGCGTTTGTATAGACTAATTCAAGTGACTTTGGATATACTATATACAGAAATATTATAATTTCCAAAATGATTTCCACTATTATATTGTAATTTTTTTCAGAATCTACAATTCTTAGAATTAACTGCGTTAGAAGAAGAAGAGGCCCGTAGAATAAATACCATATTATTTACCAATTCTAGTGAATTCAAATTACCATGGAGAGTTAAACAAAAATTTTCTTCGAGTGAGTATAGAGATCTTAATATAATTATTTATGGTCAATATGAATATGTAATATAATAATGAATCAACTAATATCAACTTTTTCAGAAAATCAGTGTAGAAAATCTGTGATCAATTACAATGGATTATCAATTACAAAACCTATTATCCAAAATGAGATGACAGGAAAACATCCGAAACCTTCAACTCCCCCTAGTTCAGCTGTAAAAACAATTGAAATTATTGCAAGAGATAATACACAGATAATTAAAAATGATTCAAATGGGACAATTGAAAAAATTGAAAGTAGCATCTCGAATAAAAATGAATCTAAAATTGAGGAGTCCACAGTGAATGTATATAAAAAATCATGGGCTAGTCTATTCGATAAAGATGTTAAAACAATATCGAATGGAAAAATACACAATAAAATTAATGATTCACATGTAACATCTTTAAAACATACAAAAGTAGTCGAAAAAATAGATTCAGCCACTCATATGTTAGGAGGTGAGTTCAAAACCATATCTTTATTTTTATATTTATGTTACTTTCAACTAACAATTTGCTTACATCTACAGTAGATAATTATTTTACTTAGTTGAACCCATTTTACTTGATGAAAAGTGGAATGCTTTGGTTGTTTCTATCATGGTTAGTAATATTCTTTAATTTTCAGAATTTCTCAAGAACTATAAAATTGATGAGACCCAAACCAGTTTTAAACCCAGGGGTTTACGAAACAGAAGTAACTTTTGTTATATAAACTCAATATTACAAGCCTTACTTGCTTGCCCACCACTTTGTAATCTCCTCAAACGGCTATCAGAGAACTTCACTCACAATAATGCACTGAAATCAATAACAATGAGTGAAAATATGTAAGTATAAATTAATATAATTTGCAACTTTGATTGAATAACAATTTTATATATGTATTTTAATTATTCAACTATTCCAGGTGTAAATTTATGAATAACTTCGATAATCTGCCCAATGTAAGACGCAAGTCACGTTCAAAAAAGAAGAACAAGAAGCAAACTTTCGTCAATATAGATAATGGCAATTCGTTTGAGGCCTCATCGTTTTATACGATGCTAAACGGAACACGTAGCGATTCTTTCCTTGTTGAAGGCCGACAAGAGGACGCCGAAGAGTTCTTGAGCCTTCTGTTAAATGGGCTCAATGATGAAATGATGGAAATAATGAAATTGATTAGCCATGACGAAAATATTCAAGCAGCTAAAGAAGAAGTGAAAATAGAAGGGAATGTAACAAGAGAAATACAAATGGACAAGACACCGATTAGTGATATATTCGGAGGACTTCTCTGTTCAAGAATCCATAAAACCGGAGATGAAACTTCAGAAAATATTGAACCATTCCTAACATTGCCATTAAATATTAAGAAAGCAAATAACATAGCTGAAGCATTAGAAGGCCTTACAACCAAGAACAAACTAGAGGGTCTGACATCATCGAAAACGAAAGAACCGGTTGAAGCATGGCAGCAAGTGATGATAGAGAAGTTGCCTGTAGTTTTAGTATTACATTTGAAATGCTTCGAATACAGAATGAATGGCTGCACTAAAATAATGAAGACTATAGAATTTCCCATCAATCTGCAGATTGATTCTGAAATATTATCTGGAAGGACGAATACTTCAGCGGAGAGACAATATAAATTAATATCTGTAGTATACCATGTAGGAAAGGAGGCCAGCTATGGGCATTATATAGCAGATACTTTCCATTCGGGGTATAATACATGGTTGAGGTTTGATGACTCTAAAATAAACAGAGTTACGGAAGAAGATGTTCTTAAACGTCAAGGAGATAGAGTTCCTTATTTATTATTTTATCGAAGGAGTGATACGGTGTGAAGTGTAAAAATTCATTGATATAGTTGTTAATTTGTACAGATTAGATTTAAGGATGCTGAACATTGTAATATTTTTCTGTTGTTTCATGAGTAATGCCATGTATTGTATTTCGGGAGAATATGATAAATTGACTATACAATGTTGTATATATATATATATATATATATGTATATAAAAAATAAATATTATATTTTAATAAACGGACTTTGTATAAATGTAAAATTTTTTTTGTTTTTTTTGAAGAAATTTCTTTTCCTAAAACTTAAATTAAATTCAATTTTTGCAAGAACTACGATCTCAGAAGGAAAAAAAGATCGTCTTCGTGAAAATTCCAATAAACCATAAACAGTATTAGCTCAGGACTTTGGACTCTCATCTTTATTCCTTTTTCTTTGCTCTTGAAATCAGGTGAATTTCGCTCAATGTAATAAAAAAAAGTTGACCAAATTTTATAATTTTCCCCTGTGTTCAGCGGTGCTATGTTCTCCTACTTCTGTAACCTAGATAAATGAGGATATTTTGGGAGATCGTACCTCATGCACTCGAATCATGTAATTTTTTTTTGTTTCACAAACTCCTTAAAGGGGGGAGGTGGAAAAAAGCACTGCTTGATAATCGAAATTTTTTTTGTTTTGTTAAGAATTTAGTGTAAAATGGTTGAAAATCTATCAGCAACCTTTATTGCCTTAAGAACTTTATGGTGTTAGTTGTAACATAATACATTTTTAATATGTTTCAAAACTTATAAGCTGTATTCTTCTATAAATTATTCATGAAGGCATAAACATTCAATTAGGATCAATGCAGAAATTGAATGGATGTTTTTCTTGATTTGGCTGTTGCAAAATTTTTTATATAATCAATCAATCAATTTTATCGAGTATCTCTTGCTCTATATCTAAGATTGCCAATCCAGAAAATCTGTCTCATGACATGGTAGACTTCAAAAAGTTTTCAATTATTTTTAATTCAGTGAATGATCTCTTACCAGAAGCAACAGACACAGGTAAAGTGAGAAGGATTCTTGAGGCAATACTAAGATTCGGTAGAGAAGAAGTAAGATTATATTCGAAAATATATTGTAGAATTTCAAGAGGATTTTCGCTTCCGATAATGAAAACAATCTTAGGGCTTTTATCTCGTTGAATAAATCATTTTCTTTCACGTCAGCCTCTTTTTTTCCTAATCAGTTAGCTTTTGTTGAAGAGCATGACAGCATTTTAATAGATATTTATCAATTAATTTAAGAATATCACAAATAATTTTGATCAATTATTTTCAGAAAGAAATTTATTTTAAAAGCGATTTTTTAATCTTGAGGTGCCTCATCCGTCTGTTCATAATCGAAAAATTTTGGTTTATACTTTCGTCTTACAGAATATAATAGAGAAAAACCTTGATCTATCTCAAGAGCAGCCGCTAGTTTTCCAGATTCCGCAAGTTTTTACTCGAGAACATTATCATCCCTATAATTTTTGAAATGATCAACTAAATTCTTCAAATAGTTTTGGCACACTTTAATGTCAATCGCTACACTTTGCATCATTTTGCTTACAATATTAATCTGGAATGAAACATCATAAGAAATTATTATACTTCAAATAAATTTAAGAGAATGAATATTTAATAAAAGAGAAATGTCTATTTCTAGTTTCCATGTTAAAAGTATAATTTTCTGCAATTTCTAAAAGGCTATTACATATTTGAATAAAATAAAACTTTAGCATCAATTCTACTTGACCATCTAGTATCACTTAGGGGTTTTAGATGTAACTGAGGATCATGCTTTTTTATAACATTCCAATCTCCTTGTGGATGAAGAGAAATATATATAAAGTTCTTGTACAATATCAAAAGAGTTTGATTGTCTCAGTCTTTACTTGTCGGAAATTCATCTTGATGATTAAAAAGAAAAATAACTTATTTCCGCTTTATAAAGCGGAAATAAGTTATTTTACTTTTAAATCATCAATATCAAAAGAGTCCACTGTTTCATTTGAAACCTTAGCAGCATCATTTTCAGTTAAATTTATGCTGTGTGCAGCACATGGCGCAAAAAATGCCCTTTTGATGACAAACCTCCAATAAAATCGGAAATTACACCAAGCCTGTAAAATATATAAAAACCATACTTAATAAAACATCACAATGTAACTAACAACAAACAAGTATTACATACTTACATATTATTCTGGAACACATTTAATCCTCATTAGCTAGTAGCTACTTGGATAATGGAGGAAATTATTTGAACTCGAATTATTCAGTACCTGCTTACAAAACTGTAGTAATTATTCGAGCATAAAATTCTTAGAAAACTGAAAGATAAAGATTGTTATCTCACTTTTAGACAGGAAAGTGAGTTGGACATTACAACTTGAATGTTTTTCTGAAGAAAATATCATATTGTCGAAAGTTCGCATTGCTCAAAAGAAAAAAAAATTGAAATTTCTGAAATTTTTTTTCCGTAATTATTAAAAATTGAAATTTTTCGAAATACTTCACCTCACTCTCAACAGATTCAAACATCGGAAAAAATGGAATTTTTCAATAAAAAATATTGTAAACCTAAATTTTCAAGAAAAACCTATAAAATTCAAAATATAAGATTTTCCTATGTAAAAAAAAATCCTAACTACAGATTTCAAGACAACGGTAAGTATTTATAAATTATCAAAGGTAATTCCACGAGTGCTTCAAATTTGATCGATAATCTTTTCTTTTCCACGAAAACGTGTTTATTTGGCAAAAACATGAAAATAAACCGATTGATAAAATTACGGCGATTCGTGTGCATAGTAGGTATTTTGGTTGCAATTCATACTTCATAAAATGTTTTTGTTGTTATTAATGAAAAAGTACCAAGTATGTGCTATCGTTGTATTCCAAATAGAATAACACGCAATTTTCACTGACAATATACAGGGGGTGCCATTTGAAAAAAAAAATTAAGGGTAGCTACCACAGGGCTGTCAAATGTAAGAACATTTTTTCACATCATTGGGAAAGTACTTTGATGTTATCCAAGCAAATTTTCTATTTTTTTATTATCTTGTCAAATAAGCTGGATATTGCCTGTATACGATAACTAGGGACACTTGGTAGATATGTCAGGAAATTACTGCACATCATATTTAAAAAGTACTGATTTTGATAATTTCTTTTTCTAAATCTTGAATTCATATTAAGGATTTTTTCGTTGGCTGTTTCTAAATCTATTTCATATAATTTTGTTAATTTAAACGAAAATCCATTAGAGTACTTTCCATTGGCAACTTTCTCTGAATTGGTGGTATTTTGTTTTGTGGAGGGGATGGAGGGATAGCAGCTCTAGTCCCGCTAGTCAAAGTAGGAATGATTCAGGTAAACATTAAATCCTCATTAACTACTTGAATAGATAACGGAAAACATTATTCACACCCTGTTACTCTCATTGAATTATGAAAGAACTAAATGATAAAGACTATTGTATTGCTTTCTAGCGAGGTCATTATAATTTTAATGTTTCTTCACAAATTTGTAGAAAATTTCACATTCTCGAAAATTTGACTTTCCTTATCAGAAAACAAGAAGTTTAATGAAAATATCTGAAAATTTGTTGCAGGAATTACTGAAATTGAAATTTTTCGATATACTTTACCTAACTTGTGCAGATTCAACTACGGAAAAATTGAAGATAGAAATTCATAGTAAAAAATATTGGTTACCTATATATTTAAGATGTATGTAGTTATAAAATTCGAAACATAAGATTTCTTATGAAAATGAATTCTGAACGCTGAAAATACAAGATGATTTCTAACTACTTATTTTAAAAAACGGTATTTATAAATTATACCACGAGTGCTTCAAAAAAAAATGAAATATGAAAACACACCCATTGATAAAATCACGGTGACTGGTGATTTCATCTAAATTTCATCAAACAAAAAATTTAATGAATAATCTCAAAATTAGTTTCAAGAAATATTATAAAATTAAAATTTTTCGAAATACTTTATCTTACTTTCATTGGATTCAATCTTCGGAACAATTAAAAATAAAAATTTATAGTTAAAAATATTGTATAATTTGTGTACCTATGTAATATATATTCATATACCAAAATGATGTTATCAAAGCAAATTTTCCTTTTTTTTATTGTCTTGCCAAATAAGCTAGATATTGCCTGTATACGATAACTAGGGACACCCGGTAGATATGTTAGGCAATTACTTACATCATATTAAAAAAGTACCGATTTTGCAACATATTTTGAATCGAGAATTTTTGATAATTTCTTTTTCTAAATCTTGAATTCATATTCAGGATTTTTTCGTTGGCTGTTCCTAAATCTATTTCATATAATTTTGTTAATATAAACGAAAATTCATTAGAGACGTAAAGTTCTTTCCATTGGCAACTTTCTCTTAATGGATGGTATTTTGTTTTGTGGAGGGGATGGAGGTTGTCAGCCCTAGTCCCGCAAGTCAAAGTAGGAAGATTCAGGTAAAGATTAAATCCTCATTAACTACTTGAATAGATAACGGAAAACATTATTTACACCCTGTAACTCTCATTGAATTATGAAAGAACTAAATGATAAAGACTATTGTATTGCTTTCTAGGGAGGTCATTATAATTTTAATGTTTCTCCACAAATTTCTAGAAAATTTTCCATTCCTTATCAGAAAACAAGAATTTTAATAAATATATCTGAAAATTTGTTGCAGGAATTACTGAAAATGAAAGTTTTCGATATACTTTACCTAACTTGTGGAAATTCAACTACGGAAAAATTGAAGATAGAAATTCATAGTAAAAAATATTGGTTACCTATATATTTAAGATGTATGTAGCTATAAAATTCGAAACATAAGATTTTCTTATGAAAATGAATTATGAACACTGAAAATACAAGATTATTCCTAACTACTTCTTTTTAAAAACGGTATTTATAAATTATACCACGAGTGCTTCAAAAAAAAAATAAAATATGAAAACACACCAATTGATAAAATCACGGTGACTCGTGATTTCATTCAAATTTCATCAAACAAAAAATTTAATGAATAATCTTAAAATCAGTTTCAAGAAATATTATAAAATTAAAATTTTTTATACAAATAGCCAATGCAATTTTTAAAATTTTGTCATGTTCCTCAATGCTTCTTGCAAATATTAAAATATCATCTACATAAATTTTGATACCTTTAGCCAGAGAAAATAAATCACTTATACGTTTGAAAAATATTTCCGATGAATTACGCAAACCATATGGCAATCTTTTGAAACAGTATCTTCCGAAGGGAGTATTGAAAGTTGTAAGTTTCTTACTTTGATCATCCAATTTAACATGCCAAAAACCGTTACTACAATCTAGAGTGCTGAAATACTTAGCTCCTGATAACTCGTACGTTAATTCTTCTAATGATGGCACATGGAAATGTTCTCGTTTTATGGCTTTATTCAAGTCCTTGTAGTCAATGCAGATTCTTATATCATTATTGGGCTTACGAACGATTACCATTGAGCTGACCCAATCGGTTGGCTCCGATAATTTCTCTATAATATTTTCGTCTTCTAAGTCTTGAAGTTTTTGTTTCAGTTTTTCGTGAAGATTGAATGGAATTTTTCGCGGTGGTTGAATTATTGGAGTTATATTTGGATCAAGTTCTATGTGTTACTCATCTTTCAAACATCCGATACCTGTGAACAGATCATTATAATTGGAAAAAAAATTAGCATAAGTTTCATTTTTATTGCAGTCCTTCACTTTATGGCCTTTTTTTATAGGGGATGAAATCGTTTATTTCAGTTTACAGCGCGTACGCTTAAACTCGCCTGACGGATGGAGTTTAATTATCTTTTACAACTTGTTTCGGGTAGCGCGCTCCTGTTAGGTCGCGCCGTCGCGCCACCCCATTAATTGATTTGGTGTGTATTCTTTTTAATTTGAAGTTTCTGGAAGATCATCCGTTATGTTAATTGGGATGCACTCCGTTAATTTTTATTGTCCTCGTTCCGGGACTCTACCGTTTCCTCTAATTCAAATTCAAATTTTTTAATCTAAGTTGCTGCTGGAGTTTTAGATAAGACTTTCGCGATGATGTGACTCGTTATTCTATGATGGATGCAGAATTTTTGCAGACGTTTGGAAGGTGCATTACAGTGGTGACGCCAGCTTTTAAGAATAGTTAACAAATTCATCTTTTATTTTTTTGTCCATGCAATATTTCAGGGGGGGGGCAGCAAAAATTTAGAGACGGATCCTACCCTGGTTATTGGTTTCTCAAAAATGTCACCCGTATCAAAAAAAATATTTTTTTCAACTCAATTTTTGTAATTTTGTAAAATTATTATTAGTTTTCCATAAACAATAGGCCATCGCGGTGAATCACCCTGTACATCATTATCATTTAGCCTTCTGCTTCCACTGAGGGATATAAATGTTGCCTTACAATAACGAAGAAATAAAATTCAATTCGGCAACGTAGCTGCTAATTTGACATAGAAAATTGGATGTCATTCAAGGATCTCAAGGTCATGCACCTGTTCTACCCTAGTTTGTCTTATCTTCAGACAGAACATTTTCGAATTCATCTCAAACATTTTCGTGCATTTTCATCTCAAACGTCATCGTTGATATCGTTCCTTGATAGCATATTACAGGTCGAGAATAAAGAATAATCAAATTATAACACCGTAGAATAAGATAGTTTAATTTTGGATGTAACAGCAAAAGCGTTTGTATAGACTGATTCAAGTGACTTTGGATATACTATATACAGAAATATTATAATTTCCAAAATGATTTCCACTATTATATTGTAATTTTTTTCAGAATCTACAATTCTTAGAATTAACTGCGTTAGAAGAAGTAGAGGCCCGTAGAATAAATACCATATTATTTACCAATTCTAGTGAATTCAAATTACCATGGAGAGTTAAACAAAAATTTTCTTCGAGTGAGTATAGAGATCTTAATATAATTATTTATGGTCAATATGAATATGTAATATAATAATGAATCAACTAATATCAACTTTTTCAGAAAATCAGTGTAGAAAATCTGTGATCAATTACAATGGATTATCAATTACAAAACCTATTATCCAAAATGAGATGACAGGAAAACATCCGAAACCTTCAACTCCCCCTAGTTCAGCTGTAAAAACAATTGAAATTATTGCAAGAGATAATACACAGATAATTAAAAATGATTCAAATGGGACAATTGAAAAAATTGAAAGTAGCATCTCGAATAAAAATGAATCTAAAATTGAGGAGTCCACAGTGAATGTATATAAAAAATCATGGGCTAGTCTATTCGATAAAGATGTTAAAACAATATCGAATGGAAAAATACACAATAAAATTAATGATTCACATGTAACATCTTTAAAACATACAAAAGTAGTCGAAAAAATAGATTCAGCCACTCATATGTTAGGAGGTGAGTTCAAAACCATATCTTTATTTTTATATTTATCTTACTTTCAACTAACAATTTGCTTACATCTACAGTAGATAATTATTTTACTTAGTTGAACCCATTTTACTTGATGAAAAGTGGAATGCTTTGGTTGTTTCTATCATGGTTAGTAATATTCTTTAATTTTCAGAATTTCTCAAGAACTATAAAATTGATGAGACCCAAACCAGTTTTAAACCCAGGGGTTTACGAAACAGAAGTAACTTTTGTTATATAAACTCAATATTACAAGCCTTACTTGCTTGCCCACCACTTTGTAATCTCCTCAAACGGCTATCAGAGAACTTCACTCACAATAATGCACTGAAATCAATAACAATGAGTGAAAATATGTAAGTATAAATTAATATAATTTGCAACTTTGATTGAATAACAATTTTATATATGTATTTTAATTATTCAACTATTCCAGGTGTAAATTTATGAATAACTTCGATAATCTGCCCAATGTAAGACGCAAGTCACGTTCAAAAAAGAAGAACAAGAAGCAAACTTTCGTCAATATAGATAATGGCAATTCGTTTGAGGCCTCATCGTTTTATACGATGCTAAACGGAACACGTAGCGATTCTTTCCTTGTTGAAGGCCGACAAGAGGACGCCGAAGAGTTCTTGAGCCTTTTGTTAAATGGGCTCAATGATGAAATGATGGAAATAATGAAATTGATTAGCCATGACGAAAATATTCAAGCAGCTAAAGAAGAAGTGAAAATAGAAGGGAATGTAACAAGAGAAATACAAATGGACAAGACACCGATTAGTGATATATTCGGAGGACTTCTCTGTTCAAGAATCCATAAAACCGGAGATGAAACTTCAGAAAATATTGAACCATTCCTAACATTGCCATTAAATATTAAGAAAGCAAATAACATAGCTGAAGCATTAGAAGGCCTTACAACCAAGAACAAACTAGAGGGTCTGACATCATCGAAAACGAAAGAACCGGTTGAAGCATGGCAGCAAGTGATGATAGAGAAGTTGCCTGTAGTTTTAGTATTACATTTGAAATGCTTCGAATACAGAATGAATGGCTGCACTAAAATAATGAAGACTATAGAATTTCCCATCAATCTGCAGATTGATTCTGAAATATTATCTGGAAGGACGAATACTTCAGCGGAGAGACAATATAAATTAATATCTGTAGTATACCATGTAGGAAAGGAGGCCAGCTATGGGCATTATATAGCAGATACTTTCCATTCGGGGTATAATACATGGTTGAGGTTTGATGACTCTAAAATAAACAGAGTTACGGAAGAAGATGTTCTTAAACGTCAAGGAGATAGAGTTCCTTATTTATTATTTTATCGAAGGAGTGATACGGTGTGAAGTGTAAAAATTCATTGATATAGTTGTTAATTTGTACAGATTAGATTTAAGGATGCTGAACATTGTAATATTTTTCTGTTGTTTCATGAGTAATGCCATGTATTGTATTTCGGGAGAATATGATAAATTGACTATACAATGTTGTATATATATATATATATGTATATAAAAAATAAATATTATATTTTAATAAACGGACTTTGTATAAATGTAAAATTTTTTTTGTTTTTTTTGAAGAAATTTCTTTTCCTAAAACTTAAATTAAATTCAATTTTTGCAAGAACTACGATCTCAGAAGGAAAAAAAGATCGTCTTCGTGAAAATTCCAATAAACCATAAACAGTATTAGCTCAGGACTTTGGACTCTCATCTTTATTCCTTTTTCTTTGCTCTTGAAATCAGGTGAATTTCGCTCAATGTAATAAAAAAAAGTTGACCAAATTTTATAATTTTCCCCTGTGTTCAGCGGTGCTATGTTCTCCTACTTCTGTAACCTAGATAAATGAGGATATTTTGGAAGATCGTACCTCATGCACTCGAATCATGTAATTTTTTTTTGTTTCACAAACTCCTTAAAGGGGGGAGGTGGAAAAAAGCACTGCTTGATAATCGAAATTTTTTTTGTTTTGTTAAGAATTTAGTGTAAAATGGTTGAAAATCTATCAGCAACCTTTATTGCCTTAAGAACTTTATGGTGTTAGTTGTAACATAATACATTTTTAATATGTTTCAAAACTTATAAGCTGTATTCTTCTATAAATTATTCATGAAGGCATAAACATTCAATTAGGATCAATGCAGAAATTGAATGGATGTTTTTCTTGATTTGGCTGTTGAAAAATTTTTTATATAATCAATCAATCAATTTTATCGAGTATCTCTTGCTCTATATCTAAGATTGCCAATCCAGAAAATCTGTCTCATGACATGGTAGACTTCAAAAAGTTTTCAATTATTTTTAATTCAGTGAATGATCTCTTACCAGAAGCAACAGACACAGGTAAAGTGAGAAGGATTCTTGAGGCAATACTAAGATTCGGTAGAGAAGAAGTAAGATTATTTTCGAAAATATATTGTAGAATTTCAAGAGGATTTTCGCTTCCGATAATGAAAACAATCTTAGGGCTTTTATCTCGTTGAATAAATCATTTTCTTTCACGTCAGCCTCTTTTTTTCCTAATCAGTTAGCTTTTGTTGAAGAGCATGACAGCATTTTAATAGATATTTATCATTTAATTTAAGAATATCACAAATAATTTTGATCAATTATTTTCAGAAAGAAATTTATTTTAAAAGCGATTTTTTAATCTTGAGGTGCCTCATCCGTCTGTTCATAATCGAAAAATTTTGGTTTATACTTTCGTCTTACAGAATATAATAGAGAAAAACCTTGATCTATCTCAAGAGCAGCCGCTAGTTTTCCAGATTCCGCAAGTTTTTACTCGAGAACATTATCATCCCTATAATTTTTGAAATGATCAACTAAATTCTTCAAATAGTTTTGGCACACTTTAATGTCAATCGCTACACTTTGCATCATTTTGCTTACAATATTAATCTGGAATGAAACATCATAAGAAATTATTATACTTCAAATAAATTTAAGAGAATGAATATTTAATAAAAGAGAAATGTCTATTTCTAGTTTCCATGTTAAAAGTATAATTTTCTGCAATTTCTAAAAGGCTATTACATATTTGAATAAAATAAAACTTTAGCATCAATTCTACTTGACCATCTAGTATCACTTAGGGGTTTTAGATGTAACTGAGGATCATGCTTTTTTATAACATTCCAATCTCCTTGTGGATGAAGAGAAATATATATAAAGTTCTTGTACAATATCAAAAGAGTTTGATTGTCTCAGTCTTTACTTGTCGGAAATTCATCTTGATGATTAAAAAGAAAAATAACTTATTTCCGCTTTATAAAGCGGAAATAAGTTATTTTACTTTTAAATCATCAATATCAGAAGAGTCCACTGTTTCATTTGAAACCTTAGCAGCATCATTTTCAGTTAAATTTATGCTGTGTGCAGCACATGGCGCAAAAAATGCCCTTTTGATGACAAACCTCCAATAAAATCGGAAATTACACCAAGCCTGTAAAATATATAAAAACCATACTTAATAAAACATCACAATGTAACTAACAACAAACAAGTATTACATACTTACATATTATTCTGGAACACATTTAATTCTCATTAGCTAGTAGCTACTTGGATAATGGAGGAAATTATTTGAACTCGAATTATTCAGTACCTGCTTACAAAACTGTAGTAATTATTCGAGCATAAAATTCTTAGAAAACTGAAAGATAAAGATTGTTATCTCACTTTTAGACAGGAAAGTGAGTTGGACATTACAACTTGAATGTTTTTCTGAAGAAAATATCATATTGTCGAAAGTTCGCATTGCTCAAAAGAAAAAAAAATTGAAATTTCTGAAATTTTTTTTCCGTAATTATTAAAAATTGAAATTTTTCGAAATACTTCACCTCACTCTCAACAGATTCAAACATCGGAAAAAATGGAATTTTTCAATAAAAAATATTGTAAACCTAAATTTTCAAGAAAAACCTATAAAATTCAAAATATAAGATTTTCCTATGTAAAAAAAAATCCTAACTACAGATTTCAAGACAACGGTAAGTATTTATAAATTATCAAAGGTAATTCCACGAGTGCTTCAAATTTTATCGATAATCTTTTCTTTTCCACGAAAACGTGTTTATTTGGCAAAAACATGAAAATAAACCGATTGATAAAATTACGGCGATTCGTGTGCATAGTAGGTATTTTGGTTGCAATTCATACTTCATAAAATGTTTTTGTTGTTATTAATGAAAAAGTACCAAGTATGTGCTATCGTTGCATTCCAAATAGAATAACACGCAATTTTCACTGACAATATACAGGGGGTGCCATTTGAAAAGAAAAATTAAGGGTAGCTACCACAGGGCTGTCAAATGTAAGAACATTTTTTCACATCATTGGGAAAGTACTTTGATGTTATCCAAGCAAATTTTCTATTTTTTTATTATCTTGTCAAATAAGCTGGATATTGCCTGTATACGATAACTAGGGACACCTGGTAGATATGTCAGGAAATTACTGCACATCATATTTAAAAAGTACTGATTTTGATAATTTCTTTTTCTAAATCTTGAATTCATATTAAGGATTTTTTCGTTGGCTGTTTCTTAATCTATTTCATATAATTTTGTTAATTTAAACGAAAATCCATTAGAGTACTTTCCATTGGCAACTTTCTCTGAATTGGTGGTATTTTGTTTTGTGGAGGGGATGGAGGGATAGCAGCTCTAGTCCCGCTAGTCAAAGTAGGAATGATTCAGGTAAACATTAAATCCTCATTAACTACTTGAATAGATAACGGAAAACATTATTCACACCCTGTTACTCTCATTGAATTATGAAAGAACTAAATGATAAAGACTATTGTATTGCTTTCTAGCGAGGTCATTATAATTTTAATGTTTCTTCACAAATTTGTAGAAAATTTCACATTCTCGAAAATTTGACTTTCCTTATCAGAAAACAAGAAGTTTAATGAAAATATCTGAAAATTTGTTGCAGGAATTACTGAAATTGAAATTTTTCGATATACTTTACCTAACTTGTGCAGATTCAACTACGGAAAAATTGAAGATAGAAATTCATAGTAAAAAATATTGGTTACCTATATATTTAAGATGTATGTAGTTATAAAATTCGAAACATAAGATTTCTTATGAAAATGAATTCTGAACGCTGAAAATACAAGATGATTTCTAACTACTTATTTTAAAAAACGGTATTTATAAATTATACCACGAGTGCTTCAAAAAAAAATGAAATATGAAAACACACCCATTGATAAAATCACGGTGACTGGTGATTTCATCTAAATTTCATCAAACAAAAAATTTAATGAATAATCTCAAAATTAGTTTCAAGAAATATTATAAAATTAAAATTTTTCGAAATACTTTATCTTACTTTCATTGGATTCAATCTTCGGAACAATTAAAAATAAAAATTTATAGTTAAAAATATTGTATAATTTGTGTACCTATGTAATATATATTCATATACCAAAATGATGTTATCAAAGCAAATTTTCCTTTTTTTTATTGTCTTGCCAAATAAGCTAGATATTGCCTGTATACGATAACTAGGGACACCCGGTAGATATGTTAGGCAATTACTTACATCATATTAAAAAAGTACCGATTTTGCAACATATTTTGAATCGAGAATTTTTGATAATTTCTTTTTCTAAATCTTGAATTCATATTCAGGATTTTTTCGTTGGCTGTTCCTAAATCTATTTCATATAATTTTGTTAATATAAACGAAAATTCATTAGAGACGTAAAGTTCTTTCCATTGGCAACTTTCTCTTAATGGATGGTATTTTGTTTTGTGGAGGGGATGGAGGTTGTCAGCCCTAGTCCCGCAAGTCAAAGTAGGAAGATTCAGGTAAAGATTAAATCCTCATCAACTACTTGAATAGATAACGGAAAACATTATTTACACCCTGTAACTCTCATTGAATTATGAAAGAACTAAATGATAAAGACTATTGTATTGCTTTCTAGCGAGGTCATTATAATTTTAATGTTTCTCCACAAATTTCTAGAAAATTTTCCATTCCTTATCAGAAAACAAGAATTTTAATAAATATATCTGAAAATTTGTTGCAGGAATTACTGAAAATGAAAGTTTTCGATATACTTTACCTAACTTGTGGAAATTCAACTACGGAAAAATTGAAGATAGAAATTCATAGTAAAAAATATTGGTTACCTATATATTTAAGATGTATGTAGCTATAAAATTCGAAACATAAGATTTTCTTATGAAAATGAATTATGAACACTGAAAATACAAGATTATTCCTAACTACTTCTTTTTAAAAACGGTATTTATAAATTATACCACGAGTGCTTCAAAAAAAAAATAAAATATGAAAACACACCAATTGATAAAATCACGGTGACTCGTGATTTCATTCAAATTTCATCAAACAAAAAATTTAATGAATAATCTTAAAATCAGTTTCAAGAAATATTATAAAATTAAAATTTTTCGAAATACTTTACCATACTTTCAGTGGATTCAAATTTGTATAATTTGTGTACCTATATAATATATATTTATATACTAATATATTCTGTATATATATAAAATTCAAAATATAAGATTTCTTCATGAGAATGAATACTGAATACTAAATTTCAAACTTTGGACATTTGTTCGTGAGAATTTTTTCTTAAAAAGACCTAACGAATCATCATCTAAAATTTCGTGGTAGCTAGAAATATTTCATTTTGTATATTTATTCTATGGGATTCATCAACCGATCCTAGGAAAGTTCATTTTTTTTCATTATTTTTCGAAGGTTTTTTTTCATTGTCAAATATCATCTTTTAAAGAATTGAATAAATTTTGAATTTACTCCAATAAAAATTTTAATTGCAATAAAAATCTTGAACTGAAAAGAAATATACATATATTTGTTTTAGGAATTATAAAAAAATATTTTTTTTCAAATTATTTCAGCACATTATTTAATGATATAATTTTTATTTTATAATTTAGAAAGTTACCATATACATATAATTCTTGTGTTATCTTTCTATATTGAAACTAACTAAAGATTCAAAATAAGTTCATACGCAAATTGATATAAATATACACTGATCACCTTTTAAACTACAATTAAAATTTCAAAAACTGAAATCAATGGAAAATTATTGAAGAATTCGTTCAAGGAATTATTAAAAAATGAAGATGATCCAAAATACTATTCCGCCCATTTAGCTATGTCATGTTTTGAAACTTTTTGGGACCGAAATTCATAGTAAAAAATAATGTGTACATATAAGTATATTGCGATTGTTTTGAATATTTTCCATAAGCTGTTTTTTGACGTGATATATGTACATAGTTCTTTACATGCTTTTTAACTGACATTGATTCTTGCAGTTTTATTCATTATAATTCTGAAATTTAGATATTTGAATCTGTCCTCATACGACAATCCTCATTCAATAATTCTATTGTTTAATTTTTGAAATAGTATGTTTTTACTATCATCTGTAGGTGATTTTGATATGAGATCTAATGCTGAAAACAAATTTTTTAACACAATTTTGTTCTTTATGATCCATGGTACATTTATATGAAACAACCTACGTACAGCTTCATACTTCTGTGAAAATTCTATATTTTTTTCGTTTTTCTACTGTGTCTTTTTTCAAATGGAAATGATAAATAAATAAATAAAATAAAACGAAGTAATTTCCACTATGTTATTTAATTGTTAGCAACAATTGTTTCGCCACACTGTGGCTTCATCAGGCTACATTTCTGAACTGATAAGAGTACAAAGGTTTTCGGAATCTTATATAGGAACAAAATTGACACAAAAATATTCGAAAGGGTATAAATTACAAAGTTATATTGGACCATTTACAGCCTGGGATTTCCAAACTATCGGAAGAAATTCAATAAAGGGGATGAGTTTACATCCGTTTGTTCGTTCAACAGAATATTTTGGGTATTATACCTGTTTATTTCCAGGGATTCTAAGAGTGTTAGTCTTAAGCTCTTGTTTTCTAAATGAAGAATTTTAAAGTTATTATTGAAGGTATGGTCCCATTCTTTTAAGTGATTCGCGTAGGTTGAAAACGAACTATCAGATGTATAACTCTTTTGATGTTCCTTTATCCTTTTATTGAACGATCTTCCTGTTTGTCCAATATAAACCATAGGGCAATCATTACAGATTAACTTGTAGACACCGGATTTAGTTTCTTTATCTGTTTTGTCTTTATTGTTTTTAATGAACATCTCTAAGTTGTTACTTGTTTTGAAGGATATTGTGTAATTGAATTTTGTTTTCAAGTTTTCAAGGGATATATTATGGCGTTTGAAGCGTAAACACGTATTGTAACTGCTCCGCTTAGTTTCGAATATTATTGAAGTATTTCCAAAGGGGACTTCCATTTGAGTTTCTCAAGTTTCTGACTAAAATGGGTGGTACAAGACGAAACCCTAAGACCGAAGACACACTGAATATCAGTGGTAGAATGGCCGAAATGGAAACCAAATTCCAAAAAGGACTAGACAAACTGCGTAAGGACTACATTGAGCAGACCTCCTCCACGCCGAAACAAAAAAATCCACCAGATTTTGAAGAAAAGCTGAAACAATTCGAAAACAAAATCAAGGAAGAAATAAAAAATTTGAAGGATGAAATACAATTGATTCATTCCAGAGTGCAGAAGGCTGAACAAAACTTCGAAAAAATTGTTAACGAAAACAACCGTAGGAAAATAATATTGAGGGGCATTCCTGAGAAGGAAAATACGAAGGAATTGACAGGGGAATTGTTAAATATATTCAACAATAAAATGAATCTGAACATTCAAAGAACTGAAGTAGTCACCTGTCATCGTCTCCAAAAAAACGATAACAAACAGAAGGAAAACAAACCGTCACCAGTTGTTGTAGAATTTGTCACCCAGTGGCGGCGAGATGAAGTCTTCTACAATAAAAGACGACTGAAAGGATCCAATTTCTCGATCACCGAAGTGCTGAAGAGGAAAGAAATCCAACTCTTCCAGAAGGCGCGAGAGATTTTTGGGAGGAACTCCTGGACAAATAGGGGTAAAGTCTTTATATACCATGATAACAAAAAAATACATGTTCTTGAGGAAAGTCAATTGCATTTTTTTAATTGACGGCGGAGTGGAAGCCTGAACTGTTTATTTGTTTCTCACATTTTTTTTTAAACTGAGTTTTTTGTAATTTTTGTTGTAAAACTGCGTCTGTGTTCGCTTTTTCTTTCTATTTCTGGTTATTTTTTTTTTCTTTTTTTCACACACGGTGAACAATTGAAGTAACTAAACCTCAGCCGCAAACGAATCATTTGCATCAACAGAATCATAAAAAAGTACCTAAAATAATTCTTCCTATTACATATTAATGAAAAATCACAACTCCAAACTTGGACATATTAATATAAGGTCTTTACTTCCAAGTCTTGAGGATTTTAAACAGTTCATTACCACGAATGATTTTGACTTTGTAGGAGTATCGGAGACTTGGCTCAGTGATCTTACAAACTACGAGGACATCAAAATTAACGGTTATGAGAGTGTATATCAAAGCAAACATGGTAGAGGTGGAGGCGTGGGATTGGTTGTTAAGAATTGCTATAATTTTACGAGAATAGAAAATGAATATACTAAAAACTCCAACTTTGAGCAAGTTTGGATACATATTCGCGTCGATAAGGCAGATTTCATTCTAGGTTGTATATATAAACCTCCACACTACAACCAGTCTGCCTTTTTAAGAGACTTCGATGATATTTTGGCCTCGTTCGCACCTTTATATGACAAAATTTGTTGTGTAGGAGACTTTAATTTAAATTATATGAATTTCTCATCGAAGGATGTCATGGAGTTCAACTGTTTGTTGAATTCCATGGGATTGTCGCAAGTTATCACTTTTCCGACTAGAATAACTTCACAAACTGAAACTTTAATTGATTTAATCATCCTGTCTGACAATATAGAAACTGTCAGATGTGACACTATACCGTCAATGTTTTCAGATCACGAATTTATTTTCTGTGAGTTTCAGTCGCCCGCTGTGAGAAAGGAAGTAGTATACAGGGAATGTAGAAGCTATAATGATATCAACATACATCAGTTCGACCAAGATTTGCGCTCCATTCCATGGCGCAACATTTACGATATTGATAATGCCGATGGTAAGGTTGACTTCATAAATGAGAATATAAACATACTGCTTGACTTACATGCACCGAAAAAAAAGATTAGACTATCAAAACCGAAAAAACAACCTTGGCTTGAAAATGTTAATTATTTAATGAAACTACGCGATAAAGCTTTGAGTAAATATAAAAAGCACCGAACTGAAGAAAATCGAGCCTATTATAAATCGATGAGAAACTTAACTTCATCAACAATCGAACGGGAAAGAAAAGCTTTTCTAAGAGAAAAATTATCAGTCAATAATAACTTCTGGCGAGATCTAAGGTACTTCTGCGGTAATTCTAAAGGGGGCCACACACGGTTACCAGGCAGTTTGGGAAACCCTAATGGTGTAAACCAGGCATTTGTTTCGTCAATTCCAGATAGTCTGGTTGATCTGAGCGATACCATAAGATTCTATTCCCAAAATAGAAAAGAATCGCTGAACTCCTTGCTCAGTCTCAGAACAGTCTCGGAAATTGATGTGCTCAAAATCATTTCACAAATAAAATCCAAGGCGTGTGGTGTTGACGGCATCAATATCTATGTGCTGAATTTGTGCACTCCCTTCATCCTCCCATATATCACTCACCTCATAAATTATTGCATTACTAACTCGGTATACCCAACAGAATGGAAAAAAGCCTTAGTAATCCCCAAACCAAAAATAGCTTCTCCTAAAGACTACAGTGACCTGAGGCCTATAAGCATCTTACCTTGTCTGTCGAAAATACTGGAGAAAATAATTTATGAACAACTAATAAAACACATCACAAACAACAGTATTCTTCCTGAAACGCAATCCGGCTTTCGTAAATTTCACAATTGCTCTACTACACTTGCTGATATTACGGACGATATTCTTCGTGCTACTGATAGCAACAAACTCAGTCTACTTGTTTTCCTGGACTATAGCAGAGCCTTCGACACCCTCAATCGTCCACTATTACTAGCAATACTCCACTATATAGGCCTAGACGAAAACGCGGTTTCATTTTTCGACAGTTACTTTGATGGTAGAACTCAGAGAGTTATGATAGACGGGGAATTATCTGAAGAACTGTCAGTGACGAGAGGAGTTGCTCAGGGATCCATACTGGGAGCAATTCTATATGTAGTGTATACTTCTAGGCAGGCTGATTCTTTCAGCAGGTGCAAGGTCCATTTCTATGCCGATGATACACAAGTACTAATATCCTTCGACAAAGATGAAGCAAATGAGGCTTGTATTTTGTTGAACTCTGAGCTTGGAAAACTTGTTGAATATTCCTCACTGCACCACCTCCATCTCAATCACGAGAAGTGTGGTGCCTTACTTTTTGGTCCCAAAAACTACGTGGAACAAGTGAGCACGATTATAGACATAAAAATTAGAGATAAGAGTATAAAAATTGAAAACAGCAAACGTAACTTGGGACTCATATTGGACAATAAACTCAGATTTGATGATCACATCTCGAGCTGCATACGTCGCGCCTATTTTAAGATGAGAATGCTGTACCGTTATCGTCATGATATACCACAGAAACAAAAAAAGTTACTATGTGACTCTCTTATTTTGTCTACATTTAACTTTGGGGACGTGGTGTATGGAGATTGCTTAACCGAAATTACTAAAAGTAGAATTCAAAAAGTTCAAAACTCTTGTTTACGATTCATATATGGAATCAGAAAATATGAAAGGATCTCATACAAGCTGAGGGAGATAGGGTGGTTGAATATGAATTTCCGGAGAAAGCTACATTCGGCATGTTTCTACCATAATATCGTGATGAATAAACTACCTTGCTACCTTCATCGAAAAATAATCTATAGGACCGATGTTCACAATATTAATGTGAGAAATAAAGGTCTTATCACTCCACCCATTCATAAAACAAGTATTTTTGAGAGAAGCTTTACTTACAATATAGCCAAGATCTACAACTCTCTTCCTTTTAGCCTCAAGCTCCTAAATATAAAAAATTTCAAGGTGAGCGCTTTCCGATACTACCTCAATGAACAGAATAAATAATGATTCTTTTTTTGCTGTTTCCTAAGTCTCGTGTGTTTTTTTTCCTTTTTAAAATAGTGAACACAGAACGCCTTTAAGTAAATATGTAATTATGATTTTTCTTTTTTTTTTTGGTTGAGTTTGAGCAGGATATGCATGCGTGCATGACTGGACTCCGCCTTTTTTCACAATCAAGCTACAACCTGACTACTATATATCTTTGTACTTCTATTTGTGGAAATAAAGTTCATTATTTATTTATTTATTTATTAAGTATTTAGCAATCTTTTCAGAAATATTATTAACATAAGTTAACGAAAAAAATTTAGTATCAATACCATAATTTACCTTAGGGTATGTTAGACTCAAAGCTTGCTTTCTTTGTTTATTCCTCAAAATTTGATCAATAACATGTGGACTGTAACAGTTATTCACAGCTATTTGTTTAATTAAATTTAATTCTTTACAAAAATTAGCATGATTCATAGGTATATTGATTAATCTATGGATCATACAATTGTATGCAGCCATTTTTTGGTTTAACGGGTGGTTAGAAGTAGCATGGATGGTAGTATCAGTATGTGTAGGTTTTCTAAAAATACTGAAACTATGATAGTTATTATTTCTGGTAATTGTTAAATCAAGAAAGTTGAGAGAATTGTTATGTTCAATTTCAGAAGTGAATTTGATACTTGGGTGAATGTTATTGATAAATTCTGTGAACAAAGAAAGTTGTCTATTTGTACCTTTGAAGCAACATATAATATCGTCTACATATCTAAACCAATAAAGGAAATATTTTGTGTTATTGTTAGAGTGAATTTTGTTTTCTAAATTATTCATGAATATTTCTGCTAGGATTGGACTTAAAGGGTTACCCATAATCAAACCTTCATCAGACTTATAAATGGTTTCATTAAATTGAAAGTAATTTTGACTGAGGCATATTTCTAAGCAATTTAAAATGTCATTCATTATAATCGGATTTGTGTTATTGGTAACAAGTAATTCTTTTATTATTTTAATAGTTTCTGCTGGGGGAATGCTAGGAAATAAGTTCTGTACATCGAAAGAAACAAATTTAGATTTGTTAGGCAAATAAATATGTTTTATTTTCTCAATCAGTTCTAAACTATTTCTTATCGAGTATACAGAATTAAATTTTGTTTCTTTTTGTATAATTGTTATTAGAGCTCTTGATAATTTGATGCTTGGTGCTGAAATGAAAGAAACTATAGGTCTGATGGGGTTATTATCTTTATGAAGTTTTACTAAAGAATATAATTTTGGAATCTGTGGATTCATTAAAATAAGTTTGTGTGTTTGTTGATTTTGGAAAAGACTAACGGATTGATTTATTGTTTCTTTTATTATTTTTTGAAAAGAATTGGTTGGGTCTTTTTTCATAATTTTGAATTTTTTTGGATTTAAAAAGTCTAATGTTTTTTCAATATATTCTGATCTAGTTAGGGCGACAATACTGTTTCCTTTATCGGCTCGAGTAAAAACTAAATTATTTTCATTGCTTTTTGTTACAATTGACTTGACAATTTTTTGGTCAACTGTCGTAGGGCTGGGTATTATTTTTGTTTTCAATATGTTTTTGATGTTATGTTTGTCTGAATTTAAATTTGAGTGTCCTGATTTGGAGTATGATTGTAAAGCTAACTCTGAATCAATTGCTAAGTACTCTAAAGATTTATTTGAATTGTCTCTAAGATTATATTTAAATCCTTTTTCCAATAGTTTAGTTTCATTGGAATCGAATTTAACATTTGATAAATTAATAAATTTTGGAAAGAACTTATGAGTTGAGAACGAACTTAGATTTGTTTCTTTGGCTAAAGTTTTTTGTTTGTTATAAATAAGGTTTTTCAATTTTTTGTTTTGATTTAAAAAATTTTTATGAATAATGTTATTAATGTGTTCTCTAGTGTTCATATCAACAATATCGAATTCTAGAGGATGTAATCTACTAGTTAACTCTGAATGAATTACCTTTATATAAACATTATATATGTCTCTCTGGTGGTATTCTTTCTTCATATCATTTCTCTCTGGTGGTATTCTTTCTTCATATCATTTCTCTCTGGTGGTATTCTTTCTTCATATCATTAGAGACAGAGACATATATAATGTTTATATAAAGGTAATTCATTCAGAGTTAACTAGTAGATTACATCCTCTAGAATTCGATATTGTTGATATGAACACTAGAGAACACATTAATAACATTATTCATAAAAATTTTTTAAATCAAAACAAAAAATTGAAAAACCTTATTTATAACAAACAAAAAACTTTAGCCAAAGAAACAAATCTAAGTTCGTTCTCAACTCATAAGTTCTTTCCAAAATTTATTAATTTATCAAATGTTAAATTCGATTCCAATGAAACTAAACTATTGGAAAAAGGATTTAAATATAATCTTAGAGACAATTCAAATAAATCTTTAGAGTACTTAGCAATTGATTCAGAGTTAGCTTTACAATCATACTCCAAATCAGGACACTCAAATTTAAATTCAGACAAACATAACATCAAAAACATATTGAAAACAAAAATAATACCCAGCCCTACGACAGTTGACCAAAAAATTGTCAAGTCAATTGTAACAAAAAGCAATGAAAATAATTTAGTTTTTACTCGAGCCGATAAAGGAAACAGTATTGTCGCCCTAACTAGATCAGAATATATTGAAAAAACATTAGACTTTTTAAATCCAAAAAAATTCAAAATTATGAAAAAAGACCCAACCAATTCTTTTCAAAAAATAATAAAAGAAACAATAAATCAATCCGTTAGTCTTTTCCAAAATCAACAAACACACAAACTTATTTTAATGAATCCACAGATTCCAAAATTATATTCTTTAGTAAAACTTCATAAAGATAATAACCCCATCAGACCTATAGTTTCTTTCATTTCAGCACCAAGCATCAAATTATCAAGAGCTCTAATAACAATTATACAAAAAGAAACAAAATTTAATTCTGTATACTCGATAAGAAATAGTTTAGAACTGATTGAGAAAATAAAACATATTTATTTGCCTAACAAATCTAAATTTGTTTCTTTCGATGTACAGAACTTATTTCCTAGCATTCCCCCAGCAGAAACTATTAAAATAATAAAAGAATTACTTGTTACCAATAACACAAATCCGATTATAATGAATGACATTTTAAATTGCTTAGAAATATGCCTCAGTCAAAATTACTTTCAATTTAATGAAACCATTTATAAGTCTGATGAAGGTTTGATTATGGGTAACCCTTTAAGTCCAATCCTAGCAGAAATATTCATGAATAATTTAGAAAACAAAATTCACTCTAACAATAACACAAAATATTTCCTTTATTGGTTTAGATATGTAGACGATATTATATGTTGCTTCAAAGGTATAAATAGACAACTTTCTTTGTTCACAGAATTTATCAATAACATTCACCCAAGTATCAAATTCACTTCTGAAATTGAACATAACAATTCTCTCAACTTTCTTGATTTAACAATTACCAGAAATAATAACTATCATAGTTTCAGTATTTTTAGAAAACCTACACATACTGATACTACCATCCATGCTACTTCTAACCACCCGTTAAACCAAAAAATGGCTGCATACAATTGTATGATCCATAGATTAATCAATATACCTATGAATCATGCTAATTTTTGTAAAGAATTAAATTTAATTAAACAAATAGCTGTGAATAACTGTTACAGTCCACATGTTATTGATCAAATTTTGAGGAATAAACAAAGAAAGCAAGCTTTGAGTCTAACATACCCTAAGGTAAATTATGGTATTGATACTAAATTTTTTTCGTTAACTTATGTTAATAATATTTCTGAAAAGATTGCTAAATACTTGAAAACAAAATTCAATTACACAATATCCTTCAAAACAAGTAACAACTTAGAGATGTTCATTAAAAACAATAAAGACAAAACAGATAAAGAAACTAAATCCGGTGTCTACAAGTTAATCTGTAATGATTGCCCTATGGTTTATATTGGACAAACAGGAAGATCGTTCAATAAAAGGATAAAGGAACATCAAAAGAGTTATACATCTGATAGTTCGTTTTCAACCTACGCGAATCACTTAAAAGAATGGGACCATACCTTCAATAATAACTTTAAAATTCTTCATTTAGAAAACAAGAGCTTAAGACTAACACTCTTAGAATCCCTGGAAATAAACAGGTATAATACCCAAAATATTCTGTTGAACGAACAAACGGATGTAAACTCATCCCCTTTATTGAATTTCTTCCGATAGTTTGGAAATCCCAGGCTGTAAATGGTCCAATATAACTTTGTAATTTATACCCTTTCGAATATTTTTGTGTCAATTTTGTTCCTATATAAGATTCCGAAAACCTTTGTACTCTTATCAGTTCAGAAATGTAGCCTGATGAAGCCACAGTGTGGCGAAACAATTGTTGCTAACAATTAAATAACATAGTGGAAATTACTTCGTTTTATTTTATTTATAATGAATTTCCGCCAAGTAAGGACCGAATCCATTAAATAGATAAATAAATATTCTATTATTATAACTTTTTTATCATATCATTGAAATAATAATAACTAAAATATAAACATATATATAAAAAAGAAGAAGAATATGAAATATCAAAACAAGAAGTTCCATGCGCATGAATTCGTTGAGTCATTAAGTAAAGTCATTAAGTGAAGTCAGAAAGAGTATATAAACTCAGAGAAGTTTTCAAAGCCATCATAATATTTTGAGCTTTCGAGTGAAAGGTGTTTTTGTGTTTTGAATTTGAAATTCTATAGATATTAAATATGTCTTTTTTGGATATAGAAGCGGAAGTTAGCAGTGAGGTGAGTTGGCATATTATATTTTTTCTTTTCATTTCATTAATATTTTTCTGATAACTATAAAAATTGAAATCAATCAAAAATAATTGAAGAATTCGTTCAAGGAATTATTAGAAAATGAAAATTGTCCAAAATACTTTTCCGTCCTTCTAGCTATTTCATGTTTTGAAACTTTTTGTGACAGAAATTCATAGTAAAAAATAATGTGTTTATATAAGTATATTGCGATTATTTTGAATATTTTGCATAAGTGGTTTTTTGACGTGATATCTTTACATGCTTTTTTACTGACGTTGATTTTTGCAGTTTTATTCATGATAATCCTGAAAATTAGATATTTGAATCTGTCCTCTTCCGACAATCCTGATATTATTTGTAGTCGTATTCATATTCAAATTAGATATTTCTATGAATTTAGAATAATAATCCAACACTAATAGATAATTTCTTTTATTGAAGTAGAATAAATCGATTCCAACTTTAATCCACGGCTCATTAGGAATATCATGATTAATTAGAGGTTCTTTTACATTTTGTTTTCTATATAGGTTACAAGTTTCTCAAGAATCACTCAATTTATCTATTTGTAATGATAAACTTGGCCAAATTACTAGTTCTCTAGCTCTGTTTTAAATTTTTTTTTTACCCATATGTCCTATATGTAATTGTTTTAATGTATCTTGTCTTAATTCTTCCGGTATTAAAATTTTGTCACCTTTGCATATTAAACCTTCCATAAAAGTTAATTCATCTCTATAGGACCAATAAACTTTCATGTCACTTTCTAAATTCTTTTTGTTATTAGGAAAACCATTTTTTATTAATATTACTAAATTTTGCAAATGACTGTCAGTTTCGATTATTTGTTTGATCTTTTCTATTTTTAAATCTGATACAGGTAAATTCTTTATTATTGAGCAAATATGCAAATCAATATCTTTTGCAAATTCATATTCTTCATCAATATAGGTTCTTGATAAAGCATCAGCAATTTTCAATTCCTTCCCCGGTTTATATACTAATTTAAATTGGTAAGGTTGAAGTTTTAAAAGCATTCTTTGCAATCAAGGAGGTGTTTTAACAAGAGGTTTTGAGAAAATTGATATTAATAGTCGATGATCAGTTTCAATAGTGATATCTCCATTTGCAAATAAATATTGATGAAATTTTTCACAACTGAATACTACTGGAAGCATTTCTTTTTCTATTTGCGCATAAGATTTTTGAGATTCTGTCAAGGACCTTGATGCATAGCCAATTATTTTATTTTTCTGTTTGATACAAGTACCAAGACCTTTTGAAGATATTACATCATCACATGATATTATTATGTCTTCATTCGGTTGAAAATATCCTAATATAGGTTCTTTTGAAATAATATTTTTTAACGATTCGAATGAATTTTGTTGTTCATGATTCCATTGAAATTCAATATTTGATTTTAATAAATTTTTTAGCGGTTCTGTTATACTAGATGCATTTGGAATAAATCTTTGTAAATATGTAATCATTCCTAAAAAGATTTCTACGTCTTTTTTATTCGGAGGAGTTTTATAAAATTCAATAGCTTTAATTTTTTCTTCATCTGGTTTTATTCCACTAGAAGTTAATATATGACCCATGTATTTGATTTCGTTAATGCCAAATTTACATTTGTTTTTGTTCAGTTTAATATTATTTTTCATACAAATAGCCAATGCAATTTTTAAAATTTTGTCATGTTCCTCAATGCTTCTTGCAAATATTAAAATATCATCTACATAAATTTTGATACCTTTAGCCAAAGAAAATAAATCACTTATACGTTTGAAAAATATTTCCGATGAATTACGCAAACCATATGGCAATCTTTTGAAACAGTATCTTCCGAAGGGAGTATTGAAAGTTGTAAGTTTCTTACTTTGATCATCCAATTTAACATGCCAAAAACCGTTACTACAATCTAGAGTGCTGAAATACTTAGCTCCTGATAACTCGTACGTTAATTCTTCTAATGATGGCACATGGAAATGTTCTCGTTTTATGGCTTTATTCAAGTCCTTGTAGTCAATGCAGATTCTTATATCATTATTGGGCTTACGAACGATTACCATTGAGCTGACCCAATCGGTTGGCTCCGATAATTTCTCTATAATATTTTCGTCTTCTAAGTCTTGAAGTTTTTGTTTCAGTTTTTCGTGAAGATTGAATGGAATTTTTCGCGGTGGTTGAATTATTGGAGTTATATTTGGATCAACTTCTATGTGTTACTCATCTTTCAAACATCCGATACCTGTGAACAGATCATTATAATTGGAAAAAAATTTAGCATAAGTTTCATTTTTATTGCAGTCCTTCACTTTATGGCCTTTTTTTATAGGGGATGAAATCGTTTATTTCAGTTTACAGCGCGTACGCTTAGACTCGCCTGACGGATGGAGTTTAATTATCTTTTACAACTTGTTTCGGGTAGCGCGCTCCTGTTAGGTCGCGCCGTCGCGCCACCCCATTAATTGATTTGGTGTGTATTCTTTTTAATTTGAAGTTTCTGGAAGATCATCCGTTATGTTAATTGGGATGCACTCCGTTAATTTTTATTGTCCTCGTTCCGGGACTCTACCGTTTCCTCTAATTTAAATTCAAATTTTTTAATCTAAGTTGCTGCTGGAGTTTTAGATAAGACTTTCGCGATGATGTGGCTCGTTATTCTATGATGGATGCAGAATTTTTGCAGACGTTTGGAAGGTGCATTACAGTGGTGACGCCAGCTTTTAAGAATAGTTAACAAATTCATCTTTTATTTTTTTGTCCATGCAATATTTCAGGGGGGGGGGCAGCAAAAATTTAGAGACGGATCCTACCCTGGTTATTGGTTTCTCAAAAATGTCACCCGTATCAAAAAAAATATTTTTTTCAACTCAATTTTTGTAATTTTGTAAAATTATTATTAGTTTTCCATAAACAATAGGCCATCGCGGTGAATCACCCTGTACATCATTATCATTTAGCCTTCTGCTTCCACTGAGGGATATAAATGTTGCCTTACAATAACGAAGAAATAAAATTCAATTCGGCAACGTAGCTGCTAATTTGACATAGAAAATTGGATGTCATTCAAGGATCTCAAGGTCATGCACCTGTTCTACCCTAGTTTGTCTTATCTTCAGACAGAACATTTTCGAATTCATCTCAAACATTTTCGTGCATTTTCATCTCAAACATCATCGTTGATATCGTTCCTTGATAGCATATTACAGGTCGAGAATAAAGAATAATCAAATTATAACACCGAAGAATAAGATAGTTTAATTTTGGATGTAACAGCAAAAGCGTTTGTATAGACTAATTCAAGTGACTTTGGATATACTATATACAGAAATATTATAATTTCCAAAATGATTTCCACTATTATATTGTAATTTTTTTCAGAATCTACAATTCTTAGAATTAACTGCGTTAGAAGAAGAAGAGGCCCGTAGAATAAATACCATATTATTTACCAATTCTAGTGAATTCAAATTACCATGGAGAGTTAAACAAAAATTTTCTTCGAGTGAGTATAGAGATCATAATATAATTATTTATGGTCAATATGAATATGTAATATAATAATGAATCAACTAATATCAACTTTTTCAGAAAATCAGTGTAGAAAATCTGTGATCAATTACAATGGATTATCAATTACAAAACCTATTATCCAAAATGAGATGACAGGAAAACATCCGAAACCTTCAACTCCCCCTAGTTCAGCTGTAAAAACAATTGAAATTATTGCAAGAGATAATACACAGATAATTAAAAATGATTCAAATGGGACAATTGAAAAAATTGAAAGTAGCATCTCGAATAAAAATGAATCTAAAATTGAGGAGTCCACAGTGAATGTATATAAAAAATCATGGGCTAGTCTATTCGATAAAGATGTTAAAACAATATCGAATGGAAAAATACACAATAAAATTAATGATTCACATGTAACATCTTTAAAACATACAAAAGTAGTCGAAAAAATAGATTCAGCCACTCATATGTTAGGAGGTGAGTTCAAAACCATATCTTTATTTTTATATTTATCTTACTTTCAACTAACAATTTGCTCACATCTACAGTAGATAATTATTTTACTTAGTTGAACCCATTTTACTTGATGAAAAGTGGAATGCTTTGGTTGTTTCTATCATGGTTAGTAATATTCTTTAATTTTCAGAATTTCTCAAGAACTATAAAATTGATGAGACCCAAACCAGTTTTAAACCCAGGGGTTTACGAAACAGAAGTAACTTTTGTTATATAAACTCAATATTACAAGCCTTACTTGCTTGCCCACCACTTTGTAATCTCCTCAAACGGCTATCAGAGAACTTCACTCACAATAATGCACTGAAATCAATAACAATGAGTGAAAATATGTAAGTATAAATTAATATAATTTGCAACTTTGATTGAATAACAATTTTATATATGTATTTTAATTATTCAACTATTCCAGGTGTAAATTTATGAATAACTTCGATAATCTGCCCAATGTAAGACGCAAGTCACGTTCAAAAAAGAAGAACAAGAAGCAAACTTTCGTCAATATAGATAATGGCAATTCGTTTGAGGCCTCATCGTTTTATACGATGCTAAACGGAACACGTAGCGATTCTTTCCTTGTTGAAGGCCGACAAGAGGACGCCGAAGAGTTCTTGAGCCTTCTGTTAAATGGGCTCAATGATGAAATGATGGAAATAATGAAATTGATTAGCCATGACGAAAATATTCAAGCAGCTAAAGAAGAAGTGAAAATAGAAGGGAATGTAACAAGAGAAATACAAATGGACAAGACACCGATTAGTGATATATTCGGAGGACTTCTCTGTTCAAGAATCCATAAAACCGGAGATGAAACTTCAGAAAATATTGAACCATTCCTAACATTGCCATTAAATATTAAGAAAGCAAATAACATAGCTGAAGCATTAGAAGGCCTTACAACCAAGAACAAACTAGAGGGTCTGACATCATCGAAAACGAAAGAACCGGTTGAAGCATGGCAGCAAGTGATGATAGAGAAGTTGCCTGTAGTTTTAGTATTACATTTGAAATGCTTCGAATATAGAATGAATGGCTGCACTAAAATAATGAAGACTATAGAATTTCCCATCAATCTGCAGATTGATTCTGAAATATTATCTGGAAGGACGAATACTTCAGCGGAGAGACAATATAAATTAATATCTGTAGTATACCATGTAGGAAAGGAGGCCAGCTATGGGCATTATATAGCAGATACTTTCCATTCGGGGTATAATACATGGTTGAGGTTTGATGACTCTAAAATAAACAGAGTTACGGAAGAAGATGTTCTTAAACGTCAAGGAGATAGAGTTCCTTATTTATTATTTTATCGAAGGAGTGATACGGTGTGAAGTGTAAAAATTCATTGATATAGTTGTTAATTTGTACAGATTAGATTTAAGGATGCTGAACATTGTAATATTTTTCTGTTGTTTCATGAGTAATGCCATGTATTGTATTTCGGGAGAATATGATAAATTGACTATACAATGTTGTATATATATATATATATATATATATATGTATATAAAAAATAAATATTATATTTTAATAAACGGACTTTGTATAAATGTAAATTTTTTTTTGTTTTTTTTGAAGAAATTTCTTTTCCTAAAACTTAAATTAAATTCAATTTTTGCAAGAACTACGATCTCAGAAGGAAAAAAAGATCGTCTTCGTGAAAATTCCAATAAACCATAAACAGTATTAGCTCAGGACTTTGGACTCTCATCTTTATTCCTTTTTCTTTGCTCTTGAAATCAGGTGAATTTCGCTCAATGTAATAAAAAAAAGTTGACCAAATTTTATAATTTTCCCCTGTGTTCAGCGGTGCTATGTTCTCCTACTTCTGTAACCTAGATAAATGAGGATATTTTGGAAGATCGTACCTCATGCACTCGAATCATGTAATTTTTTTTTGTTTCACAAACTCCTTAAAGGGGGGAGGTGGAAAAAAGCACTGCTTGATAATCGAAATTTTTTTTGTTTTGTTAAGAATTTAGTGTAAAATGGTTGAAAATCTATCAGCAACCTTTATTGCCTTAAGAACTTTATGGTGTTAGTTGTAACATAATACATTTTTAATATGTTTCAAAACTTATAAGCTGTATTCTTCTATAAATTATTCATGAAGGCATAAACATTCAATTAGGATCAATGCAGAAATTGAATGGATGTTTTTCTTGATTTGGCTGTTGCAAAATTTTTTATATAATCAATCAATCAATTTTATCGAGTATCTCTTGCTCTATATCTAAGATTGCCAATCCAGAAAATCTGTCTCATGACATGGTAGACTTCAAAAAGTTTTCAATTATTTTTAATTCAGTGAATGATCTCTTACCAGAAGCAACAGACACAGGTAAAGTGAGAAGGATTCTTGAGGCAATACTAAGATTCGGTAGAGAAGAAGTAAGATTATTTTCGAAAATATATTGTAGAATTTCAAGAGGATTTTCGCTTCCGATAATGAAAACAATCTTAGGGCTTTTATCTCGTTGAATAAATCATTTTCTTTCACGTCAGCCTCTTTTTTTCCTAATCAGTTAGCTTTTGTTGAAGAGCATGACAGCATTTTAATAGATATTTATCATTTAATTTAAGAATATCACAAATAATTTTGATCAATTATTTTCAGAAAGAAATTTATTTTAAAAGCGATTTTTTAATCTTGAGGTGCCTCATCCGTCTGTTCATAATCGAAAAATTTTGGTTTATACTTTCGTCTTACAGAATATAATAGAGAAAAACCTTGATCTATCTCAAGAGCAGCCGCTAGTTTTCCAGATTCCGCAAGTTTTTACTCGAGAACATTATCATCCCTATAATTTTTGAAATGATCAACTAAATTCTTCAAATAGTTTTGGCACACTTTAATGTCAATCGCTACACTTTGCATCATTTTGCTTACAATATTAATCTGGAATGAAACATCATAAGAAATTATTATACTTCAAATAAATTTAAGAGAATGAATATTTAATAAAAGAGAAATGTCTATTTCTAGTTTCCATGTTAAAAGTATAATTTTCTGCAATTTCTAAAAGGCTATTACATATTTGAATAAAATAAAACTTTAGCATCAATTCTACTTGACCATCTAGTATCACTTAGGGGTTTTAGATGTAACTGAGGATCATGCTTTTTTATAACATTCCAATCTCCTTGTGGATGAAGAGAAATATATATAAAGTTCTTGTACAATATCAAAAGAGTTTGATTGTCTCAGTCTTTACTTGTCGGAAATTCATCTTGATGATTAAAAAGAAAAATAACTTATTTCCGCTTTATAAAGCGGAAATAAGTTATTTTACTTTTAAATCATCAATATCAAAAGAGTCCACTGTTTCATTTGAAACCTTAGCAGCATCATTTTCAGTTAAATTTATGCTGTGTGCAGCACATGGCGCAAAAAATGCCCTTTTGATGACAAACCTCCAATAAAATCGGAAATTACACCAAGCCTGTAAAATATATAAAAACCATACTTAATAAAACATCACAATGTAACTAACAACAAACAAGTATTACATACTTACATATTATTCTGGAACACATTTAATCCTCATTAGCTAGTAGCTACTTGGATAATGGAGGAAATTATTTGAACTCGAATTATTCAGTACCTGCTTACAAAACTGTAGTAATTATTCGAGCATAAAATTCTTAGAAAACTGAAAGATAAAGATTGTTATCTCACTTTTAGACAGGAAAGTGAGTTGGACATTACAACTTGAATGTTTTTCTGAAGAAAATATCATATTGTCGAAAGTTCGCATTGCTCAAAAGAAAAAAAAATTGAAATTTCTGAAATTTTTTTTCCGTAATTATTAAAAATTGAAATTTTTCGAAATACTTCACCTCACTCTCAACAGATTCAAACATCGGAAAAAATGGAATTTTTCAATAAAAAATATTGTAAACCTAAATTTTCAAGAAAAACCTATAAAATTCAAAATATAAGATTTTCCTATGTAAAAAAAAATCCTAACTACAGATTTCAAGACAACGGTAAGTATTTATAAATTATCAAAGGTAATTCCACGAGTGCTTCAAATTTTATCGATAATCTTTTCTTTTCCACGAAAACGTGTTTATTTGGCAAAAACATGAAAATAAACCGATTGATAAAATTACGGCGATTCGTGTGCATAGTAGGTATTTTGGTTGCAATTCATACTTCATAAAATGTTTTTGTTGTTATTAATGAAAAAGTACCAAGTATGTGCTATCGTTGTATTCCAAATAGAATAACACGCAATTTTCACTGACAATATACAGGGGGTGCCATTTGAAAAGAAAAATTAAGGGTAGCTACCACAGGGCTGTCAAATGTAAGAACATTTTTTCACATCATTGGGAAAGTACTTTGATGTTATCCAAGCAAATTTTCTATTTTTTTATTATCTTGTCAAATAAGCTGGATATTGCCTGTATACGATGACTAGGGACACCTGGTAGATATGTCAGGAAATTACTGCACATCATAATTAAAAAGTACTGATTTTGGTAATTTCTTTTTCTAAATCTTGAATTCATATTAAGGATTTTTTCGTTGGCTGTTTCTAAATCTATTTCATATAATTTTGTTAATTTAAACGAAAATCCATTAGAGTACTTTCCATTGGCAACTTTCTCTGAATTGGTGGTATTTTGTTTTGTGGAGGGGATGGAGGGATAGCAGCTCTAGTCCCGCTAGTCAAAGTAGGAATGATTCAGGTAAACATTAAATCCTCATTAACTACTTGAATAGATAACGGAAAACATTATTCACACCCTGTTACTCTCATTGAATTATGAAAGAACTAAATGATAAAGACTATTGTATTGCTTTCTAGCGAGGTCATTATAATTTTAATGTTTCTTTACAAATTTGTAGAAAATTTCACATTCTCGAAAATTTGACTTTCCTTATCAGAAAACAAGAAGTTTAATGAAAATATCTGAAAATTTGTTGCAGGAATTACTGAAATTGAAATTTTTCGATATACTTTACCTAACTTGTGCAGATTCAACTACGGAAAAATTGAAGATAGAAATTCATAGTAAAAAATATTGGTTACCTATATATTTAAGATGTATGTAGTTATAAAATTCGAAACATAAGATTTCTTATGAAAATGAATTCTGAACGCTGAAAATACAAGATGATTTCTAACTACTTATTTTAAAAAACGGTATTTATAAATTATACCACGAGTGCTTCAAAAAAAAATGAAATATGAAAACACACCCATTGATAAAATCACGGTGACTGGTGATTTCATCTAAATTTCATCAAACAAAAAATTTAATGAATAATCTCAAAATTAGTTTCAAGAAATATTATAAAATTAAAATTTTTCGAAATACTTTATCTTACTTTCATTGGATTCAATCTTCGGAACAATTAAAAATAAAAATTTATAGTTAAAAATATTGTATAATTTGTGTACCTATGTAATATATATTCATATACCAAAATGATGTTATCAAAGCAAATTTTCCTTTTTTTTATTGTCTTGCCAAATAAGCTAGATATTGCCTGTATACGATAACTAGGGACACCCGGTAGATATGTTAGGCAATTACTTACATCATATTAAAAAAGTACCGATTTTGCAACATATTTTGAATCGAGAATTTTTGATAATTTCTTTTTCTAAATCTTGAATTCATATTCAGGATTTTTTCGTTGGCTGTTCCTAAATCTATTTCATATAATTTTGTTAATATAAACGAAAATTCATTACAGACGTAAAGTTCTTTCCATTGGCAACTTTCTCTTAATGGATGGTATTTTGTTTTGTGGAGGGGATGGAGGTTGTCAGCCCTAGTCCCGCAAGTCAAAGTAGGAAGATTCAGGTAAAGATTAAATCCTCATTAACTACTTGAATAGATAACGGAAAACATTATTTACACCCTATAACTCTCATTGAATTATGAAAGAACTAAATGATAAAGACTATTGTATTGCTTTCTAGGGAGGTCATTATAATTTTAATGTTTCTCCACAAATTTCTAGAAAATTTTCCATTCCTTATCAGAAAACAAGAATTTTAATAAATATATCTGAAAATTTGTTGCAGGAATTACTGAAAATGAAAGTTTTCGATATACTTTACCTAACTTGTGGAAATTCAACTACGGAAAAATTGAAGATAGAAATTCATAGTAAAAAATATTGGTTACCTATATATTTAAGATGTATGTAGCTATAAAATTCGAAACATAAGATTTTCTTATGAAAATGAATTATGAACACTGAAAATACAAGATTATTCCTAACTACTTCTTTTTAAAAACGGTATTTATAAATTATACCACGAGTGCTTCAAAAAAAAAATAAAATATGAAAACACACCAATTGATAAAATCACGGTGACTCGTGATTTCATTCAAATTTCATCAAACAAAAAATTTAATGAATAATCTTAAAATCAGTTTCAAGAAATATTATAAAATTAAAATTTTTTATACAAATGGCCAATGCAATTTTTAAAATTTTGTCATGTTCCTCAATGCTTCTTGCAAATATTAAAATATCATCTACATAAATTTTGATACCTTTAGCCAGAGAAAATAAATCACTTATACGTTTGAAAAATATTTCCGATGAATTACGCAAACCATATGGCAATCTTTTGAAACAGTATCTTCCGAAGGGAGTATTGAAAGTTGTAAGTTTCTTACTTTGATCATCCAATTTAACATGCCAAAAACCGTTACTACAATCTAGAGTGCTGAAATACTTAGCTCCTGATAACTCGTACGTTAATTCTTCTAATGATGGCACATGGAAATGTTCTCGTTTTATGGCTTTATTCAAGTCCTTGTAGTCAATGCAGATTCTTATATCATTATTGGGCTTACGAACGATTACCATTGAGCTGACCCAATCGGTTGGCTCCGATAATTTCTCTATAATATTTTCGTCTTCTAAGTCTTGAAGTTTTTGTTTCAGTTTTTCGTGAAGATTGAATGGAATTTTTCGCGGTGCTTGAATTATTGGAGTTATATTTGGATCAACTTCTATGTGTTACTCATCTTTCAAACATCCGATACCTGTGAACAGATCATTATAATTGGAAAAAAAATTAGCATAAGTTTCATTTTTATTGCAGTCCTTCACTTTATGGCCTTTTTTTATAGGGGATGAAATCGTTTATTTCAGTTTACAGCGCGTACGCTTAAACTCGCCTGACGGATGGAGTTTAATTATCTTTTACAACTTGTTTCGGGTAGCGCGCTCCTGTTAGGTCGCGCCGTCGCGCCACCCCATTAATTGATTTGGTGTGTATTCTTTTTAATTTGAAGTTTCTGGAAGATCATCCGTTATGTTAATTGGGATGCACTCCGTTAATTTTTATTGTCCGTTCCGGGACTCTACCGTTTCCTCTAATTCAAATTCAAATTTTTTAATCTAAGTTGCTGCTGGAGTTTTAGATAAGACTTTCGCGATGATGTGACTCGTTATTCTATGATGGATGCAGAATTTTTGCAGACGTTTGGAAGGTGCATTACAGTGGTGACGCCAGCTTTTAAGAATAGTTAACAAATTCATCTTTTATTTTTTTGTCCATGCAATATTTCAGGGGGGGGGCAGCAAAAATTTAGAGACGGATCCTACCCTGGTTATTGGTTTCTCAAAAATGTCACCCGTATCAAAAAAAATATTTTTTTCAACTCAATTTTTGTAATTTTGTAAAATTATTATTAGTTTTCCATAAACAATAGGCCATCGCGGTGAATCACCCTGTACATCATTATCATTTAGCCTTCTGCTTCCACTGAGGGATATAAATGTTGCCTTACAATAACGAAGAAATAAAATTCAATTCGGCAACGTAGCTGCTAATTTGACATAGAAAATTGGATGTCATTCAAGGATCTCAAGGTCATGCACCTGTTCTACCCTAGTTTGTCTTATCTTCAGACAGAACATTTTCGAATTCATCTCAAACATTTTCGTGCATTTTCATCTCAAACGTCATCGTTGATATCGTTCCTTGATAGCATATTACAGGTCGAGAATAAAGAATAATCAAATTATAACACCGTAGAATAAGATAGTTTAATTTTGGATGTAACAGCAAAAGCGTTTGTATAGACTAATTCAAGTGACTTTGGATATACTATATACAGAAATATTATAATTTCCAAAATGATTTCCACTATTATATTGTAATTTTTTTCAGAATCTACAATTCTTAGAATTAACTGCGTTAGAAGAAGAAGAGGCCCGTAGAATAAATACCATATTATTTACCAATTCTAGTGATTTCAAATTACCATGGAGAGTTAAACAAAAATTTTCTTCGAGTGAGTATAGAGATCTTAATATAATTATTTATGGTCAATATGAATATGTAATATAATAATGAATCAACTAATATCAACTTTTTCAGAAAATCAGTGTAGAAAATCTGTGATCAATTACAATGGATTATCAATTACAAAACCTATTATCCAAAATGAGATGACAGGAAAACATCCGAAACCTTCAACTCCCCCTAGTTCAGCTGTAAAAACAATTGAAATTATTGCAAGAGATAATACACAGATAATTAAAAATGATTCAAATGGGACAATTGAAAAAATTGAAAGTAGCATCTCGAATAAAAATGAATCTAAAATTGAGGAGTCCACAGTGAATGTATATAAAAAATCATGGGCTAGTCTATTCGATAAAGATGTTAAAACAATATCGAATGGAAAAATACACAATAAAATTAATGATTCACATGTAACATCTTTAAAACATACAAAAGTAGTCGAAAAAATAGATTCAGCCACTCATATGTTAGGAGGTGAGTTCAAAACCATATCTTTATTTTTATATTTATCTTACTTTCAACTAACAATTTGCTTACATCTACAGTAGATAATTATTTTACTTAGTTGAACCCATTTTACTTGATGAAAAGTGGAATGCTTTGGTTGTTTCTATCATGGTTAGTAATATTCTTTAATTTTCAGAATTTCTCAAGAACTATAAAATTGATGAGACCCAAACCAGTTTTAAACCCAGGGGTTTACGAAACAGAAGTAACTTTTGTTATATAAACTCAATATTACAAGCCTTACTTGCTTGCCCACCACTTTGTAATCTCCTCAAACGGCTATCAGAGAACTTCACTCACAATAATGCACTGAAATCAATAACAATGAGTGAAAATATGTAAGTATAAATTAATATAATTTGCAACTTTGATTGAATAACAATTTTATATATGTATTTTAATTATTCAACTATTCCAGGTGTAAATTTATGAATAACTTCGATAATCTGCCCAATGTAAGACGCAAGTCACGTTCAAAAAAGAAGAACAAGAAGCAAACTTTCGTCAATATAGATAATGGCAATTCGTTTGAGGCCTCATCGTTTTATACGATGCTAAACGGAACACGTAGCGATTCTTTCCTTGTTGAAGGCCGACAAGAGGACGCCGAAGAGTTCTTGAGCCTTTTGTTAAATGGGCTCAATGATGAAATGATGGAAATAATGAAATTGATTAGCCATGACGAAAATATTCAAGCAGCTAAAGAAGAAGTGAAAATAGAAGGGAATGTAACAAGAGAAATACAAATGGACAAGACACCGATTAGTGATATATTCGGAGGACTTCTCTGTTCAAGAATCCATAAAACCGGAGATGAAACTTCAGAAAATATTGAACCATTCCTAACATTGCCATTAAATATTAAGAAAGCAAATAACATAGCTGAAGCATTAGAAGGCCTTACAACCAAGAACAAACTAGAGGGTCTGACATCATCGAAAACGAAAGAACCGGTTGAAGCATGGCAGCAAGTGATGATAGAGAAGTTGCCTGTAGTTTTAGTATTACATTTGAAATGCTTCGAATACAGAATGAATGGCTGCACTAAAATAATGAAGACTATAGAATTTCCCATCAATCTGCAGATTGATTCTGAAATATTATCTGGAAGGACGAATACTTCAGCGGAGAGACAATATAAATTAATATCTGTAGTATACCATGTAGGAAAGGAGGCCAGCTATGGGCATTATATAGCAGATACTTTCCATTCGGGGTATAATACATGGTTGAGGTTTGATGACTCTAAAATAAACAGAGTTACGGAAGAAGATGTTCTTAAACGTCAAGGAGATAGAGTTCTTTATTTATTATTTTATCGAAGGAGTGATACGGTGTGAAGTGTAAAAATTCATTGATATAGTTGTTAATTTGTACAGATTAGATTTAAGGATGCTGAACATTGTAATATTTTTCTGTTGTTTCATGAGTAATGCCATGTATTGTATTTCGGGAGAATATGATAAATTGACTATACAATGTTGTATATATATATATATATGTATATAAAAAATAAATATTATATTTTAATAAACGGACTTTGTATAAATGTAAAATTTTTTTTGTTTTTTTGAAGAAATTTCAATTTTTGCAAGAACTACGATCTCAGAAGGAAAAAAAGATCGTCTTCGTGAAAATTCCAATAAACCATAAACAGTATTAGCTCAGGACTTTGGACTCTCATCTTTATTCCTTTTTCTTTGCTCTTGAAATCAGGTGAATTTCGCTCAATGTAATAAAAAAAAGTTGACCAAATTTTATAATTTTCCCCTGTGTTCAGCGGTGCTATGTTCTCCTACTTCTGTAACCTAGATAAATGAGGATATTTTGGAAGATCGTACCTCATGCACTCGAATCATGTAATTTTTTTTTGTTTCACAAACTCCTTAAAGGGGGGAGGTGGAAAAAAGCACTGCTTGATAATCGAAATTTTTTTTGTTTTGTTAAGAATTTAGTGTAAAATGGTTGAAAATCTATCAGCAACCTTTATTGCCTTAAGAACTTTATGGTGTTAGTTGTAACATAATACATTTTTAATATGTTTCAAAACTTATAAGCTGTATTCTTCTATAAATTATTCATGAAGGCATAAACATTCAATTAGGATCAATGCAGAAATTGAATGGATGTTTTTCTTGATTTGGCTGTTGCAAAATTTTTTATATAATCAATCAATCAATTTTATCGAGTATCTCTTGCTCTATATCTAAGATTGCCAATCCAGAAAATCTGTCTCATGACATGGTAGACTTCAAAAAGTTTTCAATTATTTTTAATTCAGTGAATGATCTCTTACCAGAAGCAACAGACACAGGTAAAGTGAGAAGGATTCTTGAGGCAATACTAAGATTCGGTAGAGAAGAAGTAAGATTATATTCGAAAATATATTGTAGAATTTCAAGAGGATTTTCGCTTCCGATAATGAAAACAATCTTAGGGCTTTTATCTCGTTGAATAAATCATTTTCTTTCACGTCAGCCTCTTTTTTTCCTAATCAGTTAGCTTTTGTTGAAGAGCATGACAGCATTTTAATAGATATTTATCAATTAATTTAAGAATATCACAAATAATTTTGATCAATTATTTTCAGAAAGAAATTTATTTTAAAAGCGATTTTTTAATCTTGAGGTGCCTCATCCGTCTGTTCATAATCGAAAAATTTTGGTTTATACTTTCGTCTTACAGAATATAATAGAGAAAAACCTTGATCTATCTCAAGAGCAGCCGCTAGTTTTCCAGATTCCGCAAGTTTTTACTCGAGAACATTATCATCCCTATAATTTTTGAAATGATCAACTAAATTCTTCAAATAGTTTTGGCACACTTTAATGTCAATCGCTACACTTTGCATCATTTTGCTTACAATATTAATCTGGAATGAAACATCATAAGAAATTATTATACTTCAAATAAATTTAAGAGAATGAATATTTAATAAAAGAGAAATGTCTATTTCTAGTTTCCATGTTAAAAGTATAATTTTCTGCAATTTCTAAAAGGCTATTACATATTTGAATAAAATAAAACTTTAGCATCAATTCTACTTGACCATCTAGTATCACTTAGGGGTTTTAGATGTAACTGAGGATCATGCTTTTTTATAACATTCCAATCTCCTTGTGGATGAAGAGAAATATATATAAAGTTCTTGTACAATATCAAAAGAGTTTGATTGTCTCAGTCTTTACTTGTCGGAAATTCATCTTGATGATTAAAAAGAAAAATAACTTATTTCCGCTTTATAAAGCGGAAATAAGTTATTTTACTTTTAAATCATCAATATCAAAAGAGTCCACTGTTTCATTTGAAACCTTAGCAGCATCATTTTCAGTTAAATTTATGCTGTGTGCAGCACATGGCGCAAAAAATGCCCTTTTGATGACAAACCTCCAATAAAATCGGAAATTACACCAAGCCTGTAAAATATATAAAAACCATACTTAATAAAACATCACAATGTAACTAACAACAAACAAGTATTACATACTTACATATTATTCTGGAACACATTTAATCCTCATTAGCTAGTAGCTACTTGGATAATGGAGGAAATTATTTGAACTCGAATTATTCAGTACCTGCTTACAAAACTGTAGTAATTATTCGAGCATAAAATTCTTAGAAAACTGAAAGATAAAGATTGTTATCTCACTTTTAGACAGGAAAGTGAGTTGGACATTACAACTTGAATGTTTTTCTGAAGAAAATATCATATTGTCGAAAGTTCGCATTGCTCAAAAGAAAAAAAAATTGAAATTTCTGAAATTTTTTTTCCGTAATTATTAAAAATTGAAATTTTTCGAAATACTTCACCTCACTCTCAACAGATTCAAACATCGGAAAAAATGGAATTTTTCAATAAAAAATATTGTAAACCTAAATTTTCAAGAAAAACCTATAAAATTCAAAATATAAGATTTTCCTATGTAAAAAAAAATCCTAACTACAGATTTCAAGACAACGGTAAGTATTTATAAATTATCAAAGGTAATTCCACGAGTGCTTCAAATTTTATCGATAATCTTTTCTTTTCCACGAAAACGTGTTTATTTGGCAAAAACATGAAAATAAACCGATTGATAAAATTACGGCGATTCGTGTGCATAGTAGGTATTTTGGTTGCAATTCATACTTCATAAAATGTTTTTGTTGTTATTAATGAAAAAGTACCAAGTATGTGCTATCGTTGTATTCCAAATAGAATAACACGCAATTTTCACTGACAATATACAGGGGGTGCCATTTGAAAAAAAAAATTAAGGGTAGCTACCACAGGGCTGTCAAATGTAAGAACATTTTTTTACATCATTGGGAAAGTACTTTGATGTTATCCAAGCAAATTTTCTATTTTTTTATTATCTTGTCAAATAAGCTGGATATTGCCTGTATACGATAACTAGGGACACCTGGTAGATATGTCAGGAAATTACTGCACATCATATTTAAAAAGTACTGATTTTGATAATTTCTTTTTCTAAATCTTGAATTCATATTAAGGATTTTTTCGTTGGCTGTTTCTAAATCTATTTCATATAATTTTGTTAATTTAAACGAAAATCCATTAGAGTACTTTCCATTGGCAACTTTCTCTGAATTGGTGGTATTTTGTTTTGTGGAGGGGATGGAGGGATAGCAGCTCTAGTCCCGCTAGTCAAAGTAGGAATGATTCAGGTAAACATTAAATCCTCATTAACTACTTGAATAGATAACGGAAAACATTATTCACACCCTGTTACTCTCATTGAATTATGAAAGAACTAAATGATAAAGACTATTGTATTGCTTTCTAGCGAGGTCATTATAATTTTAATGTTTCTTCACAAATTTGTAGAAAATTTCACATTCTCGAAAATTTGACTTTCCTTATCAGAAAACAAGAATTTTAATAAATATATCTGAAAATTTGTTGCAGGAATTACTGAAAATGAAAGTTTTCGATATACTTTACCTAACTTGTGGAAATTCAACTACGGAAAAATTGAAGATAGAAATTCATAGTAAAAAATATTGGTTACCTATATATTTAAGATGTATGTAGCTATAAAATTCGAAACATAAGATTTTCTTATGAAAATGAATTATGAACACTGAAAATACAAGATTATTCCTAACTACTTCTTTTTAAAAACGGTATTTATAAATTATACCACGAGTGCTTCAAAAAAAAAATAAAATATGAAAACACACCAATTGATAAAATCACGGTGACTCGTGATTTCATTCAAATTTCATCAAACAAAAAATTTAATGAATAATCTTAAAATCAGTTTCAAGAAATATTATAAAATTAAAATTTTTCGAAATACTTTACCATACTTTCAGTGGATTCAAATTTGTATAATTTGTGTACCTATATAATATATATTTATATACTAATATATTCTGTATATATATAAAATTCAAAATATAAGATTTCTTCATGAGAATGAATACTGAATACTAAATTTCAAACTTCGGACATTTGTTCGTGAGAATTTTTTCTTAAAAAGACCTAACGAATCATCATCTAAAATTTCGTGGTAGCTAGAAATATTTCATTTTGTATATTTATTCTATGGGATTCATTAACCGATCCTAGGAAAGTTCATTATTTTTCATTATTTTTCGAAGGTTTTTTTTCATTGTCAAATATCATCTTTTAAAGAATTGAATAAATTTTGAATTTACTCCAATAAAAATTTTAATTGCAATAAAAATCTTGAACTGAAAAGAAATATACATATATTTGTTTTAGGAATTATAAAAAAATATTTTTTTTCAAATTATTTCAGCACATTATTTAATGATATAATTTTTATTTTATAATTTAGAAAGTTACCATATACATATAATTCTTGTGTTATCTTTCTATATTGAAACTAACTAAAGATTCAAAATAAGTTCATACGCAAATTGATATAAATATACACTGATCACCTTTTAAACTACAATTAAAATTTCAAAAACTGAAATCAATGGAAAATTATTGAAGAATTCGTTCAAGGAATTATTAAAAAATGAAGATGATCCAAAATACTATTCCGCCCATTTAGCTATGTCATGTTTTGAAACTTTTTGGGACCGAAATTCATAGTAAAAAATAATGTGTACATATAAGTATATTGCGATTGTTTTGAATATTTTCCATAAGCTGTTTTTTGACGTGATATATGTACATAGTTCTTTACATGCTTTTTAACTGACATTGATTCTTGCAGTTTTATTCATTATAATTCTGAAATTTAGATATTTGAATCTGTCCTCATACGACAATCCTCATTCAATAATTCTATTGTTTAATTTTTGAAATAGTATGTTTTTACTATCATCTGTAGGTGATTTTGATATGAGATCTAATGCTGAAAACAAATTTTTTAACACAATTTTGTTCTTTATGATCCATGGTACATTTATATGAAACAACCTACGTACAGCTTCATACTTCTGTGAAAATTCTATATTTTTTTCGTTTTTCTACTGTGTCTTTTTTCAAATGGAAATGATAAATAAATATTCTATTATTATAACTTTTTTATCATATCATTGAAATAATAATAACTAAAATATAAACATAAGTATAAAAAAGAAGAAGAATATGAAATATCAAAACAAGAAGTTCCATGCGCATGAATTCGTTGAGTCATTAAGTAAAGTCATTAAGTGAAGTCAGAAAGAGTATATAAACTCAGAGAAGTTTTCAAAGCCATCATAATATTTTGAGCTTTCGAGTGAAAGGTGTTTTTGTGTTTTGAATTTAAAATTCTATAGATATTAAATATGTCTTTTTTGGATATAGAAGCGGAAGTTAGCAGTGAGGTGAGTTGGCATATTATATTTTTTCTTTTCATTTCATTAATATTTTTCTGATAACTAAAAATTGAAATCAATCAAAAATAATTGAAGAATTCGTTCAAGGAATTATTAGAAAATGAAAATTGTCCAAAATACTTTTCCGTCCTTCTAGCTATTTCATGTTTTGAAACTTTTTGTGACAGAAATTCATAGTAAAAAATAATGTGTTTATATAAGTATATTGCGATTATTTTGAATATTTTGCATAAGTGGTTTTTTGACGTGATATCTTTACATGCTTTTTTACTGACGTTGATTTTTGCAGTTTTATTCATAATAATCTGTCTTCTTCCGACAATCCTGATATTATTTGTAGTCGTATTCATATTCAAATTAGATATTTCTATGAATTTAGAATAATAATCCAACACTAATAGATAATTTCTTTTATTGAAGTAGAATAAATCGATTCCAACTTTAATCCACGGCTCATTAGGAATATCATGATTAATTAGAGGTTCTTTTACATTTTGTTTTCTATATAGGTTACAAGTTTCACAAGAATCACTCAATTTATCTATTTGTAATGATAAACTTGGCCAAATTACTAGTTCTCTAGCTCTGTTTTAAATTTTTTTTTTACCCATATGTCCTATATGTAATTGTTTTAATGTATCTTGTCTTAATTCTTCCGGTATTAAAATTTTGTCACCTTTGCATATTAAACCTTCCATAAAAGTTAATTCATCTCTATAGGACCAATAAACTTTCATGTCACTTTCTAAATTCTTTTTGTTATTAGGAAAACCATTTTTTATTAATATTACTAAATTTTGCAAATGACTGTCAGTTTCGATTATTTGTTTGATCTTTTCTATTTTTAAATCTGATACAGGTAAATTCTTTATTATTGAGCAAATATGCAAATCAATATCTTTTGCAAATTCATATTCTTCATCAATATAGGTTCTTGATAAAGCATCAGCAATTTTCAATTCCTTCCCCGGTTTATATACTAATTTAAATTGGTAAGGTTGAAGTTTTAAAAGCATTCTTTGCAATCGAGGAGGTGTTTTAACAAGAGGTTTTGAGAAAATTGATATTAATAGTCGATGATCAGTTTCAATAGTGATATCTCCATTTGCAAATAAATATTGATGAAATTTTTCACAACTGAATACTACTGGAAGCATTTCTTTTTCTATTTGCGCATAAGATTTTTGAGATTCTGTCAAGGACCTTGATGCATAGCCAATTATTTTATTTTTCTGTTTGATACAAGTACCAAGACCTTTTGAAGATATTACATCATCACATGATATTATTATGTCTTCATTCGGTTGAAAATATCCTAATATAGGTTCTTTTGAAATAATATTTTTTAACGATTCGAATGAATTTTGTTGTTCATGATTCCATTGAAATTCAATATTTGATTTTAATAAATTTTTTAGCGGTTCTGTTATACTAGATGCATTTGGAATAAATCTTTGTAAATATGTAATCATTCCTAAAATGATTTCTACGTCTTTTTTATTCGGAGGAGTTTTATAAAATTCAATAGCTTTAATTTTTTCTTCATCTGGTTTTATTCCACTAGAAGTTAATATATGACCCATGTATTTGATTTCGGTAATGCCAAATTTACATTTGTTTTTGTTCAGTTTAATATTATTTTTTATACAAATAGCCAATGCAATTTTTAAAATTTTGTCATGTTCCTCAATGCTTCTTGCAAATATTAAAATATCATCTACATAAATTTTGATACCTTTAGCCAAAGAAAATAAATCACTTATACGTTTGAAAAATATTTCCGATGAATTACGCAAACCATATGGCAATCTTTTGAAACAGTATCTTCCGAAGGGAGTATTGAAAGTTGTAAGTTTCTTACTTTGATCATCCAATTTAACATGCCAAAAACCGTTACTACAATCTAGAGTGCTGAAATACTTAGCTCCTGATAACTCGTACGTTAATTCTTCTAATGATGGCACATGGAAATATTCTCGTTTTATGGCTTTATTCAAGTCCTTGTAGTCAATGCAGATTCTTATATCATTATTGGGCTTACGAACGATTACCATTGAGCTGACCCAATCGGTTGGCTCCGATAATTTCTCTATAATATTTTCGTCTTCTAAGTCTTGAAGTTTTTGTTTCAGTTTTTCGTGAAAATTGAATGGAATTTTTCGCGGTGGTTGAATTATTGGAGTTATATTTGGATCAACTTCTATGTGTTACTCATCTTTCAAACATCCGATACCTGTGAACAGATCATTATAATTGGAAAAAAAATTAGCATAAGTTTCATTTTTATTGCAGTCCTTCACTTTATGGCCTTTTTTTATAGGGGATGAAATCGTTTATTTCAGTTTACAGCGCGTACGCTTAAACTCGCCTGACGGATGGAGTTTAATTATCTTTTACAACTTGTTTCGGGTAGCGCGCTCCTGTTAGGTCGCGCCGTCGCGCCACCCCATTAATTGATTTGGTGTGTATTCTTTTTAATTTGAAGTTTCTGGAAGATCATCCGTTATGTTAATTGGGATGCACTCCGTTAATTTTTATTGTCCTCGTTCCGGGACTCTACCGTTTCCTCTAATTTAAATTCAAATTTTTTAATCTAATTTGCTGCTGGAGTTTTAGATAAGACTTTCGCGATGATGTGGCTCGTTATTCTATGATGGATGCAGAATTTTTGCAGACGTTTGGAAGGTGCATTACAGTGGTGACGCCAGCTTTTAAGAATAGTTAACAAATTCATCTTTTATTTTTTTGTCCATGCAATATTTCAGGGGGGGGGCAGCAAAAATTTAGAGACGGATCCTACCCTGGTTATTGGTTTCTCAAAAATGTCACCCGTATCAAAAAAAATATTTTTTTCAACTCAATTTTTGTAATTTTGTAAAATTATTATTAGTTTTCCATAAACAATAGGCCATCGCGGTGAATCACCCTGTACATCATTATCATTTAGCCTTCTGCTTCCACTGAGGGATATACATTTGCCTTACAATAACGAAGAAATAAAATTCAATTCGGCAACGTAGCTGCTAATTTGACATAGAAAATTGGATGTCATTCAAGGATCTCAAGGTCATGCACCTGTTCTACCCTAGTTTGTCTTATCTTCAGACAGAACATTTTCGAATTCATCTCAAACATTTTCGTGCATTTTCATCTCAAACGTCATCGTTGATATCGTTCCTTGATAGCATATTACAGGTCGAGAATAAAGAATAATCAAATTATAACACCGTAGAATAAGATAGTTTAATTTTGGATGTAACAGCAAAAGCGTTTGTATAGACTAATTCAAGTGACTTTGGATATACTATATACAGAAATATTATAATTTCCAAAATGATTTCCACTATTATATTGTAATTTTTTTCAGAATCTACAATTCTTAGAATTAACTGCGTTAGAAGAAGAAGAGGCCCGTAGAATAAATACCATATTATTTACCAATTCTAGTGAATTCAAATTACCATGGAGAGTTAAAAAAAAATTTTCTTCGAGTGAGTATAGAGATCTTAATATAATTATTTATGGTCAATATGAATATGTAATATAATAATGAATCAACTAATATCAACTTTTTCAGAAAATCAGTGTAGAAAATCTGTGATCAATTACAATGGATTATCAATTACAAAACCTATTATCCAAAATGAGATGACAGGAAAACATCCGAAACCTTCAACTCCCCCTAGTTCAGCTGTAAAAACAATTGAAATTATTGCAAGAGATAATACACAGATAATTAAAAATGATTCAAATGGGACAATTGAAAAAATTGAAAGTAGCATCTCGAATAAAAATGAATCTAAAATTGAGGAGTCCACAGTGAATGTATATAAAAAATCATGGGCTAGTCTATTCGATAAAGATGTTAAAACAATATCGAATGGAAAAATACACAATAAAATTAATGATTCACATGTAACATCTTTAAAACATACAAAAGTAGTCGAAAAAATAGATTCAGCCACTCATATGTTAGGAGGTGAGTTCAAAACCATATCTTTATTTTTATATTTATCTTACTTTCAACTAACAATTTGCTTACATCTACAGTAGATAATTATTTTACTTAGTTGAACCCATTTTACTTGATGAAAAGTGGAATGCTTTGGTTGTTTCTATCATGGTTAGTAATATTCTTTAATTTTCAGAATTTCTCAAGAACTATAAAATTGATGAGACACAAACCAGTTTTAAACCCAGGGGTTTACGAAACAGAAGTAACTTTTGTTATATAAACTCAATATTACAAGCCTTACTTGCTTGCCCACCACTTTGTAATCTCCTCAAACGGCTATCAGAGAACTTCACTCACAATAATGCACTGAAATCAATAACAATGAGTGAAAATATGTAAGTATAAATTAATATAATTTGCAACTTTGATTGAATAACAATTTTATATATGTATTTTAATTATTCAACTATTCCAGGTGTAAATTTATGAATAACTTCGATAATCTGCCCAATGTAAGACGCAAGTCACGTTCAAAAAAGAAGAACAAGAAGCAAACTTTCGTCAATATAGATAATGGCAATTCGTTTGAGGCCTCATCGTTTTATACGATGCTAAACGGAACACGTAGCGATTCTTTCCTTGTTGAAGGCCGACAAGAGGACGCCGAAGAGTTCTTGAGCCTTCTGTTAAATGGGCTCAATGATGAAATGATGGAAATAATGAAATTGATTAGCCATGACGAAAATATTCAAGCAGCTAAAGAAGAAGTGAAAATAGAAGGGAATGTAACAAGAGAAATACAAATGGACAAGACACCGATTAGTGATATATTCGGAGGACTTCTCTGTTCAAGAATCCATAAAACCGGAGATGAAACTTCAGAAAATATTGAACCATTCCTAACATCGCCATTAAATATTAAGAAAGCAAATAACATAGCTGAAGCATTAGAAGGCCTTACAACCAAGAACAAACTAGAGGGTCTGACATCATCGAAAACGAAAGAACCGGTTGAAGCATGGCAGCAAGTGATGATAGAGAAGTTGCCTGTAGTTTTAGTATTACATTTGAAATGCTTCGAATACAGAATGAATGGCTGCACTAAAATAATGAAGACTATAGAATTTCCCATCAATCTGCAGATTGATTCTGAAATATTATCTGGAAGGACGAATACTTCAGCGGAGAGACAATATAAATTAATATCTGTAGTATACCATGTAGGAAAGGAGGCCAGCTATGGGCATTATATAGCAGATACTTTCCATTCGGGGTATAATACATGGTTGAGGTTTGATGACTCTAAAATAAACAGAGTTACGGAAGAAGATGTTCTTAAACGTCAAGGAGATAGAGTTCCTTATTTATTATTTTATCGAAGGAGTGATACGGTGTGAAGTGTAAAAATTCATTGATATAGTTGTTAATTTGTACAGATTAGATTTAAGGATGCTGAACATTGTAATATTTTTCTGTTGTTTCATGAGTAATGCCATGTATTGTATTTCGGGAGAATATGATAAATTGACTATACAATGTTGTATATATATATATATATATGTATATAAAAAATAAATATTATATTTTAATAAACGGACTTTGTATAAATGTAAAATTTTTTTTGTTTTTTTGAAGAAATTTCAATTTTTGCAAGAACTACGATCTCAGAAGGAAAAAAAGATCGTCTTCGTGAAAATTCCAATAAACCATAAACAGTATTAGCTCAGGACTTTGGACTCTCATCTTTATTCCTTTTTCTTTGCTCTTGAAATCAGGTGAATTTCGCTCAATGTAATAAAAAAAAGTTGACCAAATTTTATAATTTTCCCCTGTGTTCAGCGGTGCTATGTTCTCCTACTTCTGTAACCTAGATAAATGAGGATATTTTGGAAGATCGTACCTCATGCACTCGAATCATGTAATTTTTTTTTGTTTCACAAACTCCTTAAAGGGGGGAGGTGGAAAAAAGCACTGCTTGATAATCGAAATTTTTTTTGTTTTGTTAAGAATTTAGTGTAAAATGGTTGAAAATCTATCAGCAACCTTTATTGCCTTAAGAACTTTATGGTGTTAGTTGTAACATAATACATTTTTAATATGTTTCAAAACTTATAAGCTGTATTCTTCTATAAATTATTCATGAAGGCATAAACATTCAATTAGGATCAATGCAGAAATTGAATGGATGTTTTTCTTGATTTGGCTGTTGCAAAATTTTTTATATAATCAATCAATCAATTTTATCGAGTATCTCTTGCTATAGAGCAAGAGATACTCGATAAAATTGATTGATTGATTATATAATATATTAGATATAGATCTAAGATTGCCAATCCAGAAAATCTGTCTCATGACATGGTAGACTTCAAAAAGTTTTCAATTATTTTTAATTCAGTGAATGATCTCTTACCAGAAGCAACAGACACAGGTAAAGTGAGAAGGATTCTTGAGGCAATACTAAGATTCGGTAGAGAAGAAGTAAGATTATTTTCGAAAATATATTGTAGAATTTCAAGAGGATTTTCGCTTCCGATAATGAAAACAATCTTAGGGCTTTTATCTCGTTGAATAAATCATTTTCTTTCACGTCAGCCTCTTTTTTTCCTAATCAGTTAGCTTTTGTTGAAGAGCATGACAGCATTTTAATAGATATTTATCATTTAATTTAAGAATATCACAAATAATTTTGATCAATTATTTTCAGAAAGAAATTTATTTTAAAAGCGATTTTTTAATCTTGAGGTGCCTCATCCGTCTGTTCATAATCGAAAAATTTTGGTTTATACTTTCGTCTTACAGAATATAATAGAGAAAAACCTTGATCTATCTCAAGAGCAGCCGCTAGTTTTCCAGATTCCGCAAGTTTTTACTCGAGAACATTATCATCCCTATAATTTTTGAAATGATCAACTAAATTCTTCAAATAGTTTTGGCACACTTTAATGTCAATCGCTACACTTTGCATCATTTTGCTTACAATATTAATCTGGAATGAAACATCATAAGAAATTATTATACTTCAAATAAATTTAAGAGAATGAATATTTAATAAAAGAGAAATGTCTATTTCTAGTTTCCATGTTAAAAGTATAATTTTCTGCAATTTCTAAAAGGCTATTACATATTTGAATAAAATAAAACTTTAGCATCAATTCTACTTGACCATCTAGTATCACTTAGGGGTTTTAGATGTAACTGAGGATCATGCTTTTTTATAACATTCCAATCTCCTTGTGGATGAAGAGAAATATATATAAAGTTCTTGTACAATATCAAAAGAGTTTGATTGTCTCAGTCTTTACTTGTCGGAAATTCATCTTGATGATTAAAAAGAAAAATAACTTATTTCCGCTTTATAAAGCGGAAATAAGTTATTTTACTTTTAAATCATCAATATCAAAAGAGTCCACTGTTTCATTTGAAACCTTAGCAGCATCATTTTCAGTTAAATTTATGCTGTGTGCAGCACATGGCGCAAAAAATGCCCTTTTGATGACAAACCTCCAATAAAATCGGAAATTACACCAAGCCTGTAAAATATATAAAAACCATACTTAATAAAACATCACAATGTAACTAACAACAAACAAGTATTACATACTTACATATTATTCTGGAACACATTTAATCCTCATTAGCTAGTAGCTACTTGGATAATGGAGGAAATTATTTGAACTCGAATTATTCAGTACCTGCTTACAAAACTGTAGTAATTATTCGAGCATAAAATTCTTAGAAAACTGAAAGATAAAGATTGTTATCTCACTTTTAGACAGGAAAGTGAGTTGGACATTACAACTTGAATGTTTTTCTGAAGAAAATATCATATTGTCGAAAGTTCGCATTGCTCAAAAGAAAAAAAAATTGAAATTTCTGAAATTTTTTTTCCGTAATTATTAAAAATTGAAATTTTTCGAAATACTTCACCTCACTCTCAACAGATTCAAACATCGGAAAAAATGGAATTTTTCAATAAAAAATATTGTAAACCTAAATTTTCAAGAAAAACCTATAAAATTCAAAATATAAGATTTTCCTATGTAAAAAAAAATCCTAACTACAGATTTCAAGACAACGGTAAGTATTTATAAATTATCAAAGGTAATTCCACGAGTGCTTCAAATTTTATCGATAATCTTTTCTTTTCCACGAAAACGTGTTTATTTGGCAAAAACATGAAAATAAACCGATTGATAAAATTACGGCGATTCGTGTGCATAGTAGGTATTTTGGTTGCAATTCATACTTCATAAAATGTTTTTGTTGTTATTAATGAAAAAGTACCAAGTATGTGCTATCGTTGTATTCCAAATAGAATAACACGCAATTTTCACTGACAATATACAGGGGGTGCCATTTGAAAAGAAAAATTAAGGGTAGCTACCACAGGGCTGTCAAATGTAAGAACATTTTTTCACATCATTGGGAAAGTACTTTGATGTTATCCAAGCAAATTTTCTATTTTTTTATTATCTTGTCAAATAAGCTGGATATTGCCTGTATACGATAACTAGGGACACCTGGTAGATATGTCAGGAAATTACTGCACATCATATTTAAAAAGTACTGATTTTGATAATTTCTTTTTCTAAATCTTGAATTCATATTAAGGATTTTTTCGTTGGCTGTTTCTAAATCTATTTCATATAATTTTGTTAATTTAAACGAAAATCCATTAGAGTACTTTCCATTGGCAACTTTCTCTGAATTGGTGGTATTTTGTTTTGTGGAGGGGATGGAGGGATAGCAGCTCTAGTCCCGCTAGTCAAAGTAGAAATGATTCAGGTAAACATTAAATCCTCATTAACTACTTGAATAGATAACGGAAAACATTATTCACACCCTGTTACTCTCATTGAATTATGAAAGAACTAAATGATAAAGACTATTGTATTGCTTTCTAGCGAGGTCATTATAATTTTAATGTTTCTTCACAAATTTGTAGAAAATTTCACATTCTCGAAAATTTGACTTTCCTTATCAGAAAACAAGAACTTTAATGAAAATATCTGAAAATTTGTTGCAGGAATTACTGAAATTGAAATTTTTCGATATACTTTACCTAACTTGTGCAGATTCAACTACGGAAAAATTGAAGATAGAAATTCATAGTAAAAAATATTGGTTACCTATATATTTAAGATGTATGTAGTTATAAAATTCGAAACATAAGATTTCTTATGAAAATGAATTCTGAACGCTGAAAATACAAGATGATTTCTAACTACTTATTTTAGAAAACGGTATTTATAAATTATACCACGAGTGCTTCAAAAAAAAATGAAATATGAAAACACACCCATTGATAAAATCACGGTGACTGGTGATTTCATCTAAATTTCATCAAACAAAAAATTTAATGAATAATCTCAAAATTAGTTTCAAGAAATATTATAAAATTAAAATTTTTCGAAATACTTTATCTTACTTTCATTGGATTCAATCTTCGGAACAATTAAAAATAAAAATTTATAGTTAAAAATATTGTATAATTTGTGTACCTATGTAATATATATTCATATACCAAAATGATGTTATCAAAGCAAATTTTCCTTTTTTTTATTGTCTTGCCAAATAAGCTAGATATTGCCTGTATACGATAACTAGGGACACCCGGTAGATATGTTAGGCAATTACTTACATCATATTAAAAAAGTACCGATTTTGCAACATATTTTGAATCGAGAATTTTTGATAATTTCTTTTTCTAAATCTTGAATTCATATTCAGGATTTTTTCGTTGGCTGTTCCTAAATCTATTTCATATAATTTTGTTAATATAAACGAAAATTCATTAGAGACGTAAAGTTCTTTCCATTGGCAACTTTCTCTTAATGGATGGTATTTTGTTTTGTGGAGGGGATGGAGGTTGTCAGCCCTAGTCCCGCAAGTCAAAGTAGGAAGATTCAGGTAAAGATTAAATCCTCATTAACTACTTGAATAGATAACGGAAAACATTATTTACACCCTGTAACTCTCATTGAATTATGAAAGAACTAAATGATAAAGACTATTGTATTGCTTTCTAGCGAGGTCATTATAATTTTAATGTTTCTCCAGAAATTTCTAGAAAATTTTCCATTCCTTATCAGAAAACAAGAATTTTAATAAATATATCTGAAAATTTGTTGCAGGAATTACTGAAAATGAAAGTTTTCGATATACTTTACCTAACTTGTGGAAATTCAACTACGGAAAAATTGAAGATAGAAATTCATAGTAAAAAATATTGGTTACCTATATATTTAAGATGTATGTAGCTATAAAATTCGAAACATAAAATTTTCTTATGAAAATGAATTATGAACACTGAAAATACAAGATTATTCCTAACTACTTCTTTTTAAAAACGGTATTTATAAATTATATCACGAGTGCTTCAAAAAAAAAATAAAATATGAAAACACACCAATTGATAAAATCACGGTGACTCGTGATTTCATTCAAATTTCATCAAACAAAAAATTTAATGAATAATCTTAAAATCAGTTTCAAGAAATATTATAAAATTAAAATTTTTCGAAATACTTTACCATACTTTCAGTGGATTCAAATTTGTATAATTTGTGTACCTATATAATATATATTTATATACTAATATATTCTGTATATATATAAAATTCAAAATATAAGATTTCTTCATGAGAATGAATACTGAATACTAAATTTCAAACTTCGGACATTTGTTCGTGAGAATTTTTTCTTAAAAAGACCTAACGAATCATCATCTAAAATTTCGTGGTAGCTAGAAATATTTCATTTTGTATATTTATTCTATGGGATTCATTAACCGATCCTAGGAAAGTTCATTATTTTTCATTATTTTTCGAAGGTTTTTTTTCATTGTCAAATATCATCTTTTAAAGAATTGAATAAATTTTGAATTTACTCCAATAAAAATTTTAATTGCAATAAAAATCTTGAACTGAAAAGAAATATACATATATTTGTTTTAGGAATTATAAAAAAATATTTTTTTTCAAATTATTTCAGCACATTATTTAATGATATAATTTTTATTTTATAATTTAGAAAGTTACCATATACATATAATTCTTGTGTTATCTTTCTATATTGAAACTAACTAAAGATTCAAAATAAGTTCATACGCAAATTGATATAAATATACACTGATCACCTTTTAAACTACAATTAAAATTTCAAAAACTGAAATCAATGGAAAATTATTGAAGAATTCGTTCAAGGAATTATTAAAAAATGAAGATGATCCAAAATACTATTCCGCCCATTTAGCTATGTCATGTTTTGAAACTTTTTGGGACCGAAATTCATAGTAAAAAATAATGTGTACATATAAGTATATTGCGATTGTTTTGAATATTTTCCATAAGCTGTTTTTTGACGTGATATATGTACATAGTTCTTTACATGCTTTTTAACTGACATTGATTCTTGCAGTTTTATTCATTATAATTCTGAAATTTAGATATTTGAATCTGTCCTCATACGACAATCCTCATTCAATAATTCTATTGTTTAATTTTTGAAATAGTATGTTTTTACTATCATCTGTAGGTGATTTTGATATGAGATCTAATGCTGAAAACAAATTTTTTAACACAATTTTGTTCTTTATGATCCATGGTACATTTATATGAAACAACCTACGTACAGCTTCATACTTCTGTGAAAATTCTATATTTTTTTCGTTTTTCTACTGTGTCTTTTTTCAAATGGAAATGATAAATAAATATTCTATTATTATAACTTTTTTATCATATCATTGAAATAATAATAACTAAAATATAAACATAAGTATAAAAAAGAAGAAGAATATGAAATATCAAAACAAGAAGTTCCATGCGCATGAATTCGTTGAGTCATTAAGTAAAGTCATTAAGTGAAGTCAGAAAGAGTATATAAACTCAGAGAAGTTTTCAAAGCCATCATAATATTTTGAGCTTTCGAGTGAAAGGTGTTTTTGTGTTTTGAATTTGAAATTCTATAGATATTAAATATGTCTTTTTTGGATATAGAAGCGGAAGTTAGCAGTGAGGTGAGTTGGCATATTATATTTTTTCTTTTCATTTCATTAATATTTTTCTGATAACTATAAAAATTGAAATCAATCAAAAATAATTGAAGAATTCGTTCAAGGAATTATTAGAAAATGAAAATTGTCCAAAATACTTTTCCGTCCTTCTAGCTATTTCATGTTTTGAAACTTTTTGTGACAGAAATTCATAGTAAAAAATAATGTGTTTATATAAGTATATTGCGATTATTTTGAATATTTTGCATAAGTGGTTTTTTGACGTGATATCTTTACATGCTTTTTTACTGACGTTGATTTTTGCAGTTTTATTCATGATAATCCTGAAAATTAGATATTTGAATCTGTCCTCTTCCGACAATCCTGATATTATTTGTAGTCGTATTCATATTCAAATTAGATATTTCTATGAATTTAGAATAATAATCCAACACTAATAGATAATTTCTTTTATTGAAGTAGAATAAATCGATTCCAACTTTAATCCACGGCTCATTAGGAATATCATGATTAATTAGAGGTTCTTTTACATTTTGTTTTCTATATAGGTTACAAGTTTCACAAGAATCACTCAATTTATCTATTTGTAATGATAAACTTGGCCAAATTACTAGTTCTCTAGCTCTGTTTTAAATTTTTTTTTTACCCATATGTCCTATATGTAATTGTTTTAATGTATCTTGTCTTAATTCTTCCGGTATTAAAATTTTGTCACCTTTGCATATTAAACCTTCCATAAAAGTTAATTCATCTCTATAGGACCAATAAACTTTCATGTCACTTTCTAAATTCTTTTTGTTATTAGGAAAACCATTTTTTATTAATATTACTAAATTTTGCAAATGACTGTCAGTTTCGATTATTTGTTTGATCTTTTCTATTTTTAAATCTGATACAGGTAAATTCTTTATTATTGAGCAAATATGCAAATCAATATCTTTTGCAAATTCATATTCTTCATCAATATAGGTTCTTGATAAAGCATCAGCAATTTTCAATTCCTTCCCCGGTTTATATACTAATTTAAATTGGTAAGGTTGAAGTTTTAAAAGCATTCTTTGCAATCGAGGAGGTGTTTTAACAAGAGGTTTTGAGAAAATTGATATTAATAGTCGATGATCAGTTTCAATAGTGATATCTCCATTTGCAAATAAATATTGATGAAATTTTTCACAACTGAATACTACTGGAAGCATTTCTTTTTCTATTTGCGCATAAGATTTTTGAGATTCTGTCAAGGACCTTGATGCATAGCCAATTATTTTATTTTTCTGTTTGATACAAGTACCAAGACCTTTTGAAGATATTACATCATCACATGATATTATTATGTCTTCATTCGGTTGAAAATATCCTAATATAGGTTCTTTTGAAATAATATTTTTTAACGATTCGAATGAATTTTGTTGTTCATGATTCCATTGAAATTCAATATTTGATTTTAATAAATTTTTTAGCGGTTCTGTTATACTAGATGCATTTGGAATAAATCTTTGTAAATATGTAATCATTCCTAAAAAGATTTCTACGTCTTTTTTATTCGGAGGAGTTTTATAAAATTCAATAGCTTTAATTTTTTCTTCATCTGGTTTTATTCCACTAGAAGTTAATATATGACCCATGTATTTGATTTCGGTAATGCCAAATTTACATTTGTTTTTGTTCAGTTTAATATTATTTTTTATACAAATAGCCAATGCAATTTTTAAAATTTTGTCATGTTCCTCAATGCTTCTTGCAAATATTAAAATATCATCTACATAAATTTTGATACCTTTAGCCAAAGAAAATAAATCACTTATACGTTTGAAAAATATTTCCGATGAATTACGCAAACCATATGGCAATCTTTTGAAACAGTATCTTCCGAAGGGAGTATTGAAAGTTGTAAGTTTCTTACTTTGATCATCCAATTTAACATGCCAAAAACCGTTACTACAATCTAGAGTGCTGAAATACTTAGCTCCTGATAACTCGTACGTTAATTCTTCTAATGATGGCACATGGAAATGTTCTCGTTTTATGGCTTTATTCAAGTCCTTGTAGTCAATGCAGATTCTTATATCATTATTGGGCTTACGAACGATTACCATTGAGCTGACCCAATCGGTTGGCTCCGATAATTTCTCTATAATATTTTCGTCTTCTAAGTCTTGAAGTTTTTGTTTCAGTTTTTCGTGAAGATTGAATGGAATTTTTCGCGGTGGTTGAATTATTGGAGTTATATTTGGATCAACTTCTATGTGTTACTCATCTTTCAAACATCCGATACCTGTGAACAGATCATTATAATTGGAAAAAAAATTAGCATAAGTTTCATTTTTATTGCAGTCCTTCACTTTATGGCCTTTTTTTATAGGGGATGAAATCGTTTATTTCAGTTTACAGCGCGTACGCTTAAACTCGCCTGACGGATGGAGTTTAATTATCTTTTACAACTTGTTTCGGGTAGCGCGCTCCTGTTAGGTCGCGCCGTCGCGCCACCCCATTAATTGATTTGGTGTGTATTCTTTTTAATTTGAAGTTTCTGGAAGATCATCCGTTATGTTAATTGGGATGCACTCCGTTAATTTTTATTGTCCTCGTTCCGGGACTCTACCGTTTCCTCTAATTTAAATTCAAATTTTTTAATCTAAGTTGCTGCTGGAGTTTTAGATAAGACTTTCGCGATGATGTGACTCGTTATTCTATGATGGATGCAGAATTTTTGCAGACGTTTGGAAGTTGCATTACAGTGGTGACGCCAGCTTTTAAGAATAGTTAACAAATTCATCTTTTATTTTTTTGTCCATGCAATATTTCAGGGGGGGGGCAGCAAAAATTTAGAGACGGATCCTACCCTGGTTATTGGTTTCTCAAAAATGTCACCCGTATCAAAAAAAATATTTTTTTCAACTCAATTTTTGTAATTTTGTAAAATTATTATTAGTTTTCCATAAACAATAGGCCATCGCGGTGAATCACCCTGTACATCATTATCATTTAGCCTTCTGCTTCCACTGAGGGATATAAATGTTGCCTTACAATTACGAAGAAATAAAATTCAATTCGGCAACGTAGCTGCTAATTTGACATAGAAAATTGGATGTCATTCAAGGATCTCAAGGTCATGCACCTGTTCTACCCTAGTTTGTCTTATCTTCAGACAGAACATTTTCGAATTCATCTCAAACATTTTCGTGCATTTTCATCTCAAACGTCATCGTTGATATCGTTCCTTGATAGCATATTACAGGTCGAGAATAAAGAATAATCAAATTATAACACCGTAGAATAAGATAGTTTAATTTTGGATGTAACAGCAAAAGCGTTTGTATAGACTAATTCAAGTGACTTTGGATATACTATATACAGAAATATTATAATTTCCAAAATGATTTCCACTATTATATTGTAATTTTTTTCAGAATCTACAATTCTTAGAATTAACTGCGTTAGAAGAAGAAGAGGCCCGTAGAATAAATACCAAATTATTTACCAATTCTAGTGAATTCAAATTACCATGGAGAGTTAAACAAAAATTTTCTTCGAGTGAGTATAGAGATCATAATATAATTATTTATGGTCAATATGAATATGTAATATAATAATGAATCAACTAATATCAACTTTTTCAGAAAATCAGTGTAGAAAATCTGTGATCAATTACAATGGATTATCAATTACAAAACCTATTATCCAAAATGAGATGACAGGAAAACATCCGAAACCTTCAACTCCCCCTAGTTCAGCTGTAAAAACAATTGAAATTATTGCAAGAGATAATACACAGATAATTAAAAATGATTCAAATGGGACAATTGAAAAAATTGAAAGTAGCATCTCGAATAAAAATGAATCTAAAATTGAGGAGTCCACAGTGAATGTATATAAAAAATCATGGGCTAGTCTATTTGATAAAGATGTTAAAACAATATCGAATGGAAAAATACACAATAAAATTAATGATTCACATGTAACATCTTTAAAACATACAGAAGTAGTCGAAAAAATAGATTCAGCCACTCATATGTTAGAAGGTGAGTTCAAAACCATATCTTTATTTTTATATTTATCTTACTTTCAACTAACAATTTGCTTACATCTACAGTAGATAATTATTTTACTTAGTTGAACCCATTTTACTTGATGAAAAGTGGAATGCTTTGGTTGTTTCTATCATGGTTAGTAATATTCTTCAATTTTCAGAATTTCTCAAGAACTATAAAATTGATGAGACACAAACCAGTTTTAAACCCAGGGGTGTACGAAACAGAAGTAACTTTTGTTATATAAACTCAATATTACAAGCCTTACTTGCTTGCCCACCACTTTGTAATCTCCTCAAACGGCTATCAGAGAACTTCACTCACAATAATGCACTGAAATCAATAACAATGAGTGAAAATATGTAAGTATAAATTAATATAATTTGCAACTTTGATTGAATAACAATTTTATATATGTATTTTAATTATTCAACTATTCCAGGTGTAAATTTATGAATAACTTCGATAATCTGCCCAATGTAAGACGCAAGTCACGTTCAAAAAAGAAGAACAAGAAGCAAACTTTCGTCAATATAGATAATGGCAATTCGTTTGAGGCCTCATCGTTTTATACGATGCTAAACGGAACACGTAGCGATTCTTTCCTTGTTGAAGGCCGACAAGAGGACGCCGAAGAGTTCTTGAGCCTTCTGTTAAATGGGCTCAATGATGAAATGATGGAAATAATGAAATTGATTAGCCATGACGAAAATATTCAAGCAGCTAAAGAAGAAGTGAAAATAGAAGGGAATGTAACAAGAGAAATACAAATGGACAAGACACCGATTAGTGATATATTCGGAGGACTTCTCTGTTCAAGAATCCATAAAACCGGAGATGAAACTTCAGAAAATATTGAACCATTCCTAACATTGCCATTAAATATTAAGAAAGCAAATAACATAGCTGAAGCATTAGAAGGCCTTACAACCAAGAACAAACTAGAGGGTCTGACATCATCGAAAACGAAAGAACCGGTTGAAGCATGGCAGCAAGTGATGATAGAGAAGTTGCCTGTAGTTTTAGTATTACATTTGAAATGCTTCGAATACAGAATGAATGGCTGCACTAAAATAATGAAGACTATAGAATTTCCCATCAATCTGCAGATTGATTCTGAAATATTATCTGGAAGGACGAATACTTCAGCGGAGAGACAATATAAATTAATATCTGTAGTATACCATGTAGGAAAGGAGGCCAGCTATGGGCATTATATAGCAGATACTTTCCATTCGGGGTATAATACATGGTTGATATTAAGTATGGTTTTTATATATTTTACAGGCTTGGTGTAATTTCCGATTTTATTGGAGGTTTGTCATCAAAAGGGCATTTTTTGCGCCATGTGCTGCACACAGCATAAATTTAACTGAAAATGATGCTGCTAAGGTTTCAGATGAAACAGTGGACTCTTTTGATATTGATGATTTAAAAGTAAAATAACTTATTTCCGCTTTATAAAGCGGAAATAAGTTATTTTTCTTTTTAATCATCAAGATGAATTTCCGACAAGTAAAGACTGAGACAATCAAACTCTTTTGATATTGTACAAGAACTTTATATATATTTCTCTTCATCCACAAGGAGATTGGAATGTTATAAAAAAGCATGATCCTCAGTTACATCTAAAACCCCTAAGTGATACTAGATGGTCAAGTAGAATTGATGCTAAAGTTTTATTTTATTCAAATATGTAATAGCCTTTTAGAAATTGCAGAAAATTATACTTTTAACATGGAAACTAGAAATAGACATTTCTCTTTTATTAAATATTCATTCTCTTAAATTTATTTGAAGTATAATAATTTCTTATGATGTTTCATTCCAGATTAATATTGTAAGCAAAATGATGCAAAGTGTAGCGATTGACATTAAAGTGTGCCAAAACTATTTGAAGAATTTAGTTGATCATTTCAAAAATTATAGGGATGATAATGTTCTCGAGTAAAAACTTGCGGAATCTGGAAAACTAGCGGCTGCTCTTGAGATAGATCAAGGTTTTTCTCTATTATATTCTGTAAGACGAAAGTATAAACCAAAATTTTTCGATTATGAACAGACGGATGAGGCACCTCAAGATTAAAAAATCGCTTTTAAAATAAATTTCTTTCTGAAAATAATTGATCAAAATTATTTGTGATATTCTTAAATTAAATGATAAATATCTATTAAAATGCTGTCATGCTCTTCAACAAAAGCTAACTGATTAGGAAAAAAAGAGGCTGACGTGAAAGAAAATGATTTATTCAACGAGATAAAAGCCCTAAGATTGTTTTCATTATCGGAAGCGAAAATCCTCTTGAAATTCTACAATATATTTTCGAATATAATCTTACTTCTTCTCTACCGAATCTTAGTATTGCCTCAAGAATCCTTCTCACTTTACCTGTGTCTGTTGCTTCTGGTAAGAGATCATTCACTGAATTAAAAATAATTGAAAACTTTTTGAAGTCTACCATGTCATGAGACAGATTTTCTGGATTGGCAATCTTAGATATAGAGCAAGAGATACTCGATAAAATTGATTGATTGATTATATAAAAAATTTTGCAACAGCCAAATCAAGAAAAACATCCATTCAATTTCTGCATTGATCCTAATTGAATGTTTATGCCTTCATGAATAATTTATAGAAGAATACAGCTTATAAGTTTTGAAACATAGTAAAAATGTATTATGTTACAACTAACACCATAAAGTTCTTAAGGCAATAAAGGTTGCTGATAGATTTTCAACCATTTCACACTAAATTCTTAACAAAACAAAAAAAATTTCGATTATCAAGCAGTGCTTTTTTCCACCTCCCCCCTTTAAGGAGTTTGTGAAACAAAAAAAATTACATGATTCGAGTGCATGAGGTACGATCTTCCAAAATATCCTCATTTATCTAGGTTACAGAAGTAGGAGAACATAGCACCGCTGAACACAGGGGAAAATTATAAAATTTGGTCAACTTTTTTTTATTACATTGAGCGAAATTCACCTGATTTCAAGAGCAAAGAAAAAGGAATAAAGATGAGAGTCCAAAGTTCTGAGCTAATACTGTTTATGGTTTATAAAACAAAAAAAATTTTACATTTATACAAAGTCCGTTTATTAAAATATAATATTTATTTTTTATATACATATATATATATATACAACATTGTATAGTCAATTTATCATATTCTCCCGAAATACAATACATGGCATTACTCATGAAACAACAGAAAAATATTACAATGTTCAGCATCCTTAAATCTAATCTGTACAAATTAACAACTATATCAATGAATTTTTACACTTCACACCGTATCACTCCTTCGATAAAATAATAAATAAGGAACTCTATCTCCTTGACGTTTAAGAACATCTTCTTCCGTAACTCTGTTTATTTTAGAGTCATCAAACCTCAACCATGTATTATACCCCGAATGGAAAGTATCTGCTATATAATGCCCATAGCTGGCCTCCTTTCCTACATGGTATACTACAGATATTAATTTATATTGTCTCTCCGCTGAAGTATTCGTCCTTCCAGATAATATTTCAGAATCAATCTGCAGATTGATGGGAAATTCTATAGTCTTCATTATTTTAGTGCAGCCATTCATTCTGTATTCGAAGCATTTCAAATGTAATACTAAAACTACAGGCAACTTCTCTATCATCACTTGCTGCCATGCTTCAACCGGTTCTTTCGTTTTCGATGATGTCAGACCCTCTAGTTTGTTCTTGGTTGTAAGGCCTTCTAATGCTTCAGCTATGTTATTTGCTTTCTTAATATTTAATGGCAATGTTAGGAATGGTTCAATATTTTCTGAAGTTTCATCTCCGGTTTTATGGATTCTTGAACAGAGAAGTCCTCCGAATATATCACTAATCGGTGTCTTGTCCATTTGTATTTCTCTTGTTACATTCCCTTCTATTTTCACTTCTTCTTTAGCTGCTTGAATATTTTCGTCATGGCTAATCAATTTCATTATTTCCATCATTTCATCATTGAGCCCATTTAACAGAAGGCTCAAGAACTCTTCGGCGTCCTCTTGTCGGCCTTCAACAAGGAAAGAATCGCTACGTGTTCCGTTTAGCATCGTATAAAACGATGAGGCCTCAAACGAATTGCCATTATCTATATTGACGAAAGTTTGCTTCTTGTTCTTCTTTTTTGAACGTGACTTGCGTCTTACATTGGGCAGATTATCGAAGTTATTCATAAATTTACACCTGGAATAGTTGAATAATTAAAATACATATATAAAATTGTTATTCAATCAAAGTTGCAAATTATATTAATTTATACTTACATATTTTCACTCATTGTTATTGATTTCAGTGCATTATTGTGAGTGAAGTTCTCTGATAGCCGTTTGAGGAGATTACAAAGTGGTGGGCAAGCAAGTAAGGCTTGTAATATTGAGTTTATATAACAAAAAATACTTCTGTTTCGTAAACCCCTGGGTTTAAAACTGGTTTGTGTCTCATCAATTTTATAGTTCTTGAGAAATTCTGAAAATTAAAGAATATTACTAACCATGATAGAAACAACCAAAGCATTCCACTTTTCATCAAGTAAAATGGGTTCAACTAAGTAAAATAATTATCTACTGTAGATGTTAGCAAATTGTTAGTTGAAAGTAAGATAAATATAAAAATAAAGATATGGTTTTGAACTCACCTCCTAACATATGAGTGGCTGAATCTATTTTTTCGACTACTTTTGTATGTTTTAAAGATGTTACATGTGAATCATTAATTTTATTGTGTATTTTTCCATTCGATATTGTTTTAACATCTTTATCAAATAGACTAGCCCATGATTTTTTATATACATTCACTGTGGACTCCTCAATTTTAGATTCATTTTTATTCGAGATGCTACTTTCAATTTTTTCAATTGTCCCATTTGAATCATTTTTAATTATCTGTGTATTATCTCTTGCAATAATTTCAATTGTTTTTACAGCTGAACTAGGGGGAGTTGAAGGTTTCGGATGTTTTCCTGTCATCTCATTTTGGATAATAGGTTTTGTAATTGATAATCCATTGTAATTGATCACAGATTTTCTACACTGATTTTCTGAAAAAGTTGATATTAGTTGATTCATTATTATATTACATATTCATATTGACCATAAATAATTATATTATGATCTCTATACTCACTCGAAGAAAATTTTTGTTTAACTCTCCATGGTAATTTGAATTCACTAGAATTGGTAAATAATTTGGTATTTATTCTACGGGCCTCTTCTTCTTCTAACGCAGTTAATTCTAAGAATTGTAGATTCTGAAAAAAATTACAATATAATAGTGGAAATCATTTTGGAAATTATAATATTTCTGTATATAGTATATCCAAAGTCACTTGAATTAGTCTATACAAACGCTTTTGCTGTTACATCCAAAATTAAACTATCTTATTCTACGGTGTTATAATTTGATTATTCTTTATTCTCGACCTGTAATATGCTATCAAGGAACGATATCAACGATGACGTTTGAGATGAAAATGCACGAAAATGTTTGAGATGAATTCGAAAATGTTCTGTCTGAAGATAAGACAAACTAGGGTAGAACAGGTGCATGACCTTGAGATCCTTGAATGACATCCAATTTTCTATGTCAAATTAGCAGCTACGTTGCCGAATTGAATTTTATTTCTTCGTTATTGTAAGGCAACATTTATATCCCTCAGTGGAAGCAGAAGGCTAAATGATAATGATGTACAGGGTGATTCAACGCGATGGCCTATTGTTTATGGAAAACTAATAATAATTTTACAAAATTACAAAAATTGAGTTGAAAAAAATATTTTTTTTGATACGGGTGACATTTTTGAGAAACCAATAACCAGGGTAGGATCCGTCTCTAAATTTTTGCTGCCCCCCCCCTGAAATATTGCATGGACAAAAAAATAAAAGATGAATTTGTTAACTATTCTTAAAAGCTGGCGTCACCACTGTAATGCACCTTCCAAACGTCTGCAAAAATTCTGCATCCATCATAGAATAACGAGTCACATCATCGCGAAAGTCTTATCTAAAACTCCAGCAGCAACTTAGATTAAAAAATTTGAATTTAAATTAGAGGAAACGGTAGAGTCCCGGAACGAGGACAATAAAAATTAACGGAGTGCATCCCAATTAACATAACGGATGATCTTCCAGAAACTTCAAATTAAAAAGAATACACACCAAATCAATTAATGGGGTGGCGCGACGGCGCGACCTAACAGGAGCGCGCTACCCGAAACAAGTTGTAAAAGATAATTAAACTCCATCCGTCAGGCGAGTTTAAGCGTACGCGCTGTAAACTGAAATAAACGATTTCATCCCCTATAAAAAAAGGCCATAAAGTGAAGGACTGCAATAAAAATGAAACTTATGCTAATTTTTTTTCCAATTATAATGATCTGTTCACAGGTATCGGATGTTTGAAAGATGAGTAACACATAGAAGTTGATCCAAATATAACTCCAATAATTCAACCACCGCGAAAAATTCCATTCAATCTTCACGAAAAACTGAAACAAAAACTTCAAGACTTAGAAGACGAAAATATTATAGAGAAATTATCGGAGCCAACCGATTGGGTCAGCTCAATGGTAATCGTTCGTAAGCCCAATAATGATATAAGAATCTGCATTGACTACAAGGACTTGAATAAAGCCATAAAACGAGAACATTTCCATGTGCCATCATTAGAAGAATTAACGTACGAGTTATCAGGAGCTAAGTATTTCAGCACTCTAGATTGTAGTAACGGTTTTTGGCATGTTAAATTGGATGATCAAAGTAAGAAACTTACAACTTTCAATACTCCCTTCGGAAGATACTGTTTCAAAAGATTGCCATATGGTTTGCGTAATTCATCGGAAATATTTTTCAAACGTATAAGTGATTTATTTTCTTTGGCTAAAGGTATCAAAATTTATGTAGATGATATTTTAATATTTGCAAGAAGCATTGAGGAACATGACAAAATTTTAAAAATTGCATTGGCTATTTGTATGAAAAATAATATTAAACTGAACAAAAACAAATGTAAATTTGGCATTACCGAAATCAAATACATGGGTCATATATTAACTTCTAGTGGAATAAAACCAGATGAAGAAAAAATTAAAGCTATTGAATTTTATAAAACTCCTCCGAATAAAAAAGACGTAGAAATCTTTTTAGGAATGATTACATATTTACAAAGATTTATTCCAAATGCATCTAGTATAACAGAACCGCTAAAAAATTTATTAAAATCAAATATTGAATTTCAATGGAATCATGAACAACAAAATTCATTCGAATCGTTAAAAAATATTATTTCAAAAGAACCTATATTAGGATATTTTCAACCGAATGAAGACATAATAATATCATGTGATGATGTAATATCTTCAAAAGGTCGTGGTACTTGTATCAAACAGAAAAATAAAATAATTGGCTATGCATCAAGGTCCTTGACAGAATCTCAAAAATCTTATGCGCAAATAGAAAAAGAAATGCTTCCAGTAGTATTCAGTTGTGAAAAATTTCATCAATATTTATTTGCAAATGGAGATATCACTATTGAAACTGATCATCGACTATTAATATCAATTTTCTCAAAACCTCTTGTTAAAACACCTCCTTGATTGCAAAGAATGCTTTTAAAACTTCAACCTTACCAATTTAAATTAGTATATAAACCGGGGAAGGAATTGAAAATTGCTGATGCTTTATCAAGAACCTATATTGATGAAGAATATGAATTTGCAAAAGATATTGATTTGCATATTTGCTCAATAATAAAGAATTTACCTGTATCAGATTTAAAAATAGAAAAGATCAAACAAATAATCGAAACTGACAGTCATTTGCAAAATTTAGTAATATTAATAAAAAATGGTTTTCCTAATAACAAAAAGAATTTAGAAAGTGACATGAAAGTTTATTGGTCCTATAGAGATGAATTAACTTTTATGGAAGGTTTAATATGCAAAGGTGACAAAATTTTAATACCGGAAGAATTAAGACAAGATACATTAAAACAATTACATATAGGACATATGGGTAAAAAAAAAATTTAAAACAGAGCTAGAGAACTAGTAATTTGGCCAAGTTTATCATTACAAATAGATAAATTGAGTGATTCTTGTGAAACTTGTAACCTATATAGAAAACAAAATGTAAAAGAACCTCTAATTAATCATGATATTCCTAATGAGCCGTGGATTAAAGTTGGAATCGATTTATTCTACTTCAATAAAAGAAATTATCTATTAGTGTTGGATTATTATTCTAAATTCATAGAAATATCTAATTTGAATATGAATACGACTACAAATAATATCAGGATTGTCGGAAGAAGACAGATTATTATGAATAAAACTGCAAAAATCAACGTCAGTAAAAAAGCATGTAAAGATATCACGTCAAAAAACCACTTATGCAAAATATTCAAAATAATCGCAATATACTTATATAAACACATTATTTTTTACTATGAATTTCTGTCACAAAAAGTTTCAAAACATGAAATAGCTAGAAGGACGGAAAAGTATTTTGGACAATTTTCATTTTCTAATAATTCCTTGAACGAATTCTTCAATTATTTTTGATTGATTTCAATTTTTAGTTATCAGAAAAATATTAATGAAATGAAAAGAAAAAATATAATATGCCAACTCACCTCACTGCTAACTTCCGCTTCTATATCCAAAAAAGACATATTTAATATCTATAGAATTTTAAATTCAAAACACAAAAACACCTTTCACTCGAAAGCTCAAAATATTATGATGGCTTTGAAAACTTCTCTGAGTTTATATACTCTTTCTGACTTCACTTAATGACTTTACTTAATGACTCAACGAATTCATGCGCATGGAACTTCTTGTTTTGATATTTCATATTCTTCTTCTTTTTTATACTTATGTTTATATTTTAGTTATTATTATTTCAATGATATGATAAAAAAGTTATAATAATAGAATATTTATTTATCATTTCCATTTGAAAAAAGACACAGTAGAAAAACGAAAAAAATATAGAATTTTCACAGAAGTATGAAGCTGTACGTAGGTTGTTTCATATAAATGTACCATGGATCATAAAGAACAAAATTGTGTTAAAAAATTTGTTTTCAGCATTAGATCTCATATCAAAATCACCTACAGATGATAGTAAAAACATACTATTTCAAAAATTAAACAATAGAATGATTGAATGAGGATTGTCGTATGAGGACAGATTCAAATATCTAAATTTCAGAATTATAATGAATAAAACTGCAAGAATCAATGTCAGTTAAAAAGCATGTAAAGAACTATGTACATATATCACGTCAAAAAACAGCTTATGGAAAATATTCAAAACAATCGCAATATACTTATATGTACACATTATTTTTTACTATGAATTTCGGTCCCAAAAAGTTTCAAAACATGACATAGCTAAATGGGCGGAATAGTATTTTGGATCATCTTCATTTTTTAATAATTCCTTGAACGAATTCTTCAATAATTTTCCATTGATTTCAGTTTTTGAAATTTTAATTGTAGTTTAAAAGGTGATCAGTGTATATTTATATCAATTTGCGTATGAACTTATTTTGAATCTTTAGTTAGTTTCAATATAGAAAGATAACACAAGAATTATATGTATATGGTAACTTTCTAAATTATAAAATAAAAATTATATCATTAAATAATGTGCTGAAATAATTTGAAAAAAAATATTTTTTTATAATTCCTAAAACAAATATATGTATATTTCTTTTCAGTTCAAGATTTTTATTGCAATTAAAATTTTTATTGGAGTAAATTCAAAATTTATTCAATTCTTTAAAAGATGATATTTGACAATGAAAAAAAACCTTCGAAAAATAATGAAAAATAATGAACTTTCCTAGGATCGGTTAATGAATCCCATAGAATAAATATACAAAATGAAATATTTCTAGCTACCACGAAATTTTAGATGATGATTCGTTAGGTCTTTTTAAGAAAAAATTCTCACGAACAAATGTCCGAAGTTTGAAATTTAGTATTCAGTATTCATTCTCATGAAGAAATCTTATATTTTGAATTTTATATATATACAGAATATATTAGTATATAAATATATATTATATAGGTACACAAATTATACAAATTTGAATCCACTGAAAGTATGGTAAAGTATTTCGAAAAATTTTAATTTTATAATATTTCTTGAAACTGATTTTAAGATTATTCATTAAATTTTTTGTTTGATGAAATTTGAATGAAATCACGAGTCACCGTGATTTTATCAATTGGTGTGTTTTCATATTTTATTTTTTTTTTGAAGCACTCGTGGTATAATTTATAAATACCGTTTTTAAAAAGAAGTAGTTAGGAATAATCTTGTATTTTCAGTGTTCATAATTCATTTTCATAAGAAAATCTTATGTTTCGAATTTTATAGCTACATACATCTTAAATATATAGGTAACCAATATTTTTTACTATGAATTTCTATCTTCAATTTTTCCGTAGTTGAATTTCCACAAGTTAGGTAAAGTATATCGAAAACTTTCATTTTCAGTAATTCCTGCAACAAATTTTCAGATATATTTATTAAAATTCTTGTTTTCTGATAAGGAATGGAAAATTTTCTAGAAATTTGTGGAGAAACATTAAAATTATAATGACCTCGCTAGAAAGCAATACAATAGTCTTTATCATTTAGTTCTTTCATAATTCAATGAGAGTTACAGGGTGTAAATAATGTTTTCCGTTATCTATTCAAGTAGTTAATGAGGATTTAATCTTTACCTGAATCTTCCTACTTTGACTTGCGGGACTAGGGCTGACAACCTCCATCCCCTCCACAAAACAAAATACCATCCATTAAGAGAAAGTTGCCAATGGAAAGAACTTTACGTCTCTAATGAATTTTCGTTTATATTAACAAAATTATATGAAATAGATTTAGGAACAGCCAACGAAAAAATCCTGAATATGAATTCAAGATTTAGAAAAAGAAATTATCAAAAATTCTCGATTCAAAATATGTTGCAAAATCGGTACTTTTTTAATATGATGTAAGTAATTGCCTAACATATTAACATTTTAACATTTTACTTACCAAGTTTAGATATCTCAGGAAGTACTTGGATACAAAAAGCTTGATGATGGTATACTCAGCTTTATGTCAATCCCAAATGGCATATGGGATAATAGGTTGGGGTGGAGCATATAGTTGTCATATGAGGAGGGTTGAGGTGATCCAGAAATGGTTGCTACGAATTATCTACGGAAAGCCTCTTCTGTATCCATCAGATGAATTGTTTACTGTTTCCAGGGTCATGAATCCCCACCAATTATTTGTACAGCAGATTTTAAATGGCATAAGTGAAAAGAAGATTCAACTCCAACTAACTAAGTGTGAATATGAAACACGGAACAAGACGAATCAATACCTTACTCCAAGAGCAGGAAAACGTATAGGCCAAAGATGCTTTGCCTATCTGGCCCCAAGAATATATGCCGCTGTTCCAAAAGAATTGAAGAACATCACAACACTCATTAAGAAGAGAAAAAGATTGAAAAATTGGGTAATTGACAAGGGCAGAAGATATTTTAATTCAATAATAAATCCCCAATAACGATCACCATTTTTCACTGATTTTTGCTAGAAGAGAAATGAATAAATTACTTACTGGATTCAACCTTCCTCCAATAAGTATATTGATGTAACTTGAAATAGAGAATGAGCTTTTTGATGCAGTGTTGTTTGATGACCGAGTAGCTGATAGTGGACATGACCGAATGAGTGCGCCCCTGAGTTTATGATATAATATATGTATATAATTGTATGTATAGAATGGGCACTTATCTATGATCATTACTGTGCTATTGAGTTTTTGTTGATTTTTATATTTTTATTGAAATATGTTAAAAGAATTTGATCTTGATTTGTTAATTTATTTGAATACTGGCTACTGCATTTTATTTTGTTTATTTAGAAGTCACGTACAGGCTCACGCCTCTGTGACTATATGTTTATACCCTGTAGCTTACAGAATAAACCATTTTATTATTATTATTATTATTATTATTATATCTACCGGGTGTCCCTAGTTATCGTATACAGGCAATATCTAGCTTATTTGGCAAGACAATAAAAAAAAGGAAAATTTGCTTTGATAACATCATTTTGGTATCTGAATATATATTACATAGGTACACAAATTATACAATATTTTTAACTATAAATTTTTATTTTTAATTGTTCCGAAGATTGAATCCAATGAAAGTTAAATAAAGTATTTCGAAAAATGTTAATTTTATAATATTTCTTGAAACTAATTTTGAGATTATTCATTAAATTTTTTGTTTGATGAAATTTAGATGGAATCACCAGTCACCGTGATTTTATCAATGGGTGTGTTTTCATATTTTATTTTTTTTTGAAGCACTCGTGGTATAATTTATAAATACCGTTTTTCAAAATAAGTAGTTAGAAATCATCTTGTATTTTCAGCGTTCAGAATTCATTTTCATAAGAAATCTTATGTTTCGAATTTTATAACTACATACATCTTAAATATATAGGTAACCAATATTTTTTACTATGAATTTCTATCTTCAATTTTTCCGTAGTTGAATCTGCACAAGTTAGGTAAAGTATATCGAAAAATTTCAATTTCAGTAATTCCTGCAACAAATTTTCAGATATTTTCATTAAACTTCTTGTTTTCTGATAAGGAAAGTCAAATTTTCGAGAATGTGAAATTTTCTACAAATTTGTGAAGAATTATTAAAATTATAATGACCTCGCTAGAAAGCAATACAATAGTCTTTATCATTTAGTTCTTTCATAATTCAATGAGAGTAACAGGGTGTGAATAATGTTTTCCGTTATCTATTCAAGTAGTTAATGAGGATTTAATGTTTACCTGAATCATTCCTACTTTGACTAGCGGGACTAGAGCTGCTATCCCTCCATCCCCTCCACAAAACAAAATACCACCAATTCAGAGAAAGTTGCCAATGGAAAGTACTCTAATGGATTTTCGTTTAAATTAACAAAATTATATGAAATAGATTTAGAAACAGCCAACGAAAAAATCCTTAATATGAATTCAAGATTTAGAAAAAGAAATTATCAAAATCAGTACTTTTTAAATATGATGTGCAGTAATTTCCTGACATATCTACCAGGTGTCCCTAGTTATCGTATACAGGCAATATCCAGCTTATTTGACAAGATAATAAAAAAATAGAAAATTTGCTTGGATAACATCAAAGTACTTTCCCAATGATGTGAAAAAATGTTCTTACATTTGACAGCCCTGTGGTAGCTACCCTTAATTTTTTTTTCAAATGGCACCCCCTGTATATTGTCAGTGAAAATTGCGTGTTATTCTATTTGGAATACAACGATAGCACATACTTGGTACTTTTTCATTAATAACAACAAAAACATTTTATGAAGTATGAATTGCAACCAAAATACCTACTATGCACACGAATCGCCGTAATTTTATCAATCGGTTTATTTTCATGTTTTTGCCAAATAATCACGCTTTCGTGGAAAAGAAAAGATTATCGATAAAATTTGAAGCACTCGTGGAATTACCTTTGATAATTTATAAATACTTACCGTTGTCTTGAAATCTGTAGTTAGGATTTTTTTTTACATAGGAAAATCTTATATTTTGAATTTTATAGGTTTTTCTTGAAAATTTAGGTTTACAATATTTTTTATTGAAAAATTCCATTTTTTCCGATGTTTGAATCTGTTGAGAGTGAGGTGAAGTATTTCGAAAAATTTCAATTTTTAATAATTACGGAAAAAAAATTTCAGAAATTTCAATTATTTTTTCTTTTGAGCAATGCGAACTTTCGACAATATGATATTTTCTTCAGAAAAACATTCAAGTTGTAATGTCCAACTCACTTTCCTGTCTAAAAGTGAGATAACAATCTTTATCTTTCAGTTTTCTAAGAATTTTATGCTCGAATAATTACTACAGTTTTGTAAGCAGGTACTGAATAATTCGAGTTCAAATAATTTCCTCCATTATCCAAGTAGCTACTAGCTAATGAGGATTAAATGTGTTCCAGAATAATATGTAAGTATGTAATACTTGTTTGTTGTTAGTTACATTGTGATGTTTTATTAAGTATGGTTTTTATATATTTTACAGGCTTGGTGTAATTTCCGATTTTATTGGAGGTTTGTCATCAAAAGGGCATTTTTTGCGCCATGTGCTGCACACAGCATAAATTTAACTGAAAATGATGCTGCTAAGGTTTCAAATGAAACAGTGGACTCTTTTGATATTGATGATTTAAAAGTAAAATAACTTATTTCCGCTTTATAAAGCGGAAATAAGTTATTTTTCTTTTTAATCATCAAGATGAATTTCCGACAAGTAAAGACTGAGACAATCAAACTCTTTTGATATTGTACAAGAACTTTATATATATTTCTCTTCATCCACAAGGAGATTGGAATGTTATAAAAAAGCATGATCCTCAGTTACATCTAAAACCCCTAAGTGATACTAGATGGTCAAGTAGAATTGATGCTAAAGTTTTATTTTATTCAAATATGTAATAGCCTTTTAGAAATTGCAGAAAATTATACTTTTAACATGGAAACTAGAAATAGACATTTCTCTTTTATTAAATATTCATTCTCTTAAATTTATTTGAAGTATAATAATTTCTTATGATGTTTCATTCCAGATTAATATTGTAAGCAAAATGATGCAAAGTGTAGCGATTGACATTAAAGTGTGCCAAAACTATTTGAAGAATTTAGTTGATCATTTCAAAAATTATAGGGATGATAATGTTCTCGAGTAAAAACTTGCGGAATCTGGAAAACTAGCGGCTGCTCTTGAGATAGATCAAGGTTTTTCTCTATTATATTCTGTAAGACGAAAGTATAAACCAAAATTTTTCGATTATGAACAGACGGATGAGGCACCTCAAGATTAAAAAATCGCTTTTAAAATAAATTTCTTTCTGAAAATAATTGATCAAAATTATTTGTGATATTCTTAAATTAAATGATAAATATCTATTAAAATGCTGTCATGCTCTTCAACAAAAGCTAACTGATTAGGAAAAAAAGAGGCTGACGTGAAAGAAAATGATTTATTCAACGAGATAAAAGCCCTAAGATTGTTTTCATTATCGGAAGCGAAAATCCTCTTGAAATTCTACAATATATTTTCGAATATAATCTTACTTCTTCTCTACCGAATCTTAGTATTGCCTCAAGAATCCTTCTCACTTTACCTGTGTCTGTTGCTTCTGGTAAGAGATCATTCACTGAATTAAAAATAATTGAAAACTTTTTGAAGTCTACCATGTCATGAGACAGATTTTCTGGATTGGCAATCTTAGATATAGAGCAAGAGATACTCGATAAAATTGATTGATTGATTATATAAAAAATTTTGCAACAGCCAAATCAAGAAAAACATCCATTCAATTTCTGCATTGATCCTAATTGAATGTTTATGCCTTCATGAATAATTTATAGAAGAATACAGCTTATAAGTTTTGAAACATATTAAAAATGTATTATGTTACAACTAACACCATAAAGTTCTTAAGGCAATAAAGGTTGCTGATAGATTTTCAACCATTTTACACTAAATTCTTAACAAAACAAAAAAAATTTCGATTATCAAGCAGTGCTTTTTTCCACCTCCCCCCTTTAAGGAGTTTGTGAAACAAAAAAAAATTACATGATTCGAGTGCATGAGGTACGATCTTCCAAAATATCCTCATTTATCTAGGTTACAGAAGTAGGAGAACATAGCACCGCTGAACACAGGGGAAAATTATAAAATTTGGTCAACTTTTTTTTATTACATTGAGCGAAATTCACCTGATTTCAAGAGCAAAGAAAAAGGAATAAAGATGAGAGTCCAAAGTCCTGAGCTAATACTGTTTATGGTTTATTGGAATTTTCACGAAGACGATCTTTTTTTCCTTCTGAGATCGTAGTTCTTGCAAAAATTGAATTTAATTTAAGTTTTAGGAAAAGAAATTTCTTCAAAAAAAACAAAAAAAATTTTACATTTATACAAAGTCCGTTTATTAAAATATAATATTTATTTTTTATATACATATATATATATATATATACAACATTGTATAGTCAATTTATCATATTCTCCCGAAATACAATACATGGCATTACTCATGAAACAACAGAAAAATATTACAATGTTCAGCATCCTTAAATCTAATCTGTACAAATTAACAACTATATCAATGAATATTTACACTTCACACCGTATCACTCCTTCGATAAAATAATAAATAAGGAACTCTATCTCCTTGACGTTTAAGAACATCTTCTTCCGTAACTCTGTTTATTTTAGAGTCATCAAACCTCAACCATGTATTATACCCCGAATGGAAAGTATCTGCTATATAATGCCCATAGCTGGCCTCCTTTCCTACATGGTATACTACAGATATTAATTTATATTGTCTCTCCGCTGAAGTATTCGTCCTTCCAGATAATATTTCAGAATCAATCTGCAGATTGATGGGAAATTCTATAGTCTTCATTATTTTAGTGCAGCCATTCATTCTGTATTCGAAGCATTTCAAATGTAATACTAAAACTACAGGCAACTTCTCTATCATCACTTGCTGCCATGCTTCAACCGGTTCTTTCGTTTTCGATGATGTCAGACCCTCTAGTTTGTTCTTGGTTGTAAGGCCTTCTAATGCTTCAGCTATGTTATTTGCTTTCTTAATATTTAATGGCAATGTTAGGAATGGTTCAATATTTTCTGAAGTTTCATCTCCGGTTTTATGGATTCTTGAACAGAGAAGTCCTCCGAATATATCACTAATCGGTGTCTTGTCCATTTGTATTTCTCTTGTTACATTCCCTTCTATTTTCACTTCTTCTTTAGCTGCTTGAATATTTTCGTCATGGCTAATCAATTTCATTATTTCCATCATTTCATCATTGAGCCCATTTAACAGAAGGCTCAAGAACTCTTCGGCGCCCTCTTGTCGGCCTTCAACAAGGAAAGAATCGCTACGTGTTCCGTTTAGCATCGTATAAAACGATGAGGCCTCAAACGAATTGCCATTATCTATATTGACGAAAGTTTGCTTCTTGTTCTTCTTTTTTGAACGTGACTTGCGTCTTACATTGGGCAGATTATCGAAGTTATTCATAAATTTACACCTGGAATAGTTGAATAATTAAAATACATATATAAAATTGTTATTCAATCAAAGTTGCAAATTATATTAATTTATACTTACATATTTTCACTCATTGTTATTGATTTCAGTGCATTATTGTGAGTGAAGTTCTCTGATAGCCGTTTGAGGAGATTACAAAGTGGTGGGCAAGCAAGTAAGGCTTGTAATATTGAGTTTATATAACAAAAGTTACTTCTGTTTCGTAAACCCCTGGGTTTAAAACTGGTTTGGGTCTCATCAATTTTATAGTTCTTGAGAAATTCTGAAAATTAAAAAATATTACTAACCATGATAGAAACAACCAAAGCATTCCACTTTTCATCAAGTAAAATGGGTTCAACTAAGTAAAATAATTATCTACTGTAGATGTAAGCAAATTGTTAGTTGAAAGTAAGATAAATATAAAAATAAAGATATGGTTTTGAACTCACCTCCTAACATATGAGTGGCTGAATCTATTTTTTCGACTACTTTTGTATGTTTTAAAGATGTTACATGTGAATCATTAATTTTATTGTGTATTTTTCCATTCGATATTGTTTTAACATCTTTATCGAATAGACTAGCCCATGATTTTTTATATACATTCACTGTGGACTCCTCAATTTTAGATTCATTTTTATTCGAGATGCTACTTTCAATTTTTTCAATTGTCCCATTTGAATCATTTTTAATTATCTGTGTATTATCTCTTGCAATAATTTCAATTGTTTTTACAGCTGAACTAGGGGGAGTTGAAGGTTTCGGATGTTTTCCTGTCATCTCATTTTGGATAATAGGTTTTGTAATTGATAATCCATTGTAATTGATCACAGATTTTCTACACTGATTTTCTGAAAAAGTTGATATTAGTTGATTCATTATTATATTACATATTCATATTGACCATAAATAATTATATTAAGATCTCTATACTCACTCGAAGAAAATTTTTGTTTAACTCTCCATGGTAATTTGAATTCACTAGAATTGGTAAATAATATGGTATTTATTCTACGGGCCTCTTCTTCTTCTAACGCAGTTAATTCTAAGAATTGTAGATTCTGAAAAAAATTACAATATAATAGTGGAAATCATTTTGGAAATTATAATATTTCTGTATATAGTATATCCAAAGTCACTTGAATTAGTCTATACAAACGCTTTTGCTGTTACATCCAAAATTAAACTATCTTATTCTACGGTGTTATAATTTGATTATTCTTTATTCTCGACCTGTAATATGCTATCAAGGAACGATATCAACGATGACGTTTGAGATGAAAATGCACGAAAATGTTTGAGATGAATTCGAAAATGTTCTGTCTGAAGATAAGACAAACTAGGGTAGAACAGGTGCATGACCTTGAGATCCTTGAATGACATCCAATTTTCTATGTCAAATTAGCAGCTACGTTGCCGAATTGAATTTTATTTCTTCGTTATTGTAAGGCAACATTTATATCCCTCAGTGGAAGCAGAAGGCTAAATGATAATGATGTACAGGGTGATTCACCGCGATGGCCTATTGTTTATGGAAAACTAATAATAATTTTACAAAATTACAAAAATTGAGTTGAAAAAAATATTTTTTTTGATACGGGTGACATTTTTGAGAAACCAATAACCAGGGTAGGATCCGTCTCTAAATTTTTGCTGCCCCCCCCCTGAAATATTGCATGGACAAAAAAATAAAAGATGAATTTGTTAACTATTCTTAAAAGCTGGCGTCACCACTGTAATGCACCTTCCAAACGTCTGCAAAAATTCTGCATCCATCATAGAATAACGAGCCACATCATCGCGAAAGTCTTATCTAAAACTCCAGCAGCAACTTAGATTAAAAAATTTGAATTTAAATTAGAGGAAACGGTAGAGTCCCGGAACGAGGACAATAAAAATTAACGGAGTGCATCCCAATTAACATAACGGATGATCTTCCAGAAACTTCAAATTAAAAAGAATACACACCAAATCAATTAATGGGGTGGCGCGACGGCGCGACCTAACAGGAGCGCGCTACCCGAAACAAGTTGTAAAAGATAATTAAACTCCATCCGTCAGGCGAGTCTAAGCGTACGCGCTGTAAACTGAAATAAACGATTTCATCCCCTATAAAAAAAGGCCATAAAGTGAAGGACTGCAATAAAAATGAAACTTATGCTAAATTTTTTTCCAATTATAATGATCTGTTCACAGGTATCGGAAGTTTGAAAGATGAGTAACACATAGAAGTTGATCCAAATATAACTCCAATAATTCAACCACCGCGAAAAATTCCATTCAATCTTCACGAAAAACTGAAACAAAAACTTCAAGACTTAGAAGACGAAAATATTATAGAGAAATTATCGGAGCCAACCGATTGGGTCAGCTCAATGGTAATCGTTCGTAAGCCCAATAATGATATAAGAATCTGCATTGACTACAAGGACTTGAATAAAGCCATAAAACGAGAACATTTCCATGTGCCATCATTAGAAGAATTAACGTACGAGTTATCAGGAGCTAAGTATTTCAGCACTCTAGATTGTAGTAACGGTTTTTGGCATGTTAAATTGGATGATCAAAGTAAGAAACTTACAACTTTCAATACTCCCTTCGGAAGATACTGTTTCAAAAGATTGCCATATGGTTTGCGTAATTCATCGGAAATATTTTTCAAACGTATAAGTGATTTATTTTCTTTGGCTAAAGGTATCAAAATTTATGTAGATGATATTTTAATATTTGCAAGAAGCATTGAGGAACATGACAAAATTTTAAAAATTGCATTGGCTATTTGTATAAAAAATAATATTAAACTGAACAAAAACAAATGTAAATTTGGCATTACCGAAATCAAATACATGGGTCATATATTAACTTCTAGTGGAATAAAACCAGATGAAGAAAAAATTAAAGCTATTGAATTTTATAAAACTCCTCCGAATAAAAAAGACGTAGAAATCATTTTAGGAATGATTACATATTTACAAAGATTTATTCCAAATGCATCTAGTATAACAGAACCGCTAAAAAATTTATTAAAATCAAATATTGAATTTCAATGGAATCATGAACAACAAAATTCATTCGAATCGTTAAAAAATATTATTTCAAAAGAACCTATATTAGGATATTTTCAACCGAATGAAGACATAATAATATCATGTGATGATGTAATATCTTCAAAAGGTCTTGGTACTTGTATCAAACAGAAAAATAAAATAATTGGCTATGCATCAAGGTCCTTGACAGAATCTTAAAAATCTTATGCGCAAATAGAAAAAGAAATGCTTCCAGTAGTATTCAGTTGTGAAAAATTTCATCAATATTTATTTGCAAATGGAGATATCACTATTGAAACTGATCATCGACTATTAATATCAATTTTCTCAAAACCTCTTGTTAAAACACCTCCTCGATTGCAAAGAATGCTTTTAAAACTTCAACCTTACCAATTTAAATTAGTATATAAACCGGGGAAGGAATTGAAAATTGCTGATGCTTTATCAAGAACCTATATTGATGAAGAATATGAATTTGCAAAAGATATTGATTTGCATATTTGCTCAATAATAAAGAATTTACCTGTATCAGATTTAAAAATAGAAAAGATCAAACAAATAATCGAAACTGACAGTCATTTGCAAAATTTAGTAATATTAATAAAAAATGGTTTTCCTAATAACAAAAAGAATTTAGAAAGTGACATGAAAGTTTATTGGTCCTATAGAGATGAATTAACTTTTATGGAAGGTTTAATATGCAAAGGTGACAAAATTTTAATACCTGAAGAATTAAGACAAGATACATTAAAACAATTACATATAGGACATATGGGTAAAAAAAAAATTTAAAACAGAGCTAGAGAACTAGTAATTTGGCCAAGTTTATCATTACAAATAGATAAATTGAGTGATTCTTGTGAAACTTGTAACCTATATAGAAAACAAAATGTAAAAGAACCTCTAATTAATCATGATATTCCTAATGAGCCGTGGATTAAAGTTGGAATCGATTTATTCTACTTCAATAAAAGAAATTATCTATTAGTGTTGGATTATTATTCTAAATTCATAGAAATATCTAATTTGAATATGAATACGACTACAAATAATATCAGGATTGTCGGAAGAGGACAGATTCAAATATCTAATTTTCAGGATTATCATGAATAAAACTGCAAAAATCAACGTCAGTAAAAAAGCATGTAAAGATATCACGTCAAAAAACCACTTATGCAAAATATTCAAAATAATCGCAATATACTTATATAAACACATTATTTTTTACTATGAATTTCTGTCACAAAAAGTTTCAAAACATGAAATAGCTAGAAGGACGGAAAAGTATTTTGGACAATTTTCATTTTCTAATAATTCCTTGAACGAATTCTTCAATTATTTTTGATTGATTTCAATTTTTATAGTTATCAGAAAAATATTAATGAAATGAAAAGAAAAAATATAATATGCCAACTCACCTCACTGCTAACTTCCGCTTCTATATCCAAAAAAGACATATTTAATATCTATAGAATTTTAAATTCAAAACACAAAAACACCTTTCACTCGAAAGCTCAAAATATTATGATGGCTTTGAAAACTTCTCTGAGTTTATATACTCTTTCTGACTTCACTTAATGACTTTACTTAATGACTCAACGAATTCATGCGCATGGAACTTCTTGTTTTGATATTTCATATTCTTCTTCTTTTTTATACTTATGTTTATATTTTAGTTATTATTATTTCAATGATATGATAAAAAAGTTATAATAATAGAATATTTATTTATCATTTCCATTTGAAAAAAGACACAGTAGAAAAACGAAAAAAATATAGAATTTTCACAGAAGTATGAAGCTGTACGTAGGTTGTTTCATATAAATGTACCATGGATCATAAAGAACAAAATTGTGTTGAAAAATTTGTTTTCAGCATTAGATCTCATATCAAAATCACCTACAGATGATAGTAAAAACATACTATTTCAAAAATTAAACAATAGAATTATTGAATGAGGATTGTCGTATGAGGACAGATTCAAATATCTAAATTTCAGAATTATAATGAATAAAACTGCAAGAATCAATGTCAGTTAAAAAGCATGTAAAGAACTATGTACATATATCACGTCAAAAAACAGCTTATGGAAAATATTCAAAACAATCGCAATATACTTATATGTACACATTATTTTTTACTATGAATTTCGGTCCCAAAAAGTTTCAAAACATGACATAGCTAAATGGGCGGAATAGTATTTTGGATCATCTTCATTTTTTAATAATTCCTTGAACGAATTCTTCAATAATTTTCCATTGATTTCAGTTTTTGAAATTGCACAATATACTTTTTCGGCAACCGTCCGGGAAGTTCTCACTTCCCGGACACTTTTTCTCTGAGAAAGTATTATTTCCCGGACTAGGCCGGAAAAGAATCATAGAATCGATAGACCGAAATAACGGCTGACAGTTCATATGAAATTAGTTGTCAAAAATTTGCATGTTTTTTGATCGCAATCGCAATAAAATATGGAGAGCAGCGGCGATAGTGTTATTTTACATGGTTGCCGAAAAAATATTGTACGCAACACGCCCGAAAATGGTTTTTTTGGACACACAGACTTCCAGGACTCGCTTACGCTCTTCCTGGAATTTTGTCTATTCGTCCAAAAAAACCTTATTTTCCGGACTTGTTACGTAAATTACTATTTTCTACAACTATAAAAATTTCAATAATTCGAGTAATATCGATATTTTTACTCTTACATATTTCGATAAATTTCGATAGTGTCAGAAAATATCGAAAGCTGTTTGTCCCTTTCCCTAAATCAAACTAGTAATGAATTGCGCAGGTGCACATTTCGTATCCAATCCCGTTAGTCGTGTACTTGTTTGAGTACATAAAGGTACAGGTACGCTAACTAGTTTAGTATCAGTTTGACAGTGTTGAAAGTGTGGGGATTACAGATTCCTGCGTTACCATCATGGTGGCGCGGCCAACCAGGTTAACGCTTCCCCCAACAGAGGGCGCAACAATCTATTTAAGCCTCGAAGTACACATCTTAAACGGAGTTAAGCCAAAGATTCCCAGTTAAATATGAACCTACTTCATGTAGCACAAGTCGTCACGCTGTCCCAAAACTGGTGACCCCGACGTGATCAACGTCAACTTAATGAGTGACAGGGACGATTTGGTCGACTAACACCAGACGCCAGGACGCCAGACGCCAAGATGCCGAATCCATCCGCCGCAGCACCCACTCCCGGAATACTCGCACGCCTCCAAATCCCGGCGTTCACCCCAGAGGACCCAGAAGTATGATTCCAGCAGGTCGAGTGGACACTTGAAGATTTCGGGCTAACGGACAGCTTAGCGAAATTTCGGCAGGTGATCAAATCCCTAGACGGCAGGTACGCGAAGGAGGTTCGCGACCTGATAATCAACCCGCCAGCACAAAAGCCGTACGAGACACTGGAGGAGCAGCTTCTCCAACGCCTGGGGAAATCACAGGCCCAAAAGACGCGACAACTGCTGGAGAGAGTCGAAATTGGAGACCGGAAGCCTTCACATTTCCTGCGGTATCTCCAACAGCTCGCTGGGGACAACGCCGCTGACGAGATCGTCCGCGCCCTGTGGATGGAGCGGATCAACCCCTTCGCTCGCGCCAGCATCGCCGCGCAGGCTGCCCAACCCAACGTGACCCTGGACGACCTGGCCAAGACCGCAGATTGCGTAATGGAAGCGCTAGGTACCGTCACGCCACAACAGGTGTCTGCGGTGTCACCTCGGGTGTCACAAAGCGAATCACAGCTTTGTGAAGTGTTGAAGAGGTTGTCGGTGCGCCTCGACGAACAAAGTCGCGAGTTAAACGATCTTCGTGCGGAAGTGCGCGGTCACTCGCGGAACCACGATGGTCCTACATCGCGTACTACAGGGAAACGGCAAAGGCAGTCGCTGAACGCGGCAGGCGAAAGCTGCCCCAACACACGCCGCTTGTTTTTGAGGGACCGAAACAGTGGAGAAAACTTTTTGATCCACACCGGCGCAGACTTGTGCGTGTTTCCGCGACGTCTAGTGAAAGGCCGACGGGTAAAAACCGGTTATGAGCTAACCGCGGCTAACGGTAGTGCGATCGATACGTATGGCTCAATTCCACTGACACTTAACCTCGGTCTCCGCCGTGATTTCGCGTGGAATTTCGTCATCGCGGACGTGTCCAAGGCCATCATCGGGGTGGATTTTCTGACTCATTACGATCTCCTCGTGGATCTGCGCAACGGACTCTTACTTGACCGATCCACGAGTCTCAGTGCGCGACTATCGCCGGAATTCGAACATCCGCAGGCGATACGCGCTATCACGCGTTGCTCCAGCAGTTCCCGGAGCTGACGCGCCCCGATGGCGCTTGCAAAGCAGCGGATGTGAAACACCGTACAGTGCATCACATCCACACCACACCAGGACAATCCGTCTTCCAGAAGCCACGTCGCCTAGCCGCGGACCGTTACCTCGCCGCTAGGAAGGAGTTCGAGTCCATGCTCCAATTGGGGATTTGTCGCCCATCGAAGAGCAGTTGGGCTTCGCCACTCCACATGGTGCCAAAGAAGGGAGACGAATGGCGCCCTTGTGGAGACTACCGGGGACTAAACGCGCGCACTTTACCAGACCGGTATCCAGTGCGCCACATCCAGGACTTCGCCCAAATGCTCCGTGGAAAGTCAATTTTTTCCACCATTGACCTGGTACGAGCGTACCATCATATCCCGGTGGCCCCTGAAGACGTGGAGAAGACGGCGATCACCACTCCGTTCGGATTATTCGAATTCCCGGGAATGAGCTTTGGACTACGAAACGCCGCTCAAACATTCCAGCGGTTCATCGACGAGGTTCTCCGGGGACTCGACTTCGTGTATGCCTATATTGACGACCTACTGGTGGCCTCCTCGTCCGAGGAAGAGCATCATGAACACCTACGCATTCTATTCGAACGTCTCCAGCGGTACGGAATTGTCGTCAATTCAGCGAAATGTTACTTTGGCGCTAAGGAAGTAAAGTTCTTGGGGTACCTAGTATCTGGTAATGGAACAAAACCACTCCCCGAGAAAGTCGCTGCCATCCGCGAATATCCCAGGCCAACAACAGCAAAAGATCTCCGACAATTCCTTGGCATGTTGAACTTCTACAGGCGTTTCATGCCCGGAACTGCTAAGACCCAGGCACCACTCAATGACCTGCTCCAAGGAAACATCAAATAGAAGACACCAGTGAATTGGAACAATTACGCTGATGCCGCATTCGCCGCATGCAAGGAAGAACTTGCAAAAGCGACACTTCTGGCACACCCCGAACTTGGCGCCGAGGTCTCCTTGGTTTGTGATGCATCGGACCACACCATTGGAGCTGCACTGCATCAACGGGTTGGCAACGAGTGGGAACCACTCGGTTTTTTTTCGAAGAAGCTGGCTGGCGCTGAGTGCAAGTACAGCGCCTACGATCGGGAACTCCTGGCCATCTACAAGTCGGTCAAGTACTTCCGACACATGGTTGAAGGACGCCACTTCTTCATTTTAACTGACCATAAGCCGCTGACCTTCGCCTTCAGTCAAAAGTCCGATCAATGCTCTACACGCCGATACCGCCACCTGGACTTCATCGGGCAGTTCACCACAGATATCCGGCATATATCCGGAAAAGAAAACGTCGTCGCAGATGCCCTTTCCAGGGTGGACGAAATCGCAGCACCACTCGACTTCGAGGCCCTCGCAGCATCCCAGCAATGTGACCCAGAGCTCCAGGAGTTCCGCCAGAAGCAAGACTCTGGCTTACTTCTACGCCAAGTCACGATACCAGGATCCAACGCTGCCGTCTTCTGCGATATATCCACCACTAAGGCACGACCCTTCCTGACGGCTCCATTCCGGAAACCAGCTTTTGACGCCATCCACGGCCTGTCCCATCCAGGCGCCAAGGCCACCACAAAGCTGATGAGCCAACGATACGTCTGGCCCTCCATTTCCAGAGATTGCCGAGCGTGGTCCCGAGTCTGCATCCAATGCCAGCGGTCAAAGGTGTCACGACATGTTTCGTCTCCGATCGGTAACTTCACACCGCCGTCGAGCCGTTTCGAACATGTGCACATCGACCTGATCGTGATGCCATTTTCCAAAGGATATCGGTATTGCCTCACCTGCGTCGATCGATTTTCTCGATGGCCAGAAGCGATACCGCTCCAAGACCAGACAGCAGAAACCGTCGCCCGAGCATTTTACACTAACTGGGTTGCCAGGTTTGGCGTCCCGCTCCGGGTAACTACAGACCAAGGACGGCAATTCGAGTCCTACCTATTTCGCTGCTTGAACAAGCTACTAGGGACGGACCACCTCAGAACCACGGCGTACCACCCGGCCGCCAACGGAATGGTCGAGCGACTCCACCGTCAGCTCAAAGCTTCCATTAAATGCTTGGACTCTGACACATGGGTCCACACACTACCCACTGCACTACTGGGGATCCGCGCCGCTTGGAAAGAAGATCTCCAATCCACCGCTGCTGAGATGATATACGGAGAACCACTCCGTCTTCCTGGCGAGTTCCTGGGTTCGACGTCGACGATGAACCTGGATAACTCCGACGATTTCGTTCGCGACCTGCGCCAGCACTTTCAGGCGCTCCGACCAGTCAGTGGCACCAGGCACGGTGAGCGGAAGATCTTCGTCTTTAAAGATCTCGCCACCGCATCCCACGTCTTCGTAAGGCACGACGCCGTTCGACGTCCGCTCCAGCACCCATACGATGGACCGTTCGAGGTGGTTTCTCGAGCCGAAAAGCACTACACCCTCCGAATTCACGGTACCAACGTCCGGGTCTCGATCGACAGGCTGAAACCAGCCTACATCGCGGTCAGCGAAAATTCACCGGAGGACGCTGTAAATTCGAACGAGGACGATGAAGACGAAGGAATTCTTCTCTTTTTACCAGGCGAGAACTCACCCCCGGCCCAACAACCCATCCCACCTGCTCCAGCAGAACCAGAGGCAGCAACGCAAGCGCCAGCAGTACGACGACCTTACACGACCAGATCAGGTCGGCAAGTTCGTTTCCCCGAGCGTTTCCAGGCGGGGATGTAATATATCGTTAATCACTAGCAAGGGGGTACTGTGGGGATTACAGATTTCTGCGTTACCATCATGGTGGCGCGGCCAACCAGGTTAACGCTTCCCCCAACAGAGGGCGCAACAATCTATTTAAGCCTCGAAGTACACATCTTAAACGGAGTTAAGCCAAAGATTCCCAGTTAAATATGAACCTACTTCATGTAGCACAAGTCGACACGCTGTCCCAAAAAAAGCAGAGCAGTAAATTTTGAAGCCGAAAAGATGTCTTTAGACCATCTATATGAATTCAACTTCGAAAAGTTGTACAACGATTGTACAGAAAGGTAATGCTTTTACATCATTTTTTTCTTTAAGTATTTTTGAAACGATATAATCAAATTTTATCTTTAGTTTCTGAATGTTTCGTTCTTATAAAGAAATTTTTGTTCAATAATTGTTTTGAAATGAACAAAAACCATATTGTACCTACAAACAGTGAATTAATATGTACTTTTTTTTTCCTAGGGGTATAACATTCGAAGAGGATTGCAGCGTATGTTTGAGCAGATTAACAGGAGAATTGTACCTTACGGACTGCAGACATTCATTCCACAAGGAGTGTATCGACAGGTGGTGCTCCAGTTCCAAATGTTGTCCCATGTGCAGGACAAATTTAGTTTTCGAAGAAACCTGCAGTATCTTCGATACAAATTGGAAACCTGTCAATATCCATCGGTTCGATAAGATGGACAGTGATGAAGAAGATGATGAGAGTGGAGAAGATGATGAGAGTGAAACTGAAGAAGAAAAAGAAGAGAATGAAGGAGAAAACGAATGCCAAACCGAGTGCCAAACCAACGAGGAAAATTAATTTTACATCTCTGTTCGACACAACCTGTAACATTTTTGAGAGAAATAAATCATAAATTGTGTTATATTCAAAACATTTGTTTTTTTTTTTCATCTTATTTTTCCTAACTTTAACTAAGTGTCATTTCAATCAGAAATAGCTCTCGTTTGTCTTATGAGTGTGATTTATTATAAATAAAACAATTTTAAAAAATACTCTCATTAGGTGTACAACTTTGCTTCCGCCGTTTTGCAATAGATAGCTATAGAGGTAAGTGGTAAGTGATAGTCGAAAGATAGCCTACAAGAGGCACTTACTACAGACGAGTTGTAACAAAATCGACTAATAATCCGAGTAATCAAACAGTTTTCCATAAATAATAAACAGCTAAGGATATTGGATTGGCAATGATAGACATATTTTTTTTATATGTAATGGAAATTTCTGATATGCTCATTCCTAATGATCCAAGAATAAGAGCCAATTTGGTTGTAAGAGATAAAACGATATTCGGTATTTTATTGATCTACAAAAGTATGTTAGAGTCAGATTTTCGGCCTAAATATTAGGTGTACAACTTTGCTTCCGTCGTTTTGCAATAGATGGCTGTAGCTGTAAGGGGTAGTCGAAATAAATAGATCAAAGATGTCATACAATAAGCTTAAGTATTTGTGAACATAGCGCTATTGAAATATTAGTCGATTTTTGTCTCCATCATAAAGTTATTCTCGTTTAAACATTTTTGGATCGCGTCAAAAGATGACCAGTTTTTCCAACGCGGGATTCGTACGCTTTTCGAAAGATGGAAGAAAGTAGTCGCCAGAGATGGACAATACTTTGGATCATAAATGTATATCCAGTTTTTTACAATAAAGCCTCGAATTTCGGGAAAAAAACGGCGAAAGCAAAGTTGTACGCGTATGTATATTGAAGGAATTCCTTTGTTCTAACGTAATAACCAAGAGACAACCAATCAGAGAACACAAGATCGGTAAATTTCGATCCAGAAGCAGAAACCGCACAAGCGACCACGAGCAGATTTACTGGATATGATTTATGATACAGTACCTTGCACCGCCACCTCCGTGAGATTCGAAATGGAATAATAATTCATGGTTAGAATAGACTCAACGCCGATTTCTATCTGGAAATATTTACACCAAAAGATGTCCGTAACCTATATTTTAATATTATTATAAATATTCTTTCGATCTTTCAAATGTAATTATGAATTTATTCAAATGATAGACCTAATCGACCTGTATATTGAAATGAGGACATAAATCGTCCGATTCTAATGATATTTTTCGGAGAATATGGAAATGACATGCGAAAAATTTGAAATTGAGTCATTGAGTGTGTGGAATTTTCTACAGAAAATTTTTATTATAAACACATCATTTAATATGGAAAAACGATCAGATATGGAATCGTTTGCTTCTGTTTTTTCACGTGATCTTCATTTTGTCAAAATGAATGTTTCCGAATATTTTGATGGCTTCTTTGATTTGGCTAATTTTTAATTGATATCTATTATTAGTTGGTATTAAATAGAGTTAAATTTCATCCCTTTGAAACTGTATGCGTGAAAAGTATACTGTCAGACCCTGTACAAAACATGAAATGCGAAACATTTTGAAAACTTTATGTTTTGGGCACAACAAAAATTGAAGACTACCCACTAGTCTATCCGACAGGTAGAAAGAAATCAGCGCATGCCATTTAAAAAAATTGACTTATTGACATTTTCAAAGAGTCATTTTTAAAAAATTGCAGTTTCTTTCAGACCACCAGTAGAGTGATACGTAAATTTTCAGAAGACTTGAAAACTTTTCGGGAATCAATAAAAATATCGTACAATTACCTTGAACGGTTTTCAAGATTTAGTTTAGTTCAAAGCTTTTTATCCAAGAAATTCGTCAAAAAAAGTGGCCTACGTTAAAAAGTATCACAGATAAATTGTGACAAGTATTCGAAATCAGAACTTCATGGAGATTCTGAGTATGATATAAAAATTGGTCATTCTCATACACTGGTTATTTGTTTTACTAGGCAGCAAAGTAGTACACTGACTGTCGCAGCTGATAGTTCAGGAATTTTTCTTCGATTGATATTGTCTTTACAAATTATTAGAATTTCCACATAACTATGTATTGCTCATACTGTGGGAAATATTATTTCTCATGGCACTTTGCCCACACCTCGCTACGCTACTTTTCATAGCAGTTGTAGGAAATAGTATATTGTGCAACAAGTGGGGAAAGTTCAACATTTCTCGCGAGTGTGGAAGTTTGTGGCAAGAGCCTGAAAGGCGAGTGCCGCAAACACACGAGCGAGAAAAGGACTTTCTCCACATGTTGCACAATATACTTTTTCGGCAACCGTCCGGGAAGTTCTCACTTCCCGGACACTTTTTCTCTGAGAAAGTATTATTTCCCGGACTAGGCCGGAAAAGAATCATAGAATCGATAGACCGAAATAACGGCTTACAGTTCATATGAAATTAGTTGTCAAAAATTTGCATGTTTTTTGATCGCAATCGCAATAAAATATGGAAAGCAGCGGCGATAGTGTTATTTTACATGGTTGCCGAAAAAATATTGTACGCAACACGCCCGAAAATGGTTTTTTTGGACACACAGACTTCCAGGACTTGCTTACGCTCTTCCTGGAATTTTGTCTATTCGTCCAAAAAAACCTTATTTTCCGGACTTGTTACGTAAATTACTATTTCCTACAACTATAAAAATTTCAATAATTCGAGTAATATCGATATTTTCACTCTTACATATTTCGATAAATTTCGATAGTGTCAGAAAATATCGAAAGCTGTTTGTCCCTTTCCCTAAATCAAACTAGTAATGAATTGCGCAGGTGCACATTTCGTATCCAATCCCGTTAGTCGTGTACTTGTTTGAGTACATAAAGATACAGGTACGCTAACTAGTTTAGTATCAGTTTGACAGTGTTGAAAGCAGAGCAGTAAATTTTGAAGCCGAAAAGATGTCTTTAGACCATCTATATGAATTCAACTTCGAAAAGTTGTACAACGATTGTACAGAAAGGTAATGCTTTTACATCATTTTTTTCTTTAAGTATTTTTGAAACGATATAATCAAATTTTATCTTTAGTTTCTGAATGTTTCGTTCTTATAAAGAAATTTTTGTTCAATAATTGTTTTGAAATGAACAATAACCATATTGTACCTACAAACAGTGAATTAATATGTACTTTTTTTTTCCTAGGGGTATAACATTCGAAGAGGATTGCAGCGTATGTTTGAGCAGATTAACAGGAGAATTGTACCTTACGGACTGCAGACATTCATTCCACAAGGAGTGTATCGACAGGTGGTGCTCCAGTTCCGAATGTTGTCCCATGTGCAGGACAAATTTAGTTTTCGAAGAAACCTGCAGTATCTTCGATACAAATTGGAAACCTGTCAATATCCATCGGTTCGATAAGATGGACAGTGATGAAGAAGATGATGAGAGTGGAGAAGATGATGAGAGTGGAGAAGATGATGAGAGTGAAACCAGGTTAACGCTTCCCCCAACAGAGGGCGCAACAATCTATTTAAGCCTCGAAGTACACATCTTAAACGGAGTTAAGCCAAAGATTCCCAGTTAAATATGAACCTACTTCATGTAGCACAAGTCGACACGCTGTCCCAAAAAAAGCAGAGCAGTAAATTTTGAAGCCGAAAAGATGTCTTTAGACCATCTATATGAATTCAACTTCGAAAAGTTGTACAACGATTGTACAGAAAGGTAATGCTTTTACATCATTTTTTTCTTTAAGTATTTTTGAAACGATATAATCAAATTTTATCTTTAGTTTCTGAATGTTTCGTTCTTATAAAGAAATTTTTGTTCAATAATTGTTTTGAAATGAACAAAAACCATATTGTACCTACAAACAGTGAATTAATATGTACTTTTTTTTTCCTAGGGGTATAACATTCGAAGAGGATTGCAGCGTATGTTTGAGCAGATTAACAGGAGAATTGTACCTTACGGACTGCAGACATTCATTCCACAAGGAGTGTATCGACAGGTGGTGCTCCAGTTCCAAATGTTGTCCCATGTGCAGGACAAATTTAGTTTTCGAAGAAACCTGCAGTATCTTCGATACAAATTGGAAACCTGTCAATATCCATCGGTTCGATAAGATGGACAGTGATGAAGAAGATGATGAGAGTGGAGAAGATGATGAGAGTGAAACTGAAGAAGAAAAAGAAGAGAATGAAGGAGAAAACGAATGCCAAACCGAGTGCCAAACCAACGAGGAAAATTAATTTTACATCTCTGTTCGACACAACCTGTAACATTTTTGAGAGAAATAAATCATAAATTGTGTTATATTCAAAACATTTGTTTTTTTTTTTCATCTTATTTTTCCTAACTTTAACTAAGTGTCATTTCAATCAGAAATAGCTCTCGTTTGTCTTATGAGTGTGATTTATTATAAATAAAACAATTTTAAAAAATACTCTCATTAGGTGTACAACTTTGCTTCCGCCGTTTTGCAATAGATAGCTATAGAGGTAAGTGGTAAGTGATAGTCGAAAGATAGCCTACAAGAGGCACTTACTACAGACGAGTTGTAACAAAATCGACTAATAATCCGAGTAATCAAACAGTTTTCCATAAATAATAAACAGCTAAGGATATTGGATTGGCAATGATAGACATATTTTTTTTATATGTAATGGAAATTTCTGATATGCTCATTCCTAATGATCCAAGAATAAGAGCCAATTTGGTTGTAAGAGATAAAACGATATTCGGTATTTTATTGATCTACAAAAGTATGTTAGAGTCAGATTTTCGGCCTAAATATTAGGTGTACAACTTTGCTTCCGTCGTTTTGCAATAGATGGCTGTAGCTGTAAGGGGTAGTCGAAATAAATAGATCAAAGATGTCATACAATAAGCTTAAGTATTTGTGAACATAGCGCTATTGAAATATTAGTCGATTTTTGTCTCCATCATAAAGTTATTCTCGTTTAAACATTTTTGGATCGCGTCAAAAGATGACCAGTTTTTCCAACGCGGGATTCGTACGCTTTTCGAAAGATGGAAGAAAGTAGTCGCCAGAGATGGACAATACTTTGGATCATAAATGTATATCCAGTTTTTTACAATAAAGCCTCGAATTTCGGGAAAAAAACGGCGAAAGCAAAGTTGTACGCGTATGTATATTGAAGGAATTCCTTTGTTCTAACGTAATAACCAAGAGACAACCAATCAGAGAACACAAGATCGGTAAATTTCGATCCAGAAGCAGAAACCGCACAAGCGACCACGAGCAGATTTACTGGATATGATTTATGATACAGTACCTTGCACCGCCACCTCCGTGAGATTCGAAATGGAATAATAATTCATGGTTAGAATAGACTCAACGCCGATTTCTATCTGGAAATATTTACACCAAAAGATGTCCGTAACCTATATTTTAATATTATTATAAATATTCTTTCGATCTTTCAAATGTAATTATGAATTTATTCAAATGATAGACCTAATCGACCTGTATATTGAAATGAGGACATAAATCGTCCGATTCTAATGATATTTTTCGGAGAATATGGAAATGACATGCGAAAAATTTGAAATTGAGTCATTGAGTGTGTGGAATTTTCTACAGAAAATTTTTATTATAAACACATCATTTAATATGGAAAAACGATCAGATATGGAATCGTTTGCTTCTGTTTTTTCACGTGATCTTCATTTTGTCAAAATGAATGTTTCCGAATATTTTGATGGCTTCTTTGATTTGGCTAATTTTTAATTGATATCTATTATTAGTTGGTATTAAATAGAGTTAAATTTCATCCCTTTGAAACTGTATGCGTGAAAAGTATACTGTCAGACCCTGTACAAAACATGAAATGCGAAACATTTTGAAAACTTTATGTTTTGGGCACAACAAAAATTGAAGACTACCCACTAGTCTATCCGACAGGTAGAAAGAAATCAGCGCATGCCATTTAAAAAAATTGACTTATTGACATTTTCAAAGAGTCATTTTTAAAAAATTGCAGTTTCTTTCAGACCACCAGTAGAGTGATACGTAAATTTTCAGAAGACTTGAAAACTTTTCGGGAATCAATAAAAATATCGTACAATTACCTTGAACGGTTTTCAAGATTTAGTTTAGTTCAAAGCTTTTTATCCAAGAAATTCGTCAAAAAAAGTGGCCTACGTTAAAAAGTATCACAGATAAATTGTGACAAGTATTCGAAATCAGAACTTCATGGAGATTCTGAGTATGATATAAAAATTGGTCATTCTCATACACTGGTTATTTGTTTTACTAGGCAGCAAAGTAGTACACTGACTGTCGCAGCTGATAGTTCAGGAATTTTTCTTCGATTGATATTGTCTTTACAAATTATTAGAATTTCTACAAAACTATGTATTGCTCATACTGTGGGAAATATTATTTCTCACGGCACTTTGCCCACACCTCGCTACGCTACTTTTCATAGCAGTTGTAGGAAATAGTATATTGTGCAACAAGTGGGGAAAGTTCAACATTTCTCGCGAGTGTGGAAGTTTGTGGCAAGAGCCTGAAAGGCGAGTGCCGCAAACACACGAGCGAGAAAAGGACTTTCTCCACATGTTGCACAATATACTTTTTCGGCAACCGTCCGGGAAGTTCTCACTTCCCGGACACTTTTTCTCTGAGAAAGTATTATTTCCCGGACTAGGCCGGAAAAGAATCATAGAATCGATAGACCGAAATAACGGCTGACAGTTCATATGAAATTAGTTGTCAAAAATTTGCATGTTTTTTGATCGCAATCGCAATAAAATATGGAAAGCAGCGGCAATAGTGTTATTTTACATGGTTGCCGAAAAAATATTGTACGCAACACGCCCGAAAATGGTTTTTTTGGACACACAGACTTCCAGGACTCGCTTACGCTCTTCCTGGAATTTTGTCTATTCGTCCAAAAAAACCTTATTTTCCGGACTTGTTACGTAAATTACTATTTCCTACAACTATAAAAATTTCAATAATTCGAGTAATATCGATATTTTTACTCTTACATATTTCGATAAATTTCGATAGTGTCAGAAAATATCGAAAGCTGTTTGTCCCTTTCCCTGAATCAAACTAGTAATGAATTGCGCAGGTGCACATTTCGTATCCAATCCCGTTAGTCGTGTACTTGTTTGAGTACATAAAGGTACAGGTACGCTAACTAGTTTAGTATCAGTTTGACAGTGTTGAAAGCAGAGCAGTAAATTTTGAAGCCGAAAAGATGTCTTTAGACCATCTATATGAATTCAACTTCGAAAAGTTGTACAACGATTGTACAGAAAGGTAATGCTTTTACATCATTTTTTTCTTTAAGTATTTTTGAAACGATATAATCAAATTTTATCTTTAGTTTCTGAATGTTTCGTTCTTATAAAGAAATTTTTGTTCAATAATTGTTTTGAAATGAACAATAACCATATTGTACCTACAAACAGTGAATTAATATGTATTCTTTTTTTCCTAGGGGTATAACATTCGAAGAGGATTGCAGCGTATGTTTGAGCAGATTAACAGGAGAATTGTACCTTACGGACTGCAGACATTCATTCCACAAGGAGTGTATCGACAGGTGGTGCTCCAGTTCCGAATGTTGTCCCATGTGCAGGACAAATTTAGTTTTCGAAGAAACCTGCAGTATCTTCGATACAAATTGGAAACCTGTCAATATCCATCGGTTCGATAAGATGGACAGTGATGAAGAAGATGATGAGAGTGGAGAAGATGATGAGAGTGGAGAAGATGATGAGAGTGAAACTGAAGAAGAAAAAGAAGAGAATGAAGGAGAAAACGAATGCCAAACCGAGTGCCAAACCAACGAGGAAAATTAATTTTACATCTCTGTTCGACACAACCTGTAACATTTTTGAGAGAAATAAATCATAAATTGTGTTATATTTAAAACATTTGTTTTTTTTTTTCATCTTATTTTTCCTAACTTTAACTAAGTGTCATTTCAATCAGAAATAGCTCTCGTTTGTCTTATGAGTGTGATTTATTATAAATAAAACAATTTTAAAAAATACTCTCATTAGGTGTACAACTTTGCTTCCGCCGTTTTGCAATAGATAGCTATAGAGGTAAGTGGTAAGTGATAGTCGAAAGATAGCCTACAAGAGGCACTTACTACAGACGAGTTGTAACAAAATCGACTAATAATCCGAGTAATCAAACAGTTTCCCATAAATAATAAACAGCTAAGGATATTGGATTGGCAATGATAGACATATTTTTTTTATATGTAATGGAAATTTCTGATATGCTCATTCCTAATGATCCAAGAATAAGAGCCAATTTGGTTGTAAGAGATAAAACGATATTCGGTATTTTATTGATCTACAAAAGTATGTTAGAGTCAGATTTTCGGCCTAAATATTAGGTGTACAACTTTGCTTCCGTCGTTTTGCAATAGATGGCTGTAGCTGTAAGGGGTAGTCGAAATAAATAGATCAAAGATGTCATACAATAAGCTTAAGTATTTGTGAACATAGCGCTATTGAAATATTAGTCGATTTTTGTCTCCATCATAAAGTTATTCTCGTTTAAACATTTTTGGATCGCGTCAAAAGATGACCAGTTTTTCCAACGCGGGATTCGTACGCTTTTCGAAAGATGGAAGAAAGAAGTCGCCAGAGATGGACAATACTTTGGATCATAAATGTATATCCAGTTTTTTACAATAAAGCCTCGAATTTCGGGAAAAAAACGGCGAAAGCAAAGTTGTACGCGTATGTATATTGAAGGAATTCCTTTGTTCTAACGTAATAACCAAGAGACAACCAATCGGAGAACACAAGATCGGTAAATATCGATCCAGAAGCAGAAACCGCACAAGCCACCACGAGCAGATTTACTGGATATGATTTATGATACAGTACCTTGCACCGCCACCTCCGTGAGATTCGAAATGGAATAATAATTCATGGTTAGAATAGACTCAACGCCGATTTCTATCTGGAAATATTTACACCAAAAGATGTCCGTAACCTATATTTTAATATTATTATAAATATTCTTTCGATCTTTCAAATGTAATTATGAATTTATTCAAATGATAGACCTAATCGACCTGTATATTGAAATGAGGACATAAATCGTCCGATTCTAATGATATTTTTCGGAGAATATTGAAATGACATGCGAAAAATTTGAAATTGAGTCATTGAGTGTGTGGAATTTTCTACAGAAAATTTTTATTATAAACACATCATTTAATATGGAAAAACGATCAGATATGGAATCGTTTGCTTCTGTTTTTTCACGTGATCTTCATTTTGTCAAAATGAATGTTTCCGAATATTTTGATGGCTTCTTTGATTTGGCTAATTTTTAATTGATATCTATTATTAGTTGGTATTAAATAGAGTTAAATTTCATTTCTTTGAAACTGTATGCGTGAAAAGTATACTGTCAGACCCTGTACAAAACATGAAATGCGAAACATTTTGAAAACTTTATGTTTTGGGCACAACAAAAATTGAAGACTACCCACTAGTCTATCCGACAGGTAGAAAGAAATCAGCGCATGCCATTTAAAAAAATTGACTTATTGACATTTTCAAAGAGTCATTTTTAAAAAATTGCAGTTTCTTTCAGACCACCAGTAGAGTGATACGTAAATTTTCAGAAGACTTGAAAACTTTTCGGGAATCAATAAAAATATCGTACAATTACCTTGAACGGTTTTCAAGATTTAGTTTAGTTCAAAGCTTTTCATCCAAGAAATTCGTCAAAAAAAGTGGCCTACGTTAAAAAGTATCACAGATAAATTGTGACAAGTATTCGAAATCAGAACTTCATGGAGATTCTGAGTATGATATAAAAATTGGTCATTCTCATACACTGGTTATTTGTTTTACTAGGCCCAAAGTAGTACACTGACTGTCGCAGCTGATAGTTCAGGAATTTTTCTTCGATTGATATTGTCTTTACAAATTATTAGAATTTCCACAAAACTATGTATTGCTCATACTGTGGGAAATATTATTTCTCACGGCACTTTGCCCACACCTCGCTACGCTACTTTTCATAGCAGTTGTAGGAAATAGTATATTGTGCAACAAGTGGGGAAAGTTCAACATTTCTCGCGAGTGTGGAAGTTTGTGGCAAGAGCCTGAAAGGCGAGTGCCGCAAACACACGAGCGAGAAAAGGACTTTCTCCACATGTTGCACAATATACTTTTTCGGCAACCGTCCGGGAAGTTCTCACTTCCCGGACACTTTTTCTCTGAGAAAGTATTATTTCCCGGACTAGGCCGGAAAAGAATCATAGAATCGATAGACCGAAATAACGGCTGACAGTTCATATGAAATTAGTTGTCAAAAATTTGCATGTTTTTTGATCGCAATCGCAATAAAATATGGAGAGCAGCGGCGATAGTGTTATTTTACATGGTTGCCGAAAAAATATAGTACGCAACACGCCCGAAAATGGTTTTTTTGGACACACAGACTTCCAGGACTCGCTTACGCTCTTCCTGGAATTTTGTCTATTCGTCCAAGAAAACCTTATTTTCCGGACTTGTTACGTAAATTACTATTTCCTACAACTATAAAAATTTTAATAATTCGAGTAATATCGATATTTTTACTCTTACATATTTCGATAAATTTCGATAGTGTCAGAAAATATCGAAAGCTGTTTGTCCCTTTCCCTAAATCAAACTAGTAATGAATTGCGCAGGTGCACATTTCGTATCCAATCCCGTTAGTCGTGTACTTGTTTGAGTACATAAAGGTACAGGTACGCTAACTAGTTTAGTATCAGTTTGACAGTGTTGAAAGCAGAGCAGTAAATTTTGAAGCCGAAAAGATGTCTTTAGACCATCTATATGAATTCAACTTCGAAAAGTTGTACAACGATTGTACAGAAAGGTAATGCTTTTACATCATTTTTTTCTTTAAGTATTTTTGAAACGATATAATCAAATTTTATCTTTAGTTTCTGAATGTTTCGTTCTTATAAAGAAATTTTTGTTCAATAATTGTTTTGAAATGAACAATAACCATATTGTACCTACAAACAGTCAATTAATATGTACTTTTTTTTTCCTAGGGGTATAACATTCGAAGAGGATTGCAGCGTATGTTTGAGCAGATTAACAGGAGAATTGTACCTTACGGACTGCAGACATTCATTCCACAAGGAGTGTATCGACAGGTGGTGCTCCAGTTCCGAATGTTGTCCCATGTGCAGGACAAATTTAGTTTTCGAAGAAACCTGCAGTATCTTCGATACAAATTGGAAACCTGTCAATATCCATCGGTTCGATAAGATGGACAGTGATGAAGAAGATGATGAGAGTGGAGAAGATGATGAGAGTGAAACTGAAGAAGAAAAAGAAGAGAATGAAGGAGAAAACGAATGCCAAACCGAGTGCCAAACCAACGAGGAAAATTAATTTTACATCTCTGTTCGACACAACCTGTAACATTTTTGAGAGAAATAAATCATAAATTGTGTTATATTTAAAACATTTGTTTTTTTTTTTCATCTTATTTTTCCTAACTTTAACTAAGTGTCATTTCAATCAGAAATAGCTCTCGTTTGTCTTATGAGTGTGATTTATTATAAATAAAACAATTTTAAAAAATACTCTCATTAGGTGCACAACTTTGCTTCCGCCGTTTTGCAATAGATAGCTATAGAGGTAAGTGGTAAGTGATAGTCGAAAGATAGCCTACAAGAGGCACTTACTACAGACGAGTTGTAACAAAATCGACTAATAATCCGAGTAATCAAACAGTTTTCCATAAATAATAAACAGCTAAGGATATTGGATTGGCAATGATAGACATATTTTTTTTATATGTAATGGAAATTTCTGATATGCTCATTCCTAATGATCCAAGAATAAGAGCCAATTTGGTTGTAAGAGATAAAACGATATTCGGTATTTTATTGATCTACAAAAGTATGTTAGAGTCAGATGTTCGGCCTAAATATTAGGTGTACAACTTTGCTTCCGTCGTTTTGCAATAGATGGCTGTAGCTGTAGGGGGTAGTCGAAATAAATAGATCAAAGATGTCATACAATAAGCTTAAGTATTTGTGAACATAGCGCTATTGAAATATTAGTCGATTTTTGTCTCCATCATAAAGTTATTCTCGTTTAAACATTTTTGGATCGCGTCAAAAGATGACCAGTTTTTCCAACGCGGGATTCGTACGCTTTTCGAAAGATGGAAGAAAGTAGTCGCCAGAGATGGACAATACTTTGGATCATAAATGTATATCCAGTTTTTTACAATAAAGCCTCGAATTTCGGGAAAAAAACGGCGAAAGCAAAGTTGTACGCGTATGTATATTGAAGGAATTCCTTTGTTTTAACGTAATAACCAAGAGACAACCAATCAGAGAACACAAGATCGGTAAATTTCGATCCAGAAGCAGAAACCGCACAAGCCACCACGAGCAGATTTACTGGATATGATTTATGATACAGTACCTTGCACCGCCACCTCCGTGAGATTCGAAATGGAATAATAATTCATGGTTAGAATAGACTCAACGCCGATTTCTATCTGGAAATATTTACACCAAAAGATGTCCGTAACCTATATTTTAATATTATTATAAATATTCTTTCGATCTTTCAAATGTAATTATGAATTTATTCAAATGATAGACCTAATCGACCTGTATATTGAAATGAGGACATAAATCGTCCGATTCTAATGATATTTTTCGGAGAATATGGAAATGACATGCGAAAAATTTGAAATTGAGTCATTGAGTGTGTGGAATTTTCTACAGAAAATTTTTATTATAAACACATCATTTAATATGGAAAAACGATCAGATATGGAATCGTTTGCTTCTGTTTTTTCACGTGATCTTCATTTTGTCAAAATGAATGTTTCCGAATATTTTGATGGCTTCTTTGATTTGGCTAATTTTTAATTGATATCTATTATTAGTTGGTATTAAATAGAGTTAAATTTCATCCCTTTGAAACTGTATGCGTGAAAAGTATACTGTCAGACCCTGTACAAAACATGAAATGCGAAACATTTTGAAAACTTTATGTTTTGGGCACAACAAAAATTGTAGACTACCCACTAGTCTATCCGACAGGTAGAAAGAAATCAGCGCATGCCATTTGAAAAAATTGACTTATTGACATTTTCAAAGAGTCATTTTTAAAAAATTGCAGTTTCTTTCAGACCACCAGTAGAGTGATACGTAAATTTTCAGAAGACTTGAAAACTTTTCGGGAATCAATAAAAATATCGTACAATTACCTTGAACGGTTTTCAAGATTTAGTTTAGTTCAAAGCTTTTTATCCAAGAAATTCGTCAAAAAAAGTGGCCTACGTTAAAAAGTATCACAGATAAATTGTGACAAGTATTCGAAATCAGAACTTCATGGAGATTCTGAGTATGATATAAAAATTGGTCATTCTCATACACTGGTTATTTGTTTTACTAGGCAGCAAAGTAGTACACTGACTGTCGCAGCTGATAGTTCAGGAATTTTTCTTCGATTGATATTGTCTTTACAAATTATTAGAATTTCTACAAAACTATGTATTGCTCATACTGTGGGAAATATTATTTCTCACGGCACTTTGCCCACACCTCGCTACGCTACTTTTCATAGCAGTTGTAGGAAATAGTATATTGTGCAACAAGTGGGGAAAGTTCAACATTTCTCGCGAGTGTGGAAGTTTGTGGCAAGAGCCTGAAAGGCGAGTGCCGCAAACACACGAGCGAGAAAAGGACTTTCTCCACATGTTGCACAATATACTTTTTCGGCAACCGTCCGGGAAGTTCTCACTTCCCGGACACTTTTTCTCTGAGAAAGTATTATTTCCCGGACTAGGCCGGAAAAGAATCATAGAATCGATAGACCGAAATAACGGCTGACAGTTCATATGAAATTAGTTGTCAAAAATTTGCATGTTTTTTGATCGCAATCGCAATAAAATATGGAAAGCAGCGGCAATAGTGTTATTTTACATGGTTGCCGAAAAAATATTGTACGCAACACGCCCGAAAATGGTTTTTTTGGACACACAGACTTCCAGGACTCGCTTACGCTCTTCCTGGAATTTTGTCTATTCGTCCAAAAAAACCTTATTTTCCGGACTTGTTACGTAAATTACTATTTCCTACAACTATAAAAATTTCAATAATTCGAGTAATATCGATATTTTTACTCTTACATATTTCGATAAATTTCGATAGTGTCAGAAAATATCGAAAGCTGTTTGTCCCTTTCCCTGAATCAAACTAGTAATGAATTGCGCAGGTGCACATTTCGTATCCAATCCCGTTAGTCGTGTACTTGTTTGAGTACATAAAGGTACAGGTACGCTAACTAGTTTAGTATCAGTTTGACAGTGTTGAAAGTGTGGGGATTACAGATTCCTGCGTTACCATCATGGTGGCGCGGCCAACCAGGTTAACGCTTTCCCCAACAGAGGGCGCAACAATCTATTTAAGCCTCGAAGTACACATCTTAAACGGAGTTAAGCCAAAGATTCCCAGTTAAATATGAACCTACTTCATGTAGCACAAGTCGTCACGCTGTCCCAAAACTGGTGACCCCGACGTGATCAACGTCAACTTAATGAGTGACAGGGACGATTCGGTCGACTAACACCAGACGCCAGGACGCCAGACGCCAAGATGCCGAATCCATCCGCCGCAGCACCCACTCCCGGAATACTCGCACGCCTCCAAATCCCGGCGTTCACCCCAGAGGACCCAGAAGTATGGTTCCAGCAGGTCGAGTGGACACTTGAAGATTTCGGGCTAACGGACAGCTTAGCGAAATTTCGGCAGGTGATCAAATCCCTAGACGGCAGGTACGCGAAGGAGGTTCGCGACCTGATAATCAACCCGCCAGCACAAAAGCCGTACGAGACACTGAAGGAGTAGCTTCTCCAACGCCTGGGGAAATCACAGGCCCAAAAGACGCGACAACTGCTGGAGAGAGTCGAAATTGGAGACCGGAAGCCTTCACAGTTCCTGCGGTATCTCCAACAGCTCGCTGGGGACAACGCCGCTGACGAGATCGTCCGCGCCCTGTGGATGGAGCGGATCAACCCCCTCGCTCGCGCCAGCATCGCCGCGCAGGCTGCCCAACCCAACGTGACCCTGGACGACCTGGCCAAGACCGCAGATTGCGTAATGGAAGCGCTAGGTACCGTCACGCCACAACAGGTGTCTGCGGTGTCACCTCGGGTGTCACAAAGCGAATCACAGCTTTGTGAAGTGTTGAAGAGGTTGTCGGTGCGCCTCGACGAACAAAGTCGCGAGTTAAACGATCTTCGTGCGGAAGTGCGCGGTCACTCGCGGAACCACGATGGTCCTACATCGCGTACTACAGGGAAACGGCAAAGGCAGTCGCTGAACGCGGCAGGCGAAAGCTGCCCCAACACACGCCGCTTGTTTTTGAGGGACCGAAACAGTGGAGAAAACTTTTTGAGCGACACCGGCGCAGACTTGTGCGTGTTTCCGCGACGTCTAGTGAAAGGCCGACGGGTAAAAACCGGTTATGAGCTAACCGCGGCTAACGGTAGTGCGATCGATACGTATGGCTCAATTCCACTGACACTTAACCTCGGTCTCCGCCGTGATTTCGCGTGGAATTTCGTCATCGCGGACGTGTCCAAGGCCATCATCGGGGTGGATTTTCTGACTCATTACGACCTCCTCGTGGATCTGCGCAACGGACTCTTACTTGACCGATCCACGAGTCTCAGTGTCACGGGACGGGACTCCAAGTGCGCGACTATCGCCGGAATTCGAACATCCGCAGGCGATACGCGCTATCACGCGTTGCTCCAGCAGTTCCCGGAGCTGACGCGCCCCGATGGCGCTTGCAAAGCAGCGGATGTGAAACACCGTACAGTGCATCACATCCACACCACACCAGGACAACCCGTCTTCCAGAAGCCACGTCGCCTAGCCGCGGACCGTTACCTCGCCGCTAGGAAGGAGTTCGAGTCCATGCTCCAATTGGGGATTTGTCGCCCATCGAAGAGCAGTTGGGCTTCGCCACTCCACATGGTGCCAAAGAAGGGAGACGAATGGCGCCCTTGTGGAGACTACCGGGGACTAAACGCGCGCACTTTACCAGACCGGTATCCAGTGCGCCACATCCAGGACTTCGCCCAAATGCTCCGTGGAAAGTCAATTTTTTCCACCATTGACCTGGTACGAGCGTACCATCATATCCCGGTGGCCCCTGAAGACGTGGAGAAGACGGCGATCACCACTCCGTTCGGATTATTCGAATTCCCGGCAATGAGCTTTGGACTACGAAACGCCGCTCAAACATTCCAGCGGTTCATCGACGAGGTTCTCCGGGGACTCGACTTCGTGTATGCCTATATTGACGACCTACTGGTGGCCTCCTCGTCCGAGGAAGAGCATCATGAACACCTACGCATTCTATTCGAACGTCTCCAGCGGTACGGAATTGTCGTCAATTCAGCGAAATGTTACTTTGGCGCTAAGGAAGTAAAGTTCTTGGGGTACCTAGTATCTGGTAATGGAACAAAACCACTCCCCGAGAAAGTCGCTGCCATCCGCGAATATCCCAGGCCAACAACAGCAAAAGATCTCCGACAATTCCTTGGCATGTTGAACTTCTACAGGCGTTTCATGCCCGGAACTGCTAAGACCCAGGCACCACTCAATGACCTGCTCCAAGGAAACATCAAAAAGAAGACACCAGTGAATTGGAACAATTACGCTGATGCCGCATTCGCCGCATGCAAGGAAGAACTTGCAAAAGCGACACTTCTGGCACACCCCGAACTTGGCGCCGAGGTCTCCTTGGTTTGTGATGCATCGGACCACACCATTGGAGCTGCACTGCATCAACGGGTTGGCAACGAGTGGGAACCACTCGGTTTTTTTTCGAAGAAGCTGGCTGGCGCTGAGTGCAAGTACAGCGCCTACGATCGGGAACTCCTGGCCATCTACAAGTCGGTCAAGTACTTCCGACACATGGTTGAAGGACGCCACTTCTTCATTTTAACTGACCATAAGCCGCTGACCTTCGCCTTCAGTCAAAAGTCCGATCAATGCTCCCCACGCCGATACCGCCACCTGGACTTCATCGGGCAGTTCACCACAGATATCCGGCATATATCCGGAAAAGAAAACGTCGTCGCAGATGCCCTTTCCAGGGTGGACGAAATCGCAGCACCACTCGACTTCGAGGCCCTCGCAGCATCCCAGCAATGTGACCCAGAGCTCCAGGAGTTCCGCCAGAAGCAAGACTCTGGCTTACTTCTACGCCAAGTCACGATACCAGGATCCAACGCTGCCGTCTTCTGCGATATATCCACCACTAAGGCACGACCCTTCCTGACGGCTCCATTCCGGAAACCAGCTTTTGACGCCATCCACGGCCTGTCCCATCCAGGCGCCAAGGCCACCACAAAGCTGATGAGCCAACGATACGTCTGGCCCTCCATTTCCAGAGATTGCCGAGCGTGGTCCCGAGTCTGCATCCAATGCCAGCGGTCAAAGGTGTCACGACATGTTTCGTCTCCGATCGGTAACTTCACACCGCCGTCGAGCCGTTTCGAACATGTGCACATCGACCTGATCGTGATGCCATTTTCCAAAGGATATCGGTATTGCCTCACCTGCGTCGATCGATTTTCTCGATGGCCAGAAGCGATACCGCTCCAAGACCAGACAGCAGAAACCGTCGCCCGAGCATTTTACACTAACTGGGTTGCCAGGTTTGGCGTCCCGCTCCGGGTAACTACAGACCAAGGACGGCAATTCGAGTCCTACCTATTTCGCTGCTTGAACAAGCTACTAGGGACGGACCACCTCAGAACCACGGCGTACCACCCGGCCGCCAACGGAATGGTCGAGCGACTCCACCGTCAGCTCAAAGCTTACATTAAATGCTTGGACTCTGACACATGGGTCCACACACTACCCACTGCACTACTGGGGATCCGCGCCGCTTGGAAAGAAGATCTCCAATCCACCGCTGCTGAGATGATATACGGAGAACCACTCCGTCTTCCTGGCGAGTTCCTGGGTTCGACGTCGACGATGAACCTGGATAACTCCGACGATTTCGTTCGCGACCTGCGACAGCACTTTCAGGCGCTCCGACCAGTCAGTGGCACCAGGCACGGTGAGCGGAAGATCTTCGTCTTTAAAGATCTCGCCACCGCATCCCACGTCTTCGTAAGGCACGACGCCGTTCGACGTCCGCTCCAGCACCCATACGATGGACCGTTCGAGGTGGTTTCTCGAGCCGAAAAGCACTACACCCTCCGAATTCACGGTACCAACGTCCCGGTCTCGATCGACAGGCTGAAACCAGCCTACATCGCGGTCAGCGAAAATTCACCGGAGGACGCTGTAAATTCGAACGAGGACGATGAAGACGAAGGAATTCTTCTCTTTTTACCAGGCGAGAACTCACCCCCGGCCCAACAACCCATCCCACCTGCTCCAGCAGAACCAGAGGCAGCAACGCAAGCGCCAGCAGTACGACGACCTTACACGACCAGATCAGGTCGGCAAGTTCGTTTCCCCGAACGTTTCCAGGCGGGGATGTAATATATCGTTAATCACTAGCAAGGGGGTACTGTGGGGATTACAGATTCCTGCGTTACCATCATGGTGGCGCGGCCAACCAGGTTAACGCTTCCCCCAACAGAGGGCGCAACAATCTATTTAAGCCTCGAAGTACACATCTTAAACGGAGTTAAGCCAAAGATTCCCAGTTAAATATGAACCTACTTCATGTAGCACAAGTCGACACGCTGTCCCAAAAAAAGCAGAGCAGTAAATTTTGAAGCCGAAAAGATGTCTTTAGACCATCTATATGAATTCAACTTCGAAAAGTTGTACAACGATTGTACAGAAAGGTAATGCTTTTACATCATTTTTTTCTTTAAGTATTTTTGAAACGATATAATCAAATTTTATCTTTAGTTTCTGAATGTTTCGTTCTTATGAAGAAATTTTTGTTCAATAATTGTTTTGAAATGAACAAAAACCATATTGTACCTACAAACAGTGAATTAATATGTACTTTTTTTTTCCTAGGGGTATAACATTCGAAGAGGATTGCAGCGTATGTTTGAGCAGATTAACAGGAGAATTGTACCTTACGGACTGCAGACATTCATTCCACAAGGAGTGTATCGACAGGTGGTGCTCCAGTTCCGAATGTTGTCCCATGTGCAGGACAAATTTAGTTTTCGAAGAAACCTGCAGTATCTTCGATACAAATTGGAAACCTGTCAATATCCATCGGTTCGATAAGATGGACAGTGATGAAGAAGATGATGAGAGTGGAGAAGATGATGAGAGTGAAACTGAAGAAGAAGAAGAAGAGAATGAAGGAGAAAACGAATGCCAAACCGAGTGCCAAACCAACGAGGAAAATTAATTTTACATCTCTGTTCGACACAACCTGTAACATTTTTGAGAGAAATAAATCATAAATTGTGTTATATTCAAAACATTTGTTTTTTTTTTTCATCTTATTTTTCCTAACTTTAACTAAGTGTCATTTCAATCAGAAATAGCTCTCGTTTGTCTTATGAGTGTGATTTATTATAAATAAAACAATTTTAAAAAATACTCTCATTAGGTGTACAACTTTGCTTCCGCCGTTTTGCAATAGATAGCTATAGAGGTAAGTGGTAAGTGATAGTCGAAAGATAGCCTACAAGAGGCACTTACTACAGACGAGTTGTAACAAAATCGACTAATAATCCGAGTAATCAAACAGTTTTCCATAAATAATAAACAGCTAAGGATATTGGATTGGCAATGATAGACATATTTTTTTTATATGTAATGGAAATTTCTGATATGCTCATTCCTAATGATCCAAGAATAAGAGCCAATTTGGTTGTAAGAGATAAAACGATATTCGGTATTTTATTGATCTACAAAAGTATGTTAGAGTCAGATTTTCGGCCTAAATATTAGGTGTACAACTTTGCTTCCGTCGTTTTGCAATAGATGGCTGTAGCTGTAAGGGGTAGTCGAAATAAATAGATCAAAGATGTCATACAATAAGCTTAAGTATTTGTGAACATAGCGCTATTGAAATATTAGTCGATTTTTGTCTCCATCATAAAGTTATTCTCGTTTAAACATTTTTGGATCGCGTCAAAAGATGACCAGTTTTTCCAACGCGGGATTCGTACGCTTTTCGAAAGATGGAAGAAAGTAGTCGCCAGAGATGGACAATACTTTGGATCATAAATGAATATCCAGTTTTTTACAATAAAGCCTCGAATTTCGGGAAAAAAACGGCGAAAGCAAAGTTGTACGCGTATGTATATTGAAGGAATTCCTTTGTTCTAACGTAATAACCAAGAGACAACCAATCAGAGAACACAAGATCGGTAAATTTCGATCCAGAAGCAGAAACCGCACAAGCCACCACGAGCAGATTTACTGGATATGATTTATGATACAGTACCTTGCACCGCCACCTCCGTGAGATTCGAAATGGAATAATAATTCATGGTTAGAATAGACTCAACGCCGATTTCTATCTGGAAATATTTACACCAAAAGATGTCCGTAACCTATATTTTAATATTATTATAAATATTCTTTCGATCTTTCAAATGTAATTATGAATTTATTCAAATGATAGACCTAATCGACCTGTATATTGAAATGAGGACATAAATCGTCCGATTCTAATGATATTTTTCGGAGAATATGGAAATGACATGCGAAAAATTTGAAATTGAGTCATTGAGTGTGTGGAATTTTCTACAGAAAATTTTTATTATAAACACATCATTTAATATGGAAAAACGATCAGATATGGAATCGTTTGCTTCTGTTTTTTCACGTGATCTTCATTTTGTCAAAATGAATGTTTCCGAATATTTTGATGGCTTCTTTGATTTGGCTAATTTTTAATTGATATCTATTATTAGTTGGTATTAAATAGAGTTAAATTTCATCCCTTTGAAACTGTATGCGTGAAAAGTATACTGTCAGACCCTGTACAAAACATGAAATGCGAAACATTTTGAAAACTTTATGTTTTGGGCACAACAAAAATTGAAGACTACCCACTAGTCTATCCGACAGGTAGAAAGAAATCAGCGCATGCCATTTAAAAAAATTGACTTATTGACATTTTCAAAGAGTCATTTTTAAAAAATTGCAGTTTCTTTCAGACCACCAGTAGAGTGATACGTAAATTTTCAGAAGACTTGAAAACTTTTCGGGAATCAATAAAAATATCGTACAATTACCTTGAACGGTTTTCAAGATTTGGTTTAGTTCAAAGCTTTTTATCCAAGAAATTCGTCAAAAAAAGTGGCCTACGTTAAAAAGTATCACAGATAAATTGTGACAAGTATTCGAAATCAGAACTTCATGGAGATTCTGAGTATGATATAAAAATTGGTCATTCTCATACACTGGTTATTTGTTTTACTAGGCAGCAAAGTAGTACACTGACTGTCGCAGCTGATAGTTCAGGAATTTTTCTTCGATTGATATTGTCTTTACAAATTATTAGAATTTCCACAAAACTATGTATTGCTCATACTGTGGGAAATATTATTTCTCATGGCACTTTGCCCACACCTCGCTACGCTACTTTTCATAGCAGTTGTAGGAAATAGTATATTGTGCAACAAGTGGGGAAAGTTCAACATTTCTCGCGAGTGTGGAAGTTTGTGGCAAGAGCCTGAAAGGCGAGTGCCGCAAACACACGAGCGAGAAAAGGACTTTCTCCACATGTTGCACAATATACTTTTTCGGCAACCGTCCGGGAAGTTCTCACTTCCCGGACACTTTTTCTCTGAGAAAGTATTATTTCCCGGACTAGGCCGGAAAAGAATCATAGAATCGATAGACCGAAATAACGGCTTACAGTTCATATGAAATTAGTTGTCAAAAATTTGCATGTTTTTTGATCGCAATCGCAATAAAATATGGAAAGCAGCGGCGATAGTGTTATTTTACATGGTTGCCGAAAAAATATTGTACGCAACACGCCCGAAAATGGTTTTTTTGGACACACAGACTTCCAGGACTTGCTTACGCTCTTCCTGGAATTTTGTCTATTCGTCCAAAAAAACCTTATTTTCCGGACTTGTTACGTAAATTACAATTTCCTACAACTATAAAAATTTCAATAATTCGAGTAATATCGATATTTTTACTCTTACATATTTCGATAAATTTCGATAGTGTCAGAAAATATCGAAAGCTGTTTGTCCCTTTCCCTAAATCAAACTAGTAATGAATTGCGCAGGTGCACATTTCGTATCCAATCCCGTTAGTCGTGTACTTGTTTGAGTACATAAAAGTATAGGTACGCTAACTAGTTTAGTATCAGTTTGACAGTGTTGAAAGCAGAGCAGTAAATTTTGAAGCCGAAAAGATGTCTTTAGACCATCTATATGAATTCAACTTCGAAAAGTTGTACAACGATTGTACAGAAAGGTAATGCTTTTACATCATTTTTTTCTTTAAGTATTTTTGAAACGATATAATCAAATTTTATCTTTAGTTTCTGAATGTTTCGTTCTTATAAAGAAATTTTTGTTCAATAATTGTTTTGAAATGAACAATAACCATATTGTACCTACAAACAGTGAATTAATATGTACTTTTTTTTTCCTAGGGGTATAACATTCGAAGAGGATTGCAGCGTATGTTTGAGCAGATTAACAGGAGAATTGTACCTTACGGACTGCAGACATTCATTCCACAAGGAGTGTATCGACAGGTGGTGCTCCAGTTCCGAATGTTGTCCCATGTGCAGGACAAATTTAGTTTTCGAAGAAACCTGCAGTATCTTCGATACAAATTGGAAACCTGTCAATATCCATCGGTTCGATAAGATGGACAGTGATGAAGAAGATGATGAGAGTGGAGAAGATGATGAGAGTGAAACTGAAGAAGAAAAAGAAGAGAATGAAGGAGAAAACGAATGCCAAACCGAGTGCCAAACCAACGAGGAAAATTAATTTTACATCTCTGTTCGACACAACCTGTAACATTTTTGAGAGAAATAAATCATAAATTGTGTTATATTTAAAAAATTTGTTTTTTTTTTCATCTTATTTTTCCTAACTTTAACTGTCATTTCAATCAGAAATAGCTCTCGTTTGTCTTATGAGTGTGATTTATTATAAATAAAACAATTTTAAAAAATACTCTCATTAGGTGTACAACTTTGCTTCCGCCGTTTTGCAATAGATAGCTATAGAGGTAAGTGGTAAGTGATAGTCGAAAGATAGCCTACAAGAGGCACTTACTACAGACGAGTTGTAACAAAATCGACTAATAATCCGAGTAATCAAACAGTTTCCCATAAATAATAAACAGCTAAGGATATTGGATTGGCAATGATAGACATATTTTTTTTATATGTAATGGAAATTTCTGATATGCTCATTCCTAATGATCCAAGAATAAGAGCCAATTTGGTTGTAAGAGATAAAACGATATTCGGTATTTTATTGATCTACAAAAGTATGTTAGAGTCAGATTTTCGGCCTAAATATTAGGTGTACAACTTTGCTTCCGTCGTTTTGCAATAGATGGCTGTAGCTGTAAGGGGTAGTCGAAATAAATAGATCAAAGATGTCATACAATAAGCTTAAGTATTTGTGAACATAGCGCTATTGAAATATTAGTCGATTTTTGTCTCCATCATAAAGTTATTCTCGTTTAAACATTTTTGGATCGCGTCAAAAGATGACCAGTTTTTCCAACGCGGGATTCGTACGCTTTTCGAAAGATGGAAGAAAGTAGTCGCCAGAGATGGACAATACTTTGGATCATAAATGTATATCCAGTTTTTTACAATAAAGCCTCGAATTTCGGGAAAAAAACGGCGAAAGCAAAGTTGTACGCGTATGTATATTGAAGGAATTCCTTTGTTCTAACGTAATAACCAAGAGACAACCAATCAGAGAACACAAGATCGGTAAATTTCGATCCAGAAGCAGAAACCGCACAAGCCACCACGAGCAGATTTACTGGATATGATTTATGATACAGTACCTTGCACCGCCACCTCCGTGAGATTCGAAATGGAATAATAATTCATGGTTAGAATAGACTCAACGCCGATTTCTTTCTGGAAATATTTACACCAAAAGATGTCCGTAACCTATATTTTAATATTATTATAAATATTCTTTCGATCTTTCAAATGTAATTATGAATTTATTCAAATGATAGACCTAATCGACCTGTATATTGAAATGAGGACATAAATCGTCCGATTCTAATGATATTTTTCGGAGAATATGGAAATGACATGCGAAAAATTTGAAATTGAGTCATTGAGTGTGTGGAATTTTCTACAGAAAATTTTTATTATAAACACATCATTTAATATGGAAAAACGATCAGATATGGAATCGTTTGCTTCTGTTTTTTCACGTGATCTTCATTTTGTCAAAATGAATGTTTCCGAATATTTTGATGGCTTCTTTGATTTGGCTAATTTTTAATTGATATCTATTATTAGTTGGTATTAAATAGAGTTAAATTTCATCCCTTTGAAACTGTATGCGTGAAAAGTATACTGTCAGACCCTGTACAAAACATGAAATGCGAAACATTTTGAAAACTTTATGTTTTGGGCACAACAAAAATTGAAGACTACCCACTAGTCTATCCGACAGGTAGAAAGAAATCAGCGCATGCCATTTAAAAAAATTGACTTATTGACATTTTCAAAGAGTCATTTTTAAAAAATTGCAGTTTCTTTCAGACCACCAGTAGAGTGATACGTAAATTTTCAGAAGACTTGAAAACTTTTCGGGAATCAATAAAAATATCGTACAATTACCTTGAACGGTTTTCAAGATTTGGTTTAGTTCAAAGCTTTTTATCCAAGAAATTCGTCAAGAAAAGTGGCCTACGTTAAAAAGTATCACAGATAAATTGTGACAAGTATTCGAAATCAGAACTTCATGGAGATTCTGAGTATGATATAAAAATTGGTCATTCTCATACACTGGTTATTTGTTTTACTAGGCAGCAAAGTAGTACACTGACTGTCGCAGCTGATAGTTCAGGAATTTTTCTTCGATTGATATTGTCTTTACAAATTATTAGAATTTCCACAAAACTATGTATTGCTCATACTGTGGGAAATATTATTTCTCATGGCACTTTGCCCACACCTCGCTACGCTACTTTTCATAGCAGTTGTAGGAAATAGTATATTGTGCAACAAGTGGGGAAAGTTCAACATTTCTCGCGAGTGTGGAAGTTTGTGGCAAGAGCCTGAAAGGCGAGTGCCGCAAACACACGAGCGAGAAAAGGACTTTCTCCACATGTTGCACAATATACTTTTTCGGCAACCGTCCGGGAAGTTCTCACTTCCCGGACACTTTTTCTCTGAGAAAGTATTATTTCCCGGACTAGGCCGGAAAAGAATCATAGAATCGCTAGACCGAAATAACGGCTGACAGTTCATATGGAATTAGTTGTCAAAAATTTGCATGTTTTTTGATCGCAATCGCAATAAAATATGGAAAGCAGCGGCGATAGTGTTATTTTACATGGTTGCCGAAAAAATATTGTACGCAACACGCCCGAAAATGGTTTTTTTGGACACACAGACTTCCAGGACTTGCTTACGCTCTACTTGGAATTTTGTCTATTCGTCCAAAAAAACCTTATTTTCCGGACTTGTTACGTAAATTACTATTTCCTACAACTATAAAAATTTCAATAATTCGAGTAATATCGATATTTTTACTCTTACATATTTCGATAAATTTCGATAGTGTCAGAAAATATCGAAAGCTGTTTGTCCCTTTCCCTAAATCAAACTAGTAATGAATTGCGCAGGTGCACATTTCGTATCCAATCCCGTTAGTCGTGTACTTGTTTGAGTACATAAAGGTATAGGTACGCTAACTAGTTTAGTATCAGTTTGACAGTGTTGAAAGCAGAGCAGTAAATTTTGAAGCCGAAAAGATGTCTTTAGACCATCTATATGAATTCAACTTCGAAAAGTTGTACAACGATTGTACAGAAAGGTAATGCTTTTACATCATTTTTTTCTTTAAGTATTTTTGAAACGATATAATCAAATTTTATCTTTAGTTTCTGAATGTTTCGTTCTTATAAAGAAATTTTTGTTCAATAATTGTTTTGAAATGAACAATAACCATATTGTACCTACAAACAGTGAATTAATATGTACTTTTTTTTTCCTAGGGGTATAACATTCGAAGAGGATTGCAGCGTATGTTTGAGCAGATTAACAGGAGAATTGTACCTTACGGACTGCAGACATTCATTCCACAAGGAGTGTATCGACAGGTGGTGCTCCAGTTCCGAATGTTGTCCCATGTGCAGGACAAATTTAGTTTTCGAAGAAACCTGCAGTATCTTCGATACAAATTGGAAACCTGTCAATATCCATCGGTTCGATAAGATGGACAGTGATGAAGAAGATGATGAGAGTGGAGAAGATGATGAGAGTGAAACTGAAGAAGAAAAAGAAGAGAATGAAGGAGAAAACGAATGCCAAACCGAGTGCCAAACCAACGAGGAAAATTAATTTTACATCTCTGTTCGACACAACCTGTAACATTTTTGAGAGAAATAAATCATAAATTGTGTTATATTTAAAAAATTTGTTTTTTTTTTCATCTTATTTTTCCTAACTTTAACTGTCATTTCAATCAGAAATAGCTCTCGTTTGTCTTATGAGTGTGATTTATTATAAATAAAACAATTTTAAAAAATACTCTCATTAGGTGTACAACTTTGCTTCCGCCGTTTTGCAATAGATAGCTATAGAGGTAAGTGGTAAGTGATAGTCGAAAGATAGCCTACAAGAGGCACTTACTACAGACGAGTTGTAACAAAATCGACTAATAATCCGAGTAATCAAACAGTTTCCCATAAATAATAAACAGCTAAGGATATTGGATTGGCAATGATAGACATATTTTTTTTATATGTAATGGAAATTTCTGATATGCTCATTCCTAATGATCCAAGAATAAGAGCCAATTTGGTTGTAAGAGATAAAACGATATTCGGTATTTTATTGATCTACAAAAGTATGTTAGAGTCAGATTTTCGGCCTAAATATTAGGTGTACAACTTTGCTTCCGTCGTTTTGCAATAGATGGCTGTAGCTGTAAGGGGTAGTCGAAATAAATAGATCAAAGATGTCATACAATAAGCTTAAGTATTTGTGAACATAGCGCTATTGAAATATTAGTCGATTTTTGTCTCCATCATAAAGTTATTCTCGTTTAAACATTTTTGGATCGCGTCAAAAGATGACCAGTTTTTCCAACGCGGGATTCGTACGCTTTTCGAAAGATATAAGAAAGAAGTCGCCAGAGATGGACAATACTTTGGATCATAAATGTATATCCAGTTTTTTACAATAAAGCCTCGAATTTCGGGAAAAAAACGGCGAAAGCAAAGTTGTACGCGTATGTATATTGAAGGAATTCCTTTGTTTTAACGTAATAACCAAGAGACAACCAATCGGAGAACACAAGATCGGTAAATATCGATCCAGAAGCAGAAACCGCACAAGCCACCACGAGCAGATTTACTGGATATGATTTATGATACAGTACCTTGCACCGCCACCTCCGTGAGATTCGAAATGGAATAATAATTCATGGTTAGAATAGACTCAACGCCGATTTCTATCTGGAAATATTTACACCAAAAGATGTCCGTAACCTATATTTTAATATTATTATAAATATTCTTTCGATCTTTCAAATGTAATTATGAATTTATTCAAATGATAGACCTAATCGACCTGTATATTGAAATGAGGACATAAATCGTCCGATTCTAATGATATTTTCCGGAGAATATGGAAATGACATGCGAAAAATTTGAAATTGAGTCATTGAGTGTGTGGAATTTTCTACAGAAAATTTTTATTATAAACACATCATTTAATATGGAAAAACGATCAGATATGGAATCGTTTGCTTCTGTTTTTTCACGTGATCTTCATTTTGTCAAAATGAATGTTTCCGAATATTTTGATGGCTTCTTTGATTTGGCTAATTTTTAATTGATATCTATTATTAGTTGGTATTAAATAGAGTTAAATTTCATCTCTTTGAAACTGTATGCGTGAAAAGTATACTGTCAGACCCTGTACAAAACATGAAATGCGAAACATTTTGAAAACTTTATGTTTTGGGCACAACAAAAATTGAAGACTACCCACTAGTCTATCCGACAGGTAGAAAGAAATCAGCGCATGCCATTTAAAAAAATTGACTTATTGACATTTTCAAAGAGTCATTTTTAAAAAATTGCAGTTTCTTTCAGACCACCAGTAGAGTGATACGTAAATTTTCAGAAGACTTGAAAACTTTTCGGGAATCAATAAAAATATCGTACAATTACCTTGAACGGTTTTCAAGATTTAGTTTAGTTCAAAGCTTTTTATCCAAGAAATTCGTCAAAAAAAGTGGCCTACGTTAAAAAGTATCACAGATAAATTGTGACAAGTATTCGAAATCAGAACTTCATGGAGATTCTGAGTATGATATAAAAATTGGTCATTCTCATACACTGGTTATTTGTTTTACTAGGCAGCAAAGTAGTACACTGACTGTCGCAGCTGATAGTTCAGGAATTTTTCTTCGATTGATATTGTCTTTACAAATTATTAGAATTTCCACAAAACTATGTATTGCTCATACTGTGGGAAATATTATTTCTCACGGCACTTTGCCCACACCTCGCTACGCTACTTTTCATAGCAGTTGTAGGAAATAGTATATTGTGCAACAAGTGGGGAAAGTTCAACATTTCTCGCGAGTGTGGAAGTTTGTGGCAAGAGCCTGAAAGGCGAGTGCCGCAAACACACGAGCGAGAAAAGGACTTTCTCCACATGTTGCACAATATACTTTTTCGGCAACCGTCCGGGAAGTTCTCACTTCCCGGACACTTTTTCTCTGAGAAAGTATTATTTCCCGGACTAGGCCGGAAAAGAATCATAGAATCGATAGACCGAAATAACGGCTGAAAGTTCATATGAAATTAGTTGTCAAAAATTTGCATGTTTTTTGATCGCAATCGCAATAAAATATGGAAAGCAGCGGCGATAGTGTTATTTTACATGGTTGCCGAAAAAATATTGTACGCAACACGCCCGAAAATGGTTTTTTTGGACACACAGACTTCCAGGACTCGCTTACGCTCTTCCTGGAATTTTGTCTATTCGTCCAAGAAAACCTTATTTTCCGGACTTGTTACGTAAATTACTATTTCCTACAACTATAAAAATTTCAATAATTCGAGTAATATCGATATTTTTACTCTTACATATTTCGATGAATTTCGATAGTGTCAGAAAATATCGAAAGCTGTTTGTCCCTTTCCCTAAATCAAACTAGTAATGAATTGCGCAGGTGCACATTTCGTATCCAATCCCGTTAGTCGTGTACTTGTTTGAGTACATAAAGGTACAGGTACGCTAACTAGTTTAGTATCAGTTTGACAGTGTTGAAAGCAGAGCAGTAAATTTTGAAACCGAAAAGATGTCTTTAGACCATCTATATGAATTCAACTTCGAAAAGTTGTACAACGATTGTACAGAAAGGTAATGCTTTTACATCATTTTTTTCTTTAAGTATTTTTGAAACGATATAATCAAATTTTATCTTTAGTTTCTGAATGTTTCGTTCTTATAAAGAAATTTTTGTTCAATAATTGTTTTGAAATGAACAATAACCATATTGTACCTACAAACAGTGAATTAATATGTACTTTTTTTTTCCTAGGGGTATAACATTCGAAGAGGATTGCAGCGTATGTTTGAGCAGATTAACAGGAGAATTGTACCTTACGGACTGCAGACATTCATTCCACAAGGAGTGTATCGACAGGTGGTGCTCCAGTTCCGAATGTTGTCCCATGTGCAGGACAAATTTAGTTTTCGAAGAAACCTGCAGTATCTTCGATACAAATTGGAAACCTGTCAATATCCATCGGTTCGATAAGATGGACAGTGATGAAGAAGATGATGAGAGTGGAGAAGATGATGAGAGTGAAACTGAAGAAGAAAAAGAAGAGAATGAAGGAGAAAACGAATGCCAAACCGAGTGCCAAACCAACGAGGAAAATTAATTTTACATCTCTGTTCGACACAACCTGTAACATTTTTGAGAGAAATAAATCATAAATTGTGTTATATTTAAAACATTTGTTTTTTTTTTCATCTTATTTTTCCTAACTTTAACTAAGTGTCATTTCAATCAGAAATAGCTCTCGTTTGTCTTATGAGTGTGATTTATTATAAATAAAACAATTTTAAAAAATACTCTCATTAGGTGTACAACTTTGCTTCCGCCGTTTTGCAATAGATAGCTATAGAGGTAAGTGGTAAGTGATAGTCGAAAGATAGCCTACAAGAGGCACTTACTACAGACGAGTTGTAACAAAATCGACTAATAATCCGAGTAATCAAACAGTTTTCCATAAATAATAAACAGCTAAGGATATTGGATTGGCAATGATAGACATATTTTTTTTATATGTAATGGAAATTTCTGATATGCTCATTCCTAATGATCCAAGAATAAGAGCCAATTTGGTTGCAAGAGATAAAACGATATTCGGTATTTTATTGATCTACAAATGTATGTTAGAGTCAGATGTTCGGCCTGAATATTAGGTGTACAACTTTGCTTCCGTCGTTTTGCAATAGATGGCTGTAGCTGTAAGGGGTAGTCGAAATAAATAGATCAAAGATGTCATACAATAAGCTTTAGTATTTGTGAACATAGCGCTATTGAAATATTAGTCGATTTTTGTCTCCATCATAAAGTTATTCTCGTTTAAACATTTTTGGATCGCGTCAAAAGATGACCAGTTTTTCCAACGCGGGATTCGTACGCTTTTCGAAAGATGGAAGAAAGTAGTCGCCAGAGATGGACAATACTTTGGATCATAAATGTATATCCAGTTTTTTACAATAAAGCCTCGAATTTCGGGAAAAAAACGGCGAAAGCAAAGTTGTACGCGTATGTATATTGAAGGAATTCCTTTGTTCTAACGTAATAACCAAGAGACAACCAATCAGAGAACACAAGATCGGTAAATTTCGATCCAGAAGCAGAAACCGCACAAGCCACCACGAGCAGATTTACTGGATATGATTTATGATACAGTACCTTGTACCGCCACCTCCGTGAGATTCGAAATGGAATAATAATTCATGGTTAGAATAGACTCAACGCCGATTTCTATCTGTAAATATTTACACCAAAAGATGTCCGTAACCTATATTTTGATATTATTATAAATATTCTTTCGATCTTTCAAATGTAATTATGAATTTATTCAAATGATAGACCTAATCGACCTGTATATTGAAATGAGGACATAAATCGTCCGATTCTAATGATATTTTTCGGAGAATATGGAAATGACATGCGAAAAATTTGAAATTGAGTCATTGAGTGTGTGGAATTTTCTACAGAAAATTTTTATTATAAACACATCATTTAATATGGAAAAACGATCAGATATGGAATCGTTTGCTTCTGTTTTTTCACGTGATCTTCATTTTGTCAAAATGAATGTTTCCGAATATTTTGATGGCTTCTTTGATTTGGCTAATTTTTAATTGATATCTATTATTAGTTGGTATTAAATAGAGTTAAATTTCATCCCTTTGAAACTGTATGCGTGAAAAGTATACTGTCAGACCCTGAACAAAACATGAAATGCGAAACATTTTGAAAACTTTATGTTTTGGGCACAACAAAAATTGAAGACTACCCACTAGTCTATCCGACAGGTAGAAAGAAATCAGCGCATGCCATTTGAAAAAATTGACTTATTGACATTTTCAAAGAGTCATTTTTAAAAAATTGCAGTTTCTTTCAGACCACCAGTAGAGTGATACGTAAATTTTCAGAAGACTTGAAAACTTTTCGGGAATCAATAAAAATATCGTACAATTACCTTGAACGGTTTTCAAGATTTAGTTTAGTTCAAAGCTTTTTATCCAAGAAATTCGTCAAAAAAAGTGGCCTACGTTTAAAAGTATCACAGATAAATTGTGACAAGTATTCGAAATCAGAACTTCATGGAGATTCTGAGTATGATATAAAAATTGGTCATTCTCATACACTGGTTATTTGTTTTACTAGGCAGCAAAGTAGTACACTGACTGTCGCAGCTGATAGTTCAGGAATTTTTCTTCGATTGATATTGTCTTTACAAATTATTAGAATTTCCACAAAACTATGTATTGCTCATACTGTGGGAAATATTATTTCTCACGGCACTTTGCCCACACCTCGCTACGCTACTTTTCATAGCAGTTTTAGGAAATAGTATATTGTGCAACAAGTGGGGAAAGTTCAACATTTCTCGCGAGTGTGGAAGTTTGTGGCAAGAACCTGAAAGGCGAATGCCGCAAACACACGAGCGAGAAAAGGACTTTCTCCACATGTTGCACAATATACTTTTTCGGCAACCGTCCGGGAAGTTCTCACTTCCCGGACACTTTTTCTCTGAGAAAGTATTATTTCCGGGACTAGGCCGGAAAAGAATCATAGAATCGATAGACCGAAATAACGGCTGACAGTTCATATGAAATTAGTTGTCAAAAATTTGCATGTTTTTTTATCGCAATCGCAATAAAATATGGAAAGCAGCGGCGATAGTGTTATTTTACATGGTTGCCGAAAAAATATTGTACGCAACACGCCCGAAAATGGTTTTTTTGGACACACAGACTTCCAGGACTCGCTTACGCTCTTCCTGGAATTTTGTCTATTCGTCCAGAAAAACCTTATTTTCCGGACTTGTTGCGTAAATTACTATTTCCTACAACTATAAAAATTTCAATAATTCGAGTAATATCGATATTTTTACTCTTACATATTTCGATAAATTTCGATAGTGTCAGAAAATATCGAAAGCTGTTTGTCCCTTTCCCTAAATCAAACTAGTAATGAATTGCGCAGGTGCACATTTCGTATCCAATCCCGTTAGTCGTGTACTTGTTTGAGTACATAAAGGTACAGGTACGCTAACTAGTTTAGTATCAGTTTGACAGTGTTGAAAGTGTGGGGATTACAGATTCCTGCGTTACCATCATGGTGGCGCGGCCAACCAGGTTAACGCTTTCCCCAACAGAGGGCGCAACAATCTATTTAAGCCTCGAAGTACACATCTTAAACGGAGTTAAGCCAAAGATTCCCAGTTAAATATGAACCTACTTCATGTAGCACAAGTCGTCACGCTGTCCCAAAACTGGTGACCCCGACGTGATCAACGTCAACTTAATGAGTGACAGGGACGATTTGGTCGACTAACACCAGACGCCAGGACGCCAGACGCCAAGATGCCGAATCCATCCGCCGCAGCACCCACTCCCGGAATACTCGCACGCCTCCAAATCCCGGCGTTCACCCCAGAGGACCCAGAAGTATGGTTCCAGCAGGTCGAGTGGACACTTGAAGATTTCGGGCTAACGGACAGCTTAGCGAAATTTCGGCAGGTGATCAAATCCCTAGACGGCAGGTACGCGAAGGAGGTTCGCGACCTGATAATCAACCCGCCAGCACAAAAGCCGTACGAGACACTGAAGGAGCAGCTTCTCCAACGCCTGGGGAAATCACAGGCCCAAAAGACGCGACAACTGCTGGAGAGAGTCGAAATTGGAGACCGGAAGCCTTCACAGTTCCTGCGGTATCTCCAACAGCTCGCTGGGGACAACGCCGCTGACGAGATCGTCCGCGCCCTGTGGATGGAGCGGATCAACCCCCTCGCTCGCGCCAGCATCGCCGCGCAGGCTGCCCAACCCAACGTGACCCTGGACGACCTGGCCAAGACCGCAGATTGCGTAATGGAAGCGCTAGGTACCGTCACGCCACAACAGGTGTCTGCGGTGTCACCTCGGGTGTCACAAAGCGAATCACAGCTTTGTGAAGTGTTGAAGAGGTTGTCGGTGCGCCTCGACGAACAAAGTCGCGAGTTAAACGATCTTCATGCGGAAGTGCGCGGTCACTCGCGGAACCACGATGGTCCTACATCGCGTACTACAGGGAAACGGCAAAGGCAGTCGCTGAACGCGGCAGGCGAAAGCTGCCCCAACACACGCCGCTTGTTTTTGAGGGACCGAAACAGTGGAGAAAACTTTTTGATCGACACCGGCGCAGACTTGTGCGTGTTTCCGCGACGTCTAGTGAAAGGCCGACGGGTAAAAACCGGTTATGAGCTAACCGCGGCTAACGGTAGTGCGATCGATACGTATGGCTCAATTCCACTGACACTTAACCTCGGTCTCCGCCGTGATTTCGCGTGGAATTTCGTCATCGCGGACGTGTCCAAGGCCATCATCGGGGTGGATTTTCTGACTCATTACGACCTCCTCGTGGATCTGCGCAACGGACTCTTACTTGACCGATCCACGAGTCTCAGTGTCACGGGACGGGACTCCAAGTGCGCGACTATTGCCGGAATTCGAACATCCGCAGGCGATACGCGCTATCACGCGTTGCTCCAGCAGTTCCCGGAGCTGACGCGCCCCGATGGCGCTTGCAAAGCAGCGGATGTGAAACACCGTACAGTGCATCACATCCACACCACACCAGGACAACCCGTCTTCCAGAAGCCACGTCGCCTAGCCGCGGACCGTTACCTCGCCGCTAGGAAGGAGTTCGAGTCCATGCTCCAATTGGGGATTTGTCGCCCATCGAAGAGCACTCCACATGGTGCCAAAGAAGGGAGACGAATGGCGCCCTTGTGGAGACTACCGGGGACTAAACGCGCGCACTTTACCAGACCGGTATCCAGTGCGCCACATCCAGGACTTCGCCCAAATGCTCCGTGGAAAGTCAATTTTTTCCACCATTGACCTGGTACGAGCGTACCATCATATCCCGGTGGCCCCTGAAGACGTGGAGAAGACGGCGATCACCACTCCGTTCGGATTATTCGAATTCCCGGCAATGAGCTTTGGACTACGAAACGCCGCTCAAACATTCCAGCGGTTCATCGACGAGGTTCTCCGGGGACTCGACTTCGTGTATGCCTATATTGACGACCTACTGGTGGCCTCCTCGTCCGAGGAAGAGCATCATGAACACCTACGCATTCTATTCGAACGTCTCCAGCGGTACGGAATTGTCGTCAATTCAGCGAAATGTTACTTTGGCGCTAAGGAAGTAAAGTTCTTGGGGTACCTAGTATCTGGTAATGGAACAAAACCACTCCCCGAGAAAGTCGCTGCCATCCGCGAATATCCCAGGCCAACAACAGCAAAAGATCTCCGACAATTCCTTGGCATGTTGAACTTCTACAGGCGTTTCATGCCCGGAACTGCTAAGACCCAGGCACCACTCAATGACCTGCTCCAAGGAAACATCAAAAAGAAGACACCAGTGAATTGGAACAATTACGCTGATGCCGCATTCGCCGCATGCAAGGAAGAACTTGCAAAAGCGACACTTCTGGCACACCCCGAACTTGGCGCCGAGGTCTCCTTGGTTTGTGATGCATCGGACCACACCATTGGAGCTGCACTGCATCAACGGGTTGGCAACGAGTGGGAACCACTCGGTTTTTTTTCGAAGAAGCTGGCTGGCGCTGAGTGCAAGTACAGCGCCTACGATCGGGAACTCCTGGCCATCTACAAGTCGGTCAAGTACTTCCGACACATGGTTGAAGGACGCCGCTTCTTCATTTTAACTGACCATAAGCCGCTGACCTTCGCCTTCAGTCAAAAGTCCGATCAATGCTCCCCACGCCGATACCGCCACCTGGACTTCATCGGGCAGTTCACCACAGATATCCGGCATATATCCGGAAAAGAAAACGTCGTCGCAGATGCCCTTTCCAGGGTGGACGAAATCGCAGCACCACTCGACTTCGAGGCCCTCGCAGCATCCCAGCAATGTGACCCAGAGCTCCAGGAGTTCCGCCAGAAGCAAGACTCTGGCTTACTTCTACGCCAAGTCACGATACCAGGATCCAACGCTGCCGTCTTCTGCGATATATCCACCACTAAGGCACGACCCTTCCTGACGGCTCCATTCCGGAAACCAGCTTTTGACGCCATCCACGGCCTGTCCCATCCAGGCGACAAGGCCACCACAAAGCTGATGAGCCAACGATACGTCTGGCCCTCCATTTCCAGAGATTGCCGAGCGTGGTCCCGAGTCTGCATCCAATGCCAGCGGTCAAAGGTGTCACGACATGTTTCGTCTCCGATCGGTAACTTCACACCGCCGTCGAGCCGTTTCGAACATGTGCACATCGACCTGATCGTGATGCCATTTTCCAAAGGATATCGGTATTGCCTCACCAGCGTCGATCGATTTTCTCGATGGCCAGAAGCGATACCGCTCCAAGACCAGACAGCAGAAACCGTCGCCCGAGCATTTTACACTAACTGGGTTGCCAGGTTTGGCGTCCCGCTCCGGGTAACTACAGACCAAGGACGGCAATTCGAGTCCTACCTATTTCGCTGCTTGAACAAGCTACTAGGGACGGACCACCTCAGAACCACGGCGTACCACCCGGCCGCCAACGGAATGGTCGAGCGACTCCACCGTCAGCTCAAAGCTTCCATTAAATGCTTGGACTCTGACACATGGGTCCACACACTACCCACTGCACTACTGGGGATCCGCGCCGCTTGGAAAGAAGATCTCCAATCCACCGCTGCTGAGATGATATACGGAGAACCACTCCGTCTTCCAGGCGAGTTCCTGGGTTCGACGTCGACGATGAACCTGGATAACTCCGACGATTTCGTTCGCGACCTGCGCCAGCACTTTCAGGCGCTCCGACCAGTCAGTGGCACCAGGCACGGTGAGCGGAAGATCTTCGTCTTTAAAGATCTCGCCACCGCATCCCACGTCTTCGTAAGCCACGACGCCGTTCGACGTCCGCTCCAGCACCCATACGATGGACCGTTCGAGGTGGTTTCTCGAGCCGAAAAGCACTACACCCTCCGAATTCACGGTACCAACGTCCCGGTCTCGATCGACAGGCTGAAACCAGCCTACATCGCGGTCAGCGAAAATTCACCGGAGGACGCTGTAAATTCGAACGAGGACGATGAAGACGAAGGAATTCTTCTCTTTTTACCAGGCGAGAACTCACCCCCGGCCCAACAACCCATCCCACCTGCTCCAGCAGATCCAGAGGCAGCAACGCAAGCGCCAGCAGTACGAGGACCTTACACGACCAGATCAGGTCGGCAAGTTCGTTTCCCCGAGCGTTTCCAGGCGGGGATGTAATATATCGTTAATCACTAGCAAGGGGGTACTGTGGGGATTACAGATTCCTGCGTTACCATCATGGTGGCGCGGCCAACCAGGTTAACGCTTCCCCCAACAGAGGGCGCAACAATCTATTTGAGCCTCGAAGTACACATCTTAAACGGAGTTAAGCCAAAGATTCCCAGTTAAATATGAACCTACTTCATGTAGCACAAGTCGACACGCTGTCCCAAAAAAAGCAGAGCAGTAAATTTTGAAGCCGAAAAGATGTCTTTAGACCATCTATATGAATTCAACTTCGAAAAGTTGTACAACGATTGTACAGAAAGGTAATGCTTTTACATCATTTTTTTCTTTAAGTATTTTTGAAACGATATAATCAAATTTTATCTTTAGTTTCTGAATGTTTCGTTCTTATAAAGAAATTTTTGTTCAATAATTGTTTTGAAATGAACAATAACCATATTGTACCTACAAACAGTGAATTAATATGTACTTTTTTTTTCCTAGGGGTATAACATTCGAAGAGGATTGCAGCGTATGTTTGAGCAGATTAACAGGAGAATTGTACCTTACGGACTGCAGACATTCATTCCACAAGGAGTGTATCGACAGGTGGTGCTCCAGTTCCGAATGTTGTCCCATGTGCAGGACAAATTTAGTTTTCGAAGAAACCTGCAGTATCTTCGATACAAATTGGAAACCTGTCAATATCCATCGGTTCGATAAGATGGACAGTGATGAAGAAGATGATGAGAGTGGAGAAGATGATGAGAGTGAAACTGAAGAAGAAAAAGAAGAGAATGAAGGAGAAAACGAATGCCAAACCGAGTGCCAAACCAACGAGGAAAATTAATTTTACATCTCTGTTCGACACAACCTGTAACATTTTTGAGAGAAATAAATCATAAATTGTGTTATATTTAAAACATTTGTTTTTTTTTTCATCTTATTTTTCCTAACTTTAACTAAGTGTCATTTCAATCAGAAATAGCTCTCGTTTGTCTTATGAGTGTGATTTATTATAAATAAAACAATTTTAAAAAATACTCTCATTAGGTGTACAATTTTGCTTCCGCCGTTTTGCAATAGATAGCTATAGAGGTAAGTGGTAAGTGATAGTCGAAAGATAGCCTACAAGAGGCACTTACTACAGACGAGTTGTAACAAAATCGACTAATAATCCGAGTAATCAAACAGTTTCCCATAAATAATAAACAGCTAAGGATATTGGATTGGCAATGATAGACATATTTTTTTTATATGTAATGGAAATTTCTGATATGCTCATTCCTAATGATCCAAGAATAAGAGCCAATTTGGTTGTAAGAGATAAAACGATATTCGGTATTTTATTGATCTACAAAAGTATGTTAGAGTCAGATTTTCGGCCTAAATATTAGGTGTACAACTTTGCTTCCGTCGTTTTGCAATAGATGGCTGTAGCTGTAAGGGGTAGTCGAAATAAATAGATCAAAGATGTCATACAATAAGCTTAAGTATTTGTGAACATAGCGCTATTGAAATATTAGTCGATTTTTGTCTCCATCATAAAGTTATTCTCGTTTAAACATTTTTGGATCGCGTCAAAAGATGACCAGTTTTTCCAACGCGGGATTCGTACGCTTTTCGAAAGATGGAAGAAAGAAGTCGCCAGAGATGGACAATACTTTGGATCATAAATGTATATCCAGTTTTTTACAATAAAGCCTCGAATTTCGGGAAAAAAACGGCGAAAGCAAAGTTGTACGCGTATGTATATTGAAGGAATTCCTTTGTTCTAACGTAATAAACAAGAGACAACCAATCAGAGAACACAAGATCGGTAAATTTCGATCCAGAAGCAGAAACCGCACAAGCCACCACGATCAGATTTACTGGATATGATTTATGATACAGTACCTTGCACCGCCACCTCCGTGAGATTCGAAATGAAATAATAATTCATGGTTAGAATAGACTCAACGCCGATTTCTATCTGGAAATATTTACACCAAAAGATGTCCGTAACCTATATTTTGATATTATTATAAATATTCTTTCGATCTTTCAAATGTAATTATGAATTTATTCAAATGATAGACCTAATCGACCTGTATATTGAAATGAGGACATAAATCGTCCGATTCTAATGATATTTTTCGGAGAATATGGAAATGACATGCGAAAAATTTGAAATTGAGTCATTGAGTGTGTGGAATTTTCTACAGAAAATTTTTATTATAAACACATCATTTAATATGGAAAAACGATCAGATATGGAATCGTTTGCTTCTGTGTTTTCACGTGATCTTCATTTTGTCAAAATGAATGTTTCCGAATATTTTGATGGCTTCTTTGATTTGGCTAATTTTTAATTGATATCTATTATTAGTTGGTATTAAATAGAGTTAAATTTCATTTCTTTTGAAACTGTATGCTTGAAAAGTATACTGTCAGACCCTGTACAAAACATGAAATGCGAAACATTTTGAAAACTTTATGTTTTGGGCACAACAAAAATTGAAGACTACCCACTAGTCTATCCGACAGGTAGAAAGAAATCAGCGCATGCCATTCAAAAAAATTGACTTATTGACATTTTCAAAGAGTCATTTTTAAAAAATTGCAGTTTCTTTCAGACCACCAGTAGAGTGATACGTAAATTTTCAGAAGACTTGAAAACTTTTCGGGAATCAATAAAAATATCGTACAATTACCTTGAACGGTTTTCAAGATTTAGTTTAGTTCAAAGCTTTTTATCCAAGAAATTCGTCAAAAAAAGTGGCCTACGTTAAAAAGTATCACAGATAAATTGTGACAAGTATTCGAAATCAGAACTTCATGGAGATTCTGAGTATGATATAAAAATTGGTCATTCTCATACACTGGTTATTTGTTTTACTAGGCAGCAAAGTAGTACACTGACTGTCGCAGCTGATAGTTCAGGAATTTTTCTTCGATTGATATTGTCTTTACAAATTATTAGAATTTCCACAAAACTATGTATTGCTCATACTGTGGGAAATATTATTTCTCACGGCACTTTGCCCACACCTCGCTACGCTACTTTTCATAGCAGTTGTAGGAAAGGCCATCATCGGGGTGGATTTTCTGACTCATTACGACCTCCTCGTGGATCTGCGCAACGGACTCTTACTTGACCGATCCACGAGTCTCAGTGTCACGGGACGGGACTCCAAGTGCGCGACTATCGCCGGAATTCGAACATCCGCAGGCGATACGCGCTATCACGCGTTGCTCCAGCAGTTCCCGGAGCTGACGCGCCCCGATGGCGCTTGCAAAGCAGCGGATGTGAAACACCGTACAGTGCATCACATCCACACCACACCAGGACAACCCGTCTTCCAGAAGCCACGTCGCCTAGCCGCGGACCGTTACCTCGCCGCTAGGAAGGAGTTCGAGTCCATGCTCCAATTGGGGATTTGTCGCCCATCGAAGAGCACTCCACATGGTGCCAAAGAAGGGAGACGAATGGCGCCCTTGTGGAGACTACCGGGGACTAAACGCGCGCACTTTACCAGACCGGTATCCAGTGCGCCACATCCAGGACTTCGCCCAAATGCTCCGTGGAAAGTCAATTTTTTCCACCATTGACCTGGTACGAGCGTACCATCATATCCCGGTGGCCCCTGAAGACGTGGAGAAGACGGCGATCACCACTCCGTTCGGATTATTTGAATTCCCGGCAATGAGCTTTGGACTACGAAACGCCGTTCAAACATTCCAGCGGTTCATCGACGAGGTTCTCCGGGGACTCGACTTCGTGTATGCCTATATTGACGACCTACTGGTGGCCTCCTCGTCCGAGGAAGAGCATCATGAACACCTACGCATTCTATTCGAACGTCTCCAGCGGTACGGAATTGTCGACAATTCAGCGAAATGTTACTTTGGCGCTAAGGAAGTAAAGTTCTTGGGGTACCTAGTATCTGGTAATGGAACAAAACCACTCCCCGAGAAAGTCGCTGCCATCCGCGAATATCCCAGGCCAACAACAGCAAAAGATCTCCGACAATTCCTTGGCATGTTGAACTTCTACAGGCGTTTCATGCCCGGAACTGCTAAGACCCAGGCACCACTCAATGACCTGCTCCAAGGAAACATCAAAAAGAAGACACCAGTGAATTGGAACAATTACGCTGATGCCGCATTCGCCGCATGCAAGGAAGAACTTGCAAAAGCGACACTTCTGGCACACCCCGAACTTGGCGCCGAGGTCTCCTTGGTTTGTGATGCATCGGACCACACCATTGGAGCTGCACTGCATCAACGGGTTGGCAACGAGTGGAAACCACTCGGTTTTTTTTCGAAGAAGCTGGCTGGCGCTGAGTGCAAGTACAGCGCCTACGATCGGGAACTCCTGGCCATCTACAAGTCGGTCAAGTACTTCCGACACATGGTTGAAGGACGCCACTTCTTCATTTTAACTGACCATAAGCCGCTGACCTTCGCCTTCAGTCAAAAGTCCGATCAATGCTCCCCACGCCGATACCGCCACCTGGACTTCATCGGGCAGTTCACCACAGATATCCGGCATATATCCGGAAAAGAAAACGTCGTCGCAGATGCCCTTTCCAGGGTGGACGAAATCGCAGCACCACTCGACTTCGAGGCCCTCGCAGCATCCCAGCAATGTGACCCAGAGCTCCAGGAGTTCCGCCAGAAGCAAGACTCTGGCTTACTTCTACGCCAAGTCACGATACCAGGATCCAACGCTGCCGTCTTCTGCGATATATCCACCACTAAGGCACGACCCTTCCTGACGGCTCCATTCCGGAAACCAGCTTTTGACGCCATCCACGGCCTGTCCCATCCAGGCGCCAAGGCCACCACAAAGCTGATGAGCCAACGATACGTCTGGCCCTCCATTTCCAGAGATTGCCGAGCGTGGTCCCGAGTCTGCATCCAATGCCAGCGGTCAAAGGTGTCACGACATGTTTCGTCTCCGATCGGTAACTTCACACCGCCGTCGAGCCGTTTCGAACATGTGCACATCGACCTGATCGTGATGCCATTTTCCAAAGGATATCGGTATTGCCTCACCTGCGTCGATCGATTTTCTCGATGGCCAGAAGCGATACCGCTCCAAGACCAGACAGCAGAAACCGTCGCCCGAGCATTTTACACTAACTGGGTTGCCAGGTTTGGCGTCCCGCTCCGGGTAACTACAGACCAAGGACGGCAATTCGAGTCCTACCTATTTCGCTGCTTGAACAAGCTACTAGGGACGGACCACCTCAGAACCACGGCGTACCACCCGGCCGCCAACGGAATGGTCGAGCGACTCCACCGTCAGCTCAAAGCTTCCATTAAATGCTTGGACTCTGACACATGGGTCCACACACTACCCACTGCACTACTGGGGATCCGCGCCGCTTGGAAAGAAGATCTCCAATCCACCGCTGCTGAGATGATATACGGAGAACCACTCCGTCTTCCTGGCGAGTTCCTGGGTTCGACGTCGACGATGAACCTGGATAACTCCGACGATTTCGTTCGCGACCTGCGCCAGCACTTTCAGGCGCTCCGACCAGTCAGTGGCACCAGGCACGGTGAGCGGAAGATCTTCGTCTTTAAAGATCTCGCCACCGCATCCCACGTCTTCGTAAGGCACGACGCCGTTCGACGTCCGCTCCAGCACCCATACGATGGACCGTTCGAGGTGGTTTCTCGAGCCGAAAAGCACTACACCCTCCGAATTCACGGTACCAACGTCCCGGTCTCGATCGACAGGCTGAAACCAGCCTACATCGCGGTCAGCGAAAATTCACCGGAGGACGCTGTAAATTCGAACGAGGACGATGAAGACGAAGGAATTCTTCTCTTTTTACCAGGCGAGAACTCACCCCCGGCCCAACAACCCATCCCACCTGCTCCAGCAGAACCAGAGGCAGCAACGCAAGCGCCAGCAGTACGACGACCTTACACGACCAGATCAGGTCGGCAAGTTCGTTTCCCCGAGCGTTTCCAGGCGGGGATGTAATATATCGTTAATCACTAGCAAGGGGGTACTGTGGGGATTACAGATTCCTGCGTTACCATCATGGTGGCGCGGCCAACCAGGTTAACGCTTCCCCCAACAGAGGGCGCAACAATCTATTTAAGCCTCGAAGTACACATCTTAAACGGAGTTAAGCCAAAGATTCCCAGTTAAATATGAACCTACTTCATGCAGCACAAGTCGTCACGCTGTCCCAAAAAAAGCAGAGCAGTAAATTTTGAAGCCGAAAAGATGTCTTTAGACCATCTATATGAATTCAACTTCGAAAAGTTGTACAACGATTGTACAGAAAGGTAATGCTTTTACATCATTTTTTTCTTTAAGTATTTTTGAAACGATATAATCAAATTTTATCTTTAGTTTCTGAATGTTTCGTTCTTATAAAGAAATTTTTGTTCAATAATTGTTTTGAAATGAACAAAAACCATATTGTACCTACAAACAGTGAATTAATATGTACTTTTTTTTTCCTAGGGGTATAACATTCGAAGAGGATTGCAGCGTATGTTTGAGCAGATTAACAGGAGAATTGTACCTTACGGACTGCAGACATTCATTCCACAAGGAGTGTATCGACAGGTGGTGCTCCACTTCCGAATGTTGTCCCATGTGCAGGACAAATTTAGTTTTCGAAGAAACCTGCAGTATCTTCGATACAAATTGGAAACCTGTCAATATCCATCGGTTCGATAAGATGGACAGTGATGAAGAAGATGATGAGAGTGGAGAAGATGATGAGAGTGAAACTGAAGAAGAAAAAGAAGAGAATGAAGGAGAAAACGAATGCCAAACCGAGTGCCAAACCAACGAGGAAAATTAATTTTACATCTCTGTTCGACACAACCTGTAACATTTTTGAGAGAAATAAATCATAAATTGTGTTATATTTAAAACATTTGTTTTTTTTTTCATCTTATTTTTCCTAACTTTAACTAAGTGTCATTTCAATCAGAAATAGCTCTCGTTTGTCTTATGAGTGTGATTTATTATAAATAAAACAATTTTAAAAAATACTCTCATTAGGTGTACAACTTTGCTTCCGCCGTTTTGCAATAGATAGCTATAGAGGTAAGTGGTAAGTGATAGTCGAAAGATAGCCTACAAGAGGCACTTACTACAGACGAGTTGTAACAAAATCGACTAATAATCCGAGTAATCAAACAGTTTTCCATAAATAATAAACAGCTAAGGATATTGGATTGGCAATGATAGACATATTTTTTTTATATGTAATGGAAATTTCTGATATGCTCATTCCTAATGATCCAAGAATAAGAGCCAATTTGGTTGTAAGAGATAAAACGATATTCGGTATTTTATTGATCTACAAAAGTATGTTAGAGTCAGATTTTCGGCCTAAATATTAGGTGTACAACTTTGCTTCCGTCGTTTTGCAATAGATGGCTGTAGCTGTAAGGGGTAGTCGAAATAAATAGATCAAAGATGTCATACAATAAGCTTAAGTATTTGTGAACATAGCGCTATTGAAATATTAGTCGATTTTTGTCTCCATCATAAAGTTATTCTCGTTTAAACATTTTTGGATCGCGTCAAAAGATGACCAGTTTTTCCAACGCGGGATTCGTACGCTTTTCGAAAGATGGAAGAAAGTAGTCGCCAGAGATGGACAATACTTTGGATCATAAATGTATATCCAGTTTTTTACAATAAAGCCTCGAATTTCGGGAAAAAAACGGCGAAAGCAAAGTTGTACGCGTATGTATATTGAAGGAATTCCTTTGTTCTAACGTAATAACCAAGAGACAACCAATCGGAGAACACAAGATCGGTAAATATCGATCCAGAAGCAGAAACCGCACAAGCCACCACGAGCAGATTTACTGGATATGATTTATGATACAGTACCTTGCACCGCCACCTCCGTGAGATTCGAAATGGAATAATAATTCATGGTTAGAATAGACTCAACGCCGATTTCTATCTGGAAATATTTACACCAAAAGATGTCCGTAACCTATATTTTAATATTATTATAAATATTCTTTCGATCTTTCAAATGTAATTATGAATTTATTCAAATGATAGACCTAATCGACCTGTATATTGAAATGAGGACATAAATCGTCCGATTCTAATGATATTTTTCGGAGAATATGGAAATGACATGCGAAAAATTTGAAATTGAGTCATTGAGTGTGTGGAATTTTCTACAGAAAATTTTTATTATAAACACATCATTTAATATGGAAAAACGATCAGATATGGAATCGTTTGCTTCTGTTTTTTCACGTGATCTTCATTTTGTCAAAATGAATGTTTCCGAATATTTTGATGGCTTCTTTGATTTGGCTAATTTTTAATTGATATCTATTATTAGTTGGTATTAAATAGAGTTATATTTCATCTCTTTGAAACTGTATGCGTGAAAAGTATACTGTCAGACCCTGTACAAAACATGAAATGCGAAACATTTTGAAAACTTTATGTTTTGGGCACAACAAAAATTGAAGACTACCCACTAGTCTATCCGACAGGTAGAAAGAAATCAGCGCATGCCATTTAAAAAAATTGACTTATTGACATTTTCAAAGAGTCATTTTTAAAAAATTGCAGTTTCTTTCAGACCACCAGTAGAGTGATACGTAAATTTTCAGAAGACTTGAAAACTTTTCGGGAATCAATAAAAATATCATACAATTACCTTGAACGGTTTTCAAGATTTAGTTTAGTTCAAAGCTTTTTATCCAAGAAATTCGTCAAAAAAAGTGGCCTACGTTAAAAAGTATCACAGATAAATTGTGACAAGTATTCGAAATCAGAACTTCATGGAGATTCTGAGTATGATATAAAAATTGGTCATTCTCATACACTGGTTATTTGTTTTACTAGGCAGCAAAGTAGTACACTGACTGTCGCAGCTGATAGTTCAGGAATTTTTCTTCGATTGATATTGTCTTTACAAATTATTAGAATTTCCACAAAACTATGTATTGCTCATACTGTGGGAAATATTATTTCTCACGGCACTTTGCCCACACCTCGCTACGCTACTTTTCATAGCAGTTGTAGGAAATAGTATATTGTGCAACAAGTGGGGAAAGTTCAACATTTCTCGCGAGTGTGGAAGTTTGTGGCAAGAGCCTGAAAGGCGAGTGCAGCAAACACACGAGCGAGAAAAGGACTTTCTCCACATGTTGCACAATATACTTTTTCGGCAACCGTCCGGGAAGTTCTCACTTCCCGGACACTTTTTCTCTGAGAAAGTATTATTTCCCGGACTAGGCCGGAAAAGAATCATAGAATCGATAGACCGAAATAACGGCTGACAGTTCATATGAAATTAGTTGTCAAAAATTTGCATGTTTTTTGATCGCAATCGCAATAAAATATGGAAAGCAGCGGCGATAGTGTTATTTTACATGGTTGCCGAAAAAATATTGTACGCAACACGCCCGAAAATGGTTTTTTTGGACACACAGACTTCCAGGACTCGCTTACGCTCTTCCTGGAATTTTGTCTATTCGTCCAAAAAAACCTTATTTTCCGGACTTGTTACGTAAATTACTATTTCCTACAACTATAAAAATTTCAATAATTCGAGTAATATCGATATTTTTACTCTTACATATTTCGATAAATTTCGATAGTGTCAGAAAATATCGAAAGCTGTTTGTCCCTTTCCCTAAATCAAACTAGTAATGAATTGCGCAGGTGCACATTTCGTATCCAATCCCGTTAGTCGTGTACTTGTTTGAGTACATAAAGGTACAGGTACGCTAACTAGTTTAGTATCAGTTTGACAGTGTTGAAAGCAGAGCAGTGAATTTTGAAGGCGAAAAGATGTCTTTAGACCATCTATATGAATTCAACTTCGAAAAGTTGTACAACGATTGTACAGAAAGGTAATGCTTTTACATCATTTTTTTCTTTAAGTATTTTTGAAACGATATAATCAAATTTTATCTTTAGTTTCTGAATGTTTCGTTCTTATAAAGAAATTTTTGTTCAATAATTGTTTTGAAATGAACAATAACCACATTGTACCTACAAACAGTGAATTAATATGTTCTTTTTTTTTTCCTAGGGGTATAACATTCGAAGAGGATTGCAGCGTATGTTTGAGCAGATTAACAGGAGAATTGTACCTTACGGACTGCAGACATTCATTCCACAAGGAGTGTATCGACAGGTGGTGCTCCAGTTCCGAATGTTGTCCCATGTGCAGGACAAATTTAGTTTTCGAAGAAACCTGCAGTATCTTCGATACAAATTGGAAACCTGTCAATATCCATCGGTTCGATAAGATGGACAGTGATGAAGAAGATGATGAGAGTGGAGAAGATGATGAGAGTGAAACTGAAGAAGAAAAAGAAGAGAATGAAGGAGAAAACGAATGCCAAACCGAGTGCCAAACCAACGAGGAAAATTAATTTTACATCTCTGTTCGACACAACCTGTAACATTTTTGAGAGAAATAAATCATAAATTGTGTTATATTTAAAGCATTCGTTTTTTTTTTCATCTTATTTTTCCTAACTTTAACTAAGTGTCATTTCAATCAGAAATAGCTCTCGTTTGTCTTATGAGTGTGATTTATTATAAATAAAACAATTTTAAAAAATACTCTCATTAGGTGTACAACTTTGCTTCCGCCGTTTTGCAATAGATAGCTATAGAGGTAAGTGGTAAGTGATAGTCGAAAGATAGCCTACAAGAGGCACTTACTACAGACGAGTTGTAACAAAATCGACTAATAATCCGAGTAATCAAACAGTTTCCCATAAATAATAAACAGCTAAGGATATTGGATTGGCAATGATAGACATATTTTTTTTATATGTAATGGAAATTTCTGATATGCTCATTCCTAATGATCCAAGAATAAGAGCCAATTTGGTTGTAAGAGATAAAACGATATTCGGTATTTTATTGATCTACAAAAGTATGTTAGAGTCAGATTTTTGGCCTAAATATTAGGTGTACAACTTTGCTTCCGTCGTTTTGCAATAGATGGCTGTAGCTGTAAGGGGTAGTCGAAATAAATAGATCAAAGATGTCATACAATAAGCTCAAGTATTTGTGAACATAGCGCTATTGAAATATTAGTCGATTTTTGTCTCCATCATAAAGTTATTCTCGTTTAAACATTTTTGGATCGCGTCAAAAGATGACCAGTTTTTCCAACGCGGGATTCGTACGCTTTTCGAAAGATGGAAGAAAGTAGTCGCCAGAGATGGACAATACTTTGGATCATAAATGTATATCCAGTTTTTTACAATAAAGCCTCGAATTTCGGGAAAAAAACGGCGAAAGCAAAGTTGTACGCGTATGTATATTGAAGGAATTCCTTTGTTCTAACGTAATAACCAAGAGACAACCAATCAGAGAACACAAGATCGGTAAATTTCGATCCAGAAGCAGAAACCGCACAAGCCACCACGAGCAGATTTACTGGATATGATTTATGATACAGTACCTTGCACCGCCACCTCCGTGAGATTCGAAATGGAATAGAATAGACTCAACGCCGATTTCTATCTGGAAATATTCACACCAAAAGATGTTTGTAACCTATATTTTAATATTATTATAAATATTCTTTCGATCTTTCAAATGTAATTATGAATTTATTCAAATGATAGACCTAATCGACCTGTATATTGAAATGAGGACATAAATCGTCCGATTCTAATGATATTTTTCGGAGAATATGGAAATGACATGCGAAAAATTTGAAATTGAGTCATTGAGTGTGTGGAATTTTCTACAGAAAATTTTTATTATAAACACATCATTTAATATGGAAAAACGATCAGATATGGAATCGTTTGCTTCTGTTTTTTCACGTGATCTTCATTTTGTCAAAATGAATGTTTCCGAATATTTTGATGGCTTCTTTGATTTGGCTAATTTTTAATTGATATCTATTATTAGTTGGTATTAAATAGAGTTAAATTTCATCCCTTTGAAACTGTATGCGTGAAAAGTATACTGTCAGACCCTGTACAAAACATGAAATGCGAAACATTTTGAAAACTTTATGTTTTGGGCACAACAAAAATTGAAGACTACCCACTAGTCTATCCGACAGGTAGAAAGAAATCAGCGCATGCCATTTAAAAAAATTGACTCATTGACATTTTCAAAGAGTCATTTTTAAAAAATTGCAGTTTCTTTCAGACCACCAGTAGAGTGATACGTAAATTTTCAGAAGACTTGAAAACTTTTCGGGAATCAATAAAAATATCGTACAATTACCTTGAACGGTTTTCAAGATTTAGTTTAGTTCAAAGCTTTTTATCCAAGAAATTCGTCAAAAAAAGTGGCCTACGTTAAAAAGTATCACAGATAAATTGTGACAAGTATTCGAAATCAGAACTTCATGGAGATTCTGAGTATGATATAAAAATTGGTCATTCTCATACACTGGTTATTTGTTTTACTAGGCAGCAAAATAGTACGATGACTGTCGCAGCTGATAGTTCAGGAATTTTTCTTCGATTGATATTGTCTTAACAAATTATTAGAATTTCCACAAAACTATGTATTGCTCATACTGTGGGAAATATTATTTCCCACGGCACTTTGCCCACACCTCGCTACGCTACTTTTCATAGCAGTTGTAGGAAATAGTATATTGTGCAACAAGTGGGGAAAGTCCAACATTTCTCGCGAGTGTGGAAGTTTGTGGCAAGAGCCTGAAAGGCGAGTGCCGCAAACACACGAGCGAGAAAAGGACTTTCTCCACATGTTGCACAATATACTTTTTCGGCAACCGTCCGGGAAGTTCTCACTTCCCGGACACTTTTTCTCTGAGAAAGTATTATTTCCCGGACAAGGCCGGAAAAGAATCATAGAATCAATAGACCGAAATAACGGCTGACAGTTCATATGAAATTAGTTGTCAAAAATTTGCATGTTTTTTGATCGCAATCGCAATAAAATATGGAAAGCAGCGGCGATAGTGTTATTTTACATGGTTGCCGAAAAAATATTGTACGCAACACGCCCGAAAATGGTTTTTTTGAACACACAGACTTCCAGGACTCGCTTACGCTCTTCCTGGAATTTTGTCTATTCGTCCAAAAAAACCTTATTTTCCGGACTTGTTACGTAAATTACTATTTCCTACAACTATAAAAATTTCAATAATTCGAGCAATATCGATATTTTTACTCTTACATATTTCGATAAATTTCGATAGTGTCAGAAAATATCGAAAGCTGTTTGTCCCTTTCCCTAAATCAAACTAGTAATGAATTGCGCAGGTGCACATTTCGTATCCAATCCCGTTAGTCGTGTACTTGTTTGAGTACATAAAGGTACAGGTACGCTAACTAGTTTAGTATCAGTTTGACAGTGTTGAAAGCAGAGCAGTAAATTTTGAAGCCGAAAAGATGTCTTTAGACCATCTATATGAATTCAACTTCGAAAAGTTGTACAACGTTTGTACAAAAAGGTAATGCTTTTACATCATTTTTTTCTTTAAGTATTTTTGAAACGATATAATCAAATTTTATCTTTAGTTTCTGAATGTTTCGTTCTTATAAAGAAATTTTTGTTCAATAATTGTTTTGAAATGAACAATAACCATATTGTACCTACAAACAGTGAATTAATATGTACTTTTTTTTTCCTAGGGGTATAACATTCGAAGAGGATTGCAGCGTATGTTTGAGCAGATTAACAGGAGAATTGTACCTTACGGACTGCAGACATTCATTCCACAAGGAGTGTATCGACAGGTGGTGCTCCAGTTCCGAATGTTGTCCCATGTGCAAGACAAATTTAGTTTTCGAAAAAACCTGCAGTATCTTCGATACAAATTGGAAACCTGTCAATATCCATCGGTTCGATAAGATGGACAGTGATGAAGAAGATGATGAGAGTGGAGAAGATGATGAGAGTGAAACTGAAGAAGAAAAAGAAGAGAATGAAGGAGAAAACGAATGCCAAACCGAGTGCCAAACCAACGAGGAAAATTAATTTTACATCTCTGTTCGACACAACCTGTAACATTTTTGAGAGAAATAAATTATAAATTGTGTTATATTTAAAACATTTGTTTTTTTTTTCATCTTATTTTTCCTAACTTTAACTAAGTGTCATTTCAATCAGAAATAGCTCTCGTTTGTCTTATGAGTGTGATTTATTATAAATAAAACAATTCAAAAAAATACTCTCATAGGTGTAAAACTTTGCTTCCGCCGTTTTGCAATAGATAGCTATAGAGGTAAGTGGTAAGTGATAGTCGAAAGATAGCCTACAAGAGGCACTTACTACAGACGAGTTGTAACAAAATCGACTAATAATCCGAGTAATCAAACAGTTTCCCATAAATAATAAACAGCTAAGGATATTGGATTGGCAATGATAGACATATTTTTTTTATATGTAATGGAAATTTCTGATATGCTCATTCCTAATGATCCAAGAATAAGAGCCAATTTGGTTGTAAGAGATAAAACGATATTCGGTATTTTATTGATCTACAAAAGTATGTTAGAGTCAGATTTTCGGCCTAAATATTAGGTGTACAACTTTGCTTCCGTCGTTTTGCAATAGATGGCTGTAGCTGTAAGGGGTAGTCGAAATAAATAGATCAAAGATGTCATACAATAAGCTTAAGTATTTGTGAACATAGCGCTATTGAAATATTAGTCGATTTTTGTCTCCATCATAAAGTTATTCTCGTTTAAACATTTTTGGACCGCGTCAAAAGATGACCAGTTTTTCCAACGCGGGATTCGTACGCTTTTCGAAAGATGGAAGAAAGTAGTCGCCAGAGATGGACAATACTTTGGATCATAAATGTATATCCAGTTTTTTACAATAAAGCCTCGAATTTCGGGAAAAAAACGGCGAAAGCAAAGTTGTACGCGTATGTATATTGAAGGAATTCCTTTGTTCTAACGTAATAACCAAGAGACAACCAATCAGAGAACACAAGATCGGTAAATTTCGATCCAGAAGCAGAAACCGCACAAGCCACCACGAGCAGATTTACTGGATATGATTTATGATACAGTACCTTGCACCGCCACCTCCGTGAGATTCGAAATGGAATAATAATTCATGGTTAGAATAGACTTCCCTTTTCGTGCGTTACTTTTAGCAGAAAACGCTTCTCCATGCTCCTGGCTACCGCCATCTGCGTGCATATCGAGCAATTTCGATTTAATGGCATCTGTTGTTATTTTAATACCAGAGTGTTCAACAGCCATAATCATCGGTGAATATTTCGGGGGTAAGCCTGCCAAGAGTAATGATCCGACCCATTCATCATCAATGTTGAAGCCCGTTCTTTTCAACTTTTGCGATGTTTCGACGACTTGAGTTATGTAACTCTCCATAGAATCATGGTTCTCCAATCTGGCTGATATTAAAGTCCTTAAAAGCCCGATCTTTCTGGTAGAACCGCTATCGTCGTACAGATTTTTAAGTTTCGTCCATACTTCTTTAGGAGTTTTTGTATCTCTCACGTGGGTGTAAAGCGATGGTTCCATTTTCAATATTAATTTTGCCTTTGCTTTGGCTAATAAAACGGAGTCCAATTCACTGCCATCAACGCACTTATCCAGCCCTTCGAGTACTAGCACGTTTTCAATGGCGAATACCCATTCCTGGTAATTTTCGCGTCCGTTTAGCTTTGGCACACTGGCGAAATAATTAACTGCTGCCATCTTGAATTATTGTTCGTCTGTTTCACAACACTATTTCACAATATATATAAATGTACTTACGTAGTGGAACGTTCCCGACCGATAAACTATTATAAAAAGTCTAGATTGCACGCGATGAGAACGCACGTGGGCACATAACCTGTTATAAATTAAACGCACTGTTTAATAATTAAAAGTCTTTAATAAAATATAGGAAATAACTGTGTAGTAAACACACTGACAAATATACAATAATACTCTTCAACAACGGCCAACCAGAAAAAGGGGGCGAGCATGGCTTGCACATGGCCTATCTCACAATTACACAGAATAAATATACGACTGCGCATACCGCGCATAGAAATACTACAAGACAACTTATATTACTTATGTACTGGGTAAATATTTCAACACCAGATGGTCCCAAAGAAATATAATATGATATACCTCTATGGATGCCATAGTCGTCACCGACTGTAGGTAGGAAGGTTGTCAAACTTACATATATTATTACTATTGAAATTCTTCATATATGTACCTACTCCAACATTATTTTGCAGGTACTGAGAAGGAGCTTGTTTCATCTCAGAGTATTAAAGAGATGCCATATGTTTCAAATAATTTAGAAGAAAAGAAATGTAAGCAACCAATTATAATTAAATATTATTTTTTGATGATAATAATAACTGTTCATTATTGGCCATCGACCAAAGTCGTTCAGCCTAGTTTTTAATAATATTCAGTCATTTTAATTTCTGTTTATATGTTATGTACTGTAGAATTGGAATAATCTGGTATGAATAATTTATTTCCAGTTCTAGGAGCATCAGAAGCAAAGACAGAAGAAACTAAGTTTTCTGAAACAAATGAAAGAATATTAATTGGAAGGAACAGACGAGAGCATATGTGGATACAGACCCAATCAAAATTGCAGTGATTGAAATTTTCAATTCTAAGAAAAAAGGATCGAAAAAGGTACAAAAATACTTTGATAAGCAAAACAAGATTGCAAAAACAAATACTATAAGGAATAGGTTTCAGGAGTGTATCACATTTATATGAATTAAATTTGTGAAGGCTTTCGGTTAAAGAGAATGTCAGTCGTCATCACATCTGATAAAAACCAAGTTTTTAAGAAAAAACTATTCGTACATCTGGAGATTCAAAATATTGTAATGAATTGATATTTTTGTATTTTTTACATGGTTGTAATTCTATCTTTTGTATTTGAATAACTTGGCAGAATACAAGCTTGCTTGGGCTGAATATTGTGCATTTTATTTTGTTATTTCTTACAATACATGTAGGTAACTTTTAAACATGATGAATTAATCGAAATATCATAATACTTTGTATTGTTCATATTATTATAAACTACTATTGAATATATTTCCATTTTACTGACTCAAATAACCCTTCACACATAGTTTGAGTCAGAGTCAGTTTGAAAATTGAGTGTTTGATATCGCTGTGCGATATCACACACTCAACTTTCAAACTGGCTCTAATTCTCATTTACAAAAGCAAGCATTCTGAATCGAATCCCATTTGAAATTCTCGCGAAACCTTTTAGTACCAGCGTTAAGACGCATGAGACCGCTGATGTTTGTTGAACGTACAATGATGACAACTTCGGTCATCCGCCATTAAATTTCGGCGGGAAATGATAGATTCAAACGTTAACCGGTGTTTCGAAATTCTGATGTTCGACTGCGCATGTGCGAAGGTTGGTCGACCGCTAGTTTCTTTTGATAACATCTTCACATTTTGGGGGGGGTTTGAACCCCCTAAACCAGTCACAATCACTAACAAGTTAAACAAGAATGCTTGAAAGCATGTGAAACAGCCCTGCACTCGAATATAAATAGTGAAATCAGAGATCTCTGGTGAAAGTTCGACATTTAATGGCGGACAGAGCTCCAACCAATCAAAACGCTAACGAGCCGTGTCGTCACTGTAGTATATACAGTCACTCTAGTTCAACCAGTTCTTAGCAGGCGCGTTGGGCATCTGGAGAACTAATTTATCTATGGTTCCAACTAGCCGTGTTGGGGTCGGAAGTGGTATCTCTCGGGGTACCTGTACAGGCAGGCGCATTAAGAATGGGGATACAAAGGAATGTTTGGACACGTAATTGGAGAAGGAAGTCAGTTTTTGGATTCTAGGTAGGCTTAATGGCACTTTCAAAGGGAACAATACAAAATCGAAAATATCTGTAATATTGAAAGAATAATGAGGTTGCAATATTGATTCTAAATGTTGAGAATAATGTTGTCTTGACGCTATTGGCAGAAATTGTGGCAAGAATTTGTATAGTATATGGAATCAAATTAAATATGTTTCTATAATTTTAAATGAATATACAATAAAATAAACCAACTATATACAAATAATTACATATATACACTTGAAAACTCGATAAATTAGTCCGGCTTTTTTCAACAAAATATTTGAGTGTATTATGATTGTTTTTTATCTTTTTCTTTGCGAACAAAAATATCTGAGTGAATTATAATTGTTTTTTCAACTTTTGTTTTTTTATTTTCCTATTCCCTATATTTTTCTTTTTCTATCGCTTTTCCGAATCGCTCGTAATATTCTTTGAGTAAAAACTTATATACATCGTCGTTATCTGTTGCAGAAACAACAACAGGAGCTTTTTTATCTTAGCGAACGTTTGCGGTCTTTACTTCATTCTTTATCTAGAGTTAGCTTTCATGTTGGCATCCTTGTTGGTGTTGGCAGGCTCACGTATCTGGTTATCCAAGCCTGCGAAAAACCCTCTACTAAGTTCACTTGGTTGATAAACTTCAAGGATAAATTTTTGAGTTGAAAAGTGTTATATTCGTGTTACGTCCGATAGCTCATTGAATTTTAAGAGAAAAATTGACTGTTTCTGCGAGAGTGTGAAATTTGAGCGACATCGACAGCGAAATATTTTATAATGTTGCAAAATAATGATATAAAAATGCGGTCAACAATGGTGACTTACCAAATGGGGCATAAGGCTGAAGAATAAATAGTCTCTGGTACAAATCCCAGCTCTTCACAGGACCCTTGGTGCGGGTTATCAGCTCCAACTTTCTGGTTTCAAAAGCAATGTAGAAAAAACACTCGAAAAAACACTAACAAAATGCTAAAGCGAAAAGACAAAAGTGATGAATAGTGGGGGTGATTCGAAAGCGTAAAAATTCAAGAAAATAAAGGGGAAATTCAATAAAATATTAAGAAAAGTATAGCATAATTTAAGCGTTCTAAGTACAAATCCATTGTCAAATCTGTCTTCAATACATATGTATCTTGCGTTATTGACCGAGCCATCAGTGTTGACATTGTTTACGCGCAAGACTATGATATTTTGCGATCGCTCGAATTCCATAATTCTCTCTTGCACAAACATTATTCGAGAGCGAAAACTGGCAAATGAATGAGAAAGAAGAAAGAATCAAAATTGGTAAATAACATTGGTTGTGTAAAATTGCGTTAGGTGTGAAATATATATATTATAAGGAATATTGAAACGGTAAATGAATATTATTATTATTATTATAATTATAAGTGCCTATCAAATTTCAGCAGACAAACGGAAAAAATTTAACAACCGGTCTCTTTGAGAAACAATATCAGATTTTATATAACAGTGATGATGCGGGAATTTGCATTGGAAACAGACAATACTCGTCCAAGTGTCCATTGGCAAGGAGATAGCCTCTCGTCTTTGATGAGAACTAAATCTTCAATTTTAGTTGTATTATGGTCCGGCACCGTTAGAACACGACGATGTCGACCTATAACGATGGAGTAAAGACCTTCGAAATCTACTCCACAACCGCTGAAAGTGTCAAAATCAAATGTCCACGGGTTTGTACTAGGGCTGGGAATCATGAATGAATTATTTGAATATTCGAATAATCATTGAATAATTATTCGAATAATTGCATTTTGCATTATTCGAATAATCAGGAATATTCACTGAATAGTTGAATATTCATGACTACTTTTGTATTCATGAATAATCAGTGAATAGTCGAGTATTCACTGAATAGTTGAATAATCAATGACTACTTTTCTATTCATGAATAATCAGTGAATAGTTGAGTATTCACTGATTATTCAGTGGATAGTTTTCTATTCAGTGAGTAATTGGATATTTATGAAGTTACGAATGAAAGTTTGAATGATCACTTGACTCACTATTCAGGAATGATTAAAACAAGGTTTTGTGATTCACTACGGACAAATCGTTTTATTAATATTAAAATTACTGGAAATTACATAATATTGAAATTGATAGGTACAATTGAATTAAAATTATGAATAAACTCCTGTCAGTGTTCGGAATCCAAACAAACAAATTGTCATTCAAATTAGTACGTTGTCGTTGAAGAAATTGGATAATTTTGATAAATAAAATTATTTGAGGAACGATTTTACTATTAATTGATAGACAGAAGAAACGAGATTAATGCCGTAAGTTCGAACTTGAGGTTCAACTAATAAACACGGCTTTTTACAAAATCTGGGGAATGATACAGGATTCAAAGTTACTGGTATTAACCTCGTTCCTTCGGTCTATCAATTAATACTGAATTCGTTCCTCAAATACTCTTATTTATGAAAATAAGCCAATTCCTCCAACGAGACCGTACTAATTTGAATGACAATTTATTTGTTTGGATTCCGAACACTGACAGGAGAACCAAAAATGGCGGTATGTGACGTCACACTAATAAAGCGTATATGGCGAGAGGCAAAACACCAAAACGATTATACCACGTAGCAAAGGGTATATTCACTCATCAAAACGCTCGGATTTTATTGGTTCATTAAAACATGAGTTCAATCACTGAATATTGACTGAATATTCATTGAATAATCATTGAAAAATCACTGAATAAGCATTGAATAATCACTGAATAATCATTGAATAATCAACGAATAGTTGAATATTCATGACTACCTACTCATGAATAATCAAGCATGAATAGTTGTTTGAATGAATTATTCGAATAATCGAATAAATTTATGTATGAATATTCGAATACAAAAAGGCGAAAAAGTCCCAGCCCTAGTTTGTACCCATGAGAGGTTGATATGGCTTGATTCGAATTGCAAAACATTTTAAACATATACTCAAACCCGAAAATAAGGCCTTTATACCTACTATTAATTATCCAAAATCTTTGAACAAACCGAAATCCAAGAAAGCGAAGTCCTGCATGTAAATATTTTTCGAGGACAAGAGTCAAACAACGTCACCATCATTTTTTTTAAATGGAACTCCCTTATTTTGTCTCAATTTTCCGATTACTCTAGCTGAGCTGATTCCATAAATGTATCACATGTTGATTCCAATTGGTACAGGGTGACAAAAATACAATAGTTCTGTGTGTGCTCATGAAAGTAACCGTAACGCGTATCATTCTTTATTAGTTAAATTAACAATATTATCAAAAATGCTTATTGTCTAGCGGCAATTGGTTTGAATGTAACACCCTGTAGTTTGTTATATTTTGAGATTAATAAAAATGAGCTGTTTCCAAACATAATTGGCACTTGTGGTCTAGCAGACAGAATATGAAAGAAATGATTTCTTATCAATGTAAAAACATGTAATGAATATAACAGACTACAAGGTGTTACATTCAAACCAGTTGCCGCCAGACAATTAGTATTTTTGATTATATTGTTAATTATAACTAATAAAGAATGTTACGCGTTACTTTATGAGCACACATAAAACTATTGTATTTTTGTCCACCCTGTACCAAACCAGTTCTGAGATCAGATAGAATCAGTTGTTGCTTTATTTGCCAAATCTAATAGTGAAGCTAATTCACCTATACAAAAATTTCTCGCAAACTTCTTTTTTTTCAGTTCAAAGTCCGTCACTTTTATATTGAAAATTAAATCACTAGAAAATTAATTCAAGTTTAAGTGTAGAAGAAATCAATAATTATCTAATGTGTGTGCATAAACGATTTCAAGAAAGAATGTATTCAGGAAAATGAAAAGATAGTTACATACGATGTGGCCTCTCACCAGATGCTACGTAACTATAAATACTATGAAATCTAGGCGCAAAAAAATGTTTATGAGCGATAATTGGAGATTGAAAACCAAATTAATGAATCAAAATAATACTGCAAATTCAATATCTGGCTACGAAAAAGGACCAATGTTACGTCCGATAGCTCAGTGAATTTTAAGAGAGAAATGGACTGTATTTGAGATTCCTTAGTACAATCATAGTATAAGGAAAGGATAGTAAGCCAGTGTAGTGATTTTTTCGATTTTGTTGATGTTGAGCGCTATCTAGTTGTACTCACGTTTTACTCGAATTTTGCTGTCAAAAATTGGTCCGTAAAGTGGAGCCCTCTGAAAAAATCAGTGTTATTTTGAAGAACTAAAATATTTGAAATAGAGTGATCAGAAGATATCTATATTGTGATATTTTTTCTGCTCTGTAGTAAGCATTTACGCCAGTGGCGTGTATTTGTGATAACTTAATAATAACATAAAAATTGTTGGCAATGTCATGCGACCCCTTTTCAACCACGCCACTGAATGAATTATCGTATTATTTCTGCGCCATCTATAGCTCATGATTCAGCGCTATCTATTATCGAGTTACTTCTCCAAATCCAACTACAGTAGCGACCCCTGGTGACTATTTCCTTGCCGTCAAACGGCGGTTGGCTTACTATCCTATCCATATACTATGGTACAATCTTTTCCTGTTACGCAAATATCGTCTATAAATACTACTACCACAGGAAAATGGTCTCTCAGTAACTAGTCAAATTTAAAAAAATTTCGATTTCAGGATTAGAAGATAAATTTGTTACATAGCTTGTCAGAGGAAATTGAAATTTAACCTGAAATTAATTTTAAATGAAAGTGGTAAGAATAAGGCCAAAGAAATTTCCATTAAAAAAACATTATGAAAAATAAAGTAAAAATGACATTAGTCAAATATAATAATGGATCCAATAGGTTAATAAAATGAAGTCATTGTTTCGAAAGAATTATTATTATCAGTTATTTTTATTGAAGTTCTTTGTTTTTCTGCAAATTAATCCAACTATTGAAAATGTTTCACATATATAAATTTTCATCTTTGTTAATAGAAATATAGGATTTGACAGGTATATACTATACTAATAAGAATATTATCTTTTGAAAATAGATTAAAAAGGTATTCTTTATAGCCTATAAACAATGAATGGAAGAAATATATCACATAATGATAATTGTCAATATGTTGGAATTACGGTAAACGTACATTAACATTTATTTATCATATAAAAACAGAGTATAATACTACTCAACAGTATGAACGAGAGCAATTTATGATCGGCATTTTGAGATTGACAAAAATATGGTGGTTCCCCTGATACTCTATTACCATGGAGAAACTATAGCTATAAAATACCAGCACCACCAGTTTTCAAATATTTAATAATATTAGGATATCATCTTTTGAACTCAAATTTCATTTTTTGTAAAACATAAATTGATGTAACTGGCTGGAAGACTCAGTTTGATAACTAATAATATAATCAATAACCATTTTGACCTCATTGGAAGAGTCCCCAGTATGCTATATGGGATGTATTGAAACCCTTTCCGATTCAATGAGATGATAGAATATACTTATCAAAAAAAATTGTAATCTGTGACAGAATATTTCTTTAAGTATATTCATTTTACCAAACAAAAATTCATGCACCAGCACAAAAAAGTCAATATGTATAGTAGCAACCAAAGTAGCGTATGAGACTTTTTAAAGGACAAATCCTTCTAGAAAGCTCAAATATGACATTGAAAACTATGAAATATAAATGGACTCATTAATAAACTTTCTAAATCCGCTTTTATGAAATCAAAGTCATCAAAGTCGAAGTTTTATATCTAAAACAATGTATAAATTCTGATAGATACCCAGTTCTTTTTACCAATCTGTATTTTCAAGGTGAATAATAACATCAATTGTTATTTTATCCCGGACGACAACGTGTTAATCACATTATGAGCAAATACAAAGGACCTGACTTATATAATTCATTTTTTTCGTTTTAACACTTGATATCTTAGCAAATATTTATATATTTTCGAACAAGAAAATGTTGTAGTTTGTAGAGTAAGTATTTTACACAGATATTTGTCTGCACATAAAATTTTGAGATGAAATTTTAATAGTCTCAAAGTATAAAATATATAAACCAACGTATTGAATTCAAATGTTACATTGACAAAAGGAATTGATTTTCCTTTTAAGATTCAGCTGTCTGAAATAATTGATCATTAGCAATTTGATGTTTCTATTCAAAAATAAACTTGAATTTCAAAGGTACTTATTAAGAGCTGCATTATTTTCATAAGATAATAGTCAATACATGAACATTTTTAGTATTTATTCCAACAGGGTTGGTTACACACTTTATATTTCATCTTTATATTTTCTAAATTCAAATGAACACATCTTTTCATTTAATACTATCAGGTGTAATGTCCATAGCATGATTGAGAGGAAAAAGGTAATTCAAAATAGCATAATAATGTGTCATTGCCGCAAATGCGACAAACATATGCCATATGGCATGAGCAAAAGGTATGATACCATCACATTTGAAAAAGATCACTCCTGTTACGTAGAGAATGCCTCCAAGTAACAATTCTTCAACAGCAGGAAGAGTCTCCTGAAATATAAATAATTAAGGTATTGTTTCGTCATTTAAATAAAACAAAGATAATTTTATATTAGCCTAAGGAAAAAGTCAAAATTCAATGGAAAAATAGATACTTCACATCAAGTACCAAAGGCCTATGTTGAAGTTTGAGTTATGCTATCTCCCTGAAATGCCGCATATGGAATGGAAGATCTATGGATGGGATGATTAGACCAACAAATCATCTAGGTTCATTTAAAAAAGTTCTATGTTATTCTTTATATATATATATATATATATATATATGGTCTAAGAAGAAAGCGTGCCAAGTCCCACGCTTAAAACCCACCTTGTTTTCAACAAAAACAATATCAGATTGTTGATCAAAGCAAAATGTCGAAATTCTAATTATATATAGACATAACCGAGTGATTAAAATAAAGTGTATCCTGAAACATCTATTATATGTCAAACATAATACCAATTCAAGATAATCTAAAAAAAATCTGAAATTTTACTTGTTGTAGAATGAATTTATTCCACGTTAAATATACGTCTAAAAAAGTAATACTTTTCTACGTAAACCTCGCGGACATTTTTACGTCGAATATAGGTAAGAAGTTTGATAGTTTCTGATGTTTTATAGATCATCTAAAAATCTATAAGATATGATCTATAAAATGTTTTGAAGATGTGTGTGTTGTTTGGGGGTTATGGAAACGTCGTTTTATAATACTTTCATATGGAATGAAGGTCAAGCTTGGTAAAGGAAATATCGAATTTTTACATTCTAAAACATTATCTTAACTAACTGCATGAAACATGATAATGCATAATAACCTACCGCCATACAAATAGCCGATGCTGGTACAAATCCCATTGCTAAATATAACACAATCTCTAATGTTTTGTACTTTTCATGGAAGACTTGTTGGTAGATGATTCCTAGTAGAGCCAGAATCCAAACATACATTTTCATTCCAGAAGCCATATTTGTTTTCAAAGCATGGACTGTCAACCATGGAAAATAAGATCCTGCTATGAAAATGTAGATCACTGCTCTATCACATCGATGGAGGAAATTAACAAGAGATCTGCAATATGACATATTGATGTAGTTCCTGAATGATCGTGAATATTCAATATTCATGCTAAAAAATAATAATGATTGAATTTTCTACACAGTGGAACAAATGTATGTGATCAATAACGTCAAATCCTTATATTGTTTCGGATAATATGAATCGACCTTCAAAGTATTCATTTTTGGTATAGGGTTTGCTTAAGTAACATCCCCTCTTTTTTTTATACGTATAATTGACTGAAATAATAAAAAATGTAGGTTCTAATTGGAATGAATGAGTTGTCCAAGTTCATGATCTTTTGATGAACACCACTTACATTTTTGGTACGAACCGCAAACAGTCTTATAATACTACGTATTTGCAGAATCGTAAATGAAAAAGACTTTTTCGAAAAAAACTTTTTCGGCATAAATATTCAAAAAATTGTGAGACCTCGTCGCCACCATTTTTTTCATAAGAATTCTATTAACACATGAACCGTTGAGTTTATAACCAAGGTATGGCATATTTCTGAAGTTGTGATCAACAAAGCTATCTAATAAATTTACTGGGTGTGCCATTTGAAATAAGGAAATAGTAGTCTGTTTCCAGTATAACCGGAATTTGTAGAGATTTGAAACTATTTCAGGGAGAAAGATCATTGTCTGAAACCACAACATGCAAATTTTCAGCAAAAATTATGATAAATTTTTCATAAACGTCTAGTAGACCATCGCAGTGAATCACCCTGTGAAGTACAATTTTTGAAATTGGACAAAGTTCGAAAAAATTTGATTTATTCACATAAACAACAAGATATCTCGTGATTGAATATGAAACATAAAATGATTGCTAAAAAGTTGTCTAGAAAGTCAGGAGCTGCAATAAACTAATTCAATCATTCAATAACAACAAAATAAAAACACCGAAACACAGTAATAACTAATAAGTATAAAAAATAATAACGCGAACAAATGAATTCCTCATATTGGAATGCAGTCAATTTGAGTTGTTCGAAACGAAAACCATTTGCTTGTACATATTTCTCTTGTCGAATTCTTAGATTGGATATAGAAGTCTCATAGTTCTCGAGATGCTTTCAGTGAGAATCGAATTTGGGACAACATTCCTTCTCTTTATTCTTTCAGAAAATATCGTTTTATTCAATACTTTCTTTCGAACTAATTTCAAGCCAAGACTTCGTTCACATGAAAGACCATAATATTGTACTACACTGCTCAACAATTGATAGGGATCACTTACTTCTTCTAAATTTATTTCTGAAATATTCGCTCCAAGATTATAAATATAGTCAGATATCAGACTACTTTCAGTTGATAATATGGTTCACTTGAGAAAAGAATGAAAAAATGGAAAGTTGGAGAGAAAAAAAGACTTTATTTGGAACACTCAAAATTCTGTGTTTGAATAACATAAAAATTTTATGATGAAATCACAAGAAGGCTGAAGTTTCGGTTAAGCTAGTACCTAGTTGGTCCCCCACGAGTTCGTCTCAAGCTTTCTACCCTACGAGGCATACTTTTGATCGAACGATTTATAAAATTTTGGGGCAAATTCGTCCAAATATCCCGTAAAGCGTTAGAAAGGTCCTCCAGGTTATTGATCAGTTGTTCTAAGGTTGACAATTGTCTAGACATCTCATACCAGACATGTTCGATGCAATTCATGTCTGGAGAGCGAGCTGGCCAGTCCATCCTATCAATAGCATGAGTTTCTAGCGCTTCATTAACCAGACGACTGCGATGTGGACGGGCATTATCGTCAATTAAAATGAAATTCTCGCCCACGGCAGCCGCAAACGGAACAATTATGGGTTCAATAATCATATCGTGATATCTCTGACTGGTCATGGTGGTGTTCTGCAGAACAACCAACTCTGTGCGTTGGTTCAAACAAATGCCTCCCCATACACATATAGAACCTCCGCCAAAAGCTGTTGTGGGTACCATAAACTGTTCTGCATACCTTCGACCTCTTTCCCTCCAAGCAAGAATACGTCCATCGGAGTTGACCAAATGAAATCTAGACTCATCCGTAAATAAACATCGGCTCCAATCTTCAAGTGTCCAATTGCGGTGCTCCTCAGCCCATTGCCGTCGATGAACCCGATGTTCCCTATTCAAACGGGGATGTTGTACCCTCCTACGTGCTCTCAAACCACGAACATGTAGTCGTCGTCTTACAGTCTGGTTCGAAATTAGAACTCCTGTTGCAACTCTCAGTGATCTATTGAGCCGCGACGCCGGGTAAGTGGGATTTATCCTAGCATTTAGGATCAAAAGACGATCTTGGGCAGCTGTTGTACTGCGCTGCCGACCTCCCCCATGAACATAAGCTACTGAGTCGTTTTGGATGAACCTATTCCAAGCCCGACTCACGACACTTTGCGAAACATTCAACCGCCGGGACACTTCTCGCTGGGACAAACCTTCCTGTATCCACCGTATGATTTGGTCCAGTTGCACAGGAGCCAAACGTCTTCTCGGCATGACTGATAAGCTGATATTGTTCTCATTTCTTCAATTATTGTCGCCTTATGTGTTTGAACGAGAGAAAAAAACAGATTTAATAACAAATACCACATTGCTTTTCACTCCACCTGTAACAGCCTACAGATAATAATCGATTTTGTGAACAAGAGCCGATGAAATGGGGAAGACTTTGATATAATCAACTCAAAACATCTTACTTTTTCCTTAGAGAACATATAATGTACAGATATTCACGAGATAACTTGAAAAAAATACAAATGAAGAGAAGTTCATAAGTGATCCCTAGCAATTGTTGATCAGTGTATATTCAATTTGAATGACATTCCTTCAAAATGATCCCAATTTGTCTGTAAAAGCCTAACAATATCAGTGCATTTTTTTCTAGTTTTCTAACAATTTCTGGTTTACCCTATCTTTTACTGCTTATAACTTACTTATTTTTTTTATAGAAGAACACATAATGGAATGAGGTAGATATAACGAAGAGGAAGATGAGTGTAGATCCATAAATTAAAGCTGATAAACTCTGAGCTTCATTCTGAGATCTTTGGAAGAGTTCTCTAGTAGCTATAATACTTGGTATCACCCAGATACCATGTGTTATCACATTTGCAATCTGTTCAATATAGGTTGGCAGGTACGGTTGGTTCGGAAGAGCTCGGGGATTTTTCCATTTGATCCTAAAAATTGAATGATTATTTCAAACATGAAGGCCATAAGATAACAAAGACTTGTCTGAACGAAAATTCTCCGGGTGTTTTTAGATTGAACATTTTCTTTCATGAATTTTTCTGAAGAAAGTTGATGGCGTATGTATTTTGTTTTTTTCTCATGGTGAGAAAATGAATATTTTACAGTGATTGTTCTTATTAAGGACCACCCTTTTGGGGAACGAGAAATGAACTATATCGAATTTTTGAGATTGTATTCAGATAGTTCAAACAGAAATTTACGCGACCGTTGTGGCGGCATAGCAGATATTTTGCCGGGGCGCCAAATTGTAGGGGCGCAAAGTCGGTTAGTGTAACAAGACATATTTCTTTCACACAAAAATTTATTCCTAGTGAAAATTCCACTCTTTGTAGTAAATTAGAAATTTCATTGAAAACGAACAGGCGACAGGTGCTCTCAACTATAGTTTCAGTTTTAGGTATAACCGTTAAGAATTGCATCGTCTTTTTACTATAGAGCTTGTTACTTTTAACTAATTCAGGACGATTTTTTATGAAATCGACAAAAAAAAAATAATAAGACAAGTTCAAAAATACTATTTCATATGAAATTGAAAAGATGCCTTAGAAAAATAACAGAGGCTCCTTCAAAGAAAATTTAAGAACCAGCTGTTTGAAAGCGAATAATAGGGCTCCAATAAATACCTATAACATATTGAATCGAAAACCTGAGAAATACGTAATAATAAATGGTTTCTCTACAGAGCCCTCAGCTGCCAAAAATATTTTTTTCTGATGAATCACAAAACATATCAATTTAGTACTCCAAAAAAATTCGATGAATAGATACTGTTGTCTATAATGAATTATTTCCAACCAGATGAATTAGGCAAAGCAGGGCGGCGAAATTCTATTTTGCCGGGGCGCCAAAATGTCTGGCGGCGGCCTGTGGTGCAGCATGAAACTGTACTTTCGAGGTTTTGACTAGGTGACGATGACGCTTGGACTCATAGACAGTTGACGTGAAAAAAGGAAGAATGAGTTTTTTGCAGGCACTGTAATACTAAGGGATATAATTGACGAGAGCGGGTGTTTCAAGCGTTGTCTCGTTGAGCACAGTATTGCCCCATGAAATAATTGTGTTTTAACTGTACAGGGTGGGCAAATTTCGATGATTTAGCACTACAACTTTTAAACCAGAGGAGATAGACAAAATCTGATACCCCATTCTCGGTCTCTTTTTCTGAGAAACTAACAAGGGTAGTATTCATTTTTGGCCACTTTCTTTTGTTTTCGAGTTATAAGCGAAAATTGGAAAAATGGCGATATCGAAAAACATTTATATCTCCGCTAATACTGATGATAGAGCTCTGAAATTAAAACATTATACAGGCACTTTTTTACGTAGAATCCAGTGGCGTGCTCGTCTTTTCAAAAGGGTTTTCAATTACGAAGATATGACCCAAAGTTATGTGTTTTCAAATGGAAACACTTTATTTCTATGCCATTCTTTGAAAGCTTAATTTTTCCTGATTTCAAAAATATATAACATCGTATGGTTTGTATTAAAATAAATAACATAAAATGGTCAAAAACCTTTTTTTACCTAAGAGTCTCAATATTTCTATGGTTTAACTGTTGATGAGCACAGAACAAGCTATAACAAAAGCAGTGTCCTTCCGTCAATCTGATTATTTCTATGCTTTTTACTAATTTCTACAAGATTGACGGAAGGACACTACTCTTGTTATTGAAAGCTCAATTTTTCTGTGCTCATCAACAGTTGAAACCATAGAAATATTGGGACTCTTAGATAAAAAGAGGTTTTTGACCATTTTCTATTATTTATATTGATGTTATATATTTTTGAAATCAGGAAAAATTAAGCTTTCAGAAAATAGCACATAAATCTAGTGTTCCCATTTGAAAAAACATAACTTTGAGTCATAGCTCCGTAATTAAAAACGCTTTTGAGAAGACGAGCACGCCACTGGATTCTACGTAAAAAAGTGCCTGTGTAATGTTTTAATTTCAGAGCTCTATCATCAGAGTATTAGCGGAGATATAAATGTTTTCCAATATCGCCACTTTTCTAATTTTCACTTATAACTCGAAAACAATAGAAGGTGGCCAAAAATGAATACTACCCTTTTTAGTTTCTCTGAAAAAGAGACAGAGAATGGGGTATCAGATTTTGTCTATCTCCTCTGGTTTAAAAGTTGTAGTGCTAAAACATCGAAATTTGCCCACCCTGTACATAATCAACTATGAGATATCCCCTAATAGTGCCTTAAAAACCCCAGGCCTGTAACTTGACCCTTCTTATCTATATACACTTCGCCAATAAATTCGCACCACTAAAATTAGCCAAAAGTTAAAGATATATATATATATATATTTTTTTTTTGAATGACAGGTTATTTTCTTCTGAACGTAAGTATGTAACCCGTATCCGCATGAAAACCACTATTTTACAAATACCGGGTGTCGCAAATATAGCCTACTTTCTTTTATAAAATTTGTATCACTCCGTAGAGTTCTTCAGTTACATTTTTAAGTAGGAAATAAACTTATTTTCAACAGTTTCATTTTTGATTCATATCATTATAACTACAATTATCCGAGTGAACAGTTATACAGGGTGTTTCATTGGGAAACGGAAAAACTTCACAGGTGCATAGGTGGCACCAAGGCGGTTCTGGAGATACCCCATTTATTTGGTCTTACTGTTTTCATAGCCGAGATACAGGGTGTTTTATGATTTTGCCCGTTTCTTTAAAAAAAAAAAAAAAGGAAAACCAACGTGAAAATGAATAACAAAGTAATGTTGAAATAATTATGGAATATTTTTGATGATTCATTGTTAAAAGTCACTTCAAACCACTTTCAGGTATCAAAGTTCTCAAAAACTTTACTTTTACGTTGGAAATTTGTGCTTAAAACTGTATGCGCGAAAATTTGGAGTACACGTCCCAGTAGAGTTTCAAGCGGTGTTCACGAATATTAAAACAGATTTTCAAAATTCCGATGTAGAGGGTGTTGTTTCGAGGATTCAAACGATTCATAATTTTTTGTTAACCCGGACCTGGATTTTTAAGGCGGTTATTCCATGATACGTTTGGGCTCGCAATTAGGAACATATTTGCCAAATATGAAGAAAAAATACCGGGTGTTTCGTTTGATATGGCCTCAGAAAGAAACGGGCAAAATTCATAAAACACCCTGTATCTCGGCTACGAAGACAGTAAGACCCAATAAATGGGGTATCTCCAGAACCGCCTTGGTGCCACCTATGCACCAGTGAAGTATTTCCGTTTCCCAATGAAACACCCTGTATAATTAAATTCAGGCTGGCCATCTGATTTGAGAGAATACGTCATGAACTTCGTATTTGCAATATTGAGCCTGGGCGCATATTAAGGCACGACAGCATGACATGGTGTGGTACCATATTTTGTGAACCACTATTCCTAATAGGGCATCGCATATCGAAGCACAGGAGCAGTACGCAGAAAACGACTCGTGTCGAATGCAGCTGTAATGCGCTGGATCGTAAAGTTGTTTTGTTGTGATCTATAAAACTAAATAGGAGAGCGCAAATTGACGCACAGGGTTTCAAGGGGCATTTTGAGTTTCATGGCTTCATTGCTAGCCGACGAAAGAGCTATATTATTTAGCAGCCATGCAAAAATATATATATAGGGTAGCCACTTTTGCAATAGGATTGTATTGGTAACTTTTAAACCATAAGAGTTAGAAGGTCGGTCAAATGGAGAAAAAGTTGCATGCATAGAAGCATTATCAAGCAGTTCAAATAAATCGAGATTATCAGGGCCGATTATTGAGATATCATAAGAAAAGTAAATTCTGTCATTTTGATTTTTCTTTTTTTCCCACTTCATTTCAAATATTATCAAAAAATGTTACAGGAATTTTTTATTCGACAGTAAATTGTTCTCAATTTGACGTAATCAGATTTCGTATTCAACGTTTCGTGCTCTCTGGGCCACCCTCAACCACAACTCAAGGGTCAAAATCACCTGAAAATCAACTTTAAATGACATTGTATGATATATCGTTGAATTCAGCGTTAAAAGTTATTTCGAAAATTGTCATAAAATATACAGGTCCGTATTGAAAAAAATGAGGTTGAGGGTGGCCCAGAGAGCACGAAACGTTGGATATAAAATATGATTACGTCAAATTGAGAACAATTTACTGTAACATTTTTTGATAATATTTGAAATAAAGTGGGAAAAAAAAATCAAAATGACAGAATTTACTTTTCTTATGATATCTCAATAACCGGCCCTGATAATCTCGATTTGTTTGAACTGCTTGATAATGCTTCTATACATGCAACTTTTTCTTCATTTGTCCGACCTTCTAACTCTTATGGTTTAAAAGATACCAATACAATCCCATTGAAAAAGTGGCCACCCTGTATGATTGAGAGAGCTCAAAAAAAATGGAAGAGAAATTGATTGAGGCAGTGCATAGGTATTCATCTCTGTTCATTCACTTTTTCAATTAGTATTGAAAGTTTAATTCAGAAAGCGATACTAGAATTTTCAAAAAGAGATATTCAATCTTATTTAGTTTTATAGAAAAGACGGGTACTGGGTATATATTCCCATTGTTTAAGGAGAAGATATAATCTTCTCTTCTCTTCTCCTTAAACAATGATATTCCACTTCGAATTGATAGGGGTTGACATCAATTAAAAACCATTATCATAGCACTCAAATAAACTGCTCATTCAATTTAGGTATATAGAGGGTGTTTCAGGTTCGATTGCCTATTATTCGTTTCTGGAGAACAGGACCTATTTGAAATCTGAAAATTCGAAAATCGGAATATGATGTTATCAGTCAGTCCTTCCCCAAGTTCTTGCATCAGTCCTAATAGTTTCCAAAATAACTTTTTTTGCATTTTATTTCTTAGATATTATCAATCACTCCGTCCTCAAGTTCTAGCATCAGTCCTAAATAGTTTCCAAATTTAAAAAAAAACTGTAAAGAAGATAAAATTTCCATAGTCACAATTATGTGAATTATTTTCACTGTGAATATAGGTACTATGCATGAACACGATTCGCATTTTCGAAGTAGAATAATTTAGCATATCTTGTATCTCTTGAATTTGAAAACTATCATCACAGTGTTTCAAATGTTCAAACATGATTATGAACTCAAATTCAATAATTCAAGGGTTATTCGAGATCTAATGAATTTATGTTATCCTAGATTGAATTTCTCAGCCGATTTCATTGAAATTTGTTATCCTTTTTGGATTGTAAACAGTCCCATACGAATTTCAGATTTTCAAAATATCGAAAAATCTAGCCTTCCATGTCAAAACCTATAAATTACAATAGTTTAAAATTGAAAACCCCCAGCCTCTCTCGGAATTTATTGAATTATTGTGGACCCTTATTACTGAATGAAATCATGCAATGGTTTTGGAATCTGTCGAAGATGTGTTCTATGTCTGTTCTACGCGAACACAGAAACAAACTACGTCTGGAGTATAGAAAAGCAATAAAGAGAGCAAAATTATGTTATTACAACAGCAAAATCGAATCTTCAGATAACAAGTCAAAAGCGGCCTGGCGCATAATAAATGGCTATATCAAAGACGGCAGCAAACGGGAATTAGCCAACATTGATGCTGACAGCTTCGGTGCGCATTTTGCAACTGTTGCGCAGAAGGCTCTGCGTGGTCTACCCCAAACCAACGTGCGCTTCGACGAGACCTTCCGAAAGCAGATTCCACCGGGGAAAACATTCAGTTTCCAGGAAGTTGGACAAAATGTAGTGAGAGATATAGTACGAAATATTAAAAATAGTAACTCTGCCGATTACTATGGGCTTTCAATTAAAGTAGTGAAAAATAACATCAATTCTATCATATCTCCGCTTACCAAGTTGATTAACGAGGGGTTAATCACCGGCAGGTTCCCTAAATGCTTAAAGGTCTCCAAGGTGATCCCTGTATTTAAAAAGGGCGACAAGAATGATGTCAACAACTACCGTCCGATTTCTCTCGTACCTGTCTTCTCGAAAGTGTTAGAAAAAGTTATGTCTACACAGATTGTTGCATATCTCGAGTGCAACAACTTGCTAACTGATCGTCAGTTTGGCTTCCGCGAGGGGAGGAATACAGTTGAGGCGATCATCGATTTTGTCAACTCTACTGTCGAAAGCTTTGAGAATAAGGATCACCGTCTGGCCTCATTTGTCGATCTTACAAAGGCCTTTGATTGTGTACCCCACGACAAGCTCCTCGAAAAATTGAAAAAATATGGTTTCGACGACAGGGCGATGGACATGATGGCTTCTTTTTTGAGCGAGAGGTATCAAATAGTCAGCTCGGACGGAACACGCTCTAAGATGAGCCCCATTAATATGGGAGTGGTACAGGGTTCAGTTTTGGGACCAGTGCTATTTCTGGTGTATATTAACGATCTACCAGATTATATACCTGAAGTTGAAGCTACATTATTTGTAGACGATACTACAGTCGCAATAAGGGACGTGAACTCACAGACATTGCTTGAGCGTTCACGTAAAGAGCGAGTGAGGCTCGTGGAGTGGTTCACGGCAAACGGCCTCAGTGTGAATGAGGAGAAAACATCCAATATGATTATGACCTTGAGACCGTTTGATGGGAAGGACGACATGGTTCATTCAGTAAAGTTCCTCGGTGTTCATGTGGACTCGGCGCTCACGTGGAGTAGCCACATTGACAACCTACTGGCCAGGCTGAGTCGAAATATTTTTGCCCTGAGAACTCTATCCTTTTCCCTGACACCGGACATGTTGCGTTCCGTATATTTTGCCCTGGTGGAATCACATCTGAAATATGGCGTCCTGCTGTGGGGGGACAGTGCGGGTCGTGAGGCTGTTTTCAGACTGCAGAGGCGAGCGATAAGAGTTTTGGGAGGGCTGGGCTACCGTGACTGCTGTAGAAATGCCTTTAAAGATTTGGGTATTCTTACATTCCCATCGCTATTCATATTGGAGAGTGTTATATATATTCATAAAAACAAGGATAAATATGTACTACAATCTGACATACATGGATATGGTACACGGAACAAATCACTCATTAGGAAAGATTTCCTAAGATTGAGTAAATCCCAGCGCGCTCCTGGATTCCGAGCGGTGTCTTTGTACAACAAACTTCCTGGTGGGCTGAAAAATCTGCGAATGAGCGTTTTCAAGATAAAAATAAAAAAGATATTGACATTGAAGGTATTTTATTCAATTGACGAATTTTATAATATGACTCTGGATGAAACTGATTTAGCATAAAATTGTTCTGGAGCTGAGATTTAATATACTATTTATAGCATTTATTTCTATTATATATTTATTTATTTTAGCATAATATTGTTCTGGAGCCGAGATTTAATATACTATTTAATATTCATTCCGGTTCAGAATGTCCACGTGTGAAGATGTGCAATATGATCGCTCAGCGAGTCCGAGTATTTCAAGTGAAAACTCAGATAAAATTTGCAGTTATTGCAATCGGAAAGTGGGAGAATTTCTTAAATGCATCAAGTGTGACGATATTTTTCACCCCTCTTGCCTAGTTAAAGCAGCTAATAGAAAAAACACCACCTGTCATCATGCTTCAGCAGAGGAAATTTCAGCGAAGTCCGAAAATAAGTCACTTCGTACGGAAGTTGAATATTTGAAGCTCTTATTGGAGGAAACAAAGAGTAAGAATTCAATTTTAATTGAAAACAACAATCTTTTGAAAGATAAGATCACCATCCTCGAAAACCAAATAAAATCAGGTAAAAACACAACAAAAAAATTTGTCAACACGCTTCAAGATAAGGTACCTGCAGTTGTCACTGATACCGTAGCCTCAGCCACAACTTTCAAGAATACATATAGTTCTGTGGTGCATGAAAACAGAAGTAATGCGCATGAGCACCGTCCGCAGGCGCAAATGTCATTTGTAGAGCCGAAAAGAATTGTAAACAACGTAAACAATTCTGTTCCGGCGATTCCTGAAATAACTATCAACGATTCAAATAAAAATATTTCTACCTTCGTACATAAGATTAAGGACACTGATAGAATGGAAGATTGGATCACGGTTCGAAATAAAAAACGTCAGTCAAGAAACACTAAAGTTTGTTTTGGAACGAAAGAAAATAGTGCGGATAACTCAACAATTAAAGGTGCAATACGAAGACGTTGGATGTACGTAGGTAAAATTGCTGGTAAAGAGATTTCAGAAAAGGATATACTAACTTTCTTGAAAGATATCGAAGGTAAGGAGAATATCATTATAAAGAAACTTAACACTCTTGGACAAAATTCATCTTTTAGTATTGGCTTACCGAATGAAAATGCTTACAAGAGTGTGTTTTGTGAATCCTTCTGGCCTCAGGGGGTTGTTTTGAGAGATTTTTCTTTTGACAGAAATTTTTTTCGGAAGAACAGACAAAACGAGAAAACGTAATTTCCTCCAATGCAGTTGGAAAATCAAAGCCTTCTAAAAGCTTCAGTCTCATCCTCCAAAATGTTAGGTCCTTGGGCACAGCATTGAATGGGCTGCAGTTGATGGCACAGGAAGAAAAAGCTGATATACTAGCAATCACGGAACATTGGAAGTGTGAGGAGGAGCTTCAGATATACAAACTTGTAGATTATAACCTAGTGTCGAGCTTTTGCCGTTTGAGAGGAAGCCATGGTGGAACTGCAATATACAGTAGGAAAGAACTCAACTGTACTGAAAGGTCAGATTACAATTTACTTTCAATTCCAAATGTTATCGAGTGTTCTGCTGCCCAAGTTTTTCTAGACAATCGAAAAATTCTGATCATATGTATTTATAGACCTAATACCCAGCCCTTAGCTGATGTAGATCTGTTTCTAGAGAAACTTAGAACAATTCTGGAACGGTGTACACTGGAAAGAGCGGAATTCATTTTGGTGGGTGATTTTAATCTAGATATTCTGTCTTGCTCCACGGATGTCAGTGAGTTTGTATCACTTTTGGAATGTTTCAACCTGAAAGTCACCAATCTTCAGCCAACACGCCCCTCTTCTGGTAGTTGTTTAGACAATGTGGTAACATCTCTTGTGGGCCAAACTCAGGTGATCGAGTGCCATATTTCAGACCACTCAGCTCTGAAGTTCACCACAACTTTTTGTTCAGTTTATGATCATAAAGAAAAAACCCTTAAAAGAAGAATAATAAATGACGATTCCATCAAAGTTTTCCTGCAAGAGCTATCTAAATTAAATTGGGATGATATTTTTACTCATCCAGGCGATCCAAATCAACTTTGGTATGTATTCCATACACGATTTTCTGAAACTTTTGAACTCTGTTTTCCTAAAGTAAAGATCAATGCCTCATCGTCAAATAGAAAGTTTAAACTAACACCTGAATTGGTTGATATTAAGAAGCAACTTGACATACTCCATATTATTTCTTTTTCAAGACCTGAATTAAAAGCCACATATAACTCGACTAAAAAACAATATGATCTTCTTCTGTCCAAAGCAAAGAAAGAGCACTTCAGTAACATCATTAGGAACTCCGATAATAGATCAAAAGCCTCCTGGAAGGTCATAAATTCCCTCACGAAGAGCAAGATTTCATCATCTGTTTCCAGCAATCAAGATTCTCCTTTGCCAGATGAATTAAATGACTTTTTCATTGATTTTCCCTCTACACTGACAGATGGCCTGAATAAAACGGCTACAACGAGTGGAGAAAGACTTGAAAACTCTTTCTTCATGTTTGAAGTTTCTCACGAGGAGGTTCTGAAAACGGTAAGGTCTTTAAAAGATAAACAATCTTGGGGTTATGATGAGATCCCTATGAAGGTTGTTAAATCCTCGATTGATATAATCCTATCACCTCTCTGTTTTATAATAAATCGTTCCTTCAAGGAGGGCATTTTTCCTGATCAACTGAAAATTGCCTTGGTGAAACCGTTTTACAAAAAGGGACCTATCGGGGATCCGAATAGCTACAGACCAATCAGCATATTGCCATCGTTCTCAAAAATCTTTGAGAAAATCTTGACAAATAGATTAATGATTTTTTTTCATAAGTTTAATGTTATTTCAGTGCATCAACATGGCTTTGTGAAAAACAGAAATATAGAAACTGCGGTCTATGAGCTGATTAAGGAAGTTCTCGTGACCATTGAACAAGATGAGGTTCCCATGGGCTTATTCTTGGACCTGTCGAAGGCCTTTGATTGTGTGGAGCATAAAAGACTGTTGGAAATTTTAGATGACTGTGGAGTAAGAGACAATCAGTTGAGACTCATTGAGAGTTATTTGTCATCCAGGAAACAAATGGTTGTCATGGAGGTGGATGGTGAGCTTCTTATATCGGATGAAAGAGAGATATCTATGGGCGTGCCACAGGGTAGCATTCCAGGACCTGCACTTTTTATTGTGTACATAAACCGGTTACCAAAGGCTAGAGTTGCAGTGAGACATTCAATGGGTATGTTCGCAGACGACACCAACTATCTACTAAAACTCCGCAATGTTTCCACTGCCACCGAAGAATCTAGAGGATTGCTGACATCTGTAGGAGAATGGTTTTGTAACCACAATCTTCTTTTGAACATTGACAAGTCCCAGTGTATGTTTTTTTATAGTGAAAGATCCAAGCTACAATATCCTTTGTCAATTAACATCTCAGGCAAAGATGTCATGGTTGAAGATAGTGTTGTTTTTCTGGGGGTTGTAGTTGATAAACATCTGAAGTGGGGACCTCATACAGAACAACTTAGAGGAAGACTGAATTCTGTTTGTTACCTGCTTTTCATGTTACGGAATCAGATTGACCTTGAGCTTCTAAAACTGGTGTATTATTCTAATTTTCAGTCCATTTTGTCATACGGTATAATATTCTGGGGTAACTCCTCATATGTGAGTGGTCTTTTTGTTGTGCAAAAGCGAGCTTTGAGAACTGTGTTACATCTTGGATATAGGGAATCATGCAGGGGTTTCTTCAAAAGTAACAATATACTTACAGTTTATGGACTGTACATTTATAGACTGTTAATCTTTGTCAGTAAACATAGCCAGAATTTTGAGCCATATAAAAACTTGAATAATACAAGAAGAATGTGTCCTCTTATTGTACCAACACATAAAACTACGTTGAGAGAAAAAAATGTTGAATTTATGGCAATCAGTCTATTTAATGTGTTGCCCTTAAATATCAGAAATCTATCGAGTCATATTAAATTTAAGAAGGCCCTATATGTTTTACTTCTGAATTGTGAGCCATATAGTATTTGTGAATTTAAAGAGAACTGTACTGGAAGTTAATTATGTTTGTGTCCGACCTGTTTCATTTTTACTTTGTGTAATTTTATGGAATTGATAAATATTATTATTATTATTATTATTATTATTATTATTATTTATACTGCTGTTTGTAAATTACCCTTAATGACGTGTGAAAACAATGTATTATTTGTATTAATCACCAATAAATATCTTATCTTATCTTATCTTATGTCTTTCTCTTCGAACGATGAGGCAATTAGCACGTCATCGATTTTATAGCTGAAGTAGAAGTCCAGTCCTCATCGATGAATCCCTGGTTTGAGCAGAGTTTCATACTGTTCAACGATTTGTGTAAATTGACTGGCACAAAACACATCTGAACCACCGCCTTTCGCCTAGCAGGCAACAGTATGCTAGAAATAATCCATCGTCAGCTGAAGGCAAATTCAGCAGCAACGATCGATGGACCGAAAAGCTTCCCAGCGTCTCCAGAGAATGAGAGCAGCCTGGCGGGAATATATGAGAGCAAGAGCTGCCGAAGTGATATATGGGAAGCCATTAAGATTGACCGGGGAGTTCCTATCTACAAGAAGTACGGATGACAGTCCAGACACAGCCGACATCATAATAACTCTCTGAGGCAACAAATACGAACAGTAGGGACCACCAGCGGCCAAAACCACACTGCTTAGTTCTCAAAGATGGAGGAGAAAACGACCAGTAGTCAATTAGGATTCATTGTGAATAATGAAGAGAATTGAGTGCGATGATTTTCACACGCAAAGAGAGAAAAGCTGGGCTCGAATCGTATGTCGTATATCATCCAATATTCCACATTTGGTCACGCCCCCTTTGAAGCAACTTAGACCAATGGGGAGGTTTCCAATCTCATCAGTAGATAAGGTGATACCGGCGAACAATAAGGAAACTACCAATAGTACCAATTAGATAGTCTCCAACGATAAGATTGACAAGGAACTCGTCACAAGAAAGAAAAAGATTGAGTCTCCGATCGAACCCAAACCGGCAGTACAGGAAAAAAAGAAGGAAGGAAAACTGGGCACAGCTTATAAAGTTTTTCAGATGAAAGATTAAAATTCTGAAGAGTCAGAGCACAGAGGATGGGATCGCAATGAAACCAGCCAAACCTGAGCATTAAAGGAGGATCACGAAGATCCTTAACCAAAAAATTCGCCTTTTCATACGTACAAACTCCCTGAGAAGAAAGTACCGAAATTGGTACTGAGAGGAATCTCAGAAACGGCTTTCATTGTGAAAGAAGTCATTTCTAGAAAGAACATGGCGTATTGTCTCTTCAGTATAATACTACAGGGTGGCCATTTGAAAACGAAACAGACGAGATTACAGACGAAATAAAGTTTTTCGATAGAAATGCTCGGACAGGTCGATTTCTGTTTCGAGGGGGACAACTTAAGATGTAGGTTACGGACGCATAGCGCTTCAACCCTTGCTGCTACAACCCCCACCCCCAATTTTTGAATAGGGAAGATGGGGTGAGTGATACCTCATTTGAAAGGTATTTTTATACTGATTTCAGCACAGTAATTGTTTTTTCATTTTATGCATTAGTTCTCGAAATATTCTTAACTAAGTATTTGAAAATGAATTGGTGTTTTCATGGCACTTGTAGTGTTTTTTTGTGAAAAATCGAAATTTTGAGCTTCAAAACAACCATGACTGTGGCTTCCTTCCTCCAATCCACTGACATAGAAATCTTTAATCAAGATGTCGAACAAACAAAGCGTATTGCGAAGGAGCTCAGTCTTGCTGAAACTCAATCTAAATTATCTTCGATATAAATTTGCAGTATTTCCAATAACATGCGGTAACACTGGATCGATAGAAATCTCCAAAAAGTCCAAATACGTACATATCTCTAATCAGATTACCAGGTAAGAAAATCAAATCATTAATGATGCCACAGAAATATTCCAGTCCCAATTCGTGAAACGATTTCCGACTTAATTATGAAGTGTTTTCTCAGTTGGCTTCAATATGTTTTCATTTTGTTGATTATTGAATTCATATCTTTTTCAAAAAAATGAGAATCGATAATTTTTTATTTATTACGAACAGATCATTAAGTTGGCTTACTGGTTCTTTGACATGTGAATTATTCTTAGTTTTGAATCGAGACTTGTATGTGTTCTAATTCATTGTTCGACATGGTTTATTCAATTGCAGAGCGGGTGGAAATATAATAATTTCCCTTTTTTTTGCAAACAATCCATGTGCGAATAGAACCGCAGAATTCTTCAATCAACGACATTTAGATAAACATGTTAATAGGAAGTATGTTTTGGAATTAGTGTCAAAGTTTCAAGAAACCGGGTCCGTGGCTAATAAAAAACGAAACATGGAAAGAAATGAAGCAGCTGAAGTAGCTGTTCTTGGACAGATTGCTCTGAATCCAATGACGAGTACGAGGCAGCTAGCACATGAATCTGGTTTTACACGAACTCGAATTGCAAATATTTTGAAGCATCATAAATTCCATCCTTACAAAATCCATCTTTCACACGCACTAAACGAAGATGATTTTGACCGTCGTGTTGAATTTTGTGATACAATGAGTGAACGAGTAACTGCTAATCCCAATTATCTGTACAATGTTTGTTTCTCCGATGAGTGTTCGTTCTTTCTAAACGGCAAAGTAAATCGACACAATTGTCGTTATTGGGCCGATGCTAATCCGAGATTGTTCCACGAAGTTTATACTCAACAACCAGAAAAACTCAATGTTTGGGCTGGAATATTTGGTGACAACATTGTCGGCCCGTTCTTTTTACCTGGTAATCTTACTGGAGATATGTATTTGGACTTATTGGAAAATCACATTGATCCAATTTTGACGGAAATTATTGAAAACAATGCTGGAAATTATTTGGAAGATCAGATTGTGTTTCAGCAGGATGGAGCTCCTCCACACTACGCCTTACCAGTTCGAGAATATCTGGATCAAAGATTTCCGAATCGGTGGATTGGAAGAAGGGGTCCCACTGAATGGCCAGCCATATCGCCAGATCTGTCACCACTAGATTTTTTTCTTTGGGGCCACTTGAAGAGTAAAATTTACTCTACACAGCCCGATTCCATAGAGGATTTAAGAAGACGTATAGTGAACGAATGTCGTCAAATCACTCCAGAAATGCTGCAAAATGTGCGCCATCGTTTCGAACAAAACTTATTTCATTGTATGGAAGCTAATGGTGAACAATTTGAATATTTAATTAATTGATGTGAGTTTTTGATAACTTATTTACTTTACTTTGAAAAGTCTTATTTCTTAGATCAGTACTTCAAATCGTTCTGATACCGTACAGTTGGAGAATGATTTCAGTGAATAAAACAGCTAGTCGAACATCTGGCCCTAGTAGCATTAACACGTACGGTATGACTTCATTCACCAGAAATTTCATGGCCATGTAGCTATCCCAGAGAGCCAGCGATACTACTATCTGAAGTACAAGAAGCCATTCGATCATTGAAGAAGAATAAATCCCCAGGAATCGATACCGTACCAGGCGAACTCTTTCAAATGTTGGGCGAAAAGGGTGTACGAATATTCCACTCAATCTGTACGGCTATATGGAGCACGGGAAAATGGCCAACCGACTGGTGTACGTCAATATACGTTCCATTACACAAAAAAGGATCAACTACAAAGTGCGAGAACTACCGAACACTGTCACTTGTATCTCACGCCAGCAAAGTCCTTTTGAAAATCTTGAAAACAAGACTGAAAGCATATTTGGACTGCCAAATACCCCAAGAGCAGGCAGGTTTTGTAAAAGGAAAAGGTACTAGGGAACAAATACTGAATATCAGACAGCTGATCGAAAAATCTAGAGAATACCAAGTACCCATGATAATATGTTTCGTCGATTATCAAAAGGCGTTCGACTGTGTGAACTGGGCCAAACTTTGGACAATCCTGGTACATATGGGAGCCCCTGTTCATCTGGTATCCCTCATTAAAAATCTCTATGAATCAAATGAGGCAACTGTTCGTTTGAGCCAGAAGTTCTCGAAACGGTTTAGAACGGAACGGGGAGTCAGACAGGGTTGTGTTTTATCGCCAGACCTTTTCAATATATATGGTGAATTTGTGATGAGAAGGTCCTTGGATGAATGGTCTGGAGGCATAACGATTGCCGGGAAAAAAATCACCAACTTAAGATTTGCTGACGATACCACCCTCATAGCGGCGACGGAAGAAGAGATGGTGGAACTTCTCAGACGGGTGGAATGTGAGAGCAACAATGTCGGTTTGAAAATAAATAAAATAAAGACTAAAATAATGATAGTCGATAGATTCGGCACGTTACGGTTGACGGGCCTTCTGAGCCAATATGACCTGGTAGACAGTTTCAATTACTTGGGTTCTTCCATAACTAGTGATGGAAACTGCGAAGCGGAAGTACGAAGGCGCATAATCATGGCAAAGAGCGCCATGACCCGGTTAACTAAAGTATGGAGAGACCGCTCGATTTCTAAGAGTGTAAAGGTGAGACTTGTTAGAGCTCTTGTCTTCTCTGTCTTCCTGTATGGTGCTGAAACCTGGACTCTGCGGTCGTCTGAACGTCAGAAAATTGACGCGTTTGAATTGTGGTGTTGGAGGCGAATGCTGCGAATACCTTGGACAGCTCATCGCACTAACGTTTCTGTTTTAAGTGAGTTGAAGATAAGAACCAGACTATCGTCCATCTGCTTGCAGCGCGTTCTTCAGTTTTTCGGTCATATAGCCCGCCGAGATGGAGACAACCTGGAGAAACTAATTGTGTCGGGAAATGTTCCGGGTAAGAGAGCGAGAGGTAGATCACCGACTAGATGGACCGACCAAGTTCAACAAAGTACGACCCGCCCATTCTTTCAGGCTCTTCGAGATGCAGAGGATAGAGCGAGGTGGAAACAACTGACCGAGCGTATAGGAGGGAATCACGATCATCAGCAATGATGGAACGACTAGAGAGAGAGATGACTTCATTTGCCCAGTGATAGATGTTCTGCAATTTCAAATACAAGTACGGAAATTTTGGTGTTTCGGAAACACGAAATGTCAATTATTCGCAAAAAATTAATTCAAGTGATAAAATTAACTAACGCATGAATATTTCGAGAACTAATGCATAAAATGAAAAAACAGTTACTGTGCTGAAATCAGTATAAAAATACCTTTAAATTGAGGTATCACTCACCCCATCTTCCCTATTCAAAAATTGGGGGTGGGGGTTGTAGCAGCAAGGGTTGAAGCGCTATGCGTCCGTAACCTACATCTTAAGTTGTCCCCCTCGAAACAGAAATCGACCTGTCCGAGCATTTCTATTGAAAAACTTTATTTCGTCTGTAATCTCGTCTGTTTCGTTTTCAAATGGCCACCCTGTATACGGAATATCACACATCCACTGGGATGTATTTTGCGATTTTGAAATTTTTCATTATTTTTGTAATGATCTGTTTTGGTGAGAGTTTATGCTAGTTCGATATGTCAAATATCGAAGTTCTTAGTACTTTTTGATATTAGCGGCAACACTACAGCGCTGAAAATATTTCAGATCGATAGAGCATTGGTTCCCATCCAAGAAAGCAAATTTTCAATAAAATCGTACCTTCCGTTCTCCGTAAGGTAGGGTACCATCGACCATGGCCCACCCTGTATAGTCAATTCATTGCTACGACTGAGGCACTTTCCTATGGAATGGTGAAAAATAGAAATGAAAATAGACAGCATTTCGTCGCCGCTCACTTTTTCATTGATCCTCTGAACAAGGAATCTTCAGGTGATTTTGGAAAATTATAAAATAATTGCAGGTATTTGTATTTCTCTTATTGAGCTTGAAACTTCAAAACAACCAGTTTCTAACTGGGACGATATTTTAGTATATCAAATAGGTTTTGTTTCATAGTCATACTCACATAAGCAATGGAAAAAGCACTTGGGTATCAACTCAGATTCTCTAGATCCCCTCATTTTCGAGGAGTTTCTTAGAAAATCGAAAGCAATGGAAGCTTTGGAAGACACTAATATTGAAAATTCTCCAAAAACTATCAATAATGCTAATTATCCTTTCAAGGGTTTCAATTTCACTAATATTTCTACAGCAAAGTCCCACCATATAAACCAAGTAAATGAATAATTTGCAATGACAATCATTTCTTTCTGCCCTGCGCTTCTTATAACAAGAAACGTCCTTTGCAAAGGAGAGAATTTATAATTAGTCAAAAACATTCTTTTAATCATTTCTCATATCAAAATGTGAAAAAAAGATGTCAAATTTGTAGTGATAAACACCATTCTTCTATTCACACAAATAATTTAGAAGCACAAACTACTGATCCTTCTTTTTCAACGTCCAGTTTGTGATTTTGAGAAGATTTTCTAAAAATTAGCTCCCATAATGATAACATTTGCTCGTACTTTGATTGAACAGGGATCACAAACTTCTTTCATTTCTAAATCTCTGTATCAGAGACTTATATCACTATTTTCATCAGTAGATGAACCTATTTCTAGTTGGGGAACGACAAAATTCTGTAATAAATATGTTACATTTCTTATAAAAGCAAGTTTTAATTCTTAATTTCTCTGTTTTGCAGACGCCTATTCAATTCCCAAATTAACCTCATATGCGAAGGAACTAGGAAATGAGATTGTAGCGATCTACACCTACGGCCTAACTTGGCTCAATAAAGACTCGCCTAAAGATTAAATGATTTAACTATTTGGAATTACTTAAATTAGCTGATCCTTCTTTTGCTCATAGAAGTCAAAAGTACTTTTACTGAAATTCATAGCACAGTTATACAGGGAAAAATTATTGGTGGTAAATCTAATGAACTTATGGCAATGAAAAGTGCCTTCCTGGTAATGCTTCTAAATATGGTATGTAAATTATTTGCCCAAATAGAATTTGCAAATGGAAATAGGTATCTTTCACCAAAAAAAATTAAAAATGACAAAATTTTTGTAAATGCTTTTACTCTTCTCATCAGTCATTCCAATCCATACTGTGAAGTTTCAACCCAAAAAAAACCTTTCAAACTTTGGCTCCTACAGACAGTTACTTATGGGATGGTATCTAGTCCTTTTCTGGCTATACGAATCACTCGAATGAAACTTATAAGGATGACACCCTTTCAGGAGGTCACTCATTGCAATAAATGTTGAGTAAAATCAATCAACCCATGTGTATTTGCCTAGAGTGTGGCTATATTACATAAATGGCTCTCAATCACCACGATCTTTTGCAGTCCATTCCAATTAGCGATTGGGCCAACTCTATTGATTATGAGTTTAGCTCAGGTTTAACTTTCAACGTTTTGGGTTTAAGGTGAAACTCTGATTCCTTTTGAATTCAATATAAAAAAATTATGTTGAAGTAACAGTTAATGATGCTGTTCTCACTAAAAGAACAGTTCTGTCACAATAAAGATATTCGATCCTCCTAAGGGATGTTTATAACAGCAAAAATATTCATGCAACATCATTGGCACCACAAAATTGATTGGGATGAAGAATCAAGATCCAAATTAGCCACACTGGTTAACCTGTTATAGTGGATTATTTATTTTAAATGACATAAAAATATCTATATAGTTAGATTTTAATCCAAATACTGAAAGGTACGAATTACATGGTTTAGCAGATACTGTCAAGTTTGCTTATGGAGCGGTTGTTTACTTGCGGGTCATCAATAACGACCATGTAAAAATAACTTCTACCGTCAGAGTGCTATTGAGTGCATTCTGGGGACATGTAGGGTAACAACCCTGCAGATTGCCTAATGAGAGACATAAATCCATGTAACTTGGCCAACTTTTCCTATGGTGGAATGGTCATAAAATGCTGAGTGAAAACGTTAAACGTTAAATTGTTCGAATTAACCAATGAGAAATACTTGTCAGTAGTACAAACACTGCTACTGGTTTATGAGACCTACAAAAAAAATAATTCCAATTTACATAAGTTGATTAGAGTAACTGCCAATATACTGAAATTTCTGAATGCTTTATTGAAAGCCACACCTTCATCTTTAAAATTTTTAATACACTTTTGAATGAAGGTACAAATTGACATTTCAAATCTCCAGCAGCCATTAATTGACACAGTATGTGGAAAGCTGGAGTTGAATCTGCCAAATACCATTTAAAGCTGTTATATTATTGAAGAAATTTATACCCTATTGACTCAGGTTGAGGCTTCTTTGATCTCTAAGCCTTTGGATGATGACTTCAATATTCACCCTCTTACACCAACACATTTTTTTATTAATTTACCATCCCTTATTGTACGTCATAGAGGTTTTTCAGAGTTTATTATGTTGAAAGATGGAAATTAATACAACACATTTTAGCTCATTAGCAGAAAAGATGGTCAAAATAATATTTACATTCTCTTCCAGACAGAAATAAATCTCAGCCAACACAATCTTGTCTGCAAGTTAATGATATTGTCCTAATAACTAACGAAAATGCCCACCAGCCGAGTGGCTTTAGTCAAGGTATCATCTACCTTTTAATTCATTATTTGTTTATCACTTGTAAGATTTATTGTCCTTCATCTAGAAATAGTTTGGTCAATACATAGAATAAAATAAATTTAAAAATCAGTCTCTTAAAAGCAAAACACATAACCATATGTATGAAATAGTTGCCAATATTACTGAAAACCAGGAAACATTTTATAGGCTACTAACTAATTAAACGATCATTTATACAGACCCACTTGAAATAATTGGAATTTGACTTAGGATGATGTACCTTGGTTTTGGCTTTTCACAATCTTTTTCTGTAAGTGTTTCATTGTTGTATCTATAGAAGAAAATTTGTTTGAGATCCAGGCTTTGGAACATATCTGAAAAGAAAAAGGTTTAAAATAATTCAGATTAAATTCAATTGAATAGTACTTGAGTATTTAGAGTTGAATCAGTATAATATTCCCTAGTATTACTGACACTTTCGTACATTTTACAAAACCATTTTTTGACTAAAAAGCTGTAAGAATGAATAAAATGTATTTTATGTACAAATTGAAAATAAAATTAGGTTATGTAATAGTTCAAGGTTCAAGGACACATTCATTTGAACTACACTACTCCAACTAGGGATGGGACGATACCACGAAGCGAACGATATTTTGGACTAAAGCCAGGTTAACACACTCTCCTTGTAGATTCATAGAATCGTTTAAATCGCCATCTTCTCGTTGATATGGAATGTATCACATATAAAATTTTTTTTGAAAACCTACTTTATCGATATGAGGATGACATTTGGCGCGAAATTCAAAGTGTGTATTTCAAGTGTGGGAAGTGAACGATTATTTCAGATTTACACAAATTCTTATTTCTCTCAGAATCTTGAAAAACACAACATTTCCATTAAAAGACAGGCAGAAAGATGCAAAACAAAACAAATTAGACCTGAAGTATGTCAGGAATTTTATCATGAATGGTCTCCTTCAAGTCTTTATCAAAATAATAGATAAACATTGATTTTTTTTAATATTAGTTTCCAGCTGGGTGTCTCTAATTCCAAGATTAGTTATAGCAGGGGCGGATCCAGGCAATGTTTGAGGGGGGCATTGAAAGTTACGGCTCATATAGGTTAGCAGAATAGCGGAATTTTTTGTCAGCACCTACTGAGTCAGAAGTTTTTTATAGAAAGATATATTTAAGTAAATCATATCATACTCAGTTTCCAAAATTTTTATAGTACAAAAACAAGTTAAAAAAATTCGACATATTACAGGAATATATGTAGATTTATTTCATGATAAAACTCGGGCATAAGAATGTATACGATATAGTTAAAAGAAATCCATTATTTCCGCATGAAAAACATACCTTTAATTACCATAGTTAGAATTATCCGATTTAGGTCAAATATGCGCCGTTTTGTTCGATAACTTGTTGCCATTTTGCATTTTGGAGGTTTGTGTATGCCTCTCTCATAGAAGCCCTCGTCTTTATTAGCAAAAAATTGAGACTTCACAAGTTTCTGTTGAAGCGAATTTTTTACCAACAAAATTGTTCGCCATGGAAAGGAACATATGGTAATCACTTGGTGCCAGGTCTGGACTATAAGTGAATGTATAAGCACCTCTGGCAAGTCACTATCTATGTGTGTGGTCTTGCGTTGTCCCCATTCCTCCCTATTTGCCGCTTAGCAGACTAGGGAGCTGTGGTTCGTTCAATCTCGACGAACCGGGTCGAACCAGATCCATGGCTGAGACGACATGGTTCAAAAGACCCGTTCAATTGACCCAATGGTTCTTTTCAGCTCACTAGCTCAGATCGAATTATGTATCTACGATTTGCGCATGATTCAAAGATCCGTGGATCTGGTTCTTTCGTTCTTTGTTTTTTTTTCTTGGTAAGAATGTTAAGTTAATATCAGCTTTGTATTTGTTAATCAGTATGTTTCAAATCGGATCGTGAATTTGTGATAATGATTTTTTTTTGAGACATAATCATGAACATAAAGGAGATTATCCATTATCATAAAGTTATAAATAACTGAGATGGCAGAATATAATGAATTGATATCTGATTCATGAGATGATTAGGGACTTTTCGAAAAAAATTCAAAATCTAATATATATTCCTCGTTCAAATCAGGCGCGGATCCACGGGGGGGGGAACTGGGGGAACGTTCCCCCCCCAAATGGCCCGGGCACCTCTTAAATTTTGCCGGCCCTTCTAGAATTTGACATACTAAGGCTCAAATAATTACAAGATCAGCAAAAATGTAATTTGACGCAATTTCTGAAACAAAGATGTTGAAAGTTCGGATACGGAATGGAAATGCAATAAGGTTAGAAATAATATGAATATGGACCAATATGTAGGTTCAAACGTTCCGCAATAAACACGTTCAAAGATGCCGCAATTGGGTCATAAATATTACTGTCGCGCGTCGGCATGTGATTCTCTGCTTACCCCGATTTCCAAGAGTTTTTTTGCGCTTCATAAATCTTGTCGGTATCTCTTTGACAAACCATCTATTTTTGTGTGAAGTGTGGCTTCTTTGATTGGTATAGATCTTCAGGCGTTATCTCTGATATTTCAGCAATTGTTTTTAATTTCAATTCACCAATCAGAATTATGAACCCCAAGAAGAGGGAAAGGGAAAAATATATGAATACCTACTACGAGTGTAGACGACCAGAATAAGCAGTTGTTTTTTATTTATTAATTTGTATATTGTGAAATTTTTTTGTGACCCCAAAATATAATTGTTGTATTGTACTAGGACAAATTTAGTCTCAACAAGGCTTTGATGTTCTTATTTTTGTTCACCTGCCCAATATATATAAACCTCTGTTTGTATAATGGTGAAGATCAAAATATTGCATTGGTATTCAATTAATGTTAAATGAATATAATTCTACCAATGCAACAATTTTTGACATGGTGCTGTAGTAACATCTGGAATCGAACAAATTTTTGTTATAATCATACCTCAAACTTTGGCTTTTTGCATTTCAAATCACGTTGAATCTAAATCTGCAATAAAAAATTAGTTTATCCGCCTTACGCAAGCCTTTTAGTCCGTCGAGAGAGGAGGAGGCGAGTGTGATTTTCCCCGGGGCCATGATTATTGGCAGCCTGTAATTTTCAGAATTCCATCAACAAAACAATTCCTGAGTGAATTTTTTTTAACTTATCACATGAAACATAACAAGACGTTGAATATTTATTTTATATCGGGTCGAGGCCCTCCGCCTACCCTTAACATTATTATCTATTCCTCTTATTCGGGTGTAATGATGTTTTGAGTTACCTACTCTATACGAGGTTTACGATGCAGTCTCTTGGAACGGATGGCAATAAAAAAAGACAATTATGAAAGAATAATAACACGTGCATGCGAAATATTTCCCCTTTGTTGGTACTTCGGAAAAAAGGACCTGAAATATGATCTTCAATAAAAGCAGGCCTACTTGCCAATATATTTCCTTTTTTGTTTATCATGAGAAATATTTAACTTTGTTGAATAATCATAGGAATGGATTGCTAAAATTGGAGGTATAAAGGAATATGAGAGATTCCTTGGATAATAAAAAAAGGCCTATAAATATGGGCCTGTTAACGCCTTGTTTTTACGAGATACAGAGTGTTTCTTGTAAGTCTTGTAATCTATTTTTTTGTGATGATTATACCAGTTTATCAAATCTTTCTTCATCTTCGCTACAGATGCGGTAAATAAGTATCAAAAATTATAATAAAATTTATCATAGCTTACTAACTGGATCTTCGTTATGAGGTGGCTTTTTCTGAGTATTAGGTACTAGAGAATAGTTTGAAATTTTTTTCTAGAAATCAGTAGCAGATAGGACAGAACTACAAGAAACCAAAAAGTGTAGTACTCGATCAAAGTTTCTTTAAACATTTTTCTAAACTACCTGTAGTCTTCCAAAAAAAAGTTCATGATGAAAACTTTAAATTAGAATATCTATGCCAAATTCAAGTTAAATATCTTGTAAAGCACAGGTGCTATGAGAAAAATCTTGAAAAAATCAAACTCGAAATCTGGAAAACAAAGAGTGAACCTAGTGTCATTTTGAAGAAAGAAGTGGTCCATTTTGAAGTGGAAGCTTGTATCTTTCTATGATTAAATGACATAATCTACTGAACACAAGTGACATAGAAAATGTCAAAAAACTAATACACTTTGTTACTTTATACACGGTGTCCGTAAAGTATGGAAGAAATTCATTTTTAGCTAAACAGACCATTTTAAGAAATAATCGTGAAACACGTCGATTTTTGAATTTAATTTACCGTATTTTGAAATGATAATCTAATATACAAGGTGAATTACTTTCGAGTAATGACGTCACTGTCATTTTTTTTAAATGGAACACCCCCATTTTGTCTCAATTTTCCGATTACTTTATCTGAGCTGATTCCAAAAATGTATTACATGTTGATTCCAATTGGTCCTGTACCAATTGAAATCAATATGTGATACAGTTTTGGAATACAAAACTATGTATTTTTGTCCATCCTGTACCAATTGGAATCAAAATGTGATACATTTTTGGAATCAGCTCAGCTAGAGTAATCGGAAAATTGAGACAAAATGGGGGTGTTCCATTTGAAAAAAATGACGGTGACGTCATTACTCGAAAGTAATTAACCCTGTATATTAGATTATTATTTCAAAATACAGTAAATTAAAATAAAAAATCGACTTGTTTCACCATTATTTCTTAAAATGGTCTGTTAAGCGAAAAATGAATTTGTTCCATACTTTACGGACACAGTGTATAATTTGAAAATACAAGTAAATGTATGGGGATATTTTTTATTCTATTCATTTCATCTTCAATACATTTTTTGGAAACCCATATTAATAAACGGCAAAAAAAATGACGTCCCAAAATGGCGGAAGTATCGAAAAGTTCCCCCCCCAAAAGTGGGTCCTGGATCCGCGCCTGGTTCAAATTGATGATTTTGGAATATTTAAATGACTAATGAAGAAGTAGAAGTAAATCATGAATGTACTTTGTACAGATTACTAAATTCACGAGGTCTTGAATTATTAATTTCAAGGAAAACTACCTAATGATCATTACCTGCATCTATTCCAACCAAATAAATACAGAAGATCAGAAATCCCTTAAACTGATATTAACCCTAATTAATATATCTTGTTCCCGAAAAATATTCATTTTGATCAACTTTACAATGTTAGGTTTCAATATATAGTTAAAAAATTCTCAAAAGATAATGAACAACATCTAATACCATAACATTTTCAAGAAATAATAATTGGTGCATCTAAGAGAGTGCAATTACAGAGCCCAGTTTCTTTTACTATCTATCATCTTTCTTCAAAACCAGGTGCCAAGTACCGAGCCGATGATTCATTTGCGAAATGGATGTATTTTATTACTACCATAATTATGTTCCTTTAAGGTCAGTCCAAACCGAAACCCATCTACCTAGGCTCGGATAACGAACCATTCATGGATCTTTGGGTCCTAAAAGATCCTCAGATTAAATGAACTGAATGTGAAAGTTTGGTTCATTCATATCGGTTCGAACGAACGAATCATTTTCAGAGAAACGACCTGATCGTACCATTCGTTCTTAAGACCCGGGTCTTTTGATTCGTTCGTTCGTGAACGACACATCCCTACTTCAGACACCGGTCCAATTGTTGACAGTACAGTTCCTAGTTGACATTTGTACCTTAGGAGATCAGCTTATAGTACATGATTCCCTGCCAATCCCAACAAACATATAGCAAAACCTTCCTGGCCGTTTTCGCTTGAAGTTGTCGTAAGTGATCCACCTTTCATCACCAACAGTTTCAAAAATGGTCGATTTTGTTATGATTCGCATATGGAAATTCGGTCTAATAGGTTTTTTTTTTGCGGTAACTCGTATGGTACCCATACATCTAGCTTCTTATTGAGACCAGCCTTATGCAAATAGTGTTCCAAACGTTTTTTGTGCAATCTTTAGCTCTTGAGCAATCGAAACAGGAGTCGACCATGTTTATGATTTTATCGATATTTTCGACAATTGACCTTCCAGTGCCAGTGTATCTTGGACATCGAAATCAACGGAATTGACGAAACTTAAATTGTGAGTGATTCGCTATTATAGTATCAACATCATAAACACTATTAACTATTTACATTTTCGGCCGCTAGTCTTGCATTTTCGCATTTATTGAAGAAAAACTATAAAATATAGCGCATTTTCTCTTTGCTATAGTGTTCATCTTTGTTTGACGCGCGCTCAAACTAAACTGCGTAAACTGATTACAAAAGTTTTTGTAGTACGGAATCTCATCATTCTAACGCCATTTAGTGAAACCTGATCGGAATTATAAAGGGTTTTTTTTTTTAGAGCTATAGAACTTGCAATAAAACAACGATGGATTATTCGATTGACATGAATTTTAATTATCCGCAAGATCTTGTGGCATAACATTTTAAATATGATTTCTGGCATATGACCGCCACGGCTGACTCGGATGTAGTCCAACCTGGACGTCGATGACTTTTTCCAACATTTGTGGCCATATATCGGCAATAACACGGCGAATGTTGTCTTCCAACTGGTCAAGGGTTTGTGGCTTATCCGCATAGACCAATGACTTTACATAGCCCCACAGAAAGTAGTCTAGCGGTGTTGAATCAACAGATCTTGGAGGCCAATTCACAGTTCCAAAACGTGAAATTAGGCGGTCACCAAACGTGTCTCCATAAATCGATTGTGGCACGAGCTGTGTGACATGTTGCGCCGTCTTGTTGAAACCACAGCTCCTGGACATCATGGTTGTTCAATTCAGGAATGAAAAAGTTAGTAACCATGGCTCTATACCGATCACCATTGACTGTAACGTTCTGACCATCATCGTTTTTGAAGAAGTACGGACCAATGATTCCACCAGCCCATAAAGCGCACCAAAGAGTCAGTTTTTCTGGATGTAACGGTGTTTCGACATACACTTGAGGATTAGCTTCACTCCAAATGCGGCAGTTTTGTTTGTTGACGTAGCCATTCAACCAGAAGTGCGCTTCATCCCTAAACAAAATAAAATGGACGTAGTGCGCGATACGTATTCCGCACAGAACCATTATTTTCGAAATAAAATTGCACTATTTGCAAGCGTTGTTCAGGCGTGAGTCTATTCATGATGAATTGCCAAACCAAACTGAGAATAAAACACTTAACAGCTGTTAAATCGGTTGCCATCTTGAACAGTAATGCCCACTTAAAGTTATATACCTCGAAAAAAAAACACCCGTTACAACGCGAGATGCAGATAACTAGAGCTATTTATTGAAAAAATAATGGATTTCTTTTCACTACACCTAATAAATAAGAACTTATTTCTCTTCGATAACAAATAAAACGTAAAGTCATATATAAAGTCATATAATAATCATAATATTGTTAGCATGTGCATACGTTGAAGTAGCGCTCTGAGTAGATCTGAAATTTTGTGTTGAATTTTGCCGAATTAATTTTCGTGAACTGTTTTAGAGGAAGTACATTTGTTTTGGCCACATTTGGTGAATGATATATATATTATTAATTAGTAATATATTGATATTTTGAAGTTAATCGACTCGATTGATCGGGAGATTAATCGCTTATCTTCAGTCTCTCCATACGGCGACGGTTGATAAGAAATTTTCAAACAGGACCGCATCGAGTGGAACTTGTGAAATTTCATTTCGAGAAATGACAGGAGTTGAGTTGACAAACATACAACTTCGAGATGAGATTGTAAAGGGAAATGAAGATGTAAAATCTTTTCTACGAGCATTAGAGGTGAAACTTTCATTGAAAATCGAGGAGATTAGTCACCGTCTCAACAAAGCGGAAAAAGAAAATGATGAACTGAAGAGGAGAGTTGAATACTTGGAAAGAGAACGAAGAAGGAACGGAATTATAATTTTTGGCTTGGAGAGACACACTGCGATAGTTGGAGTTCAGGATATTGTAGAGTTTATTGGAAATAGTCTAAAAGTTAAACTGGTGGAAGGTGACATCAACAGTTTGTTTACACTAGGGAGGAATAAAAATAGTCCTATAAAGGTTGAATTTACATCCTATTTGAAAAAACTCACAGTGCTCAAGAATACTAAGAACCTAAAGGGTTCCTCAATAAGGATCACGCAGGATCTCACTGAACAGCAGAGATCTGAGAATAAAATTTTGAGGAAACATCTTTACTCTGCCAAACAAAGAGGGGTGACCAATTGCTACATTAGGAAAGGAAGACTTCATATGGACGATCGTGTCTTCACTCCAGCCGATCTTGAATGTCTAGAGGAAGAAGGTTTTGAGTGTTTTCCCAGTAGACCGCATAGTGATCCAGGTACACCAATCCACCAAACCAAGTCTACAAAGGAAGAAATAGGACACGCAAAGCCAGGTGAATCTACGGTGAAACTGCCCCCGCCAACCCAACCAGTGAAACTGACAACAACCAACAGCGTTTCTGAAAGAGGGTCTTCCATTACGCCTAAACCAGGTACTGTACAAAATTGTTTAAGGGCTTTGGCAAGAGATCGACCAAATACAAGAAAAAACTCGGCTAAAGCGAGTCTCAGAGATTAGTTTCTGTATTATTTGTGTGCTTGTTATGTGTGCAACATTTTGTTGATGTAGATTAGTAACTCCTACTACAAGAATTCTTCGTGGGATTATCCTGATTTATTTTCACATTACTTGAATTGTTTTCATTTTGTGCTCGTTTTTTTTTCTGTTAGGTCTACAAGAGTTTTGGGATGGATCAATTTATAAGGGATTTCGAACATCTGCAGTACGAATCGACTGAAGTGGACGACGACCAGGGCTTTAGGATCATTGATGGGGTAGCCAAGAAGGCGGGATTTGCTGTTTTTCATGCGAACATTAGAAGCATCAATAAAAACTTCGATGAAATGTCAATTTTACTGAAAAAGTTCGATTACCATTTTGATGTTATAGTCTTCACGGAAACATGGTGTGTTCCGGATATCAACCTTTTCAAAATGCCAGAATACGAAATAATTTATAACTCAGGAGATTATAATCAGAACGACGGAGTTGTCGTGTATATAAAAAAGAACCTGGTGTTTCAGTGTTTTTTTCTCGATCTTGGTATTATAAGGACAGTTCGCCTCACCATCAAAGGCGTAGACAGAGATATTACAGTTGATGCCCTCTATCGTTCTCCCTCATCCAGTCCGTACGAATTCAATGAACATCTCTATAATTACATGAAGAACTACTGCCTGGACAACAAATATACGTATTTTTTTGTCGGTGATGTTAATATAGATATTAAATCAGATACTGATTTTTGTAATGAATATCTGAATATACTAGGAGAATTTGGCTTTAAATCAATTATTGATAAATATACGAGAGTACAGGGTGAGTCCCAAACTTTGTTGGACCATATCTTTGTCAAGAATCCGGTGAACCCTTCAGGATGCAAGTCATATGTCCTCCACTGCAATGTCACATATCACTTCCCTATACTTGGAATATGTCCAATGTCAACGATTAGAGAACAACCTCCATCAAAAAAACGAGTTGTATTAGATCGGAAAAAACTTTTTGAGACCATGGAGGTGGAAGACTGGAGTGACTATTACTGTTTGGATGATGTGAACCGGATGTCTGAATGTTTGCTCAACAATGTAAGAAGTGCGGTGGCATCATCTTCCAGACGACATATTAAAAGCCGTAAAGTGAAGAGAAAACCATGGATAACGAAGGGTTTGGTAAAGTCTGTCGATGAAAAACAAAGGATTTATAGGTTGGTACTTAGTAACCCGAACGATGCTCAATTACTACACAAATACAAAACATATAAGAATAAACTCACCAATCTGATTAGAACAGCGAAGAAAGACTACTACTCAGAACAGATAGGAAAAAATAAGGATAATTCAAGAGCTCTTTGGTCCAATATCAGAGATCGGACGGGAAATGAGAAGACCCAACCTGGAATATATAAGATCAATAAAGAAGGTACCAGCATCACAGATACAGATGAAATTGCTCGGATGTTCAATTCATACTTTGTGAATTTGGGTGGAGAGATGGTTAATCAGATCAGGAGACCAGTGACCCGTATTGTGAGGAGAGACAGAAAGAGCAAAACAATGTTCTTGAGGCCGACAGATGGAAGAGAAGTGCTTGAAATAATAAATGGACTAAAAAATCATAAATGCCCTGGCTTCGATGAAATAACTGGAGAACATCTGAAAATTATTGGTGAACACATAAAGGAACCTCTAGCGTGCCTGGTGAATGTTATTTTTGAAAGAGGAAAGTTTCCAGACAACCTCAAGACGGCTATGATAAAACCTCTGTTCAAGAAAGGTGCTCGAGAAAGTCTCTCCAACTATAGGCCAATCTCACTGATTAGTACCATTGCAAAAGTTGTAGAAAAGGTGATCAGGGTACGACTGGTCGAGTTTCTGGAGAGAGACAATTTGCTTTCCAAAAAACAATTTGGTTTCAGACCGGAGAGATCAACGGATGATGCTATTGTTTGTTTGACGAATGGTATCTATCGAGCACTCGATGGGGGAAAATGTACGATGGGACTCTTCTTAGACTTGGTCAGGGCCTTTGACACTGTCAACCACCGCAAACTATTGGACGTCATGGAGGACCTTGGTATAAGAGGAGTAGCGGGTGATTTGTTCCGGTCGTATCTTGAGGATAGAAAACAATGCGTGGAGGTTAATGGAGTCGTGAGTGAGGGGCAGGAGGTTTTGACCGGTGTGCCCCAGGGGACGGTCCTAGGACCTGTACTATTTCTCATCTATATAAATGGATTTCTGTCTCTTGAGGTGGATGCAGAGATATCGTCCTTCGCAGATGACACTGTGATCCTGTTTACTGGCTCTACCTGGGAGGAAGTTGTGGATAAGAATGGAATGGAAGAGATGAGAAATTGGTTAAGTGAAATGGACTTGATGCTGAATATGGAAAAGACCAAGTGCATGGTATTCTCTAACAGAGTATCTGGCTTACCCAGGATTCAGAATTTGGTATTGAGGAATGGCAGTGTAATTGAGTGCATAAAATCGAAAACTTATCTTGGAGTGGAATTCGACGAACACCTTAGATGGGACCTTCACATCGCCAGGGCGACGAAGAAACTTAGATCCCTATTATTTACATTCAGATGCCTGAAGAGAATCATGGACGATGGTATTCTCAAAATTTTGTATCATGCACTGGTTGAGTCGCACTTACAATATGGAATATCATCCTGGGGTGGAGCGTACAAATGTCACAAAACACAACTCAAAGTTTTACAAAAAACCTTCCTCAAGATTATGTATAACAAGGAACGGACTTATCCCACCCAAAAACTCTTCGAGGAAGTAACCATGTTAGAATTGGAAAAACTTTATTATTTTAGAGTTCTTTGCCAACAGTACAAAAGGAAAACGGAATTGCCGTCTATAAGCCATACTCACGACACTAGGCACAAAAAAAGATCGGAATATGTCACTGAAAGAGCAACAAAAGCAGTAGGTCAGAGATCATTTTATTATATGGCTCCAAGAGTCTTCTCGCTGGTTCCGCTTCATATCAGAAATGTGAATAGTCCAACATTATATAAGAAGTGGTTGAGGATCTGGTTGAGAGGTATGTCCGCGGATGAGATTGACAGGATTACCGTGAATTCTGGTTAATGGCACTCTTAGAACATTGAGAGCGATCTGTTTTTAATTTTCACTATTTCATACGATCCCGGTTTGGATTGCTTATTGTTTTTTTTTTCTTCTTGCATTTTTTTGTGAATTACCTACAAATGTGATTTTTCATAACTGATTGTATATGTATTAATTTCTGGGAAATAAATCTTATTATTATTATTATTATTATTAATATAAAAAACAGATAATGAAATGTTGAAAACAAAATAACAAATTCCGTCTCCTATTCTTTTGACTAACGTATATTTGGAAATTATTATCAACATTTAGACTGCTGTAAATGGCCTCGTTTATATGAATTAATGCCAATTCATTTAACCTGTCTTCAACCATTCTAGATCGTATCAAATCTTTCACCATTCTGAGTGTCCGCGCATATTTTTCAGGATACACTTTTTATTTATAAGGTCCGCAAGGGGGGAGAGGCATGGCCCCTATGGTCCCCCTCTGGAACCGCCCCTGGGTTATAGTGCAAATTCGAATAGATATGACCTAGGTTGACATGTCATTAACAATATGAGACGTTAATTGAAGAAATCAAACCGCTCATTGTTGATTTCATTGGTATACATGAATTTCTCATGAATTCATATTATATATACTTCCGAAGAAAATATGTTTTATATTAATTTAATTATAAAATAATAATAATCACTTTATTCACATAGAATTATGACACGTTTATTATTTTCAATCGTTGAAGAGAAGATTTTCTCTTTAAAAAAAAGTGAATTATTTTGACTTTTCAACTGGGACGGACAATTAGATTTTAGAGTTAAACATTCTGTTTCGGAAAATAATGAAGAATTTCTCTTCTTGTTTTGATGATAATAATTAAGTATTATGAAATTTAAAAAGACTCAATTTGTTGAATTAGCAGTTTCAGTGTTTTGTTTGAAAAAATATATCACCTATAGATGAATTCTAAGTATGAATATTGATTCAAACTCCATAGTAGGAATAGTTTAAAAGCACGAATAACCTATTGAGCATATTCGTGGTTTTGAATTTTTAATTTCAGTTCCTATACGATATGAATGAACGATAAGGAATATTATCAGACAGCTCAACCAAAACAATGTCACTCACCGGTTTAACGTCCACTTATCCACTTATTGAATTTAGAGTTGCTCGAAAGAAACCCTGTGACGATAGTTAATTCATTTAAAGAATTAAAACTAGATGCATTCGATCTGGACACGAGGAACCTAGGAAGTATTTTATTGGTTCACGCACTGTGCCAGTATGTTCGAGACTAGAGTAATTCTTAATAATCAACTCCCGCTTCAATCCATAACAACCTTGACGTTATTGGGTTGGATTATTTGGTTATTATAATATTGAGGCAATTATTGTAGTTGTCATGATAACACAAATTGGACTAATGGACATTTGGAAACGAAATTTACAGTCAGTCAAAATAGCTATATATCTTCAATTTATGGAATGTCATATTTCATTTTATATAGGTACCACATTTTCATAGTTGACAAGAGTTGGTGGTTCACGCGATAAAACTATTAAACTACGTAAAAGTTGCACTAGAATCCCACGTGGTTTCCGCAACATTTATCTACAGCTGCCAACGATATCTAATTGGTATTACTAGTTGATAAAACTCAAACATATTTTTTTTTCAATCACCATATAGGGCAGGTAACTCCTAGTGCCGGGCATTTTTTTGCCAAAGCGCTTCAGAGGGACGTTAAGAACTTTCTCACAAGCCTTGTGTTTGCGAGGATCACTTATTTCTGCGCTGTGCTTACAAGCTCTCTATCTAAGCCCAGTCTCAGCGTGTTCTCAAGCAGATGTTTTTCCACCAACCCATTTGTTGACATGACCAGCGGGAGTACATCAGTCGATTTCAGGCCATATATCGTTTTCATATCAAATGCCAGATCGTGATATTTCGTTTTTCGACGAACGCTTTAGTCATATTGTCATCGGCCGGGATAGTGACGTCCAGTATAGTCAACGATTTTTCTTTTTTATATTAAAAGCAAAATATCCGGACATAATATACATTATTGACTGATTTTTGTTGAGTTGATAGATATGAACAAACAAGATTGTCATAAGAAATTAAAAACGTCTTAGGTCATTCAAGCATTACCTACTTAAGCAGATCTATCACAATGATTAACCCCTTTGCAGTAGAAGTAAGCATACCTAGCTTTTATGAAAACTTGTTATTCATAAAGTATTCTCTCTTAGGTTTTTAATACTGTCATGGGCAATTGCTGGGTGTTGCAAGCCTCTAGCCCTCTACAACTTGCTTTTCGTGGGATGCATACTCTGTTAATTGAGGCATGTAAGTGGTGAATACCAAATTTTTATAGACTTGATGTTTCTCCTCCAAAAAAATAGAGCCTTTCACTTCGAATTGAGACACAGCACACTGAACTGCGACTTTGGGTGAATGGAGTGGTTTTTCATGTAGTTGAAGAGGATAACATACAGCCCAGTACCAGAATTTTGCTTATTCACTATTCCAGAAAGGTGTAAATGTTCCTTATCATTACTGAAGAAAGTTGCTTTTGGGGAGATGCGCTGAATCATTTCCTCACAACGATTTTTGCGGTTCGCGTCATCAGAAGCACTCAACTCTTGAACAAGCATGATTTTATAAATGTGGAATGATAAATCTTCGTGCAGAATCCTCCTCGAAGATCGCTATCGCATGCCTCCATACAAAGCGTCTTGGTGAATGCTCGACTGCTACTCGAACAGCCTGCACATTTTTCGATGTTCTTACCGCTCTCGGTCGTCTATGTCCTCGCCTTCGTCGTGTTCTTCCTATTTCCTCAAGTTGACGAACCCAAGTTTTGATTATGTATGCAGAAGGACTGAAACGTTTACAGGAATACCGAAATGGCGCCGAAATGCCCGCTGGATCGCGATCACAGTACGGTTATTTTCGTAAAACGTGCGAACAGCAAAGCCTTGATGCAATTCGGTCCAGATCATTAGGCTGACTATAAACTACTGGCTCTAAGGAACACAAAGACCCCTTCTGCACTTACCTGCCTCCACGACATCCCGAGCAATGACCTGTCAAAACTCGTCAATCGGCTCTGCCGCACCCTGTATGAGACACTCAAGTACCAGTTGTTTCCTTTTATAAATGTTTATCTCATTTTATCCCATGAAATGTAATTGTCAAGATGAAATGAATATCAGTCTATCAATGTAGGAACGAGAAGCACCCTCGGGTTTCTTACTCACAGTAAAGGAGACTATTCATCCAGCTCCTGATATTTGAAGTAGGTACCAGAAGAATTGACCTCGGTCGGATCCGATCCTCGTTTTCTAGTGATTCTCGTCCTAGCGATCATTGCAGTCCTTGGGTCAAGTTATTTTTTCCTAGGAGACATATCTGAAAGAAGCGCTGCAAATGAATATCATTGTGATAAAAAAAAGTATGGAAAATTATAAGATCGGTAATTTTTCTATTGCGTGATTCTCATACATTGCTTTATGCCGAAAATTATTTGTGGACAATGAACAAAGGTTACGTGATGCGAAATAATTTTCAGTATGCAGATTTGGCACTGAAATAGAGAGAGTAGTAAACAGTTTATATATGGGGGTAAATTCCTTATAAACTTGTAACTTCCTGATATTATTCGTATCTTGTCGACATCGGACTCTGATAAATGTGCTTTTCCACGATAACATGCAAGGAAACTTTGTTAGTGAATTTTATTGTTATATTGTTAGGAATTCTCATTCTCACGATTTAAGACGGATATATTTTTTTATTTATAAAATTACAAATGGTTCACTAAGGAATTATTTGTGAGATGTTTTCATTTATCCAGTTTTCGATAATTTTGGTTTTAGTTGATCCAAAATGAAAAAAGGGGTCTTCAAAAATAAAAGACGTTTCTTGAAAGTGGTAGGAGCTTTATCACTGAAATTCTTTTGAGAAGTTACTTGCTACCTTATATTCGATTGATCTATTCAGAACGCTTAAGTCAGGGGAATAATTATATTCATATTTTAAGACATCATACAAAAGGTAAAGGATAAGCCAACAAGAAAATAATAAAATATACACATATATAGAAGACTAAGAAAAAAATTTTTCAACTTCGGTATTGAATTTTAAATTCATGTGAGATCCAGAGATTTCACAGAAAATGGAAAGTGATTGAATAACTTGACGCTCTGATGAAGAGGAGAGTATTCAAATTGGCGAGTTCCGTGCTTAGGCACTCAAATAATCTGCTAATTTCTAGTCTTGTGATCATAGTTGCTGGATAAAGTTTTGTCCAGTTTTTCTCAATCTCGTTGGATATATAAGGCATTTAAAAATATAAATATAATATAACACGAGTGGCTATATCAACCGTTTTTTCCATGTGTTTAACTGTTTAATCATAAAAATAATAAAAAATTTATTTGTAGAAATATTATACAAAATCTACAAACAAACAAAATTCCCACAAAGGCTAAGCCTGTCCGTGGGGTGAACAACCAAATTAAATCTTTTTCTCAACTTTATGAACAGTGCAAAATAACAAAGCCAATATACAGGGTGATTCACCGGGATGGCCTATTAGACGTTTATGGAAAACTAATCATAATTTTGAGCTGAAAATTTGGATATTGGGCTTTGAGACAATGATCTTCCTCCCTAACATATTTTCAGATCTCTACAATTTCGGTTATACCGGAAACAGACTACTACTTCCTTATTTCAAATGGCACACCCAGTGTATTATTGCACCATTAGATAGCTTTTTTGGTGCCAATTTCGGCAATATGCCATACCTTGGGTAAAAATTCAACGGTTCATGAGTTATTGGGATTCATATGAAAAAAAAGGTGGCGATGAGTACTCACATTTTTTTTAAATATTTCAGCAGAAGGACCCTTTTTTCGAGAACATTTTTTTTTCAATTCCGCAAATACGTAGTATTATAAGACTGTTTTCGGCTTAGACCAATAATGTACAGGGTGTTTATAAGAGGATCATGAACTTGGACAACTCAAATTCATCAAAACTCAAGATTTTCAAATTAGAACCTATATTTTTTATTATTTTAGTCGATTCTACGTATAAAAATAGTGGGGTTTACTCAAGCAAACCCTATACCTAAAATGAATACTTCAAGAGTTATCGGGGAAGAACTTCAAATGAGGAAAACCGCCATTTATAACTGTGTTAATAACTGTCTGTTACTTCCGGAAAACACAGAAAGAAACTAAAATTCCATGTTTGGATAACTAAATTTTACATTTAATGAATTTTTATTAATTTTTCGTTGGGATTGTTGAGAAATCCATAAACCAATACAATTTTCAATTACGAATGATTCATTACAATTCTTGATATGTCGAATTTAGTTATGAAAACATCGAATTTTAGTTTCTTTCCACACAGTTATAAATAGCGGTTTTTCCTCATTTAAAGTTCTTCCTCGATAACTCTTAAAGTATTCATTTTCGGTATAGGGTTTGCTTAAGTAACCCCCACTATTTTTGGACATAGTATCGACTGAAATAATGAAAAATATAGGTTCTAATTTGAAAATCTTGAGTTTTGATGAATTTGAGTTGTCCAAATTCATGATCCTCTTATAAACACCCTGTACATTTTTGGCCCAACCCGCAAACAGTCTTATAATACTACGTATTTGCGGAATTGAAAAAGAAAAAAAAATGTTGAAAAAAGCTCTTTCTGCGGTAATATTAAAAAAAATGTGAGTCCTCATCGCCACCATTTTTTTCATAAGAATCATAATAACTCATGAGTTTTTCCCAAGGTATGGCATATTGCCGAAATTGTCATAAAAAAAGCTATCTAATGATGCAATGATATACTGGGTATGTCTCAAACCCCGATATGCAAATTTTCAGCTCAACATTATGATTAGTTTTCCATAAACGTCTAATAGGCCATCCCGGTGAATCACCCTGTATGCGACACACAATTGAATAAAAAAAATATATATTTTTCCTTTTTTCACCATTCTTTCAAGCGTATTGGGAAGGCAAGTTATAACAAGACAAACGAAGATGTAGTAACAGAGAGTTAAGCGAACTTGAAAAGGTCAGATATTCTGTGCCTAGGTTGGTCCATCAGAAAGAGCTTCACTCTTCTCTTAAATATCGGTGTTTAATTAAAACATATTTTTCTTTTATTTCTCGTAATTTCTGAATGAAAACGAATCGGACGTATGCCCATAAGGAAAGAAATATTCAGAATGAGCACAGCTCTCATGAGTCAACATTTGACATAGAGCTTGTTGAACACCCTTTATAACGACACTAAATCTTAGAGCTTAGACGATCAACATTCTCTTATACATTCAGAATTTTCTATTCGGATGAAATTGATCTTCCCATTGAAATTAGTGTGCTGAATTTGGTTGTTAAATAATGGTTTGAAGGTTGATTCGAAATATCTTGAAATCACATGAATATAAGTTTGAATGAGCGGGAAAAAGTTGTTGACTATATGTCAGCGTTTTTCTCGTTCTTTCTTTCAAGAATGAGGTCAGTTAGAGGTATAGATAAATACAGAACGAATGAGGCAATTGTATGAAGTGAATAGCGTGGGTAGTTTACTTTAGAGCTTCAATTCTGTTCCTTTGACAATCAATTCACTAAACGCATATATTGCTGGGAATAGCTTCATTGGACTTCCTTTATTGACATTTCTTCCCACTTTTACAGTGGCGTCTATTTTGAAGGGGATATTTTCATACGTTAAGGAAAGATTTGGTGGATTCGGCTAACTTGATTAGATACTACTTTGTGGCTATCCATATTACTTCAAAAACTGTAAAAAAGCATACGCTCACAGGTCAACAAGTGTTTCGAAAATGAATGGCTAGAAGATTTAGAATTGAAATAATCATACTCCATCAATGGAATTCTAATGTGAATTTAATGTGGATTCGACGACGATGTGGTGATCTTTCAGAAACAAATATAAAAGAAAAAAAATAACGTTCCATGAAAACTTGAAAGAATAGGACTTTTTGTTTTTTTGAGTTAGATTAATCATAATAATAGTGCCTTCATTGAAAAAAAAAATTATACATGCGAAGTCTAGCTTACTCTACTCAACCCCAAAATAAAAAAAAAAATAAAAAAATAAATAAAATACAAATATCCTGGAAAAAACTAACAAAAAAAAATTATTTGAACAAAAAATAATAACCCTGAAATAGCAACAGTGAACTCAGATCAACAAATCATCTGTTCCCTTAACAACTGCTCCCTCAAAATCTTTCTCAATGATCTCGCAGAGACCACCCCACATGAAATTAAGTAAACATTATGTACCTTCACTGCATTATAAATGAAGGAGCGAATTCGGTATTGTATTGTTTTCTAGTACCTAGCAGTAGTAGTTTTGCATAATGAATTTCTGTAAGTTATTATTATATTTGAATCTTAATAGAGTAATATACAAATTAAGTTTAAATAGAAATTTGTAGAAATTCCCTGTTTCGATATTGTATTTAGAAGAAATCTGATACTATTCTGTCGAACTGAAAACTCCTTGAAAATAGATTTGTACTAATATAATAATTAATAGTAATTTCCAATCGATCGATATGAAAAATTATTAAAGTCACAGTTCGAGTTTGTTTGTTTGTGTACTGCGATGTACTCAGCATGTTCTAGTTCACGTTCATATGGTTAAGTAACGAATTTTAGACAAATCTCAATCAGTTATTGATACTGATGACTGTTAAATTTCTATCAACTATATTTTTGCAAAGAAATGAAAGGAGGAAAGTGAAACCGATTATAACATTTTTTTTTGTATATACTCGAAGAGTTAGAAAATATAGAATAAATTCTCTGGCTGAAGAATTTTCTATTGAATTTCATCTTCAGAGTAGTTCACACTTAATTTGTTAACAAGAGAACAAGGATTGAGTAATTTCAACTGCTCTATAATATCTTTCCCCATTTGGTAAAATGTTGATACCCATTCTTTGAAAAGTGCTTTAGTCAATAACAATAGGGTTAGTGGTAGCAAATCCTTAGCGATTAACCTGACAGGAAAACTGAATCATCTCCTGTCCACCGCAGATTCCAGGTGCTTCCTGACTTGGGAAGCTGAAACCTATCGAAGGTTCCCTGTCCAAGGTAACGGACGAAGCAGTAACTCTGTGGATCATAAAAAGCAATCAAAGGCCGTCTCCTCCACGACACGGAGAAACCCATGAATGATGGTGAATTTGAGGAATAGAAATATTGAGCCGCTGCCTGAGGTTCGTCAGGGGATGTCTGGAGCTTGCGTTGGATATGACAACATGCGGTGACAGAGTGATACGACTCCACAATTTCAACAATCTAGGAGAAGGATAAAACAAGTTTTGTCCATCTGCTGAGAGTGCTGTGTAAGATTCTCAACCAGTACTCACTCAAAAAATCTGAAAATCTACCGCGAAGACCAAATCTACCAAGATACAACCTATGATCCCAACAATGAAAGCGCTCAAAAACATTTAGACGCACTCAATCAATAAGTGAGTGTGTGGTCTGGAAGACTGAGAAGGTAGAAAGAGAGCTATAAACAAAAAGAGGACAAAATGATTGAGATGGAGATGTCCATTACAAGTAACTAGTACATTCACTTCATCCTCTATCTTTTTTCGAAGCAAATAAGTAGAGGCAGCATTATTCGACTACTTTCACGGAATTATGATTCTGACGGGTATTTATTTTTCGAGGTATACAGGGTGGGCACTATTTCAATGGGATTGTATTGGTAACTTTTAAACCATAAGAGTTAGACGTTCGGTCAAATGGAGAAAAAGTTGCATGCATAGAAGCATTATCCCGCAGTTCAAACAAATCGAGATTATCAGGGCCGGTTTTCGAGATATCATAAGAAAAGTAAATTATGTCATTTTGATTTTTCTTTTTTTCCCACTTTATTTCGAATATTATCAAAAAATGTTACAGGAATTTTTTATTCGACAGTAAATTATCCTCAATTTGACGTAATCAGATTTCGTATCCAACGTTTCGTACTCTCTGGGCTACCCTCAACCTCATTTTTTTCAATACGGACCTGCATATTTCACGACATTTTTCAAAATAACTTTTAACGCTGAATTCAACGATATATCATACAGTGTCATTCAAAGTTGATTTTCAGGTGATTTTGACCCTCATCCAAATTTAATGGTGTGTATGTAAGAAAAAACAAGTCTATTAACGATATCAATGTTCTGACCCAAATTCAATCGAACCCAAAAAAAAATCGAGAACTGTGGCCAGTGAATGGAATTTTTCAAAAACTGCTGTTAATAAAATAGTCAAGAGACGCGAATACAATGATTTTAAATTTGAATACCAAGCCTTGCAAAAATTATATCGTAATAATCTTGAAATAAAGTTCGATTCTGTAATTTGTTTCAACGGAACAAATGACAAATACAACAATAGTGATACCTTGCGAGAAAATTGAGAATGTTTTGGAAGGTATTCAAGGAGATCAAACAAGCAAATGTATAAGAAGTATGGGTTCCAGAACCGTAAAGTGCATTTTACAAAATGGTGGACATTTTGAACACTTACTTCATTAATTTGCATTTAATTTCGAGTAATCATTTGATTTTTCTTTCATTAAATGATACTTTCGTTCAATTATTATGAATTGAAATATTTGAATGATTATTATAAAAGAAGAACCAAGAAACCAGTATACTGATTTCTTGCTTTGATTCTAATATGTTCCATTTAGTTCAAGATGGGTAAGTTGACTTTCCTACGAAATTTATTGCATATTGCATGTTGTTAATTAAACTAAGCGAAAGGTAATACAGACCCAAAGAAAATTGGATAAGGGTCAAAATCACCTGAAAATCCACTTTGAATGACATTGTATGATATATCGTTGAATTCAGCGTTAAAAGTTATTTCGAAAAATGTCATAAAATATGCAGGTCCGTATTGAAAAAAATGAGGTTGAGGGTGGCCCAGAGAGTACGAAACGTTGGATACGAGATCTGATTACGTCAAATTGAGGATAATTTACTGTCGAATGAAAAATTCCTGTAACATTTTTTGATGATATTTGAAATGAAGTGGGAAAAAAAGAAAAATCAAAATGACATAATTTACTTTTCTTATGATATCTCGAAAACCGGCCCTGATAATCTCGATTTGTTTGAACTGCTTGATATGCTTCTATGCATGCAACTTTTTCTCCATTTGACCGACCTTCTAACTTTTATGGTTTAAAAGTTACCAATACAATCCCACTAAAAAAGTGGCCACCCTGTATAACTTTAAGTTGGCATTAATGTTCAAAATGGCGACCGATTTAACAGCTGTCAAGTGATTTATTCTCAGTTTGGTTTGGCAATTCATCATGAATCACCTCACGCCTGAACAATGCCTGTAAATAGTGCAATTTTATTTCGAAAATAATGGTTCTGTGCGGAATACATATCGCGCACTACGTCCATTTTATTTTATTTAGCGATGAAGCGCACTTCTGGTTGAATGGCTACGACAACAAACAAAACTGCCGCATTTGGAGTGAACCTAATCATCAAGTGTATGTCGAAACATCGTTACATCCAGAAAAACTGGCTGTTTGGTGCGCTTTATGGGCTGGTGGAATCATTGGTCCGTACTTCTTCAAAAACGATGATGGCCAGAACGTTACAGTCAATGGTGATCGGTATAGAGCCATGATTACTAACTTTTTCATTCCTGAATTGAACAAACATGATGTCCAGGAGCTGTGGTTTCAACAAGACGGCGCAGCAGCTGGTAGAATCTCTTGAATGCCCAATGAACAGCTATTGCTTTTCTATCTACTGGTTGTATGAAGATTCACTTCTGGTCAGTTATCTAGAGATATATTAAATGGGTCTTTCTTCCTCATCGATGCGTGGGATAAGCAGCAGTCCATGAGGCTAGCATCTGTACCTAATTTAAGTGGAAATTCTGGATTACAAGATATTAAAACTTTATCACTAAAAGTTTTCTTTTTGATTATTTGAAAGGATCGCAAAAGTGCAAACTGCAATACCTGGAACATATTATGAGGGGAGATAGATACTAGTTGCTGCAGCTTATTGTCCAGGAAATTGCAACAGCTGCCAATTGTTTAGATCTGCAGTATCGAGAATAGGCATAGCTTTGATGATAGCCAAACTTCGGAACCAAGACGGCACCTGAAGAAGAAATAAGGATCGTTTGCAAGCATCTTTCCCTTTAAACGGTGTATTTTTTGCCAAAGGTGATTTATTGGATGAATAATTCAAGGTGCATTTGGAATAAATCGAGGGTAATAAAGTGCTAAGCCAATGAATGATCTAGCTTCATCTATAGTTTTGGTGGAGGTGCTTTCATTGTAGTATTCACTTTATGAGCACATTTTTCGAGTCCTTGGGCGCTAATTATATGCCCAAGATATTCGATTGAAGTAGCAAAGAATATATATTCATCTTTATTAACATGTAAAAGGTATGTGCCCGTAAACGATCAAGACATTCAATAAGTTCTTGATAACATTTTTCCATAGTATAACCTTGTGTTAATAGGTCATCGAAGTAGGCAATTGTTCCATTCAGATCCTGTAGTATTTCATCAATTACCTTATGGAAAAGATTTGGTGCTATATCAATACCGATAAAAAGTATTTTAACTAGGTAGTAGGGTGAAAAAATTGGAGCTACCTTCTGACTATCGCTATCTAGTGCTAAATGTAGATGAGCTTTACATAAATCGAAATCACAAAAATTTTTCCTATTTTTGTGAACTCTGAAAATATCCTCTATACGAGGAATTGGGTATCTGGCTTTGTTTAATTGTGAGTTCATTGTAACTTTGCATTAATTAATTGGGTTCAGGTACAATAACAAAAGGTGTTCCCCATTCTGGATGTAATATTTTTTCCAGCATAACTTGAGAAACAAGTGTGTCTATTTCTCTTTTGTTTATATATGGCACTGGCCTAGGTTTGAAGTATATTGGTTTAGAAACTTCTTCAAACGTAAATTACATTTAACTTTAGAAAGTACCGTAGAGCGGTGTGACTTTGCACCACTTTTTAAAGAATTTTTGGTGTAACTTTTTCGTTTCGTCGTAAAGTCCTGTGCAAAGTATGTTTAATTTAAACATTTTAGTTGTTGACTGCTGTGGTTAAAATCACAAGAAAAGGTGCCCATTTCTTTTTTCTTATTTAAAAAAATTTATACGCAAATCGGTGCGTGTTTGCCAATGCCTTAAAAATGCGTCTTTTGACAATTAAATGAAGTGCAGGTGGTATATGTTGGTGAAGTATTTCCTCCTGGTTCGCCCATATATCTTTTGTTAATTTTATTCCAAAGAGTTGTTCTGGGAATGTTGTACACTTCGGAAGCTGTCTGTATTGAAATGTTTTCTTTTCGAACTGCATTGATTGCTCGAATTGGTGTTTCTTCCGTGTAATTATTATATTTCCTTGCATCCAACTTCTTTTTTTATCGATGACCCATAATTGTGCGTGAAAATAAAACAGGTGGAACAAATTTGGTATGTGACAAAGTCTTCCATCAAAGAGCCACAATAGAAAAATTTCCCGAAATGTGGAAATCCTCTCAACCAAATGTTTTCAGTTTTTTTTAACGTGACGTTTAACGGATGTAAATTAAGCTGCTAAATATATTTCGATGTATCGTTCGCCATATTTTCTGCACAACTTTTAGTATTTCGCATATATACACTTTAAAATATTACCGCTCACATAACATAACGTAGCACACCATTCAATGTACGCCAGACGACTGCGACGGTTGCAACATGTGGGTATATAGTGTGGTTAAAGGTTCCGATTCGTGATTTCTGTAAGATGTTGCCAACTTTACCAAAACAAAATGAAACTTAAAATATTAGGCAGTTCGGCAAAGTCACCTCCTTTGGTAAAGTCACACCGCTCTACCGTAATCCTAATTAAACATAATAGTTCATCGGATATTGTTACAGATACAACAATCCAAGAAGGCTGTCCAAAAGTTGCCAGTTTCACCTCAAACTTTTCCAATGTTCAGTTGACACACCAATATTTTTAGAAGTCTTATCTAATTATTAAGGGTGTACACTACGTTTTAGCACTAGATTTTTCAGTGCAGATTCATTTTGATTCTATGCGGAAATAGTTTGCTCGATTCTTCCAATTTTTGAAAGAAACCTCGGTATGGCACTTCAAGATGAACTTCTTCATGAAAGAAATTATCGTTTTTTTCATCATTTCGAAATTTTAAAGATTTTTCAAATCTTAACTCAATTACTTCAATGATGAATTTCTAAATTTTTGGGATTTATATATTGTGATATTGTGTCTAAGCAGAGTTTTTCAAAAAGAAATACACGTTCCATGTATTTAAATTTGAAAATTTAGAATAACAATGAATGGAAAAACTATCAAATAAGAAAGCAATAAATGACAATTGTATCAAAAGAGTGCTTTGGAAAAATGAATTCCATGATAATGAAAAAATTTTGAAAAATATCATTCTAAACTTGAAAAACTATTGAAATCTTTTCATATTTAAAGTGATATAAAACAAAAACTATAAATTTTTTCGTGAAAAAAATTTGTCAGTTCATTCTAGACTGCTATTCCAAGGTTTTTTTCGAAAATTGAAAGAATAATAAGCGATTTCTGCACACAATCGGAATGAATCTCGTTGGGAAGGTAGTGTACACCATCACATGACTTCCTCGAGATCTGTCAATTTTTGCCCAGTAACAAAAATAATATGCGATGTTGTCAGAACTATAAGTGGAAGTTACTACAATAGTTCCAACTTTCGTCGGAAGGAAGTACTTTACGAGTCTTTTTAAAAAGTTTCACAAAATTTTTTGCAAGATCTTTTTCACGAATATCGTCAATTCTTTTGCTAAAAACGAAAAGACATCAAAAGTATTATTTTTTTTCGCAAATTGAAAATTTTGAAACATTACAATGTAGATTCTTATTCAAAAAAATTATGTAAAACTCCTTAAAAATCGGTGATTTGTAAGGAGACATATCTCTGATTTCATTGTATCCTCTCTTAAGTTAGAAATTTCACGGAACATGGATTATCGCCAGAAACTTGATAGACCATTGTATGATGATAAATGTTATTATTTCGCTTGAGGAAACACATACATAATAAAAATTTTATGCTACCTCTATAAAATTCTACGTTTCATCGTGCGTGGATGTCGAATAATTGTTCTAATAAAAACAAGTCATTTTCCACATTCCTAAGTGTTCAATTAACAGAAAGAAAAGAAGTATAAGTTTCCAATATATTTCTTACGAATATCTTATCTTGTCTTGTAAGGACAAACCTTCGTACAAAACGAATTGCAAGTATTTTCAACTTGTCAGATTGAAAACTACCCCTTCTGGACGGTTTGTCGACGACCCTGTCCTCTTTCTGTAAATAGGTGACGCCTAAATGTCGGGGAGTTCACTGTTGAGATCCACAATAATTCTGCGAAGTTAGTCTCGCGCACATTGTTTACTTGTAGGGGTCTTTTACTCTAGCGTTAGATCTTAGTATTTTCAGTATTTAGATTTTGATATGGCTAAATTAGTAGAATTAATAGTTTGCACTTTTTGGATACTTTGTTTCGTAGGTGAGTTATTTTCTCAAGAATGTATTAGAAAATATATAAATAAAACTCGATGAGCAAAATTCTAATGGAAAAAATGAGAAAAGTGAGTCGAAAGCGTTTGGGCCTGCTCAAATTTGTATTTATGAAATTTTATTCACGAAATAACTCAATTATTATGCTACAAAGACATGTGATATTATGTGAAATTTTCAATAAAATCCGCTTCATTACTTTTTACACAAATGAAAGTCACATCCTGTAAAGTGCGATTTTCCCTTCATTTTTCCGAATTCGCTTGTGAAAAACTCTATCAGGAATCTATCAGTCTAAATTCCTAATCGTCAATCAAGAAGTGAAAATGCAAAATCTGGATTTCTCAGCTATGTATACATCAACTTTACATACTTTATTCATATTTTAAGGTCTTTTATAGCTTGAAATCGAATTCATTGGTGTTTCAACTTATCTCGAGAGTTGAACCCTTCATTCATAGTTGTTCGATGATTGGTTTCCACAAAGATTTTTCCAAGAATAGCAGGAGACGTAGTAGAAAATAGTCGGGACGTTAATAAAATAATATGCAATTATACAGGGTAACTATTTACTCAAGGAAGAACGTTTCAGAAGAGATAGAGATTAATTAAATGTGGTTCAAATGTCCCATTAGATTATTGGTTAAAAAAAAGTTGATTTCTTTAAAAAGGGTGAAAGTTATACAGGGTGGCCACTTTTTCAATGGGATTGTATTGGTAACTTTTAAACCATAAGAGTTAAAAGGTCGGTCAAATGGAGAAAAAGTTGCATGCATAGAAGCATTATCAAGCAGTTCAAACAAATCGACATTATCAGGGCCGGTTATTGAGATATCATAAGAAAAGTAAATTCTGTCATTTTGATTTTTCTTTTTTGCCCACTTTATTTCAAATATCATCAAAAAATGTTACAGGAATTTTTTATTCGACAGTAAATTGTTCTCAATTTGACGTAATCAGATTTCGTATCCAACGTTTCCTGCTCTCTGGGCCACCCTCAACCTCATTTTTTTCAATACGGACCTGTATATTTTATGACACTTTTCGAAATAACTTTTAACGCTGAATTCCACGATATATCATACAATATCATTCAAAGTTGATTTTCAGGTGATTTTGACCCTTATCCAAATTTCTTTGGGTTGGATCTATATTACATTTCGGTACCTTTAGTTTAATTAACAACAAGCAATACATTTCGATGAGAAAATCAACTTACTCATCTTGAACTAAATGGAACATATCAGAATCAAATCAAGAAACAAGTAATAATTATTTACATATTTCAATTCATAATAATTAAACGAATTATCATTTGATGAAAGAAAAATCGAATGATTATTCGAAAGTAAATGAAAATGAATGAAGTGTTCGAAATGTCCACCATTTTGTAAAATGCACTTAACGGTTTTGGAACCCATACTTCTTATACACTTGCTTATTTCGTCTTCTTGAATACCTTCCAATACATTCTCAATCTTCTCGCGAGAAATCACTATTGTTGGATTTGTCATTTGTTCCAGAATCGAACTTTATTTTGATATCATTACGATATGAGTTTTGAAGGCTTTGTATTCAAATTTAAAATCATTGCATTCGCGTCTCTTGACTATTTTATTAACAGCAGTTTTTGATGAATTGCATTCACTACAGATCCGACCCAAAGAAATTTGGATACCTAAGGGTCAAAATCACCTGAAAATCAACTTTGAATGACATTGTATGATATATCGTTGAATTCAGCGTTAAAAGTTATTTCGAAAAGTGTCATAAAATATACAGATCCGTATTGAAAAAAAATGAGGTTGAGGGTGGCCCAGAGAGCACGAAACGTTGGATACGAAATCTGATTACGTCAAATTGAGAACAATTTACTGTGGAATAAGAAATTCCTGTAACATTAATAAATAAATGACAGAATTTACTTTTTTTATGATATCTCAATAACTTTTATATGTATAGTGCTTATTTATCTCGATTGTTATGAGGCTTATATTCGATCAGTTCATAGAAAAAAAAAGTTATTCATTTAGGGGAGAGTGGGGCAAGTGAGCTATACGGGCCAATTCCGTTTTTCGCAAAATCTTCCTTGACCGGCAATATATCCGGCAATAACGAATAAAGTTCAAGTGGTGTCAATGAAAAACTTGAAAAAAATATTGAAACTTGAGTAGATATGGACATTTATCGTGATACAACTTTTGTTTTGTTATATTTCAGGTGAATTAAACAAGGATTTTTCATAATTTATAGGGAAATTCTAAATTCTAAAATATCATATAACATTTAAATCGTCGGCAAACATAAGCGTTCTTTGCAAAGCATTAATTTCACTTCTTATGACACAAGTAGGGCAAGTGAGTCTCGTGTACTAAAATAATCACAAATTCATCCTATAAAGACCAACTGAAAGAAAAAACAAAAACAGTGAGAACCAAAGCAGTCATAAGGACTTTGAGAATGCTTGACCAAGTTCTCGAATAAAAAAGAGGAAAAGAGATTAAACTCTGAGGACAAAAAAAATTTACCGGAAAACCACCAACAATATCAGATGAAGAAAAAGACACAATATAACGAAACAAATTGAAACAATTTTCATGAAGAATGAATAATGAGTATTAATATAGCGTCTCGATGAACGAAGAGTAGAAGGACCAACGATATGGGGCAAGTGAGGCATTTGAAGATTTTTTTCAAGTCAGAAATTCTCACCTAAGAATTATTATTTTTTTAATTTTGTGTGTTTTGTGTATTGAATAAGTATCTGAAGTTGTGTCTCAATCATTTTTTTATTCGAGTTTTTGAGGAAGTTATAGCTCGTTAAACCTAAAGGTGTCTCAGTTGCTCCACCGTGCCCTACCAAAAAGTTTGAATTATAGAATAAAAAATTAATTCCTTATAATCGAAAAGAGCGGAAAAAATGTTTCCACAAAAGTGATGCATATTTTGCACGATATTCATGGCATGTTATAAGTGAAATATTTCAACATTTTTATAGTCACTATACAAATCACTATATTTATACATTTCATTATACATGTTTCTACCGATTTTTTATTTCATTTTAATATTCTTATATGTTTCTCAATATTGAAGGTTTGGATCTGAAACTATACTGAGTGGTTACTCATCATGCTATAAGAACCATAATAATTTAAAAATAGAGTAGAACATTCAATATCTACCGAAAAAACACACCGAATTTATTGAAATGAGTCAAATTTTTCCTTATATCATCAAATGAATATGAAATGTTGAACTATTTTTCCTTCAATAAGCCATGAGTAGAGTGCAGAATTTGAGACAGTCTAATATAAGAGTATTTTCGATTGAATATTTTTAGCCCTTTTCCAATTTATATTCGAAATTTTTCATCACATATACTGAGGACATTTTTCCACAAATAAATCAAATTCTTCTCGCCTGATTCCGTCCGATATACAGGGTCACTGGTGGCGTGAGAAACAATGGTTCAAAGGTGGTAGAAGACCGTTTGTCTTCTATATTTCCGATAAAATTGAAAATATTTGTGTTTCTTATAGCATAATTAATGATCAACCATTCGATTGAAACCTTTAATAATTATTGGAGAACATATAAGAAATCGAAAACAAATCAATTCGGCAGAAATGTGTGTAGTGAAATATATAAAATGGTGATTCAATTTATTGAACATATAAAAATATTTAAATAAAATAAAAATTATTTCGAGTTTCCCACAGTTTACACATATTCCGATTGATATTCAATCAATCAATTTAACTGCAAGGGTAGATAAAGTGAAACTTCCATAGCAAGGGAAAATGAAATATAAAATGTTTAGTGATCTGAATTTCTTGGGAAAAAAATGGTACGTCACTGAGATATTTCAAACTAACAATAATTTTTGAATAATTCGTTCAATTCCTGACAAAAAATCTTCTGTCTCTTTTTCTTATGGGAAGCCGTTTTTATGCGAAAAAGTTAATATTCTACTTATAATTGCTAATTATTTTTTGTTAATTTGGACTACATAAATCCAGACAAACGTTCTGACTTTTTTTTTCTAGTTGTTCGTTACATGCTATTTCTAATTTGATGCTGCAGAATATACCCTTTATTTCAGATTTTACCAAGGCTATCGAATGTTATACATGTTCTTCACTGATGGACCGCGAATCTTGTGAAAAACCTGAAAAATACAACGTACCAAGGAAAGTTTGTAATAAGACATCTCTCAACGACACATTGAACTTGGCGAAAGACATCGATAAAGGATTCAGTAGCATATTCGAAGTGGAATTGGGTAATCATATTGTACCAACTACTTGTTTGAAGCAAATCACTATGGGTAGGTACCTAATAGAAGTCTTAAGCATACATTGAGAGTAGTGTTGAGAAAGAACCAAGAATTATTTGAAAAGTTGAATCAAAATTTTCGTTCGAATTAATTTTGTTTCCAAATTTGGGATAATTATATATTTTTTTTTTGGTTGATATGAGTCATTATTGCATTGTAGATTTGTGCGACGAGATTTGAAATGGATAAAATATCGTATATAAATTACGATCACCATGTGAAACAGTTCGAGAACTTTGTAGAGTTTACGCTCAGTTTATTACAAAGGCCATCCTTTTCACCATCTTCCAGTTTTTATTTCACTTTGATATCTTGATTTCTGCTCTAAATACACGTATTGAAATAATTTCCGAATAAAATACACGTAAATACATAATCTTCAAAAATGTGTGTATTGTATATAACTATGTATGTAACTAAGTACATAAAAACATATAGGTACACACTTTACCATGCTACTCAAAACAATGATTCCAAAAAAGTAAATATCCATCAATTTTGTATTGAGTTCCCTAACATTTGAAGAGCAGTATATTTCGATTATACGATCCATGATCGTTCACTCGACGTATTTCGCGAAAAACCACTTGAGCTGCGCTCTCGTGATGTTTCGCAAACTACATGTCGTGACTCAATGTATAATAAGATATTGTCTATGCTCTTATGATATTATAACTGATTATACAAATCCGATTCAATTGAGATTTTGCGTGCTTATATAGATCGACAGTATCATGAATGACTTCAAGAAGGTTACGTTTCGAAATTATTTTTCTGTATACAGGGTGTTTCCTAAACATGCGGCAAAAATTCAGGGGGTTGTTCCTTGGACTATTCTAAGAATATTTTGTCCTTTGATGATTTTTGAAAAACCTATTTGTTTCGAAGATATAGGGGAAACAAAATTTCAGATAATAACATTTTATTATGAAAAATTACATGAAAATTCAACTCAACCTACAAAAACTGTTGAAAATGATGACCTCTAGCCAGCATACAAGCATCCAATCTTCTCCTCATTGACTGCCGAACCCTTTCAAAAACACCAGGATCATTTCTTATTAAGTTACACCCAGCAAAAACGAATTCAAATGAAAACCGTGTTTAATCTGTATTCCTTTACCATCTGCACTTATCAATTTTTAGTCAAAAACTGGCCGTTTTTAGTAATTGGAATGTTGTTAAACAAATTTGAAAATAAATTGTACCTACTTAGTAAACACAGTGCGGTACGCATTTTTATTTAAACTATTATTAATTTTAAAAATATGAAAAATGTTGTTCGCCCTGTATCTTCGAAACAAAGAGGTTTTTCAAAAATCATCCAAGGACAGAACATGCTTAAAATAGTCCAAGGAACAACCCCCTGAATTTTTGCCGCATGTTTAGGAAACACCCTGTATACATACAAGTTGTATGTACCTATATTTATTTCTTGATTTTCTATGATTCTGATGACGTCTTTATGAAATTTTTTATAGAGCAATTCATCTCTTCTCTCGAAATCTCAATCCAATCTAATGTGTTGTTTTGGAATTATTGGGACATTTTTTTCATATTCTTCTTAAATTTTCTCAGGATACATGCACCTTCATCCTGCAGTTACGAGGTTTCTAAGGGCGCAATTAACCCATGAATGAACGAGCACTCAAAAGATCCTAAATTCACGTTAGTGCTTTCCTCATTTTCATAGTCATCTAGTTTTGATGTAACCAAGTGAAAAATAATTCACCAAAAAATACTAGAAGTATCGGGTGTTCCAAATTCGTTGTCTAGTGAGAATTCCTTTGAGTTAGAAAAAATGAATGGCACATTTTCGTTCTCAATTTTTGAGAGAATTAACTTGGTAGACTGCCTCGGTAGTGCAGTGGACTGAGATGTCGACTGTGGTGCCGAAGGTACCTGATTCGAATCCTGGCTAATTAATTAATTGTTTTCAAGATCAAATATTTTCAATTTATTTGCTGTTTTTGTTCTATTCTTTATCCAGCTTGTTGATTGAAAGTTTCCCTAAATAATTTGAGGAAAATTTAGGTGAGACATTCGTGAAGGGTGAAACAATTCAATTCAATTTTCGAGATAATTCTACCGATAAATTCAAAATATCTTGAACTATGAAATTTCTTACATGAAGAAATGTTTATTAATCACCCTGAATAATGGCGCCAACCAGAGATTTGAAATTTTTATTATGAATTCTTTGTTATTACGAAAACGAAAAAAAAACATGATATCAACATAGAGGGTGATTCAATATTCAAGAAAATAAAAAAGGTCTTAAGTTTTCCTAGTCCCGATCTGATTTACTCGATTTCAGAAATATTGAAGGAAGGCGATAGTAAAGGGCGACAAAACTTGAAAAATTGAAATTATTCGGTGGATTTGTTGAAGAGTTATTGAACTAAAAAAATTTCACTCATAAGGGAATGTTTATTGATCACCCTGTATGACCGTGCCAAGCAGAGATTTAGAATTTTTATAATGAATTGATTTTTCGAGGTTCCGAAAATGGGAAAAAATCATAATGTTCACGTACAGAGTGATCACGAAAATAGAAAAGTCTGAAATTTTCCTAGTCCGGATCTGATTTACTCGAATTCAGAAATATTGAAGGAAGGCGATAGGAAAGGGTGACAAAACCTCAAAATTTGCAAATATTCGGTCGATTAGTTAAAGAGTTACTGAACTGTAAAATTTCACTCATAAGATGAACATCACCCTGTATATCCCCAACGAAGGCACTCAGGCGATTGAAACATCTTGATACGGGTCCTCCATGATGACCTTAATTTATGGTATTCGTTTGTCGCATTCTTCCCGGGACACCCTGTATAAATTTGTTTTTATTATAACTTGAAAAAAATTGCAATAAGAAACGAAATATTACATCAATGGATACTAAAGATAAAAGTGCGAATGTTTTAGTTTCATGTTTATGGTACCAGTAATAAAGGAGTTATGAGAACTTTTTATTTCGCGGTCTCTTCCAATTTTCTCTCATAGCTTGAAAGCAGTTGAATTCATGAGGTTGCGGTTTTCACCAGATCAATTCTCTTAAAAAGTCAGCCCCACAATGTGTTATTCATTTTTTTTTTAGCTCAAAGTGATTCTGGAATCCCCTCACTAAACAACAAATTTGGTACACAGAGATACATTCGATCGGTGAATAACTGTACAATAATATAATTATGTATTATAACTATAAAAAATTGACATCTTCGTGTCTATTCCTCCACAATAATATATCTTCATGATATGTTGGGTTTATTTTTGTCTTGGAATTTAATTTCAATTCTAAAAATTACAAAATTAATAATCAATAAAAAAAAATTTCAAAATACTAAAACTGTACAAATTGAGTAAACGGTTAACAAATTGAATAACTAAATTAACATAAAGACAGACGTACGTTTCGGAATGACAATTTTTTATATTTATATTGAATATCCTTCATCATGTAGACTAACTAAACCTATATAACATAATTATTACCCAAAAATACTTCTTATTATCTAAATTGAAATGACTGAGGTGATACAAATTATTGTGATGTAATAATTACAGTAGACGATAAAGATCATACATATATAGAGCAATTCGGCGAAATATGCGTTCTGTTTTTCGCAAGATAAGATCTATCTAATAATTTCTGTTGAAACTTGGGAACGGTGAATTGTACAATTGAGATTTGAGATGATAATATTGAATTATTTTCATTCAATTACATCGATAAAATGGGTGTACTTTACCTAAAACAGCAATGACTCATAAAATGTATCGCAATTTGAGGATAATTTCAAATTTTTATCAATTCCTAATTGATGAATTTGGGAGAGTTGAACGAACCCAGATTCAAAAGGTTGAATTTACAGGCCCATTTCAACGTTTATATTCATTAGAAATCTTTCGATGGTGATATTCTTAAAATTGATTCTGTTCCGCCGTCTCTAACATTCTCTAACACAAGCGCCAAAGCAAAAACAAACTGACGAAAGAAGATCAAGATACAAAAGACTACTGAAGAGTCCAAAAAGATAGAAAAGTTTTTTATATTTCAAATTTTATGTTCAATTGGATTGAAAAGGTTAGGAATCCATATGAATTGTGTGTTGGTTAGAATTTTGTAAATACTTTGTATATGTATATAACTGATTTGTATCAAGTGGGGATTTCACAAAAAACATCTTTCGAAGAATTCTCACAATATATCACGCTGATTAATTTTTCTTCATATATTGATTTTTAAATAATACTCGTATTATGCAGAATAAAAGGAAGGAAGCATTATCATGGAGTCAGTAGCTCTTAATGGATAGTTTATTTATGCGTCAATTGCGCCCTTGGAGATCACAGCAGTTGAAATAGGTATATTTGAGATGTGATTCATTAATCAGGTAAAATATCAGATCGCATCTGTTGTCATTTGGTATGTTTATTTCGATATTCTTTTTCCATTATCTATAGTTCTGTTGATATGATCAGCTTGGAATTTGTCAAGAAGCTTGAAATTTTAGATCTACATCAAAAATATCATCACCGTCAATTTTGCCGTCACGAAAATGATGGGTGATCTATTTCCGAAATTCTTCTTGAATTTTGAGTTTGATGACAGAAATGAAATGAATCCTTTCGCCTATGTGTGGACATGATCAATTTCGAACGGAAAATCCAAGAAATTTTAAATTGGTTGATATCTCGAGAGTTGCGGTTAAATTTTTCGAGGGCATAATCCACTAGGGGTGGAATTTGGTTTCCCCGATAATTTCTAAACTGCATTTTCGATCTATATATCGAAATATATATAGATTTCAAGCTTCATGAAAAATTACACAGTTAAATATTGCATAACCAGAATAATAAAAGAGAATGAAACTGATCGAACTGAGATTTTGCGTGAATGCATAAAATAATAAAGTCAAGCATTGTTCAAAATTTCGTGTTCATTGCGTCGTAGAAACTAAAATGTCTAAAAATACTGATTAGATCATGTTTAGGATAATTCTGACTACTCGATCTGGTAGTTCCTTTTTCTTCCATAGGTGGCGCTTTACGATGAAATGACATATTTTCATGAAACGACAGCGTTTCCGCTGATTTCAGCGCCATAGGTAACGATCCGAAAATCAAGTGTATTATACCTGCTTCTTAAAATCCAAAACAGCTGATCACCAGTGTTATCTTGAACTTCTTCAAGATAAAGTTAACACATCAGTATTTTCAGACATGTTAGTCCAGATCATAGAAAACTCAATAAGAAAATAGAAAAACCAAATATTTCTCTGACATTAGATCCGACTCCCACTATATGACAAACTTCGACAATTGTTCGTGCTCTTTCTGAATATTTTTCTCCCATGAACGTAGTTTCGATTAGTTTTCGTTTAAAATTTATAAGAATTTGATATTATTTAGCATTTTAGCATTTTATTTGTACATGATACAGTAAATATAAAAATTCATGAACAAATTATTACCATAAAAAAATACATAGCTTGTCAAATGAATGTGAAAACATCATAAAATATAATAATAAATAGTCATACACATATTCAAAATTAAATAACACAAAAATTGGGTACGATGTCACAGTTAACTTAAAAATTCGCTCAACTTGTATATAGTATATAGTCTTTTCTAAAAGTAACTCCTTCACTCTCCTATTAAATACCGATGCACCAAGCTGTTTAAAATGATTTGGAAGCCTATTATATAGTTTGAGGCATGTATAATTGGGACCTTGTTGGGTTTTCTTTATCCTGGCATAAGGAATAGAGAAGTTGTCCTTTTCACGAGTGTTATATCGATGATAGTCAGAATTTCTGATAAATTTGTCCTCTTTGTTCTGTTTCTTGTTTGAATTAAAAATAAGCGGACTAACAAAACAGCAAGGGATATGGTAACTAGTTTAATTATAATTTTTCATTCAACCTTTGGCGTATGTTTTGAATAACAATGCATTTTTTCACAACTCAGGATTTAGAATGTTTGAATTTTTTGAATTTTGTATTGGTTGTGGAACTCGTGATTCTGATCAAATGTCTTAATTTAATCAATGCTCTTAATTTTATATAAATTATATAGGGTGTTAAAAATAAATTTCTTAAAATTCCAAATGACCATTGTGAAGCAACGTTTTCGAATATATATATGAACTGAATCAAGTATGCATCGATTGTACATACAGCTGATTGAAATTTTTTTTTGAAGTCCACTATAGAGAGAAATAATTCCTGCACGCATAAATATATAGGGGTGAATCCAAAGATTCAAAGTCTTCAGTGATATCTAAAATATTGGGCGGTGGAATTTGATTCATTTTCAAATATTCTGTGGAATATCAATATCAATGGCGATTGATGATGTTGACATCTGCTAAACTAATCTCAGTAATCTGACATATCTACTCTATTTCTTATCAGATTGCATATATTTAGATGCCTGAAATTCCGAAAGAGTCGATTACCAACATGATCAGTCTCGGTGAGAGAACACTCGGCAGCTATGTACATGAAATATCCAGGGTGGATCGGAAAATGGTGTTTTCACTTATAATTTATCCGAAGTAATTACCTAGGTTTGATTTTAACTTACAGTGGATGCAAAGTAGATTAGCATTACATAAATCACCAAACATACCATAGATGAGCAACTCAAGTATTAAATTCACACCCTAAATTAAATTCAGAAGATGTAAAAGGGTTCTTCTTCTTCTTCCCCTTACGTTAGGACCAAGGACATGTATTTGCATCAATGTTTTTCCAGGTGGAGCTGGGATGATGAAGACCAGCTTTCATACCATCATATAGGTGGTCGTCCAGGTGGTCTAGGAGTATTGGGCCTTTTTTCTTAAGCTATCTTAGCCAACCTGTCATCTGGCATTCTTTCTACATGGTCTCTCCATTCTCTTTTTCGGTTTCTTGACCATCTTACCACGTCCTTCACACATTTTCCTTATTTCCTCGATTCTCTTCTGGTTAAAGGGATGAAAACGAAAAAAAAAAAACACAAAAAAGTTGATATTGCAGATGATAGAGATAAACGAACACGAAAATATTAAAAACAAAAACTAGACACAAATAAGTTGAGTGCTATATCTGGATATTTATAATAAAAATAAAAAGAAAATAAAAAGTTGACAAGTTGAAAACACAGACAACAAAACTGTCAAAGACAATAAATTAATAATTCTGGACGGTTGTCACAACGAGAATAAACAGGAGATATTAAGAGTATATTTTCCGATTGAAGAAGGTTTTTTTATTGCGCTGAAGTCTTCAAATTCTCATGGTTTTAATATTCAAAAATCAATGCAAATTGAACTGAAACGAATGTTTTGTAGTTTTTCAAGTTTCGTCCACATAACCTTACATTCTTTAGGTGAATTACTGTTGAGCTGAATTATAGCTGAATTTTTTAATGGATCAAATAATAATTATTATTATTATTATTATTATTATAATTGAATACAGAGTAGAGGCTTTCAAGCCTATGAAACTCACCAAAAAATAATCATATACATACACATTATTGAATAAACAACCAAATAACAGAATCAATATACTAAAATTAAAAAGAAAACTAAATAACAGAAATTAAAAATCCCAGAGAGTAAAGAGCACAACAAAAATTAATTAACACCGACACACTTCACTGAAAGTTAACCTATATTATTTGCATTGGATTTTTTTTTTTGCCGAGATAGAAGCCAGGTTCGTGTACAAGATTGTCCATTCCTCGAAGAGAGCTACAAGCTCCCAGATGAAGAAACACCAAGAGAAGAAACGATGGAGGGTTCGCCATTTATATATTTAATTGTGATATGCTTTTCACCTTTATCCAACCTATTTTTGAGTTCTTCACGAGTTCGGTTGAGTTTTTCAACTTGCTCGCGTGATTTATCATCAGAAATATGGTAATTCTTCAGGGCAGGATTATCTAAGATCAATCTTCTACTTTTCAGCACTTTGAGGGGTGTATGAAAATTGCTGAAGCATACCTTAACTGGTCGACGATTATTACTAGCTCTACCGATCCTGGTAACTGAAACAACAGTATCACATGCGGAATTATCGATAGAATTCAAGATTCCTTTAACCACCTCGACGTCATCAGCATCATTGCCCTCAGGGATGTTCTTAATTATGATATTGTAGGATCTCTTGAGCCTTTCCAAGATTTCTCTCGAACTAACAGCATCAGAACTACCTGAAGCAACACCACTCACAGAGTTTTTCGCAGTGACAACCATATTGCCAATTTCTCCAATCTTTGACTTCAAGGATGAGATTTCACTCAAAACAGAATTGTTAGTTGTGTGCAAATCTGTTATACTCCGCTGACACTCGGAAATAGCGGAATCATGCTCACGCAGTAAACTGGAATTTCTCTCGACCTGTTCGGAACATTTCTTTATCTGTTCACATAGGTCAGTTTGAGTATTTTTTATTAATTCGATGTCTTCCGCGATTTTATCAAGCTTTGAAAGTTTTTTAATTATCAACGCCAAGGGATCCGACATACTAGCTTTTTCAGCAGCAGAAACGCCACCACAATTACAAGAGTAGCTACGCAACTTTCTCACCGTATTCCGACACGAGGGGCAAGAAAACCCTTCCCCCGACTCCGACTTGTATTCTATGTCCTTCAGGTTGACACAATTTCCATGATAAGTTCTATTACAAGTAGAGCACACAAGTTTATTTTCTTTAGTTCCCACGTTTTTGAAGCAAGTTGGACATGAAACAGGCATTTTGAGTAAATTCGCTGATGTTCGGATATAAATACACAGGGAAAAAACACTTTTCACTTTCTGAGGCCGACCAGAAAGACTTCGATCAGACAAACACAGGTAGGCCTAGGAAAAAGCAAGGTAACCCCACAAAGGAAAATAACAAAGGAAGTTATAATACAAAAATATTTACATCAATCGAATTTATGTTCAGCTAGAAAATGGAAAAACATTAACGTGTATGTTCTCCCTTAATAACCGGGCCTCGATATGCTTATCAGAAAACGCAGATGACTGGGTACAGATGGATATTATTTACGTTCCACTTACGAGCAAAAAATGAAATTGAGTTGTTTATAATTAATATTCAAAAGCAATAAATTGAAACATATCACCTCAGAACAACTCTGAAGCTCACAGGAACACCCTTATCTGTCACCTGAATACACTAAATCAATAAATTTTCAATAAATCACTCAAAAAATCACAATAATACTGCACAATTCAAAAGTACGTGTATGTGTCACGATTTCAATGGGACAATGATAAATAATAAATAAATAAATAATTTATTGAATCTCTTAGGACAAATTATGTATGAGATAAGTCAGTTAAATACAATATAATGCGACATATACTGGCACTAATAAATAAATATGTAGATATATAAAAGTACAATATACAGATAATATAAATATAAATACAAAAAAAAAAAAAAAAAAAGAAAGAAATTTGACATCAGGACAGTTTGTCATTCAGAAATTCAGCAACACTATAAAAACATTTTTTCAAAAGCATTGACTTAACAGTTTTTTGTACCCTCGAGAGTCCAGGCGTTTAACATTTTTGGGAAGGTGATTAAAAAACTTAATGCCCTGGTATAGTGGAGAATTCTCGAACTTGGTAGTTCTATGCCTTGGGAAGCACAACATATCATCATTCCTGGTGCCATAACTATGATGATCCGAAAATTTTGACATCAGGGAAATGTTATCTCTAACGTATATCAGGCAACTCAAGATAAATATACAAGGGAGAGGCAAAATTCTATATTTTAAGAAAGCGGGTCTGCATGACTCAAGCGGACCCAGACCGAGCATCATGCGAACAATGCGCTTTTGCGCAATGAAAATTCGGCCGGCATCTGTCGAATTTCCCCACAGATTAATGTTATAACTGATGTTACTGTATACCAGGCTGTAATAAACATTAAATAAGGATGTCAAAGGAAGAAAATTTTTCACTCTATTTATAGCAAAGTATGATTTGCTCAACTTTTGCTGATTGGTATTGTATTTCAGAAACCCCGAAAAAGAAATGAATAAAATCGAAAGCTTGGCAAGGAAAAGAGAATATTTATTTTATTTTCCAAAAAATCGAGTCGTTTGACCCTCATCAATTGTTGACAATTGAGTGAAATAAAGGCTCGTAAAAACAAGTTTTGAATTATAAGTGAATATATTTATATTTGTCAGATGTGATTTATTTCAGCAACTTCGATGTTGCCAATTTGTGTAGAATTTTGAGGAAATAAATTATAATGAATATAAATAGATACTAAAATGAATACGAATATGAATAAACTCTACATTTTCAATTCTGCGGTCACCTAGAACGCAACAGTCGCATGATTGAATAAGCGGTCAAAAGCTCCGGTTTTGGGTCATTGCTCTCCTCATTTTTATTCTCTTTCAATTAGAGATGCATTCAAGTCAAACTAGTTCGATATTACTAACAAACTTGACTAGACTTGAAAATAAAACTTTTTATTTAAAAAGGTTTGACTTGATTTGATGTCTGTATCTTTAGGTTTCGCTCGAAATCAAACTTCTTCAAACAGTCTGTCTGAACCTGTACTCTGCCATTCCGCAAATTAGTTATAGTTCATATTTCATGTGTTGTGCCTGAACTCGAAATGTCTGAACCTGAACTTTTTTCATGTAGCACATGTAGCTCGGAATGCGAACTAAAACATAGTGAAGCTAGGTTAGGGCTGCCATAAATGTTGGAACATCGACCGGGACAAGTGGCACTAAAATAGGTTAAAATACCACTCAAAAATTAAAACCTCATCTGAGAGGTATTCACTCATTAATAATCCAGGGTTTCTATAAGATTATTGAGTTTTTTGCACTTAGTAGTTGAATTATAACACATTCCCCAAAAAATAGGATTTATTCAGACATATCCACTGAAGTAATTTATAGAGAACAAAAATAATATCAACTCGCAATAAAAACAACATAGTCGCAACAATAAACAAATAGGTGTGGTACCCTTTTTTTTAGGCTTGATCCTCGGTGCCATTTTTTTAGCCCATTTATATATTTCAAAGTTTAGGCCTTTCCAATTAATTTTTTTCTCACATAAATATAAAATTCTACGTTTGTCATTTCATACTGTAAGTTGTTTCTGCGTACTCATGAAAACCTTTCATCATTCGACCCTCTCAGAAAATATCGAAAAATATTTGAAAATTTTAAGACCAATAGACTGCACAGAAATTTACATCATATCGGCGGAAGTGGAAGAAGTTTTGTGAAGTATGTGCGCTGGACAACCGATAATTATGATGTCTTTGGAAAAAATTTCTTCTAATGAAAAAAAACTCGCCTTTATTTTACTTCGAAGTAAGTACCTATTTGAGTTATCCGCACTGACAGCGAAAATATTTCATATAGAAATATTAAGGTCCTCTAAAGATTCAATACAAAATGAAGTGATTGTATAAGACAATATATTTGGCCATGTGTCCAATTTTAATAATTTTATTTTCAATCCTTCAGTTTCAGAAAAATAATGTTTGAGCAACGGAAACAGTATTTCAGCTTTATGATTACTGGAATCCGTTGAGATTCCATGAAAACAAATTTTGTCTCACCTACCCTATATAAGGAAATATGAATCTCAAAACGGGACAATTGAATAACTGACCGGGACAGGGGGACTCAATGATCCAAACCGAGACATGTCCCGACGTACCGGGACGTTTGGCAGCCCTACTCTAACCCTATCTAAGTTCTTCGTATGAAATTTTTTGTAACTTGACTCTAATGATCTTTTTACCAAATTTTTCATTATATTAATTTTTTGTTGCATGCTGTGATTGCTTTAAAAATTTATCCATCTATTAGTACTTATCGGTTTGGTGTACCAATCTGTAATAATACCAGAGTTTTCTCTAATTATCAACAAATCCAAAAAAGGCAAACTATTATTTTTCTCTACTTCAAGTGTAAACTCTATTTAATGATGGTAAGAGTTGAAAACATCTAAAATGTGTTGTACTTTATCATATGGTACCAACAATAATGTAATGTATCATCTACATAGAATTTAATGAGAGGAATGTAAAATTTAAGTGTTTCGATAACATAATAAAAGATCTCATTCATAACTAAATTAGCGAAAGTTGGGCTTGTTGGTGCACCCATTGCAGTACCATAAAATTGTATATAAAATTCCCCTTCATACACAAAGTAACCACCTTCGAAACAAAGATCAACTAATTCTAAGAACTTTTCTCTACTGAGATTTGTATGGCAACCAATAAAGCTCCATCTTTTCTTGATGATACTGACAACAAGTTCTTTTGGGATGCTTGTAAAAAGATAAATAACATCCAATGATATAAGTATATACCCTGGTGGCACTTTTATATCTTTAAAATTGTGGTCAACGAAAAAGAATCTTTTAGATTAAAAATGGAAGTAGACAAGGTAGAATTTAAATTTTAAATTCTACCTTCTATTTAAATCCAAGGCTTATGAGAAAAAGATCCAAAGTTCAGATAACAAATCCAAAATGATGTGGTCAATAGTAAATGATGTAACAGAGGAACAGAATAACAATGTGGTGTTGAAGGGTCACCTTCTGAGGTGTCGAACAAATTTTCCAAATTTTTTGATTCGCTTGTTCAACAGTTGGCTAAGGAAATTACTGATATTCCTTTTGTAAATCATTCTCCGGAAATAATGGAAATATTCACCCTCACGCCTGAAGAAATTGTTCAAATAATTAATAGTTTCAAAAATAAACATTGCAGTGGCTATGATGAGGTGCTTCTGTCACTGATCGAATCTTGTAGCGATGAACTGAAAACTGTGATTTCTTTCAAATTTGGAATATTTCCAGATCAGCTGAAATATTCGTTAATAAAACCTATTTTTAAAAAACTATAGACCCATAAGTCTTCTCCCTAGTTTTTCTAGGATATTTGAAAAATCAATGTCGGCAAGGCTTTTAGAATTTTTTATGAGAAATAGAATATTTAGTGAATCTCAACATGGTTGGGGGTAGGTCTCCGATCACAGCCATTTTTCAATTTACACATGAAATATTAAAAATATTGGAGGATGATAAGCTGGGTTTAGGCTTATTTATAGATCAATCAAGGGCATATGATTTCCTCAATCATGATTATCTTCTTCAAAAACTTGAAAGAATGGGCATTCGTAATGAGGTGAAAAAGTGGTTTGAGTCCTACCTCGGAGGTCGTCATCAAAAAGTTGTTATAACAGTATAAGGTGTGTTGTCTGAATCAGAGTTCACAAAGGTTGAAACACGAGTACCTCAGGGTAGTGTACTGGGCCCGTTATTATTTATTCTATATGTAAATGATCTGTGTATATTGATTGAATACCTCTTGATTAAAAAATATGGCCATAACTGATTTGAACACTGTGAAAAGGTGGTTTGATTGGAACATGCTCTCGGTGAATATGAAGAAGACACACTTCCTGCCCATTTCTTTGACCATTAACTCATTGCCTGATTATGACTATCTTTGTTTCGATGGTGACAGGATCAATCGTGTAGAGTTTACTAGGTATCTTGGAGTCTATGTTGACTGTCACCTCAGGTGGGATATTCACAGTGTAGAGTTGCACAAAAGATTGAGGAAAATTTTATATAAGATCCGCGTAGCGAGGGAAATCTTACCATGGGATTTGCGTTATACCGTGTACTACGCCCTTGTACAATCGGTCCTCCAGTATGGTATTAGTGCCTGGGGCGGTCTTGTGGGAAGATATTACCTCATTATTGAGAGAGCGCAGAAACGGTTATTAAAGGTTCTCTTTGAAAAGACTATCCTATTTCCAACGGAGATTTTGTTCCGGGAGCTGAGTATTCTTGATCCCAGACAACTTTATTTGAAGACTTTGATAACCTCTATTCCGAAATATCGACACAGGCTTGACTTTATGGATTCAACCCATAGAACGCGTCAAGCTGAAAATGGGATAGTGAGAGGTCCAAGAGTGACCAGAGAAAAATCAAGATCTTCGCTTCTCTACAGGTTACCCCAAATTTATAATGTAATACCATCTTTTCTTAAGATGCCGCAGAGCTTTCATTCCCTTAAAAAACACACAAAATCCTGGTTACTCGACAGTTTTGGAAGACAGGCAGCTCATGAATTGTTTTGAGATTTTCAGATGTTCATAATAGTCAGTAAGCCAGCTCAGTATTAATTTGTAATTTAGTGTAGGACTTACCTGTATGTTGTTTTAGAGGAGAATACATTTTGTTTTGTTCTGTTGATTCCTCGAGCGGGCTCAAATACGAGCTATTAATTGAGCTTACTTGGGCTCGCGGGGGGAACACAGCTTGTACGTTATGGAGAAATAAAGTATTATTATTATAATTATTATTACTTGCTTTGTGGATGATACAAACGTATTATTAGAAGGTGAGACTTTTTTGGTTCTAAAGGAGAAAGCTGATGAAATTTTCATAATAAATAAAAATTGGCCCTGCTCCAATAAACTTAAAATAAATGAAGACAAAACTGCAGCATTAATTTTCAGTACTGATAAATCGCGTCGAGATCTGGATGACACCTTACTGCTCGGAAATAGAAATGTAGTAATAGAAAAATCAACAAAATTTTTGGTCTACATGTTGATAGATTTTTGAAATGGTACGACCACATTGAGTACTTATCAATCAAACTCAGTAAGATTAGTTTTGGCATAAGAACATTGTCAAAGTATGTAAGTGAAAAAAAATTAAGGATTGTATTTTTCGCAAATGCTGAGTCGATTATGAGGTATGGAATAATTTTCTGGGGCAGTAGTTCTGCGGTAGATGTAATTTTCAAAGTTCAAAAAAAATTGTTAGGATTATGTATTATATGTCATTCAGAGAGTCTTGCAGAGGAGTGTTAAAAAAGAACGGAATTTTAACTCTGTACGCTTTATATATATTTGAGCGTTTAGTATTTTTTCAAACATAGAGAAGTGTTTGAAGTTCATACAACTCATCATAATTATCAGTGACGGAAAAACATCCATCTTACATGTGCACAAAATTGTACAATGCACTTCCAAGTAATTTAAGAATTTCAAGTATCCTGAATGTGTTCAAAAAAAGACTGAAAAACTCTCTTATAAATATTGAGCCATATTCGCTGAGCGAATACTTTTAGGTTACTTAACTCTTGTAGTTACCTATATTTTTTTGTGACGTCTATTTCATTTGATCTCTGTTATCGTGAGGATTCCTTGAAATAAAGTTATTATTCATTTATTTATTTATGACGCCAAGGAACTTCTGAGTAAAATTTTATCGAATTGAACCTCGATGTCAGCCTTTGTTTTGCACAAATTCAACATAAAAGTCTTATCTACATTTATAATGAGATTGTTCAGAGTGCACCAGGATTGAAATTGATGCAACACCGCCTTCACCTTAGCCTTCAACACGTCATGGACAACTATACATGCATTGTTCGCATAAAGGAATACTCTCCCATCCTTTATGGATAATGGGGGATGATTAATGTACATAAAAAAATAAAAGGCCCCAAGATACTTCCTTGGGGAGTACCATGATATGAACTGAAGTTCGGCGAAAGATCATTGTTGAACCTAACGCTAAAATTACGCTAAAATCACTCAAAAATGAGTACATAATGTCAGGGGATTCAAGAACACCCAAGCAGTCCATCTTTTTCGCAACAAACACTCCCCAAATGCGAATTTTGGGATCAAAATGTCAGGATCGTTTGTCCATCGTAGGTCCACGTTTGTCCATCCAATAATTTCATTTGTCCAACCCCAGAAACAAAAAATCGACCATTCGAAATTACGCGAAGTCTGAAGTTGGACCCCAAATCGAAAAAGAGGCACATCACATACTCCCCACCATCAAGTCCTCTCTGTACTTTACTCAATACATAGTCCAAAATAGATAAGTAGATGGTCCAAAAACATTGTGCTCTTTTGAGAGTCCTCGTATGAAACCGTATTGACTTAGTTGATTCTGTTGTACCATCAGCAACTTCCCTCATCATTAAGGTCGAGTTGTACGAAACAACGTTCATCAGTAGATCAACAGAACTGTTAGTTATTGGTGATCTCAGTTCAAAGGAACGGGCGTTGTTCCAACTCATATTGACTTTAGTTCAATTGATCGGCGATTTCTAGTGACATTTCTTGGCAGTTGGTGTGAAAATTGACAGATTACGCATTGAATTCGTGAATTATGTTTGCCGAAATTGATTTAACAACAGAATTAACAGAAATTGCGAATAATGCCGCAAAACATTTCACTTAATCCAAATCATATTATATTGATAATTGATGTGTTGAATTTTGATAGGATTGGAAGTCTGTGACAACCACAAAACGAAAAATATAACTGAAAACAATGCTGTAATGAGTTCATTACAGCACTGTTTTTAGAACTGTAATGAAATCATTACGATACTGAAATAGAAAAAATAACTTCTTTGCTTGTCATATAAAACTTGGTTAGGTTAGGATAATATAAACGTTGTCATGAACATATGGAGGATCCTAAAAAATTTGCAAGAACCACAAATTTCACTGCAAGAGAAGAAAATTTGTTGTTAAGTTTGGTGAAGAAATATAAGGAATTAATTGAAACTAAGAAAACAGATAAAAACACTAACAAAATAAAAGATGATTCCACTTTGTAAAATGATTTGAGCGTTCTCTACACGTCTGTCTCAATCTAGGATTTTGTATGTTATCAATTAGCTCCAAAAAATCTTCATCATCAGTTAATTCTCCCAAAAAATCCATTTTATATAATATATAAATATGAATAACTTTTGATTAATATACCAATAATGTCAAAAAAATATATAAATGGCAATAAAATGAAGCATAAAGCTTTTAACAGTCAACATAGATAAGTAGACAGTCAACTGAACTGCCTTTGAACCGACAAGGTATCAGCGTTCAACTGATCTTGGTTCTGAACTGTAGATCAATAGTGGACGAGGTTGGTATAACGTAATTATGTCATTGAACCACAGTCAACGTTGAACTGTTGGTGAACTTGGAATGTACAACTGGCCCTTAGGCTCTTAAAGAATCCACGAGACAGGAAGAAGCAAAAGAATGTTAAACATTCAGGAAATTTGGCTTTAGATGATGTTCTGGAGATTGCCAAACAAATGAGGCCTAGGTCCCTGGCAAGAACATTAGCTGGATATGTTAAAGAAATCTTAGGTACTTGTCAATCAGTTGGATGTACTGTAGATGGAAAACCACCACATGACCTTATTGATGAAATCAATGACTTGAAATCCCAGACTTAGTGAGCAACATAAATTTCTCAAAAAACGACATAATCCGTACGGGAACGACTATCAAGATTTTTTAACACTTCTTGAAATTTTCCTACATAAATTGAGTTGTTGATTTCCGTCGCCAGAAGTGAAGACATTTCGTATTTGCATTCTTTTAACAATCTTATTGGAACATCGTCGGATCCAGTAGAATAGTTATTTATAATACAAGTGCAGAAGGCATTGATATTCTTCCACGAGTTCAAAATTCAATGGAATGAACGAGTGGTAGAATGAGCCTTCTGTACGAGTATTATACAGGGTGTTTCCTAAACATGCGGCAAAAATTCAGGGGGTTGTTCCTTGGACTATTCTAAGAATATTTTGTCCTTTGATGATTTTTGAAAAACCTATTTGTTTCGAAGATATAGGGGAAACAAAATTTCAGATAATAACATTTTATTATGAAAAATTACATGAAAATTCAACTCAACCTACAAAAACTGTTGAAAATGACCACCTCTAGCCAGCATACAAGCATCCAATCTTCTCCTCATTGACTGCCGAACCCTTTCAAAAACACCAGGATCATTTCTCATTAAGTTACACCCAGCAATGATCCGATTTCGCAAGTCTTCCACATTTTCTACTGGAGTGGTATAAACTAATGATTTTAGATGGCCCCATAGGAAATAATCTAAGGGGTTTAAGTCCGGGGAACGAGCAGGCCATAAATGAAATGCATGTCAGTCATCTCGGTGTTTGTATAGCGATTCATAATAGTCGAAGATAAAATGTTAATTGCTAATACATCACAAAACGAATTCAAATGAAAACCGTGTTTAATCTGTATTCCTTTACCATCTGCACTTATCAATTTTTAGTCAAAAAACTGGCCGTTTTTAGTAATTGGAATGTTGTTAAACAAATTTAAAAATAAATTGTACCTACTTAGTAAACACAGTGCGGTACGCATTTTTATTTAAACTATTATTAATTTTAAAAATATGAAAAATGTTGTTCGCCCTGTATCTTCGAAACAAAGAGGTTTTTCAAAAATCATCCAAGGACAAAACATGCTTAAAATAGTCCAAGGAACAACCCCCTGAATTTTTGCCGCATGTTTAGGAAACACCCTGTATATTATTTTCTCTAATTCATTGCATTTTCATTGAAAATAATGAAATATTTCCATAAATATATTTTAGTGATTTTTGCATTGAAAAATGTTGGTTGGCAGAACTGATTTCTTTAAGGCAAATTGATGAATTGACAGATAAAGCCGTGGCGGAAAGTTCGGAGTACCAACATAGAATAATAAAATATAACCATGAAAACTGTGCGTTTCTGATATATTCTCGCACGATTTTGTTCTACAAGATGTGGAAGAATGAACGGAATAACCACAGAATTAGAGAAAATTTGTTCTTTAATGAAGTTATAATTTTAATAATTTCATCTGATGTAACAGGAGAGAAACGCAGCGAATTCGAATGAGTGGAGCCAGATTTAGTACACGTTGTTGACAAATTATCACCAAACACCTCACGAAATTTATGCTCCACATCTGATGAGAAATGTGATGCAAAGTCATCTGGTTTTAATTGATTTGTTTCAACCACAATCCCGCTTTGCTTACCTAGCTCCTCTTTCACGATGTTCCATATAGCACGTTTCTTATTGTCCTCCTGATGTATAATTGCCAGAGTTTTTTTTCAGCCTTTTCATGTTTCATATTTGCGATTACTTTCTTTTTATTACGCTTGAAATTGTCTACTAGGTCAGTGGTACCAAATTTGTTCTTGGGTTCATTAATTATCTTTAAATTGTCAATTTTCCTCCTTAGGGCATCTGAATACTTGATTCTATAATACTGATAGTTCTTAACTTTAATCGACATAGAGGAAAGGAAACGTTAAAGCCTTCATCGGATAAACCAGGAAACTTTTGACGCCATCTGTGGGGCAGGTCCACCATAAACAATTGTTTCGCTGAAAAAAGCTTTTTCAAATTTTCCATTTTGTATAGCTCTGATTAAATTTCAATTTAAATGAATTTCCATCGAGTAAAGAAAAAGCCAATCCAATATTCGAAACACTTTTTCATGTGGTTTTTGTAACTAAGTATATTTTAGTAATAAAATGAATATAAAAAGTAAAATATGGTTAATGCGTGACCATTAGTGGATTGAGATCAGACTTTTATAACAAGAGAAATATTTATTTTCACCTTAAAAATAACCCTATATAGATATACATATTATCATTTATCGTTCTTGTTATTTATTTTTCACCCTGGGAATAACCCTGTACAGATTAATATTATCATTTATTGTCCTTGTCAAGGGAATTCAATCAAATGAGCAAGAAAGCATTCTTTCATTGCCTCTATATCTATCAAACAAAGCTATGCCATGCTCAGACAATTTTACGAATACAAACAATTCTTCTGTTAAGTCATGACAAGTGATATCAATTTTTTTCAGATTGGGAACATTTTTGAAGAAACTCGTACTAGTATCAATGTGTTTTATCCCAGTGTGAGCTAAATCTAATTCTCGAAGATTATTCAATCCTTCCAAGATATCTGCAGATAAACTGGATATTTTATTACCGGCTAGTTTTAAAATTTGCAGCTTTGGTAGTTTTCTAAGAAAAGTAAGATCTGTTATATCTGCGTATATAAGATTTAGTTCTACTAGTTGTGGAATCGAATTGAATATTTCATTCTTGATTTTCAAAAAATTATTCGCCATCAAGGATAATTTTTCTAAGTCTCTTATTGGTTCGAATGCATTTCCATCAATTTTTTTCAAAGTAGTCAAATCTAATTCCAAAACTCTCAAATTAGTTGCTACCTGAAAATCATGCTTTCTCAAATGTTGTATTCTCTCCGATCTTATAAGCAGTTGTTCAAGCCTGGGAAAGTTTCTCAGAACGTTTTCATCAATGTGATTTAATTTCAAATTGAAATATATCTTCAAAGTAATCAAATGATTACAATGTTTGAGTAAATTTCCTGTAATATTGGGAAATTTATTATTTCCTCTTATTGTCAGCTCTGTCAAGTTTGGAAATTTCGAAAAAAACATTGGTTCAATATCGGTTAAATTATTCATCATAAACTCCATGCTCTGAATAGAAGACATTTTAGGAAACATATTTCCTGTGAGGATTCCATCAGATTCCGAAATTCGGATAAGTGTGGAATTTAAACAGACATACTTCTTTTCGTAGACAGCACAGTTCAAAGCTTCCTCTGTAGCAATTGTTGATATATGAACAGCGAAAATGAGCAGCAAAAATTGCTTCATCCTGAAATTAAGATTGTAATATAGATGGAATTAAAGCAAAATATTTCTTTTTATTCTTGATTTTAGAACGATAAGACAAATTGAAGATAAAAGAATTTTAAAAATATATATTTATAACAGCTGTTATAAATCGATAAAAAAATCATGATCAAATTGCTCTTCTAACTGCTTGACCACTAAATTTGTTTAATCGGACCATGGTTTTCTTCAATTTGTGTCAAGAAGCATTTTCTTGGTGAAAGAGAATTTTTCTTTTGTATTAAAGTACTTTTTAAACATTTTTCACAACGTAAAATTGTTAAATTGTATTATCAAAACCAGTGATCATTTGTGAATACTGAAAGAAATTTAAGAAGAACTCATGGAAGACATTAGGTATTCAATTAATTGATTAATTTATTCAATTATTCGACGTATTGTAGAAACATTTGAAAGTGTCTTGAGTGTTTTTAATTAGGTATACCTACAATTTACATTTTACAAACGAAATCATGCTCATGATAGTTTAATAGGGTATAGTATATCCAAAGTCACTTGAACTAGTCCAAAAAAAAAATGCTTGGCCAGGTGTCCATTCGAAGTGGATACCGCGATCCGCTAAATACCGGGATTTATTTTAAAGTATTGTTAGGTAATAAATTCGGGGGCCCCAAAGGAATTCCTGGACAACGCTTGTATAATCGAAATATTCTGGCTTCCTCCAAGTGACTTTGGATATTCTATACCTATATTCATTGGTCTTGTGATATAAAATATGAATATTGTATGTAGATTCAAGAAAAATAGAGTTTTTTTTTCATAATAATAAGTACTCCTAATGTGAAATCAAATTTTAAAACTTCTGCTAGATTTCCATAATCGAACAAGCATTATCTCATGTCTCTTGTATCTTGTCTGTAGTGGAAACAATCATAATAAATTTTATAGACACATTGTTCAGTGAAAAACAATAATATTAATAAAAATAATAATGATGCCGAAAAACAAATAAAAAAACAGTTCAATAGGAAATTTTTCCTACCTTCCTTGAAGTATGTATTCAATAGTCATTTTCACTTCTTCTTCTATAATGAATTTGAATTCTTGTCTTGCTAATGGTGAATCATTAACACAACCGAGATTTCCAACATTTACATTCCTTTTCAGCTATCAAACTAAATTCTGCAACAGATAACCTACTACGATCTCTGAGTCACGCCAGAAAATATTGAATGATAGTAATCCAATGAAACAAAATAATGTTAGAAAAATTTGTATATCTTATCATTACATACCCGAAAAACATTTGGATACTCGTGACTAATGTTATTGTTTACATGTAATGTTTATCATGAAGAAATAAATAGTAAAAAATCATTTTTAAAAGTAAGCTTTTGTTCAATGCTATAAAAAAGAGAAATTAGTATGATATAGATCAAAACTTTAATTGTATAAACCTATTCTATTGGAGCGTAAGCCATTAGTTTTAATGACTTACGCTCCAAAAGAATAGGTTTATACAATTAAACTTTTGATCATCAAATGAAATTACTAAGTTCTAACACATATCTCGATATCTTCTTCAATCTTTATACTTATCAAATAGAAGGATTGTTTAATTAATCTTGAATTGAAACTAACACTTTCCATCAGTTTACTCACATCCAGTTTTGCAAAAAGCATAAACGAAACATTATCACAGAGGTTGAGATGTTGCAGCACAAACGCTTGATATGTAACATTCTAGATATCCGATTGAGTGCTCTCGTGAACGTTACATATGAAGCGCTATTCAGCATAAGTCAACTGAATATTTTGGCTGTTACTTCTGAATAAGCATTCAGGACTGACTTTCCCAAATAAGTGGTTCTTAAACCAGTCAACTCCGGACATTTGCACACCAGGTGGCTGTTTCTACCTCCTTTTCAGAGAGGCAGCAAATCTCATCTGCTGACTTACCCACGAGGTACAAAAGGTATTCGCACCGACAGTGTCCTGCTAGCAGTCCCACCAGCTCAGCTTGTGGCAGCTTTATGAGCCTCCTGTTATAGGTCGGTGAAAGCGTCAGAAATTTCTTTGCCTGGGCAAGACCAACAGTGCTCCTCCACAGGGTTATTCCATTTTCCCACTCCGCTGCCTTAAGCTAGGTTGACATGGGTAGTGCATTGCGACCTATGATTTTACGCCTTATTCACGGGCGATGAAACGACGTATATTCGTATCGCCATAACCTATTTGGCAAATTTATGTTGTTTCTTCGTCGGCACAAAGGGATGCCGTCTGCCGACCAGCCCTGATGACTGCACATGTCTTTCTGCGTCAATCTAGATATTTATGACTATGATGCGGCTCCTTTTTGATGGGAATTAACTTTGTCGGTATTCCTGCCTGTTGTTTATGACCGAATTAAATCTCATTCCGAATTTCTAAACATGTGATTTCGGTTGATCAATCGCAAAACGTTTATAGCTCTATTTTCATAGGACTTTTTTTATCCAAGGAATCTCGCTTTTTCATTTTCTCTTGCCGTTAATATTTTCACAAAAGTTTTTGTCTGAGAATATTTTTATATAGTTAGGCTATAGCTAGGTTGACATGGGTAGTGCATTGCGTCCAATGATTTTACGCCTTATTCACGGGCGACGAAACGACGTATATTCGTATCGCCATAACCTATTTGGCAAATTTATGTTGTTTCTTCGTCGGCACAAAGGGATGCCAACCAGCCCTGATGACTGCACATGTCTTTCTGCGTCAATCTAGATATTTATGACTATGATGCGGTTCCTTTTTGATGGGAATTAACTTTGTCGGTATTCCTGCCTGTTGTTTATGACCGAATTAAATCTCATTCCGAATTTCTAAACATGTGATTTCTGTTGATCAATCGCAAAACGTTTGTGGGTCTATTTTCATAGGACTGTTCTTATCCAAGGAATCTCGCTTTTTCGTTTTCTCTTGCCGTTAATATTTTCACAAAAATTTTCGTCTGAGAATATTTTTTTATAGTTAGGCTATAGACAGGGCATCCCGGGAAGAATGCGACAAATGGATGCATAAATAAAGGTCATCATGAAGGACTCGTATCAAGATCGCCGTTTGCTATATACAGGGTGATGTTAACCTTATAAGTGAAATTTCATAGTTCAATAACTCTTTAACTAATCGACAGGATAATTTCAAATTATGAAGTGTAGTCACTCTACTATCGCCTTCCTTCAATATTTCTGAAATCGGGAACAAATCAGATCCGGACTTTTTCTATTTTTGGAACTATTGGATCACCCTGTATGTGCTTTATGATTTTATCTCGAATTCGTAACCACAAATAATTAATTCATAGAGAAAATTCAAAAATCATTTTTGGCACTGTCATACAGGGTGATCAATAAACATTGCCTTATGAGTGGAATTTCATTGTGCGATAAACTTATCAGTAGAATTAAATTCGAAATTTGCAGATCGCAATTCCTGACGTCAAAGGAAGTACCTTTTTCCTTTACCATTTTTTCCGAATCGGCTCGGTTGAAAAGATATGGGCTGTTGGAAATCCATAAAAAATTGTAATTTTTAGTTATATCTCGCATATGGAATGGAATCGGGCATGTACAAGCAAAGATTCACCCTGTATAGTTGGCTATATATTTCAGCTGACTAATGTCTGTCAGATTTTCAAACAATTTACTAATTACCATCCTTTGAAGAAAAAGTAGAGAGTTATTTCTGAAAATCTGACCAGAACAAGGCAACTCTACAAATGTAGCAAAAGTATCTGAAGCAATTTTGGCCGAAGAAAAACGAAAGTGCACGACTAACTTTCTTAATTTTTTTTTTACGAAAATGTCAAGGGCACAACTTTCCATATAAGTGCAGCACAAAATCGAAATATAGATGTGCTGGGATGAGTTTTTTTTCTAATTTTTGAGTATTCCTGTGAAAGACAAAAAATTTATGACTTCGGTGCTGGCCTGGCTTTTAATTGAATTTTGTGATATTTAGTATATGTACTAAAAAGTTATTTCATCCGTTGAAACCCAATAAACATATTTTGGGAAATAGTTTCAAAGTCGTATGTAACAAAAAAAAAGTTACAAAGTATCACAAACCTAGTACAGCACAATTCAGTAAAAAAAAAATCGAAAATAACCCTTGACTTCTTCCACTATGGTCGCTCAAAGACCACGAAACACGTTAAATATCTAACTTGTTTGATATCCCATTTTACGTTCGTGCCGGCTGCGAAACCGTCCGTTTCGAGAATAGTTTCACAACTCCTCCGTTGACACGAGTCGATCTCTACACATAACTAACCTCGCCTGTGCTTCACTACCCGTGTCAACTAGGATAAATCGTTCATTTCGTGAATATTCGCACGATTCTTCCGTTGACACGGGTCATTTTCCATGTATTCTTGAACCACAGCTGTGATCCACTTGCCATGTCAACCTAGCTTTACATTCTCTAACACACTATTAAGGGTAAACCACAAGCGCCAAAGCAAAAACAAACTGACGAAAGAAGATCAAGATACAAAAGACTACTGAAGAGTCCAAAAAGATAGAAAAGTTTTTTATATTTCAAATTTTATGTTCAATTGGATTGAAAAGGTGGAAGAATGTTAGGAATCCATATGAATTGTATGTTGGTTAGAATTTTGTAAATACTTTGTATATGTATATAACTAATTTGTATCAAGTGAGGATTTCACAAAAAACATCTTTCGAAGAATTCTCACAATATATCACGATGATTAATTGTTTCTTCATATATTGATTTTTAAATAATACTCGTATTATGCAAAATAAAAGGAAGAAAGCATTATCATGAAGTCAGTAGCTCTTAATCGATAGTTTATTTATGCGTCAATTGCGCCCTTAGAGATCACAGCAGTTGAAATAGGTATATATGAGATGTGATTCAATAATCAGGTAAAATATCAGATCACATCTGTTGTCATTTGGTATGTTTATTTCGATATTATTTTTCCATTATCTATAGTTCTGTTGATATGGTCAGCTTGGAATTTGGCAAGAAGCTTGAAATTCTCATTTTAGATCTACATCAAAAATATCATCACCATCAATTTTGCCGTCACAAAAATGATGGGTGATCTATTTCCGAAATTCTTCTTGAATTTTGAGTTTGATGACAGAAATTAAATGAATCCGTTCGCCAATGTGTGGACATGATCAATTTCGAACGGAAAATCCAAGAAATTTTAAACTAGGTTGATATCTCGAGAGTTGCGGTTGAATTTTTCGAGGGCATAATCCACTAAGGGCGAAATTTGGTTTCCCCGATAATTTCTAAACTGCATTTTCGATCTAGACGAAAATTTGCATTTTGATGAAAAATATATATATATATATATATATATATATATATATATATATATATATATATATATATATAAATCATAAGGATAAGGACAGTCCCTCTCAGAGAAATACTAACCGTAGACACGTGTTTCGGGCATTCGGCCCTCATCAGTACGGTGAACAAGTGTTAGGATGTGCAACACTTGAAAGAAACAACAAACAAACAGAGTCAACAACAGAAGCCAGCAATCCATTTGTGGTTTCAGCAGGAAGACCCAATGTGTTTTCGGGCAACAACCGACATCACCACGCGGAAAGCTATAGCTAACTGCGTGACATCCGAATCCAGGAATAATAAACATTGGGTCTTCCTGCTGAAACCACAAATGGATTGCTGGCTTCTGTTGTTGACTCTGTTTGTTTGTTGTTTCTTTCAAGTGTTGCACATCCTAACACTTGTTCACCGTACTGATGAGGGCCGAAAGCCCGAAACACGTGTCTACGGTTAGTATTTCTCTGAGAGGGACTGTCCTTTTCCTTATGATTTGTTTTATGAACAATTACCCTCGTTATCCTTCCGACATGACACACACATATATATATATATATATATATATATATATATTTTCTTTATTTGGAAGTGTCAGGTTTTTAATGAAGTTGTTTAGTTCATATAAAAAAATATATAATTATACGTTTCGGAGACACTCTCCTTCTTCAGTAAAAATGACTCATCTGATAGTTTACAATATGAAATATTAATTAAAATTGAGCCTGTAAAAAAACACAAACATTTAAAATTTTTACAGGCTCGATTTTAATTAATATTTCATATTGTAAACTATCAGATGAGTCATTTTTACTGAAGAAGGAGAGTGTCTCCGAAACGTATAATTATATATTTTTTTATATGAACTAAACAACTTCATTAAAAACCTGACACTTCCAAATAAAGAAAATACTATTGACTATTAAAAAGCAGGTAAATAACATGATCAAAAAATATATATATATATATATATATATATATATATATATATATATATATATATATATATATATATATATATATATATATATATATATATATAAATCCTGGTGCTGATAGACGTCCAGTATAAATCTAGGCTTACAACGTCCATCAGAAATAGTCGGCTTTTTGTAAATTTCATCAGGTATATAATGAAGTGTGCCCCTGTGGGTTCAGTAACCGTACTCAGTTTTTCTCATACACCAATTTTTTTTTCAGTTATTTCAGTGCTATCTCATACCCTTTCATCCTCTTTCAATTTGACGACCGAAAGTATATAATGCGTACATCCTGTGTATCTTAGACGTCCCACAGTGTTGCCTTTTAGCGTCTGCACAAGTTCTATTGACTCGGATACGTATATGCACCCAACTGTATTCAATGAGTTCATTTGACGACCAAACCAAACGTTTTATTTGTATTACGCATTCGGAGAGGTGCCTGCTTCGTTATTCTGATCCTTCATTAATATTGGGGGGGGGGGGTGGGGGGTTGTAACGTTATACGATTTTATATGCAGGATATTTTTCTCTAAAAATGAAAACGAAATGCAGTATACATGGACGGTGCCGAGATTTTCACATCGAATTATAACGAATTCAGTTCTGAATGGTAGAAAATAATTATTGTAATTGATTATTGATTAACAGGTTATGTCATATTTACTTGGAAAGTTCCTAATTGTCATATTCCAAAAAATGAGGTTTCAGTTATGAATAATCATGTATTGTAAACATTTTATGAAATGATTATTATATTTCTGTCAGTTGGCTTTATTGATGAGTGATGAGATAACCGCCTATGAAGAACCAAGTTTTCAAAATATGAAAATGCATAAAAAAAGCTTTTCCGTGTGAAACTTCCTCAAAATTGAAGTTTCTTTCCCTCTAAAATTCTATTGATATTGGTATCTACTTAAAATACCTCTTTTTTATTATCAGTTCATCGAATTTTTTACTTTTTGAGGAAATGGGAATATATTTCATCTAATTTTTCACATTTTTTCATTCTCGAAACCTTCAAAACCTCCATATTTTCATCAAGGATTCATGATTTACAAATTTCGGATCATTATTTATTATGAATATTCTCATTCTTTGTGATGAATTAATAGGAAAAACATAAGTCAATCGTAATTCAATGACAACTAGACTTAGAGAGAAAGAATTAATGAGATGACTTCACCTATCGAGTAACCTCGATTTCAGTCTTCTTCCCTCTCAATTTCCACTTCCTTTGCTCAAGTCAGTTAAGAAAATATTAGGAATAATCATAACAGATAGATTTTATGGTCCATCGCAGGAATTTCTTTCATTTTCAGCTTATAATCAGTAGACTTCATTGAATTCTCACTTGAGAATCATGGAAATTAGGAATATGCTTTCAAACTTGTTCATATGTTCATATTGACCAGCCTAGCTTTCGGATGAACACTTTGCCTTCTTCAGAGCACAAAAATGAACATTGAAATATTACAGGCTGTAACAATGAAGAGGTTAATATGAACATCAAGCTCATTGACTGACAACCCGATACCTCCAGGGTGATTCGCAAAGACCGTTCGTTAGAATATTTCAGAGAAAGACTAAAGATAAACTCTCATATTTAAGCTCTGTTATAAGAGATAAATACTTGGAAATAATTTCAGATTCGTTCGACTTTCGGTTTAACTGGAATTGATACTAACTTTCATTGATCATTTTATCATTGATAATCAGATTACCCATTGAATTCTACATTGTTTTAATTTTATTTATATATTGTTCTCAGAAAAGTTGTGTGAAATCTGAAAAAACCCCCAAAATTCCAATGTTAGATATCAATTTGCAGATTTTTGCATAAAAATTCCTAATTTTCTAGTTTCTATCAGAAGACATACCAATGCTTCTCCTACGTTGATTGAAAATTCTATTGAACATGCAGATTGTTTCTATTTTAATGTCAGAGTCAGACAACCAAAAATTTTTTTCAAATGAGAACCCATTTTTTTTATTGGTCAGCTAAAATCTATGTTGAGAACTAGTGTGTAAGAGTTATACATAATACATACTACTAATTTGAAATGCTTATTCTCTAAAATATAGGGTAGAATATTATGGTGCTTCTCGTTTGTATTATTGAAGTTTCATCCATTTTCAGAAGTATGGTAAAGAAAAACAAGAATTCAATCAATAGTTTCATATATCTAATCTTATGTTTCATATGACCACCGTTTTTTTTTTGCTTTAAGGGATGACATTTTGATTTAGGAAGGATTGAAAAATGTAAAGTGATCACAGAATATGAAATTGTGTTTCAAATAACAAATAGCATAAATTGGATTTTTCAATGAGAAAATTTATGTTCACCTTCATCGAACATATTCAGTAGGAAATTATTGAATAAATACAATAAGTGTCTCACCATCAACTGTCTAATTTTTTTTGTCCAATGACATATGACTTGTTTTCGAAGTATAAGCCAGATACAAGGGTTGAACATCATTCTTGAGAAATATTGAATTGAGTGGAGTCAGTTATGTGCAAGCTTTCAAGAAATATCAGATTCAGGTCATATCTCAGTATTTTTGTGTACTCAATACGGTAAGGGTGAGGATTTTTGAAAACAAAATCGAAATGAAAAAGAAAGCTACAAAGTTTATGATTTGTTTTTGTTTGGCAATTTGAATTTAATATTTTTTTCTGAGATTTTCTTTGAAGAAATTTTTCTAACATGGAACACGATTTTTTTTTAATGTCTTCAGCACAAAATTTTTCTGTTATATTCCTCACGATTTTACTTTCTTTCTTACCCAACAGGAACATGTACACAGAATCATTAAATATCAAACGGTTTCTCCATCGAAGCCATGCGAATAACTCCTTTCAAATCCTAACTTACTTTTTGAAGCAAGGCTGGTTAGGTTAATAGGGCCAAGACTTTGAAAAAATTTGTCATAAAATACCAGATGTTGATATGAAATAATCACAAAGGAATGCGGTAATTTCATGTAGGTATATGAAATCGACGATCCCCTATTAATGCATAATTTTTCTATAATTATAACCAAGGTGAACCCTTCACAGAAATATTCAAAAAATAACAACATACCTAAACATAAATGTCTTGAACTTCGATTTTGTCAGAATTGTCAATAACTTGACGAAATTTTAATTTTTTCATTTAGGGATTTTTTTTTATATCAAATCAAAATGGAGTTGACCGAAAAACCTCTAGGTACTTGAATAATAATATTCAGGAAAATAGGATTACACAGTCAAATTCTGTGAATAACTTAGCGTTGCTTGGTAATGAGAAAAAAATCCTCCATAGTTATTTTCATTACCAAGAATCGGTAAGTAATTCACAGAATTTGAGAGTGCAACAGAATTTCAACGATTATTTTTATGCAAGTTGAGGTTCAGATAGATGATTTGTATATATATATATAGCATAGGCGTAACGAGAAGTGGTTATTGGGGACATAACCTCACCATTGATTAGAAGAAATAAAAAAATTCTAAGTAACAATACAAAAATTTTTTAAAAAAGAAAGAAAGAAAGATTTTGCTTTTCCAAAGTGGGGTTACCCCTCCCATGAGTCAACTCTAGTTACGCCATTGATCTATAGTGAAATAATTCAGAAGGAAGAATTGCCCTAAGTACTAAAAATAAATACCTATATATCATAATATATATTATTCGATACAATGCAAAACCATTGGATGTTGATATGATATAATCCCCATTTTTATTCCTCATCTATCAATAGTTAATCTTCTGGAACGAGTATTTTCCTAATCTGTTTTTTGGAAAAATAACACTTATTTTCATTCGACTCATATTGTTTATTCTTCGGCAGTGTGAATAAATTAATCTTGGGGTGGAAAAACGATTGCTTTATATTGAATAATACTTATTCTCGAAGAAAAATTCGGATAGGAATATCAAATGTAATTCAAAAGAAGAATAATATGCCTGGTCAGCTCTAGAATCCCCAATATCCTGACTGAGGAAAAAGAAGAAGAAAAAATGAAACCTCGTCTATTCGTGAACCTTTATTCAAGAAAAAACTATTGAAATTGATACAATTTTTCAATTTTAACCCTTACATTTAAGGGTATATATTTTCTGTATGAAAACCTTAATTTTAAGCCAGTCCTTGTTCTTCAATAATTCATTATTCTGGCTTATGAGTTTTTCACACTCGATTCTTTTGGGTGGTATCTACTTTATTTCGGATATTGGTTTGGAAAAATTCTTTAACAACCTTCTTCTGTTCCTCTGTCCACGGCGTTCTTTGAATTTTGTTGTTTTTTCTCTTATTCTTTCTTTTCAGAACCTCATCCTTCTGGTTTTCGTTCTCAGATTCTTCTCTTCTTTCAATGTTAATCTGCCTACTACTCCTTTCAAGTGTTTCGTAGTCCATATTACTATCATCATTCACATCGCTTGGAATGGCATCTTCATCTGGTTCTAGTTCATCTTCTAGGTTCTGTTCCAAATCAACTTCGATTTCATCAAGAGTTTTCCCTTTGAAAGAAGCAGATGTACCTGAAAATATTTCATGACATGCTATATAATTCTTGTATGAATTTAGCTCTGAAGTTTATTCATCTGGGCTAATGCGTCTAGATTTAACAAAATGAATGAATGAATTCCATTGAATCGGTTTTTAATCATCCGAATGAAATTTTTTCAATGCGAAACTGTTTGAGTATTTCAAATTCATAAACAAAATTAACTGATTTGAAGGATGATAATCTTTCGAAAATCTGGCAAAATTGTAGACACTATACTAGATACAGAACTTCAGAGCAAAATCGAAAAGAGGACAGAATCTGAGTCTGACATATCTCGCTTAGTAAAAGAATTCAATAAACAATCTCAGATATGACTATTTTGTTTCGAAATTGGGTTACTACTCGTTTACCTCACCTGGTTTCAGAATGAAAATAGTTTATTCGCGCTCTTTTAGTGCTTTTTTTTTGGGAATTGAAGATAAACGGTACACACAACTTACAACAAAAAATCCATGAAATTTTTTTGAAATTCAAATTGCTCTGAAAAGCTCTCATTATTTTCATTCTGATAGCAAATACATTAATTCACCACCAACAATATTAATCATCATTATTTTACAAATATGCTTAATGCATGCATGGTAGGTATAGATCAATTCTTTCTTTTTCATCATTTCTTCTTCAATCATGTTGCCATGTGAGAAGTACTGTATTATATAATACTATTTTTGGGATAAAATAATAAAATTCCACGTAGAGATTGTTTCGTAAGTGATTTCTGAACTGCAATGATAAGATAATTGACCAATTTAGTATTGGCTTACTAATAGTTGCAATAATATTTTCAATGAGTTATGTGTTTCAAATACATTACCTTGTTCCATGAGGAGCAAAATTTTCACAATTTTAGATGATTGGTAAACGTCATCAGGCAATCTATAAGAATTCTTATGGGTTCCAGGAGTGTGTCCCATAAATGTTGATAATTGCTCCAAGTCCGAATCTGTCATGCTGAATATTGTGATAGGGTGGCTAGGTGCTTCCTTAGTCTCGTAGATGTAAGTGCATCGTGTCTTTCTGCCCCACAGGCTTTTGCATATTTCGCCAGAACCTTATAACCCACGATATGTGAATCGCTGTCAGGAAGGGCGAAAAAAATTTGTTTTCCTCTCTGACATATTTGTGTCTTATTTCATTCATTATTGAGATGTCTTTCTGAACTTCTGTGCTGAATAGGACAGGAACGCCGCGATTTCTCTTTCCTCTTATAACAATTCTCTTGAATCGATTCATTAAAATTTTTTCCGTAGGTGAAATAGCATCGGAAAATTCTTCATAATTTTGTCTTTTGGATGATTGATTATATAAATCGATTAATAGTCTCTGTAATTCTCCTGGCCTCTTTCTATTAAGTAATAACACCCTACAATAGACAGTTTCAGTTAAAACTTTGTATGCCGATTTGTTTTCATTTTCACTACTTAACTTTTGTTTGGCTTTATCAGCTTCAGTAGTCAGGTAATTTTTCATCAGTTTCAAGTCTTTGGCTAAGGGTATGATGGTTATTTTATTCCATCTTTTTATGTGCAGATTATTCGATGCAACGGTTGAGATATCATACCTCCAGTTGGCTTCAATGAGCTGTGCGAAAGTTTTCATTGCCGATTCAGCGTTTGCTGCAGATACCGTTGCATAAATATGTTTTCTTTTTAGAGCGAATACTATTGCCAAGTCACAACATTGCTTTAATGAAGTTGCTATGTTCATGGCGAATGTTGGCGACAGAAAACATTCTGTAGACTTATCATACTTAGCACAAAGTTTGGTAGCTGTTACAACTGTGTCATAATATTTAGGTTGGAGCATATCCATCATTGTGTTGATTGATTATCGAGTTTCTTGGCTTCGATTAATAATCGGGAGAGTTCCCTCATTTTTCTTGAAGTCACATTTATGAAATGCTTCTCTCGGTGAACCCTCAAATAACGTGACCCAAAAGCACAAATAAGTGCATCTTGTTGGGCAACTATAGACACTTTATCAGGCCTCATTCTAGGAAATACTTTGTCACGTAAATCAGGATCTGTTTTATGATTTTTGAAGTATAATGCTGAAGTGGAGCTTATGTTATTCTCCAAGTGAGGATTTTCTGTGCACCTCTTCTTGTGTCGCCACAACTGCTTACGAGAGTAAAATCCGAGACAGTAAAGGCAAGGCAAATATTCACTGGTATCTCCACCTGGTGGTTTTTTCATCGGCTTGGAACATACCTCGGAATTTCTCAAATAATTTCCTTTTTTTCTTAGGCTCGTTATTAGATTTTTTCTTTCCTTACTCTTCACAGGCTTCGCAAGTAATCGCTGCACCTCTATCTCAGCTGAGTGACATCTTGCAATGTGTATACTAAAATTAAGAACCTCAGTCTCACAAAAGTAGCAATTGTCCCTCTCAGGTGCCTTCTTTTTATATTTTTTTTTCTGTTTCATATTTTTTTCTTTTTCCACAATTTCCAAGTCCTTTGCTTCAGAGGTCGTGTCGAAATTAAGTATTTCAACTGGTATATCTGAATCCTGGAAGAAGTACCAATGAGATAAGGTGTGTCAATTTGAAAAAGAACCACCGTCAATATCTCGATCCCCATGCAAAAACAGAAAAAACGCATAAAGAGATAAAGTTTAGTTCGTAGGGATTTCTCCAATCAATTTGTATCAGCCCTGCAAAAGTGAAGACATCAAACCCTAAAATTTTAAATGAAAAGGTGGTTACGTGTCACCTTGTTTCAACCGTAATTATAATGCCTTCTTACAAAAACGAAACACTGGCCCTTCCTTGTCAGAACTTCCGAAAAATAAAAACGGTAGCATACCTAGTTACGATAGCAAAAGTTGCAATTACTATAAAAGATTTTGAAAATGTTGTTCATTATTTTGTAGACAAAAATTCGAACCTTAGGTTTTGAAAAACTTGAATTCCTCGGCTTGCAGTGCCTTTTCTTACATTGAATTCATTTACATCTCTGGGATGTGTTTTATACCCAACCACCTTCAAATGTCTCCGGAAAAAGAATTCTAAGGGTGGTAAAAATGGGGAGTGTAGTGAACATTCTACCAATCCAATTTGCTCAAAATTCCATTTTTTTTTTTCGGAATTACTAACCATAAACGGGATCACCTTTGAAATAAAGTGACATTTAAAGCCCTTCCTATTCAAGATTTTAGCTGTTGCATGCTCACAGGGTTGATACAAATGGATTGAAATCTACCGTATAAAATGTTTCCCATGAAATCCTAACCTAGTTCTTTTTGCATTTTTTCTGATTTTTCATCATGGCCGAGATATTAAAAGTGGCACTTTATTAAATGGACACACTGTATATAACTTTTATTCATTTTGTGGAAACTCAGAAAGTTTTAATGATGAAAAATCCATTTTGGGAGATTCTAATGAAGTAAAGTAAAACTGGAATTGGGGGCATTCCACGTGAACGAGTCAGAAAAAAGGGAATGTTCTGAAATTTATCAATATTTGGTTCAATTCTAGTTGTTAAAAAAAATTATGAGAAGTCCTGTGCAGAAAATTTTGAGCAATCGTTCATTGTACTATTGCCACAAAATTTTGTATGAGGCTGATGATTGGTGTTAAATATATGACTGTGAAATTTCAGCATGATCGAATTCACAATTTTATGATTATCTGAAAAATCGATAATTTAAAAAAATTTAATTCTATGGTTCTGATCATGCAATCCCTTTGATATTTTGCATGTGCCAATTGATTTTAGTTGTTAAAAAAATTGAATTTTTTTTTCGATATTTCAATTGAATTTTCTATGGTTCTGGTAAAGCGATTGCCACATAATTTCGTATGAAGCTTGAAATGGATATGGTACAAATGACCTCAAAATTTCAATTTGATGGGTTCAGTATTGTCTAAGATATTGAGGGAACAAAATTTCGAATGCCCACTTTTATGGAACACCCTGATTATTTTGGTCGTTAACGAACTCAACTGAAAATTTCCAGTCTCTAGGACATTTCCTTTGACAGTAATCGTGTAAACGGACGGCCCTACGGGCGAAATTGAATTTGACTACGGATTCTTCATCAGTGAATCGAACCTTGTTGTTTGAGATGAGACCATTATCGGTTCGAAAATCGAAAATTACAGACATTTAGGCAAAACGATTATAGCACTCATTTAAATAGAACGAGCACTCAAAAAGCGAAAACACAATTATTTTTTTCTCTGAGTTGTCCATTTTGGGTATTGAGCTTTTGGAAAAGATCGTTCTTTATTCTATACAAAACCGCAAATGAACATTTCAAAACAATTTTTCGAAAATTTGATCAATATTTTTTTCTTTGTTGTATTTTGAAATCAGCTCTAAGTAATCTTGTAAGCTCGAAATACCACACAGGTTTTTTTCAAAAGCTCCCCACTCCACCGACTGTTAGAAAGTTTGGTTTTCGTATAGTCCGTTGTTTTCGTTCTTGAAAACCTCTTGGCGTTCATTGATCCCTCAGAAAAAATATTTTGTTTCTACTCACCCCATTTTACCAGTATGGCAGTATGGAAGTTTACATAATACAACTAGCACTTTTCGAGTGAGGAGTGCTAGTTGAATCATACTCAAAATATTAATATGTGCATATGAGAGAATAAAAATTACCATAATGAAAAAAAAATGTAACATGCTACAGAGAATGCTTCACTAACCTGGGAATTGCAATTATCCTCATTCGAGATCTGAAACATGAAAGCAGTCGTATGAAGTTGCAAAATCTCAAAAAATATTCATATACCTCAAAACTGGACGGAACGTAGTCAACGTCTAAATCCGAAAAGGATAAAGAATAAGACAAGTTTTCTTGGACTCCAGCATCATCTGCCTCATTTTCATTCTCTGGGATTTTTTCAACAAATTCCATCTAGAAAATCGAAGACTTTCAGTTCACATATAAAATCGATAGATCAATATAAAATGATCAATACAAAATTGATCGATTAATTTTTCTAGAGGATATGACAATATTGATACACTGTCACATTGAACTGAGTTCTGATTCTCGATTTAGTTCCATTTTCGAATAATGAATTGCAATTTTCTAAGAAGCTTACCTCTTTTGGTACTTCAAAGTCAGAGTTTTTGAAAGATTCTTTAGGGTCAACATTACAAAACTTTCTTCATGAATTGTTTTTTAATTCTTCATTCATTTTTAGGTCTGCTTCTCGTTCTCCTAAAGAAGTGAAAAGCCAAAATGAAAAAAAAGTTCCGAAAAAGAAAAATATGATGTGAAAATTATCCTCTCATTCTTCAGTAATTAGACATTCTCATTCCATTTTTATTTAGAAAATGAAAGACAATGCAAGTCGGCTAGACTGACAACTTCGTTTAGCCATTATTTGGTCATTTCTCCAAATTCAAAATAGTTTAGGAAATGAAAATTTGTCGAAAGTGATCATATTACTTTGCGAATAATTTTTCCATGTATAGTGTTTCCGAATACCACTCGAGATAAAATCTCAGCAGGTGAAATTTCTCGATTGTTATATTTCAAAATTTCGATAAAACGTCTTCCGCGAAATTGCTAAGCAATATTTATTGCCTATTTCCATATTAAAATCGAGAAACTTTGGGTATAGACTATAGAATTTGGTCTCTGTTGGTATAACATAATATTACTCTCCTATTATATGTTATTATTATATGTTTTAATAAATAGCTAATAAAATAGCTACTTACCCAATGCGCTCGATAAAATTTTTCGTGCTCTGGTTAGGTGGCGGTTCATCTTGCACTTTCTTATACCTACACTCTCACAACAACACTGAAACGATATCATAGGAACTCCTCAATTCCAGATCTTTTCCCGCTAAAATTTCGCATTTTTCCGGTTTAGTCCGATCCAAATTAATAGGAATAATCGTAAGAATTCAAATGATGCAATGCCGTATTTGTTTCTTTCAAATGTTCTAGTTAGGGTTTGTTGTTCAATGTTCTAATATAAGAACAGTTTCTGTTTTGAATCATGTTTCCGTTTTCGAATATTTCTCAAAGAAATTCATCAACATAAATTAATTCATAATAACATTTTGTTATATATGGACGTCCAAAAAGCGACCCATGAAAATACACCCTAATGAAATGGACGTCGAAAAAGCTGACTCTGTACTGAGTATATACAGTAGTCGGACCTGTTGATACACTCATTCAAGAGCTGGTAAATTCCAATCAAATTAATAAGAGGGTTGTGAAAGAACAAAAAAGAATGTGGGGATGCATACTTTCTAAAATATTGAAATATTCATAAATGATAAGATTTTTCTGGATGAAAAAATAGTATCTTATGTCAGTATATACTGCTTACATCAAATTCCATTCGATAAAATTCAGCATGCAGAGTTTTTTAATTCGTTCGGAAGATGTAAATCCAAAGTTATCAGAAAAAGCCGTACATGTATATATTTGACTATTAGGAATAGTGTGATAAGATATGTGTATAGTTACGCTAGTAACGGAATATCATAAAAAAAATAATAACATACGAATAAGTCAAAAGAATGTTTTCCCCAATTCTGATTAATCAAAATAAGTTAATATATAGATCTATACAAGTGCCTCTATAGATTCTTTGTAGTTTTGTTAAAAAACCCTAAATCTCTCATTTGGTTGCAATTATTGAATTGATGTATGTCGTCAAATTGAAATTGAATTGGAAATTTATTCATATTGGTCCCTATATTTTCGCCTAATGTTATTCCAAGAATTAGTTGTATCACATTTTTTTTTTCGTGAAGATGTATAAGCAATAGAATTTAATATATTGTGTTATAATTCATGACCGATCGGAGCATTAATGTATATCAATTCCAATGTGGGTTGAGAATGATGAGATACTAATTCTGAGACAACGTTTTTTTCGAACTAACCATTGAAGTTGATGAACTTTGAAATTTCAACGAGGAAAATATTATATGTAAAAATTCCGTGTTACGGTGATAATTTACGAACTTTTCCGAAACGACTCGACCAATTTTTATGAAAATGTAGTTTGTAGGTATGAAAATAGTCCGCGAGGTATACAGGGTGGAAGGAACGACTTCAAAACTTTCAGCGTAGAATTAAGATTCAAAAAGGAAAGATGAATTCATGAACGAGTAGAATCAAATCAATAGCCCTCAGGGTATTCAAATTGGATTTATCTTTTTCCCAATATAGACAAACGCGCAAAAGCTTCTGATTTCAGGTCAGTGCTTCTTTATTTTTTTTAAATTATCGAAAATATTTTAAAATATTCGAAAATATCATACATTCAATCTAGAGAATCAATGATTCGAGTTGTTTGTTTTTATCGACGGTCATTCCAATTTCTGTGATAGATTTTTTTACCACACCCTTATTATTTGTTATTTTTCATTTAATATCAATAATATTTAAAAAAAATAATTTATATAGCAGATCAACAATTTCCATAAAAAACAAAGATATCAATTAAACATCCCATAACGGTTGGTCGTTATGAAATTCACGAAGTTAGTTAATCTATATACTATCATCTCCTTTCTGTCTCTCACATCATCATCACTTCATCACACGGTGATATGTGGATAGACGATTTTCGTGAGCATTCATAAATGCAGCTCCAAGCACTTCATCGAGAAGCGACGCTACGCATGGAAAACAGTTTTTTTTAGATAACAAAGTATAACGGACGTCCCTTGATCGCACTGTATAAGAATTATTATGAGACTATGTTGCCAAACTTTATGTCGTCAAATGCTCTCAATATGAAACGGGGAAGATGTATATAACATATACGCGAGAGGTAGTAGTCAGCGCTACGGTCGTTCGTTGTTTGAACTGAAATATACGATTTTGTACACGATGAGAATACCTGACGTCATCGGCAAAAATTGACATACGCACTCAGGACGTGCCATGAAGTCATAATACATTGAGAATTGGGCAAAACAATTCGACGTCCGTATATCGGACGTCGGATTGCAAGAGGACGTCGAAATGATGGTAAAACGACAATGTATGGCTCTCCAAAGGCGGTTTAATGTATATATATATATATATATATATATATATATATATATATAGATTTCAAGCTTCATGAAAAATTACACAGTTAAATATTGCATAACCAGAATAATAAAAGAGAATGAAACTGATCGAGCTGAGATTTTGCGTGAATGCATAAAATAATAAAGTGAAGCATTGTTCAAAATTTCGTGTTCATTGCGTCGTAGAAACTGAAATGTCTAAAAATACTGATACATACATGTTTAGGATAATTCTGACTACTCGATCTGGTAGTTCCTTTTTCTTCCATAGGTGGCGCTTTACGATGAAATGACATATTTTCATGAAACGACAGCGTTTCCGCTGATTTCAGCGCCATAGGTAACGATCCGAAAATCAAGTGTATTATACCCGCTTCTTAAAATCTTGAACTTCTTCAAGATAAGTTAACACCAGTATTTTCATACATTTTAGTCCGGATCATAGAAAACTCAATAAGAAAATAGAAAAAACCAAATATTTCTCTGACATTAGATCCGACTCCCACTATATGACAAACTTCGACAGTTGTTCGTGCTCTTTCTGAATATTTTTCTCCCATGGACGTAGTTTCGATTAGTTTTCGTTCAAAATTTATAAAATTTGATATAATTTCTTGTTTGAATTAAAAGTAAGCGGACTAACAAAACAGCAAGGGATATGGTAACTAGTTTTATTTGAATTTTTCATTCAACTTTTGGCGTATGTTTTGAATAACAATGCATTTTTTCACAACTCAGGAGTTAGAATGTTTGAATTTTTTGAATTTTGTATTGGTTGTGGAACTCGTGATTCTGATCGAATGTCTTAATTTCATCAATGCTCTTAATTTTATATAAAATATATAGGGTGTTAAAAATAAATTTCTTAAAATTCCAAATGACCATTGTGAAGCAACGTTTTCGCATATATATGTGAACTGAATCAAGTATGCATCGATTGTACATACAGCTGATTGAAATTTTTATTTGAAGTCCACTATAGAGAGAAATAATTCCTGCACGCACTGCAAGATATAGGGGGTAAATCCAAAGATTCAAAGTCTTCAGTGATATCCAAAATATTGAGCGGTGGAATTTGATTCATTTTCAGATATTCTGTGGAATATCAATATCAATGGCGATTGATGATGTTGACATCTGCTAAACTAATCTCAGTAATCTGACATATCTACTCTATTTCTTATCAGACTGCATATATCTAGATGCCTGAAATTCCGAAAGAGTCGATTACCAACATGATCAGTCTCGGTGAGAGAACACTCGGCAGCTATGTACATGAAATATCCAGGGTGGATCGGAAAATGATATTTTTACTTACAATTTATCCGAAGTAATTACCTAGGTTTGATTTTAACTTACAGTGGATGCCAAGTAGATTAGCATTACATAAATCACCAAACATACCATAGATGAGCAACTCAAGTATTAAATTCACACCCTAAATTAAATTCAGAAGATGTAAAAGGGTTCTTCTTCTACATATTTTGGGAAATAGTTTCAAAGTCGTATGTAACAAAAAAAAAGTTACAAAGTATCACAAACCTAGTACAGCACAATTCAGTAAAAAAAAAAATCGAAAATAACTCTTGTCTTCTTCCACTATGGTCGCTCAAAGACCACGAAACACGTTAAATATCTAACATGTTTGATATCCCATTTTACGTTCGTGCCGGCTGCGAAACCGTCCGTTTCGAGAATAGTTTCACAACTCCTCCGTTGACACGAGTCGATCTCTACACATAACTAACCTCGCCTGTGCTTCACTACCCGTGTCAACTAGGATAAATCGTTCATTTCGTGAATATTCGCACGATTCTTCCGTTGACACGGGTCGTTTTCCATGTATTCTTGAACCACAGCTGTGATCCACTTGCCATGTCAACCTAGCTTAAGACTGATTTTGAAGAGGGATCTTCAAAATCTGCAACCTGCAAACCTGCAAAAACTATTAGAAAAAATCTGTACACGAGGCAAATCAACAAGTAAAATAAATAGAGATTTTTTTGATGTTACGGCAGCCGATTCCACAACAATGAAAATTGCAAAGTGCAAATTAGGTAAAAATAAAGAACAACGGTATAAAATGCCAATAACGGAACTAGTTATTTAACACTACAACGAAAAATTGTATGGGGTTACACTTTCTGGATCTAGTAGTATATGTGGTAGTAGGTAGTAGCAACATAAAACGTTGGATCCAAAATTGTCAAAATAGTTTTTGGACGGCAGCTCATTTATTCTCAAAGTTGAAAATATGCGGTTTCTTTTATTGTACTTGTAATTTTTATTAGCAGGATGATATAGTTTCAGGTTTTTTGTTCAATGTTCACAGCATTCACTTAATAAGTAAGAAATTCTGAAGTAAGAACTTTACTTTTCATGAAAAATTTTGAGGTGACAAGTTGGGGTGGATTGAAAAAAGTTTTAAATAATGTATTTTCTTGTTGTTTTTAATTAATGTAGGTATTTTTAGCACCTACTAACTATATTCAACATGAATATTTTACCCATTCAAGGTATATTTACTGAATAAATTAATTTTTCAAACTAGTTTGACAAACAGTTTGAATTTTCGAACCTGTTATCATTTTCCAGTTTGACTTGACTTGAATTATTTTTCAGAGAGATTGACTTGAGTTTGACTTAATTTTAAGTCAAACTTGTGCAACTCTACTTGATTATGATATTATTATTGGGAATCCTTAAGACAACTCCGAGCTGATCTGATTATTCTATCTTTTCTAGTTGGTGAAAAACACATTATCCTGCGAGGATGTCAACTGCTTGCTCTTTCTGGTAACCTCAACGTCTGCAATAAGGTGAAGAAATATGCGACGGACAACCTGAGGACCTCTTTCTGCGAACTCTGCAACACTAAGGATGGTTGCAATTCTTCAGGATATCACCCTTTGCATTTCGGATGGATTTTGCTTAGTCTTATTAATTCTATAAGATACGTTATCAACACATAACTCCGGAATGTGAAGGGTAGCATTCAAAGAACCGCTGATGTTTTGGTTTGACGGGAATTGTTGGAATTTTTAACACTGTGGTTGACCGTGTTCAAATTCCATCAGATCACGGTGTGATTGAGAGACTTGATCTACATATTACTTGAAACTGTCTGGAAGCTTTGTAGTTCGAAATTCACTGTAATATAATATTGAAATAATGTCAGAGCTGATTATATTTAACTGTTATAGGGTTATCCAATAACAACTTCTTGAGACTCTTTGAAGGACATATACATATTTTTTGTATTTGGCAGTCTTTAACATTCGGGAATCTTATATCTCTTTTGGCTAATACGAGGAATACTTTTTATGTATCGAGAATACAAAAAATACAAGCGATTTTGATGCGAAATATTGTTTTTACCTTTCAAAATAATCTCCTTCAAGATCTATACACATTTGCTTACGATTGAACCAGTATTCGAAACATTTTTTCCAATTAGAAGATGGTAGTTCTTTAACATGCGTTTTGAAGGCCTCAACCTCATCTTCAGGCGATGAAAGTGGTTATCCACGAAGTTTATTTTCAATTTCTGGGAAGAAGAAGAATTATTCGGTGCCAAGTCGGGGCTGTGAGGCCCCGACTTGCATTTGATGTGCGTGAGCTCGCATTTTAATGATGCAAGATGACTCGTCGTTTAGGGTTTGTTTCTCTCAATTTAACGAAAACTTCAGGCAAACAAATGGTTCCATATCACTCTGAATTAACGGTATTTTGATTTTTGAGAGCTACAAATGCCACAGTACTAGTTCTCGTGAAGAAAGACGCCACCATTTGCTTCTTAACGCTTTGAGAACGAACAACTTTAGTTGGCTTTGCTTCACATTGAAACACCCAAACTGCCGACTGGCATTTTCTTTCTGGTTCGTATGCATAAATCCACTACCTGTGATGATGTTGTATACCGCTTTGGATGCACCACAGTCGTATTTCGAAATTATTTTACGGCACCAATCGATACGAGCAATATTTTGAGCACCATTTAACAAATGTGGAATCCAACTTGCACAGAGCTACCGAACAAACAAATGTTCGTTCAAAATCTTATGTATCTAGTCATACTGATGCTTAAACATCTCCCTATTTCCTGATAGGTCACATAACGATTTTCTCTTATTAGTTGCATTAATTTTGCACGACCTTTTTCAACTTGGACCATAAGCGAACTATATAAACGATTAAATTCAACGTACCAGCGATATACATTGTCTTTAAGTAGTGCTTTATCGCCAAAAGTTGAATTTAGTTGATAGATGCAATTTTCTTAAGTGAGACCACGTCGAAAGTCATAATTTTGTAGCTCAAAAATTTTCACGAGTTAAATCCATATTTTGGCACACATGAAATTATTAATTTACTGTAAACCATTAAAATTGTGCTCGTTCATCAAAATGTTGAGTCCTACTTATAACACAAAAAAAGTCAAATTTTACGATATCAGTATCATATTTCACCTGGCAATCTCAGTATTGCCAATTCTCAATACATAAATAGTAGCCCTCGTATATCGGCCGTTTTTATACTGTTTTTGTTGGAGTTCAAATTGTATTATTTATTTGGGATGGTCTGTGATTTATTTCCCTAGTATTGTGCTATGGCTTTTCACAGTTTTATCATTCGAGATTATAATCTATCTAACTGAAGTGTTGGGTATAAAAAAGTCCGTACCTACCTTGTTCAAAATAGGTGACTGTACCAGAACTGAGATTATGGGCATGCATCTATTTTTATTATTTTTGAAATTATTCTCAAATGTCTAATTCGAATTTCTGCAACAGAAATAGGATTTCATAGTGGATAAAGAACAAAAAATGTATTTTTCTACAACTCTCAATGCTCATTCAGATTTCAATTCTTTTAATTTCACAAAAACAATGTTTCCTGAAACATTAATAATTAATATCGTATTCCAATACCATTTATAACGAAATACGAAATATCACTGATGCTTCATAAGACATAAGATATTAGGGTTCTCAGTAACTAGAACAAATATAACTCACTGTAGAAATGCTCAATAACTAAAAGATTTCGTAATATTACTAGCAAGTTAAGTATATTGAATTTTCATATTATCTTCCTAAGCCATCTACATTATTTATAAGTTTTTATCGAAATTGTCTTCTCTTCTGTATTTCAAGTAAGATGAATAATTTTTATATTTTGAAAATTTCTCGAGCTTAGAAAACCATCAGTTCCGAAATAGTCCCTCTTGTGTCTTTTCCAATATGGAAGAGGTATCATCAATGAAGAAAAAAATGCCAAATATTCAATTGATCATTATTGTCTTGCCCTTGGACAAAGCATTTTGATTTGGCTTTGAAGAATGTTTATATTTTGTCACCATTGTACGGATGGAATATGTTCCTGATGATTCCCCAATATATTTATTACCAAATTTGCAATAAATTAGCTCTGACAAATAGTAGATTGAAAAAGTTAGAGACTTGGCTTGACAGACTTCGCCACTACAAGTTGTCTGTCTGTGCTTATTTTGAATATTTTTTTAATATTTTCAATATGTTGAAGATAATAAAATATTCGAAAGACAATTCGAGTTTTTTCTACTATAATGTAAACAGGATGAGTCTTGTACCAGTACAAATATTACAAATAGACGATTGAGGTCGAAAGAAAACACCTTTTTTCCCTTATCTCATAATGATCTTGATATTTCTGCCTTTGATATTATGGAAGTTTTATCTCATTTGTTCCTATGGTTTTTATCCCAAGCATGTTGGACTAGCCTGGATTTATCTGTTTCCCCCAATCGAGATAAATTTTGGTGCTCTTTGACTCTTGTGGTGAGGGTGCGTTCTGGGGGAACAGATAAATCCAGGCTAGCCCAATATGTTTGAAATGAAGACCATAGGATCAAATGGGATGAAGCATCCATAATATCGAAGGAAGAAATATCTAAATGTATATTAACTCACAAGTATATTCTTAGGTAGCGCCGATGAAGAATCAATAAATATTCGAAACATTGGAAAATGTAATGACGGTTTTTGTTCTCTTTTGCTGTTTCACCGGTCTTCAAGCTGTGATTACCTGTTGTTGATCAATTACAAGGACGATATTTGGATACCACACCGTTATTGATAAATCATATTATATCAAATCAATAGACATAAATAAAACTTCCGAAATCATTTATTCTCCAAAATAATTGGAATTGTACATTCAAGAAAGATGCCGTTTCAAAGATAATTCAATTCTCACGTTTTTAGGACTACCTACGTTTAGAATGTTAAATATTTTTGAAAAAAATCTCCAATATTTTGATGTTTTGGTGTTGAAAATATACAGTTGAAGACGTGGAGTTCCATACCACTTTCCGAGGCATTCCTTAACACTTACTGAAAGAAAGTACTATACACTATACCTGGGACCGTATACTCGACAAGTGATATTTCAAAACGTATACATACATTCAGTGTTCAGAGCACTGAAAGTACTTATACGTTTTGAAAGATCACTTTTCGAGAATACGGTCCCTTGGCATTGAATCGATTTATCTGAAATAAATAAATAAAATTCAAAATCACAAAACTTTGTTTTTTTGTTTATCATTGGAATATTCTTTCAGGTCTTGATTCTTCCTGAATTTGTTACGTTTTTGAATATTTTCTTCTTTCATTTGTATGTATTATATTGATAAAGGAAATCGAGGAAATATGGATTATTCATTTTTCGTATAAACGAACCAAACCAAGTTCACCGTCATAAAGATTATGATATCTGTTTATTTTTATGAATGAATTATTTTGAAATGATGTGGGTCATTTTGTTCGTCATTAGTAGGATTAGATATGAGTAATTCTATTATCATTTTTATGAGCGATATCTGCAAGGATGAAATTTTTTTTTCATCAACCATCCAGGCTTTCACAAATGATTATTATCGTCAAAAACTGGAAAACTTTGCGAAAAGCACTGATAGGGATTTATGAGATCTGGTTTATTATGATGTCATCTTTGACGGTATATGATTACGCGAAATTTCAAACCGATCGTACCTGTAATCACAGAAATATTTTTTTTCCAAACTAAACAGCCAGGGAAAATGTGTTTCCCAAGTTTTCTGAATTGGGCGATTATCGTATAGAAGATGGACATTTAATGATTATATTCTTTGAAGTTGGTTTGTTCACTTATCACTCAAGAAAATAGTTCGAATAATTACATAAAATTTGCTTTATTTTTTAAGTGACAAAAAATGTCTAAACAAATCATTCCAATGAGGATGGATTCCTATTGTGTGGTTTATTTAGACTCGTGGGATAGTTGCCTTAAGAAATAAATTAAAACATATTCAGTCATATCAGTTCCAATCAATATTCACTAATTGGAAGGGGAAATAAATGAATGAATATTCTGAAGAAAATATTTCAATTTTCTGAATGGAGAAATAATCATTAGTACTGAAATTGAACAGGTAGGTTGGTTATTTATTTGCATTTTCCTTTTGTTCCATATCAATCTCAAATTGTACATATTTTCTTGGTTTTACTTTTCTTCTGAAGCCTAAGTTTCAAACGTTGACATCGATTGTAATAATCGCCTTACATCGTGCAGCCATTCCTTACATATATAACATCTAATCTACCTCTAAATTTGTCTTCTTAAAATCCTCGAAACATTTCACACATTCATATGTTCTTTTATTATAGGAATCTGACTCTTCTTCTTCTAAATACGCATATTTCTACATCGAACGTTAGCCATTTTCATTCCATCATCTATCTGGGCAATCTCTTCCTGGGTCTTCCGACACTCATTCTTTGTATAATTTATCTCTCGAAATTTTTACTTTTTCTCTTAATGCATTCGACCTATATGTTTATTTCATTCATCTTTCTTCCCGAACCCACTCATTTATGTTTTCCATTTTACACGCTAGTATGTCGTTAGGATTTGAGTATTGACAATTTCTTTTAATCTCAATTTCTTAACTCTCAGCTTTTGCGTTATTTCATGAAAAGAGTCGTTTTCTCTGAAAAATCATCAGAAACCCAACTCTAGGTACATAGCTTCACCTTTATTTTTCATATCGAGGGATAGATGACTCAAGAGCAAAAAGGAAAACATGAAGCATCCTCTCTTTCTAGATGTCAATTTTATAAAAAAATATTTTCGAAAAATTATAATAGAGATCAAGACAGCTTCCCATCATTATGAATTATTTTGAAATAAACATCATCATTTTGTTTACGGGGTATGAGAGTAGGATAAGATATGAGTAATTCCTTTATCGAAGAATATAGACAAGGATTATATTTTTTTCATCATCCGATCATAGAACGTCTGGATATGGATATGGCGCAGTAACGGTTTTCAAAAATTATTATTATCGTCTAAAACAATTTCTAATGGTAAAAAAAAATGTAAGATATAAGAGATGTTATTTATTATGATCTCATTGTTATCAGTTAGCGAATCTATAGATTGAAGGTTCTTACGATACGTTCCTTCTGAAATTCATTAAATTTGGGTGGGTCACAGTCTATGGTACCTTGGACTTTTACGGAGAACAGATGGTACGGTTTTATTGAAAACTTGGTTTCTTGGGTAGGAACCACTGCTCTATCGATCTAAAATATTTTCATCGCTTCTGTGTTACCGCTTATATCAAAAAGTATTAAGAATATTAAATAAAACACCCTGTATAATATTACTTTTTCGAAAACAGCTAGAGCTAGGGACAAGGAGGTTGATACATAAATAATCGAGAGGCTATGGTTCTATTCGAAATATCGAAATTGTTAGTACTTTTCGAAATAAGCGGCAACACCGCTGCGCTGAAAATTTTTTTGATCAATAGAGCAGTGGTTCCCATCCAAAAAAACCAAATTTTCAACAAAATCGTTCCTTTCGTGCTCCGTAAAAACTCCAGGGTAGGTACCATCAACCGAAGCCCACCCTGTATATCTGATGTGATTTCATTGTTGTTGATTATTTTCCCTAAATAAGAGGTTTTTGAGATATGATCCTCCTGAAATTCGGCGGGAAATTTGAACGTGTATCAAACCTTCCCTTCTATCATCCCTTCCCAGTCTATCCTATTATGTTTTTCTCTATAAGTTTTTTTTATTTTCTATGGTTCTAATTACGTGATCGACACGAATTGGCGCAAAGCTTTAAACTATAATAATATGTTCACACACAAAATCTCAATTCTGTTCAATTTTTCTTTGAATTTTTTCTCGCGCTTTTTCGATGAACTAGTACTCAAAAAGACTTCTAATCATGTTTTTCGGGGACTCACCGCTATTCATTCGAATAAATATACATGACGTTGGGAATTTAAATTCAATGGAATACTGTTTATACAATAAATTCGCAAGAATAAGGTGAGATAATCGATAAGATAAATTTTTTGAGATGATGTTGCCATTGTATGCATTCTGTTGTATTCTGCAACAACATGAAGCGATATTTATAATGCTCTCTAAAATAATATCCAACCAATAATAACTCATGACTGAATGAAATGATTGCATTGTTCAATCTTCTATATTCGACTCATGAGAAATTATTATAGGATCCGACGTTTTCAATCAACGACATTCTTATCTTTAGGGAACAGAGTGAATGATTTTATATCAATGTCGGTAATATCCTATGTTGAATTTAAATCAACGATAGCAAAAATGAACCAAAAATGTACAGGGCGTTTATCAGAAGATCATGAACTTGGACAATTCAAATTCATCAAAACTCAAGATTTTCAAATTAGAACCCATATTTTTCATCATTTCAGTCAATTCTACGTATAAAAAGAGGAAAGGTTACTCCAACATAACCTATACCTACCTAAAATGAATATTTTAAGAGTTATCGGGGAAGAACTTTGAATGAGGAAAAACCGCAATTTCTAACTGTGCGAAGTAGTCTGTGACTTCGAGAAAACACAGAAAAAAATTGATTACAATTCAAGAAATGTCAAATTCAGTTAGAGAAAAATCGAATTTCAGTTTCTTTCTGTGTTTGTACATTTCACAGAAATCACAGATAATTATCAGTAATTGAGAATTTTATTGGATTATGGATTTCTCAACAATCCCAATGAACAATTAATTACAATTCATGAAATGTCAAATTTAGTTATCGAAACATGAATCATCGAATTTTAGTTTCTTTCGGTGTTTTCCTGAGTCACAGACTACTCCACACAGAATTTGCGGTTTTTCCTCGATAGCTTTCAGAGTATTAATTTCATGTATAGGGTTTGTTTGAGTATGCCTCCCCTCTTTTTATACTTAGAATCGACTGAAATAATGAAAAATATAGATTTCTTTTTTGAAAATCTTGAATTTTGATGAATTTGAGTTGTGCAAGTTCATGAGCTTCTGATAAACACCCTGTATATTATGGTCCAAACCGCAAACAGTCTTATAGAACTACGTATTTGCGTTATCGAAAATGAAAAAGGCTTTTCCGAAGAAAACCTCTTCTGTAGAAATATTCGAAAAATTGTGAGACCTCGTCGCCACCATTTTTTTCATAAGAATACCTACCATTTACTCATGAACAGTTGAGTTTATACCCAAAGTATGGCGTATGAAATTGCCATCAAAAAAGCTATCTAATGACGTGATAATAGAGTGTGTGTACCATTTGAAACTAGGAAGTAGTAGTCTGTTTCCGGTATAACCATAGAAGTTGTAGAGATTTGAAAATATTTTAGGAAGAAAAATCATTGTTTGAAACCCCAACATGCAAATTTTCAGCACAAACTTATTATTAGTTTTCCATAAACGTTCAATAGGCCATCGCGGTGAATTACCCTGTATATTTAGGCACTGCATATTCCATAAAACTTAGATTGACAGATAACCTGTTCATTCAGGTTTGAAATTAATAGCGTAACAAGAGTTATTTATAAGAATATTTCACCACAGAAATAGTGTATAGGTGTATAGGTTATCGGTTTATTGTTTCACACATTTTTATGCCTTCAACAAATATTGTCTATCAGTTAGATAGATAGATAGACAAATACCTTCATTTCAAATGATATTCTTCACATAAGAAAAACACAAAATGAAACAGTGTCTTCAACAAATACAATATGAATAGGTAAATACAATCAAGATTTATCAAAATAATCTTCCAAATATCTATATTAACTCTATTAGCTCTAATAACAATTTCTTTCTTCTTTCAGTTCATAATTCCGGAGTCCGATGCTCATTAGGAGCCTTTCGTACTAGTCCATCAGAAAGTTTATATGTAGAGTCTGGGCTAATGTCCTTACACTCAGCTATGCCACAAAAACCTTGAAACAACGGAAATAGAGGATACAAGGCCAAATATGACAGATTACACGATATAAAGACAGCATACCAAATAGAACATCTAGAAGAAGATGAGATTACCCTGATAAATGACCCACCTTGGAGACCAAATTATTGGCAGAGCGTGTAAGACCTGCAAAAGAAGAAAAAAAAGTTGAAACGAAAATATTAAGAAGATTCACGGGGAATGGCAGAAAGAATGGGAAAATTAAGACATATTCCTGAGGTATATAGCAAACAACACTTATGGATTCACACATGGAAGAAATGAGCAGAAGAGACGAGGTTAAAATAAAGAGACTGCGCATTGGACATACAATTTTCTCCTCTGGTCATATACTGCAGGCAATAGAACGACCAGATTGTCCATGGTGTGGAGAGGAGAGTTTATCTGTGAGACTGAGACATATATTTCAATGCAGGAACCTCGAAGAAGAGAGAACAAGAATTAACAAACAATACGGACATGAAGGGAATATTAAATGGCAATACCGCCACATCTTAACAACCTTCTAGAGTTTTTAAAAAACCGCGAGCCTTTATAATCGGATATGATTCATGATTATTGAGACATACGATGCTGATAGCCATAGATGCTGATGCACCGAGGAGGGTTTTTAGTGGGTATGCCTGGATGGTGAGACCCACACTACCACCACCGGTGGTGTCCTTAAGGGTGTTCAATACCTTGTTCATACCACTGCTATTTCAGTGCTAATTTCAGTGCATTCCAATTCCAAAGTACAGGTCGGATTCATTTCATTTTTTGAGTGAACAATGACGTGATATAGTGAGCTTGAAGATCCCGTCTCGATTTCCAAAAAAAAATCGATAGTATTCCGCAAATCGAACTTTGAAATTGAACACTTTCTTTAAATGACTATTCAGCTTCAGAGAGACTTCTCATTTCAAGTAACTCATCCACAAATGTTCAGTGATATTATGTGTTTTGAATTGGTGCAAATATTTTTTTAAAATTGCTTGATTTGCTCTAATTGTAGATGTTTTTCATATGGAATTATGCTTTTTGGAACGCCTCCCAAAGGTTTACGCCTTTTTGCAACATGAACGCCAATAGAATCTTGGACTGTATTTTATGGCTCGAAATGAATGACACTTTTATGATTTACGAGGGTAGAGTTTCTCTGATTGGCTAAAATTGTGTACATTACTAGTTTATGACAATATTGCACTGAAGAATAGGGAAAGGTAGAAAACTTGTTATGAAATCATTGTTAGAATTAGAAACGATACTGTTCCTAAAATATATATGCTAGCTGATTTTATTCGTAATGATGTCTGGAGAAGTACATTTTGAGCGCTTAGTATCATAAAGAAAATTTCAAAAGTCATAAAGAAATTAAGATGAAAAAAAGGTATCTGGATTTTTGCCGAAATATGGAAAATTATTAATATTTCAGAAATCTGACAAAAAATTCTCAAAAAAAAAAAATTTCTTTTGAAAAACTCCCTATTCCCGAAACTCTATCTACAATATTTACCATTTAAATTTAACCCTGAAAATAGGCAATTCTTGATTAAGAAAATTTTCTCGTACTTCCTTCATTAATATCAACTTGAAAAAATTTATAGTAAAAATTTTTCGCTTCGTGAAGCCATTCTTGTATACATACCTCCTTGAAAATTTCATGTCATAAAAGTTTAAGAAATTGCAATATTTTTTTTAAATAATCTTTTTCGTTAACTCAACTCTCTTGATTTATTGCCCTAGAGAAAGAGAACAATATACATCTCTTTCAACTCGAAGTGTTGAACGTTAAATCGTTATTCCAAATTTGAATTTAAAGCAAAGAGTTGTGAAAAATATTGAGAATTTTTCTACCTGAAGTAAAAGAAATATTACCAATTCAAAAGATGATTGAATCGAATATTACTTATCTTCACCTATAGCCAATAAGAGTATTGCTGATTCCTATAAGCAATTATTTATATGTATATTATATTTCCTTGAGATATTAACGAGTCCAACTCATTGTTACATTAAATCCTGTTCTGTCCCCACAATGTCAGAAAGAAGTATGGTCTAAAATTTCTCAATTTTCCTGATTCACATGGTAGAAGTTCATCCAAATATATGCCATATTTTATTCCATCATTTTTCTCCGATTGACAACAAATTTCAATTTTGCAGACACATATCAATCAGTAAAGTATTACTTTTCCTGCCTACGCAGCAAAGTAAGTACTTTGATGCTTAGGCATCATCAGAAATGATTAATGGGAAAAAAAAATTTCAAACTACAATTATTATGGACATATACATTTCCATGACAACCAACCATACGAACAATTGCAATTTGTATGAAATTTCATTTCAATTTATCACTACAAAAAAAATTAAAAGATCAATACTTATACATGGCCGAGCGAGTTTATCCCATTTGAAAAAATTATTAAATATTGAACTTAGATGAGCTGAATATATCTGTAAAAACCCCAAGTGTTCCGATAGACAGAACAAAATACAATCTTTTTTTTCTATTCTTTTACTCTTTTCTCATTGCCTTCACTAATTTTTTTACGTGTCAAATGTCAAATAATCATTTTGAATTTCAGTAGAATATCAGAAATTCTCATCCAAATAAACAAACCGACAACAATAACCTAATAAATCACATGTCTTATATTCCTATACCCACTTTTGTGGTCTCCAAAGGCGCATAAAATGAGAACTCAAAAGCTTCTCGAATTTTTCATTCTAGAAATCTCAATATGCACTATTTATGATTTTCTCTGTGAAATCATACACTCAGAGATAATCATATATTTTTTTCTATTATCCATATTCGATATACGTCCATGACAGTCAGGGCCCCCGCAAGGGACATCAACGCCCGCGTGCAGAACATATTTTGGCGCCCCTTAAAGGGGGGAGGTGGAGAAAAGCACTGCTGGATAATCGGAATTTTTTTTTTTAAGTTTTATTGAGAATCTAGAGTAGAATGGTTGAAAATCTATCAGCAACCTTCATTGCCTTAAGAACTTTATGGTGTTAGTTGTAACATAATACATTCCAAATGTCATTCAAAATTCAAGCTGTATTCTTCTATAAATTATTCATAAATGCATACACATTTAATTAGGATCAATCCAGAAATTGAATGGATGTTTTTCTAGATTTGGCTGCTGCAAATTCTTTTTTATTATCAATCAATCAATTTTATCGAGTATCTCTTACTCTATATCTAAGATTGCCAATCCAGAAAATCTATCTTATGACATGGTAGCCTTCAAATAGTTTTTAATTATTTTGAATTCAGTGAATGATCTCTCACCAGAAGCAACAGAAACAGGTAAAGTGAGAAGGATTCTTGAGGCAATACTAAGATTCGGTAGAGAAGAAGTTAGATTATTTTCAAAAATATATTGTAGAATTTCAAGAGGATTTTAGCTTCAGATAATGAAAAAATCTAAGGGCAAACCTACTATTTAAGGAACTTAGTGTTTGATCAATTATTTTCAAAAAGAAAATTTATTTTTAAAGCGATTTTTGGATCTTGAGGTGCTTCATCTGTCTGTTCATAATCGAAGAATTTTGGTTTATACTTTCGTCTTATAGTATATAATGGAGAAAAACCTTGATCTATCTCAAGAGCAGCCGCAAGTTTTCCAGCTTCCGCAAGTTTTTCCTCGAGAACATTATCATCCCTATAATTTTTGAAATGATCAACTAAATTCTTCAAATAGTTTTGGCACACTTTAATGTCAATCGCTACACTTTGCATCATTTTGCTAACAATATTAATCTGGAATGAAACATCATAAAAAATTATTATACTTCAAATAAATTTAAAAGAATGAATATTTAATAAAAGAGAACTTGCTTTATGTCTAGTTTCTATGTTAAAAGTATCATTTTCTGCTATTTCTAAAAGGCTATCACATATTTGAAATAAATGAAACTTTAGCATCAATTCTACTTGACCATCTAGTATCATTTAAGGGTTTTAGATGTAACTGAGGACCATGCTTTTTTATAACATTCCAATCTTTTTGTGGATGAAGAGAAATATATATATAAAGTTCTTGTACAATATCGAAAGAGTCCACTGTTTCATTTGAAACCTTAGCAGCATCATTTTCAGTTAAATTTAAGCTGTGTGCAGCACATGGCGCAAAAAATGCCTTAGGATTAGCATCGAGTATTTCTATTGCGACGTTCGGAAACTTGTATAAGTTGCAAGAAAGAAGTTTGGAAAAAAAATTGTTGATAAAATTTGAAAGAATCTTTTTCGAAAACCTTTGGTCTATAAGAGGTTTTGGCGCCCTTTTAGAGTGGCGCCCGCGTGCGGTGCACGCGTTGCACGCGCGGTTGCGGGGGCCCTGATGACAGTGGTTCATTGTCATTTCTGTATTCACAATATTTACAGTAATTATCTTATTTAGTAATATATAACTAAACAAATATAACAAATTTTCCTTCTTTTGAAGAAGTTTTCCAAAGAATTTTGCTTACTCATAATAAGATTGTGATATATAAGGTTGTTACATATAATGGATATTCCTTCTGGGGGGTATATATCCACCTTATCCCCCCCCCCCTAGGATACGCCACTGTATCTTAACTGAACTGAATTTCTAAAGTTTACAGAAACACAAATTTACTCTTTGCTGGGCTTCATCGAGAGTTGAGATTTTATTAGGGGCAATAAATACCAAACAGGCGGTTCTTCAACTTGAATGGGTGTGCCAGGTACAAATCTACCAAAAATTTTCGGGTAGCTCCATCTAGCGGAATTGCAGTTTCAGCGCAAAGTAGTCTACAACCTTAACGGATTTCCACTCCTCACGAAAAAAAAAAACAATTTCTTGGTTCTAGTATTGAATTGACCTAGAGATTATTTGGTAAATTATTGAAGATTTTGATACTCATAAGAGATGGATTTTTTCCAGAAAGAGATAATTGATGATATGGGAAGTTGATATTTGATGTTCTCCACAGTTCTCGTAGTGTGTTATTTATTAGAAATTCAGTTTTATTTTTGTATAAATACATTAGGCATTCATGTAAGTACAAGCCGTAAACCGTCAAAAAACCTTGCTATCTAAATTTTCCTCTGCATGATTTGCTGTAGCTCATGTTCAGGAGTAATTTAAATTGTACCTAATAGTATAATCTTTATAGTAGGTGATTTTAATATTAAAATGAAAGATGAAAACAATATTAAAAATAGTGTGTTTTCGTATTAGTAATAGAGTCGAAACTTGGATTGTTCGGAAACGATTCATTAATAAGAGCAATAAAACAATTTTCATGCATAAGCTCGAAGAACAAACTTGGGATAATGTTTATCTCATTGCTGAGCATGATGTAAATGAACAATGGCATGTTTTTATTAATCAATTTTTGAATTTATTCAATGAATGTTTTCCATTAACACCAGTGTATAAAAATCGTAAAATTATTAAGAAAAATGATAATATAGGAAGTATGAAGCAACAATTAGATACTCTGATGGTATTATCTGGATTTGATGTTTCATATAAAATACGATGTAATCAATGTAAAAGAGAGTATGATGAATTGTTGAAGTTAGAAAAACGCAAATCATATGATGAAAAAATCGGAAAACCTGACTGCAAAATAAAATCTATGTGGGCTATTTGTAAATAAATAACTGGAAAGAACATAACGCATGAACAGACTTTTTGTGAAGATCCATTAAAGTTAGCTAATGACTTCAATAAATACCTAGTGAAAGTTATTCAGAATATTCAATTAGGTCGGGAAGACCCCCATTTTTTTAATATTATCCCAGAAAAAAGGGTGATCCAAATGATCTTGACAACTATAGACCATTAAGTTTATTACCCGCTTTTTCCAGAATTTTTGAATTGGTGATGTGTTCAAGACTGCTCAATTTTATGAATAAGTGTAATCATTTTTCCCAATGTCAGCATGGATATTTGCGAGGAAGATCGACTGATACTGCTTTTTATCAGTTCATAAATGCAATTATAGATCATTTAGAAAACATAAATTTAGCTTTGGGTCTTTTTATAGATCTGAAAAAAACTTATGATTGTGTGGATCATGATATTTTACTGCAGAAACTGGATAGGTATGGTGTTAGGGGTAGGGCTAATGATTGGATACGGTCGTCCCTCTCAGATAGGTGTCAACAGATTGTTGTTGATAATAATGTTAAATCTGAAGTTTTTTGATGTGACTAATAGCTCAGGGTAGTCTTGCAGGACCTATTCTGTTTATAATCTACATAAATGATTTGCCATTGTCATTTAATAAATATCTCATCACTAATTACGTTGATGACACCAACATTTTATTACATGGAAATAGTTCCAATTAAATAATTGAACAAACAAAGAATTGCTACAATGAGGTGGATAGTTGGTTTTCTATGAATAGGCTAGTGATAAATACTTCAAAAACAAGTTTGGTGTTCTTTCGTACCAAACAATCACAAACATCTACACCAAGCAGTATTACTCATGAAAATAATATAATAGAACCTGTATCAAGCACAAAATTCCTTGGCATAAAAATAGAAGCATTTCTGGATTGGGAGATACATATAAATAAACTTTGTTTAAGATTAGCCTGTGTTGGTTATGATATATGAATGAGGGTACTTTGAAAATTTTATATCATGCGAATTGTGAATCGACCATTAGATTTGGTATCATTTTCTGGGGTGGCAACTCAAGAGTCCAGTCAATATTCATAGTCCAAAAAAAAATTATAAAAAATATATGCAAAATGAAGTACAGGGATTCATGCAGAGGAAAATTCAGAAATATGAATATAATGTCGGTATATGCTTTGTATATTTATGAATGTTTGTTGTTTGTTTTTAAAAATAGAGATAAGTTTGATATGGGAGTTAGTCATAATTATAACACAAGAACTCAAGATTTATTGGATCCTTATCATAGATTAACCTCGAGTAAAAAGGTCCTTATTATATTTGTATTAAAATAGTCAATAGAATACCTTATTATATTAAATGCTGTAATAGTTTATATAGATTTAAGAAAATTGTTAAGAGGATGTTAATTCATTTGGAACCTTACAAATATTACCTAAATTATTCTGACTCAAAAAGATTCAAAATAATAACCAAGAAGTTCTTGCTTCAAGACCAGGAATACTTCAACGATTTGTTCTGGTTTTGGAGACCATTTATTGTGTTCATGTATAGTTGTCCTGCTTGCTCACCATGCTCTTATCTCTCTGATCGGTGTTTTTTTTTTTGATTTTGGGTACTGATTTTTGGGGAATTTGGATCGGCACACAAGATATTTATCTTAGGCTGACTGAATTCCTTCAATATAACTGAGCGGTATTATTAGTTATTTATTTAAGAATTTCGATTACTATATTAAGACTGCCTGTAATTAAAAATGTTCGAGTTATGTAACTTGTTAACAATAAAATTTTATTTGACTTGATTTGATTTGAAATCTAAAAAAAATTATAATAATAAGACAATTCATTTATGAAAAATGGATGCATAAAATTTAAGATGATGGTATGGAAAAATTTTCACTTCAATACCTCTGATAGTTTTTAAAATCTAGTCACGTACCTAACGACTCGAGTTTCAAATGTCCCTGGAAAAAATTTCAGAGTTCAGAAGGCTCTTCCTTGAACAACTTTAAAGGTTTATTATTGAAAAGAATAGGTATTTGAAATTTTTAGGGACGATTGCACATTTCACGTAGCTACACCTTTGAACCTTCAAAATCGTTGAGGTAGGACTTCTTATTCAACTCCATATCATTCGATCACATGTATTCAATTCGAATTTCTAGTATTCTGAGAAAATGCACCTAGCTATAATTTTCAATAATGAATGGATTACACCCTATTGTTTCATGGTTTTATCTTTCTCTTGGAAACCTATAAGCTTATCAGATAATATTCATCATATAATATGGATCAATTCAAGCTCCGTCACAGTCATATTTCTGGATCAATTTGTTTCAAAATAGAAATTTGACGGTGTGCAGAATGAAGTGTACGCTTATATTATTATTAGTGACCTTTTGTGTGGGACTAGGTATGTCTACTGAAATTTTTTGGTTCATTTTCTTTCCAATGAATAAGGGATTTTTCAATTCAATTAAGTCATTATCGAAATTAATTTTTTCATCCAATTTTGCTAACATTTTTGATAATATCTTTGTAGAAAAAGTTGCGAATTTTTCACTATGATTTTTTTTTTGTTCTCTTACAACCTACATGAACAATCTACGATGATGATATGCTTATACCTATATGTGTATGAATGGAAAAAATTGTCAAATATGAATTTTTCACAATTTTATCTATTGATTTTCTTGCTTTCAAAGTTCGTTTATCCGAGGTTCGAACAATCATTTTTGTGCCAAATTTCATGCGGACGGACAGATAATATATACGATTTTTGGATTCTATACATCTCAAACCGTTATCTGTGAAAACTTTTCACCTCAAACGATTCAAAAAATTAATATAACGTTTCAAAAAGTTAGAAATTTCACATAATAGTTTGTTATTTCCTCCTTGCTCATTGAATATCCAAAATAATTGGAAATTCCTTTCTACTAATCACAATGCTTCCTCAAACCTCGTTGAACAGTCGAAAACATTCAATAAAAAAATATAAGAGATGTCCACAGTTAGTGGTCAAAAAGTCACTACTGTATTGGTTGATAAAAAATAAATGGAAAAATAAAAAAAAAATTTCGAAAAATGAGACAGAGCAACCGTCCTTCTAGGGTCCGACCATAAAGATGGATTTCATTTATTTTTCACTAAGTAATTTGGAGTGTTGTGTCTCAAACGAAAAATTTAGGAATTAATCTCGAAAACATTTTTTCGTAACCAAAATTTTCGAATTTTGGAGGAAAAATTAAACAAAAAATGGCTGCAATATCAAATTAATGTTGTTGAAAATCACAATCCCTTTTTTATAACTATGTGTAAAAAAAATAATACGAATTTCTTTTTTTTCCGAAAACGGTAACAACTTCATATAGTTATTTTCTTACATTGTTTCGAACTCGTATATTAATTTCAACATGATTATAATAATAATATGAACGCTGCAATAATCTACATATATCGATTTTGGCATCAAATATGCCAACAATAGATTATCAGTTATTTTGGACACTCGTTTACCTAATATTGCACCAGTTGAAATATTCATAACATTTTTGAGCTATCGGTTCCGGAGCATAAATGCGCTGTATCATATATTTCGTCCGGATGAATTCAAAATTACGAAATTATACATTAAATGTCACATTCAGATGAAAAATAATAATTTCAAGATTCTTATAAAATTTCATTCTGCTCGCGTCTCCAGAACCAGAGAAAATTCAATAAGGATAAGTACTGAATATTTCTGTGACAACAGAACAGTCCGAATTGATATTTTAGGTATATACATACTTAAAAATAATAATTTCAACCTTCTCAAAAAAACTCAGAATCATATCGATTTTGCAATAAGAATCATACATAATTCAAGCAGATTATTGAAAAAAGAAACATAATATTCAAGTTATAAAAAATTCAACCAAGTTTGAAGTAGGTGTGCTGATGTATACTTTATAACAATTTCAAACCTGTTAAGAAATCAGCCGAATTGATTTTCTTGCAAAATTTGAACTCACTGGGATCGTTTATCAATGAAATATTCGACACGAAATCTTGCCCGAAGCTTCAAATGCTTATTCTCAACCCATTTGTAATTTAGTATTTCTTTTCCAATATTCTTCATGGATTTTCTATGACCCTGAACTATATCAGAGCTGATCACTAGATCAGCTTGAAATTTTGTGAGCAATAAGGAATTGTTATTTCATATAATAATATATCATTTCAACTTTGTCGGTTTAGCGGTGTCGAAAATATTGGGTAATTTTTTCTCGATATTGTATCTCAATTTACTAAGATTCTGGTCAAGCGATTGACATAAAATTCTGCACTAAGTTTCGCATTATAATTAAAATTTGAAATCGAATTCTGCAGATTCGATCGAGATGAAAATTTACATTTGGTGAAACGACAATACAAAGTTTTGTGTAGAATTTCAGGCTGATCGCTTGACTGGAATCGTTGAGTCCATTCCTTGCTAGAAATATTAAAATTGTGACGAAATGAAGCAAGCGCTCAAAATGTAAGTCATACTGTTTTTAGACCTGTGAGTTTTCATTCATTTTCGTCAAGTGTAGAGAATCACAAAAAAAAAATCACCAATATTTAATTCCATTATTATTTACTTAGTCCACTAATGTCAATTAAATTAATTTGGAATTGAATATTCGACAAAAGTCTTATATTTATATTGGTGATTTATTTAATAGGAAATACTTTGGAATGCTTCGACTCGAAGGAAAACAAAAATGTTGAGTGTACAAAAGAGAACAGCAGTCTCGATGATCTAGGAATTAAAGATGCAGACCTCAGTGATGATGATTTCATTTGTGTAACAGGAGAAATAGAGGGTGAGAAAACTTTGCTTTATGTTGATGTAATTAAGAATTTTCTAGTGTATTGTTTGGCGCTTATTTAAAATAACTTGTCAATTGGTTCATTTCCTCGATTGGAAATTGAAGTCTAATTACTTTGGTGCAAATTGTTGTTACATTATTTTGTATTATTCATTATTTTCATTTTCACATTGCACAAAATGAAAAACAATAATGAAGGGTGTCCCAAGTTCAAATGCCTACGAATTCTGTAGTATGGTACCACAAGGTACGAATTTGATTGAAATGAGACTTCCTGACTCAAAAATATGGAAGTCTACACAATTCTGTTCTTTGTTTAATAATTTAACCTTACCTTTATAATGTCATTATTAATCAAAAGTCAATAGAAACGTAGCGTTAATACAGAAGGATGATGTGAAAATAAAAGTTGGTTGTGTTTGTTTTGATTACAGCATACCTAACCCATACTGTATTCAAGCGGAAATTGTTCTTTTTTTTCCGATTTAACTTTTTGAATTGATTGTTAAGGATTAAGAACTTCAGGTTCTCTGCCCAGAAGCTTGGAAGGAGATTCAACCAATTTATTCGAATTTGTTTATCTGTAAACACCACCGAAATTCACAAAATAAGCCCTGCAAATGACATGAATATGTAAGCCGTCGGAACTGATCAAGATTTTTTGACAAAAGACAAATGAATTCGTTGTTTTTTCTGTGATTGCTGAACGGATATGTGAAATGTTGCGGGGCTCTCAGGCATTTTTTTTAAAATAGTCTTTTTCGCGTCACTGAAACTTGTGCTGGCCACATAAAGTCTAAAATCAACATCAATTTTTTAATTTTATACAATTTATTGTGCTCTCGAGTGCACGTAGTATCATATGCAATTCGTATACGGTGCTGAAAATCGATATTTTGGTATTTAAAATCAATCGTTCTGAAACAAATAGTGGAAGTTCAAAGCCCTGCCTCTGCAAATCTTTGTCTCCGTCGTACGTGTATCCTCTACCATCGCAGCGTTGTTGGAAAGGGAATTTATATTCTCACGCATCATACTGTCTTTTTTAAACTAATGGGATATTGGTCTTGATATTGTATAATATAAATGCCGTTGCCATAGATTGAATCACGTTAGTTAAATATACAAATACCAAAAACTTTATTATATTATATTTCGAAACAATTTTCTGATCGAGACTGGGAATTATCAATCGATCATTCATGAATATACCATCATTATATTCTTATTACTAGAATGAATGCAATCAGTTTTATTGATATTAAGTACTGAGCCATGCTTGTAACACCAATTCCAAAGATTGAGAATAAACGCTTTACAAATTTCAGTGAGTTCCAGAAGGTTCTATACTGTGACCACCACTGATTTGTCATCGGTAAAAATAATAACCAATTACGAAATTGAAAATGTAAACAGGTGAATAATCAATTAAAAGGAGAAACAATAACGGACCAAGAATTTTGCCCTGTGGCACTACCAACCCCACACTATATCAGTATATCGAACATAAACACCGTGAAATCCAATTATATAATTTGTTCTCTTTGAAATTCCGGAGAGCAACTAAAAGACCAGCAAAATCAAGTCTCTTGTCCAGGTTCTCATACACATATTCAGTAGATGAAAACGCAGCAGTTTCAGTAGATCTAAACTCCTCTCTAAAACGATGTTGACAGTTACTAATCATACGATCAAACATAAGATTCTCAAACCCTTTTGAGAAAACACTAAGGAGTGAAATGGAACTATAATTCACAACGTTGCTTGGATCATTTTTGTGCAGAACGGGTATGTTGCGTCAAGTGAATTTCACTCAAACTTTACGGGCAGTTTAAGTTACTTAACAAAGGAACAAAGACGTGGACCAATCAGGGACCTGGATTGCGCTTTGGTGTGCAGAATCCAAGGCGACGATTAACATCCCCAGGAAATCGGGGTACCGCCAGTACGCTCGTAGCTGTAACCTTGTAATAGTTATTTATAATACAAGTGCAGAAGGCATTGATATTCTTCCACGAGTTCAAAATTCAAAAACGAGCCACGAAGTGGCGAGTTTTTGAATGAACGAGTGGTAGAATGAGCCTTCTGTACGAGTATTATACATTATTTTCTCTAATTCATTGCATTTTTATTGAAATTAATGAAATATTTCCATGAATATCATTTAGTGATTTTTGCATTGAAAAATGTTGGTTGGCAGAACTGATTTCTTTAAGGCAAATTGATGAATTGACAGATCAAGCCGTGGCGGAAAGTTCGGAGTACCAACATATAATAATAAAATATAACCATGAAAACTGTGCGTTTCTGACATATTCTCGCACGATTTTGTTCTACAAGATGTGGAAGAATGAACGGAATAACCACAGAATTAGAGAAACATATAACTTGTACAGCCAAATTCAATATATTAGTTAAGAAATCCGGTGTTTCATTATCCCAATTTAATAGAATTAGAGTTGATCGATTCAACCGAAAACATTTCTCGACCTAAACGCGTCTTTCTGATTATTAAACTGCCCGTAAAGTTTGCGTGAAAATTCACTTGACGCAACAGGGTAAAACCAAAGAAAAGTTTAATGGAGTGAGAAAGTTATTGAAAGTAGCTTCTATATGCCGCCAGAAATATAATCAATTCCTGTACTTTTTAAGTTTTAAAGATTTAACAATTCGAATAACTTCTGCTCTCAGTACTGAATAGAAAAAAGTGTTGCCAGATGAAGAAAACGTGCAACAAGTCTGAAACATAGAATAACCGAAATTATTCAATACATTTATATCAGCTATTGAACTAAAATAATTTGCAACCATGTTAGCAACAAGAGGTTCAGTATAGAATTCACCATATTTATCAAGCAAATACTTTCATTTGAGCCTACCTTTCCAAACAATTCTTCATTCACATGATTTCTATTCGTAGAAGTATTGATAGTATTTTGATAGAATTCATATTTGATTTTCCCAGTTATTTTCTAAAATTAGCCTTGGCTTGTTTGTATATTTCAAATGATTCCTGTGATCTTCAATTCTTGTGTATCCAATTTAAGCTTCTCAAGTTAATGCACATATTCTCAATTTCATCATTTGTCAAATATTCATTTGACAAATTTTGATAACTTCAAGGGGCAACTTGAATCTGAATATTTGAAAAACTCAAAAAAGCTCTGAAGCATTTATAAATCCTGAAGTAAAACAAACATTTTTAAATGAATCAGAATCAGTGAATAATGCTTATTCATTCAATGAATGAGGATATATATTTCTAACAAATATTCTTGTATGTACTGATTTATTCTTGGTCACAGTTGATATTCTGATAATATAACTCCCGGTCATCACCTCCCCAATGGGCACACGTACGATGATTCAAAGTTTATTCAAAAATAACTCAAAGAATGGCATTCTGAATTATCGCAGCCATTCAATTGAAAACAGATTACTTAGCTTGCCAGGTGGTTCTTAAAATTTGAAACTTTGTGGTACTCAGAATAAGTGAGATAGGCCAAACATATGTTATATATTCGGAGTCAGGGGAAAAAGAGCTAGTCAAATATAGAAAAATATACAGAGTGTTCCATTTGAAAAAATGAAGATCTGAAGTGGCGATCCAAAAATTTTACTTCACGATAGATTGGTGGTGTAGGATCAGAGATCATTTTTCTGTTTCTCTGATCCTACACCACCAATCTAAATATATACAGAGTGAGCAACATATTGATAGCAACTTCATTTTTTCATTTCACGATAGATTGGTGGTGTAGTATCAGAGATCATTTTTCTGTTTCTCTGATACTACACCACCAATCTATCGTGAAATGAAAAAATGAAGTTGCTATCAATATGTTGCCCACTCTGTATATATTTCGTTTTGTGAAATCATTTTAAAAAACACTAGTCGATTTCGTGAAATTTTTGCAGAAAATATTTTTTTGTACCACTTCTAGTAACAAGGTTGAGTGGGGGGTCAAATTATGGTGAAAAACCCGGTACCTCTGCCCATTGGTTTGTGATCCCCTTAGCAACCTTCAAAAGTTCAAGTATTACAAGAGCTTGAAGTAGCATTGGTAAGAATGTGTTAATTATAACTGCAATAAATCATCAATGAATTGCTCTCGTGGATAATTCGTCAGGAAATAATCAATATTGAGATCACCGCACAAAATATGATGTCAGCTAACTTGAAACAATGCTGTAAGACGTATGACAGTATGTTAAAGAAAAGTTCGAAGTCACTATCTGGTACTCTATAAGCACAAATAAAGCAATATTCCGTACTATGAAAATTCACTTTCGCACCACAGAATTCAATTTACTTTCAATGGGCATATTTGAGATGTCAACATCACTCATTAGCAAGTTAGCTTGTGAACAGAACAGTACCCCTATGGGCATATAAAGGGTGTTTTTTTTTCGAGGTATATAAGTTGGCATTACTGTTCAAGATGGCGATCGATTCAACAGCTGTCAAGTGATTTATTCTCAGTATGGTTTGGCAATTCATCATGAATAGACTCACGCCTGAACGAGCACAGGAATTGGATCTGTGTCCATCCACTTTATGGAAGATTTTGCGGGAGGATCTTGGTTTGCGTGCTTACAAAATCCAACTCGTGCAAGAATTGAAGCCAACCGATCATCAAGTAAGGCGCAGATTCGTTGAATGGGCCCAAAATGATATTGTCGTTGTTCCCGATTTTCGTAAGCGAATTTTGTTTAGCGATGAAGCGCATTTATGGTTGAATGGCTACGTCAACAAACAAAACTGCCGCATTTGGAGTGAAGCTAATCCTCAAGTGTATGTCGAAACACCGTTACATCCAGAAACACTGACTGTTTGGTGCGCTTTATGGGCTGGTGGAATCATTAGTCCGTACTTCTTCAAAAAAGATGATGGCCAGAATGTTACAGCCAATGGTGATCGGTATAGAGCCATGATTACTAACTTTTTCATTCCTGAATTGAACAACCATGAATGATGTCCAGGAGCTGTGGTTCCAACAAGACGGCGCAACATGTCACACAGTTCGTACCACAATCGATTTATTGACCGCCTTATTTCACGTTTTGAACCTGTGAATTGGCCTCCAAGATCTTGTGATTCAACACCGCTAGACTACTTTCTGTGGGGCTATGTAAAGTCATTGGTCTATGCGGATAAGCCACAAACCCTTGACCATTTGGAAGACAACATTCGCTGTGTTATTGCCGATATACGGCCACAAATGTTGGAAAAAAGTCATCGATGATTAGATTGGAAAAATGTAGATTGGACTACAATCGAGCCAGCCGTGGCTGTCATATGCCAGAAATCATATTTAAAATGTAATGCCACAAGATTATCTTGCGGATAAATAAAAATTATGTCAATCGAATAATCCATCGTGGTTTTATTGCAATTCAAAGTTCTATAGCTCTAAAAAAAACACCCTTTATTAACATGAAGGGCCGTTCATTTTTCAAATTCATGAACCGTAGGAGAATTACCACAATTTCCAACAACCAAGGCAAACGAGCCTTCGAAGGAGGAACGGCCTCCCACTCATTTATTTTCGATCCATCCATCATATTATTGATTGGACTTCCATACGAATACTGAGCATTCGCAACAGCAAAATTTAAGTCATCAAAGAGATATCTCAAGAGAAATTTTTCTCACGCTGACTTTGGGGACACCTCTATTCGGAGATTTTAATAGAGGTTTCGAGATCCCTTCAGATTCGAATTGATCTCTTGTCTACACTAGTATTATCATTCGATATACAGGGTGTTCTGATTTGTTTCCGACAAACTGAAATGGGTGATAGATCACATCATTTAAGCAAAAAAGTTCCTATGAACATGGGTCCGGAAATGCTTCGTTTCCGAGATACAGGGTGTTAAAGTTGAAAAAATAATTCGCGTTTTCTTAAATATCTTTCGACTGATTCCAAATAATTGCATGAAAGTTGGTACCTACATAGGGTTTTTTGAAGTGAGAAATTCAAATTTGTGGTCGATTTGGTTGTATTTTCTAGAGGGCGCCACTGGCAATCATTTCGTCCCCTTTAAACCGTAGCAACTATTCTGTGTTAGCCTGTACGTCATTCTGGACTGAAAAAATCGATTTCCCTGACTTTTCTAGTTGAAAAAGGTATAACTCATTTAAGTTGCTAGAGGCAACCGTTTCAGAGAAAAACGCATTTAAAGCCAAATCCATATTTTTGTAATCTCTTAAACATGTAGAAACAAATTTGTAATAATTTTAAATTAAATATTTTTTAGAAGTAACAATTTAGAACAAAACAAAATAACATAATAATTTTTAAAGAAGGTGTTCAAAATGTCCACCGTTCTGTTGATTGATTGTTTTACATTCAACAATTGTTGCGGCAATAGATTTGAAATGGCTCTACACAATGACAGATTTAAAGTGTGTTAGGTTCAGATGTCATTAATTATAATTATAGTTAACTAAGTTAATAGCTTATCAACAAATACAGGAAAATGGTATTGGTTACCAAAGGCCCGAACGAAGCATACAAAGAACAAATCATCAACAGAGAAATAGGATTTTACAGACCTTCGAAGAAAATAAAAACTCAGTATTCGTAAAGCATCCCAACAACGCAATATTTCAGGAAACAGAATATTCAGAACACTTAAAAACAACAATTACATAGCATACCACTTCTACTTATTAGTGGGCAATAGAAAATCCGCATGCATTTCGCCTTAGAAATTTTCAAAATGAATTTAAATTTAATATTTGAAAAGGAATAATTTCATGAAAGGATTTCGAAGCAGTCAAAACATATTAAAGAAAACGCGAATTATTTTTTCATTTTTAACACCCTGTATCTCGGAAACGAAGCATTTCCGGACCCATGTTCATAGGAACTTTTTTGCTTAAAATGATGTGATCTATCACCCATTTCAGTTTGTCGGAAACAAATCAGAACACCCTGTATCTCATCGAATACCTACATATTTTATAATCTTTCATTGAAATTTCATTTTCCAGCGCTGAAATTTTGCATTTGAATAACACCGTGTTTTCTATTTGAATACGATTTTTATATTCAAGTTCATAAATTACAAAAAATATCATTCTGAGAAAAAATTTCTGTGATGTCGGTGTTTGAACCACAACTATCACTCTCAATTGTGCGATATCTTCAAGGGATTTAGAATTGATATTATAAATCGATATTTCTTCATCAAACCGACTTGCGAGCACTGTATATATTGTATTAAGTCACACACGGGATAAACATACAAAACAGTGATGTACATAAACTTCGGGATAATAATTTAATAGGTGAATTTAGTCCATTTGGCAAGATAAATTTTCATTCCGATCGAATCCGTATCAACATGATAATTCAGAATGAGATGCTAATACTTGAGTGAGTGAATCCTTAGGTGCTTCAAAGGATAAAGGTATCTATAAACCGTAGTATTAAATATTAGAGAAAAACCAAAATCGTCAAGCATGATTAGAATGAAGCTACTATTTAGGAATAGATCAATCAATTATTTCAACAAGCACAAATTGTATATGTAAATGGTACGCAACATATGAATTGACAACAAATTCGTTAATTTGGAAAAAATTCTAATTGTTTTGAATTGTCATTTCAGATTCTAGCACCACCACTACTTCTACAGCTATTCCTACTGGAACTACCCCAACTACGACTCCCTCACCCAATACTAAAACTGCCCCAACTTCGACTCCCTCACCCAATACTAAAACTGCCCCAACTTCGACTCCCTCACCCAATACTAAAACTGCCCCAACTTCGACTCCCTCACCCAATACTAAAACTGCCCCAACTTCGACTTCCTCACCCAATACTAAAACTGCCCCAACTTCGACTCCCTCACCCAATACTAAAACTGCCCCAACTTCGACTCCCTCACCCAATACTAAAACTGCCCCAACTTCGACTCCTTCACCCAATACTAAAACTGCCCCAACTTCGACTCCTTCACCCAATACTAAAACTGCCCCAACTTCGACTCCTTCACCCAATACTAAAACTGCCCCAACTTCGACTCTCTCAACCACTACTGAAACTGCCCCAACTTCGACTCTCTCAACCACTACTGAAACTGCCCCAACTTCGACTCTCTCAACCACTACTGAAACTGCCCCAACTTCGACTCTCTCAACCACTACTGAAACTGCCCCAACTACGACTCTCTCAACCACTACTGAAACTGCCCCAACTACGACTGTCTCAACCACTACTGAAACTGCCCCAACTACGACTCTCTCAACCACTACTGAAACTGCCCCAACTTCGACTCTCTCAACCACTACTGAAACTGCCCCAACTTCGACTCTCTCAACCACTACTGAAACTGCCCCAACTTCGACTCTCTCAACCACTACTGAAACTGCCCCAACTTCGACTCTCTCAACCACTACTGAAACTGCCCCAACTTCGACTCTCTCAACCACTACTGAAACTGCCCCAACCTCTAAACTTTTCGCATATCCAAACAGGCCATTTATGGATGAAGGAGAGTCACCAGGTAAATGAATAAATTTTTATATTGGATTCGAAGACTGAACGAATGATAAAGCAGTAGAAACTGAATCAGCGTCTCTGCTAATCTTCGAAATCATCAGACCGATTTTGTTTTCAGTTGTCAAAGAATTCCATAAAAATCGAAAAGTAGTGAAATTTGAGAGCTTGTTCATTCATGTTCCAATTCAACGGTTATTATTTTCAGTTTTCTCCGTAATCTTCTTCGATTCTGACAATAACATGAAATTTTGTACGAAGCTCGAAATAATTATTCAATTAAGACAAATCTCAACTCTAATAGATCTGCGACGGAAATATTGAGTATTTTCTTCCTGAATTTTTGATCGAATTTTATATTATTGTGATGACCCTGTCACCATAAAATTCATCATGAAGCATAAAATTGTTATTTAATATTCTCCTGCAAAATCTCAACTCGGTCGGATTTGTTAGAATTATTAGATAATTTTTCTTTTCTTCCGATGTCGCTATGACAACATTTTCAAGAATGTTTCAAATGGTTTATCTTCATACAGGTTTCTTCATAACAATTGCGCAGGACTTAAGGATGTGATAGCTCGTCCAAATATATGAAAAAAAATCTGTATAAACTTACCCTCTAAAATGCACCATTTCCGAATATCACCGTAACCTTTTATCGTACAGGAAACAGCTTTCGTAAGCATTTTCTAATCATAATAAGCTATGATTTGTTTGGAATTTTTTTAAGTCTTACTTGGTTTTTTAAAAGGGTATAGGGTGTTTTTTCCCCAACTTCTACGCTCATGGCAAAAATATGGTTTTTGAGACGCTCATTTGATCCTTCTACACAGAAAAGTAACTTCTGATCATACGCTCTAAAGTTGACCGTGTCAATCAATCAATAATCAATCAATTTTTTTGTTGGTATTCACTGCTAACCCTTTTTTTCACGTCTAAAACTACAGTTTAACAATATAAAATGAAAAACAATGCTTACGAGAGCTGTTTTCTGTACTATATCAGGTTTCGAGGGTAAGTTAATAGAAATTTTTCTTTCATATCTTTGGATGAGTATCACATCCTAAAGTCCTGCACATACTTATATTATGAAACACTCCACTACTTCTAGAATCAGCAGGAAATTGTTCAGTCTATTTCGAATGTCATTCCGCAGATTTGGATTCGATGAATTGATTAATATATTATCAATTACAGGTCAATGGAACAGTATTCGAGTATCGAGAGTGCGGCGTGCTCTTTCCTTCAGTAAGTAATTCAATGAAATAATTATGTATTTTGAAATTTCCGGAATTCTGGGTTTTCGAGATATTTCGTTTTGAAATCTGTATAGTTAAATGATCAGCATTGCAATTTTGCAACTTCAGTACAAATCATGGTTATGTTATGCGCCGGTGTTCAGGTTATACACCGGGTATCCAATGGAAAGTAGACACCATCGATTTTGCATCTCTCGGGCAAGCACAGAGTCATACATACTTCCCTGCCAGTACCGACGAAGCACCAGAGGAGGAAAAACGAAGGTGTATTCGTAGAGAGAGATAGAGAGAGAGTGCGAGCAAGGTCCAGCCTGCCATGGGTAGTGGGTACTGTGGCTATGAAGCCGCAATATTAGGAGGCTGTGAATCGTGCTCTGTAACCCTGCGTTGCACATGTTGGTCGCTTGGGACCAATCATCATGCTAGGAGCCGTGACGATGAGCGGGGCAATGAGTCACTACAGCGCTATGCAAAGTAGCAGCGTCTTTTCTATCCCACGTCGGGGTCACCAACGAGGTCACCACTTTTGCAAGGAGTTCCCGAGCCTCACAAGGGATTGCAAAGTTTTACCCAGAGATTAATTCATCGGTTTGGCACTCAGTGATCTCTGCCAAATACACCTTCTATCTCCATAGGGGATTATGATGACTCTAACACAGCATGGCCCCAAGAGAACAGATTGAGAGTGACGCCCATTTAGTGATTAGCGTCCTCGCAGGCTCGATGCTGCATCATTTCACATATATTTTTTTATGACATGCCACATCAATGTGTTGCGTCGTTGGTCTGACATTTCATAGCGGAAGGACGGTGATGAAATGCGTCGTCACAGCTCCGGAGCGACGTCGCCCTTTTGCGTTTAGATGTCATGCGTCGACGCAACGTAGGTGTCCATTGGGATTATGGTCAGAGTAACATACTACTCAACATAGAAAGGGGGAGCATATGTCACATGAACTATCAAATTTGACATGAAGCGCGCCGAAATGAAAACCTATCAGTGATACGAGATTTCACTCAATTCGCGAGTTTCTCCACAGAAAAAGGGAACTTTTTTGTCCCATAGTGAATCAATATTTCATATTTATACAAAATATATCGAAATAAATACCTAAATATATCAGAAATTCAGAAAACAAACTCCAAGCGTACCAAGCGACGTGAAACAACCGATGACACTAGGAGAGCAAAAGTTGCCAAACCTTGAATTTCAGAAGGTAGAGACAGAAAATAATAAATATTCTGCTCATTATAAATTCGACATTTAGGAAAAATATCGGATGGTTGCAGCACAATGGTGCTCCAGAACATAAACATAGGATGGTTCGACAATATTTGAACCAATACAATGACGAAATTTGCATTACTAACAATTATTTAGATGGAAAAACATAACCAAAAGTTATAAGCCATATTTGATATCTGTAAATTGAATTGATAGTTCCAGAAAAAGTTTTTAACCTCTGCAACAACTTATTTATTATATCTTTCTCAAGAGCTACATCAAATTATAGATGACATAATAAAAAACTTTGATTTGGATCACAGGACTAACATCTAGAACACAGAAATCAAATATTTTCTCTCCGTCTTTCGTGAAAAAAGAATATCTACACATATTTTTCAGATGAATTGATTTCAAAAATCATTTTTTGGTTATAATCGACACTAAGGAATTTATATTCATATATTGTTTTATAATTAATTCAAATATCGCATTCTAGATTATCAGATAGATAGATATTGGCTATTGAACAATCTGAAAAATAACTCAGAAAAATGTTCTAAAATTCTTCAGAGTTTAAAAGTCATAATTATACAATATTGAATGATATTCAATAATATTGACTCATTTGAATTTTATAACATATTGCTTTGTTGAAGCATACCTCGAAGCTTGAAATCGAGCTTGAAATAATATACACGAAGATATCATATTGAATGTTATTATGGCACTTAGTTAGAATGTTTGTTTTGAGTGAAACCTATACAAATTCAATTCAATTAATTCAAAAATAATTAAAGAAAATTATTCGTTAGAAGCATCTGCCCCCATTCAACGATAAAATTCAATATATTATCTAAAAAATGATTTGAAATAAACTTAAACCAATAGTTGAATCACCATGTATAAAAATCAAGTTCTACCTATTATATTATTCCACAGGAGAAATTCTAGGCAGTCCCTTGTATGCAAAGAAAGAAGTAAAACAGTGTGGTCGCAAGCTGAAGGATGGGTCTGATCTATGCAAAAAACTCGAGGGTCTTGGCATGACGGGCTGTCAAACAAATGGAACCTTTAGACTATCATCAAGTTGGACGATGTTGGCTGTTATCCTATTTTTCGCCTATTCGATGTTCTGAGGAAAATGCATATACCCTTCTAGAAATTCTGGACCTGGTAACTTTCAAAAGTTGTACGGAGCATGAATTATAAAGTGTGATATTTTATTGGTTCAAATAATGGATTTTTTCGATTATCTAGTATTTAAGTACTGACGTTAATAATTTATAGAATATTAGGTTTTTTATTTGATGTCTTCAATCTGTCACACTAGTGACTATCTATCATCATTTATGATTCGATATCTCACTAAGTGATCAATATTTACATTATTCTAGTATATAGGGATGATCAACACTAACATAGAGATCACTTTAATACACAATTGTCTTGATTTATAGAATTTTTAATATCCAAGTTATTCAGTCTACCTGTTTTATTTGAAACCTATCTCATCCTTTGAGGTGATCTCTAATGTTGAAAATTGTCAACTCTACCTACATACCAATAATTTATTCTATTATATGTAATTGTTTTCATTATCTTTTGAAATTAATATATTTATTCAAATTCAAATTATTGATTTTTTTCGTTTCACTATTCAAACCAGTTTCTGGGATGACTTCATCCTTTAGATTGGAGCTATCACTGTAATAAAATTCAAAGTTATATCATCTTATTTAATTTCATTTCCTGGTGAATTTTTTATGCGGAGAATATTTATAAGACAATGATTAGATTAAAAGTTGTAAGATCTATATCACAGAATGATATTTGCAAAGCAAGTCCTATTTCAGATATCACTAATTCAATTTGATACAGTAATTGCCATTTAAAGAATTTTTCAACATTAAGAGACGTTTTTCAATTTCGTCATCTCAAATACCACCACCTTTTTTTTGTTCATGTATTCCAACTTCATTGAAAAGTAGGAATATGAGTACCAGACAAAAATCTGAATTCGAAAAATCCTTGATTGAAGCATTAAAGTCTGATAATGAGATCAAGAAAATATCTCATGCCATCGTCAACATAACACAATCAGCAGAAAATTCATCGGAAAAATATGGGTTCAAGAAAGTTTGGAAGTCTAATGTAGCTGTTTTCGGCAGGTCGGATACATGTGTTAAAAGACTCATTTCTGGTGTGTAATTATTTCGTTTGATTTAGTTTTTTAATGATTCGCTGGCTGTTTCTTTTTTTTTTGCACTCCTATTACGCACTGGCAAATATATTAGGGTATGATTTTGTTAGGTCATTTGGATGAACAGTCTTTAGTTCCTAAATTTTATGAATTGAATCCGTTTAAGCATGATATTCTTTTAGCTATTTTAATATCTTGTGGAGCCCGCGGTGATGTTCTTCGAATTTTCGTGTCATATATTACGGGAAGACCTCAGGGTGTACAGCTGGGAGAGAAAGTCTCCCATGCTGGAGAAGTTCTGGAGGTGTTCCTGAAGGCTCAGTCCTTGGTCCGCTTCTTTTTGGTTTACACCATCCAATTCATCAAGTTTATTCGATGTTGTAAAGTCCATATGTACGCTGATGACTTTCAGCTCTACTACGACTTCACTGTAAGGGACTCAAATGATGCAGCATTAAGAATGGATGATGATCTGTATCGACTAGCGGACATTGCAGCAAAAAATTCAATGAAGTTGAACCCGAAGAAATCATCTGAATTAGTATTTGACTCGAACAAGAACAAAAAACTTGTTGAAGACAAGGAAATACAAGTCAACAATAAAAAATTATGTCAAGAGACTTGGGCATGATCTTGGAAGATTCCCTGAGATTTCGTGAACATCTGGTGATTGTGGTTCGGATAGCGTATGGAGCTTTGAGATCGTGCCTGCCCCTGCATACAAAAAGGTTCTGTGCAAGACTTTGGTCTTGTCATAGTTCACTTATTGTTCACCTGTGTTTGGTTTTTGTCTTGATCAAGTAACGCTGTTACGGATCCAGCGTGTACAGAACTCCTGTATAAGGTTCATTGATGGAATTAGAAGTATGATCATGTATCACATAAGTTGGGGGAATGGAGTTGGTTTCCGATGGGGATTTGTTTTCAATTTTGCTTTTCAATAGATTGGTTTACAGAACTGACGTTCATAATATCACTATACGTCATAGGAATATATTGTCATGTCTCCGTCACAGAACAACTACTTTTAAAAGAAGTTTCAGTTATAACATTTGCAGGCTGTACAACGGTATTAATTTTAAATTGTTGAATTGAAATGTTATTAAAGAAAAATTGAGGCTTATTCCCTCGGTTCTTTATCAGTGTGAGTTTTTGGCAGTTTGTTGGATTCGTTTATTTATGTGCTCATTTTTCTTTTGTTTGATCAATTCTGTATATTTTCATTTTTGCTCAGATATAATGTGTAATGTGTTCTGTTCAAATGTAAATTTTGTATACTACAAGGGTTAAGTGGTTAGTTTTTTTTAGCAACAAGAACAATGTGTTCAATGTTGGAAACGAAATAAAGTAAAAATTTTCGCTAGATTATAGTTATTTTCCTAACAAGTGTGGAAAGTGATACTTTTCCGCAAAAGACTGCAGTCGCAAAGCTGAGTTCGGTCAAGCTGTCGAGTGCGGAAAAGGCATTTTCCACATGAGGAACAATATTTTTCCTACTAGCGTAAATGAAACACTTTCACGGATAGTTTTCGTTTTGATACCGACTGACTTTATATGACGTTATATTTTTGTGCGCTCAGTCGCATAGAGAAACGTTTGAATTTTATGATAGAATTTTTGCATAGAGACATGTCAAAATTTTATGATTGATGCGACTCTTTAATATTTGCGTGTGGAAAAAAACCATTGCTATTCACTTTCCGCACGCATATGCGTGCGGAAAGTAAATAGCAGGGCTTTTTTCCGCACGAATTTGGAAAGTACTACTTTCCAAACGTCAATGCGTGTGGAAAGTAGTACCATAGTATAAGGATATACTATGGTAGTACTTTCAAAATGCTAGTAGGAAAAATTTTTTTCTCAGTTTCCGAGTTTGCATAGGTTTCTAGTTAAAACCATTTTTTTACTATTCGTTTCCATGAGGTGCAGTATCTGACTATAACGGCAGCCTTTATACTTACTTGCGCCAATTACGTCCACCAAAACCATGATAGCTTTCCGAAAAATTCAAATTTTCACGAATATAACACACGCGAGAAAAATAAATTTGCTATCCCTCCTGCAAGACTAAAGAAGACCCAACAATCATACATGTTTGAAAATTTATAATAAACTTCCAGATCATATCAAGGAATGGAGTCCAGCTGTTTTCAGTAAAAAACTAAAGGAAATATTATTGGATCATACAGTATACAAGTTGAGCGATTTCTTGAATGAATGAATTTATTTTGTCATTTTTGTGCATATGTGTATTCTTGATATTGTGCGATGATTTGTACTTACATGTTATGATGTTTTTTATTTATATATTGACTTTCAATACTTTTTACCTGATATGATGTTTTAATTTATATAATGACTGTCAATGCTATCTATATATTATAATGCTTTTATTTATATTATTGGCTATCAATTACTATTTGTTAATATTGTTAATAATTCAAGATTTTGTTTTGACAAGCCATGTAAATTTTTGATGGCAAATATTTGTACATGGTAGGATTTTCTTGTGTGCAAATAAATATTATTATTATTATTATTATTATCTACTTTTTCGCAAAGAACCAGCTGTCAATCAGAAGAACCAGACCTCCATATTGGAAAAAATCCTTGCAAACACTCCTGTCCTCTGGCCAGTTGGACTCCGGAGAACAGTAAGCTGCAAGAATCTACAAACCTGAATCCCCAAATCCATGTAGAATTGATTTATTTCTTGGTTGAATTTACCGATCTGAAATTGATTCTCCGAACCAATTGATTCAATCCAGTGAAATCCTCAACATTTTTAATCGTGTTGTCGATAGATCATTGTCTCAATAACTCTTATCAAGCCATTCCCATGCTTGCACAATATTTTTTCCTATTGAAAGTCAGGGTTTTATCCAGATCCGTATCTAGGTACTAATGCTCCTGTGGCAATATGTTAGACAGCGCCCCCCATTTCGAAGATTTTTTTTCACCCATTATATTTTCTTATAGTATTATTTTTATTCATAATTCAAGTCATATAAAGTTTTAAAATAATAAACAATATTACACAGGGTGATTGGAAAAAATTGCGAAAAAATTCAGGGAGCAATTCTTCGTCAAAAAAGAGAAGAGATTAAAATATTTTTTTTGTTCCATTCATCTTATATTCGTACCATTTCTCAATGAAAATATCGTCTTGACATCCGCCTATTGGATAAATTTGAGGTCGAAAGGAATTCCAACCTCCACAACTCAGGCGTATTATCTGTTCATATTTTTATTCTCGAAAAATTACAAGAGACCTTATTTGTTAAGAATGGATAAGTCTATCCAAAATTAATTTGTATTAATTGTATTGTAAAATATGAATAAAGAAAAAATTATTGCGGAACAAGTTTGGAGGGCGGCTTTTTCTACCCCATGGAATTATAGAGGAAAACCACCAACAATTTTTTCAAATACTTTCTCGAGCTCGCATGAAATGTCTGCTCAACTTCATTTTTGTAAATTCTTTGGTTTTCAAGAAGAAAAAATTTAAAACGATATTTCTTTCGAAAACTGGTACAAATATTGAATGAATGTACCGAAAAAATACAATTATTAACTTTTCACAAATTAAAAACTTCTTTCCGGGTGCTATCTTTAGGGGCCGTAACTAAGCGGGAGGGAGCTCAAAAAAAAGTTCATTTGAAAGACCCACCCTATTATTTGAGAAGGAATCTGCCCCAAATTTTTTCGCAACTAATCATAAACACCTTGTATTTTGTGTTATTTTTATTGAAACCAATGAAATACACGTTTGATATAGCTACATATGAAGAGATAACACCTGAAGATCTAAAAAACCGATCGTTATAAAATTGTATCAAAGAAAAAAAAGGCGCACTCAAACATAGATGGTACCGTTTGTCGAAGAAATACCGACAAGTTTGATGAAGCGCAAAAAACTCGTGAAAATAGGGGTAATAACACGTCATGTTGACGCTCGACCGTAATATTTATGATCTGAACGCGGCACCTTTGAACATGCCGACGCTCAACAGAAATATTTATGACTAGATTACGGCACGCTTGGATATAGTCATATTTATATTATTTCTTCCCTTAAACTAGAGTTTTGTTGATCCCTAGATCATTTTAGGTTTAGTAATCGAATTCTATGGAGGGCTAGCAATATTTCAAATGTTTCCAGATTCCCCGGCATTATTCCTTGATGGGCGTATATATGAATGAGTTGTGATCTTTGGAATTATTCCGCCTGGAGCTTCAATATTTTTTTCTTTTGATATTTTTGGGCGCCCCTGTGGGCCTTGCGGCCGTGGCAAGTGCCACCTTTGCCACGCCCTAGATACGGCACTGGTTTTATCAATACACAAAACTCGTTTTGTCAATTTCCAAAGAAACGAGAAATATAGCATCATTTAACCTTCAATATCTCGATCCTTCATCAAGTAGGGAAATGTTTTCCTTGTTCTCAGTTTTGAGCATTTTCTTTGGTGAATAAGTAAATTATTGCGTATCCTTAATTCTGTCATAATGTAGTTCAACATTTTTCGCCTATTTAATTTTTATTTTCAATTGTTTTGTTCAACTTGAAATTGACAGTGTGAGCTTTATCGAATAAAAATATTCGTTTGGTTAAAAACCTATTAATTTCATTTTTAAGGATTCAATTTTTTTTATTTACCTCTAATGAAACAGTCCTATGTACTTTCAAAACAACATTTTAATCAAATGTGTAGTTTTGATATTCACAAGTTATAGAGATTTGCTGAAATAATGTCAACTTGTGGTCTAGAAAAAACGAGTAGGAATGAGATCAGTTTGGTATATACCTACCTAATCATTTCATCAAGTGGAAAACCTCAAGGATAAATTAACAACTATCCAGTAGCGCCAACAATGCATTGTAGTTCTTCGAATTGTAATGGGAGAGGGAATACCGTTGCATTTCGTTGCCAATTTTTTATAGTTTCATTAAATTCGTAACAGGAGAGAAAAGTAAAGTATGGAATCGGTTATAGATAAAATCTGTTACTGTTTTTTATTGTTACAACTTATATCTTCAGGTGAGTAGGTACTTGAGCGATATTTACTTAGTAAGTTCTTAAAATTAGATTTTTGGGCAAAAAATGTCCTATTGATAGTAAATTATTTCCTCTGAAAAAATATAAAAATATAATAAACAACATTTTGAATATAGGTTCGAAATTGAATATAGATGAGAATTATATTTGGTAAATGCGTATGGGATTTCAGGTTGGGTTCTAAAAATTTTGTTGTTTTTATAAAATTAATTGTCGAAAAGTACTAAACTAATCAATCATATTTGCTATACTCAATTCAAGTGACCATTTTCCTCCTCTTATAATTTCCACCGATTCACAAACACTCAAAGTTAGATTGAAAATAGTTTCTAGATGGAAAAACTATATCACTGCACCTGTCAGCAGTTTTTTTGAGTTCACCCGCGGCAAAACTTGACAACTGTTGTTACCAAAAATTTACAATACATTAGAAAAAAAGAACCTGATTAAGGTCTCATGAAATAGTCTTTTCAAAAATCGTTAGGTTATTTAATTTTTCATCTGCAGAAAATCGGACAAACAAAGTGCAAAGTAATATTTTTTTAACAAAAAAGCATTCGTACAGGTACAAAAATCCAATGTTTCTTCGATATTTTTTCGAAAAATTAGATGCCCTCATGATAATACTCACAAGAAAACAAACATTCAATGAAATTTGGTTCATTTTGCCCATTCATACAAATTGCGTCTGCTTATGTAGATGTTGACTCGAGACTAGATGATTTATTCCCAGGATATGAGTAAGATGCGGTTTCTATTGAAATAATTATATCATTAAATGTGGGAATCCAGTACCTGATTTTCCAATGTGTAAATGAAGTAAGGAATAAAATTCATAACTGCGTTATCGAATGTTTTCCAGCAAAACGATCAAAGGTCTATTTTAACCATCTTATGGTATGATATAAAAATTTTACTTTATGTTTCATTTTTACCGAATGACGTCCTATTATATGATTTTCAATGTTATAAAAAGGTAATCAGTTAAAGTTGATGAAAGTTCTGTTGCTCTACTTGTCTAGTTGGAGCGTTAATGCATGAAAAAAAGGAATTATATGATAATACAGGGTGTTCCTAAATTGAACGTACAAACGAAAAGGGGAGATTCCTTAAGTGAGTTTAAGAAAAAAAAGTCCCATAAACATGGGATCGCAAACGTTTCGTTTTCGAGATACAGAGTGTTGAAGTTTGAATCGTTCAAAATTTTTTTTCTCGAAATCGTTTGTAGATAGGACAAAACTGCAAGAGACCGAAAAGTTTAGTATAAGAACAAAGCTTCTTTTTACATTTTTTCAAATTAACAGTTGCTCACCAAAAAAAAGTTCTGCAGAAGAACAGGTGGCAGTGTTCCAGAAAAAATATCACCATGTAGATCTTCTATCGAAATTGCCATGTCACGTGGTGAGAACTCTCAAATGTAATATCTATGCCAAATTTCAGTTGAATATCTTGTGAAGTGTAGATACTATGAGAAAAAAACTTGAAAAAAATTCAAACTTCAACACTCTTTATCTCGAAAACGAAACGTTTGCGACCCCATGTTTATGGGACTTTTTTTTTAAACTCACTTAAGGAATCTCCCCTTTTCGTTTGTACGTTCAATTTAGGAACACCCTGTATATAATTACATCAACTATCTCTTGATGAACACCCAAATTCAAACGCAGATGACCATCGCCATCATTATCAATATTTACACTGATAATTGCCATTATCAGAAAACTGTTTGATACTCTCTAGTTAAGAATTAATAAATGGACTCTCTAGTTAAGAATGAGAACAATAATTAAAAAAAAAAAAAAAAAACAGTTCCATACTACATGAGTAAACAATGCGATTATAAAGATTGGCAATATTGGAATTCAACAGTGACTCCATAAGTGAAATGAGTTTCGTTAATTATATCAAATGCCATTATCAGAGAACTGTTTGGCACTAATGAAACTCGTTTAAACAATTTTAACTTTCGAAGTTTGATTCGAGTCCTGTAATACCAAGGAATGAAATGAATCAATTGAAAAGTATCATTTTTGTAAAATTGACGAGAAAAGGATCAGCCCTACAGTAACTTTCAGATGAATGACATTTGCTATCATTCAAATAATTCAATAGCAAAAATATTCCAATTTTACGAAATGTAACTTTTGCAGATCCACCATTTTCATAGTGAATTTTTATAATTTCAGTTCGATTTTCGACTGAAATTGAGATGAATGCAACAATTGCTCAAGCTTTTTCTATAGATGTATAAAAAAAATAAATGTCAAAACTGTAGTTCCAATGACAAAAAAAAGTTCTTGTTGAAAAACTCTTTACTTGAAAATTCGGTATTCTTTAATTGTTTTCTTTCTCCTACTATCCAAACAAATTTGAAACAAAAAAGTTTTTCCTCGAAATGATTTTTTAGAAAGCTTTGAAAAAAACACTTAAATATTCTTACCAGTTCAAAAGCTTTAAAGCTGAATTTTTACATTATTTTTTTTCCATTATTCTAACACCGTATTATTCAGAAAACACGAATAAAATAAATTAAAATTTTGAGATCAAATTCATACGGTGCCGCAGATTTTCTCAAGAATCATTTCCGATGAAAAATCCGCCGAAAAAAGTTCGGATGAAACTACGACGATGACCCATCATTTAAGAAGCCTTCCAATGGGAAACGTAAGAAGAAAGTAATAACTAAAAACGAAAACAAAAAAGTTAACGATAACAAAACTCCCGAGACAGAAATTAGCCAACCGCATCTTGAACCACAAAAAAACATCCGAGATAACATTATCGCTATGGAAACAGTCATCCCAGCTCATTCTTCCACACAAAACATTTCAACTATAATACTAAAGGAAACCATACACGTCAAGACAACAGTAAAGTACAAACTCAAACAAATCTCAACAACAAGACTACCTTTAGGAATTATTCAGCAAGAATGAAGGAACTAAACAAAACGGAATACAAACAACAATTTTATCTAACATCAAATGAAAACTTAATAACCGACAGAATCAAAATGGCAGATGAATAAAACGAGAAATTCCCAGAATCTACAGATATTGTCATAAAAATCAAAATCGGCTACCTTATCAAATCCAACAATGAGAAAGAAAAAATCGTAAATGCATTATAGAAGAGATGAAAACCCAGAAAACCATCACCCAATTCAAACAGACTAAACCGTACATCCAAGGAAAAGAAAGACCAGAACCACAGCAAACTTTCTCAGTGGTAATAACTGGCGTTGAAAAATCTATACAAGATGAAGAAATTAGTGAACATCTTAATAAATTGAATTTAAAGCACATATTTTGCCGAAGAATATATCTAGGAATTACAATACGCCTACTACTTACATAGGAATCATCACAGATGAAGCTACAACATCCGAAAGACTACTCTAGAAAGGGATTTTCTTCAAAAGTAGACACTATCTAGTATACGCAAGTCATCCTCCTGAACCCACACCAATTCCATGAAACAAGTGCCAACAATTCGATCATATGACAGAAAACTGCACTCAACCAGCAAAATGCAACAAATGTCAAGGCGCCCACAAAACATCACAGTCAAGTGCAGTGCCTGCGGTTCTTAAGAACACCAGGCATGGTCAAGCAAATGTCCAAAACATAACAAAAAACCCATCGAAGGTATTCCGAATGCAATCATAAGACCTCTTAATAAAATGACCAGGGGAATATAAGACTTACATAAGAAAAATACAAGAATACATGCACCTTTACTATACTATACATGATGAAATCGTGAATAGGTACATATATAAGAAAATTGAACAAGCCCAAAAACATCAACAGGGAGGAACTAGGTATTGCAGAAACTAAAAAGAAGATTTCTGACACAATTTGATGTAGACACTACTGCAGTTTTTTCAGGTAACCGGGTGTATACACCCATGTTCGATGTGGAAGATCAGAACGAACCGTCACCAACAGAACCTATAGACAACAAAATAAACCGCCAAATTCAACTCAAATAATGAAATTCTCTACAACAATAGTTATGTACCGGGTTTTTCACCATAATTTGACCCCCCCTTTAACTTTGTTACTAGAAGAGGTACAAAATAGTAATTTACGTAACAAGTCCGGAAAATAGGGTTTTTTTGGACGAATAGACAAAATTCCAGGACGAGCGTAAGCGAGTCCTGGAAGTCTGCGAGTCCAAAAAAAACATTTTCGGGCGTGTTGCGTACAATATTTTTTCGGCAACCAAGTAAAATAACACTATCGTTGCTGCTTTCCATATTTTATTGCGATTGCGATCAAAAAACATGAAAATTTTTGACAACTAATTTCATATGAACTGTCAGCCGGTTATCTCGGTCGCTATGGATTCTATGATTCTTTTCCGGCCTAGTCCGGGAAGTACGTACTTTCCGGACTAGGCCGGGAAATGCTACTTTCTCAGAGAAAAAGCGTCCGGGAAGTGCTCACTTCCCGGACGGTTGCCGAAAAAAATGTTTTTCACAAAAGTTTCACGAAATCGACTAGTGTTTTTTAAAATTATTTCACAAAACGAAATATATACAGAGTCGGCAACATATTGATAGCAACTTCATTTTTTCAAATAGAACACCCTGTATATTTTTCTATATTTGACTAGCTCTTGTCACCCTGATTTCGAATATATAACATATGTTTGGTCTATCTCTCTCATTCTGAGTACCACAGAGTTTCAAGTTTTAAGAACCACCTGGCAAAAGTAATCAATGTGGAAGGGCAAAATGCCCTTTTTTGAGTTATCTCGTTGGCAAAGATATGACATACGTTTTTCACTATGAATTGGAATTGGATCATTTGGATGCAACTCCATATATTCTCTCCATGTAGCTTTCTTATTTTTATTGTTCTCTACATAAAGCGAACATATTTCAAGTTTTTCCGCTTCTGTGTAGTGCATATTCGGTGAATAGTTTTATTCAATGACAAACGTATGTTATATATCATTGCCAACGAGATAACTCAAAAAGGGCATTCTGAATATCGCAGCCTTCCAATTGAAATTACTTAGCTTGCCAGGTGGTTCTTGAACTTTGAAACTCTGTGGTACTCAGAAAAAGAGAGATAGGCCAAACATATGTTATATATTCGAAATCAGGGAAGAAAGACCTAGTCAAATATATAGAAATATACAGGGTGTTCCATTTGAAAAAATGAAGTTGCTATCAATATGTTGCCCACTCTGTATATATTTCGTTTTGTGAAATAATTTTAAGAAACACTAGTTGATTTCGTGAAACTTTTGTAGAAAACATTTTTTTGTACCTCTCCTTGTAACAAAGTTAAAGGGGGGGTCAAATTATAGTGAAAAACCCGATACCTAAAAAATATCTGATCAACAACTTCATTGAAGAGAATGAGATACAATGGTCTCTGTTCGTAGAAGCCAAAATAAAAAAAGAACACAACATTTCCTACAAAGTCTGGGATATTGTACAGAAGCTAGGACATACAGTTATCAATACACGAGGCGGTAGTATAGCACAGTGCCACCTCAACCTGAAAATGGGTAAGAACAATTCTCCTAGTCTTAACAACAACCTCAATGAAGCAACACATTTCATAATCCCTTTTAAAGATGATAAACTGCACATATTTTTGATATACATGCACTCTCATTCCCAAATCGAGGAAACTATATTCGCAAAAGCAACCTTACATAAATATTCTATGATCATCAGTGACTTCAATCCCAATCAAACGAAAAATAGACAAATTAACAAATTTCTCCAGAGCGGTTCCTTCAAAAAATATATGACACCACCAACATTCTTGATGGATAATAACCCTGATAGTACCCCAGATTTGTTGTTGTACTCTACAAATTTAGAAAGCAACATCATAGATATAGAGCTTGTATCAGACTTGGGTTCCGATCACCTAGGAATGGTTATTACATTAGACATGAATACACAGCCAAAAGATGCTCAAAAGAAAGAAACGTTTACATTCGACAAATGCAAAGTCAATAAGGTGAATGAGGAGAACATCAATTCATTAACTCTCATAGAAAATCAATTATGGACGAGGACTACATCACAGCTTTCAATAATAAAATATCTTAATGTATTCAGAAATATACCTACACCTACAGTAACACATCGCCCATTCCTTCATGAATTACGTCCCTTCATAATTTCAATGATCAAAAACAAACGAAAAATGTACAGAGCATATCGTCACTCCCCCAAGCCACATTTCAAAACCCAAATAAATTAATATAACTCTGCTATTCATAAAATGATCCAACAGTATAGAACCCATAGATGGAATGAAGCTTGCAGATCAATCAGCAAAACCAAAGGAAGAACATTTTGTCAGCAAATCAAAAAAACTCCCCAAGAACAAAAATTCCATAAGATTCCTTCTATCATAGAAAACAACAGAGAATATAAGACAGATTCCAAAAAGGCAGAAATATTTGCAGAGCACTACAAACAAGTATATCAATATGGCAAGAATAAGAATTTTGATGCTGAAACAGAGACAATGATTGAGAACTGGTGCAGGGATTATTTCAACAACCCAACTATGAACACTGAATCAATCGAAGTAGAAGAAGCCCCTTACTATGAAATTCTAATAACACCAAGAATAGTGCAGCAGGATCAGATAATGGATATCGTTGAAAAACTACAGCAGAACATACATGAACATAAAATGAAGTTATACAAATAGTGTCTCAATAACCAATTCTTCCCTGAAGTATGGACAAGAGGAACAATCAACCTCATAGCAAAACAGAACAAAGATTCAGTTTGACTTCCGCAAGAAAAAGGCTACTGTTCATCCACTGACCTTTTTCATATCCAACTTACAAAATGCACAATTGAATAATAAATAAATAGCAGTAGTTTGCATTGACACCAAAAAAGCATTCGATAGTGGGTGGATAAAAGAATTACTTTATAAAATAATTTAAAAAGACACACCTGCATATTTAATACATAGAGTAAGAGCATATCTGGAGAACAGAAAACTGAAAATTAAAATCAAGCAACATCCACCTTCTTCATCCCTATGCAAGAAACACTTCAAGGAACTCCCCTATCTTCTCTGATATACAACATCTATTGCAGTGACATGGGCACAATACACGACCAAAAACAATATATACTACAATATGCGGATGATACTACAATAATATCATACGAGAAATCATTGAAAAACTGCATTGATAATCTACAAGAGTACATAAATATATTAACAATATGGTTTTCAAAGTGGAGGTTGAAGATGAACCCAGAAGAATCCCAACTAATGATTTTCAACCATAAAATTAATCATCAGTTCGCCACTACATCAATAAACAATAAATTAGTCAAACCAACGAATTCAGTAAAATATCTGGAAATTCAAATTGACAATAAAGCAAGCCTAAAAATACACGCAAAAAATACAAAGAAGAAAATTATCAGCAGAGCCAAACACCTCAGAAAATTGACATACAGGAAAGAAGGAATCAACATGAAAACAGCATCCATCAATTCTGCTATGAGCGTTTCGAGCGAGTAGACGTGCTATTGAGTCGGCGCTTTGACGTGAACCATAATTGACCAGCAATTATCAATCAATTCATCAAATAAATTGATTTAAAATTTTTAGTATTTGAAAATGGTATTTACAAAGGATCAAAGATCCGATATCAAGAAAATAATTTGTGAATGTTTCCAAGATAAAAAGTTCATGGAATCGATAGCTGACAAATTATCAGAATTGGTCTCAGAGAAGTTGTCTGAAAAAATCATCGAATTGGAAAGCAAAGTCGACATAGTGAAAATGGATATGTCACAATTAGCTGATGCAAATCGTAACTTGCAGTTGAAAGTCGATCAATTAACTGAAGAAAATCATAAATGCCAGGCTGAAATAGATGACCTTCATCAGGTTAAAAAATTGTCTAATTTGAGAATTTATGGAGTCGAGCAGGAAAAAGATGAAAATGTTGGAGAAATTGTTCGAAATTTATTCACACGAAAACTTTCACTACAACTGTCTGATTTTGAAATAAAAAACTGTTACCGAATAAATGCTAATAGTCAAATTGGAAATAAGAAGCATTGTCCAATTATTGTGAAGTTTTCATCGTCCGATGACTGTGTCAAGATCTTATCTAATAAGAAAAAGTTGAAGGGATCTAATATCACTATTACTGAGGATTTAACTAAGTCAAGATATGAAGTTTTCATCAAGGCAAGGGGGATCTGCGGAAGACAGAATGTTTGGTCTCAAGGTGGAAGAATATGTATATTATTTGATGGTAAAAAACATTATTTAAGAAGTTATGCTGAATTCAGAAAAATCCTTTCATTATAGATTATCGTCTCGTTGATTCATTTTGCACTGTTCAAATCTCAATTTTGAATACAAACTTGTTTGTTTATATAGAGTTTTAGGTTAAGTTTTCTATCATTTCATAAATTTTTGCGGGGAGGAAGAAAGAAACAAAGAGTATACTGTAAACGTTCTTATCTTTTACCATTTGTCATTGTTTTTTTGCCTACCATATTGTTTAGGAACGTTATCTAGTGTTTGTTTTTATACGTTAACTGGCTGTATATGTTGGGATATTGTATGATATTTGGTTGAAACATATTCAATTTGAAAATAAAATATAATTTGTTTTGTTAATATTTGTATCACTGCTACCTTCTTAGTATTTAAATTGGAATTCATTGTTTGGGGGAGAAATTGTTACGGTTTACTAATCATTCATTATTTGATTTACGTTCATTATTAATTCTATTGTGGTAATTAGAAGATGTGGGATGGCTAGAAATTTTAAGTTGTGTCATTTGAATATCCGTTCACTTTTGGCTCATTTTGATGATTTCAGAACATTAATAGATGATTTCGATGTCGTGGGTGTTTCTGAGACATGGTTGGGTGATGGGGTTGATGCGGAGGCCATAACCATCGATGGTTTCACTTTTTATAGACAAGATCGACAAACCAGAGGCGGAGGTGTCGGAATTTATGTATCAAATAAAATCAAATCCATATCATTAATTTCAAGTAGTATTAACAACCATTGCGAACAGATTTGGATCCGGATAAAGATAAAAAATACCTCCTTTGCGGTCGGTTGCGTCTATCGTCCCCCTAAGGGTAGTCTACCTTCTTTCATAGAGTCTCTTGACGATTCCTTGTCCTTAATTTTTCCCACTGTAGATGAGTTGATTTGTTTTGGGGATGTTAACATCGACTTGCTCTCAAACGGGATCTTGGTTAATTCTTTGGAGGTCTATGGTCTCGAACAGTTGATAAATGAACCGACAAGAATATGCGGACGCTCCATGACATTGTTGGATCCAATTTTTATAACTAACCCTGAATACGTATTAAGTTCTGGTGTCATGGATGCAAGCAATGTGTCTGATCATAATTTAGTTCATTGTGAACTCAGCTTTAGATCGTCAGTCACGGAGCCTAAAATACACTATTATAGAGATTTCAAAAACTTCGATGTTACCTTGTTTCAACAAGACTTAGTACAAGAATCGTTCAATGATATATTTGCTATAAATAATATCGATGAAAAAGTTGATTTTTTCTCCGGTTTGATTCGGTCCGTGTTCGAGAGGCATGCTCCTTTGAAAGCGTCTCGTGTGACGAAAAAACATGCACCGTGGTTGACCTTTCCCGTCAAAATGATGATGAAGGAGAGAGATTCAGCTCTAGCAAAATTTAAAATATCCAAAACGCCTGATGATTGGGATTGTTACAAGAAAATACGAAATTTCACTCTGTCGTCTATAAGACGAGAAAAAAAAGCTTATTACGATGGTATATTTCGGGCACGAGATTCTAGATTGTTGTGGAATAGTTTGAGGAGGATAAGTCCCCAAAAAAGTAATGTGCGTTTGCCGACCAACCTGGAGCGACCGGAGCTGGCTAATGATTATTTCAGTTCCGTTTTTGTTGATAAGCCAGTTGATGACAATCTCTTAAATTTTTACGCTACAGAAAAATTTCCTAACTTAACAAGTCCTGAAACTTCTTTTAAGTTTCGATTTATTACTGTCGATGAGGTCGGAAAGATTATTTCGAGCATAAAATCAAATGCTGTTGGTTTGGATGGTATAACGATCAACATGCTTAAATACTGTGGTTCTTCACTTGATAAATATATAACCCATATAGTTAATTGTTGCATTGAAAAGAATTATTTTCCACAATCATGGAAGGTTGCGGTGATAAGGCCGTTAAGTAAAATCAATGACCCCAAGCAGTTTTCAGACCTCAGACCTATTAGCATTTTGCCCGCGATGTCAAAAATACTTGAGAGGGCAATCCATCGACAGATAACATCATATGTCACTGACAACAATATTATTCCCAATTGTCAGGCTGGTTACAGGGCTGGACATAGTACTTCATCTGCATTGGTGAAGGTGGCTGATGACATCGCCAGGAATTTTGATGACGGAAATGTAACAGCTTTAATAACCTTAGATTTTTCAAAGGCATTCGATACCATCAATCACACATTACTTTGTCACAAGCTAAAATATTATGGGTTCTCTGAAGATGCACTTTCTTTCATCTTCTCTTATCTGAATAACCGTTCTCAAAAGGTACAAATTAACAATATTTTGTCTTCTTCGCGTTATGTTATCTCTGGTGTACCCCAGGGATCCGTTCTGGGACCTCTACTTTTTATTATATATTCAAGTGATATCCTAACATCAATTAAATATTGTAAGTGTCAGGCCTTTGCTGATGACACTCAGATATATTGTGACTTGAATGCGGGTAACTTTTTTCAAGCTCAGGATGGTGTAAATAGTGACCTCGAAACGGTAAATAGATTGGCTGGGAAACACAATTTGAAGTTAAATGAGAGTAAATGTCAGGTGATTTTATTCGGAAATAGGAGCTTGAGGGAGAATCTTTCACAGAGACTTCAGGTGAAGATTGATCGTTCAGTCTTGCCCATCGTTGATACCATCAAGAATTTGGGTATAACGTTTGATTCTGACTTGAAATTCACTTTTCATGTAAATACCCTGCTCAAGAAATCATTCTGTATTCTCAAGATGATATACTCGCACAGACATTGCCTTAACTCTTCTATTCGTAGGATTCTTGGTGAATCATTGGTTTTATCTTTATTCAATTACGGGGATGTTGTTTATGGAAATTATTTGACGAAATTTGAACATCACCGTATTCAGAAAGTACAGAATTTTTGTTGTCGTTTCGTTTTCTCTCTTAGAAAGTTTGATCATGTTTCGCACAAAATAAGAGAGCTGGGTTGGCTTCCAATGCATATTCGAAGAAAATATAATTTTTGCTATTTTTTATACAAAATAATGAAGTACAAAATTCCCGTGGAACTCTATAGTAGACTTGTTCCTAGGTCGGCTGTCCATTCGGTCGCGGTAAGGGGTAGAAATCACTTGAGCATCCCTCGTCACTCCAGTGCTATGTTTCAGAAATCGTTCACCTACCAGGCCGCTAAGATGTTCAATACATTTCTCATTGATTACTTACATATCTCCGAATTTCGGATGAAGCGTGTTCTGAGAGCTAGACTTCTCGAATTATCGGGTTAGTACTTAATATGGACTCTTTTATTTTATCTGTCCTGTTATACCCTTCTTATCATATTGGGTATGTTGTTTTGATTTTTGTTTCATGAAACCTATTGACATGTTTTCTTTCTTTTCTTCTCCTCTCTAGAGTAAAAAACGCTATTGTAATATTTGTATGTATCGTGCTGCACAGGTTAAGTGTAAGAATAGCCTGAGGCTAAACTTCGCCTGTGTTGTACTGAAAAAGAAAAATAAAGACGTTTATTATTATTATTATTATTATCATTTAAAAATCCATATACAAATCACTCATTGAATATGGACATTCCCTTCATACTAACTGCAGAGAATCCGTGATGAAGATTTTAAAGGTGGCTGAGACAACACCCCTCATAGCTATTTCCAAGATGAGACATCCAAATAACAGACTGTACAACTCCCCCAACGAGCTCCTTTACCAGATAACCAAGATAGAACCTACTGAAGACCGAATCAAAAAACTGAACACGAAATTTAAGCAGCGCCTTGACGAACTCTAAGGCCCAGTTTCACCAAATGCTTTAATCTTGACTTAGCTCTTAAGTGAGGCCTTAGATCACGATTAATGTAATGTAGCGTTTCACCACACTCCAAAGCGCCATTTAATCGACCAATCGCGATTTAGCACTAATCGGCCATTTTTGGAGGATTATAACCTTTCAAGTTGAGATTAATAATTATTTATCAGTATGGAACTCTTGTCTATGTAATTATTTTTCCGGAAATTTCTAATTGTTGGGTCAATTTTATCAAAATATGACTGTATGTATAGGCTCAATATTTCCCATTCAAAATACACGTAAACTTTGTTTTTTTGTTTTATGAAATTTATTGCAAAGAATAATTTATTGATATGTTTGATTGAAATATTATTTAAGAAGCAGTTAAACTTGTTAATAAAAATAAATAAGTTAATAAAATTACTTATTTAGTTTTTTTTCCAGAATGTGTGGTTTTGTGAAATGGGATAATTTCTGCAAGTTTCCGACATTTCGAAGCACATCACTCGACATTCTCGGCAGAAATTAACTTTGTTTTTTGTTTACAAGATGACAAATGATTTGAAATGTTATGAGTTATGAATGAATGACACCTGACACCTAGCGCCAATGGTGGTCATCACTGCTTATACAATACAGAACACTATATAACTCCTTGTTCACAACGTTGCCAAATGGTTTGACTATTTAATCGCGATTTGGTTAATCGCGATCATCTTCGGACGGGTTGATGCATGGTGAAACAGAAAACACTGTTAAGCCTGCTTTAGTAACAAGCGGAGTTTAATCAATCTGGGATCAAGTGCTGTTTGGTGAAACTGAGCCTAAATAATAAAGATTCTCATGCACAATGAACCGGTAGAACATCCCCGAAGAAAATTCCCAACCCAAAGGTTAACACAGAAACTGAACACCTATCAAAACTGATATCTTGTCAATTTTTTTTTTTTTGTAAATTTGTAAATCTGCATAAAGATTTTGTTGATGAAACTTGGGCTTAAGGTCCTCGGTCGATTGCCCTTTGATAACTAGTTATCAATAAAGATCAGTTGTTATTATTATTATTATTTTTCCAATATACAAATTTCGGCGGAATATGATAGATATATTATAAAATTTTGCAGGAATTTATTCTCATTTTTCCGATGAAGTCATCCTAATGAAATTATGAACTCATATTCTTGTCACTATAGTACAATATAGTTCGATTACAATTGGTCATTCTTTTACCACGAAGGAGGATCATAAGTACCTACTAGTTTAAAAAAAAACAAAAACAACAAAGCGCAATTTGTTTTGATTTGGAAATGGTGAACTTCCTCCGGAACTTCCTATTTCAAAATAGATGTGGGATCCAAATTCTTAACACCCGACTGAATGATACGCTACTGACTTTACGAAACGAGAACTACACGATCGACCCTAAAAGGTTGGACCATGCAGATTTATCGATAGATGGGAGACGTAAGGGGAAAAGGTACTTGAGACTTAAGGACTGAAGTACCATACAGACCAACGAGGGTGGAATTCGACGTAAGATAGTAGACGGACATAGTTAGGATTCGACGTTACAGATTAGACGGGAAAGGTTAAAGAATTCGACGTGATAGACGCATATGATTCGACGTAAAATAGTAGACGCAGCGAGTAAGATAATTCGACGTTAGATATAGACGGATCAACGCGAATAATTCGATAATTAGACTATAAACAGTTAGACGGAATAAAATAGCTTCGATAGACAATAGACGAAAGTTCAGTGGCTGTACATTCAATTGACGTTGAATTGTACATTGTGTAAATAAACAATAGTTAAGTTCCGGCGGCCTTTTATATATAAACCCCTAGACAACGATATAAAAACCCTACATAGATATACAAAATATCCTAGTTTTTATGTCTTTGGAACAGCAGAGCTGAAAAACGAACACCGAACTTACAAAAATATGTCATGATTCAAGGAAACAAAACGTAATCAACGAAGCTTTCACTACTACAAGAAAAATATCACTTTTGCATATTCAGTTGGGGCTAATGAAACAATTTGTGAAAACTTTGAATCGAAATAAAATGGTTCTGAGTACTTGTCAAGTAAATCTCTTGTGAAAAACTAAACTGTCCCTATTCAAATTCCTGATAGGGTTGTAACCCTCTCCAGGTAGTTGCTAGTAGAATCAAGCTTTGTATCCAAGATCATGTCTCCCTGTCATCAGTATGAGTGTTTTCACAAGTTAGAATTTGTTATTGAGGGTGGACACTTTCAAATGAGACCCTGTATGTGTGAATTTTGTTATGAATACCTTTTCTTGTCATAAATTTTCAAAATCCATGTGTGTTCTTAAAACTGGCAATAGTTCTCAAGTTTCTTAAGTGAAATAATATATATCAGTTTAAAATATTTGTTTATTTATTTACTTCTTTATTCTTGATCTCAAATACAGTAGAAGTACTGGTGAAATGGCCTTTTTAACAATATACAAAAAAATAATCTTAAAATACTATAAAATATTTAATATAGTCAGCACATCTCAAAACAAAAAAATTTGATAGACCAAATTTGAGAAATATTTCTGATACTGCATCTAAAAATTAACCAGGAACAGTAAAAAAATTGCGGACATCAAAATGTCTCATAGCCTTTGTTATTCCTATATATGTATGCGTATCCAGATCCGATATTACTTATACATAACATTTTTAATTTTTATCTTTATTCTCAATACATAGCTCATGGGATGAAATGCTACCACTGTCAATCTAATCAATCTGATGATTCTTGTGAGAGAGGACTTCCCAGTATTTCATCGAGGGAATGCACTTCAGGAGAAGTTTGCGTAACATATAAATATGACGGTGAGGTTAAAAAAAACTGCAAACTGTACCGACAATAGTTTCAATCTTGAAATGATCCAACTGAGTGTACAAACTTCGGTTTCGGTACAACCAAAGTTATAAGTTCTCCACACAATTTCGTCAGGATTGAAGAAGTATCTTCGTTGATAGAATTTCCCGAACGAAGAATATCTTTCTACCCATATCATTCTGTCGCGATTTCTGCAATTTTATAATTTTAAGTCAGGTGTGGTGTCCATGAGGTTCGACTCCCTGATCCGAGAATTTTTAGTCAAATTTTTTTTTGTTCTTCCGACCGAGACGTAAAAAAGATTATGTTTATACATTAAATATAAACCCAAAATTTACATTATGTTATCCAATTATTATTCATTATATCAATATATTCATGAAAATATCATTTTCGAAATTTTATAAAGCTTTTGAAAGTTCTAATGCTGGCAACACTTCATCCATTGTAACGTGCTCACCAACAGAATAATTATCAATATTATCATAAGAAGAATGAGAGTTGAGGTATATAACATATTAAGCAATTTATCACAGGAATTTGGACAAAAATAATAAATAATCAACTATGATTTTGCCAACGTTTTCGTTGTCTCTATACAGGGAAGAATATACTCGACAATCTTCTAAGTGATAGCACTTAGAATACTTAGATACAAAATTTTAAACAAGGATCCAACAAGAAACACTCAGGACAACATCAACAAAATTTTTGAAGACTCTCAGAGATGAACAGATGATAACAGGAACACAATATAAAGAATTAATCAGACACAACAGTATTCCTCCAAAATTATACTGTTTGAGAAAAACTCACAAACAAGTTGCCAGTTTCAGACCATTCGTAAGTTGTATAGGTTCGCCTGGTTATACTGTCGGCTCATTTCTACATAAAATTTTAAGTAACGTTCTTTCCTCTTCGAAATTTAAAGTAAAGGACTCGTTCTCTTTTGTTGAAGAACTGAAAAACATCCATGTTCCTGAAAATTACAAGCTAGTGTCTCTCGATGTCGTGTCCTTGTTCACTAACATCCCAAAATCATTAGTTGTTCAGGTCATCTCCAAAAGATGGCGATATATAAGTTGCTTCACTGAATTGGATAGGAGCAGTTTCATCAAGTTGGTTGATATTGTATTCGACAGTGGTTACTTTACATTCAATAACACTTTTTATAAACAGTTGGATGGCACAGCTATGTGATCCCCTGCCAGTCCTGATTTTGCTGAATTGGTTATGTTGAAGGTATTTGAATATGTTGCAGGTAAACTGAATTTTGACATCCCCACCATGAGAATATATGTTGATGACACATTTCTGCTCGTACCTGACGACCACATTGAGTCAACACTTAATTTGTTCAACTCATTTAACGAGAAAATCCAGTTCACTATAGAGATAGAAAATAATAAGTGCCTACCTTTTCTTGATGTTATGGTGATAAGGGAAAATAACAAAATGATCACAGATTGGTATGAAAAACCATCTAATTCTGGTAGATGTCTCAACTTTTTTTCCAATCATAGTTCCCAACAAAAGAAAAATATAGCTACCAATTTAATTCACAGAGCTTTATCACTAAGCCACAAAAAGTTTGTGATGCAAATGACCAGCATACAACAATTACCCCCGTTAATACATCAGAAAGGCGATAAATAACTACAAACTTAAGCGGGATCAGGTTTGCCTTGTTAACAATAGTGGAGACGTCAATACAATGGCTAATACGGTGAACAACATACACATTGGCTCACAGACTGAGGTGACTGCAAAGTTAAAATATTTCAAGCTCGCATTTTTCCCTGGATTATACTAAAAGCTACACAAAGTATTCAAGGGATTTGGTTGCAAGACCTCATTCTACAACATCATTGATAATAATAAAAAAAATTTCACCAATATAAAAGACAAAACCCCTCCTTCCATGCAATCTGGCCAAGTATATAAAATTCCATGTCAGGATTGTGATAAAGTGTACGTGGGCCAGACAAAACAATACTTAAAAGAGAGGGTTGGACAACACAAGAATGATGGAAAACATTTAAAGCCGAGAACAAAACTGCCCTCACACAGCATACACACAGAGAGGGACACGGATTCAACTCCGAAAATGTAACTATCCTAGATAGAGAACATACTAAATTTAGACGTCTTTTAAGTGAAATGATATACATAAGAAGAATGATATACATAAGAAGTAAATTATAGAAAGGATAGAAATAACTTGGGTACTGTTTATGACTACATGATATCCAGGATAACGGTGCCTAATGGATAGCAATTTCGTGTTTGTCGCCAGATTGATGTTCGCCTCTTGTGTTCGTGTTTGTTTTTATTTTTGAGCTGTGTATTTTCGAATAGTTGAATAAGCCGAGACTAAATTTGAGAATATGTGTCAATGATACATTGCACCAGAACATATAGTTCCGCTTCAGTTCCTTTGTTTTCAATCTATTGACTGACATACGTCGAAACCGTTTGTTTATTCTTCACTTTGGCTAACTATTTTAAATATATATTTTATTAATTGTATGATGAGGTATGAAATCCAATGTTTAATGTTTCTATTTGAGATTAATAAATGCTTTATTTTCAGCCTTGAACAAGGAACAAGACGTTCCGAAACGTTGACAAAATCGTAGTTGATTATTTATTATTTTTGTCCAAATTCCTGTGATAAATTGCTCAATGGACGTGAATAGTACAGAATATCATATTAACTCAAAAAAAAAAAAATTACACTCGACCCAATAACGTTATATAGTATTCACGTTATAATCATTATATAGTATTCATTGTTGATGGTTTTACTTTTTGTCAAGATAGAAAATGAATAATAAATAACCTATGTATCGATGTATCAAAATGCATTCGAAATTCGAAAATGATCGACATTTGGAGTCTGTAATTTTGATGAATTTCTTAATTGATTCATATTTTCCGTTAGATCAAATAAAACATTCATGTGAATGAAGTCGAAAAATTCGTAAAGAAACCATACAGAAAAAATATAAATATTTGTGGTAATGGTAACTAACTCCTTTGACTTATTAGTAGACCGGCCACCTGAGAAAATTCCTTCTCTAAACCGAATCTCGTCGGTATCTCTTCGGTATCCCTACAACAGAAATGGATGTTTTCAGGACATTGTGTAGATCACGATACTCCACACATCCATACCTGTTGTAGGTAAATAGAAGAGATACCGACGAGATATTTCAAAATCGGGTTGTGGCCGGTCTATTATATCTCGAAAATGTTAATTTTTTTTCAGTTTTTCTCAATGGCCATAAAGCAGGGACAACAACGATCAGAGGATGCGAGAAGAATAAAAACTATTGTGGATCAATAGAAGATCTGATTAACATACTTGTAACACCAGCAGTAGTTAAGGAGAGACAATGTTACATATGTGAAAGAGACTTGTGTAACAGTGCATCGAGTATATACTTATCACCTTTAGTTGTAATATCTCTCTCTGTAACTTTTTTAATTTTGACTTAATATAGGTTTACAAAATAAATGTCTGGTCTTCCTGAAAGATGACGAGATTTGATCGAATTTCACTCAATGCTGAATCTTTTGTCGAAATTATAGGTATCTGATTTTTTGATCAAAAAATGGTAGGGAGAATATTAAATTTTTAATTCATTCCACGAAAAACTCATACAAACAAAGAATGTGGGAGTCTGATTGGGAAATCCTCTAATAATGTAGTTGCGTGAATAAATAAAAAACTATCTGTATAAGCACGAATTAACAAGCGCTCTTGAATACATGTCAATGCTTTCTTTAGTGTCTGTCTAATTCACGTTCGAGTTTTCTAGGGTTCTGGTGACACGATCAACATTATCATCACTTGATATCACATGCAGATACGTTCACATATTGATCTCTGAAAAAAAATATTTTTTCTCGAGAAGATTGTTCTAGTCTATTATCTAATTTTGCACCACATTTTCTACCTTTATAGAAAAACTTAAAGTTCCAGAAGTTGATAGAAAGTATTAGAATTAGAATCAGAATTTTTGTTCTCTAATTCTGTGGTATTTCCACATCTTGTAGAACAAAATCGTGCGAGAATATATCAGAAACGCACAGTTCTCATGGTTATATTTTATTATTATATGTTGGCACTCCGAACTTTCCGCTACGGCTTTATCTGTCAATTCATCAAATTGCCTTAAAGAAATCAGTTCTGCCAACCAACATTTCTCAATGCAAAAATCACTAAATTATATTTATGGAAATATTTCATTAATTTCGATGAAAATGCAATGAATTAGAGAAAATAATGTATAATACTCGTACAGAAGTTTTGGAATGAACGAGTGGTAGAATGAGCCTTCTGTACGAGTATTATACATTATTTTCTCTAATTCATTGCATTTTCATTGAAATTAATGAAATATTCCCATAAATATATTTTAGTGATTTTTGCATTGAAAAATATTGGTTAGCAGAACTGATTTCTTTAAGGCAAATTGATGAATTGACAGATAAAGCCGTGACGGAAAGTTCGGAGTACCAACATATAATAATAAAATATAACCATGAAAACTGTGCGTTTCTGATATATTCTCGCACGATTTTGTTCTACAAGATGTGGAAGAATGAACGGAATAACCACAGAATTAGAGAAATAACTATAATGAACCAATCTAACATTTAAATAGTAATTGAAAAACCAATTCAAACGTGGAATATCGCACTGTACCACAGGTGGTGATTCGTGAAATCCTCTAATATGAAGAACCTCATGTGTACATAAATTGAAGATTAAAAGTTTTATCACAGTATCCAAATCAAAAGAGCTATTGACACTTCAGAAAAATCTGAAAAATTATTAAAAAACTGGGATGAACCGTACAGGGTAACCGAAATAATTGGTCCTCTGACGTGTAGTTTTGTTGAGAAACCAGACGAAAGCGTTAAGTGAGAGGCTATTGATGAAATTGTTCAGCAAAGGTTGGTGATATGGAAGTATGGATGAACGAAGACAAGGAAATCAAAGGGAGGATGCAGAAGAAGTTTGCACAAATCGTAACTTCGCAGCAATCCGACCAAGATATACACTGCGAATACTGATGAAGACAACAACGATGCCAAAAGAATCATTAATGTTGGCGAACTACACTGCTACAGTATCTTCAGCTGCCAAAAATTTTTTTTTCTGGTAAATAACAAAACTCATCAATTTAATAGCTGTCAATAAAGGTAAAATGGCCAAATTTACCTAATTACCTAACTAACATAAAAATTCAATATTCTGAGTATGATGTACAGGCTGTCCCAAATTCGATTCTCACTGAAAGCATCTCGAAACCTTAAGATATAAGAGAAAAAATTTTCAAGGAACCATGAGTTTTTTTTTCGAAATACATAATAAGTTATCGAAGACAGATCTTAGATAGCTCGAATCGTTCTCGAGAAGGCGCTTCTGATGAATTACTGTTTCAAATATTTCGGTATACCTTGCTTTCTGTTCGAGATAATAAAAACAATCCAAAACGTATTTTTCAGTTTTTTTTATGGTTAATGTTTTCACTGAAATGAATTACTGTTTTAGAGATATAGAGCAAAGTTGTTGTTTCTTAAATGGGACACCCTATATTTTTCAAAGCAGTTTTTTAGCCACAGATTTGTCGAAAACTATTGCGTAATCGGTTTTTCAAAAATAACATCTGTTTCGAAGATATTGTTGACTTAATTTTCCGATGGGACAACCTATACATAAAATTTTTTCATTTATTTGAAGATTAAATTATTATATTGTGTTCATTATTGCATTGTAATCCAGTTATATAGGGTGTATCATTTAAAAAACACCATCTCTAAAACAGTTATTGATTCCTATGATGTGTTATGCGTGAAATATAAACCATAATGCACTGAAAAACACAAAATCAATTGAATCAAAATAAATGAGAAATATTTTTTTGTTTGAGCACTCCCATCAAAATATAGAAGTCAAAAAAACAATATCATTGAAATAGATAACATTTTTGGAAAACCGATAACGACAATCTGCGGACAAAAAACTGCGTTGAGAAATATAGGGCGTCCCATGTAAGAAGCATCAACTTTGCTCTATATCTGTAAAACGGTCATTATTTTGTATTATCTGTTACGACTACCAAATAAACTATAAAATTTACTGAAAAAAACGTGTTAGAATGTTTTGAATATTTCGAACAAAAACCAAGATAGAGCCTTGTAACTTGAGAACGAATCAAAATATCTATGATATGCCTTATGATATCTATAATTAGTTCGAAAATGAGATCAGGGGTCCTTGAAGATATTTTTCTCTAAGTCTTATAGTTCTCGAGATGCCTTCAGAGGGCATTGAATTCGAGACACCCTGTACATTATTGAAGAGAGAACTGATCAGATCTCCAGTGAATCCGTGATAGTCTTTAAATTTTTGGTCACATAAACCCAAACCTTCAAAGTCCAACAAAATCCTTTATGTCTTGACCTAGATAAATAAGGCAAATCAGGGCAACAGAATTTGTCTGGGTGCCAAAATGTCTGATTTCTGGTCATTTTCTTTCAAAAACCCTTTTTTTTCAAATTCGTATAGGATTTTTATATCTTAATACCTATTTCCAGCATGAACATCATGAGATTCCTCCATGACATATTAGTTGATAACATCAATTTCCTTTTTCCTGTTGTACAACCGAATATCTTTATATTTATGAGGCAATTGATCTACTTTAACCGAATTCTTCTAATTTCCAAGGTTCCTCTATTCATTAGGTATTTTGTTATAGAATGTGGAAATTTACTATGTTTACTCATCTGTAATATAAAACTTTATTAGTTTGTATTTACCATGAATATGTTCAACGCATTAATCTTGGATAGATATCACTATTTTTTCGCGTAGAACCAGTAGCACAACTAGATATTTCGAAACTAAAACTTTTTGAGAAATATGTTACGTAGGATTGACGAAATTCTCATTGTAGTGCTCTTTTTTATTGACATTGGTAAGTCTTCTAAAATTTCTATTCAAATGCCCTAGAAAAAATAACATTAAAATTGCAATGCATCAGCGATCATGATTTTGATTAATAATCAAAACAAAACTAATAAATGAAAGACTTGAGAGCTCTTGAATTTAATTTTTATTTCATATTCAATGGATTCAGTTCTTACTTGATGAAAATTTCCTAAAATATAGTTGTGGATAGGAATTCTCTTTTATTTCGCTTGAATACAATTTTTCGAGAATTACCTGAATGTATACGATGAAAACATTGTTGTGAAAATTATTTCAATAAAAGAAAAACATTCTGTAAAAATTTTGATGTTATTTAAGTTTAGTTTATTCAATTTGAAGACAACAATAGAAATTCAAGTGTTTGGATACTGTTCATGATTTTGTGGTTTGAATTCGAATCTCGTTCTTCTGTTACCCGTTATATCGAATTTAAATATTATGTGATAAAATTAATGAATGATTTTTCGCCCTTTGACTATTTAAACTTTTAGGAAATGGCCTACACTGTTATGAATGTTCACCTGATGACGAATATGGAAATAATGAAGCTTGCATTGAAGGGAAAAGTTGGTATTTGAAGAGAGTGCAATGCAGAGTTCCTTCAGTGTGTGCGAAATATTCATTCAAAAGTAGGTATTTGCTCTTGATGATATTTTGAGAGAGATATAAATTTTGAATATTTGAGAATAAAGTGATTATTTCACCCACCATTTTATATATGTTATTTAAGTTTTTCTTGGATTTTCGATGATTGTACAATCCACATGGAATTTTTCATCAAATTTGAAAATGCTACTTATTCAAGGTGTGACATAGTGAGTGATATAGCCTAGTGGTGAATGCAGGTCCTCCAAGCCTATAAGAAAAGAGCAGTTTGTTTTGTATCCTTAGACTGTTAGTTTCGGAGATGAAGAAGAAGAAAATTTATTTTGCCTAATAAATTGATTACATCGCTGAGGTATACATATAATACATTATAACCAGTGCGCGATATTGAATCAATAATTATGTACATCCATAATAAGATACAAGGTGATTCATGAAAATTGGCTTGAATTTCTGATCTCCATAACTTGGGGAGTAGCAGTATTATTTCTTTTTCAAATTTTGTGGGTTTATTCACTTCATGCAACCTTTCAAGACGTTAAATGAAATTTCTATATTTTCAGGGTAATACTCACATTATTGAGGTTATTCCTTCAGACATCTTAATCCATATTTGTTACACGTTTAAGAGGAATATCGTTATTGCCATGAAAAATACATGTTTGAAGTGAGTGAACCAACAGAATTGAATCAGAATCGGACTACTGATTCCCAACTTATGGATATCAGCAATTCAGGCCAATTTTCATGAATCTCTCAAACTTACAATCTTAGGATACAAAACAAGCTATTTTTTTGAAAAGCTTGGGTAACCTGTTTTCACCACTAGTCTATGATCATTCACTCATGTTACAACCTCAAAATTTTGTTTTTGGTTGGCTTGTTACTTGTTGCTTATTACTTTTTTTGATTTTGTCTCAATATTCTATGAAGCTTGAAACTGTTATCCTATATACATACACACATAAATCTTAACTCAGTTGAATCTGTTGTACCTAACTGAAATATTTTGTAGTTTTTTTCGATATTTTTCTTGAAATTTCTCTAGTACTAGTGAAACAATCAACATAAAATTTTGCATGAATCTTGAAATTATTATTTTACATCCCAAATCGAAGTTTTATCTCCATAGAATTTCTATAGAATGATATTCCACATATTAAGCTTGCCGTAGAAGTTTCGAAGGACTTAACAGGTTCAGGTTAGGTTCGCTTTTCGAAAACCTACCTAGTTTGAGTTTGCTTAGAGCCAACTCGATCATCTTCAAATTTATTATTAAGATCTCAAAGACAAACAAACAATTTGAAGTTTCCTGCAATATTTCAAGTTGATCGAATTACCAGAACCATGAAAAATTTCAGAAGAATATCGAAAAAATAACAACCGGCAATTTCAATTTTCAAACTTCATGCAAAATTTTAAGCTGACTTCATCATGAGAACTAGAAAAATTCAACAAAAATAAATTATCATAAGATATGCGTTTCTTCGTGAAATATTCATTTACTTACTTTTTCAAGGTGGGTAAATTTGCTGAGAATTGAGAGCAGGACCATATCTGTATAGGTTAAATATTTACCCAGATATTTTCTTCTTCTTGAAGTGCCATATCCATCTCAATGAATGTTGGCAACAATTACCAAGATATAGTCCCCCAGAAATTGGCATTTTTCCAGTTCCAGTAAAATAGTCTCAAACTTCCATTATTAGTTCTGCTTTTCACTTTTTTTCCATTTTCAGGTCTAAACCAAGGCCGGCCTACAGTTAAGCGAGGCTGCCAAGGCATCCAATATGGTTCAACATGTGAAGACATATTCAATGATTTACGTAGCAGTGGTTTATTCCATCGAGGACACCATGAATGTTCAACATGTAGTACGGACTTCTGTAATTCATCTGGAATCATAAGAAGTTCCTATAAAATTTTAACTAGTATAATCATACTTAGTATTTTTAATCACTTCTGTAAAATTCTATTTCTCTGACAAAGATAGGATATGTGGTTGAGAGTAGAAAAAAAGTTCTTTATAAAAAAACTCGCTGTTCTTTAGAACTATCCTTACTCTTCAAAGTATCAAGCAAAGAAATTTTCTTTATTCTTAATCATGATATCATTCTATTTGAATTGAAATGAATTGTGATAAGAATTTTTTCTTTGTAGAGTGGATCGAACCTTCATTGAGAAGAAACCTCAGCACCATTATGTGTTCATAAATTAAAAATACTACCAATTTTACATAATGGTTTATTATATTCACCTATCTAGATAATATGAGAACCCACAGAACAACCCATATATATGTTCAAATGAAAACTATTGAATGTGGTTTAACATTAGGTTATTCGTTGAAAAATACTTTTGTAACTGTGAAATTAGAGAAGGTTAAAACTATATATTAAAAAAAAGTTATTTAAGTTTAAGTATATACTCTATGGCCTAGAATTTTCTGGAAAATATTTTTCAATTGAAAGCAAGTTCAACTGAACTTAAAATTCGAGTTTTTATTTTTTCATTACCTCCTACATTGAAATTCTTTATTTTAGATTTCATGAAGTCTTGAAAAATCTATGAATTTTTTATCAAAAATACATAGATTTTTGGATTTAACTATATCTAGTTAAATCCAAAGATGAATCCCTTTCTACGCGCTTGTTGGGGAAAAGCAGGCTATAATTTAGCTTGAAAAAGAACCTCTGTTCCTAGCGATCTGAAACCTTTTCTGTCTCCTCTTCTATAACAGAAAAATTGAAAAGTCCTCGGTCTACCATAGTAAAACGCATTTTTTTGGCAAAATTCAATTTTATTATCCAACATAGTTGCCTTCGAGGGCGATAAAGCGATTATAGCGATCTTCCAACTTATCGATACCATTTTCGCAGTACGATTTGACTTTCGCTTCAAACTAGGCCACATTTTCAGCGATTACTTCTTCATTGGCGCTAAATTTATTTGAGGCCAGCATTCTTTTGATTCGTGACACGGCGCATTGTGTTGATGAAACAGGAACTTTTTTTTTTCTTCAAATGGGTCCATTTTTTAACGATTTCATCCTTTAAACGATCCAATAACGATATATAATAATCGCTGTTGATGGTCTGGCCCTTTCAGAGGTAATCAATGAATATTATACCTTGCGCATCGCAGAATACTGATGACATCTATGGAATCTATGTTACTTTGACAAGTTAACAGTTTATTCGGGAAATATTCCCCCGAATTACACTCGTGCATCAAAATGACCGGATAATTTCGCATTCCAGAGTGTTTTCTACCTCTCTACCTCTCTACCTCTCTACCCTCCACCTTCGGTCGGGCTCTTTCTCCAAAAATGAAAATGAACTCATGCAGTTTTTATAACAACACGTTGTCATGCAAAATTATCGGTAATTTTGATGCACTTGTGCAATTACTTACGAAAATTTTTTTGACGTTTATAATGACAATATTTTTTTTGACAATCTAATTTTTATATGTTCACATGATAACTTTGATTGATTTCAACTACAAGCTTAGATGTTTTCTAAATTCTTTGGACCATTATGATCAATGTTTATACTAAAAACGCAATTATTATATAATATGGCAGGTGAATTGGAAGTTGCTTGTTCTTGATTTAGAGTACTTGATGAAGACGAAAATTGATGTTGTTAGAAATAAACACATTTGGTGCGCAATTTTCTTACCGAATACCACACGAGGTCCAATTAAATCCGGAAATTTTTTGTCGCTCATGAATATTTTTAGAAAATTTTCAAAATATTCATGAGCTATTTTTAGGAATATTTTTAGAAAATTTTCAAAATATTCATGAGCTCGAAAAAATTTCCGGAAAGAATTTGACCTCTAGTGGTATTATTAGTGAAAATTTGATTTCATTTGTAGGAACCACTGTTCTATCGATCTAAAATATTTTCAGCGCTGCAGTGTTGCTGCTTATATCAAATGGTATAGTATATCCAAAGTCACTTGAACTAGTGACGCTTGGCCAGAGATAATTGCAAAACAGTCATAAACCATAGGCGCACAATTTTCAAACCCTTGAGTTGAAAATAATATTTTTGCGTAGATATGTATGGGACTCAGATGTCGATTCTTTCAGAAAATTTGTGACGTGAGTAACTTTTTCTGTTACATCAAAAATGATACTTTGTCATTCTACGGTGTTATAATTTGATTATTCTTTATTCTCGACCTGTAATATACTATCAAGGAACGTTATCAACGATGATGAACTGATCGTTGCATAGAATTATAAGAGCATGAGATGAATTCGGAAATGTTCTCAATGATAAGACAAACTAGGGTAGAATAGGTGCATGACCTTGAGATCCTTGAATGACATCCTTCTACGTCCAATTAGCAGCTACGTTGCCGAATTGAATTTTATTTCTTCGTTATTATAAGGCGAAATTTATGTCCCTCAGTGGAAGCAGAAGGCTAAATGATAATGATGTACAGAGTGATTCACAGCGATGGCCTATTAGAAGTTTATGGTAAACTAATAATAATTTTGTGCTGAAAATTTATACAATTTCCTTTTATACTGGAAACAGAGAACTACTTTCTGATTTCAAACGGCACACTCAGTATATTATTGCATTATCAGATAGCTTGGTTGATGATAATTTCAGCAATATGGCAATACTTGAGTATAAACTCAACGTTTCATAGGTTAAAGAGATTGCTATAGATATCTTATGAAAAGTTTTTTTGGAAAAAACCTATATTTTTTTATTCATTTAGTTAATTTTACGTAGGTATGAAAAGGGAGGGGTCTCAAGCAAATCCGATACTTAAGGAGTTATCGAGGAAAAACTTGAACTAAGGAAAACTGCAATTTCTCATTGAATGGAGTAGTCTATGAGTTCCAGAAAACATAAAAAGAAACTAAAAAGTCGAAATTTCATGAATTGTAATGAATTATTCGTTGAGATGGTTGAAAATCCATAAACCAATAAAATTTTCAATTACGAATAATTAATGACATTTCATGAAATGTCAAATTTAGTTATCTAAATTTCAATATTAGTTTCTATGTTTTCCGGAAGTCATAGACCGAGTCATAGACTACTTCACTCAGTTAGAAGTTGTAGTATTTTCTTAGTTCTTCCTCGATAACTTCTTCGCATTCAGAATCAGAATAAATATTCAAAGATATATGTAACATATTATTAAAACTGTCCCGACTGATGGCAGGAAATGGTGAAATATTTCTATTTTCTCACTGGCATTCGTGTCCTGACTTTTAAGTATTCAACTATGTAGTGGCAGAGAGGACAGGGGAAATAAAAATCCTTAATGAGATGCCGACGTTTCGACCTTTATTTCTGGTCTTTTTCAAGGCTGGAAACAGAACGACATTGAAAACATGGGGCATAACATAGTGTCATAATATAAAGAAAGTAGTATACTCCAGTAGGTGCAGAAACAAAATACAACAGAGCATTATAAAAAACATAATTTAAAACACATACCAATTCATATGAATAATCCCTCACAATATTCTGAGGTGGACATAAAACTGTGTCGTCAATTTTTTAAGAACTCAATATACAATATACAATATACAGGTCCACTGGTCAACAGATGAAACTATCTATAATCTTTTATTATAATTTTAGGGTGTTCAAAAGATTTTTCCACATTAAGTACAATAAACAGCTGAAAACTAGTCTCCGTGTCATCTGTCATATGCAGAACGTCGAGCGTCATATGGTTATCTAATGTCAAAGAAAGGGGTATGTTCCTGAAATTCGTCAAGAACGAATCATCCGTTTGTATCTCTCTAAAATGTTGTGATATATTGTGCTCAAATTCTGTACATCAGTCCTCAAATTTACCGTCTCGTTTAAAGAAATATGAATCATCTCACCGATACATCTCTTTTTATAGTTTTTTTTCTTTATTTTTAATTATACAAACGTAGTTTTGCCAGAACCTATCAAAGATATTCTGAGTGCGGGTCCTAAATTCGCAATACCTATTTCCCCAAGAGAATGTCCTATACCTACACTAATCAAGGACATCGAATTTTGTATTGGTGACCAAGTTGAGTTAACCGAAGTGGACAAAAACGTTTTAAGAGGCATAACCACTAACATCTTCACTAACTATTTGGCTCGGTCTGCTAATGAAGGTCCATGTGTGAGACAGGCATACCTAAATTATGTATTAACAAGTAGGTTCCTCAAACAACATCCTGATTGCGTTGTTATGCGAGCTGACAAGGGAAACTCCACAGTTATCATGTTTAGAGATGAGTATGTCTCGTATATGGAGAATTTGTTGTCTGATACAGAGACATATAAAATAACACCTAGTGACCCAACAAATAAATTTCAAACTTTGGCCAATGAAATTGTGAAAGAACTTAGGGATGTGGGCGCCATTGATGAAATGAAAACGAAACATCTAAAATGTCATAACTCTGTTATTCCAAAGCTATATGGCCTTAGAAAAACTCACAAGGAAAATATTTCCATTCGACCTGTGGTCAGTTGTATAGGTGCTCCATCATACAACCTGTCCAGATATATTCATGATATTTTATCTCCTGTCACCACATCATTCGAATACAATATATCGAATTCCAAAGATTTTGTAGACTTCGTCAAGGAAATTAGAGTACCTAAGGAAAGTGAATGGGTGTCACTCGACGTTATATCGTTATATACCAATATTCCTAAAGCCCTAGTTTTGCACATTATAAAGAAACGATGGCAATATATATCTGCATACACAACAATTCCACAAAATTTATTTTGCAAAATAGTTGAGTACATTTTTGATTCTAGTTACTTCTCCTTTAACGGTGTAATATATATGCAGATTGATGGCGCAGCCATGGGAAATCCGGCTAGCGGCACACTAGCCGCCTTAGTTATGGATGAAGTAATAACGATAAGCTTAAGAACGCTAACCTTTGATGTCCATTTCATTAAACTATATGTAGATGACACGATTTTCTCTATACCGAAAGGGAAATCGGACGAATTACTCCTAAAATTCAATAACGTTCATCATAAACTGCAATTCACCATTGAACGAGAGTCCGAGGCAACAATACCATTTTTAGATGTACTGTTGATTCGAAATGAAGATGGAACCATAAGCACCAATTGGTATACCAAACCCACCTCCTCTGGTAGAATGTTGAACTACCGATCACAACACCCCACATCCCAGAAGATAGCAACTATAACAAACTTGATGTTCCGTGCTATTCATTTGAGTGATGAAAGATTTCACAGAGAAAATGAACTGAAGATAACTGAGTTACTAACAAGAAATAATTACCCAACAACCTTGGTCAAACGTATTCTTAATCAATATAAAAGGAAAGTGCTCACTAACGATGCAGGTTCGAGGAATGATGAACGAACCAGATATTACCGTTTTCCTTATATTCAAGGTCTATCTGAAAACATGAGCAGAGCCTTACAACAAACTAACTCTTCTGCAAGACTGGCTTTCTATCCACTGAAATGCGTCAGTTCCCTTTTCTCGAAAATCAAAGATAAAACTCCAGATGGTTTGCAATCCGATTTAATATACAAGATCCCTTGTAAAGACTGCAGCAGATGCTACATAGGTATGACCAAACAGTATCTTAAAAATAGAGTCTACCAGCACGGATATGATTGTAGACCCACTAATAAAGACAAAAATGAAAAAACCGCTCTAGCCGCTCATCACTTCAACGAAGACCACAATTTCGATTTCGAGAACGTCACCATCTTAGAAAAAGAAAAAAACTATAAAAAGAGATGTATCGGTGAGATGATTCATATTTCTTTAAACGAGACGGTAAATTTGAGGACTGATGTACAGAATTTGAGCACAATATATCACAACATTTTAGAGAGATCCAAACGGATGATTCGTTCTTGACGAATTTCAGGAACATACCCCTTTCTTTGACATTAGATAACCATATGACGCTCGACGTTCTGCATATGACAGATGACACGGAGACTAGTTTTCAGCTGTTTATTGTACTTAATGTGGAAAAATCTTTTGAACACCCTAAAATTATAATAAAAGATTATAGATAGTTTCATCTGTTGACCAGTGGACCTGTATATTGTATATTGTATATTGAGTTCTCAAAAAATTGACGACACAGTTTTATGTCCACCTCAGAATATTGTGAGGGATTATTCATATGAATTGGTATGTGTTTTAAATTATGTTTTTTATAATGCTCTGTTGTATTTTGTTTCTGCACCTACTGGAGTATACTACTTTCTTTATATTATGACACTATGTTATGCCCCATGTTTTCAATGTCGTTCTGTTTCCAGCCTTGAAAAAGACCAGAAATAAAGGTCGAAACGTCGGCATCTCATTAAGGATTTTTATTTCCCCTGTCCTCTCTGCCACTACATAGTTGAATATTTCTATTTTCTATAAAATACATGATTGATTTTTCGGTCTGGCTACGTAGCTGCTAATTTGACGTATAAGAGCCTCAACATCATATGCCTATTCTTCATGATTTCTCAAACCAATAATAACATTGCTAAAAATCAGAGAATGTAATGAAAATTTTATTGGTTAATCTCATTTTAATCAATTCTGCCTTCAGTGGAATGAAGATATTTAGGATGCGAAATCATTTTCTTCAGAACCCGTCATATATCAATTCCGACTTTGAAAGTAAATGGAGGAATAGATTTGATTGCGAAATATTCATCTTTTTTTACATAAACCGTACATTTGTGCCAAACATCATAGTCGAAATCATTAAAAGCATCAGTCACACAACGAACTAAAACTACGTAAAAATGCATTTCAATAATACCCCTATGGACCACACTGGTCTATGCGAATTATTGGAAAGTAATTAAGAAGTGACAGATGCAGCCAATGAGTGTAACCAAAAACGCTCTCAAAGTGGAAAGGGGAATACGAGGGGAAATATTCAGCCAATAAGATCAATCAAATCGAGACATTCTTGTTTCCAAGACGATCTGCTAAATACCGGGGTTTATTTGAGAGTATTGATAGCAATATTTTCATAAATTCCAAAGAAATTTCTGAAAACTTAGACAACCCTTGTATAATTGAAATATTCAGGCTTCCTCCAAGTGATTTTGGATATACTATACTGACAACTTCGATATTTCAAACCAAGCATCCTGTATGTTTTACTTTTTCGGTTTGCCATAACAAGGAAGTAAATACATAAATAATTAAGGGGAGGAATAAGTTATAACATACAGGGTGTTCTATTTGAAATATCGAAGTGGTTAGTACTCTTTGAAGAAAGCGGCAACACAACAGGTCTAAAAATATTTTTGATCAATAGAGTAGTGGTTTCTACCTAAGAAACCAAAATTTCAATAAAAACGTACCTTCCGTTCCCAGTAAAACTCTAGCGCACCATCGACCATAGCCCTACCATTGTACAAAATTATACAATACTTTTTTTATTACTTGGAGATATTCTACGAGGAAATAATAAACCATTTTCTAAAATTTTCCATATTTCCTATTCGTTTTGGATAAAAATGAAAACTTGTTGGAGCTGAAGAACCTGTATTATGCAAGGCGAAATAGCTTCGTAATTGACCACGGTAACGACAATGGTAAACAAACCGCGAGTAAATAGCACAGCAGAAATTATCTGCAAAAAATGTACCAAAGATGTGAAAAATTATGTGACTTGTCATAAATGCAAAAGTACTTTCCACCCCAGCTGTATTTTGAAAATCAGTGGACTATACGTGAGTGAAATTGGGGAAATATTCTGTTGTGATGACATAACCTCCAAGAAATGTAATTGCGAGGAGAAAGAAATAGAAATTCAGAATTTGAGAGCCCGACTTTCTAGTCTGAATGAGATTTGTTTTGAGAATTCTATTAATCATCAGCCTGAAATTGTAAACGATAATGAAAATTCTTCAGTTGTTGACACACAAGAGAAATGCTTTGAGGACATGGAACAATTAACATCGTGTACGCATTGTGTGAGATATCAGTTAAAAATACAGTATATGAAAGACGAAATAGCATTGAAAACAAAAATGACAAATCAGCTTGAGGAAAGAATAGATGAACAAAAACATTTAATAAGGCTTATTACAGCAACAAATAGAAATCCTGTTGAGGTTGGTAAAGGAAGTGAAAACCAAAACAAATGTAAATATGACGATAATACTTCAAAAAAGATACCTACTGTCAGGTTATCTGTGCCTACTACATCACATGGGAAAAATTTGCGACAACACGCCACAAAAGATACTAAGGCGCCGTCTGGAGGAAATATTAAGAATTCCACAAAGACAACTGAAACTGGAAATATGTTGACCTCTTCTGAGGAGGAGAAAACTAATAGAAAACCTTACAAGACTCGTAGAATAGACGTTATAAAGGGGACTGGAACAGAGAACTGCAGTCTCAAGTCGGCAAATAAAAAAGCGTGGTTACACTTAGGAAAAATAAATAAAGATTGCAAAGAAGAGGATGTAGTTGAATTTATAAAGGCAAAATTTCCAGAAAATAAAACGGAAATTGTTGTTGAAAAAATTTCAAGAGAAGATAGTACGAGTGCATCTTTCAGACTGGGTATTGATTTCGATCTGTTGGAGGAAGTGAATAGGGGAGACTTCTGGCCGAGGGGAGTTACTCTCAAGAGGTATTTTTTTCGAAAATATCGAAGACAAGCTGAACATTAAGCCCGATTTCGGATCTTTTAACCTACTGAACGTCAATATAAGATCAATTAAGCAAAAGACAGATCTCCTGGAGGAGGTGCTTTTCGAGAAAAAAATCGATGCGGCCATTATCACAGAGCATTGGATGGCGGAGGAAATCGTTGAAGAGTTGAAGATCCAGGGATACAACGTAATAGATAATTATAGTAGACTTCGAGGATATGGTGGAGTACTGCTGCTTGCTAATACCAAATATAGATTTGAGGTATTGAAAGACCTCAAAGATTTTTCCGTGAAAGACACCATAGAGATGGCTGGTATGTGGGATGCAAAGAACAGACACTTAATACTGGGAATTTATAGGCCTCCTCAGGGATCCGTTGACACTTTTTTGGAAAAGCTGAGATGCTGCTTGCATAGCTTACACGAGATGAAACCTGAAATTAAAACAATTTGTGTTGGTGGTGACTTTAATGTGGATTTATCGAAGGACAAGGTGGACTCGAGCAGATTACGAGAGGTGTTTATGGATTTCGGTCTCCAGGCTAAGTTTATGGAACCATCAAGGATATCTTCGTCAAGTAAATCTACAATCGATAATATATTTTCGAACGTGAATGATTGTGAGTCACTTACTTTTCAACCACACCTTTCAGACCATATGGGTCAAATATTAAGCTATGCTACTCACTCTGCCCCGGGAAAGGCCAAAAAGATCATCTCTAGGGACACAAGAAGGTCAAATATCAATAAACTGAAGAAATTTCTGGAGGAAGAGATGTGGACAATTTCTGAAAGTCTATCATGCAAAGCTGATTTTGATAATTTTTGGGAGAAACTAATTCATCATTTCGATCGAAGCTGTCCTGAAAAAACAATTTTGAAATCAGACAGAATTAAAATGGGCAAGAACAAAAAAAACAAAACTGTGATGGAAATGAGAAATCGGTTGGAGGCACTGGAGACAGTAATGAAAGTACGAGGGGACGAAGGAAGTAAAAAGGCATACCAAATCTACAAAAAAAAGTACGCCCGGCAATTGACAGAGTCGAAGAAGAAATCCAATATGAAAAGAATTGAATTAGCAGAAAATAAAAATGATGAAATTTGGAAGATTATAAGCCATGAAAGTAATCGTAAAACAAAACAACAACATGAGATAGATATTAGCCCAGATGACCTCAACAGATATTTTGCTGAAGTTGGTTCGAAAACCTCAAATGAGTGTACCAAAGTGAAAATTACACCAATACAATTATTGAAAAAAGCCAAAAGCAAATCGATAAAGTCTATTTTTCTACAGGGATATACAGTTAATGAATTGAGAAAAGCAATGAAGAAAATAAAATCTAAATCTTCCAAGGATATCTATGGAATGACCACCACCATCTTGAAAGAAATATTTCCCCTTATAGAGATACCCCTTAGTGTCATAATTACAAAGTGCCTGGAGGAAGGATACTTTCCGGAGCAACTTAAGAAAGCAAGAATAGTACCTCTTTATAAAAAAGGCGACCCAAGTTCCCCGGAAAACTATCGACCGATCTCAATCCTTCCTGCTCTGTCGAAGTTGTTCGAGGTGATTATGAGGGATAGACTGGTTAACTTCTTCGAAAAACAGAAGATTTTCAGCTCTCAACAACATGGTTTCTTAGCAAATAGATCGGTGGAGTCCGCAATCACAGAAATTATGCAAAATATAAGTGAATGTTTTAATGGTAAAAAAAAATGTAGCCTACAAGCATGTGATCTCTCAAAGGCGTTTGATAGTATCAAACATTCGGTGTTGCTTGGGAAACTTGAATTCTACGGTATCCGAGGGGTGGCATTGGACCTGCTTAAAAGTTATCTTACGGATAGAACACAAAAAACTTGTTTAGACGAGAAAAGTTCATCCTGGTTAAAAATAGACAACGGTGTCCCTCAAGGGTCAATACTGGGTCCCATCTTGTTTGTAGTATACATCAATGATTTGCCAGAAAATGTAACAGCTGATCAGTCAATTCTCTTTGCCGATGATACCTCATTCTTGAATTCAGGAGTGGAAGATCGGGAATTGCGGTCAAAAGATGAGAAAACAATGGCGGATGCAAAGTCATGGTTTGATGCGAATGGTTTGATGATGAATGTTGATAAAACCCAGAGACTCCTCTTCGAGACCAAGCCATCGTCTTCCGGTTGTTCCTTGAAACTTCTTGGTGTCACATTGATGCCCAACCTGAGCTTCTCACTTCATATTGATATGCTGATTCCGAGACTATCGAGAGCAACTTATGCTATAAGGAGAATCAGGCAGCTCGCGGGACCCGAAGCTGCAAGATTGACTTATTTTGCACACTTCCATAGTGCTCTTAATTTTGGCGTGCTCTTTTGGGGCGATTCCTCTGAGAGTGCCAGGATATTCAGAAAGCAGAAGATCGCTTTGAGGGTGCTGTGCGGGGTGCATTGGCGACAAAGCTGTAGGGAATTGTTCCCGAGGGAGGGCATTCTTACCTTGCCGAGTATTTTTATACTTGCCTGCATACTATTTATTTTCTGTGTTTGTAAAAAATTTAACAATTTGTGTTATACATATTTTTGTACTTTGTATTTTGACTCCCCATGTAAGTTTGATGGGTCAAAAAAAACTTATTTACCACATTTTTTTATGTAGATAAGTGAATAAATAAATAAATAAATAAATATAAATTTACACGAGTAAAATACCGCACAATATCCTGCGATAAGTTTATAGTTTTTAAATAGGAAAAATAAGGAGTGGTCCAATGAACTAATAACTGAATTTCCACTTGAAGGTTAAAGGAAACATTTGCTCTTGATGTAATACTCCAAAGTCAATATTACTTTATCAATGAATCCAGATGTTTGCCGGTTTTATGAAGTAATCAATTAATTATTAATGCAACACGAAATTTTATCTGAGACTCCACATTCATTCCCAAAGCTTCCCATCGCTTAATATTCTATTTTAAATCCAACAAGAAGATCTGGCGTTCAGGTCTATCCAAGAATTTTCCTCGATAGTTAACAAAGAGGTACAACTCCAGTGTTTTGTTAATAATATGTCAATGGAAATAATACGAACACAATGGTTACTTCATATAATGGTAGTGCTTTGTTGTTCATGTGAAGGTGAGTGGCTTGGTAGTAATTTTTCAAATGAAATCAATAAATTGAACTTTATCGAAAATTTGAATGTTTCTTAAATTCTTATCCATTTGTTTTTTATTTCAAAAAAAGATTTTGTCGATTAAAACCTTATACTATTGGAGCCCTCAACATCATATTGAGACTCGTTACTAATAAAAATCGAATTATTCTGTTCATAGGATCCTCCCTTTTATGCTACTCATGTTCAGCAAGTATCGGTTATGGAAGTGCATGTGAACATGCTGAGCTATTTACAACAACTATATCTCACCACGAATGTTTTTACAAAAATCCTGTTTGTGCTACTTACAGGATAAAATGTGAGTTACCTCTGTATATAAGCAGAATGAGGTTATATATTATATTATATTGTACAGTGCATCCCATTTTGGGTGAGACAGCCAGGTTTCTCGCTTGTTATGTAAGATAGAGCCTTGCGGTTTTCACGTTCCTGTCCTACTTTTTTGTGAAACTCAAGTTGGTCTAATCAGATTTTGCATAACTATTTCCGTTCAAGAGATACAGGGCGATTTTGGAAATTGATACTTTTCGGACACCTCCTTTATCTCCGAAGTTATTAGAAATAATGATGAGGTAAAAACTACGTCGGAATCACAATTCTGCGTAGAATCTAGTGGCGTACTCAATTTTTTTCTCGGGGTATGGTTTTGAAGATTCAACACAAACCTATATTCTTTTTAATGGAACACCCTATATATCATTACTTCGTTATATTCGTTATTTTTTCCCTTCAAAATGATACATGATACTTTGTAGGTAGGATGTTCAGAAATGTTAAAAAAAACACTAAAACATCGAATAATGATGATTTTTTCTAAATAGGCCATGTTTCAAATAGAGGATTATTACTTCTGATTTTTAAAAGTAGTAGGTCGTTGATGATACAAACATTCTTGTTGTCATTATGGCTACTATGCATTTGGGAGCATTGTTTTATCAAGTAGGCATTGGAGAGAAAAAAACCAATCTGATTTAGCTGTCATCGCTATGAATTATTATTGTTATTATTGATTCTTTTTTTATATGGGAAATCCATTGCCCATTTACAAAAAATCATCATTATTTGATGTTTTAGTGTTTTTTTTAACATTTCTGAACATCTTACCTACATAGTATCATATATCATTTTGAAGGGAAAAAATGACAAATTCAACGAAGTAATTATATACATGGTGTTCCATTAAAAAAAATATAGGTTTGTGTTGAATCTTCAAAACCATACCCCGAAAAAAAAATTGAGTACGCCACTGGATTCTACGCAAAATTCTGATTCAGACGTAGTTTTTACCTCAGCATTATTTCTAATAACTTCGGAGATAAAGGAGGGGTCCGAAAAGTATCAATTTCCAAAATCGCCCTGTATATCTTGAACGGAAACAGTTATGCAAAATCTGATAAGACCAACTTGAGTTTCACAAAAAAGTAGGACAGGAACATGAAAACCGGAAGGCTCTATCTTAAATAACAAGCGAGAAACCTGGCTGTCTCACCCAAAATGGGATGCACTGTACAAGGCGAACAAGGATGAAACATTTAAACGTTAATGATAGAATTCGCAGTTAAAAATAAGATTTTTATCATTACTATGTGAACTCACAGCTGCTTTTTCGATAAAAAAAAAGGTTCGAAGAAGGAAGTCGAATTATTGCCAGGAAATTGATTTCAATCAAAATTTGAATGATTTATGTATATACGGGAAATAAAATTCCATAACAAAAACGCCAATAGGACCCGCCACAGAATTGTTTATGCATAAACAATTTTGTGCAATTCTATGCAGCATATCTCCATGGGGATATAGTGCATATAATGGTCGGAAATTTAGTTGAAATGTTGCATGCTTTCTCTTCAATACCTACTTGATGCTGAAAACTATCTGTAGATGGTTCTCCATTTTAGCTACAAATACAGGGTGATTCTTCGACTTGTACATATCTAAATTTCATCCGAACATTCAACAGCCAGTATCTTTTCAACTGAGCCAGATCAGAAAAATTGGTTAAAGAAAAAAGTGTTTACCTTGACCTCAGGAATCTTCGGTTGAAATATATGTACAAGTCAAAGTCTTGCCCTGTATATAAATACTGAACAAAGAATTAATTTTTGTTCGATATTTCTAATATAATATATTTTTTTCTAGATGACAACGATATTATAATATATAGGAGTTGTAAAAAGGCAGATGTCTGTTTGGGCCTTTCTAAGAGATACAACACTCCGCAAAACCAACTTCTTGATTGCCAAACATGCAATGATAATCAATTATGCAATTCTGCAGTCGAAAGATATTTATTACCTGTTTCCTCCAGATTGATCCTTTTCGTTTTGATCTCTAGTTCAATTTTGACTTCTGTAGTTTGAACACCACATAACATTTAGATCTAACATTAAGGAGGCCAATTATTACCTCTTATCAGAAGTTTCCCAGAAAAATGTTGATCGTGGTGCTAATTTTAAAATGATTTGTATTATTTGCATATATTTTGAGGAACGCTTAAATTTCGTGATCAGTCTCATTCAGTTTTGTAGTGTTATTGAAAAAAAGGCACATTTAACTATACATATATGTATGTAAGTATATTGAGAAAATTTATTTATAATGGAAAATAATGATCGTCATAACGAACGGAAAATCCAATTATCTACTTCGATTATTTTTTCAAATACAAACATAAAAAATGTGTACCTGAGCTAGTTTCGAAGAGAATGTAGAAAACAAATTTTTGGCTCAAAAAAAGTTTCAACATAAGTATTACAATCCTAGTGTCTTTATAAGTACCTAATAATATTGTATGAGCATTATACATGATAAATAATACAATTCCTGTTATTGTGTATATTAGTTTCAATAAATAGTTTTGATAAAACCTAACAAAAAATTATGCTTGTTAGAGGAGAAGATGTAAATATGGAATATGTTTATAATATTGAATACCTTGGTTTTGACTCAACCGCAAGTGTTGCCTATCTATCTAAATATAGCTGATAGAACGAACTTTTTCGATCTGTATAGTTGGCAACATGAAACGCTCCACCATTTGTAACATATTTAGTTGAATTAGAAATTCCGAAAATTCCAATACCCTATATTTTTTATTTTTTAGTTTTTTTTCGATTCTTCATGATGATGCCATTCTATAAGAACCAAAGTCTAAGAATCGCTGCGTTTGTTCAGATTCTTGTTATCTAGGTCTTACTCAAACATTGATGAGTTTGCTTACTGGTAATATGGAATACTAGTATTCCAGTATTTTTGTTATATTGTTACTTAAATTTTTCTAAAAAATTCAATTCATTACACTGAATTCTGTTTTTTTATGGCAATAGCGACATTCTCCTAAAACATGTAAAAAATATTGATTTCGGTGCTAAAGGAAAAAAAAACAATAATCTGAGTACTGCCCTGAAAAGATTAAACATTTTGAAGATTTGTATGAACTTAACAAACCCACAGAATAAACAAAATTGGACTGCTGATTTCCGAGTTATAGAATTATAGATATCAAAAATTCAGGCCAATTTTCATGAATCACCCTTTATCTCCCAAACTAACAGTCTTAGGATATCTACTTTTCTGAAAGGCCTGGATGACATGCATTCATCACTAGGCTATGGCCAACTTCTAGTGTGGCACCCTGTATATTATATAGGTATGGCATAAGAAAAAATGTTGAAGCACTGACAGGAAGTAGAGAAGGAGCCTAGTTAATTCATGGTTCATTTGCGCCCTTGGAGATCACTATTTAATCATATTTACCAAGTTTTTGGGGTCGGTAACTATTTTTCTGGTTTATTATATCAAAATCTATTGGACTTATTAAGAAAAGCTTGGGTTTAAACTAACAATAAAACAAATTTGATTCATTTCGAAAAGATGTTTCTGTTTCTGCAAAATCAACCTCTCACTAGTCATGAGTAGAAAACTGAGACAAGTTCGGAAATTTCGAGGTGTTTCAGCTCACAAAAAAATTGCGGATGCAATGGACTAGTTTTCATTTTTTTGTTAAGGTTCAATTCTAAAAATTTAAGTAAAATGAAACAAAAATATGGAAGAATCATTGAAATATCTCTAGAAATGAAAAAGTTATGGGACTTTGAAGAATAATTTCATAGTACGTGTAAGTGTCGTGACGTCACACACTAGACGACTGGTATTCGCAGAGTGCTTACGAATTCATTGGTGTACAATCACTTGTGCCGTTCGTGTCGTGTTTTGTTCGTTACACGATGGCTGAAATAACTTACTATATACATACATATAAATTACTTTTTTCTCTTTTTACTTTTTACTCCTCACATAAATATGTTTTGCCATTGATAGACTTCAACAACCAGTACTCAACTACAAACTGTTTATGAAACGTTTTTTAAATAAATCATCGTTATAAGTTGAACCATGATGTAGCAAACTCAAAAGTAGATACTTTCTTGAAAAGTTTAACTCCTTTTATTTCTGCACTGACATAAGATGGATTTGAAGAAAAAAACTCCATCACTGCGAATATATCTATTTTAGGCAAATTGTCACTTTGTCCTTTCACGAAGCCTTCTTCCATTATGGTGACATAACAACAAAACTCGAGTTAAAACTACACTGTACAACTACAAACGGCGCGAGAGCCTTGGCGCGGCTAAGTATTTAAATGTAATTTATGGTGTAGCGATCACAGGCAAGAGCCGTGACGTCACAGACCAAAGACGTTCCGCGCTAAAATACGTAAATTCAAATAATCTATTTCTCAGTCATTTATTGATGGAATTTCAAAATTTTTCCAGTGATTTATCAGTTTTGCTCTATATTTTAATTATATCGTGTCAAATATAGTATTATCAACATCACTAAACTAGTCCATTGCTGGAAACTTTGCAAATATGTCCTAACTACCTACATACCTGAAAACCTCGGCCAATGATTATAGTTCAGTGCTTTCTTGTCTTTTTAGGGATCACCTGCAGTTTGAACTGAATGGTCCAACAAAATTTCATTAAAATCGGATAAGAATTGTAAAATTGTAATCTGTAGAAGTTGACGCTGTTAGAAGGGTGTACGGACATAGGAATGGACGTATGAAAAGATGAATAAGAAATTAAGGTTGTTCAGGGGGGTTTGAAATTCAATTTGCAAAATAAAATCTCCAAATCAAAGCCTTACCCCATGCCTACGTGAGAAGATCATTGCGGAAAATCAGTCGCTCGAATTTCGCGCAGAAATATCAAATCATTTGATCGCGGACATCGCGCGAAAGTCGCGTCAAACAGTTTTACGACCGATACGACTGCACGTAGGACAGCTATTATATTCCAAACTATTCCAGCTATTATATTCCAAGGTTTGATAAATCCGCTTTGGTCGCGTCGCTCGCATCGCTCGCAATAGTTCGCTTACGCAGGACACAGCATTAAGCTTTCTTCCCAAAAATGACCACTACCTTCGTCAGACTTCAAAACCAGCTTCCTGCAATTATTTTGGAGTGTAACATCCACATTGATCTGTCTATTTGTGAAACAGTCGGTAAATAGGTTCAATTTAACTTTCAATAAAAAATATAATATCTTGTTAGAATCCAGTGGATCTACTTAAAATCCTCATTTCAACATCCCAGGATTAACATCAAAGAGAATTGTCGCGATGCATGACAAATACAACAACTATCTGAAACATATTCTTGTGACGGATAGTGCACATATTGTGTTTCCAGTTATTTTATGACCCACACATTTGCCTGTCAATTTGAATGTGTATTTCGATATTGGAACAGTCGCCAAGAAATGAATTTAGACGTGTATTTAGGCAGAATAGTGAATGTTTCCTATAACCTGATGCACAGAGTTTTCGCAGTTATATTTATTTTGTTGGGGTGAATTCTTATAGTGAAAAAATTAGGTGAGTTGATTATTTGAAGAAAAATCGAAAATAGTTCGTATTGAGTTGAAGAATGATAGGAATAGTATTAAGAACCAAGAAATGGTCGGCTCTGAATTTTTATCGCAGATCCATGATACCAATTACCTACGCCTTGTTTCCATGTTTTAACCATTTTTAAATTTACAAATAATTTCTTGAGGGTGTTACTTCAGTCATATTAACTGAAGTTTTGAGTAGGTAGATGTAGGGTTTTCGAATAACTCAATTTTCAATCCATGATACAGTAGAGTAAACATAGAAATTCAGAGAAATAATCCAATGTTGTTTTTCATTCATACAACAACTTTACTTTTTAAAATTGACTAGTCTTGTCCAGAAGGGAAAGCTAAGACTACAATCGATCGATCACGAGTACCCTACTAGACATAAACTCATGAATTTCAAGACGATACGTACCCAAAAGACGGTTGGTCAGAGATGCTGGTGGTATTTGGCACCCAAAATGTTCGCTTTTCTTTCTATGGAACATAGAACACTAAAAAATAGTAGATCATTCAGTAGGAAGGTAAAATTGTGGCTACTGAATGGAGATGCGAAGAATGATTTGGGAATTCAGTGAGTGTTGGTGTGGATTCACTTACCTTATTATTCATAACCATCATGACTAAACAGAGAGTTATTAAGTGCCCTCAAGAAAAGTGACAAATATTTACTCATGATTAAGACATTTTTACCCCGAATTGGACAGAAATTAAAAAACAGATTTTGACAGTTTCAACCCGATAATAGACTTTTAAATTTTATATGATTCCAGTTGTGTTATTGTTCATACCAAAGCGAATTTTTTTTTCTTTTTTTGCATACTGTTGTCACGACGTTCAAGGAAGAGAATTTTTGTTTTTTTTTTCAGAACTAACAGGCGAACCTCTAGTGAGCCTCTGTTCATAATGTTTATTTGCAATATTTAATATAATATTATATTAGGTTGTGTTGGAAACAAATAAACGTTATTATTATTCAAGAGAAAAGGATGAAGTTTGAACAACCTTCATGTTGTTTTACAATTAACAACAGAATTTCAAATTGACTGAATCGGTTTTTGACGTATTATTGCAAAAAGTTTTAGGAATTTGGAATATTTTTAGTCTCTTGATTTTGTATTTCCAAATTATTCAAGGCTTTCACTAACGAAAATGCATAATTGAATTTAATAAGGAATTCTTAATTCAACTACTTTCGGCTCATATTCTATGGACTAAGAACTTGCAACCGTGATGAAAATTCTACGAACGTTCAAAAGCTCCTCTGAATTTATCAATTCGATTATTTTTTATTTTGGGAGTATTGAAAGATGCTACTCATGAAACCCCCTAATTGGTTGATCGTAAAAAGGTAAAAAAGACATATTCGGATTTATTATGATAGTATGAATTTATTTGATTCACTATATAATATAACCGTATATCATATCCTTCAATATATCTATGAAACTATTCTTTATTGCCCTCAAAATATACAGGGAATGTCACATATAATCATACGAATGCAAATATCTGCAATAAATTATCCTTTATACTTATGATTCACCTTGTATCATGATTAACCAATCAGCCATCAGAAACATATTTTAATTTATCATAAGAATAAAATTCAATCGATAGAGAAGATCATCATTTATGTCTGAATAAATGAATAACCCTTCGAAATTTCACCATTTCTTATCTAAAATTTTGTTTCAAACTATTTCAACTGTGCACCAAATTGTGAGGAATCAGTGAATAAATATCGAAATGTAGAAAATAAAAGGCTGATAAATAGTTGATGACAAATAGATCACTACAATCCTGAGTCAAAAAAAAAAAGTCAGCCGAGTAGTACGCAGTCGATGAGAACCGTCCAAATCAGGGAAAACTTCAAACAAAGTAAAGAGGGCTACTCAGTTCAAAACGATAGTAAGGATATTTCTTTCTACTAATCACCGATAATGGGGTTTTCACATTATTTCCTCAAACAATTATTTATATTATAGAAAGTATATATTTTTATTTTGCGAATGAAAACAAATTAGCATCTTTCCGTTTTTCGCAGAAGAATTGATGAGGATATTTACAATGTACAAGGCACCAATATGTTTATAAAATATTCGTAAGGAAAAACCTTTCAAAAATCATTAGAAAAGAGGTGAACTATAATTATGTAAAAAAAAAAAATCTACCGTCGTCCAGTGCTGCCCTTTACTTATTTGCTTTGAAGAATGAAGGGAGATAAAGTGAATATAGACCGTACAGAGTTTGGTCATGGCAGGAACGCCAGAGGAGAATGAATTGGTACCAAAGGTTGACTGATATATGGAAAGCCATGTAGTGGTAATTCCTCTTGAGGAATCCGTATTTTTGGATGTGCATGATTAGTTATTTATCTTGACAATGGCCAGCAGCATTAACTGTGGAGATTTCATAAAAAGTCCTTTAATGAAAAAAAAAAATTACATGACGGTCGGACTCGACAATGTCCATGATTTTATCGACATTTTCGACCATCGGCTTTCCAGTGAATCTTTGAAATCGAAATTCCCGGAACGGAATCGACGAAACCAGAATTGCGCGTGATTGGCTGTTACAGTATCAGGAGCATAATAAACACTATTTACATGACGATATCACAAATCGATGAAAACCGTGGTCATATTGAACGAATTAAGCTTACAACTGCTCGGCCACCAAGCTTATTTTCTCCAGATCTGGTCCCCAGTGATTAGTGGCTTTTTGCAGACCTCAAAAGTATGCCCCAGGTAAAGAATTTTGGCTCTTATGAAGAAGTGATTACAGAGATTGAATCCTATTCCGAAATCACAGACAAAAAAATATATTGAAATGTGAGAGGAGTCATGGAGTACAGGTATAACACTTGAAAGTGAATATGTGAGCGAATAATGTCGAATTTTTATGAAAAATTCGTGATTTTCCTGATTGTATCCTGCAGGCCTTAGATAGTAGATATATTGTGCAACAAGTAGGGAAAGTTCATCTTTTCTCACGAGTGTGAAAGTTTGTGGTACGAGCCTGAAAGGTGAATGCCGCAAACACACGAGTGAGAAAAGGACTTTCTGTCCACATGTTGCATACTATACTTTTCCTACAACTGCTATGGAAAGTAGCGTATTCTTCATAGCTTACTCAATTTCAAACTATGTATTGCTCATACTGTGAGAAATATTTAACCCTACGGCACTTTGCCCACACCTCGCTTGGTAAACCAATGAAATTGGGTTTTTGAGCAATCGATTCTATGGAAACGCAATAAATGAACAGATTCTGTCGACGAAGGCCATTTTGAATTGAATTAGGTACATTACTTGAATTATTTAAATTTGTGCAGTTGTAGCGAAAGAATAGTGTGCAACATGTGGAGAAAGTCCTTTTCTCATTCGTGTGTTTGCGGCACTAGCCTTTCAGGAGCGTGCCACAAACTTCCACACTTGTGAGAAAAGTTGGACTTTCCCCACTTGTTCCACAATATACTATTTCCTACAACTGCACTAATTCAAATTATACAAATAATGTACTTGATTGAATCCAAAGTGATCTTCATTGATAGTACCTAAGCTTTTCTTTCGTTTCCATAGAAATGACTTTTCAAAAGCTCGATTTCATTGGTCTATCAAGCGTGGTGTGGCAAAGTGCCGTGAGGAATGATATGTCTCACAATATGAGGAATACATAGTTTTGAAATTCAGTAAGCTATGTGATATTGGATACTTTCCATAAAATTTGCAGGAGAATAAGATTTACGTCATATGTAGAAGAACGAGAATTAAAAAATATCTGAAAAGCAGGGATATGTAAACTCCTATATTACGTGTATTAAAAAGAAATCCATTATTTCTACAATTGATGCCTTAAGCCATATGTATCTCGCGTTACAAAAATCCGATCGGGTTCCAGTTGATGGTGTTAGATAGATGAGATTTCGTACTACAATAATTATTTTGATTGACAGTTTTGTGACTATTTGACTCAGTTTACTTTGAGCGCGCGTCGAAGATGGACACCAGCATAAATAAAATATGCTTAACAGTTTTTCTTCGATGAAGGCGAAAATGCGAGCAAGGTGACTGAAAATGTAGATAGTGTTTATGCTTCTGATACTGTAATAGCCAATCACCCGCAATTCTGGTTTCGTCGATTCCGTTCCGGTAATTTCGATTTCAAAGATGCACCACGCACTGGAAAGCCGATTGTCAAAAATGTCTATGAAATTATGTACATTATTGTCTGGTCCGACCATTATGGAAGAACTGTTTTGATTGCCCAAAATCTAAAGATTGTACAAAAAAACCATTAGGAACCATTTGCGTAAGACTTGTCTCAAAAAGAAGCTCGATGTATGGGTAACACATGGGTTAACGCAAAAAAAAAAACCTCATGCGACCGAATTTCCATGTGCGAATTGTTACTGAATCGCTACAAAATCAACTTATTTTTGAAGCAGTTGGTGACTGGTGTTGAAAAGTGATGAAAATTCACTTGCGACAACGTCAAGCGAAAACAGTCGTAGTCGAAACGCAGAAAGTTTTGCTGTGTGTTAGGTGGGATTGGCATAGAATTATCTACTAGGAGCTGCTCCCCTATGGCACAAATGTTAACTCGGAACTGTACTACAATTGGATCATCTAATAGGAGAAATAGTGTTCCATCAGGACAAAGCCAGTGACTCGATAGTGACTCGACAGAAGCTCAGGAAGCTTGGTTGGGAGGTTCTTATGCATCCGCTTTATAATCCTGACCTGACACCAAAAAAAACGGCGCATATGTGACTTGAATCGGATCGTTCTATAATAATTAAAGCCTTGTTTTTCATGTTAAAATAATGTTTTTTTTTTACTACACCTTATACACAGAATAAGAATTTTCATCATGAATGAAAGCAAGTTTGATAAAGCATTTGGTTGTATTGTAAAATTTAGCAATGTTATGACATTAAAACAATATCACTTGACAAACATAATATTTTTTTCCAGATATTCTTAGAATGTATTCGGTCTTCATTCACCATTCGTTGCAGCTAAAATAACATTACTTTTCATCAGTAGGGCTGGATATAGTTTCAAATGTGATAAAATACGTCTAAAACGCAGAATGGGGAATAATTGATATCATTTTTAACTAAAAATGGGACAGTTACGAAATGTTAATTACTTCTGAGCATGTGATAGGAGGACACTTGGGAGTCAAGTTAATTTCATTACTGATTCCCAAGATTAGGGTGGGCTTGCATTTATATTCCATAATGAAAAGTAACTCCGTAGCATTGTTGAAGAGTGGTTAGTTATAATTTTGAGCTCTATTCCGTACTTAATAATTTTTTTTTAATACCAAGTAAAAATAATAATTAGTGATTTTCGAAAAAAAAAACGTTCTTGAAGTAAGTATTGAACCAAAAAATTATCAGTACAGATCTCTAGAGATAATAGACAGGAGTATAGGTCGATTGAACAGCGTTTTGATTTAGGCTCCATTCTTTTGAGTCGTCACTCTCTTTGAATAAATTGCTCATATATATTTCAGACAGTATATGCATTGAGCGAATACGTTCACAACGTAAACTACTATATTATCCGGTACCTACTTTTTCTATCGCCTTTTTATCTCATTTCCGACGAATTGATGTAATAATTAAATGTTCAGTCTATCAATAATGATGTAATTTTAATTTAACCCAGCCGAGTAATATGGAAGTTGAGTCGAATAGCTACAAAGTACATCCTGAGTCGAAATCTCCTGTAAAGTCTAAAAGCCCGTTGAAGAAGCCCTCTATTCTGGACAAGATTAGGACGCACTTCAAGTCATATTGCAATCACACTAGCATCCATGGTTTCCAGTATTTTGGACAAAATAGAACTATTGTTGAAAAGTGAGTATTTATTCGATTATTAATTCCCTAGTTTATAGAGCATTCTATAATATTTTTGTATCAGTAAGACGGTAGGTTTGGATAAATGGAGGCAAGGCCGCTTTTATTAGTGACTTTCTGTCTACTAAATGACTGACTCGACGTCTCTTTAATGATAAATTCAATTTCACGAAAATTAAGAATCAAAAATTGAAAAATTTCGATATACATATTAACAAAATTAAACATCGAATGAATGTATGGTTAGTACATCTGTTGAAGAAAGTACATTACCTTTTTCACTCAGATCAGATTCATTTTGAGTCTGTCCGGAAATCGCTTGATGGATTCTTTCCATTTTTGGATGAAACCCTCGTATGGCAGTTGAGAATTTATTTAGGTAGATACTATTTTTTTTCACAATGAAATTTATAGTGTTTGTTTTATAGAACTTTAAAAATTGAAGGCTTTTGCACTCGTATCTTAATTATTCCAATAGTGAATTTCAAAATTTGTTGTAATTTACACATTCTGATGAAGAATACATACAATCCGTTCAAAGCTCAAAATAAAAATTTCCTTTTCATTACTTTCAAGTAGTGTTGTTCAAAAAATTGGTTAATTGATAATTGATAACGGGAAAATTTAGAAATTGACCGTTAAATAATTGAGGATCCATTGAAAGCCTTTAAATATTCAAAGTGATATCGAACAAAAACCATTATTTTTTGTGAAAAGAATTTCATTTCAAACTTCGTTCGAGCTTTTTTACCACAGAATCAAAATGAATCTAGTTACAACTAAGAAAGGTAGTGTATACAGTTACACCTTTAAGGTAACGCCTCATATGAAAGTGAAAATCATTGAAATAGATGAAGCATGATATAAACGTCATTTTTGATTTTTCAGTAATCAGTTGGATATTAATATACTCAAATCAGAGGAGCAATAATAAAATTGTGCAAAAACGAATTACCTATCTCAGACAAAAATTGCCTTCGATCGATGAAGTACGCATATTGTTCTTGATACTTTGTACATGGAATATTCCGTTAGTTTCTGAGCATATTCGTCAGTTTCACCGAATTTCATTGGAATGATTTTTTGGTTTTTCATTCCTCCATAGGTTTGAAACCGAAATCAGTTATTCAGTTGATCGGTCAACCAAAGTGTAATTAAACCAAGTTCTACTGAAATCAGGCTCCAATGCAATCTCTTTATTGATTTTTGTTTTCGTTTCGTTCTTTGAAAATAAAAATCAATTTTGACTGTATTTTCAAAGATTAACCACGGCGATGAAAAAAAAAAATTGTGTAATTGAGAATAGAACAACGTGAATCTCATCCGAGAAAAACAGTTTTTTTGAATATTTTTGGCTGACAAATAACGTCAACTTTTTATGTTTTTTATCGGTAGCTGTATTCCCTATATCTATAGGGAATACAGCAGAATACGTTATTTGTCAGACAAAAATATTCATATATTTTATTATAGATTCACGAATTGGTAAAAGGAAGCTCAATTTTTCTGTGCTCGTGAACAGTTGAAACCATAGAAATATTGCGACTTTTAGGTAAAAAAAGGTTTTTGACAATTTTCTATTATTAATATTGATACAAACCATACGATATTATATATTTTTGAGATCAGGAAGAATTGAGCTTTCAAAAAATAGCACAGAAATCTAGTGTTTCCATTTAAAAAAGATTACTTTGGGTCATAGCTTCGTAATTAAAAACCCTTTTGAAAGGACGAGTACGCCACTGGATTCCACGTAAAAAAGTGCCTGTATGATATTTTAATTTCAGAGCTTTATCATCAGTATTAACGGAGATATAAATGTTTTTCGATATCGCCATATTTCCAATAATTTACGCTTATAACTCGAAAACAAAAGGGGGTGACCAAAAATTAATACTACTCTTGTTAGTTTCTCAGGAAAATAGACCGAGAAGGGGTATCAGATTTTGTCTATCTCCTCTGGTTCAAAAGTTGTAGTGCTAAAACATCGAATTTTGCCCACCCTGTACCTACGATGATAAAAGCTTCTTCACCTGTGTTCAAATTGAAATAAACTTTGCGCCCTACACGATTTTTGAATCTCACTCGCATATCATTTTTGGCAAATTGATTTGTTTTTTTTTTATTTTAATCGTTGCAATAAGTTCTTTCAAAGCATGAGAATATTCATATTGATTTCATGATAAAACTAAAAAAAAACCATAGTCTGGCAACGCAGCTAGAAAATATGTAATGATGGCATGGCTCTGCTGAAATAAGTGGATAGAGTCGGGTTAGAAAATTTTGAACAAAACTATGGAGTTGAATAGTTATATTATAAGTGTGTTCCATTTCGGTAAAACTGATAATTTCTCCTAGGTGTTGGTGGATACTCATCTTCATTTGTATAATCAGCGGTTGTGGCTATGCAATCTACCTCATCTACAATAAGTGGCAAAGGAGTCCTGTCATTGTGTCCTTGACAACAATAGACACTCCAATATACCAAGTTCCATTTCCAGCTGTCACAATATGTCCGACAATAAGGTTCGATAAAAAGTGTATGGATTTCGGTTCACTTTTCAAAAATGTTACTGATGGTACCTTGGATAGAAATAATGTCAGCGATTGGAGTGAAGAAGAGTAAGTTCAGGTTGAATTATTTAGAGTGAATTACTCTTGGAAATTGCAGATTAATGAATATAGTCGTGAAGTTTTGGAACGGCAATGAAATTTTGATAATCCAAATTATTCATACTCATTCTTATTATATACCAATCAGTTCAATGAAGGTACACAAGCGTGCAATCTGCTTTCATACATATATTTTTTGCAAGACTTTGTCTTCAATGGTACCAACTACCACTAATTTTAAATAACATCAGAGACCTATCGTAACCAGTACAGAAAAACTATAGCTTTTCTATTTGTTTTTTTGAAACTTGTATAAATCTATGTCACACTTTGATCGAGGCCAAATTAGCAGCGCCATAGCGTCTATTGATATAGAAAATCAAAATCTGCAAAGTTGCAGAAACATTCCTTCCTTATTTTTTGGATAGCTAGAGTTTTAATGATGACAACAAATTGATTTCTCCGGTCAAATGAAACTTGGGTGAAATTTGTAGATCTTGTAGGTATTTAATATTATAAGTTTGTTTCAGAAAACAATTTTTGCATTATATGATACCCCTGTGCAAGAGGAATGATCTTTTACATGTACTCATTGATGAAGAAAAAAGCTCAGATGGAGTATATGATGCTATCAGAAAGGTGAGTATTTCTTTCAGATATATCAGAATGTTTTCCTTATTGAGATAACTGTATGACACAAATCAGAGATCGGAGGTAGTCGAAGCAACCAGGAGGTCAATAACAGATTATGCTCCAAAGGAATGAAACGCATGATCCTTCTGTAGCCCGAAAGCGAAGCTCCAAGTCGCTTCAAAGCATTTTGGGACTCAACCATGATTCTGATAAAAGGAATGAAAAAAATTAATAAAATTCCAATATGTGATTCGAAATTCATTAAAACAAATATCTGAATTGTATACAAAACTAAATTCGATTATAAGACTTATAAATAAGGAGCTATATTGCTTTGGTGAAAATCGAAAATATGTGCTCACATTTTCCATGCTGTTATTCCACTTTTTTTATAAATACGAGTATAACAAAAATCTGTGATGAAATATTTTGTGAATAGAGCGTTCACAAGAGTCAGCGAAGAAAACTATGTTGTTTTGTTTACAATTGTAAAAAATATATGGTTCTAACGTAACAGAACAAAGATATTTTGTGAATTACAGATGTAATAAAGGCTTATCCCAACCAGGAGGTTGAAACACTTTTGGACGATTGCCTGTCAAAAAAGCTGAATATCTCAGAATCTTGAAAATTTTTTCTAAGTCTAATTTCGAAAAAAGAGTTCGGTGTTCCTTGAAATTTTTTCTTCAGTCTAATGGCGAGTTGCACCATTTGCCTAAACATTGATTAAAAATTTGAGCATTGATTACTTTCTGATTTCTTAAGAGAAATCAGACAGTAATCAATGTTTAAATTTTAATTAATATTTAGGCAATTGGTACAACAGGCCAAAATGGTTTTCGGGATGCTTTCAGTGAATATCAAATTCGTGACACCCTGTACGTACAAAATGTTAGTAGAACAATTTTTTTCATTCTTTCAATTATACTATCGATATTACTTTTGAATATAACTAGGTACGTTTACTGTTATGTTCAACGCCTTCTATCCTAACTCTCGTAGACCTTTGTGAGATCTTTCAGGAGCATAGAGCTTGTATGAAATAGAAAAACTGGTTGTGTTCTCTGTAGAATTATTCGCTGTGTCTAATTGTCACTGCAGATACATCACTGTTGGCGAATTAGACGGTGTTCTGTAACCAGAAAATTGCTTTTATGGTCCGTGGCTTGAACTCTAGACCTGGACCAACTGATGCAACAAATTTCTAAATTTCGGTTTGAACGAATAACTAATTTTTCAATTATCTAGAAACAAAAATAGCCCTCTCGGCTTAAAAGTGGAAAATTATAGACATCCGATGTAGCGCTCAATAATAGTGTAAGACACACTTGTATGAAAATGTTTGCACCCTTATACAGGGTGATTCACTACGATGGCCTGTTAGACGTTTATGGAAAACTGATCATAATTTTCTGCTGAAAATTTACATGTGCGGGTTTTAGACAATGATTTTTTTTCCCTAGAATATTTTCAGATTTCTACAACTTCCGGTTATACCGGCAACAGACTACAACTTCCTTATTTTGAATTGCGCACCCAGTATATTATTGTATCATTGAATAGTTCTTTTGATGGCAATTTCAGCAAATTAACAGTCCTCGGTTAAATCTCAGTGGTTCATGAGTTGGTTCATGAGTTAGTTAATGAGATTCTTATGAAAAAAAATGGTGGCGACGAGTACTCACATTTTTTTCAGTATTTCTGCCGAAATGGATTTTTTCGAAAAATTTTTTTTCATTTTAAATTCTATAAATACGTACTATTATAAGACTCTTTGCTGATTGGACCAAAAATGTACATGGTGTTCATCTCATGTTTTCAGCACAAAATTCTGATTAAACACTAATAGGCTATAGCGGTGAATCACCCTATGTAGTATGAAATTGTCTTTCCAGTGTTCGCCATTCGCATCAGGAGAAGCCATCTCTGTCCATTTTATGGACCATCCTCTCAGCTTTAATGATTCATTTCAACCCATTTTTACCGAAGATGGCCTTTGCTTTTCGTTCAATATGCTATCGACAGAGGATATATTCAAAAATACCACGTAAGTCAATATCCATACTAATTTGATAAATCCGAATTTGTGTTTGTTTGTTCATTGGCGAATATACCTAATTTTAATTTCACCGCCATAAAATACCATGGCTGAAAAGTGGAGGTAATCATTCAAAAGTATTCTATATATTTATACATATGGAAAAATATATAAATAAATAAAAAATTCTATAATGTACCTCCTGAAGCTACGGTCTATGTAATAAAGATGTTAGTAATTTTTGCATCATTCCATAAATTTCCTCTATTCATGAACTTCGTCATGCAATTTCAGGAATTTCAACCAAGATTCCCATACTTCAGGTCCACAATCCTTCTGGGTTGCACAATACGGATATTCCGTGAAAGCCGATTTAGATACTTTTCCCAGAAGAGCATTGTTGTCAGGAGCAGCTAATTCACTTGAGATCAAATTGCAACATCGAAAAGACGACATCGATTATGTGTGTACTGGTGCACAGCAAGGATATAAGGTAGGTATGCACAATATTGCACCTACATTGGATCCGATCCATTATTCCCAATTGCGTCCTGATTATTCCATGCAACATAGATACACTGTGTCCGTGAAGTATGGAACAAATTCATTTTCAGCTAAACAGACCATTTTTAGAAATAATCCTGAAACACATCGATTTTTATTTTTATTTACCGTATTTTAAAATAATAATCTAATATACAAGGTGAATTACTTTCGAGAACCTAATGACGTCACCGTCTTTTTTTTGGAATGGAACACCCCCATTTTGTCTCAATTTTCGGATTACTCTAGCTGAGCTAGAGTATTCGGAAAATTGACACAAAATGGGGGTGTTCCATTAAAACAAAATGACGGTGACGTCATTTCTCTAAAGTAATTCACCCTGTATATTTGATTATTATTTTGAAATACGGTAAATTAAAATGAAAAATCGACGTGTTTCAGGATTATTTCATAAAATGGTCTGTTCAGCTAAAAATGAATTTATTCCATACTTTACGGACACAGTGTAGGTATACATAGAGGACATAAATTTTTTCTTTAAGCCTTCCATATTTACAACTATTTCTACGGTTGTTTCCGGGGTAAACTTGACCTCCCCCGAATGAGTTTTTCATTAAGTATCAAGCTAGGTTGACATGGGTAGTACATCACGGTCGTGGTTCAATAATTCGTGGAAAACGATTCGTGTCAACAGAATAGTGTCTCAAATATTCACGAAAAGGATGCTTTATTCTAGATGACATGTGTGGAGAAGCAAAGTTGTGGTTAGTTATGTCGTGGAGCTCGACTCGTGTCAAAGGATAAGTCACGAAACGAATGGTTACTTACATAAAAGGCGTTTTTTTTTGTGCTGAATTGTGATGTGCTAGGTTTGTGCTACTTTATGCCATTGACTTTTTTTGTTACATACAATTCTCAAAATATTCCCCAAAATATTTTTATTGAATATGAAATAGATTTCTCAATACATGTCCGATGTTGTGCTTTGAGAATTTTTCCTAGAATGTCCCAGACAATCACAAAATTCATTTAAAATCTAGACCAGGACCTATGTTTTTCTCTAGTCATAAATTTTTTGAGTTTCATAGTAAGTCTCGAAAATAAAAAAAACTCATCTATATTCCGATTTATCTTATGAAAATATGTGTAAAATGTTATGCCACACTTAAGAGAAGTTGAGGCCTCGAAATTTCCGTGAAAAAAAAATTGAAGAAAGTTAGACCTGCAATTTGGTTTTTTTTTTTACGAAAATTGCTTCCAATACTTGTGCTAGTTTTGTACTGTCTTGTTCTGGTCAGATTTTCAGAAATAACTCTCATTATTTTCTCAAATTATGGAAATCAGTCTTAAATAAGTTGTTTGAAAATCTGAAAGACGTCAGTCAGCAAAAATATATAGACCAACTATATAATAATATATTTAGATAGTCCTTAAATAATACGATTATATTGATGGGTCATTTCTAGTTTTGCTCAAAGAATTAATCACAAATCCAGATACCCGCTTACGTGAATCACCCCGTACAAAATTTGAATTTCTGTTATTTTTGTTATGAGGATGAAGATCTATAGTACAAAGAGCTATTTTGAGTACCTAATCCAGATGTACAATAATGATAATCTTGATATTCATGTGTGATGTCTGAACATTTTTACATTCACTAAAGCAGTTTACTATATTATATATACATTTGTAGTGACTCTGCTAGTCCAGCAAAGTCACCCATAACACACTGAATTTGTCATTTTATGTTGGAATACTAGAGCCAAGCAGTGATGAGCGAGATTAGAACATGGATAGGTGAAGCATGCTGTAAGCTTTAGGTTTATTCACTTCAGGCAAAGTCCTCCGGTATAAAAATTGAGGGTGTATTTGGTAGTGGTCACTGAGTTCCAAACTGACGATTCAATCAGTGATTTCAGGATGAAAAACAAAATACCCTCAAAAAATTAACTTGGGTCGAGTACATCTCGCCAAACCTTATATTTGGAATATCCAGAAGGTACCAAAAATATAACCCGGATAATTCATATGTCTTATCTATTTTTGTTATGTTAAATACAATATATAAATAACTGTTTATATATTGAAGTATTTTATATAACAAAAATAGATTTATATTATTTATTCATTTAAGTGTTCGATCAACGTTTGTATTGATATTATGATAAAACTGTATTTAGACGTGATATTTTTACTGATATTAAACGGTTAATTACACAACCATTTCACAACTTCATATTAAAATACCTACACCCATTGGGTATATTTTTTCCTAATATTGACATAATTCTATCGCAAAATTTCTCAATTAGTTCGCACTCATTCATTCAGTCCATGTATATGACTATATGTACTTTTTCGATGTTTAAGGTCAGCCTGCATATGCCGACTAGAGTGCCAAGACCAGCATTAGAATACCATATGGCTCCTTTCGGTAAATCAACCACCATAACCGTGAATCCCCATATGATGTCTACATCCGAAGTGGTCCAAGATTATGATCCACATAACCGAGATTGCTATTTTGAGGGAGAAAAATTCCTAAAATTCTTCAAGGTTTATTCTAAAGTTAATTGTGAAGTTGAATGCCTTGCTAATTACACGCTGAAAGAATGCGGATGTGTACCTTTTCATATGCCTAGTATGTTCTTTTTATTCTTGGGTGAAAAAGAAATACATTTGTGATTTTTTCAGGGGAAGCTTCAAAGCCTATATGTGGAATAGGGATGCGATATTGTGTGATCTACACTCTTGGTAATTATGCTAATTTTTTTTCTATTTATCATGAATTTTCGGGACTTGCGGTAAAAATTTTTACCACTAAAGTGTACAAGAAAACACACTGGAAATTGTTTGAAGTTCATACCTCTACCGCTAAGGGGCGTAATAGCTATCGTCGAGTAGAAAAATGAATTTTACTCGAAAATGTTTCATATGAAGTTGAAGAAAAAATATCATCACTGTAATCCTTGTAAAATTCTCTATCTTTTTGAATTGTTACTTTCGATTTTACGACATCAAATAAGGGTAGGTGAAAGGGAGAAGTGATTGAAGTGCCTGTAACTTCGGTTTAGCTCAACATTTTTGAGCAAATTAGATCTCGTCTGAAATCTCAATATCTTGTTGATTTACCGCAAGTCTCTACGATGAGTGGATCCTGAGATATAGCCGCTTACCTCGCTTATTTGCCCATCCTGTACATAGTATATATTATATCTGTTTAGAGAAATTCCAAGAAAGGATAAGAAATTTTGTCGCCTTAATATTTTTGCCTATACTCAACCTTCCCACGACGTATCGACTGTACATGAAAAAGTGGCATCCCTACGGATGCCAACTTCGCCGAAAAATGCTTGTCTTCAAAATGAAAAAAAACCTTTTTTTCCAATCTCATGAAATTCTGCCTAGCAATTCGGCTATGGATTCCGTGATACAAATTTTTGTTGATAGAGCATTCATTTTGTATTCATTCATATGATTATCTATTGTGTTTTTTTGTTCAAGTCATTCATATTATATATTTCTACTATTCATTCACACCTCATGCAAGTAATTTTCTTCTTGCCAATCATAAATGAATCTTATTTTTTGTACATAATCGAAATTGTTGGTATCTTGTTAATGATTATTTCCCCTATGTTATTATCAATTTTGCTTTCAATTTGTTCATCGCTCGGTAGAATATCCCGATTACCCAATATTAATTTTTTGCATTCTGCAAACTTAGCTACGGTTTCCAGCTTCGTGCAGAGTTTCGAACTGATCGAACCATAGACAATTCAAGAGAATATTGAAGAAAAAAAAACCCAATATTCCTGTGATAACATGTACGAACAAAATGAAATTTCTTGTCTTGTCGATTGCGTTTTTAGATCCATAAAAAGTTCAAGTAGTATATCGAAAAAATAGGTAAATAGTAAAAAATCTCAAAGATAAACTTTCATTTCAATGCTCTAAAAATTATAATAGTTATGAAAGTTATGTGATATGAAGGCTGTCAAGAGTGTTGATTGTGAGTCAAATGAATGAGTATTTATTAGGAAAATGAATCTAGTGGTTTAGTTAAGATCGACAGTACTTCAATGTCTTTGGAGTTCTGTACGTATAATACGTGCTATAAACTTTAATATCATATAAATTTCGAAATGGATTTCTGCGATTTAATTTTTTTTCTTGAAATTGAATTGAAATAAGAGCTTATTTTCAAAATGTGTTGTATGTTAATGATGAGTTACTTATCCGTTTGCTGGAGGAAAAAGTTTTGGCTAGCCACTGCTAGCTAGTTATCGCTATAACTATTAACTATAGTACCTCATTTCTGTCAAAATTAATTTAGCATTACAACCGTAATAAGGCAAATTTTCCATTGATCATAATTATTACAATCGTTGATATAATATTTATTCAATGTCGGATGTCCAGATTTTTTTGAATTTCAAACTATGGAAAAAGGAACAACATATTTCATTCGGAGGAGAAATGTCTTCAATTACCCGCCTCACTACTTTTGGAGGGTAAACACAGGCTCGCCATGACAAGTGACACTTCTCCTCCTTATGAAATAATATACTATTGATTTAAAGCTAAATGCTCCTTACTTCTTCCTTTTTTTGAATGACGTTTTCTCTCTCAAATAAATACAAATTTTCTTGAAATAATTGGCAGATCGTATCTATCTGCTCTAAAGAAATGAATGGCCGAATTCAGTATAAAACTTTAGTATAGGTATAACTTATTGTCGGTTAAAATCGATTGGTTGCATTATTGTTAAAACAATATTCACTCTAATGTCTCATTACATTGAATTGAATCATGAAAATGTTTCAGAAAAGTACAATTTGATGAAGCTTCGGTCGAAACTTAAAGAGTCAAACAAAAAAGCTCAAATCCTGAGGACATCATATTTAGAGACCAATGTTGTCAGAAATAGCACTGAAACGAATGAGACAGAAAAAAGGACACAGCGCAAAAAGAGACAATTGGTTCCTTTATTAGAAGATGACGATGACGCTAGATGTGGCTGTCTTAGATCCTGTAATGACATCACCTACAAGGGTACTGCTAGTTCTACAGATTATAACTGGAGAGAATCTGATATTGAAGAAATCTCGGAAGAACATTCTCCGTAAGTCGTATGAAGCGAAATATTTTTATAATAAAAGGTTTACCATGTTGATCAAACCATTACAGAGCTATTTGGTAGGAAGTGCCAAAACGGTCTCGTAGAGCAATTTGTCTAGCGTCTACATTGTCTTACGAACGTTTGATTAGCACTGTTCTCTAATTCTGTGGCAAACCTTGAGTTTCATACGAGTTTATGGAAAAATGTATTTCATTATTATATGTTAACTAATATCTGTCAAATTTGTGATTAAGAAAACAGTTCCGCCAATCAAAATTTTCCAATGCAAAAATCACTAAATGATATAAATGGAAATATTCCATCAATTTCAACAAAAATTCAGCGAATTAAAGAAATGAATATATATTATTCGTATAGAAATCTCACTCTAATATTTGTTCATTCATTTGAACTCATGGAAGAATATTAATGCCTTCTGCTTAAGTGTTGTCAACCCAAAATAGTTATTTATAATACAAGTGCAGAAGGCATTGATATTCTTCCACGAGTTCAAAATTCAAAAACGAGCCACGAAGTGGCGAGTTTTGGAATGAACGAGTGGTAGAATGAACCTTCTGTACGAGTATTATACATTATTTTCTCTAATTCATTGCATTCTCATTGAAATTAATGAAATATTTCCATAAATATATTTTAGAATTTTTGCATTGAAAAATGTTGGTTGGCAGAACTGATTTCTTCAAGGCAAATTGATGAATTGACAGATAAAGCCGTGGCGGAAAGTTCGGAGTACCAACATAGAATAATAAAATATAACCATGAAAACTGTGCGTTTCTGATATATTCTCGCACGATTTTGTTCTACAAGATGTGGAAGAATGAACGGAATAATCACAGAATTAGAGAAACATATAGGTAGCGTATTCGACTAGTGCTTAGGCAAATTAGTGCTTTAGCCCCTAATAATTGCTCAAGAGCTAGAAATCGTTTTAACCCCTTTTGCGAGTCCTGAATAACGGGTAGCGACGGTTTTTAGGTTGTGCTTCAGATTTTAGAGCCGAAAAAACGCGAAATTTTCGTATTTATTTCCAGTATTTTTCTTTCAACTCGAAAGGTTTATATCCTATCTAAAATTTTGTGTTCTCCCTCTTCGAAGAATTTGAATTTAGTTCCTGATGGCATTTGAAAATTTGAAATCGTTAAAGCAGTTTAGCCGCAACTGACCGTCAAAGATAGATGATTTTTACAAACACACATTGAAATTTGACAACCCTCAGCTCAGTTTTCAAAAAAATATGGTTTTCAGTTGTTCAATCGAAGTAAATTTTTATACTCAGGTGAGTCCAATAAGATGATTTTCCGAAAAACACTGTAGCTCATCCGCCTTTTTGTTTGTCTCATAATTATACTGCTATGTATAAGGAAAAACCTTCCTAGCGGTATACAGCTTGACAGGCAGGTGTTATATTGAAAACTAACCTAATTATAAGGAATGAATTTAAACATTGCAGGCAGATAAAATCTTATGTTATTCCACTAGAGATATAATTTCACCACTTTAGTATCTGCATAAATCTTATCTCGAGTGGTCTTTGACATGACTATTTCACGGGAACGTTATTTAAAAGTAAGGTGATAACATATCTAAGCCGAGGGAAAACAAAGTTTTGAAGTTTATATTTGAATACTGGGTGTCCAACTAAGTTCCCGCTGTTTGTGAATAGATGACTCCAGTAGCGCATGTCTCCCGCCGAATTCGAAGCGCACAGTTGCGCCCTTTCGATTCTTGGTTTTGCGTTTTAGCAACGGGGTTAATTTGACGTTATAACAATAGAACATACTAACCATGAACAATAATAAATTGTACCCGTTTCAAAGTTAACATAAAGAACTATCTAATTTATTTTACAGATATGATTATTCACTTATAACAATATATTTGGATACCAATGTCGTTTCCACAACCGAAAGAAATGAACTTTATGGTCCAACCGACTTTCTCAGCAATTTTGGAGGTCTACTAGGGCTTTTTTCTGGATTCTCGATACTGTCCTTTATGGAAATACTCTACTTTTGCACTCTAAGGATGTTTGGTAACATGAGACTCATAGGAAGATGGTATGGAGACAAAGAAGATTGAAAGAAAATATCTATAATTTTAATATTATAATAAAATTTGTCAGATTTTGAATTTTTGCCCAATTCTGTTGATTGATACAATAAGATTTGTTTCAGTTCGATGGAGGGTCAATATTATTTTAATAATATTTGAAGACATGCATAAATACATCTAATAATGAGTTTTATGTAGTTTCATTTCATGCGATTGTAGGGAATATTAATAACTTGAAATGAACATTATAAATGTTGTGATATATGATACTTTCTGGTGAGGTTTCACATTTCTGAAGAATTATAACACACAAAAAAAATTATTGAGCTGCAAATATGCCAAATAAAAATATATCAAAACATATTGTATCCACTTGTATTCAGTGAAATAACAAAAAAACTTTTCAAGATCTCGACCTACAAAATATGTAGGTACATCTTCGTCAGTTGATAGTATAGTTTAAAAACACAGAATTAAATGAGTAACATTCACAAGCAAACGTACATAGCTGTTTAAAATATCTCGATAAATTTTGTTTTATCTGGCGAATACATTCAAAAGACTGAGAAAAAAACTATTTCAGACGTTGTGGAAAGATTTCATCTTGACTATTTTGGCATACATAATGAACTTTGAGCCACACATTTCGTATGAAAGTTATCCAAAAAAATCACCCTGTATATCAAAATTTCTTGAATTTGATAGGATATTCGGATAGAGGAGAAAAAAGTAAAGGGAGCAAGGTATTTCACGAACTTCCGGATGCTATTTTAAGACTCAATAAATATAGTAGTACCTAATGTGAAAAGTTCAGAAATTAGAGTTAGACGATGAAATAGCTCGACTAGTTTTTAGGTGGATTTTGTGTAATCTAACAATTTCATACGGATGTTTCTTTGGTGATGGACAAAATTTGCCAGAGATGTTATTAATAATTTCAAAAATCACATGTCCGTGTCCAACCAAATCCTTTTGCTACAAAAATGTCAATACAGGTCTCATTTGATGTTTGGTGTGGTGTTTTCGTGTTTTAATAATAGATTGGTAAATCCGTACGTGTTTCTACCCTTTTTAACAGGCGAAATTTATTTTGACTTTCTTCAAATTGTTTTACATGTTTTGCTTGATGCAGCTGTTGATGTCGGAAGCATGTATTTTCAACATGATGATGCTGCACTTAATTTGAAGACCATTGTGACCAATTTCTTGAAAGAAAATTGTTTTTATCGTTGGATAGAACTGGCCTGCATCCTTGCAGGCCAGTTGAAAATAAGTTTAAAATAAGTCGAAGCTTCTGCTCCGACTTGAATCCTAACTTATTTTATTTGTCGTTACAAAATAAGAAGTTTACTCGATACAAATAAACGATAGATACAGCTTCTGTATCTGTCTATTTATACATAGACCTTCTCCAAAAACTTCTGTATTTCGTTGTTTCAATTTTGTGATCCCAAAACTTCAATAAATTTGATAAAATCAATAAATACCGAATGAAATTCAATTTTTTCGAAAATTTGTTTACTATGGTGTCTGAATATTCATATTTAATTAGATTTATCGAATATTAGAATCACTTGCAGAAATACCTGCTCTTTAGATTTTTCTTCATTCGAATATCCTATCGAATTCAAGAAATTTTGATATACAGGGTTTTTTTTTAGGTTGAATCTTATTTATAAATTTTCCTAGGCCAGACCTGAATAAAAAATCAGTAAATATGCTTTTATGAAGCAGTTGTTGCAGCAAATAAGCATACCATGTATCATGAAAATATATAGAATGGTTCGAAATATATGGGTAATTGAAGAAATAGACAAAATCAATAAAATTCCCTGTATCCCGATTATAACGAGAGATAGATCGTTCAAGGTTATTCTAACTCGCTTCACTGTCCTCTATCTATCCTTAGCTTCCGCTCATTTACCAATGAATCACCCTGTATAGTAGTCGTGGAGAAAGGGAATTATTAAGGACATTTGTAAAATAATATTTACTGCATGTTCTACATTATTTGCAACATAGATTTTTTTCGCGAAAAATAGTAGAACTGGAAGTACTTTCGGGCTTGTGATACAGACAGGAATTAAAGAGAAACAACATCAATTAACATGATCAAAATTAATTCGTTGATGGAAAGTAAGGGTATCCAGCCAAAACTTGCGTGAAACAAACGCAATGGCCACATAATAGAGTAGAGGCTGGAAAATTAAAATAAACATTAATTAAAATAGAAACCCAGTTCGGAATATCAATCGACAATGGGAAGAATGTTATAAACACATTATTTCGATATCACATACATATATCTGAGTGATAATCGACAGAAACTGAACAGGAAAAGTTTTGGGTAAAAGTTTACTGTGAATTTATTACATGAAATTAATCGATTCCTCGTTTCCCAACTAGTTTTCGTTATTATCGTGATAGTATTATTAGTTATAACCAGGAAAAGTCCAGAATAATTATTCAATCGAATTGAGATATTATAAAATGGAGGTTCAGAGTGTTGAGATTGGAGAAACAGCGGTGAAAAACCGAAAGGCGAAGAAACGCTTTCGTCATGTGAAAACATACTTGAAGGAATATTGTGACGTTTCCACAATACAAGGACTTGCTTATGTAACGAAGGACGGTAATTCCCTTTTTGAAAGGTGAGTAAACTTGTTTTGACAAATAGTATTAAATAGGAAACTTATGACATTGTACTTCAATTTTTAGTATCTAGGATGATATGCACTGTGTCCGTACAGTATGGAATAAATTCATTTTAGCTAAACAAACCATTTTAAGGAATAATCCTGAAACACGTCGATTTTTATTATAATTTACCGTATTTTAAAATAATAATCTTATATACAGGGTGAATTACTTTCGAGTAATGACGTCACCGTTATTTTTTTTTTTCAAATCGAACACCCCCATTTTGTCTCAATTCTCCGATTACTATAGTTGAGCTGATTCCAAAAATGTATCACATGTTGATTAAGATTGGTACAGAGTGGACAAAAATACATTAGTTTTGTGTGTGCTCATATAAAGTAACGCGTAACATTCTTCATTAGTTAAATTAACAATATTATCAAAAAAACTCATTGTCTAGCGGCAATTGGTTTGAATGTTACACCCTGTAGTTTGTTATATTTTTAGATCAATAGAAATGAGCTGTTTCCAAACATGTTTGGTACTTGTGGTCTAGCAGACATAACATGAAAGAAATTATTTCTTATTTTATACATTTTTATTAATCTAAAAATGTAACAAACTACAGGGTGTTATATTCAAACCAATTGCCGCTAGACAATAAGTATTTTTGATAATATTGTTAATTTAACTTATAAAGAATGTTACGCGTTACTTTATGAGCACACACAAAACTATTGTATTTTTGTCCACCCTGTACCAATTGGAATCAATATGTGATACATTTTTGGAATCAGCTCAGCTAGAGTAATCGGAAAATTGAGACAAAATGGGGGTGTTCGATTTGAAAAAAAAAATGACGGTGACGTCATTACTCGAAAGTAATTCACCATGTATATTAGATTATTATTTCAAAATACGGTAAATTATAATAAAAAATCGACGTGTTTCCGGATTATTCTTTGAAATGGTCTGTTTAGCTAAAAATGAATTTGTTAAATACTTTACGAACACAGTGTATAACATATTATATCAAAACATTTTGGTCTGTAATAAGAACATTTCTATCGCTTTTCTTGAGTCTCGAAACCATTGCTCCGCTAAAATTTTGTGCATCTAAAATAGTTATTTATAATACAAGTGCAGAAGGTATTGATATTCTTCCACGAGTTCAAAAACGAGCCACGAAGTGGCGAGTTTTTGAATGAACGAGTGGTAGAATGAGCCTTCTGTACGAGTATTATACATTATTTTCTCTAATTCATTGCATTTTCATTGAAATTAATGAAATATTTCCAAAAATATAATTTAGTGATTTTTGCATTGAAAAATGTTGGTTGGCAGAACTGATTTCTTTAAGGCAAATTGATAAATTGACAGATAAAGCCGTGGCGGAAAGTTCGGAGTACCAACATAGAATAATAAAATATTACCATGAAAACTGTGCGTTTCTGATATATTCTCGCACGATTTTGTTCTACAAGATGTGGAAGAATGAACGGAATAACCACAGAATTGGAGAAAAAAAATTAACACCTCTTACACAAAGGAAAATAAGATTTATGTGAATATTTCTTTGAAAGTCTGTGCCCAAGTATGCGGCCTCTAACTCTGCTCATCTGTCCGATGAATACGATAACTCTCAAACGGAAATACCTAGAAACTTGATTCTTCAAGGTAGGTTTGGATCTCGAATGTCGCATTTAAGTTTGTTGAAGGGCGCAAAAACTCAATAGGAGTTTTCATGATAATTTCAAAACTACACATTCGATCAAAATGAAATGTTGAATTACATGCTTCATGTCAAATTTTATGTTGATCATGTAGCCAGAAACAAAGAAAATTCATGAATAATACGAAAAAAAAAATATTATTCAATATTGTCGTGACCACAAAATCGTCGGAAATGAAATTTTGGGTGTAGATATAAAATAACAATTTCAAACTCCGAGTAAAATTTCAAGCAGAAGACGTTTTTAGAATTATAGAATATTCAAGATGAGTAGGAAAAAAGAAATGCCTACTATTTCCATAATAACAAATCTGATCGGGTAGAAATTTTGGCAGTTTATGACGAATTTGGAACTAGGCCCTTTATGGAGTCCTCTTATAACAATATGAAATTCTTCGACCTCAAGTCAGTGTTTTTCTAATTTTTTTAATGACGATAATAATAATGACATGGTCGATTTCTATCATAGATGCTGGTGGATTCTTGTATTTCTTTGTTGCGTCGGAGGATGCAGCTATATGATATTTGAAGTTTGCAAAAAATGGATTGAAACCCCTGTGTTAGTATCTTTAGCAACCAAGGATACTGCCATTCACAAGGTCCCATTTCCAGCTGTTACGATATGCCCAGAATCCAAAATAACTCGCTCTTGTGTGAATTACTCGAAAGTGTTGAGATTGCGCAGAGCAGGCAGAGGAAACGAAGTATCAATATTAGAGTAAGTAGATAATCTTTTTTTCTTTTGCATCTTACCATTTTGATGATTTGCAAAAATCCAAGGTGTCTTCAATTTTCCATCGATATCTGTTTTAGAGGTATAATATTGTACCAAAGAGGATGCTAGATACAATATTGTGCTTGAGGGTTTTTTATTCAATCGAAATCTTCAAGATTAATAGTAATTTTTTCAAATAAATTAATATTTGATGACAGAAAATTTTTCATGTAGAACTGAGAAGGTATTTTTCAAGAAGTTGAGTACCTACAATCTGTTTCTCATTGAATCTTGAGTGATCATTTGAATTTAATAGTATTTCCTTCTGACCTAGATATCAAATTTCCATTTTTTTTTGTGATGAACAAAATTTGTTCATTAAGCAGGATTGTAAATATCGACAATATACAAGTATCAAGTGTTGACGATACATCTTATTGCTTTCTTATAAATACTTTGCTTTAGCCCGTAGTGTTGACGGAAATACAGGTTTGTTGTTTTCTCGTCGATTTTGGGAATTAAAAATTTCACGACATTATATCATATTTTGCATAAGATCTTGGGTCTCAAGGCTTTTGAAATTTGTGTTGAATAATGAGTAAATTGGGTCAATCACCAGCAACGTCATATATCTGCGCTGATTGGGTGCTGGAAATGCATCAAAATTATCCGTATTTTCATCTTCAGCTATCAGGCCCATTTTCACTTCGGAGGCTATATTCAGGGTGTTTCATTCAATAACAGACAAACCTATATAGACATGTAGATGACATCGAGACAATCATTTTTGCTTTATGACCTATACCTCGTTTTCGAAGCATAAGCGAGATATACAGGGCGTGCACCGTCAGTTACGTATAACCTTTGAAGTTACGATTTTTGGTCAAATCAGAGTATTTTTGAGTGCTCAATTCAGAAAAGGTAAAGAACCTTGAAAAAAAAAATTCAAAATTGCGGAAAACCTGCAAAGTTTGAAATGTTTTTCCTTGATGGTCAAATTGAATTTCATGTTCTGAATTAATTATTTTTTTTTAGAATTTCTATGAAAAAATTTTTTCAAAAAATCGAACAAAAATTTTTTCAACATGTCTACAGCGAAAAAACAATTTCACCCAAGATTGATTAAATTTGACACGATTATGCTTTTTTTTATACCTAATACGAATATGAAAACATTATCGAAATATATCAAACGGTTCCTTCATAACCGCCATCCAAATTTCTCCTTCGGTCCTCTAACATAATTGAAAAACAAGTAGTTGAGCTATGATGGCCAAAATTTGAAATTGCACTGTCGAAGCATTCCAAATTGTTTAAAATAGTATAAAATTATCACAAAAAAAATTTTGTTGCGATTTCAATGAATCTCTGTGGGGATTCGAACTCTCGACCTCTCGAGAATGTAAATTTGAAATGATCCAACAATATCAATTTTCGTTACCGACAATCCAGAGAATTCGACAGTGTATTCGCATTTGAATATTATTTTTCAATTTTTCTGCTGATGTGCTGTTAATTCTCACGTTTGTGAAATATGCAATTATTTAAAAAAATTTCTCCAATAATAAAATAACATTAATATCTGAAAATTATTGAAGTGCCCAACAGCTGCAAATTTCCCTCAATTTCCTACCTGAGGAATTTGCTTCAATTTTAAATTCGTTTCAAGGAACTTGCAAAATAATATTCAGTGAAATGCGATTACACTATGTCGAATTCTGCGAATTACCAATGCTTGGGTATAAAATGAAACACCCTGTTAAGCAGAATTGTCGCATTGGCATTCAGGACACTTATTGGAGAAACCTATAATATAATTAAAAGTGTATTCACAGTATCGTCTGTATTTTCAGTATTGCTGATTTCTTAGAAGTATTTAAATAATATCCTCAAAAACTTATTATTATTATCAGACATTAATGTGTACACATACAACATGGACGCAACTGGCAGAATAAAAAAATAGTTTCCATCATAAAACTTGGTACCATGCTAAAAATGGAGTCCTAATAAAATTTATTTGAATTGCTAGACAAACTTGAATGCCCTGTATAGGGTGTATCAATTTCGATACTCACTGAAGCATCTCGAGATCTATAAGACGTAGAGAAAATCTAAAAAACCTCGATCCCTATTTCTCAAATAAGTACTAAAATATCAGAAAGCAGATCATAGGTATCTGGATTCACTTCAGAGTTTTTGTAAAATTATTGTTTCAAGTATTCCCCTATATATCTACCATAGATTCTAAAACGATTTTTCTGCAATTTTGTGGTTCAATTTGTGAATTAAGCATTTCCCAGATTCCCACTGAGCAAATTCATATAAGTTTTCGATTCTCTATCATCTCCTGGATTTCACCTCTTAAGCTGGACTGTGTAAATCAGCAATCAGAATATAAGAAAGGTTTTTTTATGTTCATTTTGCATTTGCTACCTCTTAATTGATCCATGACACAAACTAACAATTATGTACACCCTTATGGTATACAAATACTATCTACTCAATACAACACATGATGAGTTTTATTTCTCAATAAAATGACTATTATTTTTATTCGAATGTATTTCTGAAATATTTAATGAACACAAAAACGCCATTGTTAAAACTCCTGCTTTTTTGTCTCATAATGTAGATTCTTTTTGAATCTATGTTAAAATTCAAATAAAATTCGAGATTAACAAATTACATAATATTAATATAACTATGATTGTCTCATTTTGCGTTGCAGAAATGAATTTTTCGATAATATGGCTCTCTTATGTAAGGCAAGCAATTACGGAAATTCTTCTGATAACCAACCCCTTGACGATTATTCAGATTTTTTGGAGAATGTGAGTAATATTCTTATTTTTCTGTTTTTGCGTTGAAAGTGATTTTAATAGAAAGACCTTAAATGAAATTAATATACCCATTTATGTATTATTAAATTCCAATTATTTTTTGTTTTTCTTTCAGTGCAAAAGTGTCCACCTGGAAAATTCCCACTGTAAATTCTTAGATAAAAAAATTCCATGTGAACAGATTTTGCAGCCTGTGATCACCGATGAAGGTCTCTGCTACTCCTTCAATATGCTCGATGTAAAAGATATCTACACGGACCTGAAGTAAGTTGAGACCTGAATTACTATACTTACTATAATCAGTGATAGTGTTACAATCTCAGGGAATAATTTCTTCAACTTGATTCAAATAAATATCAAGAATGGAACAAAATGATTCTCAAGAAGATACGGGTGTACTTGGTTTATCTCGAAGAGAAATAATAACATGTTTGGTTTTTTTAAATGACAAAAATCTTTTTATCACGAATCTGTAAAATAATCATTAACAAAATATTTCTAGAACACTCATGTTTTGTTATATTCTACTAAAACACTTAAAATCCATTTGCATTAATTCCTGACAACTCTACCCCAATTGATTTAATCTTCTATTTGGACATAGTTACTGTATAGCTCTAATATCTCAATATCTGATGAAAAAATTTTGTGGTCGTACCTCATAACATTTCCAAGATGAAAATGGAAAACTGCACTACAACTTTACGTTTCTCGATATAGATATGTCTCGAAATATGTACCTATATTCAGTTGAACAAAATGGGACACTCTCTACATGTACTATAATGTAACTCAAAATTGTCTAAACATTTGATGAATAAGGAAAAAAAAACAGTTATTCTTTAACCATGTATTCAAGTTGAAAAATATCAATTATGTGTATATTTCTTCCAATTTCACTGAATTATAATTTTTGTTTCAAGTCGAATGAAATATTTTAATTCCAAAACTCGAAAAGCCAACTGGGATGTAGACGATGGTTATCCGGATGACGTGCCAACATCAAAAGATTTTCCCGTACGAGTTTTAGGCACTGGTACCAAACATTCTCTTGTTGTAGTTCTACTAACCAGAAAATCCGATGTGTACTACTCATGCAGAGATTTTTCCTTACAGGGTATGCGGGTGAGTTATATTGGATCTTTGAAGTGTCTTTGGTGATTATTGAATAATTCATTATATGTAACAAGGATCAAACATTATAGAATTAATTTTTTATGATAATTTAAAGAAAATGCAAATTTTATTCTATATGATTCGTGGGCTGACCTTCAATACAAAAACCAATCCTTTCATCTCATAATGGGTTGTCCGTCAGCGATGATACAATTTAAAAAAGTTTCAGTTGAAAAAGTCTCTTCAATATATATGCTCACATGATCATAGGCTGATTGGGCATTTTCATTTAGAAAACAGGGTGGTATCGTGTTTCAACACTTTCGAAGCAGCCTGTCGAGTCAAAAATGATCTAAGCTTATGCGCCGAATACTTTCAATTCCGTAAAAATTTGAATTTTTCTCCTAGCCCAAAATTTCATTTTGGTGCTTATTCTAATAAGCACCAAAACGTAACGTCCCACTTAAAATAAGCAATCAGGTGTATCAACTAATTTTATTATTATTATTATTATTATTATTGTTACAATAAGAGTAGAGGTACAAATACCTATAAACTCAAATTAAAAAAAAAATAACATTTATTCGAAAATCCTAGGTCTTTATACAAATTCTTTCATTTTGTAGGTTACCCTTCATATGCCTGCTCGAATACCACGTCCAAACCAAGTTTTCTTTCCCGTTGGTCTCAATGAGCTAGTGTATGCCCAAGTGACCCCTACACTGATGGGAACCACAAACACAATAGGGAACTATGCACCACATAAAAGGAACTGTTATTTCGGAAAAGAGAGAAAACTGAAATATTTCAAAATATATACTCAGTCCAATTGCAATCTGGAATGTTGGACCAATTATACAATCCAAGAATGTGGATGCACACATTTCTATATGCCAAGTGAGTAAAAATTCCAGGATGTGTTACATAAGCCTTTGAAATAATTCAGCCAATCGTTATTCTTTGCCTTAGTTACAAATAAAATTTGACGAAATATTGTCTCAATTATTTACAGGAGATGCAAACACAAGTATATGTCCAATTGCGAAGAGAACCTGTCTTCAGACTGCTATTGGTAATAACAATATGATTTCATTATACATTATATATTTTAAAACCAAAGTATATTTAGATCACCATTGCTAAACATGTCATATGAAAGACACACGATGTGATTCAACTTGTGGTAGATGAACTTCTTGAATCACCCAATAAACCACCTCTAGATCATTCGAGATATTTAGAATTTCTGACACGAATTTGTTGCACTATTTCAAAGTATATCATATAGCCTAGGAGCTAGTGGTCGATTTCACTAAGCTGTTTCTCACATAGCTACAAAATTTGAAATAGTATTTTATTAACGCTTCACTCTTCAAGTCCCATGCCCAGTCCGAAAAAACACATTTTTTTCTCAAAAATTCCACATATCCACCTTCTAGGCTCTAGAGGGATACTTTTCAATTCTTTTTCTGTGAAAAGATTTGTCTTTCAATCATTCCTTCATTGAAATTAAATTTCTTGTCGTGGAGCATTCTTTTGATGTCTGCAAAAAACAGTAATAACTGGAGGCCAAATCTGGAAATTAAGCTATATAGTAAACTACCTACTTCTTGCTTACAACTACTTGCCCACCCTTCTTAATCTCCAGATTTCACCTTCAGAAAGATTTTGTCATAAAAAAGATCCAGGAATCGAAATTTGGCTCTAATGAAGAAGCGATTGGCACAATTGCGATAATTTTTTTTCGATCTTTGAGAGAAAAAAAGCGTATTAGTTCTATACAAATCGAATAAAAATTGATTTTTTTTTTGGAATTCTCTTTTCCCTCCATTTCAGATATTTCATGAATTATCTGAAAAATTTTTAGTAAGGAAAGTATTTCTTTAGAAATATCCGACAAGTACTTTTGTAACTTTCTTTTCAAATAATGTGTTTGTTGGCAAATCAAATTAGTCCTTATTGAATTGTCGACATTTTGATCCTGAGTTTGGATCTTTTTCAAGATTGATACATTTATATATTTGTAAGAACACGCTCTATTAACCAGGCTATGGTTCCAGTAGGCCCAGTAGCAAACAACTGTCGGGCGAATTTGAAATATCATAATTATTTTTTCTGCAAAATGCTCGAAATAATAATTTGAAGGAATATCAAGAAAGATCAAAGACCCGTTTTATCCCAATTGACGATTTTTCTGAGCACTTGAAGGAATTTAACTGAAAGAATGGTTACAATTCAGTAACCATTACAGAAAGAATGGTTACAGTTCAGTAATCATTATGTATGTTCCCATAATGTATCTCGGCCATCATTTATAGGTTTTTCATATTCATCTAGTTAAGGTCCACCTTAGGTTACCATATGTTCATAGGAATAAATTGTCTTAGTATTTTCATCGATCGAAGCAATATTCGATCAAAATCTAACAAAATTATGTTTTTGCTTCACTAGAGACGTTTGCAGTATCTGACTTTCCACAGCAATACCATAAAGGTGTTGTTTTGAAGGGAAATTTAACAGCCGATTGTGATTGTCTTCCCATTTGTTCGGATTTGAACTACAATGCCGAAACGTCCAGGGGTAAATGGAATTGGGATGATCCAAATGGTGCCAACGTAGGAGATCTGAAGAAGTATTTCGAAACGTGAGTTGGTAACAATCATACTACGCTACTTTATATATCCATTTTATGTAGCATTGAATATCGAAATATTTCAACTCATCATCCTTCAAAAGAAAACACACAAACAAGGAAAAGAAATATCGAAATTGAGTACCTACCTCAAATTACCCTCTGTAAAATAGTTATTTACTACTATTACTGACAGCGATGGATAGTTGAGATATTTCAATTAACATTCGATTCTGGGAGAAGGGGTTCCTCATATATGGTTTGAACTTTCAACTTCCTCGGTGGCTCAGTTGGTGACAGCGCTGTACTAGTGATTCGGAGGTTGCGGGTTCGGGTCCCACTCGAGGAGGTACTTTTTCAAGAATTGAAAAATTGTCTTCAAGCGGTTTTGTTATTTTCCTGTTACAATGAATGCTCAAACTTATTTCCTCTAGCTCTTATCAATACATAGATCTTTCCAAGTAATTTCTCTTTAACTTTCGTAAGGCTCTTCTTTTATATTGATCACGTCAGAAACGCGTTGTAATGTTTGTCTCAATCGTTCTTCATCATCATTGATGGTTTCATATGAAACTCACCAAATCGGTGGATAGGGCGTTGTGGTACAATTGAATGACCACCACGTTCGCAGGATCTCAATCCATTGAATTATTTTCTTGGAAGATAATTCAAGGAGGCGATCTATGAAACCAATGATCGCCGATAAAAATCCTAACGCAATGTGGGACACATTTCACGAACTGGTCTCATCATCTATATCCAGACATACAATAGTCAAAACAAGACTTCACAACCAATGCAAGCCCTGGATTGATAGTGGTCATTTAAGGCTGATCAAACACAAGAACAGTCTTTGGAGGCGTTTCCGTCGCAATCACAGTCCGGAGGATTGTGAGTCCATTGTTGGTGGTGAAAACGAAAAGCGGTTGTTCAAACATGTAAGGAACGCACTCAACTCTAAGGTTGCTACTCCACTGCTGCGGCGACCTGATGGATCCACCTGCGCTGGTAACTAGGAGGTTGGTGAGTTGTTGGGTATGCACTCCACTTCCGTATTTACCAACGAGCCTAACGATGATGTTTTGCCCCCCATTCTGACCCGGCGAGTTGGCGAAACGCTCCAGTATTTGAATTTCGACCCGTCAACTGTCGAATCATATATCAACCGTCTCGATTCTTCAACTTCACCTGGTTTGGATGGAATTACTGCGTCCTTTCTGAAAAGTTATAGCTCCATCGTATCTGCCCCTCTCAGCAGGATCATGACATCATGTATGCAGAGTGGTGTTTTACCTGCATCTTGGCTCGTCGCAAGCATCACACCTATATTCAAGAAAGGTGACAAATTAGACCCTAATAACTATCGTCCGATAAGCCTTGTCTATGTCGCTGCCAAGCTGATGGAGGCAATGATTAGCCAACACATGACCGAGTTCCTGCTGACAAACAATGTAATCCCTAGAGAGCAGCATGGCTTCGTCCCTGGTCGATCGGTAATAACTAACCTGTTGCAGTGCGTGAATGACTGGTCTGCTGCGATCGATTGTGGAAGATCTATGGATGTAATATATTTGGACTTTTCTAAGGCTTTTGACCGTGTGCCGCGCCACAGACTTTTACAGAAGCTTGAACATTCCGGTATTCGGGGTAGGCTGCTTCGCTGGATTTCTGCCTTTTTGACCGGTCGATCTTTTCGTGTTCGGGTTGGTGGCGCTTATTCGTCTGGTCGGTCGGTTTTGAGTGGTGTTCCTCAGGGATCCGTAATTGGCCCACTGTTGTTTCTGGTGACATCCCTTGCCTTCTGAGGTCGCCGAGTTCTTTCTTCGCTGATGATACCAAAATATATGCTGACCCCTGCACTGGTTTTCAACAACTTCAACGTGATCTGGATGAGTTGCGCAGCTGGTGTCGAACCTGGTTGCTCCCGTTGAATATTTCGAAGTGTGTCGTGTTGCATATCGGCAGGTCAAACCCAAAACTCAAGTACAAAATTGATGATATCCCCCTATCGAGTGTCGATTCCCATGTTGATTTGGGAGTGATGGTGACGAATGATTTGACCTGGTCCAGTCATATAGCTTCGGTGTGCAGACGGGCTAATTCATCCATGTACCTTCTGCGTAAATCTTTCTCCCGGTTGTCATTCACCACGGCGGTCAAACTATACATAACCTACATCAGACCAATTTTGGAGTTCGCGGGTCCAGTGTGGAGTGCCGGGCTAGTGCGCGATCGTCATTTGCTGAAGTCCGTTCAGCGATCTGCCACACGTATGTCGTTCGGCCGGGTAAGGCCTTCGTACGAGCAGCGACTGGCTATCGCAAACCTCGACACTTTCGAACGGCGCAAGCTTCGTGGCGACCTCATTATGACTTTCCGCATCCTTAACAATTTCATCAACGCTGATTTATGCTCTATTTTCTCACTAAACTGTGACACTCGGTTGCGCGGTCATAACCTGAAGCTGAAGAAGGAACGATTCAATTCCACTGCGAGGAGAAATTTCCTCCCCAATTGGGTTTATGAATACTGGAATTCCCTTCCACCTAGTGTTGTGAATGCTCCATCTATAAACAGTTTTAAAAATCGATATGACGATATTTATTTTTTTTTTATCACGCTGGAATATCTTTGCTTTCATCATTGTTCTTTATTTTTTTGTTTTTTTCCTACATATTTTGGTCGTTTCTATATGTCTGTTAAACACTGCTATGTACTTCTATTGTGCCCAACTGCTCGTATGATTGTAATGCTCTTTATGTATATTGAATCTCACAGGACCATGTCCTTGATTCAAATCAAATTATAATAATAATGATGAACATTAAGACGCGTTTATGAAGTGATCAAGAATAAGGAAAGAGTCTTACGAAATCTTAAGAGAATTTTTTGAGAATCGTATGATTGTAATGCTCTTTATGTATATTGAATCTCACAGGACCATGTCCTTGATTCAAATCAAATTATAATAATAATGATGAACATTAAGACGCGTTTATGAAGTGATCAAGAATAAGGAAAGAGTCTTACGAAATCTTAAGAGAATTTTTTGAGAAGATGAAGGTTGATCTTAAGAGCAAAAGGAAGGCATTTTGAGCATTGACTGTAATAAAAAACCCAATGAATGAGGTATGATAATGATTACTTTATATGAAATAAGTGATTATTCTCCTTTAAATGCTAAATTTCAGTGCAATAAAATTATATTAACTCCACACGAACTATAGCGACGTATTATTTTTCAAAACCTTCCCGAAAAATTCAAGTCAACAAGTTTTTTTCGGGTTGACTGGCCCTATATAGTTCGTAAGGACAACAAATTGTTCCTGAGTAACTCTTATCCAAAACTGAGGGACCATTTTTGACTGAAAATTCGAATTTCCTTTCAAAAAAATAATATGCGATTGTTTCAATCGTTATTATTGCTGTGAAAGTTATAACTCACAAAGAATATGCTATTTTTTGAACTTTCACCTAATTAATGCTGACGAATTTAACGTTTTCACATCTTGTATGGATCGTAGACGTTTTTAAAATGGAGTTCACACGGTTTCCTCCGACTTTTCCAGACCAGTTTTTTTTTCAAAATCACCTGTCAAGTTCTTTTAGTACAAACATGGATAATTTTATGCCTTCAATTTTTGGGCCGCGATTTCTATTACATAAATAACATTGTGAATGAAAAATTGGATAAAGGTCAAAATCACCTGAAAATCAACTTTGAATGACATTGTATGATATATCGTTGAATTCAGCGTTAAAAGTTATTTCGAAAAATGTCATAAAATATGCAGGTCCGTATTGGAAAAAAATGAAGTTGAGGGTGGCCCAGAGAGTACGAAACGTTGGATACGAAATCTGTTTACGTCAAATTGAGAACAATTTACTGTCGAATAAAAAATTCCTGTAACATTTTTTGATAATATTTGAAATAAAGTGGGAAAAAAAGAAAAATCAAAATGACAGAATTTACTTTTCTTATGATATCTCAATAACCGGCCCTGATAATCTCGATTTGTTTGAACTGCTTGATAATGCTTCTATGCATGCAACTTTTTCTCTATTTGACCGACCTTCTAATTCTTAGGGTTCAAAAGTTACCAATACAATCCCATTAAAACAGTGGCCACCCTGTATACCCAAAAATCATATATAGCTACTCTTAGCCTTTTCACGGCAAATGTATGTACCTACATTTTTTGAATAAAGTCGATTTATTATTATTATTATATCTCTGAAATTATTGATTGGACCTTGAAAAATAAAATGAATTGTTCAATTTTTTTATAAATCCCTTGTATCTATTACATTCCGTGGTCCTCTATTCAAGAGATTGTATATTATACAGTATTGCATATATGTAGGTATATTATGTATAATATACTCACATGTGCATCACAAAGCAACGAAATCATTCAAATTTTCTGATATTCGACTAAAATTTCCCAAAAATCATATTTAGAAAGGTTCTTATTTAATTTCAGCCACTATGCATCAGCCGTGAAAATCACTTTCAAGAGTAAATACTTCCTACCAACAGAAAAGAGCGAATTGTATGGAATCGTAGATTTCTTATCTAATACAGGAGGTATCCTAGGATTATTCACTGGATTCTCAATGGTCTCGTTGATAGAATTGATATATTTCATGTCCATAAAATTGATAGCAAACTACAAACGATATGGATTCTGGGCAGGTCCAAAAGATGAATATGATTAACATCATTTTTGAGAATATCGCAAACAAATGAAATATTACTAATTCAATAGTTCATTGATTTTATTGTGTTCACTTGTTTTCTTGTTGGGCTGCCAAATAAACAATGGGTAAAGAGATTATTGTATTTCATTACTTTCCCTAAAATATTTGATGTTATGTAAGATTCATATTGTTTGAGCATTTAGTGTGGGAAACCTTATAGCATTTTTTTACAAATTCTAACTTAACCTGAACAAGAATTTTTGTAAATTAAAAAATGTATACTATTTCATCAAATTATCAAATTAAAGTAAAGTCAGTATGAGTCAAGTCAACTGAAAACTTAAATACCTTTTAAACGTCATTGCCTTATATCACTACGTTAAAACTATACAAAGTGATTCACCGGGATGACCTATTAGACGTTTATGGAAAACTAATCATAATTTTTTGCTGAAAATTTGCTTATTGGGGTTTGAGTTTGAGACAATGATCTCTCTCCCTCAAATATTTTTAGATCTCTGCAACTTCAGATAGCTTTTTTGACGACAATTTCGGCAATATGCCATTCCTTGGGTCAAAACTCAACGGTTCATGGGTTAATGGGATTCTTATGAAAAAAATGGTGGCGATGAGGACTCACATTTTTCAATTCTTCAGCAGAGAAAGTTTTTCTCGAAAAATTTTTTCTCTTTTCGATTCTGCAAATACGTAATATTATAATAAGACTGTTTGCGGTTTTGACCAAAAATGTACAGGGTGGTCATAAGAAGATCATGAACTTGGACAACTCAAATTCATCAAAACTCAAGATTTTCAAATTAGAACCTGAACCCTTTACCCAGGAGCAGATCCAGGCGATGTTTGAGGGGGCGCCATAGAAGGTCATGGCTCATATAGGTTAGCAAAATTTTGTTAGTACGTAGGTACTGGGTCAAGTGTTTATTTAGAGAAAGATGGATTTTAGTAAATCATATCATATTCAGTTTCCAACATTTTTATAGGGCGAAAACAAGTTCAAAAAATATATAAATATATGTAGATTCACTTCATAAGAAAACTCAGGCGCCAGAAAGTATAAGATGTAGTAAAATGAAATCCATTATCATAGTTAGACTTATTCAATTTAGGTCAAATATGCGCTGTTTTGTTCGATAACTATTGTTCCGAGTTAACAATTGTGTCATAGGGGAGCAGCTCTTCCCTGCCAATTCCACTAAACACTCAATAAAACCTTCCGTTTCCGACAACTCAGGGCTCAGTTTCGACCACGACTGTTTTTGCTTGACGTTGTCGTAAATGAGCCATTTTTCATCACCAGTCACCAAGCCTTTTAAAAATAGGGCAATTTTGTTGCGATTCAGCAGTAATTCGGAGTGGAAATTCGGTCCTTGCTGTTTTTTGGGTTAACTCGTGTGGTACGCATACATCTAGCATCTTCTTGAGACCAGCCTTATGCAAATAGCGTTCCAAACGGTTTATTAGGTACTCTTAAGTTCTAGAGCAATCGGAACAGGACTCGATTTGTCGTTATATCTACGATTTCATCGAAATTTTCGACAATTGGCCTTCAAGTGCGTGGTGCATCTTTGACATCGAAATTACCGAAACGGAATCGACGAAACTTAAATTGCACGTGATTTTCTATTACAGTATCAGGTCTATAAACACTATTTACATTTTCAGACGCGTGGCTTGTATTTTTGCCTTTATCGAAGAAAAACTGTAAAATGTAATTTTCTTTTTGCAAATGTCCGTCTGTGTGGTGCCCTCAAACTCAACTGAGTCAACTCATCACAAAACTGTCAGAAAGTTTTTGTAGTGCGAAATCTCATCTTTCTAACGCCATATAGCGGAACCCGATAAGACTTGTACAACGCGAGATACAGATAACTAAAGCCATTGAAAAATAATGGATTTATTTTTACTACACCTAATAATAATAATAATAATACCATATATTCATCATGAAAGTTTACAGATACATGAATTAAACAAAAAGTACTCCCTCAAATTAAACTATCGATTTATATAAGTTAGTCCCTCATATAAATCGATATATATATATAATTACAGGATTCCATCCCGTTCTGATCAATTGACGTAATATTGTATTGTTCATTTAGATTCACATATCAATGTGCTGCATTTTGCTTACACCAGCATAATGCAGGTGGTTCGACACGTGGCGTCAATTAAGATAAGAAAATATAATGTTATAAATAGGAGACAATATGTTATTGTCGGTCAGTCAGATAGTCAGTCAGATAGTCAGTCAGTCAGTCAGTCAGATAGATAGTCAGCTTTAGAATCATCTTAGATTCATCCTATTGTTCATTTCCATATTTCATTGTAAATAAATTCGTTTTTAAAAACGTGGTTTTCTCAACGAAAAACATAATTGGCGACGAGGATGGGATCTCTTTAAATATTTCGGAAATAATAGCGCGACGGGAATCTCGCGACGTATTATCTGAAATATTGTGCCGGTCGTAGAAGTGAAAAACAAAAACTTTCTTTCGACTATCAGTTTCAACTGTTAAGGTGAGAAGCAACCCCTAAGAAGAAAACCAGAGGCTCGATCACTGGAGTAGCGCCCAGGACAGTTTCAACTTCAAACAAGGAATATCAACGAGGTGAGCAATCCTTTCTAACTGACTCCCAGTTTACCTATTCTGGCCCAAAAATAGTCAACCTTTTCCCAAGTTTTGAGCGTAAAACTTGTATAAAAGTTTTTTCTAGGTTTCTTATAAAAAACCGATCACAAAGTTTTTCCTAGGTTTCTTATCATAAAAAACCGATCACAAAGTTTTTCCTAGGTTTCTTATTATAAAAACCGATCATTAAAATTATCAATATTACTTCTTTTAAACAGTTCCACGGTAAGAAAGAAAAGAAAGTAGCTAGAGTTAAAATGGATTTATCAACTGCAGAAAAGTTTGGATCACTCCTTCCTAAATTTTCAGGAATGGAGAACGAACTCCATTCTTTTATTAAAAACGTAGAAAGTTATTTAAGTATGTTCAGTAACGAAAATGAACTTATTAAAAAATACTGTTTAGCTTTAGTTAAATCAAAATTAGTCGGTAGAGCACTTGCTGAAGTTTCTACCTCAGATATCCCCGATAATTGGGATCATCTGAAAAGATTTTTGAATAATAAATTTGGCGATCAAATCAATTTAGATGTGTTGATTCACCAATTACAATTCTTAGAAAAGAAATCAGATATGATTAGCTTTATAGATGAAATAATTTCGATGAAAATAAGAATTAACTACAGAATAGATGCTGACACGATGCCAGCTCAAGAAAAACAATTGTATAAAACTAATATATTGAAAATTTGTAGAACGGTGTTAATTTCGAATGCACCAACGGAACTTAGAACTTATTTAATCGCGAATAATGCCTTAACGTTTGACCAAACCATAAATGCAATTAAAGATTATTTGTCAAACATGGAGCAATATGATTTATTAGATAAAAGTAGAAAACATAATTTTCAATCGCGAAGGACGAAAAATAATTTTCAAAATAATAATAATAATAAAAGACACTATATTCCAAATAATTATAGATCAAATTATATTCCCAATAATTATCATTTTAGATCGAATAATAATTATAATTCAAATTTAAATTCAAATTTCCCCTCACAACCTATTCAGTTTAATCAAAGACCTGTGAATAATTATTATCCTACAAACAAACAAGTGTTCGGATATCCAAAGACGGAACGATATAATAATCAAAATGTTTTTAAACCAAATCCCAACCAACGAATTAATACACCACCAGAAAAAATGTCAGTCCAAACTAGGAACTTTGCACAAAAACGTCCAAATTATTCGACGCAATTCCCAACAAATCCAAATAAGAAATTTTATTCCAATGAACAAACTCCCAATTATACATTTGAGGAATTAACCCAATTAGATTCGAGTCAGAATAAAAAGAATTATTATGAACAGAATGATAGAGGTCGTTGGAAAACCTCGAATTCAAATAAATCAAAACAATTTCCCACAAAATTCGTAATTGGCGACGCTTCGACTTCAAAAAATTTTGAGGAACGAAATTTTTGCGAACTAGCCTCGGGAAACGAATCGACTTAAATAATAGTATTGATCATTCAAATCAACTTCCCTATATCGAATTTAATTATCCTAAATGTAAACTTTTGATTGACAGTGGATGTTCAGTTTGTTTAATAGACCCCAAATTTGCGTATAATAATTGCCCAAATAATATTTATCAAGAAAAAACCACTTTAACCGCGTGTATGAGACAAAACACTTCAAATGAAAAAGTCTTATTACCTTTATTTTCTTAATTTAACGTAGAAGATACTCATCCATTTGTACTTTATAAATTTCATAGAAATTATGATGGCTTAATAGGAGCAGATTTTTTGAACAAGTATGGAATCAATTTGAACTTTCAAAATCAAATTTTAGAAAATGAATTTTGCAACATTCCTTTCAAATACCAACAAGTATGTCAAAATCCAACGAAAATCCCAGTGGATCTTTCTCATTTAGAATCAAAAATAAGTAATCAACTTATGAAAATTTTACAAACAAACGAAAATGTATTACAATTACCCAATCAACCTTTATCTTTTTCTAGTAGAATCAAACATAAGATTCGAACAACCGATGATGTTCCGGTTCATTGCAAAATTTATAGATATCCCGAAGTACACAGGGAAGAAGTCGAAAAACAAATAAAAGATTTATTAGATAAAAATATTATTCGACCAAGTATTTCCCCCTGGTCTTTCCCAGTAGTTATAGTCCCAAAGAAAGAGGACTTATCAGGAAAAGTAAAATGGCGAATGGCCATCGATTATAGAAAACTGAATGATAAAACAATTGATGATAAATATCCTTTACCCCAAATTGATAGTATACTAGATAAATTAGGAAATAAAAAGTATTTTACGACACTTGACCTTGCTTCAGGCTTTCATCAAATCGAAATGGACGAAGAATCAATAGAAAAAACGGCTTTTACTGTAGATAATGGACATTACGAATTTTTAAGAATGCCATTTGGTTTAAAAAACGCGCCTGCTACATTTCAGCGATTGATGAATAATATTTTGAAAGATTATATAGGAAAAATTTGTCATATTTATATGGATGACATTATTATTTTTTCAGAAACAGTAGAACAGCATTTGGCTGATATTCATACTATATTGGAAACACTTATGAAAGATGATATGAAAATTCAATTAGATAAATGTCATTTCTTCAAAACAGAAATCGAATTTTTAGGTCACATTATAACTCCAGAAGGAATAAAACCTAATCCAAAAAAATTAGAAGCAGTAACTAAATTTCCAATTCCTAAAACACCGAAAGAAATCAAATCTTTCCTTGGTTTAGTAGGATATTATAGAAAATTCATTCCAAATTTTGCAAAGATAGCAAAACCTTTAACTGCGTGTTTAAAAAAAGAAGCGAAAATTGATATTGATGATATAAAATATGTAGAAGCTTTTCAGGTTCTGAAACGTAACCTTTTAAACCATCCAATCCTATGTTATCCTGATTTTAATAAACCTTTCGTGTTTACGACAGATGCATCCGGATATGCAATCGGTTCAGTTCTTTCTCAAGGTACTCCGCCAGGTGATTTACCTGTAGCGTATGCTAGTCGTACTCTCAGCCAATCGGAAATAAAATATAGCACCATAGAAAAGGAGCTTTTGGCTATTTTATTCAGTTGCAAATTTTTTAGACCTTATTTGTACGGAAGAAAATTTATAATTTATACGGATCATAAACCATTAACTTGGTTATTTTCATTAAAAGAACCAAATTCTCGCCTTATGCGATGGCGAATTAAATTAGAGAAATTTGACTATGAAATTAGATACAGAAAAGGTTCAATGAATAATGCAGATGCATTGAGCAGAATTGTTATAGAAAATGAAATTAATTTTGAAAATTTTATAAAGCTGAATGAAATAAATGAAATAACGGATTCTCCAAATGTAAAAGAGAAAGAAGGTAATTTATTTAAAGCCCCTAAAAATTATGCATTAGCGCATTGTGTTTCTAAAGACTTCCACATGAGTCGAGGTATAGCCGTCTGTTTTAAAAATAAATACGGAAATATTGAAAAACTGAAATCGCAAAATAAAATGGTAGGTCAAGTTGCCAAGATTCGAAAAGATAATAGGAATATTTATTATTTAATAACGAAAGAAAATTATTATGATAAACCTACGTACGAAAACGTATTTAAATCTCTAATGGAACTTAGAGAAATTTGTGAAATGAATAATGAAAAATATTTAGCAATACCACGAATAAGTAGCGGATTAGACCGATTGAAATGGTCCACAATTTTTAATATGATAAAATATATTTTTCTGAATTTGAATATAAAAATTACTATATTCTATTTACCAAATAAGAATGGTAATGAAATGAATCAAATCAAAGCATCAAATATGCAAATGAATGATTTGAACGAAATCGAAGAAATAAATAATGGTATTGAAGATGACTTAGTGTCAATAATTAATCAAGTTACTGACGAAGAACTTGATGAATGCTTGGAATTACTAAATACAGGTGAATGTGAAAATGATGATTCCAATGAAAATGAAGATGAAAATATAATTGATTTCGAAACTTCAAACGTGATTATACACGATGATGTAACTATTCACAGTAGTATAGAAAACCCTATCTTTGAAATACCTTATACGGAGAGAAGTATAAACTCCGCGAATTTGCAGGTCATATTTAAAAAAGCATCGAATTATGATGTTACGAAAAATAAATTGTTCGGAGAAAAATTAAGATTTCTTGTATCAGTGAATTCTGTCGAAACAGATTTATGTAGATTCATTCGAGAATATCTACGTCCAAAAAGTCCTTATACAATATACTTCAAATCATTAGAATTAGAAAAACCTCTTATACGAATTTTGCAAGAGAAATTCGATTATAAGAGCCTTGATTTGAAAATATCGAGAACATTAGTAGAAGATGTCGAAGACAAGGAGGAACAACTCCTTAGAATGAAACAATTCCATGAAACCAAAACTTCACATCGTGGATTACGCGAAAATTTACTAAGTTTGAAAAGAAAGTATTATTGGCCGAATATGAATAAAGATATTCAGAATTATATAAATACATGTGAAATTTGTCAAAAATCTAAATATGAAAGAACTCCAGTTCAACTTCAATTTAAACCAAATCCCGTCGGTACGAAACCTTTTACTCATGTCTACTGTGACACGATTAAATTTAATCAAACAAATTGTTTAAGCGTGATAGATTCTTTTTACAGATTTGGACAATGCTATCCTTTGTTACAAAAGACAGGATCAGAAATTATGGACAAATTATTAATTTATTTTAGTCATTATGGAATCCCTAACAAAATTACTTGTGATAATGGGATCGAATTTAAAAATAATGTAATACAAGATTTTTGCAAAGTCCATAAAATCGAAATACATTATATCACGAATTATAACCCAAATTCAAACGCATTAGTTGAAAGATTTCATTCTACTCTCATAGAACAATTGAGAACAATTGAAAATAAAAATTTGACTTTTCAAAATAAATTAGCTCAAGCCTTATTAAGTTATAATAATTCAAATCATTCGAGTCTAGAGATGACTCCAATGCAAATCATCAAAGCCGATTTAAATTATTCTTTACCCATTGAAAGAACTCATAATGAACAAATTCAAAATTATGTTGAAAATTACTTAGAAAATTTCAACGATATTTCAAAACATTTAGAAAAACGACAAGAGAAAAATTTGGCCCGTTTAGAAAAAACAAATAAGAAAAGATCTGCTGATCGTCCCTTAAATGAAAATCCAACGTATATTAAAAATCCGAAAACAAGAAAACTCGACCCAGCGTTCAAAAGAATCGATGCAAGTGAAATAGACTCACATCGTATTCAAGATTTGAAAAATAAACATATTTATCATAAGAAAATTATGAAGCAACGAAAGAAGTAACTTTCAAATTTTATTTTCAGATTCAACATGGATCACCATTCATTTACATTGATAATTATGATTTTAATGATAACGAAGATAATTAATTCACTAGAAATTATTCCAATTGAAAATAATGTATTGCCCATTCAATTAGGAAAAGCTTACATAACAAAAAAGAATTTACAACTAATTTATCATATTGATTTAAATAAAATAGAAAATGTAATTTTGGCATATCAGAAAGAAATAGATAAATTTAAGAAGGAACCATTAGGTTTTTCGCAGACTGCAAACTATAGATATTTGCAAGAGTCTAATAAAATAAATATTGAATCGTTCGAAGAAATAGTTAATGACAAAATACGGACTAAGAGAGGATTGATTAATTTAGGAGGCAAAATCTCAAAAATACTCTTTGGAACCTTAGATTCTGACGATGAAGAATTATACAGAAATTATTTTAATAGTATAAAGAAAAATGAGGAAACCCTCATAAGGAATCAAAAGAAGATCGCTACTGTAGTTAATGACTTGAAAAATAAATATATTGATAAATTTCAGAAAATGCATGATAATCTTGAATTATTAAAAATCGTACCAGCACTCGAAGAAGTTCAGCAAATGCATCTTATGACTTTTGAACTTAAAGACATTAAAAATACTTTGGATGAAATTCAAACTGCAATTAGTTTTGCTAGGTTACATTTGTTACATGAATCCATTTTACCCTATTCAAAGTTTTTAGAAGTAATCAAAAATTCAAGTATCATTCCCTTACATCATATAAAAGACTATTATCAATTATGCCATACTAAGGTAATTTTCAAAAATAAAATTTTACTATTTCTTATATCTATTCCAACCATTTATGAAAAGGGATACGAATTATACAAGTTTTACTTTCTTTCCCAAAATAATGAATCCCTTTTCTTAACCGACTCCTACATGCTCTCACAAGAAGAAGAATTACTATGGAGTACGAGTCAATGTCACCCAGTTGAAGAAGACTTCTTATGCGATCAAGATCTACTATCCAAGCCTCCAGAATGCATCAGAAAATTATTGAAAAATCACAAAGAAAATTGTTCAAGAATTGTATCAGTCCCACAAGCTAACTTGAAACTTCTAGAAGATGGAAATATCCTCTCAATCAAAAATGAAAAAGTCCAAGAGAAATGCCCACAGCAAACAAAACATTATTTCATACCCCCAACGGCAATCCTTCGTTCAAGATGTGTTGTAGGAAACACACAAAAGGAAATTTTTCCCATTTCTACGATTATGGAAGAAAAATACGTTGTCCTGCCCAAGATGGCTCATCCAATGAAGAACCAGCCCAGTTCGAACTTCAAGAAAGAAGATATCCCTGACATCCAGTTGGAAGACCTAGAAGAATGGCACATCCAACCAGGATATTCATTAATTTTTATTCTTATGTTTATAATAATATTGATTTTGATATTTTTTCTTATTTTTAAATATTTGAAAAATAATAGACTTGCTAAAGTCACACCTATTAAAGGTGATAACTTTAACTTAGGTGGGGAGGAATTACAGGATTCCATCCCGTTCTGATCAATTGACGTAATATTGTATTGTTCATTTAGATTCACATATCAATGTGCTGCATTTTGGTTTCACCAGCATAATGCAGGTGGTTCGACACGTGGCGTCAATTAAGATAAGAAAATATAATGTTATAAATAGGAGACAATATGTTATTGTCGGTCAGTCAGATAGTCAGTCAGATAGTCAGTCAGTCAGTCAGTCAGATAGATAGTCAGCTTTAGAATCATCTTAGATTCATCCTATTGTTCATTTCCATATTTCCTTGTAAATAAATTCGTTTTTAAAAACGTGGTTTTCTCAACGAAAAACATAATTATATATGATAATGAATAAGAACATATGATCAAATATTAAAAAATTAAAAACAAATTACAACCCACGCACAAGTGTCATACTTTTGTGCAAGATTTATGTTTGTCCATTCATTAATTAAGGTAGAACTTATGTGCATTATTTTTTTATTTCGGAATGAATAAACATTATTATTATTATTAATTCTAGTCGCCTATATTTTTGACTAGCGTATCTTTGGGTAATGTTTTCAGAATTCAGACTGCTACAAATGGTCTTGTGTATATGCATTAATGCCAATCCATTCAACCTGTCCTCAATCATTTAAAATATTTTCCAATATTTAATTTATAAGGTCCGCGAGGGAGGGGGGCAATGACCCTATGACCTCCCTTCCTGAATCCGCCCCTGCCTTTACCTAAAATGAACACTTTAATCAAGCAATCGGAACAGGACTCGATTTGTCGTTATATCTACGAGGAAGAGTTATGAGGAAAAACCGCAATTTATAGCTGTGTGGAGTAGTCTGTGACTTCCGGAAAACACAGAAAGAAGTTTTAATTTTAGGTATAGGGTTTGCTTAAGTAACCCCTACTATTTTTGTACTTAGAATCGACTGAAATAATAAAAAATAAAAGTTCTAATTTGAAAATCTTGAGTTTTGATGAATTAAAGTTGTCCAAGTTCATGATCTTCTTTTAAACACCCTGTACATTTTTGGTTCGAATCGCAAATAGTCTTATAATACTACGTATTTGCAGAATCAAAAAAAATTTTTTTTTCGAAATATTCAAAAAAAATGTGAGTCCTCATTTTTTTTATAAGAATCCCATTATCTCATGAACCGTTGAGCTTTTACCCAAGGTATGGCATATTGCCGAAATTTTCGTCAAAAAAGCTATCTAATGATGCACCAACGTACTGGGTGTGCCATTTGCAATAAGGGATCTGAAAATATTTTATGGAGAAAGATCATTGTCTTAAACCCCAATATGCAAATTTTCAGCTCAAAATTATGATCATTTTTCCATAAACGTCTAATAGACCATCCCGGTTAATCACCCTGTATACGTGCACCAGGGTGCAACCATTCAACCTTTGAAATTTTTAGAATTTCGATAAAAAAGAGGATTACCGAGGAAAAACACTATCATGTAGTGAAAAATGGAAACATTTAAAATGCTTCTAATCACTTAATACCGGGCTGAAAGTCCCCTTTTGAGCCAAATATAGGCAGACTCAACAGTTATTAGCAGATCTCATCGAGGAAATTTCATAATTGAAAGTGTCTACACCTAATCAATTATTTTAATTAGTTTCAGCTCCTCCTATGACATGCAGAATTGAAAACCATTTCATTAGGGTTAGGATAGATAACAATTACACGAAAACTGAATTTTAAAGGAGTCATTTGAGTCAGTGAAAGCTTCGTATGAGGTGGTAAGTCTGAAAAAAGAAGTTTCAACTATAAAATTTTCATTCCTCTTTTCTTATATCCTCATTTATTTTTGAGTTATCATGAATTTTCCAAATATTAAATTATTTCTTACTTGATGAAAGTATATCCTGAAATGATGAATATAAACAAAATACCACTTTTCCGCTATAATATATTATTTCAAAATTTTTTCGTCATACCATGACTTCTTCAGGTTAGTATTGATGAATACTGATTTTGGAAGTTTCTCTACGTGAAAAAAAAATTCGACAATAATCAGTAGAGGGTATTTTTGTTAATTCAATGAAATTCGTTTTTTTTTAACAAACCGATCACATTTTGTTACGGGTGTAATTTGGATTTTCAAATAGATAATTGTCTTTCAACTCACTGATAACCTTGCTGGGAATGAACCCGTTTATCAATTCGATTCTGTCCGTCCATACGGCCGTATATACAGGATAACTCTCGAACGGATGGATCTAGAAACTTAAAATTCTCAGGGTAGGTTCGGATCAGGAATGTCGTAGTTCAATTTTTGAATGGTCAAATAAAGACTATCTACGGGTTCCGTAAATGGTGTCATTCAACATTTCGCGTTTCTATCTATTCTATCTATCTATATATGATATTTTATTTCAAGCTCTTTTCGAATTTTCTAGTAGATCATATCATCAAAAGCATAGAAAATTTAAGATGAATATTGAGGTAGTAATACATAATATTTTCATGACCATAGATCCGATAGTGTTGATATTTTGCGTGAATTTCAAAAGCATCGAAAATGAAACAGAATATTGAAAAAATTATCCAATAATTCAATAATTTTGTGACAACCTATACAGTTGAGATATTTCAAGAAAATATAACTTCAATTTCAAGCTTTATGTGAAGTATGTTGACCGCGACATCAGAATTATTATGAAATTCAATTATAAGAACTAAAATTCATTCAAGACATTGTTATTCCCTTAATTTTTCTATTTTTATCCGATTTTCATAAAACTAATCCGCAATGTTTCTCCAAACTACACTAAATCCAACTAAAAAACTACATGAACTGTTTTCTGTTGTTTTTGAGATATTTGTATGTATATGTATATGGACAGAAAGTTAAAATTTAAAACAATTAGGTAATTTTAAGTTATGTTATCTTTTTCGTATCTCCCATGCCGATATTCGCAAAAGTGATCAAAATAATATTCATTCTATCAAATTACTTAATGATTCAGTCATTTATCTTTCTGTGGAAAAGAATGAGAGAGATTTTCAGAAGATGAGGTCAATTCATCTTCACTCGCAATGTCTTCATTCTGCAGACATATTCGATATTGACCTTGATTAGGATCAACTTATAGAATTCTTTTTCAGTACCTTCTGTTCGACATTGGAATGAAAGATAATCATGAGACACCACATCCTCAAGGATATGAGAGCACTCCAACAGAGGATGAATCCGAGCAAAAATCGTTCATAGAAGAAATCAAAATATATTTTCGTAATTACTGCAATCACACAGGTATTCATGGCTTCCAGTATTTTGGACAACATCGAACTCTTATTGAAAAGTGAGTAACTATATGAGGAAACAATCAGTTATATTATCTCAAGAACATTGACAATTTTCGATTATACACCACGAGTCACGAGATGTAGCATAGTTCGCGAAATATCACGAGAGAGCAGCTCGAGTGGTGTTTCGCGATCTACGTCGAGTGAAGAGGTTCTGATAATCGAAATACATCATATAACGAATAATATTTTGAATATCTATAACTATAAGCGAAGCGCTTCATTTTGAAAATTCAATGGTAATTCACTGACCTTGACTTAATTTTTTTTGGAAAACATCCAAGAACGTTACTATGGAAATGATCACAATATGGCAGGAGGCGAAACATCTAAAGGACGTTGTCAAGGGTATATTCACTTATCAATACATCGTAACTATGGGAAATTCAAGGATTTGATTGGTTCATCAAAACATGTGTAATAAAATCATTGATAACAATTTCTTTCAAAATTTTTAATTATCATTTAATAGGTATCAGAATTGACTTTTCATAATTAATAGAACTGCAAATTTCATTTTTGGGCGCTTATTCGAGGTTCAGATCTTTGATGAAGTGGTTAAGTTATTTAATGCGCAAAATCTGAAAAAGCATTCCGTAAGCATGGCTCAAATTTTGTTCTCCCTAAACTTTCAAAGCGATCGAGATAACATTTTTTACTTAGATTCAAAATAACAATTTCAAGAATCGTGCAAAATTGTTGTTGACTGCGTAACTAGAACCAGGGAATATTCAAGTAGAGTACTCGACAAAAATATTCAATATTCCAGTGAAAATAAATCTGAGTTATATATTAAAAGTATACTAAATTGGTTCAGTATATGAACATTATGAACAACGAATTCAATGGTGAAATCCAAAATCTACCAAAATATATGTTTGAAAAACAGTGTGGGAAGTAGACGTATGAAACGTTGTATGCGTTCAATAAAGTGTACTTATTATACAGAATTGAGGTATGCTATATATTTCAGGGAATATTGATAAGGCAAACAGGGATGTTCAAGTTGTGTTGATGTTATAAATTGTCTAATTTAAATCAAAGTTGTAAATTTCTAAACTATTCAGATCTGACCTGAATATATCACATAGTGCAGGACGTATATGATACCAGTTTTAGATGTTTCCACTATTCTTCAAATTGAATTTCCATCAGCATCCGATGTACCTACACCGGATATATGGCAATCTCTAGTAGGTTATGTACTTTTGAATTTTAGTAAATTCTTGGCGCAACAAAGTTGTATGTTTTAATTTGCTTCAATTTGTTCTTTAGTTTTGTACTTACGTTATTCAGTTATCAGAAATCTTATTAATCTCCCCAGACGTCAAAATTAATTTCGAAACCTTAGTAAAAATTAGTGCATTATTGAAGTCCTGAAACAAATATGGGACACAATCAAAAAAAATACAACAATGAATATGGATCTGTTCATGGAAATTATCTTATTTAAATTAGATAACAACTATTACATGTTTGAAAAAAAAACCTCCGAATATTTGGTTGTGCTATGGGTTTAACTTCTAATATGTCATGGTTTACTTGTTGATATCACGTGTGGAAAGAAAAGTTTTTTTCTTTCATTATGTGATATCAAAGAGAACAAATATAGGTGATTAAATGGACGAACCCTCAAAAGCTTTCTATGCCAATTCGATGATTTTTCTAAATTTGCGGTATTTTGTTGATTTTTTGTTTATTTGCAGGTTATGTTGGATCCTCGTATTCATGGCAACTTTTAGTGCATGTTCCTTCTGTATATATCAGATATACGAGAAATGGGCAACCAGTCCGGTAATCGTGTCATTGGCTACCAAGGAAACTCCAATATATCAGATACCATTTCCTGCTGTTACAATATGTCCGACAATTAAATTCAGCCAAAAATGTTTTGACACCGGAAGTTTGAGTACGAAAAAGGTTAAAGGAGGAAAGTTGAGTTTTTTACAGAAGTGAGTATAAATAAAACTCAATATCTTAACGCACGAATTTTTAATTAAGATGCAATTGGTGTAACTTAGAATCTGCGAAGAATTGTGATAGGTTGACGCGAGCTGATGGCGTTTGGTGAAAATGATCACTTCGAGCTCCCTCTGGTGTGTTCTCTGGGTTTCACTTGCGTCAATTTCACTTCTGAAAGAAGAAAAATTCGTATGTAGTGAATTTTGAAGACATACCCATTCAGCAGTTTTCCTGAACTACCTGTTGATACAGACACATAGTCGAACGAAATTAAAAAATTCAATTTGCTGACGGCAGAGTTGAAATATCGGGAGTAGTAAAATGTCTGTGGAGTCCTCAAGTTTTTTCTTATCTCCAAAATTCATTATTTTATAGAAGTATGAATGTTGGACCACGACATCTGAATTGATCTATAGATGCATGAGGCTCTTGATTGTATTTAATAATAATTATGATGCAGTAATCACTTAAAAATGATCTCTTCCTTTATGAGATGTTTTTTTTCAGGAAATTTTTAGGTTATTCGAGATCATTATGTAAAGCATATCATTCAAATTCTCATGAAAATTTTAAGCAAGAAGATTATTACAACGACGATTTTTTCGAGAAACTACTCAAGGTAAAGTAACATTGATTTTTCATCTAATACAAGAATCTATTGTGAAAAATTGTATGGAATTATTCTATCATATTATTCTATTCCGAAATATTTTAATTAATTCGAAAATAAATTTCAGTGTTCGCCTTTCACAGGTGGTAATTTTTCTGTGAAATTCATGAGCAGAAGGAACATTGAATTTAGTGAAGTTTTCCATCCTATCATAACAGAAGATGGAATGTGTTTTGCTTTCAATATGATGAACATGAAGGAATTGGTCTCTGATGAATAGTGAGTATATATTTGGAAGTATTGAATTCATATTAATAATAATAAATAATAATAAAATTTATTAGTCCAATCGATCATTTACATGATATAAGACAAGTCAAAAATACATTATATACAAATATAATATATCACATATAAAAATAATAAACTTAATATTATAATAAATAGAACGTCAATATCAATTTATCAAGCTATACTAACAACAGAAATTATCAGTCAAATATTCCCTCACTGTATAATATGCCTTCTCACATAAAAGATTTTTTAATTTATTTTTGAAACTTCTATGACCGCACTCATTTTTTTATAGATACAGGCAGAGAGTTGAAGAGTGTTATTCCAGCAAACATAGGACAATTTTCATAAAGTTTTGTTTTATGTTTTGGTGTCCTAAATAATGCACCATGTCTCGTTTGGTATGAATGAGAATCAGATATTTTTGGCACTTCATTTATGTTTTTTTTAAAGAACATTATACACCTATATATATAAATACAGGGTAGCGTTAGAACTCGGTACCTTATAAAATACGGCCTGCATGAATCGCGCGATCCCACATTGAAAATAAGACGCATTACTCGTTTCTGAGCAATGAAAATGCGAGATGCAAAGGTGGAGTTACCCCACAAAGTAATATTATAAGATAAATGTGTATAAAACAAGGCATAATACACCGAAAGCAGCTGTTTACTATCCAGTATCTGTTTCAATTGCATCACTGCATAGAAACTCGCATTCAATTTTGCAGAAATGTGATCAATATTATCTTCCCAACTCAGATTACCGTTGATATATATCCCCAGAAATTTCGTGTCGGTACTCATCTTGACAACATTGCCGTCTATGTCGAGGTTAATTGCCTTGAACGATTTATTTTTTGTACAAAATTGCATGAAAACTGTCTTGTTGATGTTTACTATCAACGAATTACATCTGCACCATAACACGAAACTGTTTGCAATATTATTCAATTTAAGTTCTAGTTCTTCCTGAGTTGAAGCGCTAACAGCAATCGACGAGTCATCCGCATACAAAACCGTGCACTCAGAGTCAGCAATATGGGCAACCACGTCATTAATAAAAAGGATAAAAATTAAAGGCCCAAGAATTGACCCTTGCGGAACTCCATAGTCTACGTTATAAATCTCGGATTTAGCTTTTTCATATTCAATGATCATTTTCCTCCCCTTTAGAAAAGAAGCAAGCCATTCATGAAAGTTGCCTCTAAAGCCGGAGGCCCACAATTTATCCAGTGCCCGATCGATGCCCACCACATCAAACGCCAACGATTGATCAAAAAAAAGTGCTCCCACATATTTGCCTCCATCCAAAGCCTTATATATATAAGACAAAAATTTAACCGTTGCTAACTCAGTGGATCGCTCAGGCAAGAAGCCAAACTGATGTGGAGTTATTACATTATGTTTCAAAATGAATTTAATCATCCTATTGTAAACACATTTTTCAATGATTTTTCCCATAATACATGAAAGTGTGATGGGCCTGTAATTATTAACATCCACAGGGCTGCCTTTCTTGAAAACCGGAATAACTTTGCCGATCTTCAAGCTGTCCGGAAACCGACCTAACCGAACAGACATATTCACAACGTAAACTAAATGGGGAGCAATGATGTCCGCTATGGATTTAATAATCTTCGTTGATATATCGTCTATGCCGACCGATTGAGAATTCTTAAGACCACCAATAATGTTTAATATCTCAGACTCACTCACATCCTCAAAGTAAAAAGAGTTCAAAGGAATATTTGTCATCACGATATCAGGCAGCTTATCGTCATTGTAGAATTTTTTTAAGGATGTCTCTGCCACGGTCGAAAAATGCTTACCGAAAGTATCTGCAATATGCTTGCTTTCCGTTATACTACTACCATTCAGCTCTAAATTGATTTTCCTTGACTCCGACTTAGATTTACAATTTCTTCGATCGTTTACAATACGCCATAGACGTGAAGATTTATGACTGCCATCTTCAGAGTCAATACGTCGCTGATAATACTTTTTTTTTGTTTCATTAATGAGAGATTTGTATTGTTTACGGGCATGTTTATATTGAGCCTGCAAGCCTACAAGCCTACGTCACCCGAGTCCTTCGCAGCCCAGAACAGACGCTTCAACTCCCTAGACCCATTCACAATGTCAACCGTAATCCATTCTTTTTTAGTACAATTCGGTCGTCTAATATTTTTTGAGATTTTCGGACAATTACTGTTTACGTGATGTGAAATTAAACTAGAAAAAACTTCGTAAGTTGTATTTAAGTCATAAGGTGTTTTATAAACATCATAAAATGTTTCACCCAAAAGTGATTGTCTAAGTTCATTTATCCTATTCTGACTAGTATCCCGCCATAATACCTTCTCCAAGGGAGGCTCTTCTATCTGAGTAGAGCCCCTGAGGTACAAAATATTCGCGCAGTGATCTGCAATGTTTAGATTTTCAATTTCATCAATATAGTCATCATCTTTAACATTTGTAAATATATAGTCAATTTTCGATGTACTTGTAACACCACTTTCATTAGTGAATACTCTTGATGGACTATTATTTTTAAAAGACATCGAGTAACTGCGCATTAGGTCATACAATAGGTTCTTATTATGACATTCTTTCAACCAATCAATATTAAAATCACCCATGATTATCAAATAATCAGATTTAACTATACAATAATTGAGAATTGATGTCATAACATCTATAAAAGTTGAAATATTTCCGGATGGAGATCTATAGACAGTAACAATAAAATATTTAACATTACAAATACTAACAGACATTGCACAACATTCAAGGTGCATCTCGATCGATAGTCTCCTAATGAATGTTATCTCCTCACATTTAAGTGAATTTCTAACTAACATCAAAACACCCTCATTTTTGTGTATATCCCTATTGTAATGTGTTACCACATCGTAGCCATCTAGTTTTATGGAGGCCACACTAAAATTATTACACCATGTTTCACTTATGCAGATTATTTCTGGCTTTCTTTTAAATGCTACTATTTTCAGTTCACTCATTTTATTAATTAAAGATTGAGCATTGAAGTGAATAAGCTTAATATTAAATTCATGCTTGCGAGATAAAACAGACAATTCTTTCTGGATTTCAAAAGGGACGCTTAGTGGTGGTTTGAAAACGAAATCGCTTTATTAGGATACCAACTGGCCAATATGTCGAACTGTATAATTCCTCCTTCAGAGACAAATCAGCTTCTACTTTGTATGATGTATTTTTACCTTTACTTTCAAGTTTTTCTAACTCGAATTTATGTCCCGGGGAATTGAGTTCGAGGTAGGACTTCACGTCTTCAGCAGTTGATTCCGCCTTACACCGCCCAACATAAATCCATAGTTTAGAATTCGACATCAATTGTCCGGTGGTATTTGATTTGGTGCCTACAACGCCTGCGTAAGTACTAGCAATACTGCGCTGTTTAGGTTGATCGTTTCTCTTCCTTATTTTAGGTGGCTGTTTGACTATCTTCGTTTGTTGTTCTATGGGACCGGTTTGGGTTTTGGTATTGTCTACAATCGTATCAGGAGATAAGACGGACACATGGAGCGATGAATCACGGTCCGCAGTATTATCATTCACGATGTTCTCAATGTTGACATTTCTTTCATTTCGAATCCCATATTGGATATCTTTGAGTTGTTGTATTTCTGATTTCAATAATTGCATTTCCATTAATAATTTTTCGGTACTCACATTAATAGCATTGCTGATAATATCCTGCAATTCTTTTTTCGATATATGCAAAACTTCCGCCTGTACGGTTTTGGTACTTGATCTAGTAGTCGTCATTTTAATCTTTACGATAATAAATGAAACACAACTTCACTATACGATGACAGATGACCGAATGAAACCATAATCTCACTATATCCCTATAAACATATTAGAACAAAATATTCTTTTTTATTTTCAATGTAAGAATAACTGTTAATAAGAAGCTTCAGTAGGTGACTGGTTGTAAAAGGTTTCAATGAATCTCAAATTGAAGAATTGATAATTTTTTTAATTCTACAGAGCGATTTATGAATAGAGGTCTCTACTATTTGAGGAGATTCATTAACTAAAAATAAGGATAGTTTGTCATATAAATTCTTAAATTATCATCCCCTCTCGAGAAATACCCCTTCAAGTGAACAATTCGCAAATTTTGTTTTGTTTTCCATGAACGGAAGGTTGAAATGAGGCGAAATGAGTAAGAAATAATAACCTTGTTGTTTTCAACCTCCAGTGTAATTAAGGTTTGAAATCTTCAAGTCAAGTCAAGTAGTTGGTTAAAATATCAAGTTACTTGACTCGATAAATCCCTACTTAAATATGTAGTGTTTGTTTTCAGTGCTTTGTATCCTGGACTTGGAGAAGCTGATGAAACATCATCTTGGATACCACAAGTTGGATATCCGGAAGATGCAAGTCTGGAAACATATCCTAGAAGGGCTTTACTGTCAGGTGGTCTGAATTCTCTTGAAATTACAATGGGGCATTTAGAGAGTGATATCGATTATATCTGTAATGGAAGGGAGCAAGGCTATAAGGTAAATCCTGGCATAAATTTCATTGGTAGAAATAGTAGGATATGAAAGGCTCATTTATGGAATTCGTTAATTAGGTACCAACACAAGTTGCTACATTCCAGTCTGACAATTTTAACGTCAACATAGGCAGTGGCGGATTAAGACAACTGGGGGTCCGAAGCGCAAGGTAAATCTGGGGCCCCTTTACATACTTCAAAATATGTTCGAACGCAATGATAAAGTGCTTTCAATTAATGAATAATTAACATAAAATATATAGAAAATTTAATGATATAAGATATTGAAAAAAAAAACTGAAAATCTAACATCGCTAGTTGCAACGAAGTGATGCAAGTGACGGATATCAACTAATAACGATGAATTCATCAACAAGATATATGCTTCCTGATCTGGGTCTGAAGTCCTACATATTTGCTTGACATATTGGAAACATTGTCGTATGTTTGGCCTCTACATAGTTGGAAATAAATTGAGTAGTCATCAATATTTGTAGAACAGTATTTTTTAGATATTCATCATCATAATGATCTGTACCGAAAAATCTCAAAAATCTCTCCTTTATTTCACCTCCTTTGCTTACATACCTCAAAATGGACGTAAACTGATCGACAAGGCTTGTCTGGATTGGAATCAACAATAATTGAATAATATAAAGCCTCTCGAACTTCTGCTATGTTTTCTTTTTTCACATTGTTTGTCATCAAATCAATAAATTTATCATAAATTGTATGTGATAGATAATTCACCATGCCTCGACATAGGTACCTGAGAAAATCTGTTCAAATGATGTCTCAAACAACTATCGAATTAAATTAAATACTCAATGCAGGTGAAAACATTTCCTTTTCTTTCGGATTCTTTACCCCCTTTAAGCTAGGAGAACCACTTTCGAATTTTTGATTTTTTTAGGCCATAATTTTAGGCTAATTTATTATCTTGTTCAAAATTTTTTTGCCTCTGAATGTCGGAGAAATCGCGGGTTCTACTAGCTTAACGTTAAGCTAGCAGAACCATCAAGCTAATCGATTTCTTATGGACAATCTGATTACACTATAATTTTGGGCGTTTTTTAAGCTCACGTTTGAACCCATTACCAAATTTCTGAATTTACGATTAAAAAAAAACCTTAGTTCTGCTAGCTTTACGGTTGAGCTAGCAGAACCAATCGTAAATAAACTCCCCAGAATAATTTAACTTACATAATAATTTTGGGCTCAATTCAGGCAAATCAACTATACTGAATTCTCACAAAACAAAATAATTTGGACTGGGACGATGCTCACACACTATTGCACTGAATTTGTAACTTTTGACTGAATTAATTTTACAATTCGCTGTTTTCTATGAGAACCCGAGTAATCACGTGGTTCCAATAGAGGGTAGAAGCGGTTTTGTTTGTTTTTGTTTAATCAACCCAATGTAGGAAGGCACAGATCTTTTCCGCAACCAAATGTTGCAATCCATATAGCGGCAATTAGCGGCAAAATCAAAGGGGGTTGAAATAAAATTTTTAGCCGAGATTTACAACTATTTAAAGTATCTAGAATTGAATTTGATTTGAATAGGTAAAGAACCAAAAAATATATCCAAATTTCAGGTTCTACTACACATTCCATCAAGATTAGCAAGGCCAGCATTGGATTACATACTAGTGCCATTCAACAAAGCCACGACAATTACTGTAATTCCAGAAATGATGTCAACCTCATCCAGAGTGAAGAAGTACAATTCGGAGACAAGGAATTGTTTTTTCCCTGGAGAGAAAGATCTAAGGTTTTTCAAGGTTTACACGAAAACGAGCTGCGATATGGAATGTCTATCTAATTACACATTGAATTTCTGTGGATGTGTTGCTTTTTGGATGCCTAGTGAGTCAGAGTAAAGGACGAGTATAGTGTAATTCAATTATTCAATTTTTTTTTTAGGACTGAACACAACGAAGATGTGTGGCCCTGCCAAATTGAACTGTGTGATTATAGCTCGAGGTAAAGCTTTGTTCTGCATTGATGATTTGGAGTTGAGGTTTTTCTTGGTCAGAATAACTTGCAAATAAACTTGATATATATATTTTTTGTAATCATGAAGGTATTTTCAAATCTTTCTTCGCGAGGCATTCCCAACCCAATTTGGAAGGTGTGCCCTTTCTCTGATTTTTGCCGTGTTTCATCTCCTTATCTACATGATTAACACCATGTAGATAAGGAGTATAAATGAGTCTTGGTGGAGCACAAAGTTTTCTACGTAGAACTGTGAGATTATTGCTGAGTTATCGACAACTCTGGAGATCGATTTTAAGGGACAGCCATCTTGGAATCGAAGAGATTGGGGAAGTATAAAAGGAGTATTTCCTGAAAGGAGAACCAACAAGTTGAGGACCATTGAGGATTTTAACGCAAGTTTTGGATTGTTGAAACATCTGTATCCCTGAAAGTTGTCTATTCCTACTTTTTGTCTATTGATAAACTATTTGTGAAGAACATGCAGGTTCAAACTGCGAAGACTTTGAGTTTCATAAAGATAAGATTATCTCATTAACTTTGTCAATATACCATCCACAAGTAAGATTATTTTCATGCAAGTGTTATAGAGAAATTCGTTATTATTATACCATAAGTAGGATTAAAATCCTAATTGTCTGATGACATATCGCCTATATCCCAATAATTATCTCATTTGTGAGGCACTGATTGAACGTTTATTTTCTTTATGTAATAATTCCGAATGAATCACGCGCATGCGCCTGAGCTCAAGCGGCGCGACTCGGTTGATATTTGATTTCCTCAATTTCACTTTCTCTTTATCACTGTTTTGTATCAGTGACCCCGTCCTTATCGTTCAATTGTGATCGATTTGCTCTTACTTCTTGTCAATTGGCAGCTGTATCTTGTGCTACTTGTATAAACCTTCTTATCATTACACTCTTTTGGTAAATTTGAGAGTTGTTTGTTCTGACTAGAAGGTATTTCCGGGAAGAAATTTACCTGGCGCCCATTTTAATAACTATAATATCTTACCATCTTGAAGAATCTCCCCGTCTCCACTGAGGTAAGCCGCGGATACCCAAGTAGGTAGTTCGGTTAAAAACCTCATATTTGAGGTTACAAAATTTTGAGGTTACAACCTGCTCAACCTCCGCACTAGCTTACAGGAATAATAACAGTTAGTATTCGACAATTCACTGCGGTAGTATACAGGGTATATTATTGGGAAACAGAAATACTTAAAAAGCGAATATAGGGCACCAGGGTAGTCTAGATATATCTTCTATTGTGTAATAAAGCTAGATTGATATGGGTGTTGGATGGCAACCGTTGATTACACTCTGTTTCACACGCGAATAATATGAAGTATATTCGTATTTCACAATTTTATGATATTCGACAATTTTATGATATTTCTTCGTTAGCAAAGGCAACGCCGACAAGCCCTAATATTAGGCCAATCGAAAAGTCCCCGGTCTGAAGCACAGATGGCGGTGCTAGTAGTAAATGCATATGATTTTCAGTTAGTACCTTCAAACGATACGTGTCAAAATTTGACAGCAGTCCGACAATTACTTTGTGAGATATTGCGTTGTGAGTGTTGCTACTTTTTTTTAATTGATAAAAGATGAAAAAAAAAATTTCGTGTGCTGATAAAATATTGCTTTTTGAAGCGAAAAAATACAGTTGCAGCAAAATCTTGGCTTGATGAGGAGATGCCAGGGTCTGCACCAGGAAAATCAACCATTGATTGGTACGCTAAGTTTAAACGTGGTGAAATGAGCACCGAAGACGGCGAGCGTAGAGGACGCCCAAAAAAGGCCCGATGAAAAAATCAAAAAAGTACACAAAATAATTTTGAATGACCGTAAAGTGGAGTTGGTCGAGATAGCAGACATTGTGAAGATATCATCTGAACGTGTATCATATCATTCACGAATATACATATACGTGAGAAAGATGTGTGCAAAATGGGTGCCGTGCGAGCTCACAATCGATCAAAAGCAACAACGTGCTAATGATTCTCAGCAGTGTTTGAAGCTGTTTAAGTGATATAAACCTGAATTTTTGCGTCGATATGTGACAATGGATGAAACATGGCTCCATCATTTCATTCCGGAGTCTAATCGACAGTCAGCTGAGTAGACTGCACACGATGAACCGAATCCAAAGCGAGGAAAAATAAAACAGTCTGGTGGCAAGGTTATGGCATCAGTATTATGGGATGTGCAAGGTATAATATTCATTGATTACCACCAAAAGGGCCAGACCCTCAACAGCGATTATTATGAGGCGTTATAGGATCGTTTAAAGGATGAAATCTTTAAAAATCGGCCCCACAACAAAAATGATATCGAAAAGTGGGAAGATCCTAGCTATAATCGCTGAATCGCCTTCGAAAGCAACTATGTTGAATACTAAAATCGAATTTTGCAAAAAAAAAAGGTTTACTATGGTAGACCGGGGACTTCTCAATTGGCCTGTTAAGTGCACGTGTCATTCATCGTCAGTCTGGACTGGTTATTTATGACTTTGATGTCTAGTAGACTCCAATGCCCTTTCATTTCAATCCAATACAAAGAGTGCTCTGAATAAAAAAAAAAATTTAGGGGTTAGACTGAAATCATCTCAGATACTACAGTTGATCGGAACTGTTGGACCTAGAAGGCGAGTTGCATACGGTACAGTAGTACCGTAGTATAATTATATTTTCAGTGTTAACCAAATATGAATGAATGAACCTACAGTGGTCAGCACAAAAAAAAATTAGTAGAACGCTATGCTACTGACAATGAGTCGAAAAATGAATTGATTCAGAAAATATTTTATTCAGTTACCTCTTCTCCCAGATCAGTTAATATCCAAATCAATACTTATTTGGAATCACTATGATAACATTACTTTTTTTCAGAAAATTATGATTTATCCAAATTGAGAGATAAACTGGAAGAAGAGAGGTTGAAGAGGAAATTAGCTGCTGCAAAGATGAACAAAACAATAGAAAGTCTTACATTTTGGGAGACACACGAACACAACGCGATGAACGCCGAAATTGAGAGTCTAGAAGATCAGATAGATTCGGTGAAATCTAAATGTAATTGCATTCCAATATGTAGTGATTTAACATACATTGGAACAGCTACCTCTTTGGATATTGAACAGGAGCAAAAAGGAAAAAACACTTTGCACTCGTGAGTAGTACCAAAAGGAGCCATCATTAACTTCGAATAGAGAAAGTTAATGAAAAATTAAGATATTATAATTTTATTACTTCTTTTCAGTTATTGAGCGGTTGTTCTCTGAACAGCTCGCTCCATCTGTAAACACAAAAACTCTCCTAGAAACTTGGTATTTTCTGATCGATTTCGATCGAGACGTTTATGGCCACTTGCACCATTTGCCTAAACATTGATTAAAAATTTAAACATTGAATACTTTCTGATTTCTTAAGAGAAAGCAGAAAATAATTAATGCTTAATTTTCAATCAGTTATTAGGCAAATGGTGCTACTGGCCATAAATGTCATTGAAAAGATGGTGCCAGAGAAATAATAATGTAATCAATGTTTGAATTTTTAAACAATGTTTAGGCAAACGCTCCAACTTGCTATGAGATTTTGAAATTTTGTGGAATTGTCATGTTCCTGTCGAGATAGTTTTAGTTGAAACTTATTCTATATATCGATGATTTTGAATATTGATAAGAATATATCATTTTGTCAAAACTCCAAGATATTATTCATGAATTCGTGGCAAAACTAACGCACAAATAAACACCACCATAGAAGTTACAAAAAAAAAATCAAGATCAAAATAGTCTAGTGCAACTTATCAAACATCTATGATGACATATGATGTCATAAAATGGTGGTTAATGATTTTTTCATAATAGAGAAAATAGTCAATTATGAATTCTACCATTGGGTACATGCTCGAGTGGACCCATAGTAGCCACTATCGTGGTTGAAGAAGAAGAATTCTACTATCGTAGCGATTGACATTAACTATACAGTCAATAACTTGCCACTCGGACACCTACTGATTAACTAATGCTTTCATGTCATTTTAATTTCATATTTATTTCTCTAGGACTTAATTCTAGCAACTAAATAAATTCTCATTTTAGGAACAAATCTACATTTGGGCTCACCCAGATAACTATTTTTTTGAAAACCAACGAGATTTTCACCAGAGAACGTAATGAGCTCTATGGTCTCACAGATTTTATAAGTAATTTTGGAGGATTGCTTGGACTTTTCAGTGGATTTTCTATTTTATCTTTCATGGAAATTGTTTACTATCTATCTTTCCGAATAATTGGTAATTTGAAGAAATTTGGTAGATGGTATGGTACTGAAGAATGAAAATTAATGACCTATGGCTAGAAATTTCTTATAACTGGATAACATTATATCTTCTAAAAAATATTTATTCGTTGTGATAATTTCATCTGAATTGTGAATTATTATTATTATTACATAGATAAAAACAAAGGAAATAAAAATTGAGTTCATTATTTTGGGATCATATTGGAAGACTATTTTTGATTTGATGAAAAAAAATTCAACCAACAACAAACTTTTTTTGACTACACCTTCAAATTGGAAAAGACGAATTTGGTATAAAGAGTAAGAATAAATTCAATATCGAAATGGACATTTGCATAACATGCTGTGCTATATTATTCCTCATTACAAAATGACAAGAGTTAAAATAAACCTTTAATCTCAAAAATAAAAGTTTATATATGAAGTTATACAAAAAATAATTGAATAATAACGAAAATAAATAATTTTTAATGCTGTAGGCTAGAACACAATATCATGTCGAATATCACTCCAGATACAATTTCTCGATAGTAATATACAAGTTTGTTGCTTTCGGAACTTTCGCTCATGACAGTTTTCCAAAAACCAATCGCCTGACGTGAGTTTGATAGAAATGTTATCTCGACATTGCCAAGTAATCGTCATCTTATTATAAAATTTCAAGTCTTCCCGATTCATTCTCCATTCTTTTATATCTGAAAGACACGACAAAGTCATATCTGACCGTTTGAATTGATTTTCGACAAAAATGGTAATGCTATGTCAATTCCTCTTTTTGATGAAAATAACTTGTAAATGAACTGTGGAAGTAAAAGCTGTTCTGGGGATGTGCGGTCCCACAGAACAACATATTATTATTATTATTATTATAAGTTTATTGAGCAAAATGAAAACATTTTCCAGAGTACACTTTCTTATACCAAACATATTTGGACAGGTTATTCAGGATGATTTGAAATGCAACATTTTTTCCATCCCAAAAATGTTCCACCATGCTTCCTCTATCTTCGGAAGATTGTTATGTCCTTTGAGTATTGTGAAGTGAAATTGTAACAGATGACTGCTATAAAAAAAAAAAAAAAATTAAAACCCACTGTATCAAATCGAGCATAATAATTTGGAAATGTAGAAAATATTTTTAAGAAGGTCTTGCGTGTTCACACAGTAGGTATAGCAAAAGCAACAACACATTAATTATTCGCAAAACTGCTTGCTCCATCTTTGAAGCTGAAGGTTATAGCTTCTAGTCGGGGCTATTCAAAGCCCAAATATAAATGGTTCTATAAGAAACATCATAACATATATTGGAAAAAAATGAAATGATGGTAAATACTATATGGCTGTGTCTATGTTGATGAATAAAGTCGAATTTTGATGAAAAAAGTATTGGTGTACAACTTTGCTTCCGCCGTTCTGCAATAGATGGCTGTAGCGGTAAGTGGTAGTCGCAATAAATAGATCGTAGATGTCATTCAATATGCTTTGGTATTTTTAAACAGAACGCCATCGAAATATTAGTCAATTTGTGTCATCATCATAAAGTTATTCTCGATTGAACATGTCAGCTTGCGAGCCAAATACTCGTCATTCGCGTAAGGTTTTAATTTTCTACTTTAATATGAATAAATATGTGGCTGAGGCTCATCGAACGCTCTCAAATACCTATGGTGAGGCCGTTATCAGTGAAAAAACGTGCCGACAGTGGTTTCAACGCTTCAAGAACAATGATTTTGACGTCGAAGACCAGCATGGCGGTGGGAAAGAGAAGGTTTTCGAAGATGCAGAATTGGAGGCATAACTTGATCAAGACTCGTGTCAAACGCAACAAAAATTGGAAGGATGATTGGGAGTGACGCAACCAGCCATTTCAAAACGCCTGAAAGTCATGAGAATGATTGGGAAACAAGGAAATTTGGTGCCGTACGAGTTGAAGCCGAGAGATGTTAAACGGCGTTTGTTTGCTTGTGAACAGCTACTTGCAAGGCAAAGGCGGAAGGGATTTCTGCATCGCATTGTGACTGGAGACAAAAATGGGTTCATTACGATAATCCCAAGCCCAGATTATCATGAGGATATATCTGCCATGCTTCCACGTTGACATCCAAACCGAATATTCACGGTTCCAAGGTCATGCTGAGTGGGACCAGCTCGGCGTAGTGTATTATGAGTTGTTAAAACCGACTGAAACAATCACAGGTAATCGTTATCGAATGCAATTAATGCTTTTGGGCCAAGCATTGAACGGTAAACGGCCGCAATACAACGAGAGACTTGATAAAGTGATTTTGCTGACATGCTTCTACAGTCAAGAGATACTTGAAAACGTTGAAATGGGAAGTCCCACCCCACCTGCCGTATTCTTCAGACGTTGCTCCCTCGGACTATCACTTGTTTCGATCAATGACACACGGCCTGATTGACCAGCACGTTCTGTCTTATGAAGAAGTAAAAATTGGATTGATTCGTGGATCGCTTCAAAAGATGAAAAATTTTTTTTCAACGCCGGATTCGTACGCTGCCCGAAATATTCGGAAGTAGTGGCCAGCGATGGACAATACTTCGAATCATAAATATATAACCGGTTTTTCACAATAAAGCCTCGAATTTCGGAAAAAAACGACGGAAGCAAAGTTGTACGCCTATGTGCATAGTTTCTTCAAACGTGTAGTAGTAGTCTCGTGCATTTGCGTCAATCCGAAAGAACTGAAATGGCTATAGATCAACTCGAATAGCAGTACTAAATTTCATCAAAATCGAGAAAAGTTGAATTCTTGCAATTTCAGGCCTACGAGCAAAGTAAGCTGAAATTTTAATAGGACGCAAACTGGATACCCATAGCATTTTTCATCAGATTCGAATAATAATTATTAGAAAAGAAAATTCAAGGATTTTCTCATACAGGGACCAAAAGACACGGTAGATTCAATAGACTCGGAAGTAAAGTTGCCCATATCACTTCACTTTTAATCTAATAACCACTCTTGTGGCAAAACAATCATTACAGAATTGAGGAAATCTATTCATTCTAACTCAATCTATATTTAAATCTCTCTTACCTTGTCATAAAACGTAAACTCTGGAACTCATCGAACATACGTAAGAACGGAACATAAACAATCCTAGTTTCTTTTCAAAGTGTGATGAAAAAGACTTGGCAGATAGACGAACAGTTTATTCTACTTCAAAACACGTCTTTTTTGTTTGATCGTTGTTACTGTTCATATAACAAAATGCTGGGATGAGGAAATTCATCTATACCTGTTCTACAACAGTATGCATTCGTTCGACATGATATTAAATCGAAAGGAAATGTCAGAGAAACAGTTCATCGAATCTGCGAAAATGAAGATAACGTTCAGTGATTCGAAAAGACATCTGAAACAATATTGTAAAGAGTGTTCAATTCATGGATTAGCATATTTGGTTGACCAATCGACGTGGCAAGAGAAGTGAGTATAATTTTTGTCTTAAGCTGCTTTTATAATTCTTGAAAATTGTGTTTGTGTACCGAACAATGAAAGGTCAGCTCTGTCCCCTGGTTGAGTGACTATGGGGTTGCAAAATAGTCCTTCTTTCGTCTATAAAATTTAAAAATTTTCCTTTGAAATGCATAAAAATATACACATGTCCTCATAGCAATACAATGTCTCAGGAGAAATGTGACAAACTGAAACCATAAATTGAGGTCATCGAAATTGACTCGTAACAAAACAAGAGGTTTTCATCATTGAGGGCTTTAGTTTAGCAGATATAGGGTGAAATTTGGAAAATGAATGAAATTTCAAAGATCAATAAATCTTGAACAAACCAATCAACTGATTTCTAATTTCGTAAATGGGTTAACATTTTTACCGCCTTCATTCAACATTTCCGAAAATGTTCGGTTTTTTCTATTTACAATATTATCAGATCATTCTGCACATGAATGTCTTCATTTTTATGACTGAAATTATGCTTGCCATCATCATACAGGTTGTTGAATGAACTTTTTTTGGAGCAATGATCTTATTCCATTTTTTATTTTGCTTAGCTAATTGATATTTTCATCTGTATTTTGTAAAATATCATTTAGTTATCACTCTATCTCCCGTATCTATCTAAAATGTGATCAACTAGCGATCAAGTGGTATCTAACTGCTGAAACTGCTTACATTTTTCAGATTGTGGTGGCTCAGCATCTTCATTTTCTGTGTTAGCGGTAGCGTGATCATGATCTACAAAATATGTGATAAATGGTCCACCACGCCAGTATTAGTTTCCCTGGCAACAAATGAAAAACCTATTTCTGAAATTCCTTTTCCAGCTGTCACAATTTGTCCAGAATCAAGATTCTCAACGAGATGTGTTAATTACACTAAGATATTACTAGCAAGACAGAGCGGAGATCTATCAAATACAACTTTTGAAGAGTGAGTATTTAGAAGGTATAAAAATTTAAGACTTAGGTTCGTTTTTTCCTCATAAAACATCTGACATCATTAAGAGGAGATGTTTCGAAATAGAAAAATACCAAATCACTTTGGTGTCGATCCCAGCTCTATTGTTGGAAAACTACCACGAGTCTATAGACCATACGAGGTGAAACAAAAATAATGCTGATTTATTATGAAAGAAAAATATTCACAAAGTTAGATCTTTGAAATTGAGAGAGCTGGGACTTTTGGAAATATTGTAGATGTATCATCAAATTAATTTTTTTTTTGATTACTCGATTTCGTGCATGCAAATTTTCGATATATGAATTTTTTTTTCATTTTGAATACATGCTTACAGAAATAATTCATTTTGTTTGAGAGTTGTATCAGTATCGCACAGAGACCTCTAATAACATGAACTGTCCCTCACGTGGTTTCTACTCGCTTCGCTTTACAGACTTGCGAAGAGAGAGGTGCTGTGAAGGATGGAGTTAATAATGGCAGAACATGCGAATTTACTATGGGAATAACGCGTTTTTAATCAATTTTTTTTGGGACATAGGTATGAAGTTTTCCGCATAAGTTGATTATTGAAATTGCTAAATGATTATGGGAATCAAGTATTTCAAATTTTTTTGATTAGAAATATTGAGTTATCAGGATGAGAATAATATTGGAATAGCTTAATATGGCTATGGAAATAATGCGCTTTTAATTTTTTTAAGGAAAATATTAAGATATTCGGATGAGAATAGAATTGAAATAGCTGAATGAATCACATTTAGGAACTGTATGGTACAGATTTTCATGATATCTAATATTTCTTTTAGAAAAAGGCGAATTTCATTGAATGCTATATCCGAAAGAAAATATTTTTCAATATCTATTCCAGAGTTTTTAAATAGTCCAGTATATCAATAATATTATATGTAGATAATTAAATTCAAATTCTATATAATGTAGCTACAAGTGTAACTAAACTTAGGGAATTCGAAATTTATATATGAAAAATAAAAACACGAAAGAAAATTTATGAAACTTATAAAATTTCATATCTGTTGTCTTCAGAAAAAAGAGCCGAAATATTTCTAAGAAACAGACTGAGGAAATAGTTTTTGGGGATGAAAGTGCTATATTTTTCCTATCATAGAAGAACAATTGAGCCTTACGTTCCAAAAGTATACATCTTCTTTTACTCCGACGATTTAAAAAAAGTAGTGCGAATTTTCATAATCAAAAAGTCAAGCACATATGGAAAAAAAAACATATAATAAATATCAATATGAAAAAAATATGATTAACACCAGACGGAGAGATTCGAATCAGGGCTTCGAAACTCGAATAACATGGTCAAAAATTCTTAACTACGGATCTATAAAGTGTAGGCAGATGCTGTATAATATTCATAGGTATTGTAGTAATACATTTTCTCAATATCATAATTGTATGGCTCCTTCCTTCAAAACTTTGGTTCCATAGGGATTGACATAATAGTCCACTGTTTTGAAGTAAATACTATATATTACGGCTGTGGCAGAAGGTTTTTCGTCTTCGCTCCATATTTCATCACTCATTTCATTCAATTTCAGATACTTAAAATGGTTTATTAGCACTAAAATAAGCAGAAGAATTACAAACAAACACTCAGTATATCGTTAAGGAATCTTTTATATCCACAAGAAAACACACACAATCAATTCACGACACCAATGTTTTGCCATTAACATGTCTATCCTTGTTACAATATCAATGGTTTCTCTCTAACGCCCAGTCCATGTTATTAGAGGTCTATGGTATCGTACTGCAATTGATTTGTAACGATTAAAATTCATAATTATAGTTTCCAAAGAAAGCTCCGGATGGTGTCCGGCAGACGGACGAATTTTTCTATTCGATTTTGGAAATTTTGTATTTTTTTATTTGAAGTATTTAAATTTTAATTCGACAAACGATTCCAAAGGTTTTTCATTGAATAAAATAAATTGCCATGATTGAAGAGCATCAAACACATAAAGGCATACCTGCTCAGTGAATAAAGTTTCAATAAATATAGCAGATAGGTTAATAACATATGACTTTTGCAGAAATAAATTCTTCGATTATTTGTCATTACTCTGCAGAGCAGAAAATCATGTGAAAGCCTATCAACTCACAAATCGTTCAAGATTTGAAATGTTCCATGATAATGTTCCAGATGACCAGGATGCCTATCCTTCGGATTTTAGGATGAACGATTTCTCAAGTTTTCTAATGGATGTAAGTAGATTTCATATAATTTATTAAACCTATATCTCTTATATAATTATATCGTATCATTTCATATAGGATGTTCTGAAACTATAATAACAAATTGAAACAGAAGATTCGTGTTGAAAAAGAAAATAAAACTTTCCTTATACAGTATAACTTCAGTAGTCCGGGCAGATATCGTTCCGGTACCTGCCCGGATTATTGAGGCGTCCGGATTACTGGAGTGATTTCAATTTAAGAAATAAAGCAACTTATAAATGATCAAAATAAGGTTTATTAATCAAGTCACAAAAAAATATTATTTTCCCATAAAATAAAACAAGACTGAACAAAACTCCTATGTACATGTAACACGTTATGTAAATATGTACATGTAGGTATTTATAATATTGTATACATATATATTATGTATGTTTGCAAAATGAGATATCTTCTACTTTTTTGAAAAATACATATTAATTTTAGTTTGGACCTTTTTGGATGCATCTATATCAATTTAAGCCTTTTCAAAAGCTATAAATCTTCAAGGGTAAGATTATTCTTCTCAGTCCACCTGATAGCTAGACTTTTCTGTGAGTGTAAGTGTCTTATGTGATCATTTGACTGGAGCCATTGCGTCCGGCACGCTCAAAAACAAAGTGCAGAATGAAAGATGCTGCCGCCGCGCTGTTTCCAACCGGCATGTAACCGTTTTTTACATGTATAGACAGGAAAATGCTATTGCTTTGCATAATGAATATTTTCGCGCTCGGATTTCAGAGGTAAAAGTTTCAAAATGCCCGAATCCCAGCAGTGTCCGGAATACTGGAGTGTCCGGGCTAGCGACTGTCCGAACTATCGAAGTTCTTTTCTCAAGTATCGTTCGTTGCAGAGATAAGGGGTGTTGAATATGAAAAGTTATTTTTATTCATAACTTCAGTTTTCAACATTTTTCAGTACAATTCAAAAGAATATTTGTCTTCAATTGGTGCATCATTTCGGAAAAATATAAAATATCCAGTTGCCACCAGTTGTATACATGAGGGCAGCATGGTCCTTTTTCTTCTCTATTTTTTACCCTACTAGAAAAATCATGAAAATTATGTACTTTTCGCATTCCCCATTCAATTTTGAGTAAAAAATGTATACTAGTTTGAATCCGGAAAAACTTACCGTTTTCAAGATAATTGTGCTTTTATGATAACCAACATACTAGTAATGAAAACTTTGTTCGGCAGACATTAACAACTGGATATTAAATAAAAAAAAAGACACTATCAAATGCAACTGATTTTGTTTTTTAAAATGTTTTCAAATAGATTGATTACCCATCGAAGAGTTTCAACACCATGTAACTCTGTAAGAAAGCAGCTTTGCTGAAAAAATGCATCTGAAAGTGTGATTTTTTTTTGGTTGAATTCTGAATATCTAGCTGTTATTTGAACAAGTATGTAATTGGGATTGTAAAATCAATTTCTGCAGAACAAATTAAATTATTATTAAACGGATAGATTTTCTGGAGCGGAGTAATAAAACATCGAAAATTAAATTTTTCGACTTGATGGTGAATAACTCATTAAGTTGGTATAATCTATTGATCAGGATGAAAGGAACTCCACCTATAAAGTAATTATTTAATCTATATCAAAGCCTTCTTCATTCTTCTTCGAATTACAATATTTTACTGTGAGGTAATATTGTTACTGTTGAAAGATTTCTAATATCGGTAAAAAAATAAATTTATGACTTCTCTCTGGTTAGAGCATTCCTTTTTTCTGCAAATTTTTTTTCTGCACAATATCGAACACAGTGCGCTCATATTTATTTTATACCTTTCAAATACCAAATACCTTTCAAATGTTATTGCAATACTACTAGGAATGAAACGACTGTTTGTACTTGTGCGCAAAATATCTAAATATAAGTATTCTCTTTCACATTCCGAGTATGAAGTTTTACACCTAATAACCTAAACAGTAAGGAAACTTAGACTATGTTCAGGAATAGACCGACACAGAAGCTACCTACTTGTAGGGTGCTTTCGGGTCATTTTGGGCTTGTTTTATATTTATTTTGAGAGGAATTGAATGAATATTTATCAATTTATTTATTTGATTCAATTTTATTGACCCTGGTTTTTGATTCAACTCAATTATTATACATTGAATATGATGAATTTCTTACAGTGTGTTTCAGTCAGGCTAAATGATTCCTTCTGTCAATGGATGGGAGTGCATCATCCTTGTGAAGATTTGATGACCCCAATTTTAACTGACGAAGGCCTTTGTTATTCGTTCAATATGTTAGATGTTAGGGATATATTCAGCGATATAAAGTAAGTTCAATTATCGTAATTTGAACTTAAAAGTTGAGTCATTATAATTATTGCTTTTTTCATAATTTCATATTTTTAGTCAGATGCACTATTTTGAAGAAGGTAGAAGAAAAGAATCAAACTGGGATCCTGATTGGGGATACCCTGAAACTTCATCTGGAGAGCATTATCCTAGGAGGACTTTTTTGAGTGGAGCCAAAAATTCATTTGTTGCTGTATTTCTTACAAGAAAAGATCAGATTGAATATGGATGTAGAGACTTTTCTCTTCAAGGGATGAGAGTAAGTAAGGAGAAGAAATCAATTTCTGAGAATATTTTTAGACTTGAACTTTTTTAGGAAATGCTTCTTTACTTCTTTATTTCTTTCTCGCTAAGAGCGACTGAATTTCTTTTTTATCAGTGAGGAATTGATTGTAATTTCTTTCTTTTAGCTGCACGAGTGTCTCGCATTTCCGAAAATTATATACTTAAATGGATTTATTTCTGTGTTGAATTCTTTATGAAACTCTTTCTGAGAGAGTTTAGCAGAAATATTCTAAATGGTTCCTCCTTTCTTCATATTCTTTGCCATCTGCACGTTTCTTGTTGAATTCCAAATCCTTCAGTATATCTGCTAGTTCTTTATTCGAAATATTAGCACAAAGTGCAATGTTCACAAAACACCGCGAATTGTCTCCTTATTTTCAAAAATTCATATACGAATATTTCGATAAATTGGAATACCGAATGTACTTCTTTCAGGATTTGGTGCCGATACATAAGTAATCAAACGGAGAGAATCGAGGCTCTCAAGCATATATTCATGATTTTTGCTTTCTCGTTTTCTCAAGAGAATTGTCACAAAAAAAAACATTTTGTTGTTATTCTATGTTCTCAAGGCATGTCATATATCTGGATGATAACTGAATGAAATACATCTACATATGAAATTTCTTTGATTTGAATAATGGGTTTGCTCGTAAGTTTGAGGCTTGAGGAAAGGGCAAATCAAAATAATCATAATAGAATTGTCGACGTTTCGATCCCAATTTGGATCTTTTTCAAGAAATTGAAGAAACGTCGACAATTATGTAAGGATTTGTTCCATTTGTCCTGTCTTCAAGCCACATCCCAATTATTCAATCAATTCAATCTAAGGACGAAGAAGAAGACAATAATTTTGGCATATGAAATTTCTGGAAAAATTATACGAATCAATTTGAACAAGTGCACAAAAGCTCCTGTTCATGCTTTTCTCAATTTCATCAATGACCCTACAGGAAAACAAGGAATTAATATTAACAAATTACGTTCTAGGTGTCTTTCAATATTCCAACAAGGATTCCTCGACCAAGTCAAGTATTTTTTTCAGTTGGACTCAACAGTTTGACTACTGCTGCTGTGACCCCTTTTCTGACATCCGTAAGAAAAACTGTCAAAAACTACGATCCATCTGAAAGGAATTGTTACTTCAGTACCGAGAGGAAACTAAGGTTTTTTCAAATATACACCCAAGGAAATTGCAATTTGGAATGTTTCACGAACTTCACGAAAAAATTTTGTAATTGTGTGCATTTCTTCATGCCAAGTAAGTCACATGTCATCCATTCATGGAAACTCTTTTCGTTCGACACTGACATCCTTGAATTTGACCTAGAATTCATTATCTGTCGTCTTTGTTTGAGACCATTCTCGGCCTTGAATCTGAAATATTCAGATTGAGATGAGTGCAAATATGGTGTATGCACTCGTCGATTTTTGAATGCAATAACATTCGACCAAATTGAAAATATTAGTTTTATTTTGTGGTCATTTCGATCTTTTTTCCGTTGATTTGATTGGATACATTAATTAAAACCCGATCCTGGCTGATTGAAAGCAATGTGTAACCGACTATGATCGTGCAAAGTCGTGAAACAGAACTTTTACTAGAATGAATTCAAATATTTGAACAAGAGAAAGAGTTTATTGGTGTTCTTACAAATTCATGAATTGCTTACATAGGACATAACTATAATGAAAGATACCTACATAGGTACAAAATGTCATAAAACTCATAAATAATAAATAACAAGAACCTGTGATAATTTGTTAATAGCGCTACCTACAGTTGACATAACGAAACTTAACTAATATTCTCAAAATTGGCAAAACAAAATCTAAGCTGTCAATATACCAGGATTTTAGACATCCTAATTCAGATTTCAGACGTCGTGACCAAAGAATTAAGCAATCTGTTCTAAAAAATTTATGATCATAATTTCGATATTTTGATCAACCTCAAATTTTAAGCAGGTCTCACAAAACTTTTATTGTGGCTATTCTCAAAATATTTAAATTCTAGGTCTATAATTTCTCCATTGATTTGAAAATTATATTTCATTAATCGGGGCACGTCGTCAGAGTTTTTGATGAATTTTTCAATTTTGAATGAACCGCAATGCAACTTTATTTTTTCAGGAGATAATGAAACACAAATTTGTAGTTTGCAAGAGAGAGAATGCCTAGTAGAAGCAGGAGGTATGTAATTCTGGAATAAAACAAAATATGGATTATATTCCGCATTATTATAAGGATCAATACAAACAGGTATATCCCAGCAAGCCTGCTTTTCGAATGATCACTTTACAGTATTTTCTTGATCTTTTGTATGAAATATGTCAAGTGTGGGTTTATTTGAAATTAGCAGTTCACAAACAACAAGCGCATAAACACTGTTCTGGAGCGTTCCTATTATGCTATTATTACGAGAATCATAGAGAATGTTCCCTACTTTATGATTATCAACTGTATTTTGAATTCTTCTTTCGATACATCTCCTTATATTTCGTAGAACCCTAATTTCCAATGTCCCCGGAGAAAGAAATCAAGTGATGCCTTATTGGCAATCTAAATTAATATTTTGTAGGTCCCCTTTTATCTACCCATTTCTCAAATTTCATTGGGAAAAACTCACATTTTGCCACTAACAATACAAATACTGTGAAACTGAATTTAAGTCTAGAGTAGGTATAAGACATTCTAGCAGATTGATAGTTGATTTTTGCAATATTTCCTAATAACAATTAACAAATTGAAAAACGAATTAAATGGATCGACCCGACAAAATTACGCGCTAAGCTACTTGACTAAATTTTCATTGTTCAGACAGGTTCAAGACAACAATCTTGCCAGTCTTCAAATATTAATATTTTTGCAGTAACTTATCCACAAGCAATACTCGCTGAACATTTATGGATAAAAGACAAAAAGAAGTCAGACTTCGTAATGAACTGTGACTGTCTTCCATTGTGTACGGACCTAGTGTATGAGGCAGAAATTACAACTGGAGAGTGGGATTTTAATAATCCAGATGAAGCTCTGTTCGATGACCAGCGGGATTTTTTAGATCAGTAAGTTGAATTAAAATTAACGTTTGAAAAATTTGCCTACGAAAAGCTGAAAAAAACTAATAAAATTCATAATAGTGAGGTTGGCAGGAGATCGATGTAAAATTTTCATCTTCTGTTGGGAGGTTCTCAACCAATTATAATGGCGTGACCTACCTCAAGAGGCGGAGGTACAGAAAGATCATAGACAAAGAAAGGAAAAGACTGACGACTGCGTAGAGTTGTTTGAAATTTTGATGCTAGCGACCCGAGGGGCAGGGTTTGGAACTAATGTATCGGTATTTCACACAAAAACATATATCATCCTTTTCTACTGACAGATGTTGTTGGCGTAAATTCCAACCTCTCTTTTGTGTTCAGTCTTGATTTTTAGTTTTTTGCAGGCTCAATTTTGTTATCTTCTAGTTTTTTCGTATAAGTTATAAGTATGGTAAGTATAAAGATAAAGCACCTTTTGTCATAATTGATCAGCATGTCATCATATCATTATTCATGTTGGATCCCAAATTGTGCGAATATATGTTACAGGGTTTCAACCACGAACAAGCACTTTTTTCGACCTCCTCCAACTTGAAGTTTAGAATGGGATGAAGCAATCAAAGCTGTTTATTCCAGCTGTAATATTAATATAAACAGTAGAATATGTGAGGACCATTTCAGTGAAGACAATTTTTTCAAACCACTTAAAACAAAACTTTTACCTTCAGCTCTGCCAGATTTTCCAAATTATGAACTGCTTTCAGATCAGAATAATTTAATTAATTATGTGCCGAGTATTAGTGTAACAGATTCAAGTTCAGATATCAGAAATAACCTACTGAGTACTGTGACTATTTCTCCTTCTGTGAAGAAAATATCAAGCATTTTAAATCAAATTAATATGAAGGGTCAATTAACATATAGAGAGAAATGTTTTATAGTAGTGAATGTGAAAAAGATCAGTTGTCTAAGTTGAAGAAAACGGAGCTATATTTTCACTTCATATTGTTTTATTGTTATCACATTTTCAATGAAAGTCTCTTCAGAATCACCATTAATTTTTCACTTTGTCCCAGGTTTCGAATGGCTTATGTAAGAGTTCTGCCAAAGAATTGAAGATTCCAATTCTAAATCAAACCTTCGATTTTCTGTTTTTTTGTCAGTAATCACCGAAATTATTATTTTATTGTCAATCTTCAAATGAAATGTTTCCTTCTTTAATAGTAGAGTGATATGATATATCTAATCTGATTCAAATATTTCATTAATTTCTGTTCATAAATATCAATTTTATAATTATGTGCATTAAAAAGTATTTCAAAATTCGTTGAGAATTATTACTCAGGTAAAAATTAGTTTGGATGCAAAACCTCACTGAAATATTGAAAAAACTTTAATTGATATTACATAAAACTATAATTGATATTTCAGTTTTTTCAGAATTTTCACTGTAGGTTTTCATTCAAATTGGGAAATTGTTTCGAATTATGATTTAAGGCACCAAATGCGCAGAATCAGCATCGTTATTTCCATACCCTGCCCATAAGGGCGCCACAACCCAAGAAAATTTTTTGGGACTTATACAATCAACCAGGCTAAGATTTAGGATTTCGAAACTGGATATAATATTCAGATCCTAAGTTGACATTAATAAGTTATCAAAATAACTCCAAAATTTTTTATAATATATTGAGAACCACGAAGATTAGGATATCCAAGAAAAAGTGAAGTGCCTAATTCAACAAATGCAAGAGCTCATTATAGAAAATTAATCAAGAATGAATGGCTTTGAGGTCTTCAGTTTTATTCTCGGTTTTATTAGACATGTATTTCTATTTTCATTGGTCATTTTGAATTATTCTGTGGATTTTTTCAACTTATTGTTTGCAAATGAATTCATTGATTATTTTAGGTACTATGCTTCAGGAGTGAAGATATTTTTCAAAGGAAATTATTTCTTGCCAGCTCAAAAAGATGAATTATATGGAATTAAAGATGTCATCTCGGATTTCGGAGGAATATTGGGCCTATTCTTAGGATTTTCTCTATTTGCAATTGCCGAAATCATATACTTCCTCACTATTAGGATAATAGAGAATTATAGGAAACATAGGCACTGGGCAGGTTGAAAGAAGTAAAAGTTTTTGTTCTGTTTTATGATTGTATTGAAATTAAAAAAAAATCAATATAGTACTTATAAGTGACGACTGACGAATTATTCTTCAATCTTCCTAGTTACTTAACTTCTGAATCTCATCCTTATGAAACATGGGTAAGTAAAATAGTGCAATAACTACAATATTCAAATCTATGTATAATAGTAATTTTCAGATTTAATAAATTTTGTTTTCTTTCTTTGCAGAACAGTTTTAGAATGTAAAATTAATTTAGTATCACGTACAGATTAATATACTCTGTCAGTATAAATTTCCTCTGTGATAAACTATGTTTATTTGTTGAATTTCTCGAATAAACTTTATTATTATTATAGACGTAATACAATAATCAACCAAATCGAAATAAAGTCATTTCAAATTTCACATTACTTTTTATCATTTCTTTTTTATTAACGGAATTACTAAAAACGTATGGTATATACAAATGTATAATAATAATACCTCACCCAGAATTGGTTTTCCAACCACTGGAAGAGAGCTTTTCATCAGGTTAGAAAACAGAGACTTAAAAATATAAGAGCTATTCTGTTGTGCTAGAGACAGATCTCTCATTGAATTACTAATTCAATTTTTTTCGAAATGAGGATATATGAACGACAATTCCAAATTGATTTTTGATGAATATAATTCAAAAAATTCAGATTTCCAAAATCATCTACAACAAAATCTACCAATAATTCAGTTGATGGTTCAGAAAACAATTATACTACAACACAATATATTTAAGCTCATTTTTGTTCCGAATATAACGTAGAGGAAGGTCGCCTAATTTTGGATAGCTTTTTTTTATTCAACTTCTTTTGTGTGAAAAAAAGATATTTTATTATTTTTTTTGTGCCTAAAATATGTTATCAACTCAATTAAAACAGTATACGCTCACAAAAATATTTATATCAACTCAAAAGAACATAATAAATGGACCAAAGTAAAATATAGCACTTTTTCAAATAAAAAAAGGGTTCCGAAAATTGGATACCCTATCCAAAATTAGGAACCTATTTTTCCGAGCACGTTTTCTCACTACCAGCACAGTCTTCGTGTGCCCTTTGGAAACAAACTGAGCACTGTATCCAGCATTTTCCATGTTGGTCCTCAGAAGAGTTTCCAGTGCAGAAAATACACGTCTGAGTCATCGTCATAAACAAGATTTTGTGAGGATTCACTTTCTTCTTCAACCTTTCGACTCCTCTTTATCTTTTTAGTTTTAACAATCGTCTTGCTTTTAGTTTTTCCAAAGGATTATATAAGGTGTGTGAATAAGTCTTTCCCGTTTTTTTTCAAATTTTGAGCCTTTATTGTGAAAAAATGGTTACAAATGAATTATTGAAAGTATTGGCCATCGCTAGCTACAACTTTTCCCCATCTTTCTGGCAACATACGAATCCCGTTGCGAAAAAATTCGACCGGTTTGGCCTCTATCCAGTCATCCACCCATTTTTTGGCTTCCTCGTAGGAATGGAAGTGCTGGTCAGCCAGGCCATGCGTCATCGATCTGAAGAGATGGTAATCAGACGGAGCAATGTCTGGACTATACGGCGGGTGGGGTAGGACTTCCCATTTGAGCGTTTCTAAGTATGTTTTCACCGGCTGTGCAACATGTGGGCGAGCATTGTCATGTTGCAAAATAACTTTGTCGTGCCTGTCGGAGTATTGTGGCCGTTTTTCTCGCAGTGCGCGGCTCAAACGCATCAATTGTCGTCGATAGACCTCGCCTGTGATCCTTTCATTCGGTTTCAGAAGCTCATAGTAAACCACACCTAGCTGGTCTCACCATATACAGAGCATGAGCTTGGCGCCATGAATATTTGGCTTGGCCGTCGATGATGATGCATGGCCGGGTAGTCCCCATGATTTTCTTCGCTTCTGATTATCGTAACGGATCCACTTTTCATCGCCAGTCACGATACGATGCAGAAAACCCTTTCTTTCATGTCGCTGAAGCAGCTGTTCGCAAGTGAAAAAACGCCGTTCGACGTCTCTCAGCTTCAGTTCGTACGGCACCCAATTTCCTTGCTTTTGGATCATTCCCATGGCTTTCAAACGCTTGGAAATGGTTGTTCGGTCAACTCCCAATGCTTCAGCAAGTTCTTCTTGCGTTTGACACGAATCTTCATCAAGCAAAGTCGCCAATTCTTGATCTTCAAAGATTTGCGGCCGCCCGGAACGCTCCTTGTCTTCCACGTCGAAATCGCCACTTTTGAAGCGTCGAAACCATCCGCGAACACTTGAATCATCGACACAACCTTCTCCATAAGCTTCCTGAAGCAACCGATGCGCCTCGGCAGCAGATTTCTTCAAATTGAACCAATAAAGTGAAACTTCCCGCAAATGACGTCGACTCGGCTCAAATTTCGACATTTTCACGATTTCAAAAATTTATGATGCGAAAAAATTTCAACTAATGTGTTAGTGTGGAATTGTTGACAGATGAATAAGCTTTGGTTATGACATATGTAACCATTAAATACTCGCACAGTATTGGTGGCGCCATCTCTTACAAAAAACGGGAAAGACTTATTCACACACCTTATAGTTTTGGCGACTTTCCTTTTTTTTAAGGGATTCTTTTCTACTGTCTTTCTATAAGAAAATCCTAATTTTGGATATCCAATTTTAGGAAGCCTCTCCTATCCAAAATTAGGCAACCACTGGACTCTAGGTTAGGTGATTAAAATCAAAATGTCCATAAGAGTAATTCTTATTTTGAATACACAGGCTTATTCTACCACTATTCTTATACATCCTCGTAAACTTACACTATCCTACGCTAAGTACTTACCTTTTTATAACTCTTTATACGAGGTGAAACAAAAAACTCGTTGTTACAAATAAACACATAATATTATTATGCCACCTAGTATTGAATAGTAGTAGTATGTGCTTCACACGAGATCATTTTATGTTAGGGGTGCTTCGTTCTGTGTATTCAATCAAAGGAAATTGTAAACGGATATTGAGATAATGCAGTATCCAAAATTAGGCAACTATCCAAAATAAGGCGACTTTCCTCTAACACTTCATTTGAATACTCTATCAAATAGTAATTGTATTGTTTGACATTTTACGAAACCAATCAAGTCCTTCTTCTCTAGGTTAAAAGACGTTACTTACACCATGATTATTACTGTCCAAAAGCAAATTATAAAAATTGGCATTCATCTTATGTGGGTCAAACCAAACAGAACCTCAAAAATAGAATGAAACACAGGAAAATTTTTGCAGAATGGTAATTTTTCTACGAGTCTATCTATCCGTCATATAGGGATACAGGTCATACTTTCGATTTCAAGAAACCTGAGATTCTATTTAGGGAAAGTAACAGGGTCAAGGGATTTTTTGAAGAAAGGATTAACATAGAAAAACAAGTGACAATTTGAATGTTCAATCCGATTTTTTTACCCACAATAATATTCAGGGTGATCCACAGCGATGGCTTTTAGACGTTTATGGAAAAATAGTCAAAATTTTGTGTTGAAGATTTGCAGTTCGTTGTTTGAGACAATAATCTTTCTCCCCAAAATATTTTCAGATCTCTATAACTTCCGGTTATACCGGAACTGAGCAGACTCCTACTTATACAGTTTGTTAATGCATCATTATAATGATGCTGTGTGCAGCACATGGCGCAAAAAATGCCCTAGGATTAGCATCGAGTATGCGTTTTTGTAAACCAATATCTGGCTATTTCATACCGATTGCGACGTTCGGAAACTTGTATAAATTGCAAAGAAGAAGTTCGGAAAAAAAAATTATTGAAAAAATTTGAAAGAATCACCAAATAAGCTATCTATAGATAGCTTATTTGGTGGAAAATTCAACAAGATGCGAAATCTTAATATCTTGTTTTTCGAAAAAATCTTTTTCTCTTTCGGTTCTCCCATTACGTAGAAGTATAAAACTGCAAACTGCAAGTTCATACAAATTTGAATCCATACATTTGTACTACGAAACTACCCACTTTCCCTATTCAAATTCCTGATGGGGTTGCAAACCTCTCCAGGGGGTCGCTAGTAAAAACAAGGTTTGTATCCCAGATCATGTCCCCTGTCATCAAAAATCGACCTGTTTGAGTGTTTTCACAAATTCTGATTCGTTGTTGTGTATTGAGGGTGGACACTTTTGTATGAAACACTCCGTATTAATGAGGGTATTTTATGTTCCACCTTCAGCAATAATTCCTGAAGGAGTTTTGTTAGTGGTTAGAAAAGGAGTCATCAAAAAAAGGGAGGCATAGTTATAATCGAATTTCAATTATTTATCTATGAATGAAACCACAGGAAAAACTTACAATTTTCAACTTCACTCGGTATCAACTTACATTCAGAATATTCGGTTGAAGTGTCGCTATGAACTCCGCAAATAAAAATAACGGAAATCGATTGCATAGTGTAGATAAAGCATATAAGAAGAGAAATAAAAAGGATAAAATCCAAGATGTTCGCAGATACGTTAAACAATTCTGTGAATTCACAAGTATACAAGGACCTGCACACATTGTGAAGAACGAATCTTTATGGGAAAGGTAAAATTTTATTTATTTTCAAGGTTATCATGGAAATGAAATCGAAAAATATATTAATTTACCTATAGTGAAACTTTTAGGCGTTGAATTTCAAAGCAACAATTTTCAACATTTTCATTTCATGGACTGTTTTCTTGGCATGAATAATCATGAAATAATTATTTCAATCTGTTTTATTTCGCAAGGTGAAATATTCTCGGGCTGTTTTCCCTGATAGAAACATCACCGGTGAAATAATCTAGAATCATTTATTAGCTAACCGACAAACTTTGCCATATGAAAGGTCGTGTATATAATCTCTCCAAAAAACATATTATGTCATATTTCAATCATTTATGAAATAAATGGCTTCAAAAGTTCCATTTATGACTATTGATATCAAGCCTTTTGAAAAGTCCCCAGTCTGATGCTCAGATGGCGGTGCTAGTATTAAATCCATATGATTTTTAGTAATTACCAACCTTCAAACGATACGTGTCAAAATTTGATAGGATTTCAGCCATTAGTTCGTGAGATATTGCGAGATGTTGTGAGTGTAGCTACTTTTGTTATTTGAAAAAAAAATAAAGAAAAAAATTTCGTGTGCTGATAAAATATAGCTTTTTGAGGGGAAAAATACAGATTAAGCAAAATCTTGGCTTGATGAAGAGTTTTCGGGGTCTAAATAAGCCCACAATCGATCAAAAGCAACAACGTGTTGATGCAGTGTTTGAAACTGTTTAAGTGCAATAAACCTGTCGATATGTGACCATGGATGAAACATGGCTTCATCATTTCACTTCATAGTCCAATCGATATTCAACTGAGTGGACTGCACACGATGAACCGAATCCAAAATGAGGAAAAACACAACAGTCAGCGGGCAAGGTTATAGCATCAGTATTCTGGGATGAGCAAGGTATAGATAATGTTCATTGATTACCTCCAAAAGGGCCAGACCATCAACAGCGATTATTATATAGCGTTATTGGATAGTCTAAAGGATGAAATTATTAAAAAACGGCCCCAATTGAAGAAAAATGTGCACCTTGTCTCAAATCAATGAAAACAATGACAAAATTGCATGAATTGGACTTCGAATTGCTTCTGCATCCCCCGTATCTGGCCCCCAGCTTTTTCCAGTTCTTATATCTCAAAAGAATGCTCGCTTGAAAAAATTCAGCGCCAATGAAGAAGTAATCGCTGAAACTTAGGCCTATTTTGAAGCGAAAGACAAATCGTACTACAAAAATGGTATCGAAAAGTTGAAAGATCGCTAAAATCGCTGTATCGCTCTCAAAGGCAACTATATCTGTTGAATAATAAAACCGAATTCTGCCAAAAAAATGTGTTTAAGTATGGTAGACCGGAAACTTTTCAATTGGCCTGTTATACTATATTGTCTTTCAGGAAATGTTGGATATGATGATATGGGGCAAAATGCTCCCTTCATGGGTTGTATAAAACGACCCCTAAAATAATGATAGCTATTAGTGTCGTGTTCAGTTCTTTCCATATAGTTTCGTGTTTCACATTACAATAATTTGAAAAGAACTATCTAAAAGGTATTCTACAAACTTTATGGAAAACTTTGACAGATAGTTGTGCTCATTCTGATTTTTTTCCTATGCACAAAAAAAAATATTGATAACTTGAATTCTGTTGATGGTTACTTCAAAAATATGCACAAAATAATAGATTTATTTCGCTTGTAATTATCTGACGAGGCTACTTCCACTAAGGGGTTTATCAAAAACAATCATAATGGACACTTCAAAATTCATGAGCCATTAGACTAAAATGATTTCAGCGAAGTTTGGTCTGCAATTTTAAAAAATCATTCAATACCAGTAGATTTTATAAATGATCGTATAAATGCAGATTTTTATGAAGAGTTTTTGGAGCTCAACCTTTTTGACTTCGTTGATGATCTAGAGCTCAACATTATTGAATGAGATGTATGTAGATTTATTTGCATCGATATGAAAGAAACCATGTAAAACTTCGGGACTAGTCAGAATTGTCAAGATTTTTGCCAAGAAATTCCGAAAGCAAGTAGCACTCACTGTGGTTATTTTGATCTCAAATTATAAAAATTTAATCTGATAGGAGGCACTTTGTGTATTAATAGTTCTCCTTATATTTAAAATTAAGTTTAAATACACTCATCGTCAATGTTGAATGTAACATGAAAATTTTTGTTTGTTTTTTTACTACTTAATAAAATACTTAGTATTATTCGAGAGAATTCATTGACTTGTAGCAGAAAAATAATATCCCCTTAAAACACTTTTGAAGAAAATACCAAATCACATGGACAAGTCACCCTTACGGTCTTCTTTTCTATGGTGAAAAGCAAACCTTCTTGAGTTTTCTAATGGCTCCTAATATATTTCTTCTGAAACAGTGAATTTGAGCACCCTGCATCTAATTTTGCAAAGTGGAAGTATCCAAACGACACATTGGGTGCAGTGTGACCAGATCGAGTGGGAGCTTTTTCTCTTATTGCTTTTTCATTAATTTCATGATAGCCATTATTTAATTGTATCCTAAAATATCCAGCAGACTTTTATAAGAACGGCATAATAGACATTACAATGTCCATTATGCCGTTCTTATAAAAGTACTATACTAGTGTACAGTATTTAATCCTCTTTCGTAGGATTAGCACACTCGATAAGAAAAGAATGTTACCTGCTTTGATCTCTCCTCTAAATTCAATGATAATGATTTATTCCTCTGACATCTAACGTCCTCAGGTTTTGAAATCAAACAGAGTTAATTTCAATATGGAAGTGAATATTTTTTTCCAAATTTGCCAGTTCTAACAAAGGTGACCAGCTAGCTCACTCAGGGTGGTCCCTTTGGAGAATAAAAAAATTATCACTTATTTCTCAAATAACCAAACTTTCGACATAATATGGACAAAATGAATGAATGAAAATGAGACATGGAAAAATAAAATACTTAAATTCTAATTCTAAATATATTTAAGTTTATAATCTACTATCCTAAACCTACCTATATTTACTACTCTACGTCTATTACCTATCCTATACCTACTAACCTATCTATACCTATCTTATATACTACCTACTCTAAAACTACTATAAATGATTATTAATATACACTTAGTATATAACTCTAGTAGATCCCCTGTGGGGTACTTATCCACACAAATAATGAGGATGGTGAAATTTTCCCTGATGAGTTATGCCTTTAATATCACGGAAATATCACTCCAGATAATATGAGGTGTGTAAATTATGTAATATCTCAAAGAGAAAGAAAAAACCCTAAATGATAACACAAAACAATCAGAATATTCTCTCTGGAGCACGGAAATTAAATCTTACCCTTGATGGTGTGTGGGGTTCGTGAGGGTTACAACAAATTCCAATATGGAAATCCCCGATTTTCGAGTTCAGCTCGAAAATAAAAACCAATAGACACTCTCAGCTTTCTGAATATTGTGAATTTCTTTTAAATGAAGAGATTTATTAAATCCTTGATAGATATCCTTCTTATAATTAACTAAAAGATATTTCTCTCTTCCTTGTTACCAGAATAAAATATATTAAAATATGTTTCCGCAAGGTCGTAACTCCAGCAAGAATATTCGGACAAAAAAAAAGTTACCTAAACATATTGAAAACCTAGTTTGTTCGAACTCGGCGGCTAGATTCTGGAACATAAACTACTCAAACAAAATGGTGGTATATACTGCTCCGCCGAGAAAATGAAATGAGGGTAACAATGTAGCCTAGCAAAAAATATAATAATAGATTACAGTGTCAAACCTGGGTAGGTGAGAACTTGGTAAGGGAGAAAACTCTTCAAGTGAGAGTAATTGCCTGGTCTCGTCATTTTTAGCCCCTAAAACCTCTCTGTATGAGAAATAGAAACCTCTATAAGAGAAAGTCTTGAATTACCAGATAAATGTATTTGTGATTGTACCTCTATTACTACGACTGCTATTCGTCTATAACTTTATAAGCGAGTGTCGAGCATAGAGAATTATATAACATTGTCTTTACGCACATTTTTGGCCCCTACTTTTAATACAGTCGATGTTTCTACCTTACCACAGTTGATATCGAGAATGAAGCTTCAGTCCAGCACAATGTCTAGAAGAGAAATTCAAGTTTTATCTCTGGGAGAAAGAAATTTTAAATGCACTAGAGAATATACACAAGTTTTTTGAGTACTTTGCGATTGTTGATAAGACAATATTCGATAATATTTACGAATTAGAGAAGCATGTTCAAAATGAAACTGCGGAAAAACAGAAGAAAATGACAGATTCCTTCAAATAGATGTGTAAGATGTGAGGTTCATTATTTTCGAATTTTTTCCAAAAAAGATGTGTTAGATTCACCTTTTGTAAGATGAAAATCAAATATTTCTTCGAATGAATTAATTAATTATTTTCTATTTGTAAGTAAAATTAAATATATTACATATGTGTACAACATAACATACAAGTTTTACTTTTTTTATTCAACCTTTATTAGTGATAATGGTAATTTAGGAATCTTTACAAGCTAGAAACTTGGTTTAGTGAGAAACCTCCATGAGCGAAAAAAACATTGCGGTCCCTTGAACTCCCCCTTATCCAGGTTTCTACTATTTCAAAGTAGTACAGGCTGAAAATAAAATACAGATAATACAAAAAAATATATACAAACAAATACTCACGAGAAATAATTTTCCAATATGTACTTCTATTTCGGTATACTAGTTCATCGAGTGTCCCAAATTCGTTGTCTGGTGAGGGGTCTCAGGAAAAATTAATGGTATATACTCGCCTCAATTATTGGGAGAACGAATTTGGTGAAAAAAGCATCCTCAAAAGTTCAAGCTAAAACAGAAAATTGAAAAATGGCGTGAAATGAAAAGTTCCATATAAGCTTCTTATTATTGTTGCTATTAACATAAAACAAAAACATCATACAGGAACTTCTTTCAGTGAAATATATTGGTGTAATAATTTATTTTTTATTCTCATTAGTTCTGAAATTATAATACAAAATTTTGTTGGATTAAATATAAACCCATAACAATTTCTATAACCTGTAAAGTCGATTCTTTTCCCTTTTCAATAATATACTTATAATATGATATTTGTATAAATTTCTTATCAAACAGGATATTTATCTGGTACTCTTTATACTTTCATTTGGCGTTCTATTCAGATCATGGTGCGGCACAGTTGTACCCAGTATCATTCCAGGGTTGAGCACAATCACTCGAAAATCTAGAACTATCAGATGCAGTGGTATTCCGTGGCGTTGGATGGAATAAATTAAGTCCTAATTATTGACGTTCGCGTTGACTTTCATTACATGGCGAAGCTACAAATAAAAGTGTTTCTGTCTTTATCAATCACTAGGATCCATATAAATTTTTCACTATTTCAGAGCCTGGTGGATATTCATATTCATCGTAGGAATGGTTGGTTCATGCTATATGGCTTACAAGATATATGACAAATATGTTACCACTCCAGTCCTTGTCTCTCTAGCAACAAAAGAAGCAAGTATCCGAGACATTCCATTTCCCGCAGTTACTATCTGCCCTCAAGCAAAAGTTTCTAGCAAATGCCTGAATTATACAAAAATACTTGTCGCGAGGAAGAAAGGAGAAATATTGGAAACAGATGTAGATGAGTAAGTGGTTTGAGTTCTCATAATAATAAAAAGGATTTTGTGAGTAAACGTCACAAACATTGAAACATATACAGGGTCTATTATTGTCTCAAATGATAGTCCAACCTATGGTCTTACAAGTAATGAATTAACCAGAGGCGGACCGTGGGTATGGCGAAGGTGGCATTTGCCACGGGCGTAAACGACCTAGGGGCGCAAAATGTGAAATATGATATATTCCATTTCATAAATAAAGATTAACTACAAGCTCTATATTTCAGAATGGCGTATTTACCAGTTTACAAAGTTGAGTGACGCGTGATTAATGCTATCAAAACGGAACAAAATCCTAGAAAATGATGCATGGCGCGAACACGACTCGGTGCACAATTGCATATAAAAACACTCCTTCCACTTCTGCGGTAATTCCATCCTAATCGGTTGCTAGGCGACCTGATCACGTGATAGATATTGCTGAAACAGAATTTTGTTCAGCGTGTGGCGTTTATCGTATCGTTCACAGTGCACACTCGTACATCGTACTCGTGTTTTCACTAGTCAGGTCAGTAATATGGTGCAATTATTTTACCTTTTACCGTCTTATCGGCCTGGAAATTATTCGTGCTGGAAAGAAAAATATTTCTCAATCAGGATGTTTGACTTATTGAATGAGGATTTTCATTCTTAGCTTGTTACAACCAAATGAAATGCTTCCGAAAAAATTATCAGGATAACTCAAAAAAACACAAGTGACATCTCAAGTTACTTCAAGAGTGAAGCGGTTATTGTCCCGACAAGAAGTGATTCCGCGAATGACGCCCATGTTGCAGAAAGTATTCCTTCTACTTCTTCAAGTACTGAAGAACCATTAGAACTGAACTATTCTATTTCGGACGATTCAGACAAAGAAAATTCCTTCGAAGAATCAGGGGTTACTAAGGAACCCATTGAACTAGTTAATTTCAATGACCCTACAACATGGCAAATTACGAAAAATAATATCAAAATATTTGTTCAACGGGGACCTGAATTAGGCGATGATATCGACTTTTATCCTTCAAGTGACGGTGATAGACATTTTGATAAAAATGGTTCTTGAAGATTTTGCCAAATGGAGATAGGTTGCACAGAAACTGGCTTATTTATTGTAAGAGGATGGATGCTTTATTTTGCTTTCCCCGCTTGCTCTTTTCTGGAAAAAAAAGATTTTTGGACTACAGGCTATCGAGGCTGGCAACATCTCAATCCATCACTATCCCGTCATGAAGTTTCTTTAAGTCATAGGGAAAACTACATAAAATTGCGAAGTTTTGAACGCAGTTTGAATATTGGTGGATTCATAGATGATCATTTGGAGAAAATGATTATGGATGCGATTCTTCACTGCTTTAAGAATAATGATGCTCTTCGGGGTACTTCTGAAAAAATAGTAGACCCGAATTGCGGAAAATTTTTGAGCACAATTAGACACATAAAAAGAATCAGATTTCTTATTTCTCTCATAAGATACAAAATGAGTTGATACATTTGGTTTCCACAAAAATTAGGAAACACATTATAGCTAATATACAGAAAGCCTCAGATTTTTCAATTTTGTTTGACTGTACACCAGATATATCACATCTAGAACAGATGACTCAAATATGCAGATATGTTGAAAATTGATTCCGACAAGTGTACTATTAGTATTGGAAAAAGTTTTCTCGATTTTAAAACAACCAATGAACATACTGGAGAAGCTCCTGCTAAACTGATCGAGGAAAAACTAAAAGCGGATGGATCAGATATAGGAAATATTAGAGGCCAATCTTATGATAATGCTGGAAATGGGGCAGGTAAATAAAAAGGTGTCAAAACTAGAATTTTAAAGAACAACAGATTCGCAAGATTCATTCCCTGTCAACACATAGTCTGAACTTGAACTCCTTCAAGTATGGGTCTCCATATCGATGCAACTTGGAGAAAGATTTACTGTGCGCTGTCTGAAGTTTCTGAAGACTTCAATTTTTTGAAAGAAATATCTATAAAAGACTCTTCACTTGGTGAATTGAAGAAGAAAGCTGCGGATTTGGCATTGAAATATAGTTCCTATTTGGATCCGTATGAATTCATCAACGAATTAGAGAGCTTTAAGTTTCGAGCATGTGCAATGTTTACGGACTTGGACAAAATGAATGCTCTCGATATTCTTCGGAAATTGCGCGAATTATCGCTTCAAACGATATATCCTAATCTGGACACAGTTTCAGAGAAGAGAGAAAAATATTACACTAAAATGATCAAATTTTGATTACAGAAATGATGTATTCGATCTTCTTTCTCTTCTGTGTAAAGCAGAAAATCATAAAGGGACATTTTCTTATGTAATGGAAAGCTTAAATTTTTCTTCTACTGATATGGATGAAGACATTCTAAAGGCGTTTCATGTGGAAGATTATGCAGAATTTTTGAGCAACGTAAGTGAGATAAATGTTCATGTATTTGTTAATTACTGAATTTCTTTCGAGATTCACAATATCAATACTTATGAAATACTTCTGAGCAGGAGTTTCATTATATCTCAAAAATATTTCAACTATAGCATCCTGAGCTCAAAATATTAAGTACAATCTGATGTATTGGGATAAATAAATTTCAACAAATATTATTAAGTACTATTCAATTCAAATCAAAGACTTTTATCTAAAAACAGTGCCACCATTATTTGAAACTGTTTTACGTTTTCTGCGGGAAGGAAATCTAAAACACAATAAATCATATAAATAAATGATTCTGGTAGCTACCAGAGGCGTACGACAGGGACAAGCGATTGAATGATCCTTCACAAATCCTAAACAATGTCAGAATTGTAATTTGATCAAAATTTGGCGATTCTAAAATACTTACTACGGAAATATGGTAAACCCTTTTTTAATAGAGATGAAGAATTTTTTTTTTTAGATATTTTAATTCAAACATGAATCTGAACAATCATTATAATTTCAATGATTAATTTTCAATTATTAGGTAATTTATTCGTATATCAAATATTTTTGGGTGCAATAATTTGAAATTTTCGAATAAAACACAAAGAATCACATTTCAACTGCGTTATTTGGGTTATATCTTCATATTTAGAGATCATAATTAACTGAAATATTCCCAGAACTAAAATATATATTTTAACAATATTCATTCAAATTAAATTATTTTGTACAATTCCTACAAGATGTGCGAATATGATATTACAATGACAATTTTCTTTTAAAACTTCATTCAAAACCACGCCGCTCAGAATATAAACAGAAAAATGTTATCAGGTCTATAAATAATAAAATCTTTAATTGTTGTGTTTTCCGAGTGTTCAACTGTAGATCTGGAACTAGCACACTGCCAATGGATGGGTGTCAACGTCAGGTGTAAAGATGTTTTAACGCCAGTATTAACAGAGAAAGGACTGTGTTACAGCTTCAACATGTATGATGTCAGAGACATTTATAGTGATCTGAAGTGAGTAAGTTTGACTGTTCTAATGTATGAAAATACAGGGTGTTTCCTAACGTGTTTAGGCTCGTGGTCTACGATCGTAGTGATTTTTTATTTTAATTCTCTGCTTCAATGTTGAATCTTTTTTCATATCAAAATTTCCAAAAAACCGCAGTGTGAAGAATTGAAACCTAAGGAATCGCTCTTTTCACACATTTATTGGCTTCTTGTCAATTTTGGGCAACAAACAAAAACAGTTATCTTCTTCTTCTTCCAACTTCCAGGTTAGGCCTAAGGCTTGTTCTTCCATCGAATGAATTCACCTCATCCCAGGTCGATGTCATCACTCCATCTTTTTCTAGGACGGCCAACGCTTCGCCTCCCACTTGGTGACTTATCTCTCGCAATTCTCACCAATCTGTCATTCGTCCAATGTTCCGGTTCCATTCCTATTTCCTTCCTTTAACCCACTCGTTAATATTCCCTGTCTCACATGTTCTTCTGATGTTGTCACTCCGTTCTCTAGCTCTCAATGTTTTGCCTGTTAGAACCCGCATTTCTCTAGTCGCCAAGAGTTGTCTAGTTTTGGATGTGTCTGGACTCGTCTCCGCGGTGTACGCCATGATTGGTCTGATGGTCTTGTGAATGCGGGTCTTTGTTTCTATTCGAAGATTTCTGTTCTTCCAGATCGTGTTGTTCTAACATCCTGCCACTTTATTGGTCCTAGCGACTTGCTGCCTTACTTACTCTTCCACGTTCCCATAGTTTGTCAAATTCACACCCAGGTATCTAAATGATGACTTCTGTTCGATAACCTCACCATCCTCCTCCAGTTAGAATTTTAAAGGTTCTCTTGACGTAGTCATACACTTTGAAGTGTTATTGAAAACATGCAGGAATCTTCACTGTCGTCCATTATCACTGCATCATCTGCATAGCAAAGTATTTGGATTTCTTTGTCGCCCATTCAGTAGCCTATGAATTCTATGATGTTAAATAGTAATGGGCTACAGGAGTAATTTTCTTTATCCAATTCACTAATCCCCAACATCTGTGCATGGAGAATGTCTGCAACATATATTCAAATTGAAAGTAATGGTTCATCCGCATCATCCAGTTGTTTCATTTAATCATATCAAAGAAAAAACACGAAATGGTTGAGCGTTTATGAAGTAGAAACTCAGCCGAATCTGAAACCTGAATTGAATTAATATATTTCATCATTTATTCATAAGAATTCAGTTGAGCACGGTTATTGTTTATTATATTCAACGTTTCCTTAATCATGTCTTTTCGATATAAATTTGAATCGGTAAAATTTCACTTTAAATATATTTTTTCTTTCCTAAAATAAAAAAAAATCATTTCATATAAAATGTGAGGAGTGTTCGACACTAAATTATACAAATTCACCAATCCAGTCCAATCAAACCAAACCACACTCCTCCTTTGTTTAATACAAAACCTGCAAATCTGCAAGGGTGTCGACTTGTATTTTTGCCGAGGCCGCAAAAACGCTAGAGCAGGCTTTGGAGCCCGATTATCCAATATTAATTTTTAGCATTCTGCAGCTTCTGTTAGGGCGCCAATTGGGTCTCTGTCTAGAGCGGCAATTTGGTTAGCGACGGCCCTGAACCCTATGCACCAGTGCTAAGACAAGATATTTTTTATAACTTTAAGTAATAAAAGATAATGTTTCAGTACTATGAAATACTTCCCAGCAGGCAATAGAAGACGAGATTGGTTCCCTGATAGAGGATATGTAAGAACATCCAAAAACGTAGATGTACTATATCCTAGAAAGGCTTTGTTGAGTGGTGCAAGAAATTCTTTCGTAGTGGTGATTTTTACGGATAAAAATGACATTACCTACGCTTGTGAAGACTTCGCTACTCAAGGAATGCTGGTAAGATTACCACTGAATGCACTTCGATGAATTAGTCTCTTAAGACCATAAAATATGGATAAAACAAGTCAAAATTATACAAAAACGAAAACTATTTCTCAACTGTCCGACCAGGAAGTTGTCATCCATAAAATATTCTTTTTGATGCTATAATAAAACTTAAAGATCGATTCACATCTAACCAATTTTTCTAATTCTTTCTATCCCAATAACTTCACAACTAATGCAACATGAATATTGCCTGATAAACAGGAGATGTTCCAAATTTTGCAGTTATGTGAGAGAAGAAATATACAGAGTAGCCAAGTTTCTGGTTGATTAATCATAAAAATCAGATAGTTTGACCATAACGTGTTAATTTTTTTTAATATAAAGTAAACATTTAAATACAGGGTACCTCATTTAAAAGTGTCAACCCTCAATAACTCTACAACGAATCAGAATTTGTGGAAACACTCCGACAGGTCGATTTTTTATGATAGAGGGACAAGATTTGGGATACAAAGCTTTTTTCTACTAGCAACCCCCTGGAGAGGGATGCAACCCAGGGGGTTGCAACCCCATCAGGAATTTGAATAAGGAAAGCGGGTAGTTTTGTAGCAAATTTGTATGCATGGATTAAAATTTGTAAGAACCTGCTCTGTTCGATCTCTATATATAGAGTGAATATTCACAAAATTACAGGGTGTTTTTTATGGAATTATGGTACCGATAAGTCATTTTTGAAGGTTGCCATTGGTATCATCGGCAAACAATATAATCAGTTTTTCTATACTGGAAACTCCTGTTAAGCCATTTATATGGGATTTTATATAAGAAGTTGTAAATTGCATGCTTTATTCTCTGCAATCAATTGACCTTTCGCTAAATTTGATATAAAACTTATTAAACATATTAGATACTGGCGATAATGGCAGATGGCCATAAAGAGGTTACTAATAAAAATGACTCCCATAATACTCCATAGATGGCGACATGGTAAAAAAAATATTTAATGAACAGCATTTTGAGAATGATTCCAAAAACACCAATAGGCACTAATTAAGCACTAATTGGTGGTATAGAAATTTTTGAGTGATTTACAAATATTTGTGCCAAGTGCGAAGTCAGCACCAAAGGAAATAATTAGTAATATCTTAAAAACTATATATTTTTTTATGACCATTCCAGAAGCATCAATAGCCACTAATTGAGCACTAATTGGTGGTATAGGAATCTTTGGGTTTTATGAAAATGTTGGTGCTAAGTGTGAAGTCAGCACCAAAGGGAATAATCAGTATATCTTGAAAACAGTATATTTTTTTATGATGATTCTGAAAGCACCAATAGGCACTAATTAAGCACTAATTAGTGGCACAAAAATTTTCGGGTAATTGAAAAATGTTGGTGCTCAGTGCGAAGTTGCCACCAAAGGAAATAATCAGCGATATCTTGAAAATGGTTCATTTTTTTATGATGATTCTAAAAGCACTAATAGGCACTAATTAAGCACTGATTAGTGGCATAGCAGTTTTTTCTCAATTTGAAAATGTTGGTGCTAAGTGCGAAGTTAGCACCAACCCCTTCAAATGCCGATTTCTCAAAAAATACAATGGTGCTTGTAAAACTTTACACTGCACTAATAAGCACCAATTAGGCACTAATTATCTGACATATTTCCAGAATTAGTGCTTCCAACTTTTCGCTAACTTCACGGACCCCATTCATGTGTATAATTAAGAGTAAAATACATCATAATATGTTATGTTTTGATGTTTTGATCTGGTTTTTGTGAGATTTTATTTCATATTCTTCTGTTATCAACACTCTTTGTTCTTCCTGTGTTAGTTATGACCTGGACCATATCAATCAATAGCTGCCTTCTTATTCCATATCGTTCCATTATTTCCAACAGTGCTTCATGATCAACGCTCTGATATACCTGCGTAACATCTAGAAATAATATAATGCTAATATTTGTAGGTACTTTCTTCTCCAGCGTCATGCCCAATTTCCGGATGAACTCGAAAATGGCATATGTTTGAAAAAAATGAGACTTATTGGTCTATAAATAGTTTTCAAGAACTACTCTCCTTTTGTTTTATTGATGCAAGTTTTAGACTTCCAAGAAAAATTCATTTCAGTTCATTAACTTCTACTTCTCAATTTCACTCTGAAGGAAACAGTTATTTGAAAACAAGAAATATTCTAATACTAAGTATAACAAATACCTCACTATTAACATTTTTGATGTAGGTTACATTAACTACACCTGTAAGAATTCCACGACCAGAAAGAGTGTCTTTTTCTGTCGGTTTGGACAGTATGACCATAGCTGCAGTCAAGCCAACTTTCACAGCAACCTCTGACAAAATTAAACATTACGATCCATGGAAAAGATTCTGCTACTTCGACAATGAAAGACATTTGAAGTATTTCAAATTTTACTCGCAATCTAGCTGCAACTTCGAATGTCTTGTGAACTACACTGTTCAACACTGTGGATGTGTTAATTTTTATATGCCAAGTGAGTATGATTGAAATCTGGGAAGGCTGAGTCATACTTGTGATTTAAAATTCATTCATATTTCTTGTATTATTTTATTTTTCAGGGGACAATAACACTGGAGTTTGTACTCTTGAAAATCGCTTTTGTCTCCAAGAGTCTAGAAGTGAGTAAAATATTTTCTATTTATCCGTGAGAATTTATTTTATCTAATTAAAGCAACATTGTAACAGTCCCAAGTTACAAGATGGGTAAGTTTATGAAAGAGTATTCGCAGTATATTTAGGTATCTAGGCCGATGAACTCTGAAAGAGGGCATCAAAGTTAACACCTGTTAGTCGTGAGCCCTTTTGTGAGCTTGGAAAAGAACGATATAAGGCAGTGGTCCAACAATAGGAGTGAAATGAAAAAACCCTCTTGAGAAACACTTCGGGTCTTGCTCAGGCAAAGAAATTTGTAGTGCTTTCACCGACCCATACCAAGAATATTTAGAAGCTAAAACGAGCTGATCATCGGGTTATGGTGGGATTACTCCCAGGATACTGTTGTTCAAATACTTTTTGTGGGTAAGTCTGCAGGCTCTGTGGGAGGAAAGTAGAAACAGCGAAAACAATAGTATACAAATGTCTGGGACATACTGGCCTAAGACCCACTCACAAAGGAAAGTTCTGACTACTGACGAAGTAATAGCCAAGGCTCCTGAGGATGTCGTCGGCTTCATTAACCCCCTTCCAGGGTTTGTAAGGATAGGAAGGATAAAGAATAAAAGAACAATTTGGTCGCAGTTCCCCGAAGGCTAAAAGAGCCGCAACGACCTCGATTCAGTGGATAACGATAATAATAATCTAGGTTCTTTTTCAATATAAGAATTTGAATCTTATCTTGAGATTCTTACTACTTTAGATACTCAACAGGATATTTATCAGCGAACTAATCGATGTCAATATGGTTATGATATTGTTATCGAAAATCGTTATTTATTTTTAAAAAAATCTAAAATTTTGATAATGTTGATTGCGATTCAAAAAAGCTACAAGAAAATAAAATCTGAAATTATGGATCAGTTTTTGTGTCTGTCCTCAAATGATGTTTTGTCTACATCCAGAGAGCTGTTTCTAGACTCTAGAATATATATACCGGCCCAATCTCTAGACTCTTGAGATTATAGTTTGTATTTTATCGTATTTTATTAACTCTTATAATAGGCAAAATATGTATCTTCCACATTCAAGAGTTGGTTTGGTCATCCAGACATTGAAAGTATCTCATTCCAATGTGCAGAAAAAGAAAGTAATACAATTTTAGAGGATGATATTGATCGAAAAAATTCAAATGGGGAAAATTTAAAAAAAAAGAAAATGTAACACTTGCCTAAATTTGTCGACTTGGGCTAGTAAAATTTGTGAACATTATGAGTATAATATTTGAGAAGCTCATTGTTAGCAATTTTTGATTTGTCTAATGTTTGTATAAATGATTTTTAATTATTGTTGTTCTATGCATTTTTAAGAATACATAATAATTTGTTATTTTATGAATGCTTTTTCTGTTTTTTAGATTTTATTTGGAGGTTCTGAGAAAATGAACTGAAATTTAATTCAACATATTCATTTCTTATCGTAGATTTTTGAAGTCAACATGATTTATTGTTTTACCTCGAATTAATATAGTTAGTTCCTTAAGAATACCAACTTTCAATAATTGCATCTGTATCATGTGTCTAGTGAGGAAATCTCAGAATTCCTTCGAACTAGAAAAAAATTAGGGGCAAAATCATGGTCTCGATTTTTGAGAAAATTAATTTGGTGAGAAGCGCAAAGAGGAAAGTGTTTTTTATTGCAATTGGCTTTAGATGAAGTTATAATACAAACTTGTGTTCAATCGCTATTTAAAACTCTTTTCAAATATATATGTATAATATGATATATAAAGTTCTTATCGAACTATGGAAATCATCAACAGTTTGTTTCACAGTGATAATTAACCAAATGCCTATCCGGATTAAACACCTTCGATTTTTTTTTCTTTGGTCGCATTTAAAAAACATCATTTATCATTTAGAAACTGATGAAAAACTCTACCATTGTTAAAACGGAAAAACTTGTTTGCCACTGAATATTTTAATTATTTGAAGTTCACAGATAATAATGAATAGGAATTTTTTAAACTTTTGATGATTTTTATATTTTGATATGATTTTTATATAATATGTTATATATTATTGAAAAGGATCAAAAAGTGATTTTGCCAATTTTTTTGGTTTATATTTCAAAAAACCCAACTTGGTATTATAACATGAAAATTAATTGCAATAAAAAACAAGCTATTCTACCAATGGATTCTAGTGAAAAGAGTGCCTGTAGAATGTTTTTGTTTCGTGTTCATAGCACAAATATTAAAGAAGTTATGAGATTTTTCAAATTGCCTCTTACTTATAAGTTGGCGGTTTCCATCAAATTAATTATCTCAAAAATCGAACCTGTAAATGTGCCATATGAAAATGAGCTTTTCAAGCTCAAAGGGATTCTGAAATCCCTTCACTGGACAACGAATTTCAGAAACCCAATACATGCGATATATGGAGTATTCTATCATATTTTATTTCTTTCAAGAAAATTACAGCGAGGACATTTTAAAAGAAAAACTCAACATGAATAATGACATGCCTAGTGAGACTGCCTGCAATTGCTTGCCCCTGTGTGCCGATTTGACGTACCACACCGAAATATCGCAAAGTCAATGGGATTGGAGTAACTCAGATGAAGTTGAATTGGATGGAAAAAGAAGTGATATGGATAAGTAAAGACTCGAAATGTTAATAATAATAGAAGATTGTCTCTGAATAAATGAGAAGGATTTCGCGATATGATTCCTCAATGAAAATTAGCAGGAGTACTTTATAAAAATTATTTTCGGAATTGACCCTCCTTGCAAGATACCTCCTTTAAAAGGCGTTGACAAATTGACGGTTTCCAATTATTTCTATGGGTACTAAAAACATAGTCTTAAAAACCCACATAATATGAATCCCAAAGTAGATATTGCTAACACAATTTTTTTCGATCCTATAACATTATTATTGGCGGTTGAAAATAGTAAACCCTCTTGATTTTCTTCCAAGAATTGCTTTCGTGAGAAATATTTCTGATAAAATTTTTTTTTATAGTTTCCAATAGTCCAGTAGATTAATACATTTCACCTGGAAAAAATTCCGAATTTAATGAAATTTCTACAGGTTGTTCGGGGGTGCTGTGCCATGATCTGTCAAGTTGTCCAACACGAGGACAATGTGCTAACTTGAGGAGGGCGGAAGAACCTCAACATTTTCGGACTTTTTTCAGTTTTTTGCTCATAACTTCTGAACTAAGTAGGTTTTGACCAGAACGTTCATTTTCAAAGTTGAAGACTATTAAATTCTCTACAATTTTGTTTTTTTTTTCCAACACGCGGACCCTATGCTTACTGAAGAACCTCAACATTTCGGACTTTTTCGGTTTTTTGCTTATAACTTTCAGCATAATTAGTTTCCGATCAAAACGTCCATTTTCAGAGTAGTAGATAATTGAATTCCTTATAATTTTGTTTCACGAAACTTTCTTCCAAACCTTATATCAACCGAGATGCAGCCAATCGAAATGTCAAAATGTCGAAAATTGGCAGAAAACGAAGGTTTTCACCCTCTAGCCACCAATTACCAGACGTTCTATGGTAATTACTCATCAATATGGTCATATTGAACATAGGGAGGTGGAGTGGGGAGGTAGCTTTGACTAAAAGCCTATGTTTATGTGTATAGTAGACATTTCAATGTTATCGTTGCATGTTATCACCTTACTGTAGATTCCTATCAACCCATAATTATTTAAAATCTTAATAATCAGATCAACTGGGTAAAATCAATAAAAAATAAACAAGAATTGATTGAAAATTATGATTGTATATAACCCGAAAAAGTCCAAAAATGTTGGGGTTCTTCGGCCCTATTCATGTTAGCACAGGGTCCTCGTGTTAGATAACTCGACAGAGTCATGCCACAACACCACCGAACAATCTGTAGAAGTTTCATCAAGTTCGGAATTTTTTCCAGCAACCCCCACTTTTTTGCTTTGACTACTGGACTATAAATTTGATCGACTATATCTCAATTGATATTAGGTTACCGGAAAAGTTTGTGAATACAAATTGTAGAGAATTTATTGATCTTCAACTTTAACAAAAAAAATTTGATCGAAAACTACTTAAATTGGAGGTTATGAGCAAAAAACTGAAAAAAGTCCGGAAATATTGAGGTTCATCGCCCGCCCTCAAGTTAGCACAGGGACCTTTGACAGTCATCCTACAACACCCCTGAACAACCTGTAGAAGTTTAATCAAATTCGGAATTTTTTCCAGCAGACCCACCTTTTTGTATTTGTCTACTGGACTACAATTAAATTCTGGAGAAAGAAGTCTCTTGCAAACATTCGATATAGTCCATACTTCTCTCAGAATAAATCAAAACTCAGAAGCGGTGCTAACCAGTTTCCACTTCATTTCATCAAATAAGTGTTCCATAAAATAAAGAGTTTCTTCTTGAGACCAGTCTTATGCAAATGGTTCCAAACGGTCTTTTGTGCAATCTTTTGCTCTTGGGTGATCGAAACAGTGCTTACATGATGGTCGGACTCGACAATCTTCATGATTTTATCGACGTGACAATTGGCCTTACAGTGCGTTGTGAATCTTTGACATCGTAATTACCAGAAGTAACGGAATCGACGAAACAAAAATTGCCCGTGATTGGCTGTTGGAGTATCAGGACCATAAACATTATTTTCAGCCGCCTGGCATGCATTTTCGCCTTTATTGAAGAAAAATTGTCAAATATAGAGTATTTCATCTTCGACGTGCGCTCAAACTAAACTGTGTCAACTAATCACAAAACTGTCACAGAAGTTTTTGTAGTACTAAATCTTATCTTTCTAACGCAATCTAGTGATCTGAATTAGACAGCGCGAGATACAGATAACTAAAGCCATTTTTTGGAAAATTAATGGATTTCATTTTACTACACCTTATATGAAATATCAAATCCAAGAAAAACATATACCCAATATTTCCATGAATAATCCGATCCAATACAAATCTTGCGAGTCATTCCAACCTCCTCCTAAAATTTCGTGGTGTTAACGTCATAGAAACAAAAAACCATCTGATCATTCCGTACCAACAGATCCGACTGAGTTGGGATTATTTAAATTGAATTCAAATAACAATTTCAAGCTTTATGCAAAATTTCATGACTACATCATCACAAAAAACAGAAAATGTTGAATTTTTGGAAAAGAAATATGCAATATTCCCGTGAGATCCGATCGGGTTGAGATTTTTTTTTGTCTATAGAATACTTCTTACAAGCTTTGTGCGAAATTTCTTCTTCTCCAGAGTGATATGAGGTGAGGAGCTTTCGGCGCTCGATATTCATGACATACGTCAATGGACTAGTTTTCATTTTTTTGTTAAAGATTAATTCCAAAAATTTAAGTAAAATGAAACAGAAATGTGGAAAAATCGTTGAAATATCTCTAGAAATGAAAAAGTTATGGGACTTTGAAGTTGCGCTCGGAAGAATAATTTCATAGTACGTGTGAGTGTCGTGACGTCACACACTAGACGACTGGTATTCGCAGAGTGCTTACGAATTCATTGGTGTACAATCACTTGTGCCGTTCGTGTCGTGTTTTGTTCGTTACACGATGGCTGAAATAACTTACTATACATATACATACATATAAATTAATTGTTTCTCTTTTTACTTTTTACTCCTCACATAAATATGTTTTGCCATTGATAGACTTCAACAACCAGTACTCAACTACAAACTGTTTATGAAACGTTTTTCAAATAAATCATCGTTATAAGCTGAACCATGATGAAGCAAACTCAAAAGTAGATACTCACTTGAAAAGTTTAACTCCTTTTATTTCTGCATTGACATAAGATGGATTTGAAGAAAAAAACTCCATCACTGCGAATATATCTATTTTAGGCAAATTGTCACTTTGTCCTTTCACGAAGCCTTCTTCCATTATGGTGACATAAAAACAAAACTCGAGTTAAAACTACACTGTACAACTACAAACGGCGCGAGAGCCTTGGCGCGGCTAAGTATTTAAACGTAATTTATGGTGTAGCGATCACAGGCAAGAGCCGTGACGTCACAGACCAAAGACGTTCCGCGCTAAAATACGTAAATTTAAATCATCTATTTCTCAGTCATTTATTGATGGATTTTCAAAATTTTTTCACTGATTTATTAATTTTGCTCTATATTGTAATTATATCTTGTCAAATATATTATTATCAACATCACTAAACTAGTCCATTGCACTCCTAGAGACAACAGAACTGACATCTCATATATTCACGTATTCAGCGTTTTATATAGTCTTGAATGGGGCGATTGGCGCAGAAATATGAGCTCAAAAGCTCCTGACTTCGAGTCATTGCATTCCTCTAAATTTCCTTTCACAAATTTTAATTTCTTTAAACTTGTGTAGTATTTCAATGACATTTACATTTCAGCTATCGAGCATCTGCAGTTAAGGTCTTCTTCAAAACTGGCTTCTTCCTCCCTTCACAAAGGGATGAACTGTATGGAACCAACGATTTGATATCTAATATTGGTGGAGTCCTGAACCTTTTCGTTGGGGTTTCGCTGATAACATGTGCAGAAATTATATACTTTTTATCAGTCAAACTGGTTGATAATTATCACAGATATGGGTACTGGATTGGACCATAGATGTAGAGAGATCTTATAGCCAAAAACCTACGTTCATAACTGCTTAACTACTTCTCTGTTCAGATCTGATCATTTGAAATCATACGATTTGATCATTAAATTATTATGTTACATACTCTATTGTATATTACATTATACGGATATGAGGTTTTTCATTTTGCGAATATGACTACAATGTGAAACTTTTGGTTTAATTTTCCTCCCCCTGAAAATGTTAAAGTTCACATTTGGGAATGTTTACTATCCAAAAATCGAAAGAAAACAAATTGAGGAACTAACTGATCAAAAATCTATATACTCGTTCATATCTACATAAATTGACTGGGCAAACTTATGAAATTTCAAAGGTGTAATGCTATCGTTGTACTGCATACAATATTTTTTTACTGCAAGAGTCTAGCTCAATTCTTATATCATCAGCATTACGATAACGATCTCATCTCAAGCCATATATTTCAATAATTCACTATGGGACATAAGAAGTGCGTTCTTTGTGGAGAAATTCGCGAATTGAGTGAAATGTATCACTAATATGTTTTCATACCCGCGCGCATTAATTGCGTTCGATAACGATTGCCTGTGTTTGCTTCAGTCCGTTCTAACAACTCATAATACACTACGCCGAGCTGATCCCACCAAATAATGGCGTGACTTTGGAACCGTGAATATTCGGTTTGGCCGTCGATATGGAAGAATGGCCGGGATATTCCCATGATTTTCTGCGCTTGGGATTATCGTATTGAACTCATTTCTGGTTTCCAGTCACAATGCGATGCTGAAATCCCAACCGTGTATGCCTTGCAAGCAGCTGTTCACGAGCAAACTAACGCCGTTCTACATCTCTCGGCTTCAACTCGTACGGCACCCAATTTCCTTGTTTCTGAATCATTCCCATGACTTTCAGGCGTTTTAAAATGCCTTGTTGCGTCACTCCCAATTATCCTGTCAATTCTTGTTGAGTATGACACTAGTCTTGATCAAGTGATGCCTCCAATTCTGCATCTTCTATAAACTTCTCCCTTCCACGTCTTCGACGTTAAAAAAATCGACGTTCTTGAAGCGTTGAAACCACTCTCGGCACGTTCTTTCACTAATAGCGGCCTCTCAATGGGTATTTGAGAGCATTCGATGAGCCTCAGCCGCAGATTTCTTCATATTGAAGCAGAAAATCGAAACCTTCAGCAAATGACGAGAATAACTTCATGATGCAGACGCAAAGGGACTAAAATTTCGATAGCGTTATGTTTACGAATACCTATGCTCCTTGTATGACATCTGCGATCTAAATATTTTGACTACCACTACAGTGACTTATTAAACCACAGTGGAGACATGAGTAGTTACCTGTTTTCTGGGATTTATTCAGAATGAGAGGCCCATTTTATTAAGTCACTGTGATATTCTCCAGTTGAATTAATTTGTTCTATATATAATCGAATATTATGAGGCATAATAATTTTGATTTTGACGTGTGTCAGTTCAGTCAATTGTATTATTAACTTCTATGGTTCTATGTCCCATTCGGCATTTTTAGGATTGATTTGAACGAATTGTCGCCACTATTTTTAATTAAGTCACTGTAACTACAAATTCCCGCTACAATATATGAAATTCAGCTTTTTTACTATAAAAAAAGTATCATTATAATTTATTGAAGTTTAGGGGTGTCGGCAGAGGGTAGCAACTGTCATGAGTGTCCGGCAATGGACGACGAGATTTCTTAAGTTATCCCGAAGAAAATATAAAAAAATTGAGGTTTATACTTTAACGAATTCAGGTTACTATTTTTCACACCTTCACTACCTATTACCTGTCGAAGTAAGTAAAGGGTGTTTTTTTTTAGAGCTATAGAACTTTAAATTGCAATAAACAACAATGGATTATTCGATTGACATGAATTTTATTTATCCGCAAGATAATCGTGTGGCATTACAGTTTAAATATGATTTCTGGCGTATGACCGCCACAGCTGCCTCGGATGTAGTCCAATCTGGAGGTCCAATTTTCGATGACTTTTTCCAACATTTGTGGCCGTATATCGGCAATAACACGGCGACTGTTGTCTTCCAAATGGTCAAGGGTTTGTGGCTTATCCGCATAGACCAATGACTTTACATAGCCCCACAGAAAGAAGTCTAGCGGTGTTAAATCACAAGATCTTGGAGGCAAATTCACAGGTCCAAAACGTGAAATTAGGCGGTCACCAAACGTGTCTTTTAATGAATCGATTGTGGCAAGAGTTGTGTGACATGTTGCGCCGTTTTGTTGGAACCACAGCTCCTGGACATCATGATTTTTCAATTCAGGAATGAAAAAGTTAGTAATCATGGCTCTATACCGATCACCATTGACTGTAACGTTCTGGCCATCATCGTTTTTGAAGAGTACGGACCAATGATTCCACCAGCCCATAAAGCGCACCAAACAGTCAGTTTTTCTGGATGTAACGGTGTTTCGACATACTCTTGAGGATTAGCTTCACTCCAAATGCGGCAGTTTCGTTTGTTGTTGTAGTCATTCAACCAGAAGTGCGTTTCATCGCTAAACAAATTAAAAATGGACGTAGTGCGCGATACGTATTCCGCAAAGAACCATTATTTTCGAAATAAAATTGCACTATTTGCAAGCGTTGTTCAGGCGTGAGTCTATTCATGATAAATTGCCATACCAAACTGAGGATAAATCACTTGACAGCTGTTAAATCGGTCGCCATCTCGAACAGTAATGCCAACTTAAAGTTATATACCTCGAAAAAAAACACCCTTTACAACCCAAACTCTTTAGTCGCTCGATAGGGGACATAAAAAGAGGACACAGAAAAACTTTCAGCTTATATAAAATAAGGATGGTCTGGCAGTCCTGAGCTCTTGGGCTAATGCGGACGGCCGGGCGGATTGAAAGTGAGGTTGGTTCCTTATTGATAACTTGATTTTCGATTCGATTATGAATGAAATGTCTGGAATATGATCAAATGCGGAAAACCTCTGATAATCACCGACACAATTTTTCCAAATACTCAGGAAATATTCATAAACGTTATCTAATCACCAGTTTTGCGTCATTTAATGCAGAATGAATTTATCATTGTACACGTGAACCAAAAGCAAAATGGAAAGAAAAAGTACTGGAATTGAAATGACAAAGAAAAAAAGGGAAAAAAATCGAAAAATGGCAGATGCGAAGATGTTCGCCCAAGATTTGAGAGGATATATTCGAGGATACTGTGAAGTATCCAGTATACAAGGATTAGCTAATACTTTACACACTACTACTCTTGTTGAAAGGTAAGGGCACTATATAAAAGGAGCAAATGCGTTTCTCAAAATTTTCAGACATAATGATGATAAGATTTAAGTAAGGGCAATGTTATTTACTAAAAGTTCAAGGTTGATTCTAGGATTTTGAAAATTTATGATTGAAAAATTTTAAGGTTGAAGTCCTTGAACTGGAACTTTTTTTCGTAAAATATAAAGAGTTTATGAGTCATTTAAATAATAATGAGATTTTGAAAAATTAACCATTGTGACTTCTTTTTTAATCTAATAAATTTGTGAATATGACCTAATTCTAACATATTAAGGATGATTGATATTTCTACTCCGACTTGCAAGTCATTATGGCAGATCTATCTAAAGGTTATGAAAGATTGCACAAAGACCCAGAAATATCGATATCGAAAATTATATTCTGTTGTTGCTTTTGAATATCTTTTTTTTTAATTATTTCAAAACTTGCAACCTGTAGCTGGAATTTGATTTGGTAACAAATTTTATTGAACATAAAAATATTAGTGAATACCATTCTGCAATTCCCTTTTTTCAAAATTTTATTTTTAGGATTTGGTGGGTTGGTGTCTTCATGTTTGGAATTGCAGGATCCTGCTTTATGGTATATCGAATCCTGAATAAATTTTTTACAACTCCTGTTCTCGTTGCCTTAGCCACGAAAGAAAGTACTATCAATGCTATTCCTTTTCCTGCTGTTACCATATGTCCAGAGGCTAAAATATCGTCCAGCTGTCTGAATTATACTGGTATCCTCAAAGCTAGGAAAGGAAATACTACTGTTGAATATGAGATTAATCAGTAAGTAACTGATGCAATTCGAATATTTTGAATAAATTTTTGCTCGAATAGTGTGAGGAAATTGAAACTTGAAATTTAATTCGAAGAATATGAGAATTTACCCTGACGGGTTCAGTTTTGCAAACATAGTTATCACAGTTTATTCATTTCAACTTCAAGACATTCTTTCTCATGAGAAATGTGGTGACAGAAAATCGATTTTTTCTATTGAATTCCAGAAATGTTATGTTCGATTATATGGCAGCCTTATGTCGACAAGAAAATCATCAAGGAGCTTCATCTTCAATGCCCCAAACCATAGAATATGCAGAATTTTTTGATGAGGTAGGAATCAACTTAAATCAGTCATAATATTGAGGATAATATATTGACTGATTCATATAGACTAAATCCAATTCACACATATCTAATTCACGCCATAAAGAAGAAAAGTGAAATGTCATCTTTCGATGACGTTCCAACTCAAGGTTGTGGTTGTTCCTTGTTCTTGAACATAGTGTTAATTTAATATGATAAGAGTTTTTTGACGTAATATTCCTAAGATTAATCCAAATTAATAATCAATTCCTTGAAGCACTTTTAACTATTAACTCCTCAACATCTCGAATTGTTGTGAGTGTTTTGAGTCATGTTTGTTGTTGTTTTGTCTTACTAAATGTATAATATTTCAGCTCCCTGAAGATGGTCACAATGATGACCGAAAGCAACAATAAATGAGATAGATCTCATACAGCTTGACTACCACACCCGATATCCCCGAATTATGCCCTTTTCAATATTGGCAGTACTTAAATTTTTTTCCATATTTCAGTGTAAAGCAGTCAAACTCGAAAATTCTTACTGCGCTTGGATGGGAAAAATGAAAAATTGTAGCGAAATATTGACACCAATATTAACAAGCCAAGGATTATGCTACAGTTTCAACATGTACGATGTCAGAGATATATACACAGACTTGAAGTAAGTTAAGGTTTAGACCTTCGGTACTAATCAACAAGTCACTATATCCTTTTTTTCTCAAGATGATTACTTCATAATTTGTTTTCAGTACAATGAAATACTATGATAAGCAAAGTAATAGAAGGCAGGATTGGGATCCTGAAAAAGGATTCTCGGATGCAACGGACTTGAGAAATATGTACCCCAAAAGAGCAATATTGAACGGTGCTAAAAGTGCACTGGTAGTTGTGTTATTAACAGATCGAGAGGATATCAATTATGCATGTCGAGACTTCTCTATTCAAGGAATGAGAGTAAGAATGACTTTTTCTAGTTTTCTGTTTTGTTCTAGATTTCAATGTTCTTCTTCTCTCATAATAAAAAAAATTCAAATGAATAATACCTCAAAAGAACTTTGTGAACATACTTTTGCATACAGATAATCGACTTTTGACAATTTGACGTATTGATAGCAGAGTTGCTGGATGAAATTATATAAAGGCTCATTTTCACGATGATTGTACTATCACGATAATTACAGGGTGGCCATTTGAAAACGAAACAGACGAGATTACAGACGAAATAAAGTTTTTCGATAGAAATGCTCGGACAGGTCGATTTCTGTTTCGAGGAGGACAACTTAAGATGTAGGTTACGGACGCATAGCGCTTCAACCCTTGCTGCTACAACCCCCCCCCCCCCCCAATTTTTGAATAGGGAAGATGGGGTGAGTGATACCTCAATTTAAAGGTATTTTTATACTGATTTCAGCACAGTAATTGTTTTTTCATTTTATGCATTAGTTCTCGAAATATTCATGCGTTAGTTAGTTAGGAAGGAAGCCACAGTCATGGTTGTTTTGAAGCTTAAAATGTCGATTTTTCACAAAACACTACAAGTGCCATGAAAACACCACTTCATTTTCAAATACTTAGTTAAGAATATTTCGAGAACTAATGCATAAAATGAAAAAACAATTACTGTGCTGAAATCAGTACAAAAAAAATACCTTTCAAATGAGGTATCACTCACCCTATCTTCCCTATTCAAAAATTGGGGGGGGGGGGGGGTTGTAGCAGCAAGGGTTGAAGCGCTATGCGTCCGTAACCTACATCTCAAGTTGTCCCCCTCGAAACAGAAATCGACCTGTCCTAGTATTTTTATCGAAAAACTTTATTTCGTCTGTAATCTCGTCTGTTTCGTTTTCAAATGGCCACCCCGTATATCGTGACAGTAGATATCGCAAGAACTGTCACCATAGAAACCAATTGATAGTTACTATCGTAATAGTTATTTTCACCTTAAGTTACATAGGATGCGGCAGAGCCGATTGACGAGTTTTGACAGGTTATTGCTTGGGATGTAGTGGGGACAGGTAGGTGCGGAAGGGGTCTTTTTGTTCCTTAGAGTCGGTTGTTTTTAGTCAGCACCATGATTTGGACCGGAGTGCATCGAGGCTTTGCTATTCGCACGTTTTACGAAACCATTCTGTGAACGCGACCCAGCGGTCATTTCGGCATTCCTGCCAACGTTTCACTCCCCTCTGCAAACACAGTCAACACTTAAGCTCATCAACTCGAGAAAATAGGAAGTACACGACGAGGACATGGACGACCGAGAACGGTAAGAACACCGGAAAATGTGCAGGCTGTTCGATAGCAATCGAGTATTCACCAAGACGCTCTGCATGAAGGCACTCGATAGCTTTGGGAATGTCAGACCATCTTTGAGAAGGAATTTGCACGAGGATTTATCATTCCTTCCGTATAAAATCATGCTTGTTCTAGAGTTGAGTGTTGCTGATTACGTGAACCGCAAAAATCGTTGTGAGGAAATGATTCAGCTCATCTCCCAGACATGAGGCACATTGTCACCTTTCTGGAACTGTGAATAAGCAAAATGTCTGGTACTGAGCTGCATGAAATCCTCTTCAACTTCATGAAAGACCACTCCATTCAACTGAAGTCACAGTATGGTGTGCTGTGGCATTACATCCTATGGTTTTACCAAGAGGTTTCAGTCTAATTGATTCAATATCCCCTTATGTTATATCCAGTTTCCCGGATGGAGATTTCTATTGCGCAATATTCTCATTGCTTCTAGTAAGCCACGTTTCCTCATAGGTAACTGTAAGGGATGTAGCTAGAGTATAACTAAGGTGACCATTTATTTTTTGACTCAAAATGGAGCAGCGGTTCATTTCAATCAAATCAGTGGCGTATCCAAGTGATTAAGTTTGGTGGGTAGTCGAAGTTTTGTCGGGGAGTAACCAGAATTCAAAATAATCAGACCAAAAAGGGAAGGGGAAGTCTTTGGTTGATTGTTGGTTTATTAAAATTTAGTGAGAAGAATCACATAGGTAGTCAATGAAGGAAAAAAACACGTTAAAAGTTGTTGATTATTTTGATTTTCGGTTTCCGAAAACGGACAATTTTCCATCCCAGATCTCAGTATCGGGACATCGGGACAAGTAATCAAAGAAAAGGGACAATGTGTTCAAAACTGGACGTCTGGACACCTCAAGTGCAAACCCCTAGTATGTTTATTTTAGCTTTCAAGAATTTTTTTCAATCTGCAAAATAATTTCAACGGAAACTATATTCCAGGTGTCCCTTCACAACCCGGCAAGTATCCCTAGGCTGGGGCAAGTTTTCTTTTCTGTAGGGCTAGATCGCCTCACGACTGTTGCTGTTCTACCCACAGTGACCTCAACATCCGACAAAATCAGAGAGTACAGCCCTGAAAAAAGAGGATGCTTCTTCGATCACGAGAGAGAACTTAAATATTTCAAATACTACTCACAGTCAAGTTGTAATATCGAATGCTGGACCAACTATACCATCAATGAATGTGGATGCGTTGCTTTTCATATGCCTCGTGAGTACAGAGATTTAAAGATAGGCTTAATGTGTAATTTGTACCCCCAGAAGCTGAAAGGACACCGATACTACCATATCTAATGTGAAAATTTATGTCCTGAACCGAATTCTACCTAGAGCAATTCCCTTCAAAATAAAGCATAGAACGCGAAATATTAGGAAAAACCTCAAATTTCTATAATAGGGGAGACTGGGAAGGGTTGATACATTTTTTACAAAATTGTTAGTAACAAATTCGTAACATTTACCAATCCATTTATGTCATAGCGAAATTTAAGGACTTCGCTCAAACGTTTAGCAATATTTAATAACTGAAAATGGAAAATTTAACTTCGATTAGGAGTTCTTGAAATTGTCGGTGCAAAGTGTCTCAAACCTCCCTAATACATGGAAGGCTTGATACAATAAGAAATAAAGTACAAGAAATAATAAGAAATCAATATTTTTTTTTATAACACTACCTAATTCCTACATAAACATAAACATTTTATTTTACTACTGATACTTGTACAGGCTGAAATGGCTGAATGGCACTCCATTTTCTGATGAAGATGACGATCCAGCTTGCATCTACTGCAATTCATTATTTTCGGCGTTCATCAGAAAATGGATCTTTTTCATTTTCGTCCTCAGGATCCAAGTCATCAAATACCTTTTTTTGTTTTTGCATTTCTGTTCAAAACTTTTCTTTTGAGGTGAGATTTACTGTATCAAACCTCCCTAGAAGACAAATTTAGAAAATATAGGACGTGAACATATTATGATATTCGATTGAAGATCTGTACTACTGGCGTCTATGTTCTAAATGAAATTCGCATCGAAATAAAGTAATGAATTTCATGAGTTTTCGTTGATAAAGAGATAAAGCCTTACGTTTGTTACACAAATTCTCACATCGAATATGTGGAAAACACACTTTAAACTTAAAAACTCTTGTTCGTGACGCGATCGTTGCCAGATTTCAACAGACACTATTTCCACACTCATAGAGGTACTGCACGTGATTACGTCTTCTTTGAAGAACCGAGGCGGGAAATTTGAACGTGTATCAAACCTCCCCTTGTATCAAGCCCCACAGTTTCCCCTACTGCTAATGGTTCCATCTAATATCAACTTTATTTCACGCTCTTAATTTTTTTACATGTCAAAATTTATATATATATATATATATATATATAATCTTTATCCCATTATCAAAAATTATTATATGAACATTCAAAAATATATGATTCGAGATAAATATTACGAAACAATCACAATTCATTAAATTTTAGGAGGGTCAATGAGAGCGAAAGCACTGTTAACCAGTCGGGCTGTAGTTTTAATGAACTTCACTACCATCCTAGTTGCTATATCCAATACTTCTTTCAATTTTAAGAAAAGTATCAAAGTATTGTAGCTTTTTCCCATGAGCAGCTTCACAAAATTGACCTAACTTACAAACATCGTCTGGGTTCCTTTTCTTTCGGTCAATCAAGGATTTTGAAAAAACCCGTTGTGAATGATATAACTTTTTTGATCCAACTCGTTCAGTAGGAAAGGTAGTTCATCAAAAAGTTTAACTGTCATATTGTGTTGCCCACTTTGGGATTATGTGAATCTTCAGTAGTAATTTCTGATTAGCATGCTAGAGTCAGACAATTGAGAAGGTTACTAGTGATTGTCCAGCCTCAGTGTCATGCTCAATATGTAATGATACTCGTAGAATATTGTTAAACATCGAAGCATCTTTGCAGTCATCGAGATAATTGACACCAGACAAAATCATAGCTGCTCCTCTTTGTAATGCAAAAACCCAGTTGAAATGAAATGTTGCAATATACGAAGATTCAACAGAAATTCGGTAAGAGGATTGCATTTTCCGAAACCAGAATTATTTCGTTTGATTCGAAATTAATATGTCAGTTTCTGAATTCAAAATTGTGAAAATTCATAATTCTTCTCATGTAGGTACCTAGAACTAATCTACTTTTTTTTTTTTGAGCTAGATTATGTTTGAGTGGATGGGTGAACGTAAAATAGATGCCCAATAAAATTAATTTGCAATTATTTTCAGGAGATAATAACACAAAAGATTGTACTCCGAGACAAGGTTCATGTATAGAGGAAGCAAGAAGTAAGTACAACACTTTTGTTGCGCTTAGTTTCTAGGAAAATATCATTTGGCGTTATTTCTTATTTTGTGTCTCAATTATTCCAAAAGATTTTATTCGACTCGCTGATAATGAACAATTCGAGATCAAAATTTTACAACCGTCGTGTAAACCGATCCTCCTTGGAGTAATATGCTAGAGACTAGTGCATTGATTTCGATATCATTCGATACAAATTGAGATATTAAATAAAAACCTAGGCTAGAAGAAATACTCACTCAGGGTATCAACATTGAAAGCTAGTATTGAATGATTCTATTTTTAAAATCAATCAATTTGAAATGAAATTATGTATGCTAATCAACGATTGAATTTCTTTGAAAATCTTGATTGATATATTTTTTTATCAAATTTTCTACCTCAACCTGAACAAATGAATTTCGATTTCGAAGGCATGTTAGAAAGATCATTATATGTGATTTTGGCTTTGATTTTTCCTTTAATATTTCAGTTGGTTATACCGAAGATATACTAAGGCAACGATTAAATAAACAGAATCCGGCAAATGCAAGAGTCGATTGTAATTGTATGCCTCTATGTGCAGAAATAACCTACAATGGTGAAATATCTTCAGTAGATTGGAATTTCAATGACAATGATGATGTACAATTCGATGATGATAGACAGGAAATGTCAAGGTAAATTAATGTGGCGTATTTCGACCAAACAAATGAAAATTTTAAAATGATGCCATAGATTGGTGAATTCTCAATCAATACACTGATCAACAATTGCTAGGGATCACTTATGAACTTCTCTTCATTTGTATTTTTTTCAAGTTATCTCGTGAATATCTGTACATTATATGTTCTCTAAGGAAAAAGTAAGATGTTTTGAGTTGATTATATCAAAGTCTTCCTCACTTCATCAGCTCTTGTTCACAAAATCGATCATTATCTGTAGGCTGTTACAGGTGGAGTGAAAAGCAATGTGGTATTTGTTATTAAATCTGTTTTTTTCTCTCGTTCAAACACATAAGGTGACAATAATTGAAGAAATGAGAACAATATCAGCTTATCAGTCATGCCGAGAAGACGTTTGGCTCCTGTGCAACTGGACCAAATCATACGGTGGATACAGGAAGGTTTGTCCCGGTGGTTGAATGTTTCGCAAAGTGTCGTGAGTCGGGCTTGGAATAGGTTCATCCAAAACGACTCAGTAGCTTATGTTCATAGGGGAAGTCGGCAGCGCAGTACAACAGCTGCCCAAGATCGTCTTTTGATCCTCAATGCTAGGAGAAATCCCACTTACCCGGCGTCGCGGCTCAATAGATCACTGAGAGTTGCAACAGGAGTTCTAATTTCGAACCAGACTGTAAGACGACGACTACATGTTCGTGGTTTGAGAGCACGTAGGAGGGTACAACATCCCCGTTTGAATAGGGAACACCGGGTTCATCGACGGCAATGGGCTGAGGAGCACCGCAATTGGACACTTGAACATTGGAGCCGATGTTTATTTACGGATGAGTCTAGATTTCGTTTGGTCAACTCCGATGGACGTATTCTTGCTTGGAGGGAAAGAGGTCGAAGGTATGCAGAACAGTTTATGGTACCCACAACAGCTTTTGGCGAAGGTTCTATATGTGTATGGGAAGGCATTTGTTTGAACCAACGCACAGAGTTGTTTGTTCTGCAGAACACCACCATGACCAGCCAGAGATATCACGATATGATTATTGAACCCATAATTGTTCTGTTTGCTGCTGCCGTGGGCGAGAATTTCATTTTAATTGACGATAATGCCCGTCCACACCGTAGTCTTCTGGTTAATGAAGCGCTAGAAACTCATGCTTTTGATAGGATGGACTGGCCAGCTCGCTCTCCAGACATGAATTGCATCGAACATGTCTGGTCTATTGTCAACCTTAGAACAACCAATCAATAACCTGGAGGACCTTTCTAATGCTTTACGGGATATTTGGACGAATTTGCCCCAAAATTTTATAAATCGTTTGGTCGAAAGTATGCCTCGTAGGGTAGAATGCTTGAGACGAGCTCGTGGGGGACCAACTAGGTACTAGCTTAACCGAAACTTCAGCCTTCTTGTGGTTTCATCATAAAATTTTTATGTTATTCAAACACAGAATTTTGAGTGTTCTCAATAAGGTCTTTTTTTCTCTCCAACTTTCCATTTTTTCATTCTCTTCTCAAGTGAACCATATTATCAACTGAAAATACTCTGATATCTGACTAAATTTATAATCTTAGAGCGAATATTTCAGAAATAAATTTAGAACAAGTGAGTGATCCCTATCAATTGTTGAGCAGTGTATATTCACTCATACTTTTACCATAGTTTGATATCAATCTCAAATCACATAAGCACTCATTGTAATCCAACCTTTTGTATTCCACAGATATCGAGCTTCAGCCATAAAAATTTTCTACAAAAACAGATACTTCTTACCAACCGAAAGAGATGAACTTTATGGAACTTCTGAAATGATTTCAAATATCGGTGGAGCTCTTGGACTTTTTACAGGTTTCACCTTAGTTACATTAGCTGAAATAATATATTATTTGTCCATAAAACTGATTGATAATTACAGGAGACATCATCATTGGGCAGGACCTAGGGTACAAGTTGCTTCATAGGGTGAAGCCAACATGTTTCTTCAATTATTTTCATACATATCTGCTACATCAACTTGAATTTCATTCTTAAACTGATAAACCAATAAAAAAATGAGATTTAAATGTCGTTCGAGTTTAATTTTTTCCTCTGCACTGAACAAAATTTGGTGATTTTATTATCATATCATTTAATATCATTCTTCAATTTATCAGGAAAAATCAATCCAAACATTAATAGTCCAATCATCTTTGATATACCCAGCTATAGACTTGTTCAAACTTGTATTTTGAAATCTTTAAAAAAGTTGTCTTAAATCCTACATATGGTAGGGTGTACAGTGCATCCCATTTTGGGTGAGACAGCCAGGTTTCTCGCTTGTTATTCAAGATAGAGCCTTGCGGTTTTCACGTTCCTGTCCTACTTTTTCGTGAAACTCAAGTTGGTCTAATCAGATTCTGTATAACTTTTTCCGTTCAAAAGATACAGGGTGATTTTGGAAATTGATACTTTTCAGACCCCTCCTTTATCTCCGAAGTTAGTAGAGATAATGCTGAGGTGAAAACTACATCTGAAGCAGAATTCTGCGTAGAATCCGGTGGCGTACTCAATTTTTTTTTTCGGGGTATGGTTTTGAAGATTCAACACAAACCTATATTTTTTATAATGGAACACCCTGTATATTATTACCTCGTTGAATTCGTTATTTTTTTCCCTTCAAAATGATGTATGATATTATGTAGGTAGGATGTTCAAAAATGTTAAAAAAAACACTAAAACATCAAATAATGATGATTTTTTTTAATGCGCCATGAATTTCCTATGTTTCAATAAGAGGATTATTACTTTTGATTTTTAAAAGTAGTAGGTCATTGATGATACAAACATCCTTGTTGTTATTATGGCTAATCTGCATTTAATAATAATAATAATGTTTATTTCCAGAGACAAAGGTACATTGGGAGCATTGTTTTATCAAGTAGGCATTAGAGGGAAAAAATCAATCTGATCTAGCTGTCATCGCTATATATTATTGTTATTATTATTGATTCTTCTTTTATATGGGAAATCCATTGCCCATTAACAAAAAATCGTCATTATTTGATGTTTTAGTTTTTTTTTTACATTTTTGAACATCCTACCTACAAAGTATCATACATCATTTTGAAGGGAAAAAAATAACGAATTCAACGAAATAATGATATACATGGTGTTCCATTGAAAAAAAATATAGGTTTGTGTTGAATCTTCAAAACCATACCCCGAAAAAAAATTTTGAGTACGCCACTGGATTCTACGCAGAATTCTGATTCAGACGTAGTTTTTACCTCAGCATTATTTCTAATAACTTCGGAGATAAAGGAGGGGTCCGAAAAGTATCAATTTCCAAAATCACCCTGTATCTCTTGAACGGAAACAGTTATGCAAAATCTGATTAGACCAACTTGAGTTTCAAGAAAAAGTAGGACAGGAACGTGAAAACCGCAAGGCTCTATCTTAAATAACAAGCGAGAAACCTGGCTGTCTCACCCAAAATGGGATGCAGTGTACATTTGAAAAACCGATATGTTTTAAATGTTGCTGTTTGTCATAAATTTTGTGATTTTTTATTTCTTTTTCCAGAATAAAGTGAAATTTGGTTTCTGAACAGTTTTTCAAATATGGGAAATATTGCTCTATGGGACCCGGTATTAGTACGAATGGTATAAAAGTAAAAGGTGACAAAATAATTTTTTTTTGAAATTTTTTGCGAATATTTCACTTCCTACGGGGTTTTCGCTATTTTTGTTCTCATCAATATTGTAGACGATTAAATACTCTGAAACTCTGAAACAGTTTCTGCATATTCGAAATTCACTTCTAGTGTATCTTATCCAATCCATATCCAAATCTTTCCAATGTTTCCATAGTTTATCGATGTAGATGGCTGCTCGTCCATATCCATTTTACCAAATTCTTATCTCAGTTAGGAATTAGTTCTTCCAGAATTATGTGTTAGGTCCTTTATAAACCGATCTTCAACAGAACGTCAAACCGTGAATTTTTCGATAGCGTATGAACCAATTCAGAAAAATAGGTATGAGACGAAGAAAAACACATTCAAATGATGTATCACACGAATATTATTGCGTGAGAGGTATGACTTATCATAAATTCAATTCTAATTGTTTCTATTATTTCATCAAAATAAAAATTTCTGATGAATACTCTAGAGATTATTCGACGTACATATTATAAAAATTAATATTAACCTTTTTCCTTTTTGTTGTCGAGGAAACACTTGACTTAATTCGATATTCTGCTTGAACTTCCTCAGATTTTGGTGAACCTTTTATTTTGAAATAAGCATCAAGCTCGAAATTGTAATCATACAACTATTAAAATTTTCAAATCGGCCATACCTGTTGTCACTGAAATGTTACATTTCATTTGATATTCCGATTGAATGTTTTATGGATCTAAACACGACGATTAGATCTGTTTGGAGAAAGAGAGCTCGAAACATAGAGGAGGTAGCTGCTGATAGCAAGGAGATGAAGATTCGTAAATGAAATTTATACCAAAATTATTGAACCTCGTAGAGACACAAAATAGCGTGTTGTTTGAGAGCTTCACGCACTCGTTTCTGACTCACAGTTTTCGTTGGAACACTCTGTATTCATAGTTTATAATACCTTATTTTATTATGGCCAACTCTTTCGTCATATAAATTTATGAATATTCATAGGTGTCTCTAGAATTACTTTTTGCATGATATACACAGCAAATCAATTGAATGAAAAGTGAAATATAAAACTACTCTATTAATGTGAACAAATAATGATACTGAATAATGAAATAACTTACATCTCTTGCAATAAAAACTCATTTACATTTTCCGTCACCTGTTGAAGATAAATGAAACTCAACATCGATGAACAAATATCATTTTTAAGTCGTCTAAAATACCCTGATAAAAAACCCTATCAATTTTTTATCGTCCAAAATAGAAACCACAGGAAATTATATTTGATTCGAAGTAAGTTCTAATTGATATCGTTTCATACTAGGTGAAATACTGTTAAAGTGAAAAAATATTGTTATGGAGGTAAAGACTAAATATCAATCCAATAATGAAGATGAGAAATATATTCAGAGGAAAAAAAATTGTACTAATAATATTGGCAGATATCTTAAACAATTTTGTGAATTCACCAGTATACAAGGACCTGCATATATTGTTAAGAATGTGTCGACTTTGGAAAGGTGAATTGTTTATTTTTGTAGTTCTTTCGATGAGCAATTGTGAGCGATCAATAATCGGAGAAGAAATTTTAATTTTTTTAGAGGAATTTTAGGTACTAATCGAATACTCGTTATTTTTCACAACGGAAACTATATTTAAAATCTTTAGTGGTACATAATGTCAATATCACCATGATGAATGACTCTTAGAGAGACACTTAGTCATCTGTCAATTTCCACAATGTACATCAGTACAAATTGATAAAATTCAGTCGAATCGATAGTTCAACATTCAAATTTGAAAGGTGTTTTCACCACAAGCTTCACGTATATCTAGGAGAGACGTTGCAATTATTCATTACTTAATAGGCAATTTCTGCTTAACAGGGATTACCACCACGTGGCTTTCTGCGTATCAGTCAAAATTTGTTACCCATTCATTTCCCCTCTGGAGGTCCAGCGATGACCAAACTTTGTACGGTGTACGAAGTTGTACATTCACTTTATTTTCTTTCTCTTTACAAAGCATATAATTAGGGAACAGCACAGTCCGGTCAATTATTTTGTTCGGATAAATGAAGTTTGACCTCTTTTGTAATGATTTTTTTGAGTTTTCTTTAACGAATATTTTGAAAATACTTCAGTGCTTCCTACTGCTTATGCGAAAAACGAAAATTTTTCAAATATTTTTTTATTCTCAAAAAGAAAATTTTGTCATTCTACATGAGAAAACTCGATAAGATTCTGTGGTTGTGAGAAAAAAAAATCTATATTTTCATTTTGAACTGAGCAATCACGTGTTGGTATTGTCTCTCAACTAATGAAGGCAACACCTAAATAGATTTCTGTTCAAAGTGGAAAAAAATGTTGAAGAGTAATTCTTCTTACTCATTTTCTCACTATGGTGATTCGAGTAGCAGATGAGAACCTTTTCAATAGTTTTCTCTTCATTGAAATTAGGTATTTGAAAAGTAATTGCTTCATCAATGAATTGAATTGAATTTGAACTGAAACAATTCATAATACGTTTCATGAATAATTACGCAGTAGCTAGAAACTAGAGAAATAATTGTTAAACAAGAGTTTTGGGGCATTTTTGAAGAAAGATTAGAAAGAGGAACATGATTAAATATTGAATGGCGTTTGTTCCTATGAATTTCAAAATTGATAATGTTTCTCATGAATTCAAAAAGAAATTTTTTCTCCGATTGACAGCAAATATTGATATGGCAGACACATATTTATCAACAAACTATTACTTTTCCTCTCTAGGCACCAAATTATTTTTTTTCAATCGGAATGAAACATTCAACATATTCGACAATCAATATTTGTTACTACCTCCGTTATTTCTGGAGGAGTAAGTACTTCTGAGTCCATAATATAAAAATATCCGATATTTTTCCAAAAAACTATCAGATATTTGATGAATTGTCAAACTATAATTATTATGGACATACATTTCCATAGCAACCAACCATTCCAACAATTGCGATTTCTGTCAAATTTCGTTCTGATTGATCACTACAGAAAAAATTAAAAGATTGTGGGAATTGCAATAATGCGCACATACAATATCCTAAGTATATAATTATATTTGTTTGTGTTAGAATATTATGTTTGATTCGTTATTATTATATTTTTTATACTGTAGGTATTTCTGATGCAAATAAATTTTATTATTATTACTAGCTGACCCGGCGAACTTTGTACCGCCCTATAATCAAGAAATATCTGTTACCTTTTTATCTGAATTAAGTTAATTTCTTTATTAAGTATTACTGTTGGAATATTAATAAATCAAAATTATTCGAAAAACAAAGTGTTTATTATTCTTATGCTTTATGATGCACAATATTCTTAGTTTTATTTTCTGGCGCGTATATAAATAGTGTTGTTGGTATTCCGACACTGAAACAGGCGACATACAGGGTGGCCATTTGAAAACGAAACAGACGAGATTACATACGAAATAAAGTTTTTCGATAGAAATGCTCGGACAGGTCGATTTCTGTTTCGAGGGGGACAACTTAAGATGTAGGTTACGGACGCACAGCGCTTCAACCCTTGCTGCTACAACCCCCACCCCCAATTTTTGAATAGGGAAGATGGGGTGAGTGATACCTCAATTTAAAGGTATTTTTATACCACAGTCATAGTTGTTTTGGAACTCAAAATGTCGATTTTTCACAAAACACTACAAGTGCCATGAAAACACCACTTCATTTTCAAATACTTAGTTAAGAATATTTCGAGAACTAATGCATAAAATGACAAAACAATTACTGTGCTGAAATCAGTATAGAAATACCTTTCAAATGAGGTATCACTCACCCCATCTTCCCTATTCAAAATTTGGGGGTTAGGGTTGTAGTAGCAAGGGTTGAAGCGCTATGCGTCCGTAACCTACATCTTAAGTTGTCCCCCTCGAAACAGAAATCGACCTGTCCGAGCATTTCTATCGAAAAACTTTATTTCGTCTGTAATCTCGTCTGTTTCGTTTTCAAATGGCCACCTTGTATAACTGGCCATGTGAAAAACATGAATTTTCAAGATTTCATTTTCAAACTTAAATGCCTTGCAATATTGAAAAACAACGTTCATTGGTCCAATAGCAACGATATGCAGTGTACTGTAGTCAATTTCTTTGTAATAATTAAATGCAGGGGTTAAACGCAACACTTCTATTTTGTTGGTTCCGGTTCCATCGATTCCGTTCAACTTCATTCCGCGTTTCACGTTGCTCATCAGTTTGACTTGCTCTTGTATTTCTTTGACTTTCAGCATTACGGGTTCTGCGACTTGAGTTTGTACGTCTAATTGCCGGTATTTTCAGAAACAAAAATTCAACTGAAAATAAAAAAAAACTATAGTACCTATTCTTTTGTAAAAGAATGAAAATGGTCTATCAACTTTCCAACACTATATTAATTTGACTAACCTTGTTGAACAAACACTTCTGAAAAAAACACACTACAAATTATCCTGTAAAAACCAATGTGAAGAATACACTAAGAAATGGTAAATGAATTATGTAGGTATCTTGTTATTATAACTCCGACCACAGACCAACTCCGACCGATATTCATTCATTCTTTCTCGCTTGTTGGGCTCAACATCTGGTTATGTACCCAGTCACAAATTTGTTGGGTTTCTCCTAATTTTCCCACATGTATTACATATAATTCACACTCGCATTCATCCTTATGTCAACATACAATTTTTATTTCTTCTCAAAGACTTGAACAACCACTAAACATCCATGCGCAACCACAGATCAACTCTGACCGATATTCATTCATTCATCTTTCTCGCTTGTTAGGCTCAACCTTTGATTATGTACACATTCACAAATTTGTTGGATTTCTCCTAATTTTCTCACATGTATTACATATAATTCACACTCGCATTCATCCATATGTCAACATACAATTTTTATTTTTTCTCAAAGACTTGAACAATCACTAAACATCCATGCCCTACTACAGACCAATTCCGACCGATATTCATTCATCTTTCTCGCTTGTTGGGCTCAACCTTTGGTTATGTGTACCCAGTCACAAATTTGTTGGATTTCTCCTAATTTTTCCACATGTATTACATATAATTCATACTCGCAATCATCCTTATGTCAACATACAAATTTTATTTTTTCTCAAAGACTTGAACAACCACTAAAGATCTATGCCCTCACTGAGATTCGAACCCGGACCTTCGGTGCCGAAGTCGAGGTCTCTGCCGACCACGCCACGGAGGCGGCTCTGACCGATGTAGTTGCAAAGAGCATATAAACATTATAAACTACGTTTCTTTGTTTCAATGTTTACTATGTGAATTATGCAACTTTCGTATTTTTTTCTTACATAAGAACCTTCTCCTAATAATAACAAATACAACAAAAAAAGAATTAGTGAAATCGGTCCAGCCATTCACGCGTGATGCCGTGACCAAGGAAAAAAGGGATTCATTTATATATAATTATGTTTTTCGTTGAGAAAACCACGTTTTTAAAAACGAATTTATTTACAAGGAAATATGGAAATGAACAATAGGATGAATCTAAGATGATTCTAAAGCTGATTATCTATCTGACTGACTGACTATCTATCTGACTGACTGACAATAACATATTGTCTCCTATTTATAACATTATACTTTCTTATCTTAATTGGCGCCACGTGTCGAACCACCTGCATTATGCTGGTGTAAGCAAAATGCAGCACACTGATATGTGAATCTAAATGAACAATACAATATTACGTCAATTGATCAGAACGGGATGGAATCCTGTAATTCCTCCCCACCTAAGTTAAAGTTATCACCTTTAATAGGTGTGACTTTAGCAAGTCTATTATTTTTCAAATATTAAAAAATAAGAAAAAATATCAAAATCAATATTATTATAAACATAAGAATAAAAATTAATGAATATCCTGGTTGGATGTGCCATTCTTCTAGGTCTTCCAACTGGATGTCAGGGATGTCTTCTTTCTTGAAGTTCGAACTGGGCTGGTTCTTCATTGGATGAGCCATCTTGGGCAGGACAATGTATTTTTCTTCCATAATCGTAGAAATGGGAAAAATTTCCTTTTGTGTGTTTCCTACAACACATCTTGAACGAAGAATTGCCATTGGGGGTATGAAATAATGTTTTGTTTGCTGTGGGCATTTCTCTTGGACTTTTTCATTTTTGATTGAGAGGATATTTCCATCTTCTAGAAGTTTCAAGTTAGCTTGTGGGACTGATACAATTCTTGAACAATTTTCTTTGTGATTTTTCAATAAATTTCTGATGCATTCTGGAGGTTTGGATAGTAGATCTTGATCGCATAGGAAGTCTTCTTCCACTGGATGACATTGAGTCGTACTCCATAGTAATTCTTCTTCTTGTGAGAGCATGTAGGAGTCGGTTAAGGAAAGGGATTCATTATTTTGGGAAAGAAAGTAAAACTTGTATAATTCGTATCCCTTTTCATAAATGGTTGGAATAGATATAAGAAATAGTAGAATTTTATTTTTGAAAATTACCTTAGTATGGCATAATTGATAATAGTCTTTTATATGATGTAAGGGAATGATACTTGAATTTTTGATTACTTCTGAGAACTTTGAATAGGGTAAAATGGATTCATGCAACAAATGTAACCTAGCAAAACTAATTGCAGTTTGAATTTCATCCAAAGTATTTTTAATGTCTTTGAGTTCAAAAGTCATAAGATGCATTTGCTGAACTTCTTCGAGTGCTGGTACAATTTTTAATAATTCAAGATTATCATGCATTTTCTGAAATTTATCAATATATTTGTTTTTCAAGTCATTAACTACAGTAGCGATCTTCTTTTTATTCCTTATGAGGGTTTCCTCATTTTTCTTTATACTATTAAAATAATTTCTGTATAATTCTTCATCGTCAGAATCTAAGGTTCCAAAGAGTATTTTTGAGATTTTGCCTCCTAAATTAATCAATCCTCTCTTAGTCCGTATTTTTTCATTAACTATTTCTTCGAACGATTCAATATTTATTTTATTAGACTCTTGCAAATATCTATAGTTTGCAGTCTGCGAAAAACCTAATGGTTCCTTCTTAAATTTATCTATTTCTTTCTGATATGCCAAAATTACATTTTCTATTTTATTTAAATCAATATGATAAATTAGTTGTAAATTCTTTTTTGTTATGTAAGCTTTTCCTAATTGAATGGGCAATACATTATTTTCAATTGGAATAATTTCTAGTGAATTAATTATCTTCGTTACTTTTATCATTAAAATTATAATTATCAATGTAAATGAATGGTGATCCATGTTGAATCTGAAAATAAAATTTGAAAGTTACTTCTTTCGTTGCTTCATAATTTTCTTATGATAAATATGTTTATTCTTATTATCTTGTATACGATGTGAATCAATTTCTTTCGCATCTATCTTTTTGAATGCAGGATCAAGTTTTCTTGTAATTGGAGCTTTAATATAAGTTGGGTTTTTATTAAGAGGGTGATCTTCTTTCGCACGTCTCTTATAATTCGTTTTTTCTAAGCGGATTAACTGTTTATCTCGCTGTTTTTCTATTTGATTTGTGATGTCATTCAAATTTTCAATATAATTTTCTACATAATTTTGAACTTGTTCATTATGCGTACGTTCAATGGGTAATGAGTAATTTAAGTCTGCCTTAATAATTTGCATGGGAGTCATTTCTAAACTTGAGTGATTTGAATTATTATAACTTAATAAAGCTTGAGCTAATTTACTTTGAAAAGTCAAATTTTTATTTCCAATTGTTCTATGAGAGTAGAATGAAATCTTTCAACTAACGCATTTGAATTTGGGTTATAATTCGTGATATAATGTATTTCGATTTTATGGACTTTGCAAAAATCTTGTATTACATTATTTTTAAATTCGATCCCATTATCACAAGTAATTTTGTTAGGGATTCCATAATGACTAAAATAAATTAATAATTTGTCCATAATTTCTGATCCTGTCTTTTGTAACAAAGGATAGCATTGTCCAAATCTGGAAAAAGAATCTATCACGCTTAAACAATTTGTTTGATTAAATTTAATCGTGTCACAGTAGACATGAGTAAAAGGTTTGGTACCGACGGGATTGGGTTTAAATTGCAGTTGAACTGGAGTTCTTTCATATTTAGATTTTTGACAAATTTCACATGTATTTATATAATTCTGAATATCTTTATTCATATTCGGCCAATAATACTTTCTTTTCAAACTTAATAAATTTTCGCGTAATCCACGATGTGAAGTTTTGGTTTCATGGAATTGTTTCATTCTAAGGAGTTGTTCCTCCTTGTCTTCGACATCTTCTACTAATGTTCTCGATATTTTCAAATCAAGGCTCTTATAATCGAATTTCTCTTGCAAAATTCGTATAAGAGGTTTTTCTAATTCTAATGATTTGAAGTATATTGTATAAGGACTTTTTGGACGTAGATATTCTCGAATGAATCTACATAAATCTGTTTCGACAGAATTTACTGATAGGTACAAGAAATCTTAATTTTTCTCCGAACAATTTAATTTTCGTAACATCATAATTCGATGCTTTTTTAAATATGACCTGTAAATTCGCGGAGTTTATACTTCTTTCCGTATAAGGTATTTCAAAGATAGGGTTTTCTATACTACTGTGAATGGTTACATCATCGTGTATAATCACGTTTGAAGTTTCGAAATCAATTATATTTTCATCTTCATTTTCATTGGAATCATCATTTTCGCATTCACCTGCATTTAGTAATTCCAAGCATTCATCAAGTTCTTCGTCAGTAACTTGATTAATTATTGACACTAAGTCATCTTCAATACCATTATTTATTTCTTCGATTTCGTTCAAATCGTTCATTTGCATATTTGATGCTTCGATTTGCTTTATTTCATTACCATTCTTATTTGGTAAATAGAATATAGTAATTTTTATATTCAAATTCAGAAAAATATATTTTATCATATTAAAAATTGTGGACCATTTCAATCGGTCTAATCCGCTACTTATACGTGGTATTGCTAAATATTTTTCATTATTCATTTCACAAATTCCTCTGAGTTCCATTAGAGATTTAAATACTTTTTCGTACGTAGGTTTATCATAATAATTTTCTTTCGTTATTAAATAATAAATATTTCTATTATCTTTTCGAATCTTGGCAACTTGACCTACCATTTTATTTTGCGATTTCAGTTTTTCAATATTTCCGTATTTATTTTTAAAACAGACGGCTATACCTCGACTCATGTGGAAATCTTTAGAAACACAATGCGCTAATGCATAATTTTTAGGGGCTTTAAATAAATTACCTTCTTTCTCTTTTACATTTGGAGAATCCGTTATTTCATTCATTTCATTCAGCTTTATAAAATTTTCAAAATTAATTTCATTTTCTATAACAATTCTGCTTAATGCATCTGCATTACTCATTGAACCTTTTCTGTATCTAATTTCATAGTCAAATTCCTCTAATTTAATTCGCCATCGCATAAGGCGAGAATTTGGTTCTTTTAATGAAAATAACCAAGTTAATGGTTTATGATCCGTATAAATTATAAATTTTCTTCCGTACAAATAGGGTCTAAAAAATTTGCAACTGAATAAAATAGCCAAAAGCTCCTTTTCTATGGTGCTATATTTTATTTCCGATTGGCTGAGAGTACGACTAGCATACGCTACAGGTAAATCACCTGGCGGAGTACCTTGAGAAAGGACTGAACCGATTGCATATCCGGATGCATCTGTCGTAAGCACGAGAGGTTTATTAAAATCAGGATAACATAGGATTGGATGGTTTAAAAGGTTACGTTTCAGAACCTGAAAAGCTTCTACATATTTTATATCATCAATATCAATTTTCGCTTCTTTTTTTAAACACGCAGTTAAAGGTTTTGCTATCTTTGCAAAATTTGGAATGAATTTTCTATAATATCCTACTAAACCAAGGAAAGATTTGATTTCTTTCGGTGTTTTAGGAATTGGAAATTTAGTTACTGCTTCTAATTTTTTTGGATTAGGTTTTATTCCTTCTGGAGTTATAATGTGACCTAAAAATTCGATTTCTGTTTTGAAGAAATGACATTTATCTAATTGAATTTTCATATCATCTTTCATAAGTGTTTCCAATATAGTATGAATATCAGCCAAATGCTGTTCTACTGTTTCTGAAAAAATAATAATGTCATCCATATAAATATGACAAATTTTTCCTATATAATCTTTCAAAATATTATTCATCAATCGCTGAAATGTAGCTGGCGCGTTTTTTAAACCAAATGGCATTCTTAAAAATTCGTAATGTCCATTATCTACAGTAAAAGCCGTTTTTTCTATTTATTCTTCGTCCATTTCGATTTGATGAAAGCCTGAGGCAAGGTCAAGTGTCGTAAAATACTTTTTATTTCCTAATTTATCTAGGATACTATCAATTTGGGGTAAAGGATATTTATCATCAATTGTTTTATCATTCAGTTTTCTATAATCGATGGCCATTCGCCATTTTACTTTTCCTGATAAGTCCTCTTTCTTTGGGACTATAACTACTGGGAAAGACCAGGGGGAAATACTTGGTCGAATAATATTTTTATCTAATAAATCTTTTATTTGTTTTTTGACTTCTTCCCTGTGTACTTCGGGATATCTATAAATTTTGCAATGAACCGGAACATCATCGATTGTTCGAATCTTATGTTTGATTCTACTAGAAAAAGATAAAGGTTGATTGGGTAATTGTAATACATTTTCGTTTGTTTGTAAAATTTTCATAAGTTGATTACTTATTTTTGATTCTAAATGAGAAAGATCCACTGGGATTTTCGTTGGATTTTGACATACTTGTTGGTATTTGAAAGGAATGTTGCAAAATTCATTTTCTAAAATTTGATCTTGAAAGTTCAAATTGATTCCATACTTGTTCAAAAAATCTGCTCCTATTAAGCCATCATAATTTCTATGAAATTTATAAAGTACAAATGGATGAGTATCTTCTACGTTAAATTCAGAAAATAAAGGCAATAAGACTTTTTCATTTGAAGTGTTTTGTCTCATACACGCGGTTAAAGTGTTTTTTTCTTGATAAATATTATTTGGGCAATTATTATACGCAAATTTGGGGTCTATTAAACAAACTGAACATCCATTGTCAATCAAAAGTTTACATTTAGGATAATTGAATTCGATATAGGGAAGTTGATTTGAATGATCAATACTATTATTTAAGTCGATTCGTTTCCCGAGGCTAGTTCGCAAAAATTTCGTTCCTCAAAATTTTTTGAAGTCGAAGCGTCGCCAATTACGAATTTCGTGGGAAATTGTTTTGATTTATTTGAATTCGAGGTTTTCCAACGACCTCTATCATTTTGTTCATAATAATTCTTTTTATTCTGACTCGAATCTAATTGGGTTAATTCCTCAAATGTATAATTGGGGGTTTGTTCATTGGAATAAAATTTCTTATTTGGATTTGTTGGGAATTGCGTCGAATAATTTGGACGTTTTTGTGCAAAGTTTCTAGTTTGGACTGACATTTTTCTGGTGGTGTATTAATTCGTTGGTTGGGATTTGGTTTAAAAACATTTTGATTATTATATCGTTCCGTCTTTGGATATCCGAACACTTGTTTGTTTGTAGGATAATAATTATTATTTACTGGTCTCTGAGTATACTGAATAGGTTGTGAAGGAAAGTTAGGAACGGAGTTAGGATTATAATTATTTCCGTAACTATTATTTGAGTAAAAATTTCTATAATTATTTGGAATATAGTTTCTTTTATTATTATTATTATTATTTTGAAAATTATTTTTCGTCCTTCGCGATTGAAAATTATGTTTTCTACTTTTATCTAATAAATCATATTGCTCCATGTTTGACAAATAATCTTTAATTGCATTTATGGTTTGGTCAAACGTTAAGGCATTATTAGCGATTAAATAAATTCTAAGTTCCGTTGGTGCATTCGAAATTAACACCGTTTTACAAATTTTCAATATATTAGTCTTATACAATTGTTTTTCTTGAGCTGGCATCGTGTCAGCATCTATTCTGTAGTTAATTCTTATTTTCATCGAAATTATTTCATCTATAAAGCTAATCATATCTGATTTCTTTTCTAAGAATTGTAATTGGTGAATCAACACATCTAAATTGATTTGATCGCCAAATTTATTATTCAAAAATCTTTTCAGATGATCCCAATTATCGGGGATGTCTGAGGTAGAAACTTCAGCAAGTGCTCTACCGACTAACTTTGATTTAACTAAAGCTAAACAGTATTTTTTAATAAGTTCATTTTCGTTACTGAACATACTTAAATAACTTTCTACGTTTTTAATAAAAGAATGGAGTTCGTTCTCCATTCCTGAAAATTTAGGAAGGAGTGATCCAAACTTTTCTGCAGTTGATAAATCCATTTTAACTCTAGCTACTTTCTTTTCTTTCTTACCGTGGAACTGTTTAAAAGAAGTAATATTGATAATTTTAATGATCGGTTTTTATAATAAGAAACCTAGGAAAAACTTTGTGATCGGTTTTTTATGATAAGAAACCTAGGAAAAACTTTGTGATCGGTTTTTTATAAGAAACCTAGAAAAAACTTTTATACAAGTTTTACGCTCAAAACTTGGGAAACGGTTGACTATTTTTGGGCCAGAATAGGTAAACTGGGAGTCAGTTAGAAAGGATTGCTCACCTCGTTGATATTCCTTGTTTGAAGTTGAAACTGTCCTGGGCGCTACTCCAATGATCGAGCCTCTGGTTTTCTTCTTAGGGGTTGCTTCTCACCTTAACAGTTGAAACTGATAGTCGAAAGAAAGTTTTTAGTTTTCACTTCTACGACCGGCACAATATTTCAGATAATACGTCGCGAGATTCTCGTCGCGCTATTATTTCCGAAATATTTAAAGAGATCCCATCCTCGTCGCCAATTATGTTTTTCGTTGAGAAAACCACGTTTTTAAAAACGAATTTATTTACAAGGAAATATGGAAATGAACAATAGGATGAATCTAAGATGATTCTAAAGCTGATTATCTATCTGACTGACTGACTATCTATCTGACTGACTGACAATAACATATTGTTTCCTATTTATAACATTATACTTTCTTATCTTAATTGGCGCCACGTGTCGAACCACCTGCATTATGCTGGTGTAAGCAAAATGCAGCACACTGATATGTGAATCTAAATGAACAATACAATATTACGTCAATTGATCAGAACGGGATGGAATCCTGTAATTATATATATATATATATATATATATATATATATATATATATATATATATATATATATATATATATATATATATATATATATATATATATATATATATATATATATATATATAGGTTATAAACAATCAAAGATGTTCAACTCGGCATCAAACAAGATTGACTACCTTGGCTCAATTCCTAGCCTCACTATACCCCCTCGAATACCCTCGCTACGAACTATCAGCAGCGGGAGTCAATCACTTCTTTGCTGCCTAGTAAATCAAATAACTATTTCAGTTGAGACTAATGGTTTCTATACACTTGTATTTCAATAACGTAGGTACCTCATGACGTGAAAGCATTTTATAATTTTTCTTACATTCTTGAACGCTGTTATTTCTGTTATAGAATTTGGTGGATCTCCGTATTTCTTCTTGGACTTATTGGCCAATGTATAATGGTTTATGAAATTTGCGAAAAATATGTTACCTCACCAGTTCTTGTGTCACTAGCGACCAAAGAAGGCATCATACGGGATATTCCTTTTCCGGCTGTAACAATCTGTCCTCAAGCTAAAGTTTCCCATAAATGTTTGAACTACACAGCTATTCTTCGTGCTAGAAAAGCAGGCAAAATGTTAAATACAAGTCTACACGAGTGAGTTTTTTAAGCCCTAGAGAATTCATATATGTACGTGGATAACTAAAAATGATTTTTGATTCTAGAAATGAGCTTTTTGATTATATGTCTCTTCTGTGCAAATCAGAGAACCACGAAGGTACATTTTCCATTTTGAAAGAAGAAATGAATAATACCACACCTGCATTATTGGAGATTTTGAATTTAACTCAGGGGTACTTTCTGGACGATTATGCAAATTTTCTAGACGCAGTGAGTACCTTTTGGATTTCATTATAATGTAGTGGAATTATGTAACGTCATTTTTGTCTTTTATTCTATCGATGAACAATGATTTATTTTACATATTAGGAGTTTCACAGATGAGTGTACAGGGTGGGCAAAATTCGATGTTTTAGCACTATAACTTTTAAATTATAAGAGATCTGATTGCCCATTTTCGTTCTCTTTTTCTGAGAAACTAACAAGAGTAGTATTTATTTTTGGCCACCCTCTTTTGTCTTCGATTTATAAGCAAAAATTGTAAAAATGGCGATAACGAAAAAATGTGTATCTCCGCTAATACTGATGACAGAGCTTTGAAATTAAACCATTATACAGGTACTTTTTCAATTAGAATTCAGTGGCGTGCTCGTCTTTTTAGAAGGATTGCTAATCATGAATCTATGTCCTAAAGTTTTTTTTTTTTTGAATGGGAACACTAGATTACTGTGCCATTTTTCGAAAGCTTAATTCTTTCTGATTTCAAAAATATACAACATTGTATAGTTTATTTTTTCAATATAAATGAAAGACTATGGTCACAATCTTTTTCTCATCTAAAAGTCTCAATATGTCTATGGTTGATGAGCACAGAAAAATAGAGCTTCCTATAACAAGATCATTCTCCTTCCATCAGTCTCATTTTTTCTATGCTTTTTACTCATTTCTACGAAATTCGAATCCATACTTTTTCAACTTAAAATTGAAACCATTGAGACTCTTAGATGAAAGAAGATTTTTGACCATATTCTGATATTTATATTGATACAAATCATACGATGTTCTATATATTGAAATGAAAAAAAAATTAAAGAAATGGCACAGAAATCTAGTGTTCCCATAAAAAAAAAACATAAGTTCAGATCAAAGCTTCGTAATTAAGAATCCTGCTGAAAAGACAAGTACGCCTCTGGATTGATTCCACCAAAAGAAGTGTCTGTATAATGTTTCAATTTCAGAGCTTTATCATCAGTATTAGTGGAGATATACTATTTTTCGATATCGCCATTTTTCCAATATTCGCTTATAACTCGGAAACAAAAAAAGGTGGCTAAAAATAAATACAGCTTTTGTTAGTTTCTCAGAAAGAGAGAAAGAGAATGGTGTATCAGATTTTGTCTTTCTCTTCTGATTTAAAAGTTGCAGTGCTAAAACATCGAAATTTACTCACCCTGTACATTATTTCAGAACGAATGCAGGAATCAGTTTTGAAAATTATCTATTAGTTTTCAGTTTATGAGATGTTTTGTGCTTTTATGAGGGAGTTTCAACTGGAAAATTCTCAAATGAATTCACAGATTTGCTTGAAATTGCAAGGATCAAATCTACGACAATGAATAATATTCATTTTCAGTAGTTATTGGTAGCGCTAGCTCATCTCCGGACTAAGAAAATTACAGTTTTCATATCAAATCTAGGAAAACAACATGTACAAGGTGTCCCAAATTCAATACCTGCTCAAAGTATCTCAAGACTTATAAGACTTAAAGAAAAAATTTTCAAGAATCTCCGATCTATTTTCTTGGAATAATAAGATATCAGAAAGCAGAACCGAGAGCAGATCTCAGATATCGTGATTCGTTCTCGAGTTACAGAGCGTTTCTGAAAAATGAATGTTCCAGATATTTCGCTATATTTTCTGTTCGATATATTCAAAATATTCTTAAAATTTATATTTTCAGTAATTTTAATGGTTTATATGATAATCATAACAGGAATTAATGACCGTTTTACACACATTTGCAGGAACGTTAATTAAAATTTGATCATTTGATGCCACATTAAAATGTTAATCCTCCATTAAAATGGTGCAGGTAGCCAATAGGATCCTCCTTCTAGTGCATTAAAATTTTAATACCGGCATTAAATTTTAATGCACGTTCCTGCAACAGGGTATTGAAGATGAGGGTTGGTGTCTTTTGAATGGACACTATATTTTTCAACGCAGGTTTGTAAAAAAATTCCATTTTCGGTTTTTGGAAGATGTCATCCGTTTCAAAGATATTGTGTTTTTCGATTTCATTTTTCTACTAAAGGAACATCTGATATAAAAATGCTATATTCAATTATTTCCAGTTTTGTTTCATTCTGTGTCCATTTTATACATAATTATAATCAAGTCATATATAGGATGCCCCATATGAAAACACCAACTCTGCTCTTATTTATGTCTATATTTTAAACATAGATAACGTCATCAGGGGCGGATTCAGAAGGAGGGACATAGGGGCCAAGCCCCCCTCCCCTTGCGAAAAATATAAAAATGTATCCTGAATTTTGGAAAAATACGCGCGGATTTCTTTGTAGCCACTCACCCACACCGCATCGAATATCAAATAATATTAATGGTCTGAATTGGTCTCGCTTGCATATACAACGAACCATTTGATAATATGTTGATAATATTATCCAAAGATAGTCAAATGGGGGACCGCAATTTGTTATTTAGTTTTTAATATTTTATAGTTGGTTTTATATATGTTTATATTTGGTGGTGTTTGTTATTGAAGAGAATTGAGAAATATCTTTTCATTTACTTTCTTGTTCCTGTGTTTTCTTATTAAATAAATCTACATATATTTATCAAATATGTCAAATTTTTTGAACTCGTTTTTATACTACAGAAATTTTGGAAACTATCAGCTGAATATGATATGATTTACGAAAATCCATTTTTCTATAAAAAAAAACACTTGACTCAGTAGGTACCAACAGAACATTTTGTTATTTTGTTAACCTATATGAGACGTGACTTTCTATGGCCACCCTCTCAAATATAGCCTGGATCCGCCCCTGAAATCCATAAGGTTGGTGTGATAAAATAGTAATTTACGTAACAAGTCCGGAAAATAGGGTTTTTTTGGACGAATAGACAAAATTCGCTTACGCTCGTCCTGGAAGTCTGTGAGTCCAAAAAAATCATTTTCGGGCGTGTTGCGTACAATATTTTTTCGGCAACCATGTAAAATAACACTATCGCTGCTGCTTTCCATATTTTATTATGATTGCGATAAAAAAACCTGCAAATTTTTGACAACTAATTTCATATGAACTGTCAGCCGTTATCTCGGTTGCTATGGATTCTATGATGCTTTTCCGGCCTAGTCCGGGAAGTACGTACTTTCCGGACTAAGCCGGGAAATGCTACTTTCTCAGAGAAAAAGCGTCCGGGAAGTGAGCACTTCCCGGACGGTTGCCGAAAAAATATTTTAATCCTTCATTTTTAGTGTAGAACAGTGGACCTGAAAGAAGCATATTGTATTTGGATGGGTGTAAAGGTTGAGTGCCAAAAAGTTTTGACTCCAATTTTAACAGAGAAAGGATTATGTTACAGTTTCAACATGTACGATGTCAGAGACATTTATAGTGATCTGAAGTAAGTTACTATATTCTTATTTATCATGTGGATTATTATGAATGAACACGATCCCCGACTTTAGCCTATAGGTGTAGGAAAGAAAACTCCTCTCACCTTCGGCTTCTTCACTCCCCGCTAAGGGAAACATTTACTCAATCCCAGATATTTAAAATATCAGAAGGGTAAAGCACCGTCGTGTCCGGTCCTTGTGGTCCCCCTGGTTCTCGTCGAACTTCTGGTCCTCTTCCACACGATCCCGCCGATCCTTGAACCTTTCCGTCGCCTCCTTGAAATTTTTTCACCGTCCTTGCACTACCTAAAATAACAGCTTTTTGCATTATTTTACAAATATACTCACTAAGTCCTAGCTGCTTGATAGTTCTCGATGATGGAAGCTCCTTTAGTTCTTTTTCTACTGTTCAATGTGGTGTACCGCAGGGTACAATATTGGGTCCTCTTCTATTTATTACCTATCTGAATTCCATCTTTTCTCTGAATAGTAGGGGTGAATTGGTTGCTTTTGCAGATGATACCGCTATATTTTATCAAGCTGATACGTGGGAGGAACTAAGGAGTTTGGCGGAAAATGATTTCATGATAATAAAAGATTTTTTCGATTCTCGATTGTTGACCCTCAATTATGAAAAAACGTGCTTCATGCCCCTTTCTGTCACCTCTGTTGGAATGCCCAATTTCCAAACATTATCATTTAGAGAATGCGGCTGTTCACGTGAGATCAATGCAGTGTATAAATTCAAATATTTGGGTGTTTGTTTGTTGTGTGTTGTGGTGAATAAATTGCGCATGCTTGTCCCGAAGTTCAAGAATTTAAGAGAATTTTGCGATTTAGAGCTGCTGAGGAGGCTTTACATTGTTCTGGTCCAGCCTCATCTGCTTTATGGAATATTGGGATGGGGTGCTGTTGTAAAAGCTCACTTGAAAAAACTAGAAGTGACACAAAAATGGTTGATCAAGATAATTTTTCGGAAACCTTTTTTGTTTTCGACTGAACGCTCATTCGCCGAGAGTGGAATTATGGACCTGCGAAAACTATTTTTCTTGACTCTGACAATTCACCAGAGAAAGAACTTGATGACAGTAAGCTTCAATGATCATCAATATAGTACCAGAAATAGAGGAAATTGGATTATTTTTCCTCGAACAATAAAAACGATAGGTCAGAGGTCACATACATACCTAGCCCCCTTTATTTACAATAAGGTTCCAACAACAATAAAAAATTCTGCAACTCTTAATGAATTCAAGAGGAAAATCAAAAATTGGTTGAAAATGATGTCAGCAAGAGTGGTCGAAGAAATGCTCTGTATAAAAAATTCATTTGTTCATGTTTAGATAATGTACCTGCTCGCTCAGTTTTTCTTCCCTTTCAAGAAGATATGTATTTTCTTTTTATATATAATCTGGATTTGCTTCTCTTTGAGTGTCCTTTTGTTTTTGAGTAAATGAAATAATAATTTCCCACACAAGGCAGATCCAGTGGCTTGCCAATGGATGTGCCTTCGGGAAAGATATATATTTTTTTCTGATGTTTTTTTTGACATTTTGAGGGTTAATGGAACTCTTGTTAGTTTAATTAGTACATAATGTTATATAGATTGTAAGAAAGTTTTGTATGTGGGTCAAATGAACATTTTAATTATTATTATTATTAATTATATCATTCCCCTCTGCCGCTTTATCTGAAACTCGAAGTTCCTATATTTTGGAAGTTTTTGACCTCCTTTTGTCGCATATTGTCTTTATTTGGTATTGCTACGTCGATTAGTATTGCTGTCTTGATAGAAAAATCTCGTTTCAAGTAATAATTAAAATTGGGAAATATCGGTCTCAGGAACATAAAAAATGAACAAGTTTCACTCCATTCTTTCACTACGTTTTGACCTTCATTAGGCCTTCTTCAGTCTAAAAAAAAATAAGTTACAATCAGTGACACATGAATATGGAGAAACCGAATTTTATATCCTTAAAATGATTACATAAATGGATTTAAAACATCATATAGATGACAACACAAAGTGAAAATGTATAACGAAAAAATGAAAAAAAAAGAGTTGAAAATAGTAAAATGGAATCGGTTTTCATGTATTTTGCGTTCCATTCTGAGAAATCAATATTCTGATTGGAATATTGAAAAGAAAAATAATCTAGAAGCCGCCCCAAGTAGCAATAAAATTCGGCAACGTTTGATAAAGCGCACGCCGACAAGTCTGATGAGTGCATATTTTTTTTGCGTCAATAACAGTACTATCATCCCGACATCTGGATATTTATGAATATAATGACAGCTTTGAAGGTTTTTGATGTTAATTAAATATGTCGGTATTCCTTCGTGTTGTTGCTAACCGAATTGAATCTCATTTGGTGCATGTGATTTTTGTTGATCATGCTTGAAATGCCGCCCATGAATTTTGGCACCCTAGGCGACCGCCTACCCTGCCTCCCCGACGGCTTAGGGTGTTATGCCTACGCTTTCTATATGCAGCTCCATTAACTGAAATGTATCTTTTTCAATTATCTTCTAAAATACCTTATCATTCCATCCCCATTCAAATATGTTACAGTCAAATGGAATACTTTCCGGAAAGTAACAGAAGACTTGATTGGAATCCTGAGAACGGTTATACTGAGACACCAGAAAATTCAGAAAAATTATACCCTAGACGTGCTCTTATACATGGCGCAAATAATGGCTTTGTTGCTGTTTTCTTCATAGACAAAAATGATATTACCTACGCATGTGAAGATTTTGCCACTCAAGGAATACAGGTAATTGTAATTCAGTCTAAATTTGATTTAACATATTCGGAATGTTCCTTCGATAAGAATGTCCTTCAAAGTTTTTTCCGAAATAATAACAGTAATCATCAACGCATTATGTTTCCAAGAAAGAAGAACTTCAAAATCATTTGTAAAGAAGTTGTGAATTTTTCTTTTGCGTACCAAAAAGTCAGCGATAAATTATTTTCATTTTTCAGTCTTGTGTGCCAACTTGAATAGTCAAAGTTCATCAAAATCTGATGAGAAGAGCATGAAATATTTTACAATCCTTTTTACCAGCAATGTGTGATCACAATACTTTCACTAGCTTCAGTAGATTCGGAAAAAATAATAACCGCAAGCTTCGATTTCACGCTTTCTATATAAGCTAAAATATGGCAAATAATTTTGCTTTCAAATTTGTCTTCTATTTTCGGTTTTATCGATATTTTCGTTGAACTTTTGAAATGTACAATGCATTGATCTATTTCAAAAATATTCGTAAAAAAATCCTACACAAAATCATTACACAAGAGCCAAACCCAAATTTTTAGAAAATTTTCAAAAGGACTACAAAAGCACTATTTTTCGAAGAAAGGATTATATCATCAGATTATAGAACGGATATAATATTCGCGAAATTTTGATTCAACATTCGTTCAACCACTGAGTACTCAATTTCAAATCGATTTGATGCATTTTTTGTTAATGATTCATAAACCTAGGAATTTTTTTATACATTACCTTCATTTCTCACATGATCAACTGATCAAGATCTTTCTTGCAGGTTACATTACATACACCTACAAGAATTCCACGGCCAGAAAAAATCTTCTTCTCTGCAGGACTTGACAGTTTGACTTATGCTGCTGTCATCCCAACATATACAGAAACCTCTAATAGAATCAAACATTATGATCCATTGACAAGATTTTGTTACTTTAGCAATGAAAGGCAGTTGAAGTACTTCAAATTTTATTCTCAATCTAACTGCCAATTTGAGTGTCTTGTAAACTATACTATTGAACACTGTGAATGTGTTAGTTTTTATATGCCAAGTAAGTATACGAATAGTAAGTGGATCAAGTGAATAATGTCATCTATGAATTTTTCTAAATTTTTCTCAGTATTCACAAATGAGTTCTGGTTTCGATAAAACAATCTAAATATTCTTGAAGTGACTATCTTCCCATGATCAAATAATGATATTAATGATAACCTGTAGAACACGAATGATAACTATTTTTATTTCCTATTGGAAAACCCGTTATGTATCATTGTTTTTCTTTCAGGGGACAACAATACAGAACTTTGTCGTCTTGAGGACCGATTTTGCCTAGAAGAATCTAGAAGTAGGTATTGAATAGTAGTTATATATTAATATAGTTGGGAAAAAATCAGTTTGGTATTTCTCGCCTTTGTTTTTCGAATAAGTACATCTCGGTCGTTATTGGTCATGTCGGATCATACGATACGATACGCTGTTGTAAAGATGTGATTGTATACTACCTTAGACACAGACTCAGACCCAGAGTAATAAATATACGAGTAGATAGAGGAAGCATACGTCGTTTTAGTAACTTTTCCCTCAAATGCATAGAAAACCTGGTGTGTCTACTTATACCTGTAAAACTTTCAGTCAAAACGGGATATTTTTAAGATTTATACCTACTTGATTTCGAGTTATCGCGTCTGTTTTATATTGTATGTGGGTGACAATCTTCTATACTCCGAATAGGTCAATAGCCGTCGGTCATTATACGAGTATTCTTTTTATTTCATTGAAAATTCGGTATGAACTGAATTGTAACTTATTGTAAATGTTTGCAGAGTCTTAAATCTGTATTTCATTTTTAAACGGCGTCAGACAAACAGCGGGAATTCGAACAATATACTAGTTTCCATTTTTTTGTTAAGGATTAATTCTGAAAATTTAAGTAAAATGAAACAAAAATGTGGAAGAATCATTGAAATATCTCTAGAAATGAAAAAGTTATGGGACAAGTTGCGCTTGGAAGAATAATTTCATAGTAAGTGTAAGTATCGTGACGTCACACACTAGACGACTGGTATTCGCAGAGTGCTTACGAATTCATTGGTGTTCAATCACTTGTGCCGTTCGTGTCGTGTTTTGTTCGTTACACGATGGCTGAAATAACTTACTATATACATAAATATAAATTACTTTTTTCTCTTTTTACTCCTCACATAAATATGTTTTGCCATTAATAATAATAATAATAATAATAAAAGAGTTTATTCAAGAAATATAAATACATTAAACAAACTCTAAACTACTGTAGAGTTAATTTTTTACATTAACTGTGCACAGTGCTAACATAAATATTTTTCTTTAATTCTGCCACAAAATATATGTTTTTCTAATTATATACACTCCCATAAATCGTGTTATCCATCGTAGATACGAGCCTGCATTTGTGAAAATCGAAGATCATGTAACGGTTTTTTTTTTTTTTTCTTTGTCAAGTCCGGGTATGTGTCAAATCCATTTTGTATTAATGTTGAAATCGAGTATTTTATAAAGTTTTTTGATTAATTATTTCATGTAATTTTGTTCTATCAAATTTCATAATCCATTTTTTTATTTCTAGTTTGAAAGATCTCTTATTTTTTAGTTTAGTTATTTCATCGGGTACTAAGGGGTACAGTCTTGGGGCTATGTAGTCGCAACATCCTTGACCAAGCCTTTTCTTTGATCTTGGGCGTTCAAAATTTCTATCAGCTGCTCTGGTACGATATCGGTGATCCTTCTTTTTTATATGAATTTTTCCCTCAAAGATGTTCATAATGATCTTCAGCGCAAATATCTGTCTAATATCGGGTACTTTGGCTAGTTCATAGAGTTGTTTACTTGGGAATATTTTTGGCTTACCGTGTATTATCTTGAGAAAATACTTCTGTAGTACATCTAGTCTTTTCTTGTGACTGTCCAGTACTCCACCCCAACCAATCACGCCATATGACAACTGAGGCTGGACGAGAGCATTATATAGCATATTTAGGTGTTTAGTACTATTGATATTCATTCTTATATGTTTGAATTTGTACAATATACCACGTAGTTTCCTCGTTAAATAAATCATGTGCTGGTCCCACTTTAGGTGTTTGTCGATTTCAATGCCCAAATATTTCACGGAATCTGCTTTGGGTATAACTAACTCTTCGTTGATATGCAAGTTTTCCAGATCTTCAGCTCCAGATTTACCCGATGTAAATGGTAAGTACTTCGTCTTAATTTGATTTAAGGTGAGTTTATTTAGTTGTAACCATTTATATATCTTCACAAAATCTATCTTCACTCTTTCCTCCAGATGCGACCATGATTCTCCCTCGTATATAACCACAGTGTCATCAGCGAAACCTATAAACTGTCCCTCACCTCTCATCTCCAGTAGACTATTTATGTATATGAGAAAGAGAAGTGGTCCAAGAACCATGCCCTGTGGAACTCCAAAAGTAATCGTCCTTTCTTCACTCAGTTTATTATTTACCATTACTATTTGTTTTCTGTTTGTAAGATAGCTTCTGACCAGGTCGTGCATTGATCCGCGGAATCCGTAGTTATACATCTTTTCTAAAAGTTTTTCATGGCTTACCGTGTCAAAAGCCTTCGCAAGATCAACAAACACAGCCAAAGTTGGGATATTTGTATCTATGTTTTCATATGACCTAGTTGTTAAAGTTTTTATTGCATCTTCTGTTGAAAGTCCCTGTCGAAAACCATATTGATTTCTTGACAATATTTTATTTTTTTCCAAAAAATGTATCATCCGTACTTTAAGCAATCTCTCAAGAATCTTCCCTATATTCGAAATTAAAGTGATCGGCCTATAATTCGTCATTTCTGATTTATCCCCATTTTTGTATACCGGCTTCACAATACCAGTTTTTAAGATTTCAGGAAAACAACCACTCTGGAAGCCAGTGTTCACCAGATAAGTTAGAGGCTCAGCTATTTCATCTTTTATTTCTTTCAACGTTTCGGCTTTAATTCCATCAAATCTGGTTGACTTTTTAGTTTTTAACTCTGATATAGCCCTAATGATCTCCAGCGGCTCTACAGAAGCTAGATAGAAAGAATTATCAATTTTAAAATCAGTTTCGAGGAAATCATCGGGAGTTTTTATTTTGCTAGAATATGTTTCACCTAGATTTGTGTAATACTCATTGAAAGCTTGTGCGATCTCAAAATCATCCTCAATTTTTTGTTTATCTTCTGTTTGTAGGTAATTTATTTTTGTTTCAGATTTATGATCATTACATATATCCCTCACACAGTCCCACAACACCTTCGACTCCGAACCCTCTCGAACACGTTTCTGAAAATAATTTAGTTTAGCTTCCCTAATTTTTTTTTGGACCTCATTTTTGCACCTTGTATATTCATGTTTCAAAATTGGATTATTAGGTTCTTTTTTCAATCTACAATACAGTTCATTCTTGTACTGAACAAATTTGCAAATTGATGCTGTCATCCACATTTTTCTCCTTCTTTGGTTTTTTTTTATGGTGATCGTGGTTGTGCACTCCTCAATATATTCAGTTAAAATATGAATGAAGCTATCCGCAATCCCATCTACCTCATCATGTTCATACACCCTTAGCCAAGATTCATTTTTCAGATTTTTTTTTAGCATACAATAATTAATATATTTTGTTTCTATTTTGCAATTTTTGTTTTTATATTTAATTTTTAGATCTAGGCCCAAAATGACAGGATAATGATCTGTTACGAGATGCTGCAGAATGTCAGCATCAGCATCGTCACCTCCGGGGCTAAAACCTCTCACAAAAAAATGATCGAGACAAGTTCCGCTGTCTGGACGCGTTGGAAGATTTATCATAGTGGCGAACCCATATGAGGATAAAATGTTCTTATATTCCTCTACTAAATTGTCATGACTGAGTAAGTTTACATTCATATCGCCAGCAATAATATGTTTCATTTTCAAACTTATATTTTGTAGGTATTTCCTTATCTCAATGTTGAACGACTCTAAAGCTGTCCCTGGCAACCGATATATGGCGGACAGTTTGAAATTTTCTCCATTCGATGTTTTTATATCAATATCTAATAAGTTAGAGTAATCAATTTTGATTATTTGGCATTTATAATTAATGTTTTCTTTGATATATACTAATACACCGTCATTTTTGTTGAATTTTCCTTCATTATAAACAATATTATATCCTGGTATATTATATAGGTCTATATTCTCTACATGAAATGTTTCTGTTAAAATTATAACCTCATATTGTAGTTTAGTCATCTCCATTAGTATTTTCAACTCATCAAAATTTTTTTGTATGCTCCGTATGTTCATTTGAAATAGCTTAAAGTTCTTACTAATTATATTTTTATCAATTTTATGTACATTTTCAATTATTTTAGTGTTATAGTCTTCGTTTTGATAATCCCTGATAAACCTATCCATACTTTTTAAATATTTTAGCTCTTTTTATGTCGTTATACCTACATATACAATCTTGAAAGTCTGAACGCCACACGTATACCGCTGGAAAATGGATGGAAAGAGGGACAATTTATTCTACGTACATTTTAATTTTCGGGCATCGGTCTGCTCCGAAGTTTCATCGCTTCGGTTGCACCTTCTTTCGCGGATTTTTCCTTCGATGTATAGATCTTCTTATGGGTGGTCAACTGCGGAGTAGTTTTTTTGATTGCTCTCTCGTGTATTGATGGAATTTTGCAGGATGGTCCGTTTGCCTCCCCCTCTGTGTAATCGCTGTTAACTCTTTCACAGGAACTCTGTTTTCGGTCTCTTAAAGGTGTATGGGGTGCACTACTGGATTTGACCTCCTCTCCAGTGTTTTCTAGGTCTTCTAATGTATATATGTTCTTCCCAATTACTAATTTATTACCCCTGATATATGCTACTTGTCCTTCTTGTCTTGCGTTTTTGAGGAATTTATTCAATGTTTTTATTTCCTCCCGTTGCTGCAAAGTTAGGTCATTTGCTATGGATACACCGGTATTTTTCAACTTTTTCGTGTTTTTGAAAATGAGCTTCTTCTTTAAATGTGAAATCAGTTCAATTTTTATGGGACAATTTTTCGTTTTTCCTAGAGGATAAAGGTCACCTATATCAGATTCCACCAACCCAACTTCCAACAGTCGAGTGAGTTCCTCACAAACAAGTGCTGTAGTTACTTTTTCACTCCTCTTCTTCAATCCAAATATAATTAAGTTGTTTTTATTCTGTTGGCGTTTGGAAAGTTCTAATTGTTCTTTTAGTTGCAGATTTTCTCGTTCCAGACAGTTCAGTCTGCCCTTCAGTTCCTGAATTTCCAAAATCAGCCTAGTTTCGGAGGCACTTATACTGTTTTTCAGTTCTTTTTTACTGTTTATTATCTCATCCAGTATCTGCCTTGTTGAAATTTCTTTTGTCGCCACTTCAGACATATCACTGTGTATTTTCCGTAACTGTGTGGAACCCTTTATCAATTTATCGTCTCACAGCTGTAGGTCGCGATGAGGATTTGCGATAAATTTATGTTTTTTTCTTGAATGAATTGACCGGTAATTATTTACGTTTTATCCTTTCTTGGTGTTTTTTTCAAACTTCTCGATCTATTTAGGAACAACTCTTATTCACTTCTTATGTACTTTATGTTTTCGTCACACTGCTTAGAGTTTTAACTTTGATTTTTTTACTGATTTGAGACGATCTCTGTAGGAGCACCAATAAACGTATTATCTCTGCGACGTCTATGAAATATATGAGTTCAACAACCAGTACTCAACTACAAACTGTTTATGAAACGTTTTTTAAATAAATCATCGTTATAAGTTGAACCATGATGGAGCAAACTCAAAAGTAGATAATTACTTGAAAAGTTTAACTCCTTTTATTTCTGCACACTGACATAAGATGGATTTGAAGAAAAAAACTCCATCACTGCCAATATATCTATTTCAGGCAAATTGTCACCTTGTCCTTTCACGAAGACTTCTTCCATTATGGTGACATAAAAACAAAACTCGAGTTAAAACTACACTGTACAACTACAAACGGCGCGAGAGCCTTGGCGCGGCTAAGTATTTAAACGTAATTCATGGTTTAGCGATCACAGGCAAGAGACGTGACGTCACAGAACAAAGACGTTCCGCGCTAAAATACGTAAATTTAAATAATCTATTTCTCAGTCATTTATTGATGGATTTTCAAAATGTTTCCTCTGATTTATCAGTTTTGCTCTTTATTTTAATTCTATCGTGTCAAATATAGTATTATCAACATCACTAAACAAGTCCATTCTAAAGAGCGCTACCTTACAGAACTCTTGTAAGCAGAACACCAAAGCAATGGGTGCAATATCTCAAAAAGTTCATCTTCCAAAAATTTGTCCAGAAGTCGCCTCTTAACCATCGATAAAATTCAAAACGTTTAGCATAGCGGATGCCGACAATCCTGCTGAGTGCATATGTTTTTTTAGCGTCAATTACTCATAAGCTTCACATTTTGATATTTATGAGTATAATCCACAATAAAAAACGTTTGATGGTTTTTGATGTCAATTAAATTGGTCCGTTTTCCTTCCTGTTGGTGCTGACATGTTCTACACATGTGATTTTTGTTGATCAAGCTTGATATGTCGACCTTGACTTAGCCTCCCTCCCCACTAGTGACGGCCCTGTAGAACACAATTTTGGTTTTTTTCTCCGAAACCACAAAATGTGTTTATGTGTTATTTATATATTTGACAGAGAACTTATAAATTCATCTTATTGATGTCGTCGATTGTTGGTTAGCAGCAGCCAAATTCCAAAAATTCAACACTATACTTTTCCATTTGAATTCTCTAAGTCATTTTGTTGATATCGAAAATTTCTTTTTTTCGGCCTCAATTTTTTGTGCATTTGGTTGTTTTATTAAACGTCGGTAAATAATTTTGACGTCGTCGGTAAATCCTTTCACCTACGCAAGTGTCTAGGAAGCTGGATTGTGTAAATTATAAATCAAATTTTCGATTTATGAAATCTGGATATATGAGGAGAATGGATATGTTTGAACTACCTTCATCTAATCGAGATATTTCCTCTCATGTTAATCCAATGATTTTTTTCAGAAAACTACACTGAACATATTCTGCAAGAACATCTGGAAATGGGTTATCCAAGCATTGGATGCAACTGTTTGCCTCTGTGTGGAGATCTTACTTATAACACTGAACTATCACAAACTGAATGGGATTGGATGAATCCGGATGAAGTTGAGTTGGACTCAATTCGGAAGGATATATCAAAGTGAGAATAATAGCTAATAATTTTTATTCCATACTAGGAATGGTGTCATTATTTTCGATTGCAACGGTTTTTTATAGCCGGAGTTCGTTATCAATCATTTTATTCGAAAACTTTCTGAAACGATACTGTATACCTCTAAAAAGCTTCAGAACTGCCCAGAAGGCAAAATAAAGCGACCTTAACGAAAATATTGAAAATCGATTTTAATAGAAAAAGATTAATATCCTCATCAAAATAGTATCCACTGTATGAAAGAGATGAAATTATAAATCCGAATTGAAATAGACTAAAACATTCGATATTCATAGGAAATGTAATGAAAGTAAAAGTTATGTCTCTTTCTCTGCGTGTGAAATGAAATAATTGACATATGTAGCAAAAATTCAATGAAGAGATGTAAATATTGGCCAAACTAAATTATATAATTTTCTGACGGAAATAATCCGGCTCGAAGGACCAATATATACGTAGGAAACAATGCTGGTTCTTAAATAAAAGTCAATATAATGAACGAGGAAGTACACCACCGAAAATTCCTGACCTGGTCACTATTTGGAATCCTGGATATTTGGGTTCCTCGCTAGTTCTTGTAGGAGTCGCTGGACTTCAGCAGAATTTTTTTAGAAAGGTTTATGAAAAAAATTTTGCTAACAATAGCACTAGCAAGTGGATGTATGACCCTTCTGATCAGGGCCCCCGCAACCGCGCGTGCAACGCGTGCACCGCACGCGGGCGCCACTCTAAAAGGGCGCCAAAACCTCTTATAGCCCGCATGAAGAACCGATGGACCAAAGGTTTTCGAAAAAGATTCTTTCAAATTTTATCAACAATTTTTTTCCCGAACGTCGCAGTAGGTACGAAATACCCAGATAATACCACCTCAAGATCCAAAATTAGCTTTGAAAATAAATTTTCTTTTTAAAAATAATTGATCAAACACTAAGTTCCTTAAATAGTAGGTTTGATATGATATCTGATTACGATAACGTTTTTTGTTTTATTTGTGATATTCTTAAATTTAATTACAAATATCCATTAAAGTGCTGTCATACTCTTCAACAAAAGCTAACTGATCAGGAAAAAGAGAAGCAGACGTGAAAGAAAATGATTTATTCAACGAGATAAAAGCCCTAAGATTTTTTTCATTATCTGAAGCGAAAATCCCCTTGAAATTCTACAATATATTTTTGAACTTCTTCTCTACCGAATCTTAGTATTGCCTCAAGAATCCTTCTCACTTTACCTGTGTCTGTTGCTTCTGGTGAGAGATCATTCACTGAATTAAAAATAATTAAAAACTATTTGATGGCTACCATGTCATAAGAAAGATTTTCTGGATTGTCAATCTTAGATATAGGCAAGAGATACTCGATAAAATTGATTGATTGATAATATAAAAGAATTTGTATCAGCCAAATCTGGAAAAACATCCATTCAAAGTCTGGGTTGATCCTAATTAAATGTTTATGCCTTTATGAATAATTTATAGAAGAATACAGCTTGAATTCTGAATGACATTTGGAATGTATTATGGCTAAGCAACTAACACCATAAAGTTCTCAAGGCAATGAAGGTTGCTGATAGATTTTCAACCATTCTACACTAAATTCTCAATAAAACTTAAAAAAAATAAATTCCGATTATCCAGCAGTGCATTTCTCCACCTCCCCCCTTTAAGGGGCGCCAAAATATGTTCCGCACGCGGGCGTTGATGTCCCTTGCGGGGGCCCTGCTTCTGATGTAAGAGTAATAATCCCTAATGATAAAAATAATGTGTCCTATGACCACAAAGACAGCAGTGGCTGACTTTACAGATGTGCGCCCTACAGTTAGAAGAAAGCTTTCTTTTATTCGTAAATGTGAAATTTTCTAGGGTTGGCTACTCTGGGATCTAGTGATTTATTGCCTGCTTTTGGTAATATTTCATCAAAATTGAAATTTTGTTGACTTCAAATTGCAATTGAATTGAAATTTTGTGTTTTTGGACGTAGGCTGTTTGGAACTCATCACAAAAAACATCAATTGAAATCAAACAGTATACAGGGCGAGGAACACGACCTGCTACAATGAACCTAATCTGCAGTTATTAAGAGGAAACATATCTACGTGGCTACTCAGTTAAAAAAAAATTTGATTTATTTTTTCTTACAAATCACCGATTCTTATAGAGTTTCACATTATTCGCTTCAACAATAAATTACATTGTGAATAAATAAATGAAATATAATTTAATTTGGCCTTTTGAATATCAAGAAAAAAATCAAATAAATATTATCAGAAATTGGGAAATTTAGATTTCCAAGCACGCCATATCTTTTGGACAAACTATAATTATTGATGATAAATACGTTATTATTATTATTCATTATCAATTATAATATTCATATCAAACATTGATTATTATGAGAACCAATAAATAAATTACGGTCTCAAGATATGTTTTAATAGAATATCTACCGTAAATTTATCGAACATGTCGAGAAAAAGATACCAATGTATCCAAACGATAAAAGCTCTCAGCAGCTATTTGCGATGACCTCCAAAATCAACTTGAAACGTTAATAAACTTCGTTGATTGATTCGAATATTGAAGGTATGCAGTATACATCTCAATACACATATATATTGAAACTTGACTAGTTGAATTCAAGGGCGTAGATCTTTTTTTTCTTGAGAGGGTAATCGAAAAAAAATTTTTTTGACGAAAGGTTTGATAACGAAGTTCGACCGAATTACTCTTAACTTACTGGATCTTATAATAATTTGAATTTTCCTGAAGATTACTGAAGAATTGTTTGACAAGAACAATTTACAATGTTCTAATCTACCAGTAGTTCATCAGAAAAAATAACACCCTGTAGATTTGTATTCAAAATTAACATTTCACCAGATAAAAACTTCAAATTGGTATAACTATGCCAAATATAAGTTGAATATCTTATGGAGGTTAGGTGCTATGAGAGAAAAACTTAAACTTTAACACCTGAATCTCGAAAACAAATCGTTTGCGGACCCATGTTATAGGATTTCATTTCTTAGAATGATCCGAAGAATCTGTCATTTTCGTTTGTACCTCCAATTCAGGAACACCCTATAGTCAATTCAAAACAACTGTCTTCACAAATAAATTAAAATTTGACTGAAACACATTAAATTGTAAAACACAGCAGCACAGACAATTTTTCGATGCGAATAACTCAGTTCAGTTCGATTGCAGTATTAAAATTTAGTGACAAAAATGATACAAAAAACCGAAAACAACGGGTAAGTGTATACCGATGACGAATGCAAAAATCACAGTTGGCAAAACAAGAGACGGAAATTATATAACACTGCAACGGTATAAATGATTATATTTATTGATTTTATTTTCATTGTTGTTTGAGAGAAATAATATCAATGTTTCGACTAGCGATATCAATGAATATCGAAATGCGAAATCTTGAGAAGCTACTGTGTAGCGAAACGATTGTTAATTGAATAATAACAAAGTGGAAATAGAATAACTGTCATTTAATTTTTATTTCCAAGATTTTCATCATGCACAATTATTTCTATTCTTCTATGCTGCTTTCTGAACATTTTCGAAGCTGAAGTGAGTTCTTTTTTCAGGTATCATGCTTCAGGAGTTAAGATTTTCTTCAAGACTGGAATTTTCCTTCCTACTCGAAGACATGAACTATATGGAACCACAGATTTGATATCAAATATTGGTGGAATTTTGAACCTTTTCGTCGGAGTTTCATTGATAACTTCTGCCGAAATAATATATTTCCTATCATTCAAACTGTTAGATAATTATTACAGATATAGACAATGGATTGGGCCATGAAGGAGCAAGGCATCCATTTAGAATTTCTTGTTGTATGAAGCAAATTTTGAATATTATAATAAATATAAGCTTATATACGAAATCTTAGTTCATCTATACTATGTTTATTCTGTTCATGACATGACGACACATCTGATGAGATTTTGGTACCAACAAAATACTTCTTGTTTCTCCTTGCAGCTTTCACAAATCTGGGGATATTACTCGGCCTGCTATCAATTCACGATGTTGCCGATTTGTCATTTTGATTATAATTTAACCCGTAACCAGTGAGGTCCAATACTTGTTAAGTATGTGGAGTCCCACAGACTCCTTTACATATTTTTGAGCTATGTCAAATGCGAGATTATTTTTTTCAAATATTTTCATTCGAGAGTAGTTTGATTGATGAACGTCAAGATTATCAAGAAATACATTTTTTGTTTTGATTTTCAAAGATATTCAAAGAAAACCCTTTCGAATGGTAAAAATAAAGATGAGGGGAAAAATAATATATTTCTCACAAAACTAAATGAAGAAATCAAAATTTTTGATTTTGATTGAAGTGATTATATGACATTCCACTCTTCAATATACCTACAAAATAGTATCTCAAGGTGGTGAAAAAAAAGAGACAAAATAAGGCAAAAAAAAACTTTATCATTGCATACTTTCATCTTCGATTGCATACTTTCCTACCGCACCAGAGGTTAATTGGCTTGCAGGGGCGGATACAGGGGGGGCCATGGGGGCCATGGCTTCCCCCTCGCGGACCTTAAAAATGTATCCTGAAAAATCGAAAAATATGCGTGGGCACTCACAAGGGTGAAAGATTGGAAATGATCTAGAATGACAGGTTGAATGTATTGGTATTAATGCATATACATGGAACCATTTGCAGCAGTCTTAATGTTGAAATATTATACAAAGATACGCTAGTCAAAAAAATCTGAAAATAGGAGACTAGAATTTGTTATTAAATTTTTGATATTTGATCACATGTTTTTATTTAATAGGTGTAGTAAAAAGGAATTCATTATTTTACCAGTGGATGGCTTTAGTTCTCTGTATCTCGCGTTCTACAAGTCCGATCGGGTTTCACTATATGGCGTTAGAAAGATGAGATTTCGCAGTACAAAAACATTCTGACAGTTTTGTGATGAGTTGACTCAGTTAAGTTTGAGTGCTCCACAAAGATGGACACTAGCAAAAAGGAAATATGCTAAATTTTATAGTTTTTCTTAGATAAAGACAAAAATACCAGCCAGGCGGCTGAAAATGTAAATAGTGTTTTTGTACCTGATACTGTAATAGCCAATCACTTGCAATTTTAGTTTCGTCGATTCCGTTCCGGTAATTTCGATGTCAAAGATGCACCACCCACTGGAAGGGCAATCAGGGCCGCCGCCAGGAGCGGCATACCGGACATGTTGCCGGGGCGCCAAATCGTAGGGGCGCAAAGTCAGTTAATAGAACAAGACTTTTTGGCACTTCTATTAACTTGGAACTGTACTTAATTATCGAACGAAACAGCGCAAATTGGATCATTCTAACTACGGTTATTGAAGCCTTGTTCTTCATGCAAAAATAATGGTTTTTTTTTTACTACATCTTATACTTTCTTGCGCATGAGTTTTCTTATGAAATGAATTAACATATATTTATGAAATATGTGGAATTTTTTTTTAACTTGTTTTTGTCCTACAAAAATTTTGGAAACTGAATTTGATATGATTTACTGAAATCCATCTTTCTATAAAAAAAAACACTTGACCCAGTAGGTACCAACAAAAATTTCCGCTATTTTGACTTTCTATGGCCCCCCTCTCAAACATCGTCTGGATCCGCCCCTGTTGGCTTGCTGCAATTACAGCATAACTAAGCTGTCTTCCTGTGCATTTTGGTGGGCGCAAATAATATTATTTTCGATATCCTCAAATCACTCAGAATTTTGATGGTCTAAGGGTCAGTTTCATAATCCATCAGAAAAGGCTTTCCTTGGTAAATACCGTTTAAGTAGAAAGTCTCCTTCGAATGAAGCTTGAAAGTGGCTTCGGTTTCATGAACATATTTCGAACTTCTTTTAGAGAAAGCTTTCTTTCATTCGTAAGTGTTACTAGAATTGGCTACTCTGGGAAAAAGAGATTTATTGTCTGCGATTGAAATTGTGTTTAATTGAAATTGAAATTGAATTGAAATTTTCTGAATGAAGTGAAAGTAAATGAGGGCCTTCAACTTCGAATATGATAAATCTAACAGAAAAAGTTTATGTGGAAAAGAACAACGTGTGGTGGAAATGACATAACATGATGGGGTTATGTTTTGAAGTCATAGAGCATGCGTGAAGAGAAGGATATAGTGGGTTTTAACATTAAAACCCACTATTTCGAATTATTCTTCGGCTTAAGCTATGAAAAAGAAATAAAAAAATCTTGAAACTCAAACGCTTTGTAGTTCGATAACGAAGCTTTTTTGGACATATGTTCATGAAGAAAAAAGTCTCATTTTGACAAGCAAAATGCGCTCCTGTAACCTTGATACGCAATTTCGAGTCACCCTGTATAATAGCAAGTATTTCGTTTCGATTCATCCGGTAGTTTTGAGATTAGAACCACCTAATACTTAGTGTCATCGTGACGTAGAACGATGTGTTCAAGGAATGAAGGCTCAAAAAAGAAATAATAGACCAAGATGTAATATTTGAAATATTACTTGACGAAAGATACTAAACTTTTATTTCTTGATAAATAAATAAAAAAAAAACACCTTCATAGGCTTCCTAATGTATGCGCTTCATAGGCTTCCTAACTTATATTGAAATTCCTTATCGGGTAATTCCACAACGAGAAGACATTACTACTTCGTCTTTTGTGGTATAAAGGAAAACCACTGAATTCTGATAACTGTAGGAATAAAAATATCCAAAAACTACCAGGAAATAAAATCCTCAATATTCCCTCATCAATTTTTTTTAGTCAGTTTGCATGATATCACAAGGTAATGAATATAATATCTGAATAAAAATGGAACATACCAATTCACGGATTATTAACAAAGGGGTGAATATGAAAACGTCTCATGAAAAAGAAACAGAAAATGATTTGCGGGGATACGTTCAAGAGTATTGTGAATCGTCGAGCATACAAGGGTTATCTTATATGATAAAGAGCAGTACTTGGATTGAAAGGTAAGATTACAATTTCAGACATGAGCGGATACGAGATATTGTTTTGAAGTAGTTTCATGTGCTTAATTATAAATACATTTTCAGATTAAGTGTTTGTTGATTATCTCGTTCACTTCCAAAATAACTAACAAAAATCACATAAATGAATAACTTTGAAAAAATTTCCTGTTGCGATAAGGGTTTCTAAATATTCACTTCAGTTTGCCCGAATGGACATATTATTTATATGCCTTTATTTTTTGGATCTTGAGCGTTGAATAGTCTTAAACAAAAAAGTTCAAATCATTGATAAATAATCCATGGTGAAAATTTAATTCTGGACAGGGTGGGCAAATTTCGATGTTTTAGCACTACAACTTTTAAACCAGATGAGATAGACAAAATCTGATACCCCATTCTCGGTTTTTTTTTCTGAGGAACTAACAAGGGTAGTTTTCATTTTTGGCCACCTTCTTTTGTTTTCGAGTTATAAGCGAAAATTGGAAAAATGGCGATATTGTAAAACATTTATATCTCCGCTAATACTGATGATAGAGCTCTGAAATTGAAACATTATACAGGCACTTTTTTACATAGAATCCAGTAGCGTGCTGGTCTTTTCAGAAAGATTTTTAATTAATTTAATTTAAGCTATGACCCAAAGTTATGTTTTTTTTGATGGGAACACTAGATTTCTGTGCCATTTTTTGAAAGCTCAATTTTTCCTGATTTCAAAAATATATAACATCGTATGATTTGTATCGAAATAAATAACAGAAAATGGTCGAAATCCTTTTTTTTTCCTAAGAGTCTCAATATTTCTATGGTTTCAACTGTTGATGAACACAGAAAAATTAAGCTTTCTATAACAAGAGCAGTGTCTTTCCGTCAATCTGATTATTTCTATGTTTTTTACCAAAATCTACAAAATTTGAATCTAGATATATTTTATGAATTTTTTATCTAAAAATTTAACGAAAAGATCCACAAGATCGAATGTTTCAAACGAAAGAGTTGTAATGAAATGGATGATCAGAAGATAATTTTCATAGGTCTCCAGAATGAATACGCACAAGTACCAATCCATTCTAAATAGCTTATGAAACAACGCATATATGATTGAACTCAACAATTTCATTACGAAGGGAACAAACAAGAAATAATATTTAACCTAATAATGACAACAATTGCACAATGCAAAGTCGACACATCTCCGCGATATTTCGCATCGAATTCAATAGATGAATATTTGAAACTGTGTTCAAGCAAGCTAGGAAATTTTCTCCTAGTTCATTTATATTTTTGTAAAATATATCTAGATTCGAATTTTGTAGAATTTAGTAAAAAACATAAAAATAATCAGATTGATGGAAGGACACTGCTCTTGTTATAGAAAACTCAATTTTTCTGTGTTCATCAACAGTTGAAACCATAGAAATATTGAGACTCTTAGGTAAAAAAAGGTTTTTGACCATTTTCTGTTATTTATTCCAATACAAACCATACGATGTTATCTATTTTTGAAATCAGGAAAAATTAAGCTTTCAAAAAATGGCACAGAAATCTAGTGTTCCTATTTGAAAAAACATAACTTTAGGTCATAGCTTCGTAATTAAAAATTCTTTTGGAAAGACAAGCACGCTACTAGATTCTACGTAAAAAAGTGCATGTAAAATGTTTTAATTTCAGAGCTCTATTATCAGTTTTAGCGGAGATATAAATGATTTTCGATATCGCCATTTTTCCAATTTTCGCTTATAACTCGAAAACAAAAGAAGGTGGCCAAAAATGAAAACTTCCCTTGTAAGTTTCTCAGAAAAAGGGACCGAGAATGGTGAATCAAATTTTGTCTATCTCCTCTGGTTTAAAAGTTGTAGTGCTAAAACATAGAAATTTGCCCACCCTGTACATTCTTTCTTCCAGAAAGGTTCCGTAACTGTGGACGTTCGAATTTTCACGTTTTTGGTTATTTCAAAACTGCCCATCTAATTAGGATAAAATTTTGTATTTAGATGTAAATAACCATTTCAAGATTCATCTCTAGATAAATATAGAGGAAATTCAAGAACACAATATTTCATTAACCACAGACACAACCGAGTTATAATCTTTCGTGTTATTATGAAATGAAAATTAATAACGAAATTTATGAATCATATCTCATAGGTTTTATACTAAATACTGTAAAATAAGGTCTCCTATGGCGCCAATAGATGCATGAATTAATGAGCGCTCCTACTATTTTTTTATAATTTTTTCATGATTTTTACGAATCTATCAACACGAAATTTTGCACGCTATAAATAATTATTTCATATCTACATGCATAATTTGAACTTGAAATTGCTACAATACGACCACCCAAATCTGTCATCGGCCGAAGTTTGAATAAGAAAAATGCGTGCCACACATGAAAAAATATACTGTGTTGTTCACTTGTTATGACCTCGGAAAGAAATGAGCAAAATTCAGAATCACCTTGTATCTCGGTTACCAAGGTAAACAGACCAGAAAAAAAAATGGAGTATATCTAGAACGAACTCTATCCTCTATTCACTGTTCTAATTTTTCCGTTGACCAATGAAACACCCTGTATAACACCTCACTAAATAAGTCTCAGGCCAAGCGTACTTTTTTCTCGTTAGGACCAAGCTTCAAAAGATGCATGTTAATCCAATGACCCTACAGAGACAGCAATTCTGTTGCGAGGAAAATATTACTAAAGGGTGACTGAAATAAACGACAAGACTTGCTGGCGTTTCTTCAGCTCCCATACACTGACAGTATTCAATTATAAAATGAATAAAATGGCTGATACGTGGTAATGAATGAAGAAAATACAAAAAGAAAAAGAATGAGGTGCCTACTATTTCGTTTATTTGTCATCTTGGGTTGAGTTATGCGTTACTAATGATCCCTAAAAAGGGTGAAACCGGTATATCGCTACTCTCCGTTGATGACATGCATTCTCCTTGGGTTACTTTCGATTATGATTCCTACGTATAATATCGTGAAAATCTTCTGTTTGACAATGGTTATGTTGATGGCATTTTTGCTGATACATCAACCAGATAGATAATTAATATCGTATGATTTTATTACATACTTGAAATTGTACTTTTTTTCTTTTTGTATTTTCTTCATTCAATTATAAATATATTTGATGTTTTGAAACATAGAGTTAAATCTGGATTAAGATTTAGAGGGTAACGCTATATTTTTTTATTGTCGGAAAAAAGAAAAAACGTGTTTCGTGTATCATCGATACTCCTTGTCAGAAATCGATGAAAATCATGGTAAAATAGAACGAATAGCGCTTTCAACTGCATGACCATCCAACTTAATCTCCCAATCTGGCCCCCAGTGATTAGGTACTGGCTATTTACTTCAAAAGAATGCTCCAGGGAAGGAAATTTGAATATAACGAAGGCCAAAACGAATCTTCTTACAGAAAAGGTATTGATAAGTAAGAGAAGCGTTGGTGAACATATATCACTTTTGAAGGTGACTGGGTTGCTGGTTGACGAATAAAATTTGAATTTTGTGTGAACATTTTAATGGTTCAGCCCGACACTTAGTGGAATGTTTATACACTCTGTTTGAAGTTACGGAAATATTGTCTATTTTCTTATACAAGGTGTCCACAAAGGGTATCGGGTATTTGTAACTTGGATAAAACAAAAACTAGTTACAATTAAAAAAAAAAAATTATTGTTTATTATTACAGCATGAAGTGGAAAATTATTTGGAAAAGATTATGTTATCTAAATGGTGACCGTTACGCTGCTGGCACTCTTCTAATCGGGAACGAAAATTGGCGATCACACGCTGACACATAGCTCTCGATATTGCTGCCATTTCTGACCTTAAGTTTTGCTTTAATTGGATATAATTCATTGGATTATTCTCATACACCTCACTTTTAATGCACTCTCATGCAAAATAGTCAAGTGGACTAAGGTCGGGGCTTCTGGGAGGCCAGTTGATGTTACCCCTACGCGAAATGACCTTATTAGGGAATAATTCTTTAACAGCTACCATCGCTTGATTTGTTGTATGGCGAGTAGCCCAATCTTGTTGAAACCACGTTCTTGAATTATAACCTTGAAATTCCAGTAACTCTGGACCCAAAAAGTTCCGCAGCATATCGCAAAAACGGTCACTATTTATATTGAGTGGTTGGCCTCGTCGATTTTCATGGAAATAAGGACCGTTTCTTCGTCGCGGACTGAACGAGGGCGTTTAAATTCTTGAATTTTTATCGTCGCACCTATATTTTCGAACATTCGGATCCATTTTCTAATGGAGTCATCACTTGGTGCATGGCGTGTACGATATTCCTTACGATATAAACGTTGAGAAGCTACTTTTGAATAACCGTTGCGATAATACTCTCGTACGCAAAAGGCGCGATGCGTTCCTGGGTACTGCTCCATCGTCACTGAAACTCCAAAAAATTGCGGACGTCACGATCCCCTTCACAATCCCCCCCGTCACTCATTCTTAAATGCAGCGACAAAACAAATACCCGATACCCTTTTTGGACACCTTGTATTTTTCTTGAGTTTTCTCTGGTTCTGGTGACTCGATCGACTTTATATTCTGAAGCATCGAATTATTACGTAACATCTAACTGCAATATTCCATATCGATAGTATTTGTAGATATAAAATTATAAGGAGAATTAAATTTCGAATGTCCATATTAACAAAACCCTGGTCGGTTCGACAGCAATATTGAATATTCTAGATCCAAACCTAATCAGGAATTTTTTTGTTTCGTAGTCTTTATTTTCGAGAGTTATTTTTTTTTAAATTTATTTTCGTGATTACGAATCGTTCATAGATATGTGTCTAACCTTATTGTTGGAGACCATTTCCGGCTAGAAATTCGAAAATTGCAGACGTCATAACGATATAAAAGAGCGATCTATTCGAGGAACCAGCCCTAAAAGATGTAGCTATAAGGAATTGTTGATGGTCTTTCCAATTTCGACGTGAATCTTGGAGGAGGTGTTAGTATTACACATTTGTTGTCGTTTGAGCCATACTTGTTTATAACCGAAAATCAACAATTTCAGAGACATTTGAGTTCTTGTGCTTTTCAAAAACTTTTAAACTTATTTCATTTTTCGTCAATTTTTTCTATGTTGAAAAAAAGTAGACATAATCTTATTGGAAAATGGTAAAATACTCTATGAGCAATAGGATATTACTGTCAACGATTCAAAAGTTTTTTCCAATAATACTAAATCGACAAATTCATAATGCCATTTATAATTCAGTCTATTATTATACTTGGGATCTTGATGCCTTTGGATTACAAATTAACTTTTTTTATACCGAACATTCAAACGGTTATTCATAAAAAAAATCTTCTGAAACGAAATTGGTGGCTGCATTCTAATGAAAACTTTTTAAGTAAATAAAGATCAACGTAGAAAAAATTGACGAAGAATGAAGTAAGGTAAGAAATCTTCAAAAATCACAAGAACACAAATATCTCGTAAAAAGTTGATAAATACGGCTCAAACGACAGCAAATGAATCATACTAACCCATCCTCCAAGGTTTACGTCTCAATTGTCAATAGTCCTAAAATATAGCAAAATGACGCCTTTGAAAATCCAAACGATACTATCTTGTATATAGGGGAAATGCGGACAAAACGACATATACAGACAAAATGAACTTTTGGTTTTTTTCAAAATTGGCGCCGTATAGCTCGAGGTTTTACAGTGATTCAGATCTTGCTTGTGATGATGACAATCCTGCGAGGAAATTGACATCGTACTGTCTGTTTCACTGGTGCAATAGCCACAAATGTGTTTTGGTCGGTTGCTTTTTTTTTGTTCACTTGGTTTCTGAATTTTTTCTGGAGAGTGTCATGACAATATTCGTTGTATATTGAATGTATTTTTGTTATTACGGTTATGACGTTATAAAATGTATAAGTTCTAAGATGAATATTGGTTTTGTTTTGAAATTGTGATTCAATATTAAAAAAAGTGTGTATCGGACAAAATGACATACTATCCTGATGGACAAAACGACATAGTATGTCATTTAGTCCGATACATGTGAAGAAAATGTATTCTTGGTGATAATATAGAATTTTATAGATTAATTTCCATGTGAAACTAGTGAGCTCATTTTCATATTATTTTGTACATAGTTTGTATGCACTATACGTGTAAGAATGCTAAATTTATGGTATGTATCTTGTAAAAAATAGGTAAATTACCTTTTGATTCCTGATGATTACAATAGACCAGGAACTTCTTAAGGATCAATCTTTGTAATGAAATTCTTTCACCACTTCCTCAGGGACAAGGCCTAATTTTGACAAAATCAAGGGTAAATCTGTTGCGAACAATCCAACCAAGAAGAAGAAACAAGAAATCATTAAAATATTATTCAATGATAAAAAACCCGGTATTAAAGAAAACAAGACCACTAAAAATAAAAAAATCGATGACCACGAAGAATCCGACACTAAACCGTTAAAAAAAATGATTACGACGATGACTGTTCCTGCATTGATTGCAGTGACGTTTTTTTCGTTCCAAACCTGGTAAACAGTGGCTACGTTGCATTCAGTGTTTTCACTGGGCTCTTACATCGTTTGCTGCTGTCTCGAAAAGAAACAAAACGTTTATTAGCTAACTTTGCATTTGAATATTCTAAGTAAGTCATTTTGTCCCTATTTTATGGACAAAACGCATTTTGTTAGAAGTCAAAATAACTTCTTATACTTATCTTCTATTTTTGTGGTTCAATTCAATTTTCAGCTCATAATACTGGAAAACAATGAACCAAAGTTGGTATACAGTACCAAAATGGGAATATTATTGCAATAACTAAAAATATATGATTGGAAAACTAAACAGTGTGTCATTTTGTCCTCATTTCCCCTACTCGTTTAGCCTGAGTATTCAGGTTTTCACGTTTTCAAATTGTGTAACACTATAATGTAAGTAATATTATGTTATCTGTCCAACAGGCAGAAATATCATCAATTTCAATTATTGGGGTGTCACGCTCCTAGTTAATTAATTAATCAATTAGCTGATTATTGTCACAACATACTCACTCGGAAAAGGTCGAAATTTAGAATGAATTTTTTAACAGACGAATTCATTGAATCGGAAGTATGTTCTTGCAAATTGTCCAATTTTTTTCGAGTGTGATAGTAAAATGAATATGCAGGTATGCATATTCTGCACAACCTACCATTGGTTCTTCATTTCAATAAAAAAAGTTTTCTAGATTTTGGTGGATTATTATCTTCATTCTTGGAATAGCTGGATCCTGCTGGATGGTATACAAAATAACTGATAAATGGATTACAACACCTGTGCTAGTTTCCTTGGCAACTAGAGAAGATATTATTGATGGTATTCCGTTTCCAGCAGTGACTATTTGTCCAGAAACTAAGATATCGAGGAAATACCTGAATTATACAGATGTACTCGTAGCCAGAAATAATTTCGAAATGAACGAGTAAGTAACTAGTTTTATATACATAAAGACATAAAGCGACCCACAGACGAGCAACTTAGTTGCCAACCAAGTTGTCAACTAGATTGGCAACCAAAAGTTGGTGAAAATAGAGGTTGTCAACATCATTCCAGTGGAAATTTGCGTCGATTGAACTAGTCAGCTGAGACGTAGAAATTATTAGAAGAGGAGGAGGAAGATCTTTTATTTTATAAAATTATTAACTAGTTCTCATAAAAATATAAAAATATACATCAAAAATAGTCAGTATGATCCATATCAAGAAATGATATTGAGTCTCTTGGATTTTTTTGAGGCAAATAAATCGATGAACTTCTCGTTTTCAATATTTATTATTCTTCTTCATTCCAATTATGGAATTTTGTAAATATGTTTTGAGGCATATGTTACAGGTATGGTTGCCGATATATTCAGGAGTTTATAAACATGATGACCAACGATCGTTAAACGGTCATGGTATCAAAAGAAGAAGAAGATAAATATTTGGAAACAATTCCTGATTTAAACTCTCCGAATGTTTCGATAGGTCTTATTCACCTTTTAATAAATTCCATTCTACAAACCTTTCAAAATACTTATCTGTTTTTTACAATAAACTGATTGGATCAAAATATACATACTGTATATGTATAGATGATAAGGTAGATGAGTTAATAACCGTTCCCGTAAAACATATCTGATTTCATACATCGCCACATTGCTCTCGAGAAATACACAAATTCTTCTTGTATCTTGTAGATATTTATCAGTTTTTTTTCCAGGAAATGGCAATAACTCGACTACTATACTGAACATAAGTAAAATAATATAGGAAATGCACATCAAATGAACGTATGAATTAAAAATACCTCTGAATATGCAATAAAATGAAATATTGCTCATTCAATTTGAAATAGATGACAGTATTTTCGGTGACTAGTATTTATGATAAAATTACCCCATCGGACTTCCCCCACCTAGCTATGGCCTTAACATAATATGGAATATATGTGGAATATTGCTTATATTGTCGATGTATTCAATGAGTCCACTTGTATATGTGCCTTGAATTCAAAGAATTAATGATATATTTCCTCCACACATCCACAAATCCAACTGATGTTGTCAACTTTAGGATTTCGATATAGATTCTCAATTACGGTATTGCAGTAAAAAAAATGGCAGAGTGAGGGGGGTCAGTAGGAAAAGACAGATGGTAGGCTAGATTACATTATATTATCGAGGACAATTGGCTTGGACTCAGTCTTTCAGAACTGTTATCATTTTTAATCTTTTGTTATTTTATCCTGCTCAATCAAAAGGCTACCTATTTCACCAGATTTAACTCCACTGAATTCTAAAGACATTTGAAATCTTAGGTCTACAAAACACCAATGAATGATATGATAGAACCAAAGAACAGAATAAATAGAGAATTTTGGCTAATTTAACGATCTTTACCTTTATAAAATTTTTGTGGAAATCACTTCGTTTTCTTTTATTTATTATAAATTTCTATCAAAAATTTATTAAAAAAAAATTTTTTTTTTAATTACTAGCTTGAAAAGATATTCGATGAAAATTATATTGCTACTCATCATTGAATGTTTAGATTGTAATTGATATATTTTCAAATTATTAAATGAAAAATTTATAAAATACATTTTTATTCTTGATATGCATACACTGTGTTCGTAAAGTATGAAACAAATTCATTTTTAGCTAAACAGACCATTTTAAGAAATAGTCCTGAAACACATCAATTTTTGATTTTAATTAACCGTATTTTAAAATAATAATGTAATATGTAATGACGTCACCGTCATTTTTTTTGAATGGAACACCCCCATTTTGTTTCAATTTTCCGATTACTCTAGCTGAGCTGATTCCAAAAATGTATCACATGTTGATTTCAATTGGTACAGGGTGGACAAAAATACAATAGTTTTGTGTGTGCCCATAAAGTAAGGCGTAACATTCTTTATTAGTTAAATTAACAATATTATCAAAAATACTTATTGTCCAGCGGCAATTGGTTTGAATGTAACACTCTGTAGTTTTGTTACATTTTTAGATTAATAAAAATGAGCTGTTTCCAAACATGTTTGGTACTTGTGGTCTAGCAGACAGCATATGAAATAAATTATTTCTTATCAGTTAAAAAAAAAACATAATCGTCTAGTTTTTTTGTGAAATGTCATTATTTGTTTATTTTCGCTAGACAATAAGTATTTTTGATAATATTGTTAATTCAACGAATAAAGAATGTTACGCGTTACTTTATGAGCACACACAAAACTATTGTATTTCTGTCCACCCTGTACCAATTGGAATCAACATGTGATACGTTTTTGGAATCAGCTCAGCTAGAGTAATCGGAAAATTGATACAAAATGGGGGTTTTCCATTCCAAAATAAATGACGGTGATGTCAATACTCGAAAGCAATTCACCCTGTATATTAGATTATTATTTTAAAATACATTGAATTAAAATTAAAAATCGACGTGTTTCAGGATTATTTCTTAAAATGTTCTCTTTAGCTAAAAACGAATTTGTTCGATAGTTTACGGACACAGTGTATAACCATGAAATAAAACAATCATAAATATTGTTTATTGTTGTTATCTATAAATTTTCAGAAATATATTATTCGATGCTATGGCAGCTGTATGCCTTCCAGAAAACCATCTATACTTTTCTCCTCATTTAAGTAGATCGATCAATTATGCAGAATTTTTCCAAGCAGTAAGTATACCCTTTCACATACTCATAATCTTGTTATTGCCTCATATGTTTTTTTCAGCATAAAGCCGTCGATCTTGATTATTCTTATTGCGTATGGATGGGTCAGGAAAAAAACTGTAGTGAAATTTTAACGCCTATACTAACAGATCAAGGTTTGTGCTATAGTTTCAACATGTATGACGTTAGAGATATATACAGTGACTTGAAGTAAGTATAAGAGGTGCAAGATATTACATTTGAAAAATTGTTCATTAAAATCGACTGAAATTGATCAGAATACTCCAGGTTTTCAAGATAAACGAATAAATGCGGGATCAATGGACGACAAAATGGTTCGCGAACTTCTATCAGTGTTTAATTTCAAACCTGCTCGAACCATTTTCATTTTTCATCTCTGATAATGTTCAATGTTTTTTTGTTGTTTTTCGTTTCCAACGGATTCAATATTGAAATTGATGTATTTCTCACTCAGCGTGTAGAATATGAGTTGTATGAAAATTCCAATTCAATGTTGTTTAGAAAATTTTAGTGTCATGTTATTATCTACATTTTAGAAACATATAGCTCAGTTGAACAGAACATCATAGCTAGAAGGCTAGTTATTTTCCAAATTTGTTGAAAAAATCAATTAATCATTTTCAATTAGTTCTGACTGTAATAATTACGTATGCAGAAAAAAATAAATCTTGGTGTTAACATTATGGTTACTGTTGTTTCATCAAACATTCCAAAAGTATCAAGTTTTGAGTAGTTTTTTCTTCCAGTACAATGAATTATTATGAAAAACAAAGTAACAGACGTCGAGACTGGAATCCTGATACTGGATTTTCTGATGCGGCTGACTTGGAAAATATGTACCCAAGAAGAGCTCTACTTAATGGTGCTCAAAGTTCTCTTGTCGTGGTACTCTTGACAGATAAGGAAGACATCGATTATGCTTGTAGAGATTTTTCTACTCAAGGAATGAGAGTTAGTAAATCATACTTCTAACTATAATTTTTCCTCATTTCACATATTATTGATTGTTCTTGTTGTAGGTAACTCTTCATACAGCGTCTAGAATTCCAAGACTTGGACAGGTCTTTTTTTCGGTCGGACTTGATCGTCTCACGACTGTGTCTGTGAATCCCACAGTTACAGAAACTTCAGACAAAATTAGAAATTATAGTCCCGAAAAACGTGGCTGCTTTTTTGGCTACGAGAGAAATCTGAAATATTTTCGATTTTACTCTCAATCTAGCTGCAATTTTGAGTGCTGGACCAACTACACCATTAGTAAATGTGGATGCGTCGATTTTTATATGCCACGTAAGAAATATTGTGTATAATTTGAATTTTACAATCACACGTTCGTTTAGACTTTGAAGTAGTAAAAATAAAAAATCAAATTGAAGAATCATTTCTTGAGCACTATGTAATGTGAATATAAGAAAAATCAAAATCGTTATGTCATTACTACATGCTTCATTTGCTTTCAGTAGTTTTTGCGGCCTTTTAAGTAGTAATTGATAAAGTTCTCCAAGTGAAGTTAAAATTGAAAACAATATATTATAAAATCACGTAATACTCTCAAAACAATGTCGTTAACCATTTTTGAAACAATTTTCTTGGGAAAAGGAAAGAACAAAAGTATATCCAATCGTGTCAGACAGAAGTACAGGATTCATTTTGACCTCGAGTTCTTCATCAGTCAGTAGTCAGTCTTTCGAATATTCAAAACCATCCTTCGTTAGTGATTTGAAAATTACAAACATTTGGGTCGCTAGAACATATGTACAAAATAAAATATTCATATAGATGGCAGGTACTATATGGTATAGCATGATTAAAACTATATGATATACACTTTTGAGTATCATAATTAATTGAAATAAAAAACTGTGGTGTTAGCTTTGTCACCTTTTTTAATTTTGTTTTCAGGTGATTCTGAGACCAAAGATTGCAATCTAGAAAAACGTTTCTGTTTAGAAAACGCAAGAGGTGAGTGCATTATGAAATTGATTGAAAACGAGTTTATTGGATTCATGATTGCTTTTATCATTATTATAATTTTTTTATGATACTTCCTCTTTACTTTTTGAAAAAATTATTCAATTCCATGAGATCATAAAGTGCTATCAATCAACCTAAGATATGCAACCCTTGATACATATATTCTTAAATGAACAAGTTGATTAAATGTTCAGAGCGAAAAAAGAATTCATTAAATTGTTATTGAATATAAATAAGAGTATTTACTCATGTACATGGGGATGTTGATGTTGAATTGATGTAAGGAAATATATTGAAAGATTCACATAGGAACAATATCTGTATATAATTTTTACATTGAAATACTAATACATTAACAACTAACTCGAGAAGGTATGACAATTTTTCTCAAGAAATATAATCCAAACTTGAAAATTACTTGATTTCAGCACAAGCACTTTCTTTAACGAAACGTGTCTTCATTGAAACGAATCTTTATTTTTATTGTATAGGGGTAGATCTCTCAGTTTTGAGCGAATGTACTACTAAACCATATCAGACATTATATTTATATTCCTTTCAGTTACTTACAATGCGGATATATTAAGGGAGAGACTCAATAAAGGAAAGAAAGGCCAAGGAAATGCAACAACAATATGTAATTGCATGCCCTTGTGTTCAGATTTAACATACAATGCAGAAGTATCTACAAGCGAATGGATTTTCAATGATGAGGATGAAGTATTTGTAGATGGTATGAGAGAAGCAATGTCTAGGTAAGAGAAGAATATCAATTCTCCACTATGTCAATGATATGATAGAGATGCGAGGAAACGAACCTTAAAGAAAATGTTACATAGCAATCTAATATGATAATTAAGCTGCTACTAAAGCACTCCCATGTTATCTATTCATACTGCCGCCGTATAATTAGGAGAGAGTAATCAGATCTATTTAGTATGGGACCTTGGTCACTTAATAATGAAAGAAAACGAAAACTATCGGGAATGGGAGTATTTTATAGCTCTAAACCTTTTTATGGTTCAGAAAAATGTTTGTATACGAAAGAGTTTCGAGAGCAGGAGGAAACTGAAAGAGAAATACTCTAGCTGAATCTTCCAGGAAAGTATCATTCTAAAACGTGCCTCCGTAATTTTGATACTGCAGAACTCAAAATGTATCTGGATCTCAGAAAGAACATGCTACACTTCCCTAACTGGTAACTATAGAGGCCACTGACACATCAAGAAGCACCCAATTAGAATGTGAATATCAAAAACTGAATAGTGTAGATTAAGAAAGAATTCAGAAAGTCCTGATCATCTGGTTAGTGTAAGCCAATGCAAAATCCAAAGCAGAATAAGCTTTGGATGAAAAACTTGTAGGAGTCAGGAGGTATCCTTGAAACCATCTCTTCTGAAGTCGTGCTGTAAACAGCGCACTCCAGAAAAACAGTTCTGATAGGGCACATGACAAACCTTATGGTCACCACCGTACAATGTGAAACCTCACACAAAAAGTAATATGTTAAAGATAAATTATCCAATTATCATCTTTTTCAGGTGGTAAAATCAAAATCTCACTGAAACCTTCTCAAGAACTATATAGGACTTGAGAAAAAAAACATCGAGAATCCCCGATCTCTTTTTTCTAAAAAATTATAACATATCTTAAAGCAGATTATTGATCTGGATTCGTTCTCGAATTACAGAGTGTTTTTGAAAAAGGACAATTTCTAATATTTCGGTTTTTGTGCAAGATATTCGAAAAATTCCAAAAATGTTCTTTTTTTCATATAATAGTTCATATAATACTCATAACAGATCATAAAAATTGATTATCGTTTTAGAGATATAAAGAAGAGTTGGTGTTTATTGAATAGGACATCTTATATTTGTCAAAGCAGTTTTTAGCGGCAGATTTACCGAAAAGCATCCCGCTACCGATGTTTCCATTAAATCATCCATTTCAAAGATATAAAATGTTTCGTCTCTATTTTTGTTATGAAACTTCTTATATAAAAATATCTTCCATTTATTTCTAGATTCAATTCATTTTGTCTCTTTTCTCCTCAATATCTCCAAACCAATAATTGATTTCTTATTGAATGGGACACCCTATATATGACTCGATAACAATTTCACATTGGACATAAAATTAATTAAATATCCAAATATAAATGAAAAATAATCATTTTTCAAAAATATCCTGTAACTTTAGAGCGAATCAAGATATCTATGATCTGCTTTCTAATATCTTATTATTTCGAAAAGACATATCGGGTCCTTTAAGATTTTTTCACTGAGACTTATTGTTCTCGAGATGCTTTTAGTGACTATCTGCCATCGAATTTGGGACACCTTGTACAAATTTTCATAATAACTGAAAGAATATTCAATTAAATTCCGATAAACTGTTCTTATACACATAGGTACCTACATCTCTTCGATCAATAGTAGGTTTATAAATATTATCTTCCTTCTATTCATAGATGTTGATAAATACCTACATACGCATTCTCAATTCCTTTTAATTAGCACAGCCATACAGCAAAACATATCCTGATGTTACAGTTTGAACGAAGGTCTCAAAGACTGATTTTCTTTCATCTCTTCTAGTATTCTGCTTGAATTTTCTATACTTAGTTAAGATGATATGATCAGCTTAAAATTCCGTACAAATCTTGAAATGGTTATTTCATATCAAAACCTTGAATCTGAAGTATTGGGTGAATTTGTTGCTATATTCTTCATGAATATTCTGGCACTGATCGCGCGGTCAAAATGAAATTTCACATTATACTTGAAATTATTAGTCTACATTCAACTGCAAATTTTCATTCAGATCGAATCTCCAAATTTGACGTTAACAGAAAAACAAAAACTCGAACGGCCATATCTACGGAACCCCCAGTCGAATTTCAACCGTTAACTCAACGGTTACATTCGAGATCCAAACCTACCGTGAAACTTTCAAGATTCTCGGTCCTTCTTTTCGACAGTGATTATGGTCAGACCATAGTATAGGCATAGTATAAGGAAAGGATAGTAAGCCAGTGTAGTGCTTTTTTCGATTTTGTTGATGTTGAGCGCCATCTAGTTGCACTCACGTTAAGCCTCGAATTTTACTGTCAAAAAATTGGTCCGTAAAGTGGAGCCCTCTGAAAGAATTGGTGTTATTTTGAAGAACTTAAACATTTGAAATAGAGTGGTCAGAAGATTTCTATATTTTGATATTTTTTCTGCTCTACAATAAGAATTTACGCCAGTGGCGTGTATTTGTGATAAACGAGTACAATGCTACAAGTTATCATGAAATCACTAATCAGTTCCAGTCGTCATGAAATGATATCTCTAGGTTTTTTCAGGATTGATGAATGGAATAAACTCCATTTTCCGGGATATCGATATTGCAATTGAATATATTTGAAGAATATTCGATTGATATTGTTTTATTATAGATTGAGTGAGAATAGGTAAAGTTTCTATCAACATTGATTTCCTAATGTCGTAAGTTCCAATGAAATTTCTCAAAAGCTATATTTAGCATTTGACAGTTGGTTTCGATCATTTTTTCCCAACCTTTTACGATTCTTAGAGTTATTTATTTTATTATTCGACTGTAATAATATTTTCTGACCGAAAAATCAGCCCATGTTTTTATGAATATTTGAAGAAAAGTTTACCATCAACAACCAAATTATAATGAAATATCTCAATGATGTTGAAAATAAATAAAATCATGTTTTATTTTTATATTTACCTTATATTTAAAATTGAAATGAATATTTTCGGGTTATAGTTTGTGGATTGAACATATCAATGGATTTTTCATATAGCTCAGGAGCTTGAAATATTAGAGGTTTCCTAGTAATACATCTTTTTTGGTAAAAATGAAGGAAAAAACTTGAAAATTGGAAAATTCAGTTTTAATATCAAATAAAAGAAATTTTATAAAGAAAAGTTCAAGAGTTGGTAGAGACAGATGGAATTTTAGTTCTTCTATACATACTAAGCAAATAGCCACTCTTAGTGCTGTGCAGTTTTTTTTTATAAAGTAAATAAGCTACTTTATTAAATCCAAGCTCAACCATTAACGAAGAAAGAACTGATAATGATTTTTTTAATCAGAATCGTTGTTATCCTTGTTTAATTAAAACTCTTAGCTCTCTGGTTAACATCAGTTCTACAAGATCTTGTTCTAAATCTGTTATTTATCCAGCATTTGAGAAAGGACCTATTGCCTCAATCCCTTCAATATTCAAGTAAATGGTAACAAGTGAGTATCAAGGTGAATTTAGATGTCAGAAATACATTAAAGAATTTAGCTACGACCAGGTCAGAAGCTTTCGATTTCTAATTCAATAAAAATTTAGAGAGATTTCCTCAAATTTTACTGAATTAGAAATCAAAAGTTTCTGATTTTTTTTTTGTTCTTGGAAGGAAACAATATGATGTATTTTTTCGATACTCTCTATTATTTGAATTCAACCCGCACCAATTCTTTACAAAATAATTTTCTATGGGAATAAAGCTTTTCCGATATAAGACACTATACGATATTGATGAGGGTTATTGAGTCTCAGTGCTGCCCTGGTGATAATGAATTTGATGCTTTGAAAAGCACACAGTTTCAGTCAATAAAACCTTGTAATCATGAAGATACTGAGCGAATGCTCTTGCAACCATCAATAATCATTATGAATTAATTGGCAATTATATCTTTGAAGTTGGCAAAAATAACAAATTAGGTACCGAGACCCATATATTTGATGGTTTCCTTGTCACTATATATAAAAACCGTGTAGCAACTTGCAACGGATAAAAAATGTGGGCTCAAAAATTCATTGACACAAAGGCTTATTCAAGATCGACTCAAGAATCAAATCCCAATACAATACAGAGAATGGAAATCCCACAATAAGCATTCAAAATTAGCATTGTTACAAATTACATCCGCAACAGAGTCTACCTGCAAGGTAGTCAGCCATATGTTAATGAAAATATTTTGGTAGTATGACAACAATTCCGTTTATGATATGTTGAAACTCAATGAAAGCCTCAATTTTGATGAGGCCATTTCATTATGATTTGAATTATTGTGGAATAAAGAGAATTATTTATTTATTTTTAGTAGTCCCACAATCGAATAGCTCGAACCGAAGTGACATTAGAAAAATATTCTATTTTATCTTTATATTTTGAAGGTTATTTGGACTTTCCTTCTGTTCGTACAATATTAAGTTATAAGTTGTTTTGCTTTTCTGTTCATTTGTAACGAATTTAAATCAATAAAGTCCTATTTTCTAAAAATGGGACTTAATTGATTATTATTATTATTATTATTTTGAATGATAAAAAATTGGCCTTCTGTATATTCAATAATGTTGAACAATTGACAGTTTCACATTTTTCGATGATTGCCGAGATTTAAGTAGGCTGGAAATATTTTTGCAATATTTATATATTGCAGTTCTTAACAACAAATCTAAAATATATCTTCTATGTTCCGAGCAGATGATATTCGTTGCGAACCATTCGGGCAGAAAATTTTTAATGCATTTAACACTTTTTTTTTCAAATTACACATGACTTTATCATTGCAACTTTTCCCTATATCTTTGCTGAAACAATCCAAAACTATTGTTGTGAATTTCTCCAGCAAAGATGTAGGTGCTTTTAATCCACATTCAAAATTTAAACCGTAATTTTTGAAAAAGATCAAGAGCTCATCTTCATTTTCAAGATTTTTAGGAGCCTCCAAAGTGATTTTCCAATCTTCACACCCGAAACGCTCCCAACATTTTTTGACCAAATAACCTGCAAAATAAACTACAGAACATTTTTCCAATGTCACTCCATCTCGAAATTCGGTGGCAGGAGTACTACTTGGACTACTTGAAGAATCCGAATCGTCCGATTCTGATGAAGACGAGTTTTCATCGAGATTCAATAAGGAAAAAGGTTCGTTGTTATCTGCCACTAAAATATTTTCATCGTCATCTGCCTTACTACCTGCATTGTCACTTGCAGATGGCCTTAAAAAATCTGATACAATGCTAATTTTGAATGCTGTTCTGAATGAACTTACTGTGGGATTTCTGTTATATCCCCCTCTCTGACGATACACAGAAAATTGATTCTCGAGAGGATCTTGAATAAGCCTTCCCGTGAATAAATAGTTGAATCCCTCATTTCTTTGATCATATGCAAATTGCTTCACGGCATTTATAGTTAATAGAAAACCATCAAAACTATCAGGCCTCGTTAATTTGTTATTTTTGCCAACTTTATACAAGTGTTCAATTAATTCATAACCATTATTAATGGCTGTTATAACTTCCGGATTTCTATCACTAAGTGCACGATTACAAGGTTTTGTTGAATGAAACCGTGTGCTATTCAAAGCATCAAATAAGTTGTTGATGGTTTCCACAAAGCGTGCAGTATTTTCGGCTGTTGCCGATACTAGTTCTCCAGTTCTTAGGGCTGTCATTATGGCAGCATAAACACTGTGAAAGGAGAAAATAAGATATTTACCCAAGTACATGTTAAATTCTATAGAAAAACTACCGCTAAATTGAGAGTGAGCAAAATAGGTACCAAATGGTATTTTATGATCCGGTCCTAGGGTCGTAATGCGTTCAATAATCCTTTTGACCTTGTAATAAAAGAAATTGGAGGTACACAAGAAAACGCTCAAAAGATAGAAGTGTCTAACGACAAGAGATGTAATAAACCATAACAGGCACTTTGAAAATTTGCCGCCTGGCATTTCCTTATCATTTTAAGATAAATATAGTTAGTATGTTTCAGGATATACTAAAATACAAATTCAATTTAATGCATCCTCAAACCCCAAAACAATTTTCGTTAAAAAAATTGCATAAAAAAATCATCCAAGTAGACTAGCAGTATCATTCATTATCGCTCATTGTTCCAAATTATCGAGAAAATTAATACCGATCATACAAAGCGGAGCTAATTTTCGAGACTAATTCTCAATCAAAAACCTCATTTTGGAAATCCATAAATAATTTTCATTACATGACAACGTTCAAAATACAATTATAGATCCTTATGTAGACGCAGTAATCCTACGCTGGGACACAGCAATACAATCTAAATGCCATAAATAAATTCATTCTCATTACAGGTATACAGATACCAAAACAATGATCGAGCGGATTTGGAGAACATTAAATCCTCCAAGAATACACTTCGTCCTCAATTCTATGAATGATCAAAACACTTTGTTTTTCTGATTCAGTTTAGTTAGAAGAGGATGTGTGTACATTTCAAGACCCCAGGTTTAAAAGAATAGAAAGATTCGTCGGTTCTCAATTCAGAATAAAAAAATTTTTGACCACTGAAATAGAGAAATGTCTAAAAATCACAATGCATAGGGAACAGAAAAGCAAGATTTCAAATGAAAAAACTTTGCCAACGATTTAAAAGACGACATTACATTTCGAATGTGGAATCTTATATTATTATTTTTAGAACTCTTTGTTGCTAAATTCATATGTTTGAATCTTATATTCAATTTTTATATTTTTTTCATTGATAATATCCCAATTCTATTCATATTTCTTCGGATGAAACCACTTTCTACTATTATATGAATAATTTTAATTCAATTGTATCTATCAATTTGTTTTAATTATTCCTGAATAGAGAGTTAAGTGATCATTCAAACTTTTATCGTAATGCAAATCGCAATTATTCGAATAAATATTCAAATGTAGTGGTAACTTAATAATAACATAAAAATTGTTGGCAATGTCATGCGACCCCTTTTCAACCACGCCACTGAATGAATTATCGTATTATTTCTGCGCCATCTATAGCTCATGATTCAGCGCCGTCTATTATCGAGTTACTTCTCCACTTTGGGTAGTCAATAGTGTTCGATATATGCAACCCGTAAAACACCGGTTCCAACTACAGTAACGACTCCAAGTGACCAGCTCCTTGCCGTCAAACGGCGGTTGGCTTACTATCCATTCCTTATACTATGGTATAGGGAAAGGATAGTGAGCCAGTGTAGTGCTTTTTTCGATTTTGTTGATGTTGAGCGCCATCTAGTTGTACTAACGTTTTACTCGAATTTTACTGTCAAAAATTGGTCCGTAAAGTGTAGCCCTCTGAAAAAATCGGTGTTATTTTGAAGAACTAAAATATTTGAAATAGAGTGGTCAGAAGATTTCTATATTTTGATATTTTTTCTGCTCTGTAATAAGCATTTACGCCAGTGGCGTGTATTTGTGATAACTTAATAATAACATAAAAATTGTTGGCAATGTCATGCGACCCCTTTTCAACCACGCCACTGAATGAATTATTGTATTATTTTTGCGCCATCTATAGCTCATGATTCAGCGCTATCTATTATCGAGTTACTTCTCCAAATCCAAATCCAACTACAGTAGCGACCCCTGGTGACTATTTCCTTGCCGTCAAACGGCGGTTGGCTTACTATCCTTTCCTTATACTATGGTCAGACGTATAAGGCCGATTGGATAGTCCCCGGTCTGATGCACAGAGGGCGGTGCTAATCCATATGATTTTTAGTTAGTACCAACCTGCAAACGATACGTTTCAAAATTTGACAGTAGTCCGACCATTAGTTTGTGAGATATTGCGTGTGGCTACTTTTGAAATAGATGGAAAAAAAGAATTTCGTATGCTGATAAAATATTGCTTTTTGAAGAGAAAAATATAGTTGAAGCAAAATCTTGGCTTGATGAAGAGTTTCCGGGGTTTGCACCAGGAAAATCAACCTTGGTATGCTAAGTTGGTGAAATGAGCACCAAAGACGGAGAACGCAGTGGACGCCCGAAAAAGGCTGTCACCAACGAAAAAATCGAAAAAGTTCACAAAATAATTTTGAATGACCGTAAAGTGAAGTTGATCGAGATAGCAGACATAGTGAAGATATCATCTGAACATGTACATTCATGAATATTTATACATGAGAAAGATGTGTGCAAAATGGGTGCCGCGCGAGCTCACAATCGATCAAAAGCAACAACGTGTTAATGATTCTGAGCAGTGTTTGAAGCTGTTAAAGTGCAATAAACCTGAATTTTTGCGTCAATATGTGACAATCGATGGAACATGGCTCCATCATTTCACTCCGGAATCCAATTGACAGTCAGCTGAGTGGACTGTACACGATGAACCGAATCCATAGCGAGGAAAAACACAACAGTCAGCTGGCAAGGTTCTGGCATCAGTATTCTGGGATGCACAAGGTATAATATTCATTGATTACATTGAAATCGTCAGAAAACGGGCCCCATTTGAAGAAAAAAGAAGCACCAAGACAATGCGACTAGTCACAAATAAATTTACACAATGTCAAAATTGCATGAATAGGGCTTCGAATTGATTCTTCATCCACCGTATTCGCCAGATCAGGCCTCCAGCGACTTTTTCCTGTTCTTAGACCTCAAAAGAATGATCACTGGAAAGAAATTCAGCGCCAATGAAAAAATAATCGCCGAAACTAAGTCCTATTTTGAATCGAAAGACAAATTGTACTACAAAAATGGTATCGAAAACTTCGTCTATAATCGTTCTATCGCCCTCGAAGATGTTGTATAATAAAATCGAATCTTGCCAAAAAATGTGTTTTACTATGTTAGATCGGGGAATTTTCAATTGGCCTGTTAGAACGGACATAATAGAATTTGAGAGCCACCAATGAGTCGAATGTTATCGTTTATGACCATTGCCGTCTTAAAATTTGAAAATTACTGACATTGTGACGAAATAATAGAGCGATTGGTTTCCTCGAACAAACTCTCGAAAATCTCAAAGTATCTTCTTCAATAATGACAAATTTTTATTTTACAGAAATCGAGCATCGGCCATAAAAATATTTTTCAAAGACATGTATTTTCTACCAAACCGAAGGGACGAACTATATGGAACCTCCGACATGATTTCAAATATTGGTGGGGCTCTTGGACTTTTCACAGGCTTCTCCTTGGTTTCATTAGCTGAAATAATATACTTTATGTCCGTAAAATTGATCGAGAATTACAGAAGGTATAATCATTGGGCAGGTCCTAGGATAATGGTAGTTCAAGAATGAATTAATAACCTTGGTAATCAACGATTGCTGATTGTTTGAAATTGGACAAATGGTTCTTCGAGTTCGTTCAATTTCTATTGGAACTAATATCATTTCCGTGTATTGTGATATTTATAATTTCATTGTAATTAGGAGTTCATTGGTCCAATTAGTTATGGTTTATATCGACTAAGAGAAGAAATTATATTTACTATTAAAAATTTTATTCATTTCAATTCACAATACCTCGTTATATTTTTTAGTTCAATATATTACATTAGGTATTAGACCTAAATGTATCCGCTAGAAATTCCTTAAGAAGTCAGTTGAATAATTTCGGAATGAATTCAGGAATTGAAAAAGAAATAAATGTTTCTGAATCTTAAAACATAACAATGCAATAAAAAACAAAGCTTGATAGTTTTTGAGTTGAGAAGTTTTAAATGTTTGTTTGATTGGAAATTTGAATTCAAAACCTGTATGAAAAGATCAATTTTGCTCTCGAATTTACCGAAGGCAGAAGATCTCCGCTAATACTGATGATAGAGCACTGAAATTAAAACATTATAGAGGTACTTTTTTACGTAGAATCCAGTGGTGTGTTTGTTTTTTGAACAGTGTTTTTAATCAAAAAGCTATGACCCAAAGTTATGTTTTTTCAAATAGGAGCATTATATTTCTGTACCATTGTTGAAAGATTAATTTTTCTCGATTTCAAAAATATATAACACTGTATAGTTCGTATCAATATAGATAATAAAGAATGGTCAAAAACCCTTTTTTCGTCTAAGAGTTTCAATATTTATATGTTTTCAACTGTTGATGAGCACAATGAGCTTACTTCATCTTCTAGCCAATGCCGTTTTGAGTTTGAATCAATAATAAACTACTTTTGACTGGTTGATTGGTTGATTCTTTGTATAGCTCTACCTTTATCATCATCATCTTAAAGCTTATCTCATGCACTGCTGAACGAAAGCCCTCCCTTAACTCTAGCCATCTTTATCGCTTTTGAGCCGTCTGAATCTAGTTTCGAGCTACTCTTTCTATATCGTCTGTCGACCGACTAGGAGATCGTCCTCTACTTCTATATGGCTCATGTCTAGGTCTCCACCCTACAAGTCTCTTCGTCCACCTTCCATCATTCATTCTCGCCACAAGTCCAGGACAGCTCCACTTGAGCTGTAAGATAGCCTCAACTGCTTCTCTTACTCCTGTTCGGTTCCTCATGCTTTGGTTAGGTATCCTACTCGGTATCCTATCTCTGAGGGTCACTCCCAGCATTGACCTTTTCATTCTCCGTTGCATCACTTTTATTCTGCAGATGTTCCTTTTTGTTAATGTAAGTGTCTCAGCTCCATACGTGAGAAGAGGTAAAATACAGGCACCTTGAATCAGTATGCAAATTTCATATTAAACCAGTTGACAGGGACAATAAGTCCCCAATAATTTATTTCCTGAAGCCAGAAGAAATAATAGATAAGCTCTGGTTTATCTAATATTTCTTGCAATTTCAGGAAGGAAAGTGAATTAACTCAACAGAATGAAATAGTCAATATTGAATTTGCGCTATACAAATATAACTCAAATCGAATAATAGGTAGGTAGATACCTAGTTTTAATCAGAATTGTATTGCAATACTGTCCCTTTTTTGTTATCAATTCCATTAGGTATCCACTTACGTGTACAAGTAAGCTTGATGGGAATTGGTGCATTTATCGCAATAATGTGTATTATTTAAACTCTACCTCTTGAGTTAGAACAATATAGAAATTAGAATTCACCGAAAACAAAAATAGAAATATTTCTTATTTTGGTCCTGATAGGTCAGCGATATCTTGTGTTGTTTCACAGGCACAAAAAAAAATTGAATAAATGCCTTTATTTCATCGACATCTGACATCATTCAATTTTATTTACAATGGGAAATTAAAATCAGCAACAGCATTAATTTTTATTATTCCTTATTTAACAAACACAACATGAGATTATTTTCATGAAGTTTCAATTTTTCACAAAGCCATCTTTACTAATGTCATTAAACGTAGATATCAAATCAAATCACCGTTTACGACGAAAACTGTCGATATTTAAAAGTATAATTCATAAACTACTCAATGTTCTCTTAATATAATGTGACTATCATTTCATTTATTCGAATAATATCCATTTTTTTTCTACTGTTCTTTCCATTCAATCCTTTTGGTTTGTGAAACAAATATTGAATTTATAGTGAAAATCCGTTCCAAATAATGTTTGACGTTGTCCATCTCGGACAATTCTGAAAAAATTGTGGTTTTTCTCCATTTCAAGTTCGTCCTCGATAACTCTTGAAGTATTCAATTTAGGTATAGGGTTTGCCTAAGTAACCCCCACTATTTTCGTACGTAGAATCGACTGAAGTAATAAAAATATAGGTTCTAATTTGAAAATCTTGGGTATTGATGAATTTGAGTTGTCCAAGTTCATAAAAAAATAGTTTTCTAAAAATTTGAAATAAGGAAGTAGTAGTCTGTTTCCGGTGTAACCGGAAGCTGTAGAGATCTGAGAATATTTTATGGAGAACGATTATTGTAGCAGAACCTAAAGTGCAAATTTTCGGCTCAAAATTATGATTAGTTTTCCATAAATGTCTAATAGAGGCCTTCTCGGTGAATCACCCTGTATATATTTTTTTTTGAGAATGATTGAAAAAAAATTCAAGGAAATTGAACCTTTCTCAAACAAAAAATCCTGTATATCTTCAATCGATTCAATTTTCATTTATATTTCGAAACTGTTAAGGAAGGAATAGATTACATTGGTTCGAGTATCATATCATTCATTCATCCCATGTTTTCATGGCATATCACAGGTCATATTTCCTTGTCACTTTTATTAGATCGAAGGAAGTATTAATCCATAAAGGTTTGCGTGCCTATAATCTGGCCGTTCTAGTATCTGGAAGTAAGATACAAATGGAAATTAATTCGGGTAGAAATCTAATAGTTCCACTGCTAATTCTGATAGAAACGTTAAGCTGTGCATCAATTTTATGAACATAAGCTCTTTTGAACCAAACAGAAAAACAGTATTCAGCATATCATACTTAAGATTGTTGTCTTGAAGAATAATTAATATAAGGAAGTATGAGGTTCATTCGTGAAGCAATTAGGTACATGAACACAAATATAAACAAGCACGCGAAAGCTCTAGATGTCACTTCAGTGAATCCCTCAATTTTTTTTGTCATTGCACATACTTATTTTTCGATCAAGACATGTTTATGTCTTGATTAACTCGCGAGAAAATGACGACTTATAAAATGACGATTATAAGAAAATAGTTCTTTCATATACTCCCTGAGTATAAATTAAATTTTTTTGACAATGTTGAAACAAAAATTCAAGAAAATTGAACCTTCCTCAAAAAATCCTCTGTATCTTCTGTTGACTTAACTTTTAATTCTTCTTCTTCTTCTTCCACATATCATAGGCCTTAGGCCTGTGTTTTCCAACTCTCAGCTCTCTTGAGATATTGATGACCACGAATCCATCCATCTCTTTGGGGGTCTTCCTAATTTGAAAATAAAAAAATATGACATTGGTTCTAAACTCAGAATAATAAACATAGATAGAGGAAGCATATGTCATTTGCAGTAAGCAAATATTATCCCCAACATGATCTTCAAATTTGACATGAAGATCGCGGAAATAAAAACATATCAGTGATACAATATTTCACTCAATTCGCGAGTTTCTCCACAAAGAACGCACTTCTTATGTCCCATAGTGAATCAACGCTCCAGGTTTCACTTCAGCGCCTTCCTCAATTTTCATTTACTCATTGCACATACTTATTTTTCACTCAAGAAATAGATGTATTATTTCTCTTTTTTTTTCGAAATGAATTGAAAATTACGACTATAGAATATAATAGCTAAGCACTATGTAAAATTAATGTTTTCAAACCAATATTTAAAAAAGGTAAACAAATGGAATTTAACCTGATGCATTGTTATCAAGAACTGTGAATGATAGTTTTAAAATTAAGCCTATAGGCTAATCATCGTAATCAAATAAAATGGTCCGCCTATCAAATGTGCTGTCAATGTTCCAGAGTAAGACCTAACTTTCAGTTTCGAGTCCGTGGGATGCCAAGGCCTTGTAACGGGAATCCATTCGGATAGGTAGATTGCAGATTCGAATACGCGCTGCGTGTTTTGTGAATTACGCTACTGATTCTACCGTCCTCAAATTCAGTCGAAATCAATGCCTCAAACGCGATAAATCGTTTGTCATGCGTTGTTTTGATTCGTTTTAACAGTGAACTGTGACCCTTAAATGTTTTCGAAGTGGTTGAGTGACTTAGGTTGAAGAAAATGGAGCCGAAAGAGAAGGAAAACCATAAGTTGAAAGTGGGTGATTTTGAGCTTGAACAACCGGTGAGGAGAAGTTGGTGGGAAGGTTTTAAGAGACTTCTTAAGGAGTATTGTGAAGTGGCTTCTATTCAAGGACCGAACTACATTGTTAGGGATGGCACTTCAAAGTTAGAAAGGTACTTGTTTGTTATCTGTGATAAGAACACCGGATACTTACCGTCTTCAAGAGCGGAGAAACCGGAAATTGAAATTCGATAATTTTATATTGTGAATTGGTAAATGAAATGTGCATTCGATGAAATGCGAGAAAAGCTTTTGAGCGCTAAGTCGTTCATGTTCCGATGAAGAACACAAACTGGGTGATAGCGAATGAGTGCGATAAACACCAAGGGGTTATTCTACATGAAAAAATAATTACAGTTTTTTATATAACTTTTGTTCGCAAATGTTGCGTATTCGGAGATCCAAGGTGTTAAAATTTTCCTCAAAAACTGACTATTTATTCATTACACTCAATCAGTCCAGTAGATAAATACATTTTACCTGAAAAAATTCCGAACTTAAGGAAACTCCTACAGGTTTTTCGGGGGTGCTGTGGCATGACTGTCAAGTTATCCAACACGAGGACCCAGTGCTAACTTGAGGAGGGCCGATGAACCTCAACATTTTCGAACTCTTTTCAGTTTTTTGCTCATAACTTCTAAACTATGTAGTTTTCAACCAAAAAGTTTATTTTCAAAGTTGAAAACCATTGAATTCTCTACAATTTCGCATGCACAGACTTTTTCGTAAACTCAATATCAATTGAGATACAGTCGATCTAAATAATAGTCCAGTGACAAAACAAAAAAAGTGGGTTCTGAAGGAAATAATTCCGAACTTGATGAAATTTCTACAGGTTGTTTGGATGTGCTGTGAGATGATTTTGTCAAGTTATCCAACACGAGGACCCTGTGCTAACTTGAGGAGGGGCTGAAGAACCTCAACATTTTCGGACTTTTTTCGGTTTTTTGCTTATAACTTTCAACTTAATTAGTTTTCGACTAAAACGTACATTTTCAAAGTTGTAGATAATTGAATTCCTTATGATTTTGTTTCGAGAAACTTTTTTCTTCACCTTATATCAACCGAGATAAAGCCAATCAAAATTAGAGGAATTTTCTCAAAATGTCAAAAATTGGCGAAAAACAAGGTTTTGACCCTCCAACTAACAATTACCAGCCGTTCTATGGTAATCATAGAAATTACTCATCAATATCGACATATTGAAACATAGGGAGGTGGAGGGGGGAGGTAGCTTTGACTAAAAGCCTATGTTTATGTGAAGAGTAGATATTTCAATGTTATCGTGGCATGTTATCACCTTACTGTGAATTCCTATCAACCCATAATTATTTTGAACCTTTATAATCAGATCAACTGAATAAAATAAATAAATAATAACCAAGAATTAATTGAATATAATGATTGTATATAACCCGAAAAAAAGTACAAAAATTTGGTGTTCTACGGCCCTCCTCAAGTTAGCACAGGGTCCTCGTGTTAGATAACTCGACAGAGTCATTCCACAACACCCCCGAACAATCTGTAGAAGTTTCATCAAGTTCGGAATTTTTTACAGCAGACCTCACTCTTTTGCTTTGACTACTGGACTATAAATTTGATCAACTATATGTTGATTAATATTAGAATTACGAAAAAGTTTGTGAATACAGATTTGTAGAGAATTTAATGATCTTCAACTTTAAAAATGAACGTTTTGATTGAAAACTACTTAGTTTAGAGGTTATGAGCAAAAAGTTGAAAAAAGTCCAGGAATGTTGAGGTTCTTTGGACGCCCTCAAGTTAGCACAGGGTCCTCGTGTGAGATAACTTGACTGAGTCATCCCACAACACCCCCAAACAACCTGTAGAAGTTTCATTAAGTTCGAAATTTCTTCCAGCAGACCCACCTTTTGTCTACTGGACTAAATACAGTCGAACCTGGATAAGGGAGAGTTCAAGGGACCGCAAGGTTTGTTTCGCTTATGGAGGTTTCTCACTAACCCGAGTTTCTAGCTAATGAAGGTTTCTAAGTTACCATTATCACTCATAGAGGTTGAATAAAAAAATGTAAAACATGTATGTATGTACATATGTGTAATGTATTTCATTCTACTTACAAATAGGAAAAAAATCTCACACATTTATTCAAAGAAATCTTTAATTTTCTTCTTACAAATACATAGTAAATAATGAATCTTACACATCTTTTAAAAAAAAATCTGTTGTTTTTTCTTACAAATAAAAAATAATGAACCTCGCACATCTATTTAAAAAAATCTGTTATTTTCTTCTGTTTTTCCGTATTCAAATTGTGAACATGCTTTTCTAATTCGTAAATATTATCGAATATTGTTTTATCAACAACCGCAGAGTATTCAAAAAATTTGTGTATATTCTCCAGTGCAATTAAAATTTCTTGCTTCTTTGGAATGTTTTTTACTTCTGTATCCAAAGTCTGCAATTGGTCGGCTTCATCTTCACTGTCATTTCCGTCAGTACACGTTGTAGCGAAATTGTGCACGATATCGTCATCGGTAAATTCTCCAGCGGTAGCCAGGAGGTCGTCAACTTGTACAAAGTCTTCAAAGGTTGGCGTTAACACATCACCAGTATATTCGTGACACACAAGCTTGGCCCAATCCTCATTGCTAGGTCCAGCTTCAACTTCATTATCCTCAGGTATAAATTCCTGTTTATCTGTGCTGATACAAAATCCAGCCTTCTTGAAACAGTTCTTGACAGTAACGTCACTTACTTTGTACCATGCTTTCCTTGCAAATTTCATGGCTAGGAGTACGCCAATATCATGGTTATTGCTTGCTTCGAGACACGTAAGGGTGTGTTGAACAACTTCTCTGCGGTAAAAGCGTTTGAATGTGTGAATGATACCTTGATCTAAAGGTTGAAGTTGACTGGTGGTGTTGGCAGGCAAAAACATGACTTTTACGTTTTCGAATGTTGGTAAGTCATTGTGGGCAGCACAGTTGTCAATGAAAAGCAGGATTTTTTTGTTTTTCATCATCATTTTCTTGTCGACGTTTTTCAACCAATCCTTGAATAATATCTTGGTCATCCAAGCTTTTGTGTTACTTGCATAATCAACAGGTAAAGTCTTGACACCTTTGAAACATCTAGGTCGTTTTGATTTCCCTATCATTAAAAGAGGTAGCTTATCAGTACCGGTCATGTTAACGCATTGAAGAATAGTAAGACGTTCCTTACTTTGTTTACCTCCATGACATTTTTCGCCCTTAAATGTGAATGTTTTATCAGGAAGACACTTGAAGAATAGAGCTGTCTCATCCGCATTGTAAATGTCGTTTGGATCATACCCCTTCAAGAGACTTGGCAGTTCTTCAGTCCATCGGTTACACACGCTTTGGTCTACAGATCTACTTTCTCCAGCGGCTTTTTTGAAAGCTATATCATGACGTCTTTTAAAACCTTCTAACCAGCCATTACTAGCCGAAAAGTTCTGATATCCCAATCTTGTGGCAAAGTCTTTAGATTTTTGTTTCAACAGGGGTCCATCTATGGGGATGTTCTTGTTAAGGGTTTGTTTGATCCATTCTAAAAGGCAGTTTTCAATGTCGGGGAACTCGGAATGTCGACTCCTCTTAATATTTCCGTGTCCTTCAGAGCACTGAGACTTTATAGAGTCTCTTGACTTGATAATTTTATAATAGGTTGATTCTGGTAGACCAAACTCACTCTGAATTTCATTACGCGATTTTCCACACTCAAACGCATTCACGATCTTAAGTTTTTCACTCAGAGATAAAACTCGGATTTTTCTTTTAGACATTGCGCTAGACTTAAGCTTTCTTAGCACTTGATGTCAACTGGGGTAAGGTAGTTACATCGATTGTATTAAAAGTGAGGGCCAGATTTCCACAAAGACAATGTTAGGTAATTCCCCGAAAACATGTGTTTATGTTTTCGGGGAACTACCTCCATGCCAGACTCTCGCTTATAGAGTTATAGACAAATAGCAGTCTTAGTTATAGAGGTTCGAACACAAATATATCTGGCGGTTCACGACTTTCTCTTATAGAGGCTTCTATTTCTCACACATAGAGGTTTTAGGGGCTAAAAATGACGGGACCAGGCAATTCCACTCACTTAAAGAGTTTTCTCGCTTACCCAGTTGTCACTTACACAGGTTTGACTGTATTTCAGAAGAAGACAATGTTACGCCACTAAAATATTTCAAATTGAAAATCACTTTAAATGTATCTTAAAGTTCAAATTCAGAATAGGAAAGGAAAAAAGAAAGTATATAAGAACAGTTGAATTTCAGAAAAACTGAATTGAAATTGAGTTCAGAAACTCGTTATTCAGAAAAACAAAGTTGTAATTCAGAATAGTGAACTGAGTTTCAGAAAGAGCAGATTATATTCCTAAAAGGGAAAATTGTATTTCAGAAAAATGAATATGTCAGATAATGTCATATTTAATTCAGAACAGTACCGAATGTGAAGTACCAGTACAATAAGCTGATGAACTTGCGAAAAAAACATCATGGTTAACACCTGGTTGATCCTGAGTGGGCTTGGAAAAAACCAATATAAGGCAAAGGCCCAACATTGGGATAATAGGATAACCCTCTGAAGAGTCTGAAGGAACACTATTGGTCTTGCTTAGGCAAAGAAATTTTTGGTGTTTTCACCGACTTATACCAGAAAGTTCTTAAAGCTACCACGAGCTGAGCTTTCGGGTAATGGTGGGACTGCTGACAGGACACTGCCGGTGCAAATACCTTTTGTACCCCATGGGTAAGTCAGCAGATGAGATTTGTATGCTATGTGGAAAGTAGATAGAAACAGCCGAACACATAATGTGCAAATGTCCAGGGTTGCCTGACCAAAGAACCATTTGGGAAAGTCACTCCTAGGTACTGACGAAGTAATAGCCAAGGCTCCTAGGGATGTTGTCGGGTTTATTAACAGTCTCGAAGGCCTCCCTAGGGTTTGTAAGAATAGGTAGGGTTAAGAACAAAAGATCAATTTGGTCGAAGGCTAACAGAGCCCGACTCCGATTCAGTGAATAATAATAATATGCAATGACTATTCATTTTTGTTAATTCTGAACTACATGTTACCAATTCTGAATTACAATTTCCTTCTTCTGAATTCCAATTTACCATTTCTTCATATAAAGTTCTTTTTCTGAATTTCAATACACCTCTGAATAACAATTTTCAATTCTGAATCACATTTTCAATCTGCTGAAATTCAATTTGCTCTTCTGAATTATATTTTAGATGTGGATAATGTTTCAAAGAAAAATGCGCTCTAAAATATTCAAATCTTTTGCATAAAAACGCCACCTATATGGAAAAAAGGCGAGAATTTTTTACCTTGAATTCATTGAATATTGAGAAATTAAAACAAACACATTTGAAATTTTCGAAATAAACCCTGTCTCTATAATTTTTTCAATTTTGTTTTTCAAGCAAAAAAAGTGTAAATGATTTTGCTTGATTCTCTTCTTATATGCCTCCAATTGCTAAACTCATGTCCTCGTCTCTAATCAACCCAAATTCTTTTTTCTTTGGATTCTCCGAATTTTATAATTTATCATTTTCATATTTCTCCTTCTAAGCTTTGTGTGCTCCAAAAGAGATTGCTTCAATCTTATTGAATCCACAACTCAGTCCACTTCCTCCTGGAGTTATCTCATCACGCTTTGACGATTGAAGTACATTGTCTTTATAAATTATGGTAATATCGAAGGGGCCCAGTACAGATCCTTGTGATATACCTCACTTAAAATTCCTCTTTGGAAGTTAAATTCCTAGCGATATGAATTATCAACTACTAATACTTGTAACGGGTGTCCCAAATTCGTTGTCTATGAGGAGATCTCAAAATCCTTTTGAGAAATGAATGACACATTTTCGAGTTCTATTATGGAGAGAATTAATTTGGTGAAAACTGCTGTTCTAAAGCTATATGGCTTCAAAATAATATGGCGTGAAAAGTTAAGTTTTCATAACTCTTTTATTACAGGTGTTATAAATATGGAACAAAAATATTCTATAGTCTCTTTGTCCAGTATAATCCATGATTTATTTTTATAGCAATTAGTTTTGAATTGATAATTCAAAATTGGGTTTTTTTAAATGTGAAACATAAAAATTTTTGTAACAAAATCAATTTTTTTTAATGTATATTTTGATATATAAATTTCATATAAATCTTTAAAAATCATAATAGTATTAGTTTCACACGGTAAATCAGCCAGGTGGCCATCTATGATCTTCATATAGTTAAAATATTCGGTGGTCAAAAGCTGTATACTGTATAATTCGCTTTCTTAATGCTCTCATATCCAGCTGTGATTTATACATATATAACACAGCCTCTTCAGCTAATCATTTGGAATAGAAACCTTTTTGAAAATAGTGCCAAAAATATTTGACCTCTACCCAAGTCATTTGCATGCAACTAATGAAATAATGCATACATGAGACATCAAAATAGTCACAGATTTTTTGAGTTTGCTGAATATTTTCATTGAAACCCTCGATGAAACCATTCAAAGAAACGATATAAGTCTATAGATTCAGTAATCAAGAAGTTATGAAAACTTTTAATTTCACGCTATTTTCCACTTGATTCTCTCAAAAATCGAGCCCCAAAAAAGTTTTTTCTAGCTCAACGGATATCTGAGATCACTAGACAAGGAATTTTCAGTCCATTCAGTAATTATTGACATCGAAATAGGCCTTGAACGTCCAGTCACGGCTTTATTTCTGGTTGCAAAAATGTCACTGAAAATTGCTATGGAAATAACAGTAGGTATAAATTATTATTTTCTCATTTTTTATTCCATATCCCAAATTTCCGTGATTACGGGAGGCATTTAACCTCATGATTTCATATATGGGAATTCAGGTTCTACAACCTGAAAATATAATAGAATTTCAAGGAAATTCAATGAAGAGTTATCCATTCATTTGAGAGTCGCCCATGAAAAATGATAAAAATATGCATATTCCTTTTCACCGAAGGCTCTTCAATAATTGATGCATTCTTGGTGGACACTGGATACCAACCTGCTTGCAAAATTCTAATCATATAACTCTTATGAATCACTTTAACTGTAGAAGCTGAACTGGCGAAGAAAACGGCAAAACTGGTTGATAAATTTGAATAGTGGAGTGAATGGAAGAGCTATATCATATTAACACAAAAATAAAATTGGAAGAATCCATTTAGTATATGAAGAATTTCAACATTGCTGTTGTACTGTAACTTTCAAAATGGGAACCAATTTATCAGCCGATGAGTAAAATACTTTCTAGTCACTTTTGATTGAAACTGTTCATAAATGAATGATTGAATAAACTATGAAAAATATTTAAATATAGATACTATTTGTTCACTCAAGTTTTCTATCTTTTATAGGAATGCATTCATACCATTTGCTATTAAATAACATGGAGTATGTTGGCCTTAAAAGCTTCGATTCACTCACTAAAAGCATTTTTGCGTGAAATCGTTTTCAATTTGTGAATTTTATCGCATTCCGTTTTTATCTTCAAGTGGTTAAGAGCTGAAAAAATTCTTAATTTTACTCTTTTGAATACATTATTCCAATAAATACTCAGTAAGAATTCTATGAAGGAATTAGAATTAATTAGATTTTTGAAAGACTCATTGAATAAAAAAAACAGATATAACAATATTTGATTTAAAAAAAATATATATATACACTTAAGATGCAATGCCAAGACTTTGTTTTACAGATCTTTTTTATATAGCTTGATATCATACAGCTTCGGTCATTTTCCAAAGAATTTTTGAAATTCATCATCTGAGCTGTGAACTCATTATTCCAATTATCTGCAGAGAAGGAATCAATTTAACATTTCAATTATGAAATAATTCTACCTTTACTCTTAAACATACTTGGCAAACCTTTTAATTTTTTCGTCCTAGAGTCCTCTGTTGAATAAGACTGTCATTTTCAAATAACCAAGTTTCATACAGATAAATGAATTTCACATTTTGTTCTCTGTATTTACCATAAAATCGTACTCTTCTTATTATATGTTGTGTTTATCAATAAGAATTTTCTTTTTATCAACTGTTTTAAACTTGTAGCCATTCGATTTTATTTAATGTTGTCTTTGTTTGATTACAATCCAGATGCTTTTTGGTCAAATCCTATCCAGGCTTATATATTCGTTGCGTTTGAAATTGGTGATAATTAAATCATTCAATGATTCTTCGAGTTTGAAGGTGAAATCCTATAGCACAAGTTTTCTTCCACTAATAATCCAGACTGTAATGACTTGCCTTCTCCTTTTTTCTTACAATACTGGGAGAAATACTTAAATTAACTAATCAATGTGCGTTCAACATTGATACAACTTTTTAGTTTCACAATTTCTTGGATTGAAACCAATAACATAATAATAATGATAATTAATTTCGATTTTCCACAGCCGCCTGGATGTCAATAATTCCTGAACAGACCATAGAACACCCGATACGTTTCCTCTTTTTGAAATACAAGTATCGAAAGAGCACATATCTGAATTATTCCCTGTCCAGGAACATTTTCGTGTGTGAATCAGAATTCTGTACATAATATCTCATTCAAAATGTGAAATATTCAGTAGAATTCCATATGATTTGAATCAAAACGAGAGAAAACGATTCTATCATTTTATGAATCAACTTTTTCAAACTTTTCTGATGTTGCTAGCTTCTTGACGTTTGGTTGTTCAGCGTATCTATATCTCATTTAAATAAATTTGAAGATTGATTGATGAGAGGTGTTTTTTTTGTACGACTTCGTGCCAATCCGTTCCAAATTCTCCAAAACTTCGTTGATTTGCTGAAAAAAAAATTGCAAAAATCAGAAAGGTACATCAATCATATTGTGATTTGGTGTTATTCTTCAAAATTGACATTCACAAAAGATTCAATCGAGTTGAGATTTTCCGTGTAGCTTTATGCGAAATTTCGGGTTGAAAACGTTATCAATAACATTCCAAATACAAACAGAATTTCGAAAAAATGATCCTGTGGCAACAGAACCCCTGATTTGACGATTTGAAATTAGGTAAATAAATATAAAATAACAATTCCAACTATAAAAAATTCAATTGAAATTTCAAAGAAAAAACGAAATAGTTCGGTGAAAGCTGATGTGATCGATTTGAACTAAATAAGGAAATCGCAAAAATGCCTAGTATTTCTGTAACAACAGATTGGACCGCTTGAAACTTTGTTTTTTCATAAAAAATAATCACTCGAATGCTTTGACGAAATTTAAATTTGGGGTGGATTTCACCCTGAGAACTCCTATTTTAGTTGAAATAACCAAAAACAATGATATCATAATTGATAACAATCAAATGTATTTGATTGTGATACAATGGCTCTGGTATGTATACCAGAGTCATTGTATCGCCATATAATAGTTCCATATAGGTTCAACCGAATATAAAATCAATCCAAAGGTTCTTTCAAAATTTCGTTTTGATCCCGTTACTTGAAGCAGAAAAAATACAATAAGAATATCAAAACTACAACTCCTCACCAAATTGTGACTACAATAATGTCGAAAACAAAATCAATTCAATTCATATAATATCGAATAATTAAAATGAAATAAAAAGTAATATCCACAAATATTTCGTTACGTACTATTTGTGGGAATTATTTTGGTTTATTTTAGTTATAAAATCAGGAAAGGATCGAATCAATTGAATATTGATAAATTAATATAAACACAAAATAAATATGAATTCATCTACGAATATACAAATGAAGCATTCATTTTCTGAAATCATTACTACCAACAAGTATACAGGAAGTGAATAAGCTTATTTTGAATCGAATTGAAAATGAAAGTATTGATTTTAGTAAAAGTTGGAATTTTATACCGTGATATTTACAGCTGTACCTAATATTTATTCACTCGTTTCTTGTAAACATATTGAGATTTTATTTCAGGCATGTTACATAAACTTTTATTTACAATTTTGCTTGAATGAACTCATAAATCATTTCTTTAAGCGCAATCCCTTGAAGCAAGTAATTGAGTTACTAAAACGAGACTGGAGTAGCAGAAGTTTTATAGTCTTTCAATTTCAAAATACTAATTCATTATAGCAACTCGATTTTACGATACATCTCTAATTTTAGCAGGACACAATGTACGAAAATAGATTAGAATAACAAAACAGCTTGAAATGTTACTTCATGACTTTGTTACAAATAATTGTTTCCATCTCTGTCTAAGTTAATTAGACGCCTCTAGTTCTCCTTTATCGGCTTACAAGGTGAATTATGACATAATAGCACCAAGTATAATCTTACATAAAAGACATTCAACACAGATAATATAAACTTCAGGTCTATATGTATATTTATTTTGTTGACTAGTACCATATCGCTACGTTTTGGTAGGCAATGAAGTGTGGGAGAGATACTGCCTTCTATAAGCAAGGTTGTCTAGTTTGAAAGGTCAAAAATTCACGAAACGATGAAGATTCAAAAAACAATATAAATTTTCTTAACGAACTTTTAGTCGGTGAATACTTTAATACCGTTAATTTGAAAAAATTGAACTTATCAATAATATTATTGTCTACTTGAATGAATTAATTTAAGCCTCAATTTCCAGCATGGTAGCAATTTTTTTATGGAAACTATTTTTTTGTAATACCAGTGGCGACCTTACTAGCACGTGACTGGAAATTTCATGGAAAACAATTTTACGCCAATGCTTCTCATAAATATTATTGTCAATATAGAATTCTTCATTTTAATTTTTTGAAAAGAAAGTTCTACTTTTCTGGGTAAAGCACATTACTGGAGTAGAAAGTGAAAATTGAATAATGATTTCGGTTATAATTACAGACAAGTTGAATTACTCAAGTATTTCAATAATCGAAGGAGACTTGAAAAGTCAAATAATTCAAAAATGGCAATATGCTACTCCTAGAAGTATGAGATGATTTGATATTAAGGATTCAACGAGCTTCTGTGGCATGCGACAAAATTAGCCAAAGTATCAATTGCAAAACAATACTTAACTTAGACGTGCCGAAAAAGTATTGAGTGGTCGAATAGATTGCATTTCGAACCATTTTTTCATGTTCATTCTGTATTTTTGTGATAAATGTGTAATTTTTTTATTGTTACATAAACACAGTAATCCTTATAAATTTTTACTCTCCACTGAACAAAGATGCTCATGTAATTGAAAAGGATTGAAAAAAAGCAATGTTTCTCACATTTTGAATGAAGAATACGAAATTCCTGTTTATTTTCAAGAAAAATCCTAAATTAATAGGAAAAAGAAGAATAGTTTTTCCAAAAAAACTTGAACTGGGTATTTTGTGAATGAAGCCTCTCCCGAATATACTTCATTGAGTGGAATATTCATCTTATTTTTCAATTCTATATTGTTACGCGATCATCTTCGTGCAGAGCAGTTGACACAGCTATACCAGTTCGTAGAAAGAGTAATGTTCAATAGGTATTCAAACTTCGTGGATCGATAATCATAATTATAACATATCCTGGATATTCCGACGTTCAAGCTTGAGCATCCTGTACAGTGAGGAACATGGTTATCTTCAATGAATTTCGAACGAATCTACAGGGGTACCGAAAATTTTGTATCAAATTAAAACAGAAGATTCACCTTGAAAAATAAATAAGACTTTGCTAATTTTTTGTTCTCGAATATCGTTCTTTATAGAGAAGTGTTGAATATGAAGAACTAAAAAAAATTTTCATTCATAACTTGCACAGTATTCAAAATTTTTCAATTAAATACGAAAGAATGTTTGTGTTCAATAGGTGCTTAATTGCCTTCAGTGGCGTACAATGGAGGCATCATGGTTCGTTTTTTCCACTATTTTTCACGCCTCAGGTAAAATCAGAAAAATTATTCATTTTTTGCATTCCCCATTCAATATGAACTGGAAAAAGTACACCTGCACGAATCCGGAAATACTCACAGTTTTCAAGATAATTGCGCTTTTATGAATACAAACATACTTGTATTGAAAAAATTGTTCGTCAGAAATTGAATTCAAAATCCCAATTGTCAGTCTAAATAACAGCTGGATATTCGAAAAAAAAAAAAAAATTACATTTCCACATGCAAACCGCTATTTTACAATCAAATTTTCTAAATATAAAAATACTTCGAGGTACATAGAATTGAAGATTTCTGTTTGATTATATTTACTATTTCGTTTTTCATGAATAATTGCATGGACAGTACTGCAATATACAGGGTGTACACTTTTAAAGCTGCCTAACTTCAAGGGGAGATTATACAAGTGATTTGCACCAAAAAATGTCATATAACTCATGGTCGAAATGTTGGTGGTTATTCTTCAATTTTCATTATTTTATTTCACGGAATTTATCACTTTTTTCCATAAAACCAACTATATCTTATTCATTTCTGCATCCTTATCGAATTTGATCATTTATTCCGAAACATCAAATTTGCTTTAATATGAGAAGTCATGAGTGGCAAAGGAGTTTTACTGACGAGTATGGTGAAGTGTAATTAATATATAGGTAATATGTAAGTGTAAATATTCTGAAGAGAGCGAAATAAGTCGTATCTTTCCAATCGTTTTATGAATGAAAAACTATAAATGAGAATATGTTTTCTTTGCAGTAAAAACTTCTCCATTTTGCAGGCTTTCAAATGACATATCAATTTTTGTGCTAGCTACTTTCTTTCTACTGTAATATCATGGCTATATATGACCTTTTTTGTTGCAAATTACTTGTATAATCTCCCCTTAAAGTTAGGCCGTTTTAAAGGAGTACTGGCATTGAATTTGCTTACCTGCAAACATGATTTCCTGATGTATCTCAGAATTCGAAATATAAAAGTGTGTATTGCCTTCTTTCTCTATAAAATATAAAATGAACCTAAAATTCAACTTGGCATGAAAATATGAGAATATACTTTCAACATAATATAAATCAAATAATATTATTGTGAAGGATTAGACACAAAGTTGTCAAATTATTTGATTTATATTAAATATCCTTTATCAAGAAGACTCATTAAACTTTTATAATTCAACATAATATCATACACATCTGTTTTTTATCAATTTTCCAGAGAAACGAAATAGCTTAAGAAATTCCGAATGCATACTTGAAAGATTGGATTAATTGTCTTTCGTTTTAATTTCAATTATTTATTGATCTCTTATTTAAAATAAACAATTCTTCAAGAAATTAATCCTGTCATCAGGAAGTATAATTACATGGGATATCGAGCCCACAACTCGACATCCTATGAAATTGTACTTTTCAGCGTTTCTACGAGAAATATCGAAAAAAAATTTGATTTCCGATTTCTGAACGATAGATCCTTTCATTCATTCCATCAGAAATGCTTCATTATTTCTTCTCATGTGAGAGCTACATCGCCGAGTTTGATTCAAGTCACTTGATAGATAAAATTGATAAAGAAAGAAACAGAATTTCAGTGAGGTCTGACTGAAAGATTCTCAGATACCGAAAATCTCCCGAGGATACGTTCCTCATCAAATTTAATAGGGACATTCATTTCACTGTTCATAGCTGTTTGCAAATATCAGTTCGGTCGAATTATTTCTTCAATTTTTGAAATTATTCTCAAGGTAAAACTCTGCAACCATACAATAGTCTTGTACTCCTGAATAAGTACATAAATTGAATCATAGAATTATGGAAGGAAGGTCAATTGATGAAAAATCAGAATCAAAAGGTTCAAGAGAACTGATTTTGGAAGTAGAACATTGTGATATGAAAGTGGTTTTGTAAATTATTCTGACATCGAAGTAACCTTTGAAATGTTTATTTCTCTCCTAAATTCATAAATCATGAATTATGTATTATTAATTTTAATAATAATAATAAGAATATTCATTTATTTCCAATAAATTACAGTTATCAAACAAACTTAGAATTTATATGAAATGACGTCAAAACAAAATTTGAGCTTCAACTAGCCCCCAAAATATTCCCTGAGATTATATGGTTCTTCAATGATGAGCATATGCTTTATTCTGTTTCTGAAAGCTTTATAGCTTTCAGTTTGAAATCTGTTTTATATTCCTTGGCAGCTTATTGAATGCTCTATATGATAGTAATATGATAATACTCATTTATGATGGACATTTTTCCGTTAAAGTTAATCTATGAGCTGGATATATTATATCAAATGTTCTTGTACTATGTGTATCTGATATTTAATTGTATAAACTATGCCTTTTTTTATGTATGAATAGCAAACACTCAAACAAGTACAAACCATATACTGTAAAAATATTCTTAATTTTAAATTCTCCTCTACAAGATTCCCTTAAACCTAATTAGAAAACAATTCGAAAAGCTCTTTTTTGAATTGAAAATATTGTTTCCAAGTTTTCGTTATTTCCCCAAAAAATAAGAGTGGTTTCAAAATTGCCAAAGTACACAACTCTTAAAGTGTTTTCATTTACATAATTTGAAACAGGTCTTAATGCAATTCTACTTAAATTTTTCGACAAAATTTCCGTATGTTTGCGCCAATTTAGAAATTGGTACATAGATGTCTAGAAATTTGACTGCTTCTGAAAATTCATAATGAGATTGTGGCAACTTTATTATATTTGATTTTTCTTTTTTAGATCTGTTTGTATCAAATAACAAAACCTTCGATTTATTCTCATTAAGAAATATTTTGTTTTGATCAAACCAAGACTTTGATCTTGCATAAATTCGAGTAGCTTTGTCTTCTAGCTCTTCAAAGTTTCCTGCTCCAACTAATAAATTTGTATCATCTACATAATTCATAATATAGCCTTCATTCTTCTCTATGAACCTTCCCAGATCATTTAGATATACTATGAACATTATCACTTCCTTGATCAATTCCTATGGTACTAGTAAAAATCTCAGACTTGAAGACATGAAGGACTTCAGCCAGTTGTTTGCATTTGCTCTAATACCGAAACATTCCAGTTTTTTGATTAGATATTCCCTAAGATAAGCTTTAGATAGACCCAAAAATATGCCCAATGCCATTTTGTTATCCTCGAGTATTCCCAAAATATACTGCACAAACTGAAAAATCGCTGTTTGTGTTGATCGTCCTTGTAGATACCCATGTTGACTGTTTTCTAAAATGTTGTTTGCATTGAAGAATTCCATTAATCTTGAAAAGGCTAGCAATTCAAAGACCTTTCAAAAACTTGGCAATAAACTTAGGTCTATAGTTATTCATTTCATTCACATTACCATCCTTGAAAATATTTTTTTTTTATTGAGGCGAGTTTAAGAGTTTCTGGAAATTTTCCACATCTGAAGGAGTTAATATTGATGTATGATAGAATATAACTTTCTCTAATTCTGTGGTTATTCCGTTCATTCTTCCACATCTTGTAGAACAAAATCGTGCGAGAATATATCAGAAACGCACAGTTTTCATGGTTATATTTCATTATTATATGTTGGTACTCCGAACTTTCCGCCACGGCTTTATCTGTCAATTCATCAATTTGCCTTAAAGAAATCAGTTCTGCCAACCAACATTTTTCAATGCAAAAATCACTAAATGATATTCATGGAAATATTTCATTAATTTCAATAAAAATGCAACGAACTAAAGAAAATAATGTATAATACTCGTACAGAAGTCTCATTCTACCACTCGCCACTTCGTGGCTAGTTTTTGAATTTTGAACTCGTGGAAGAATATCAATGCCTTCTGCACTTGTGTTATACATAACTATACTGCAGGTAGTGCTAACTTGACTACTATGATAGGAATTTCAGCATCGCCACTGCTAAATTTATTTTTTATTGAATGGGACAAGTTTTCAATTTCCAAAGGTTGGTTTCATATAAAAGGATTCATTAATAATTTCTATTTTGGAATAATCAATAGATGCAGGAGGTAAATAAAGAAGAACCGTTGTTACTGCATTCTTGAAGTGCTTGTTGAAATTGTTAACAATTTCTTCTGGGTTTCCTTCTAGTAAACAATCATCTGAATTTTTTGCTATGCAAATTTGCCACATGGTTTTGCCTCTGTTGTCTGATCTTGTGACTCTATTCTCATTTTCTCTTTCCTCAAAGCTGTGTCATATTCTTTTTCTGTGCTTTTGTAAGTTTCAGTATACTGAGGATTCATGTTGGCCAAAACCAATAGAATGTCCAACCTATTTTTTATCTCATCAATTTTAGTTGTTCTGTAGATGTTTTGATGTTTCTTGATCCTGATCATTTTGTGAACTTTATGTTTCCGAACCCGCGATAAATAAATTGAAAATATTTTCTCCTACTAGCGTTTCGTAAGTATTACATTCCACACGCATTGACGTTTGGAAAGTACTACTTTTCCAAATTCGTGCGGAAAAAGCCCTACTATTCACTTTCCGCACGCATATGCATGCGGAAAGTGAATAGCATGGCAAAAATATAATTTCTTATAACGTCAGTCGGTATCAAGGCGAAAACTCTCCTTGAAAGTTGAATAAAAATATTGTTCCTAACTCATGTGGAAAGTGGTTTTTCCGCACTCGATAACTTGACCGAACTCCGCACCGCGTCGTTCGTTCAACTGCAGTCTCTTGCGGAAAAGTATCACTTTCCACAACAATAAATCAATGACCATAGCTGTCGAGACACGTTAATTTAAATAAATAAATCAATAAAATAACCATAAAATACACCACAGTCTTCTTAGAAATCCTATTTTTTGGCCAGAATCTTGGGAATAATGCATAGAATACCTAGAATAATCTGGTAAATGAGCTGTTCCAATTTCCTGGCATCAGTATGATCTTTCAACTAATTGAATAACTATATTGCACGCATGTGAGGGTTTTCCACTGATGAAGCATCTAATTTCTGTTTTGAATACTATGGTAATTGCAGGCTTGCTGGCATAAATCTGCGACTCGAAATAATTCTATGCCAAAAGTCTAAAATTGAAAATACCCAAGAAAAAGACAACAGTTGACACTGAACTAGAAGACGACGCAATTAGGAGAGCATTTGTGCATTCTTGTCAATAATTCGCAGGCGGTTTGGCAAGTGAAGCCAACCTGCTGTCATCGAGATCAATACATGAAACGAAGGCACAGTATGATTGATGTTGTTGCCAGATTGAAGGAGAATTTATCAAAGCAAACCACTTCTTGAAACATCGCCGACATGTTTCATTTTTGTTCCAAAATCTTCTCCAGGTCTCCAAAATGTGTTACCCAAAATTGTATTGGATATCCCAAATTCGTTGTCTAGTAAGGAGATCTCAGAATTCCTTTGAGCTAGCAAAAAATGAATGACACATTTTCCGACTCGATTTTTGAGAGAATTGAGGTGATGAAACCTTATAAATTCAACTGTTTTCAATTTATAAGAGAAAATTGAAAAATGGCATGAAATGAAAAATTCCCGTAATTTCTCCATTATTGTTGCTAATTACATGAAACAAAAATAGTCTACAGGCTTGGTGTAATGAATTATTTTTTATTGCCATTAGTTTCGAAGTTATAATACAAAATTGTGTTTCTTTGAATATGAACCAGAACAATTTCTATAACTAATTAAATCGTTCAAATGTTCCCATTCCAAAAATATATAAGATGATATAAAAATTTCCCATCAAATTATAAAAATCATGAAAACTTTCAGTTTCACACGGCAAATCAACCAACTTAATCTATAAAATTCCATTATGAAACCAAAGATTGATTTTAAGGTTCCAAAGTCATATGGTAAAACAATGATAAAATAAGTATAAGTCACAAGGTGAATTAAAAATATAAATAAATATTAAAAATACACTGGTTAAAAAGGCTTACTGTGAAAAGTCAAAAAATATAAAATGACAAACAAAACATAAACAAAACAAAACTGTGACTTATACTTATTCTATCAATGTTTTACCATATATGTTACTCACAGGATTCATTAGGAATCCTCTGTAACGAATTGTATGTTTATTGACAATTGTCTTAATAAACTTATTGATTGATTGATATGACTATGAAACCTTAAAATCAATCTTTGGTTTGATAATGGCGAATATGCCGAAACATGTAACCGGATGATTTGATATACAAGGTTCCAACAACAGAAGTGTTTTTTAGACTTTTTCCTTCAATTTTAAATCAACCAACTGCCTATCATTAATAATCTGCGAACTTAATGTTTATTATGAATATTTTATATATCATAATATATGTATATTTTTGAAATGAGAAAAATTAAGCCATTTTATTTTTCATTGAAATTGTTGAGGTTCACATTTAAAAAAAACAAGTTTGTATTATAATTTCGAAACTGATGGCAATAAGAAATAAATGATCAGACCAATGGATTCTACTGAAAAAGTGCCTGTACAGGGTGGGTAAATTTCGATGTTTTAGCACTACAACTTTTAAACCAGAGGAGATAGACAAAATCCGATACCCCCTTCTCGGTCTCTTTTTCTGAGAAACTGACAAGGGTAGTATTCATTTTGGTCACCTTCTTTTGTTTTCGAGTTATAAGCGAAAATTGGAAAAATGGCGATATCAAAAAACATTTATATCTCCGCTTATACTGATGATAAAGCTCTGAAATTAAAACATCTTTTACGTAGAATCCAGTGGCGTGCTCGTCTTTTCAAAAGGGTTTTTAACTACGAAGCTATGATCCAAAGTTATGTTTCTTCAAATGTGAACACTAGATTTATATGCAGTTCTTCTAGCTCAAAGGGATTCTGATTTCCCCTCACTAGACAATGAATTTGGGACACCCTATACAATACAACTACAAAATCTAATTTAAATAGAGGAAATTATGACATGAATTATCACACCAATGGATTCTACTAAAAGAGTGCCTGTAGGATGTTTTTGTTTCATGTTAATAGCACCAATAATAAAATAGTTATGAGAACTTTTTATTTCACGCCATTTTCAAATTTTGCCTTACAGTTTGAAAATAGTTGAATTTAAGATGTTTTCGACAAATCATTTCTCTCAAAAATCTAGCCCGAAAATAAGCCATTCATTTTTTTCTAGCTCTTGCGTTCTGAGATCCCCTCCATAGACAACCAATTTTGGACACACTATACTACTACAACATCTAATATAAATAGGGGAAATTATGATCACATTACAATTAACTATTCGAAACCAAGATAGCAGAAAACAATAAAATGTTAAAATTAAGGAAATTTAAAAGAAACGATACAATCTATTACATAATTGAAGGGTAGAATTATCAGTTTCATTAACTATATTTTAGGGCAGTTATTTACAGTTTTTTTGTGGTTTAGAAGTCAGTGTTTTTTTTTAATGATAATCTAAAAAAGATTCACTCTCTGACACTAGAAGAAAACGGTGAACTTGAAAAACTAGAGCAGAAAATTTGCTGATTGAACATGATTATAGAAAACTTTTATTTTCAGGGCCTGGTGGATATTGATACTACTTCTCTGTGTTGGAGGCTGTTCTTATATGATATATCAGATAATAGATAAATGGATTACATCGCCAGTATTAGTAACATTGGCTACTAAGGAATCGGCAATTCACACCGTTCCATTCCCTTCAGTGACCATTTGTCCCGAAACTAAAATTTCAAGCAGTTGCTTGAACTACACTGATACCCTAAAGAAGAGGAATTCAGGTGCTCTATTAGATGTGGATATAGTGGAGTGAGAAAACAACACCAATGTATCTAATTCGTTCATGATTGATTCCTATTTTTTTTTCTAGGAATATTTATTTTGATTACATGTCTCTGCTTTGTAAGGCTGAGAATCACCCGAATAAAGAATCACTTCAAACGTTTATACGCAATCGATTCAATGAATCAAGTGATCTGTATAAAGAAATAATTGAGGCAGATTACTTCAAAGTGAACGATTATGCAGAATTTTTAGATAAGGTGAGTGTGGATAGACATTAGTTAAATGAGATATAAAACTAGATAATAGTAGTGATCAAATAGTGTTACATTCTGAAAGACACAAAGCGGAAAAACAAGAAAACTAAAGCAATAAAATTTGGTTCTGCTCCTCTGAAAAAATACACATAGATAATTTATAATAGTTATTATTGAAAATCTAGCAGGAATATAGTTTCCTCAATCCATCATATATTAGACCAATTGAAAAGTCCCCGGTCTGATGCACTGATTTTTAGTTAGTACCAACCTTCAAACTTGTCAAAATTTGTGATATATTTCGTTGTGAGTTACTTTTGTTATTTGAAAAAAGATGGAAAAAAAATTTCTTGTGCAGATAAAATATTGCTTTTCGAAGGGAAAAAATACAGTTGAAGCAAAATCTCTGCTTGATGATGAGTTTCCAGGGTCTCCACCAGGAAAATCAACCATCATTGATTGGTATGCTAAGTCTAAACGTGATGAAATGAGCACCGAATACGGCGAACGCAATGGACGCCCGAAAGAGGCTGTCAACGATGAAAAAATCAAAAAAGTTCTGGGATGCGCAAGGTATAATATTCATTGATTACTTCCAAAAGGGCCAAACCATCAACAGCGATTATTATATAAAGTTATTGGATCGTTTAGAGACTGAAATCGTTAAAAAAAGACTCCATTTGAAGAAAAGGAAGGTGCTGTTTCATCAAGACAATGCGCCGTGTCACAAATCAATGGAAACAATGGCAAAATTGCAGGAATTGAGCTCCGAATTGCTTCTTCATTAACCGTATTCGCCAGATCTGGCCCCCAGCTATTTTTTTCTGTTTTCAGACCTCAAAAGAATGCTTGCTGAAAAGAAATTTAGCGCCAATGAAGAAGTAATCGCCGAAACTGAGGCCTCTTTTCAAGCGGAAGACAAATCGCTATATTCGCTGTATCGCCCTCGAAGGCAACTATGTCGAATAATAAAATCGAATTTGGCCAAAAAAATGTGTTTTACAATGGAAGACCGGAGACTTTTCAATTGGCCTGTTAGAAAGCATAATAGGTATGCTTTGTATTTGTAGACTAGGTGTTTCCATTAATTATATTAGCAATAAACTATTCACCTTGTAATGATATTAGCTGACACATTTTTGTACATAAACATACAGTAAATCACAATGCGGAGTCGACAACATAAAATCGAATTGATTTCTTCTATATGATTTTTATTACTAGAAGGGAATGTGGATGTCTCTTAAAATTGCACTGCAAAAAAGTTGCATACAACCAAGAAAAAATGTTTTAAATACCAACTATTAAACATTCTAGTTAAGACTAATTTTATCATACAATGTTTTATATTTCAGTGTAAATCAGTTTCACTTGATTACTCGTATTGTGAATGGATGGGAAAATCCGTACAATGTAAGGATGTATTGACGCCCCTATTGACAGATGAAGGCTTGTGCTATAGTTTCAACATGTTCGATGTTCGGGATATCTACAGCGAAAATAAGTGAGTATTAATTTTAAACACTGCAAATTTCAAACAACGGTTATCATTGCCAATTTCAACGCAAAATATCTCTACATACAGAGAAAAAATACTTGGGGTCATTCGTTCGAAATAAGAAGGAAATTTCAATAATTCATATCTTTGTAACTGTAAGTGCTATCGGAGAAAAACATTTTTCAAATTTTATGATGATAGAGAATTTTTTTTAATATTGTTTACTTGACTTTGTAGGATCAATGGGGTATAGCAACCAATTGGTCAACTGAATTTAATGCAAATATCTCTAATACTTTCACTAGAAATGCACAGGACGGTTTTTTTTCATCCAATTTTCAGGTTCAACAGATTTCAAAACGTATACTGTTATTTCTGTTGCGTTAAAATTTTCTTTTCGTGACCGATTCCATAATTGAAAATAATAAAGCAAAATCAGAATAACTTTTTGAATTCCCATTAGAGACGGCACTCTTCAATAGTAGGATAAGAATGAGCGCAATTTAAGTTAATTAGTTGTAATGAAAACCCATTGACGAGAAAATAGTCCAAACCGCAAACTGAATAATATTATTGAACAGAGATGCCAGATGCTTGAACTGGCGAGACGTCAAGAATAAATAAACAACGACGGCCAAAATACATGAAAGAATGAGTAACATCAAAGGATGGCTGCGAATGCCTTAGCTAATCAATTCAGTATACAGAGTGTTTTTTTTAATGGGTTCAATGAGCAAAAAAAGTCGAATTCCAAAACTTTAGAAAATTTCGAGTTTTGTCAGATGAATTTCAGCCAGGAATGTTCCGAATATTATCTTCATACTTTGAACCTGGAATTTCATCACACCCTCTGGTTTACAACGGACTAGTCTATTTCAATACTATTCTTTTTTGATATTGTTATAATAAAGAGTAAGAGGTTTGGCTCATTTGGCAACAAAACTCCTACCTAGATTTTACAAATTTAATTGAATTTAAATTTGAAGATCGATCCTTTTCACTCTAAACAAATGATATTGAAATAAAAACTTAACTTAAATCGGTTTTTAATGAATAACTGTGCTATTAGAATGGAACCTCTTCTGTAGATTATTTTCAGCCTTCTAAACACCAGATCTTTGCAGGAATAGAATTTGGAGTACCTACTAACGCCAGTTATTTATTACGCAGGTATTCTCTCAGTTTCAGGAACTGAAGTGGTTTAACGTACGTACTATTCCAAGTTCTATGTCTCAAGAAAGTACTTCTTGATATTTTTCAATCCCAAGAGAGGTTTCTGTTGTTCCAATCCCACGGGAGGTGCGAGAATCCCAACACTAATCTCGCCGATAAATTGAATTCTAAATCTCAAATTGAACTACTAATGACTGAAATCTAAAACAAGTTACGTATCTTTCCTGTAGTCTTGATGATTATTGAAAATATTTCAGAAAATTCTCTCTGTTTCCTTCTCTAGACACGCGCATCCTCATCCCAACCAATGGCATACGATGAATTGACAAATTGCCGCGTCTTTGAAAATTCTAGTAGCGTAACATGAATTGAGAAAAAATTGGCTTAATTTACCCACTCGACAAGAAAATATAGGACATTTGAATTATGTATTCATTGGAGATGAGGCATTTGCTCTAACTGAAAATTTTATTAAAACTTATTCAGTCTACAACCGGGACCTCGACAAATGTATATTCAGCTGTCTTCTTTCGAGGGCACGAAGAGTAGTTGAGAATGCATTTGGTATCCTCAGATCAAGATTTACAATTTTTCATAAGGTAATTGCGTTCTACATAATTTTCTACGAAGGAACAGCGAAAAGACAAACTATACACCAGTACAAATAATTGACACAGAGGACATTTAAACCCTGAATTGGTAATATTGTCAAAATATAAATTCTATTCAAACTGTGAAAGAAGTAAGGAATGAATACAAGGAATATTTCAACGGTATTGGAAAAGTTCATTGGCAAGAAGCAATAAATAGAAGAGAAGAAGAATAAATTCATTTCAATTCAATTGATCACATTTGTGATTCGTTGTTATCAAAATTGTAATTATTATATTTTCCAATATAATGTATCAATTCATACTCACCTGTATACGTATCTGATATTCTATAAGGGAATCTATTCCTTCTTCTTCTTCCTGATTCTTTGTGAACAGAAGCAGATCGTAATACCACAAATTGGACTCATGAATTTCATCTTGGCCTGCTCCTGAGCGTTTAGAATCCTCAGCTCTTTCATGTTCCTTTTTGAAGGAGTTTCGGATTACATTAATTTTTTTTCACCCAATTTACATTTACTCTCTCATTTGTAAATTTTCCTTTGGAATATTCTACTAGTTCCCCATAGGCTTTATTTTTGATATTCCTGTTCGCGTACGTTGAACTTTATATTTTCCATAGACAGGTTTTCTGCCAATTTATTTCAATGAAACCTATCAAAAATGCTTTCATTTTGTACAAGAATTTGGTAGGTACGCTACGAAGTTCCGCCATCGACTGGCAGTACCTGATAAATTGCTTTCTGTGACCATCTGAAATCCGACCTGAATACTCAATAAAACAAACTTTCGAGTGCCCACCTCACTGGCAGCCTGGGTGGATGCCTCGGTGGCAGCCAGACTGCGTGCCTGGCTTCCAAATGCTCGAGAAAATGCCTCGTGAGTTGCGGGCATTGAAGCTCATTTCCACGATGATAGTACTCTCACGATAGTACAATCATTATAGTTACTATAGTAACGCGACAGCACTCTCACACCATCACTATAGTACCTTCTATCGTGAGAGTTACTATGATCATGAAAATGAGTCCTTCATGCATATCTGAGATATTTCTCACTATTTTCTTATTATTATTTTCTCCTTATAAGGCTAATAGCCTTGAGGTTTAAATATACTAGGCAACTAAACCAGAAGGCATAGGAGAGACGGGATAGAAAAATTCAAAACTAAGAAAAAAGCGATTGTGATTTTTCTTGCATCAACCTATTTTTTCATGTGGTTACTTTAAGATTTACTTATCTTAGCTTAGGAATAACCAACCGAAATGAATTTATAAAGTGGAGGATTCATTTTTGCGACTGCCAGCAGATGAAAATCTGTTTTGAAATGTTACCTTGTCCTTATAATATGTTCTTATATCTGTACTCATTGTATTCGACTATTTCATATGGTTTAATTTTTCCAGCAAAATGCAATATTATGAAGAATCGATAAGAAATCCATCTTGGGATCCTGATTCAGGTTTTCCCGAAGATATATTTGCCGACGGATATCCCCGAAGAGCTTTTCTTAGTGGTGCAAAGAATTCTCTGGTAGTTGTGCTATTCACGAAGAAAAGTGAAATCTACTATTCTTGTAGAGATTTCGCTCTACAAGGTGTAAGGGTAAGAAAATCTATTAGTATTATCACGGATCCTTCATTTCGACTTATGTCTTCTTAAATAACGAAATTAACAAAATACAAATCATTAAATGTGGAGCAATAGCTGATTAGGTATTCAAAGACTTTCAACAGAATCAATATTTTAATATGGCTTCAGCATGAGAATCTTCTTGAGATCTCTTTCATTTCTTCTCATCTGGTACCCTTTAATCAATATCAGTTAGTAGTTTGTTAAAAATATAAATTGCTAAAATACTTGATTATGTAGATTTTATCCATTGTTATGGTATCTTGAAGTTATTTCTAATTCGAGCATCATAACTATGAAACAAGTGATTTTACTGAAGGATTGCTTTATTGTCAAATAAGTACATTATACATGTCAATATTTCAAAGATATGCTTTTCATCGCTGGTTAGTCTAATGCATCTTTGCATTGTGTGGTTTTGTCTATCTTATTCATTTCTCTATTTATTAGTTGCAAAGTATAACTACCTTAAATTCAATGATTTTGTATTTCCGTTGGTGTTACAGTTTTATCAACAATATTACCCAGATTTCTATTGATTAGAATTTGTTCGTTAATTACTTTTGTTTGTGTATTTTTTCAAGTTTTTCAACCTCGCAGATGCATTCAGGTTTATGGAGTTAATGTTATTTTTTTGTTTATCAACTTGTTCTACAAGTTGTTTTCTCATAAGTATACTCAATTCATTTTTCATAAAGGGTGTTTTTTTAGAGCTATAGAACTTTAAATTGCAATAAAACAACGATGGATTATAAGATTGACATGAATTTTATTTATCCGCAAGGTAATGTTGTGGCATTACATTTAAAATATGATTTCTGGCATACGACCGCCATGGCTGGCTCGGATGTAGTCCAATCTGGACGTCCAATTTTCGATGCCTTTTTCCAACATTTGTAGCCGTATATCGGCAATAACAAGGCGAATGTTGTCTTCCAAATGGTCAAGGGTTTGTGGCTTATCCGCATAGACCAATGACTTTACATAGCCCCACAGAAAGTAGTCTAGCGGTGTTAAATCACAAGATCTTGGAGGCCAATTCACAGGTCCAAAACGTGAAATTAGGCGGTAACCAAACGTGTCTTTCAATAAATCGATATTGGCACGAGCTGTGTGACATGTTGCGCCGTCCTTTTGGAACCACAGCTCGTGGACATCATGGTTGTTCAATTCAGGAATGAAAAAGTTAGTAATCATGGCTCTATACCGATCACCATTGACTGTAACGTTCTGGCCATCATCGTTTTTGAAGAAGTACGGACCTCTGATTCCACCAGCCCACAAAGCGCACCAGTCAGTTATTCTGGATGTAACGGTGTTTCGACATACACTTGAGCATTAGCTTCACTCCAAAAGCGGCAGTTTTGTTTGTTGATGTAGCCATTCAACCAGAAGTGCGCTTCATCGCAAAACAATATAAAATGGACGTAGTGCGCGATACGTATTCCGCACAGAACCATTATTTTCGAAATAAAATTGCACTATTTTCAAGCCTTGTTCAGGCGTTAGTCTATTTATGATGAATTGTCAAACCAAACTGAGAATAAATCACTTGACAGCTTTAAATCGGCCGCCATCTTGAACAGTAATGTCAACTTTAAGTTATTTACCTCGAAAAAAACAACCGTTATATTCACAAATGAGAACTACTGATACTATGAGTACATGCGAGGATGTTTATTGGTTGAGTATCAGATTCGTGCAAAAATTTCTTCCATATTTATCAAGAAAAAATTAATGACATCAGTTTCTTGTCTACTGCCCCTCACATATTTCTTTTCATTATTATATGAATAACATTCATGGATCATCAAAGAAAATATGAATTCAGATTAATCAATATCATTGTCGAGCATTGTGAAATAATTTTTTTTTGTTAATTTCTGTTCTTTAATCATTACGTTTTCCAGGTTTCATTACATATGCCCTCTAGAATTCCCAGACCAAGTCAGGTATTTTTTTCAGTGGGCCTTGATCGATTGACGACAGTCGCAGTAACGCCATCCTTGATGACAACAACGTCAACCATAAGAGAGTATGATCCCGAGGACAGAAATTGCTATTTTAGTTCAGAAAGAAAATTGAAATACTTCAAAGTCTACTCACAAGCGAATTGCGATCTAGAGTGTTGGACTAATTACACAATTCAATATTGTGGCTGTGTACATTTTTACATGCCGAGTGAGTTTTTGATGAATACGACACAATATTGGTTACTAAAATCATGTATTAAAAAGTGAGACCTTCAACAGAGGTTTTATGAATCAACATATAACACACTGCGAATTGTGCAACATCAATTAATATTTTTGTGCTACCGAATATGCAACTGTCATGGGGAATAATCTTCTGTATAATTAATATTGGGAGGCTTGACCTCATCATTGTTATTTGTGAAATTTCGAAAATTGTAGATTTATAAGTATGCATTTATGCGAGAGCAAATAACAAATAGCAAGTAACAATTATCAAGTAACCAATAACCAAAATGACATCATCTATGCCGACCAAATAGGAAAGACATATGTATATTCAAGGTGTCCTGAATTCTACATTCAATGCACACTGAAAGCATCTCGATAACTGTATTAGGCCAATTGAAAAGTTCTCGGCTGCTGCACTGATGGCGGTGCTAGTATTTAATCCATATGATTTTCAGTTAGTACCAACCTTCAAACGACACGTGTACAAATTTGACAGCTGTCCGACCATTAGTTTGTGAGATATTGGGTTGTGAGTGTAGCTACATTTGTTATTTGGAAAAAGAATGAAAAAAAAAAGAATTCAGTGTGCAGATGGAATATTGATTTTGAAGGGAAAAAATACAGTTGAAGCAAAATCTGGTTTGATGAAGAGTTTTCGGGGTCTGCACCAGGAAAATCAACCATCATTTATTGGTATGCTAAGTTTAAACGTGGTGAAATGGGCACCGAAAACGGCGAATGCAGTGGACGCCCAAAAGAGGCTGTCAACGAAGAAAAAATCAAAAAAGTTCACACAACAACAAAGTTGAACGAGATAGGAAACATTGTACATCTGAACGTGTACATCATATTATTCACGAATATTTGAATATGAGAAAGGTTTGTGCAAAATGGGTACCGTGCGAGCTCAAAATCGATCAAAACTTACAAGATGTTGATGATTCTAAGTAATGTTTGAAGCTGTTCAAGTGGAATAAACCGAAATATTTGCGTCGATATGTGACAATGGATGAAACATGGCTCCATTATTTCACTACGGAGTCCAATCGACAGTCAGCTGAGTGGACTGCACACGATGAACCGAATCCAAAGCGAGGAAGAACACAACAGTCAGCTGGCAAGGTTATGGCTCAGTATTCTGAGATACGCAAGGTTTAATATTTATTGATTACCTCCAAGACAATGCGCCGTCACAAATCAATGAGAACAATGGCAAAATTGCATGAATTGGGCTTAAAATTGCTTCTGCATCCACTTTATTCACCAGATGTGGCTCCCAGCGACTTTTTCCTGTTCTCAGACCTCAAACGAATGCTCGCTGGAAATAAATTTAGCGCCAATGAAGAAGTAATCGCCGAAGCTGAGGCCTATTTTGAAGCGAAAGACAAATCGTACTAAAAAGATGGTATCGAAAAGTTGGAAGATCGCTATAATCGCTGTATCGCTCTCGAAGGCAACTATATTGAATAATAAAATCGAATTTCGTCAAAAAAATGAGTTTTACTATGGTAGACTTTTCAATTGGCCTGTTAAGAATATCGATAAAGTTTTGAGCTAATGAAAGATCTCGTCTTTTAGTGGAAGTTTTTTTTCTACGGCTAATGACATTACAGGAAAAACTTCTTTAATAATTCTTTAATAGGCTCTATTTCACCGCTCGCTTTTTCGCTGACGCTAATTTACGCTCTTGAAGATCGTCTTAACGAAGTTTTACTGTATGTTCTCACAACAAATGCCACATCCCTTTTTGTAAATTATACTAAAAATTATGAGAGCATATTAGGCTGAGCATATTAGGCTGTGATATTTTTGATAAAAAATATTTTCATTCTCTTGAACATTGTCGAAGTGAAATAACTTGAATATTCACCTTATTTTTTAGGAGATGCGGACACCCCAATCTGTGATGTGGAAAAGAGATTCTGTTTAGAAGATGCGAGAGGTAAGAATCTCTATTCAAAATAAATATCTACTGAATCAAATGATAAAATAATATAATAAATGAAAAAATGTTTCACCATGTTATGCTTCGCTGACATCCTCAATAAACTTTTTTGCAGTTGATTATCCAATAAGTATACTCCATGAGAGGTTAGCTGTTAGAGATGCCAAAGCCGAAAATTCACCAAGAAGGACTTCGGATTGCAATTGTTTGCCAATTTGTACAGATCTCAACTACAACGCAGAAATCTCCAGTGGTAAATGGAAATATTACAAACAAGTCGATGATGAAACTGCCAGAGAGTAAGTTCAATGTAAAAAAAATAAATTGAATAACCAAATTATATTTTTCAGGTACCACGCGTCTGCTGTGAAAGTTTTCTTCAAAAGCACATATTTTCTACCTTCAGAAAAAAGTGAATTATACGGTATAATTGACTTCATTTCTAATGCTGGAGGCATATTGGGACTGTTTTTGGGATTCTCACTTTTTTCAGTAGCTGAAATTCTTTATTTCGTCAGCATCAAACTAATTGAGAATAACAGAAGATATGGATATTGGGCAGGGGTAAGAAGAAATAGCGACGTCTGAGATTAGTGTTGAGAAGAACACTCTGTCTTTTCCTTTGTGTGTAGAGGAAGTGGTGAACACCATCGTCTCCAAATCGATTGGAATACGTTCAGTATTGAGAAATGCAACTTTGTTGTGTGTAAAGAATATGTTATTTTTGGAATAAAATGGAGAAACTGCGTCTTTTTATTCTGTTTTTTGAAATATGATTATACACGTAGCTATATGTAATATTCGAGAACAATAGATTCTCAATTATTTTGTTTGAAACATCATACGGTAGGTGCTTCTTCATAATTAAACTAAAGGCACTTAGGCTCTTCATTTATTACTGGAATTTATTTGTTTTATATAATAACTGACAAAGAAACTGCAACGCCTAGAAAAAGCTGTTTAAATTTAGTTTTTTTTTTGGTAAAACAAAGATAGTATAGCTAGGAGTAAATGATTTAATTTGGAGGAAAAAAATCGTGAAGGTTTTCTAGGTTAACAATATTTGTTACTTGCATCTGTAGTCGTTTTTTGCAAGTTTTTTTAAATTTCACAACGAACCAGCTGTTCGAGGAGGTCCAATGTCGATGTTTACTTGTTGTTAAAATTCCTAGAACACGTGTACGCGGAATTTATCGCCAGCTAACTGAATTTGAAAGTGGTCGAATTATTGGTCTACGGGAGCTGGGGATGTCATTTCGAGAAATCGCTAACCGTACGGACAGAACTACTGTTATGAGATGTTGTGAAGCGTCGTTTGATAATGCTTAAAATCGAAGAAGAGTAGACACCGGACGTCGAAGAGGTACAAATGAAGTTCAAGATCGACGTCTAAGACTTATGACCATTAGAGACCGATTTTCGAATACTCGATCTTTAGCTGATGAGTGGTTAGGAGAACAAGGCCATCCTGTAACTGTCCGAACGGTTTACCGCCGGTCTGCAGCATTATCGACCTCATCTTGTGTTACCACTGAGGGTTCAGCATCACTGGCAACGATTACAGTGGTGCAGAGAACGTCAACATTGGAATGTGGAATGGCTTCAGGTCGTCTTTTCTGATGAATCTCGATTCTCCTTGGGTGCACATAATGGCCGAAGAAGGGTTAGACGACGTCTGGGAGAAAGGCGTGAACCTCAGTTCGATGTTGAGCGTCATGTACACCGGACAGTAGGCGTTATGGTATGGGGTTCTATTGCACATGCAAGAAGGTCACCTTTAGTCTTAATTCGAGGTAACATGATAACGCTGCGTTACTTTCAAAAAAAAGTAGAGCCATATGTTCTCCCTTACCTCAACCGGCACGAGAATCGAATGTTTTAGCAAGATAATGCCCCTCATGTTGCCAGAGTTGGTTTGAACTTTTTCGAAACGACTCATGTGAACCCTTGCTTTTTTCTCCCAATTTCAAGCATTCACTCCTTGCTACTCTATCTATGTTCTACAAAAAAAAAATTAAAATTCAAACAGCTCCTTCTGGGTATTGCAGTTCCTTTGTCAGTTAGTATATACAGGGTGGCCATTTGAAAACGAAACAGACGAGATTACAGACGAAATAAAGTTTTTCGATAGAAATGCTCGGACAGGTCGATTTCTGTTTCGAGGGGGACAACTTAAGATGTAGGTTACGGACGCATAGCGCTTCAACCCTTGCTACTACAACCCTCACCCCCAAATTTTGAATTGGGAAGATGGGGTGAGTGATACCTCATTTGAAAGGTATTTTTATACTGATTTCAGCACAGTAATTGTTTTTTCATTTTATGCATTAGTTCTCGAAATATTCTTAACTAAGTATTTGAGAATGAAGTGGTGTTTTCATGGCACTTGTAGTGTTTTGTGAAAAATCGACATTTTGAGCTTCAAAACAACCATGACTGTGGCTTCCTTCCTAACTAACTAACGCATGAATATTTCGAGAACTAATGCATAAAATGAAAAAACAATTACTGTGCTGAAATCAGTATAAAAATACCTTTAAATTGAGGTATCACTCACCCCATCTTCCTTATTCAAAAATTGGGGGTGGGGGTTGTAGCAGCAAGGGTTGAAGCGCTATGCGTCCGTAACCTACATCTTAAGTTGTCCCCCTCGAAACAGAAATCGACCTGTCCGAGCATTTCTATCGAAAAACTTTATTTCGTCTGTAATCTTGTCTGTTTCGTTTTCAAATGGCCACCCTCTGTATATGGGATACTAGACAATACGTACCAATATTAGTTCCAGAAAAGTTGATAGTTGCAGTCACAGGCGATAAGAAGGTTTGGCGAGGCGTTCTTGAGCCAATTTCGAAAGTACACTCTTTCTCTAAGGAATGCGAAATTCCATCCTGAGATTACTGATAGAATCATCAGTTTGGCATTCAGTGATTTCTGCCAAATATACATTTCATCTACATAGCTGAGTATAGTGACTGCCGGAGCACGGATGGGTATATAGTCCCAGCATTGCCGATTTAGAAAGTGATGCGCAGACCATGAAGCCATATCTCGGACAAACACAGAGTACTACAAAAATAACTTTTTCGTTCTTAGATAATTAATTAGTCCAAGTTAGTTGAGTGATATTGATATCAGAAACATTCGAGATGTGAGAATAAATAGTTCAGTCAACTTAGTAAAAAGCATCTTGGTATTTGAGACACCCAGCTAGGAACTTGTATTTTGACATCCTAAAAGTTGACTCAAAAGTCAAAACCTACATACGGTAAGGTGCCTACGACTATTGAAATCTAAGGTCAAGGGTCACAAATTCTTTTTTTTTGCTTTTTTTTGAAATATCTCCTCTCTTTATACGTTTTTCGGTATTTGTGGTCGTTATCAATATTTTAGAAGATTTAATTCCATACAACTCAACTTTCATTTCGGAAAGTCTATACGTTGAATCGTTTTTGAGATAGAAGGCGCGTGTTTAGATCATTTAAACACGCCATATGAAGTTTGTTAATTATCGGTAAATACATAATTATTAATAATTTTCATTTCTTATTAAGTATAAAAATCCATGAAATTTGACGATAAAAGTGGCCTACGTCTAAAAGTACCATAGAATTAATGATGGTTAGAGGTTAGAAGGGTATTTCGAAATGAAAAATTTATGTGGATTTAGAATATAAAAATTGGGCATTCTCATTTAAAAAGACAGGGTGGTATCGTATTTTCCCTCGTATTTTCCCAATTTCGGAGCAACCTGTAGACTCAAAAATACTTCAAGCTTATTCGCTGAGTAGGTACTGTCGATTCTGTCAAAATTTGTATCATTCTCTCACCCCAAAATTTGCAAGATCCAATCGAACCTATTGACTCACCCTATACAGGGTGGCCACTTTTTCAATGGGATTGTATTGGTAACTTTTAAACCATAAGAGTAAGAAGGTCGGTCAAATGGAGAAAAAGTTGCATGCATAGAAGCATTGTCGAGCAGTTCAAACAAATCGAGATTATCAGGGCCGGTTCTTGAGATGACATAAGAAAAGTAGATTCTGTCTTTTTGGTTTTTATTTTTTTCCCACTTCATTTCGAATATTATCAAAAAATGTTACAGGAACTTTTCATTCGACAGTAAATTATCCTCAATTTGACGTAATCAGATTTCGTATCCAACGTTTCGTACTCTCTGGGCCACCCTCAACCTCATTTTTTTAAATACGGACCTGCATATTTTATGACACTTTTCGAAATAACTTTTAACACTGAATTCAACGATATATCATACAATGTCATTCAAAGTTGATTTTCAGTTGATTTTGACCCTTATCCAAATTTCTTTGGGACGGATCTGTATTATTATTCAGGTACCTTTAGTTGAATTAACAACATGCAATACATTTCGATGAGAAAATCAACTTACTCATCTTGAACTAAATGGATATTAGAATCAAAGCAAAATACAAGTAATAATTATTTACATATTTCAATTCATAATAATTGAAAGAAACTATCAATTAATGAAAGGAAAATCAAATGATTATTCGAAAGTAAATGAAAATTAATAAAGTAAGTGTTCGAAATGTCCACCATTTTGTAAAATACACTTTGCGGTTCTGGAACTCATACTTCTAATACATGTGCTTATTTCGTCTCCTTGAATTCCTTCCAATACATTCTCAATCTTCTCGCGAAGAATCTCTATTGTCGGGTTCGTAGTATCATAAATTTTATTTTCGAGATGTCCCCACAAATAAAAATCGAGCGGATTCAAATCCGGAGATCTGGCAGGCCATGCTACTGGACCTCTTGTTCCAATCCATGAATTGGGAAAAGTTCGATTAAGATAATCTGTGACTATTCTTGAGTTGTGTGGACCACATCCGTCTTGTTGGAACCATAGTCTATTACGTCGATACCGTATAGGAAGATCATCCAACATTTCTTCTATAATTTCAACATATTTTGCTCCGGTTAGGTTGCCGTCAATAAAATAGGATCCTAGTAATTTATTATTCCACAAATCGCACCATATGTTCAAAGAAAAACGATATTGATGTCTAACTTCATTAATTAAGTAAGGATTTTCTGTGGCATAAAAATGTTTGTTCCTTCGATTGAACATGCCAGAATTTGTGAATGTCGTTTCGTCTCCCCAAATGATATTGTGCGCAAAATTGTTGTTATTCCGCACCTTCCGTTGAAACCAATTACAGAATTGCAGCCTTCTCTCAGGATCATTGTGATATAGTTTTTGCACGGCTTGGTATTTATAGTCATGGTATCCGTGACTCTTGAGTATTTTATTAACAGAACTTTTTGATAAATTGCAGTCTCTGGCCATAGTTCTCGATCCTATACCTGGATTTATTCGAATTTGGGCCAGAACATTGATGTCATTGACAGGCTCGTTTCGTCGTACATAAGGACCTCTAGGTTGGATGAATGCATTATGATCAAGTAGCTTTGTAGATAATCGTCGAAACATCTTAATATTTGGTGTTTGTCTTTCAGGATATAATTCACCATACCTTTGTTGCGCTTTGAACGAATTCCTGTCTAGTTTTATGTACACTTCGTACATATCTCTCTTCTCTTCATTTGTGTTCCTTACCATATCGAATAATTTCAATTGAAATAAGGAACTCAGAAAAGTATTCAATAACAAGTTCTTGTAACGAAATAATAAACGAAGTGACAAATAATATGGCATTTCTTATTATGATGATGAAATGAAATATGTAAATAATTATTACTTGTTTCTTGCTTTGAATCAAATATGTTCCATTTAGTTCAAGACGAGTAAATTGATTATCTTATCGAAATTTATTGCATGTTGTTAATTCAACTAAAGGTACCTGAATGTAATACAGATCCGTCCCAAAGAAATTTGTATAAGGGTCAAAATCACCTGAAAATCAACTTTCAATGACATTGTATGATATATCGTTGAATTGAGTGTTAAAAGTTATTTCGAAAAGTGTCATAAAATATGCAGGTCCGTATTTAAAAAAATGAGGTTGAGGGTGGCCCAGAGAGTACGAAACGTTGGATACGAAATCTGATTACGTCAAATTGAGGATAATTTACGGTCGAATGAAAAGTTCCTGTAACATTTTTTGATAATATTCGAAATAAAGTGGGAAAAAAATCAAAACCAAAAAGACAGAATTTACTTTTCTTATGATATCTCAAGAACCGGCCCTGATAATCTCGATTTGTTTGAACTGCTCGACAATGCTTCTATGCATGCAACTTTTTCTCCATTTGACCGACCTTCTAACTCTTATGGTTTAAAAGTTACCAATACAATCCCATTGAAAAAGTGGCCACCCTGTATAAGTGAACTTCCACTGCATGCTCAAAAAGTTTGAAACGTTGCAAGTACTAAGAGCAGTATTTCCTCAGCGCCCGGCGACAATCCTACTAATTTATTATCGATTGACAGTTTGATAATAAAAACTTCCGATTATCAAATTATCATTCGATACTAAATTAGTAAGATCCAGATTCAGATGCGGTATAAATGCATTTGCCGAATTGGTTTGTGGTCTTTTCATACGTTATAGGTATACCAAGACCCATGCAATTGAACAATGAAACTATCAAAATATTTCGAGTATGATTCTGCCCGAAAAATAGTCAAATAATTTATTTCGACATCCTGTGGAAAATATTTTGATATTTTTTGTGATGGGTGAACTTTATTTCGATAGTTGTTATCAATCTCTAAACCTCAAAAAAAAATTCGTTAATTTCAAAGATTTCACTCTTCAACTAACTATGACAGTCAAAGTCTGACTTTATAAATATTTGTAGATCTATTGAAATATCATTTTAAATTATGGCTTTTACTGCCATCCAACCACAAAAACAAAATATATTGAATTGAAACCACAAACACTATACATGAATTATGATGATTATCCGAAAACAATCACAATATGAGGAAAATTAGAAGACTGATGACTAAAAATATTCATACGAACTGTAATCGATTTTTTAAAACTTGGCACCAATGAAAATGTTACATACATGTTGAATATAATCATGAAAATGAAAACACTCCTAGTGACTGCGAAGCCATGAAGAGGATAAATGAGTCATCTGGGAACAATTCCTTTTTTCTCTTACTCAAAGTGTATTGTCGAAAATATTGTGAAGTTTCAACTATTCAGGGTCTAGGAAATATTATAAAGTCAACGAGTTTTATTGAGAGGTAATTATTATTGTCTTTGTTCATTGATTGTTTCAATTTCTTTTTCTGTACTTTCTCACGCCTGTATAATAATTATTTTTATTTAACTAACACTAACAATATTTGTTGCAACTCAAACTAGAAAGGAAACATTCCTACTCATTAGTAATATTGTTTTTCTATAACAGAATGAATATATTCGAAACGTTCTTGTATTTACAAATGCAGTTTTCTTTGTTTCATCTCAAAGAATTTCAATTAGCGTTTTTTCCAATGAACAGGGTTATAGAACTATTTAGAGTGGCACTACAGGGATATCGAAAAAAGTGCAGGGTGGCTCAAATTATTAAAAAAGATGCATTATTCAGGGATGACTGTGTTAGAGTGAAAAGATCTAAAATATCTCCAATGGTTCCCGAGATATTTATAAAAGACTAAAAATCGGGATTTTCTTTTTTCTTTGTTTATTGGTAAAGTGATCAATGTAATTTTGCAACGATCCTACAATTTCAACCCATCAAAATTACATGGGGATTCATAAATACAAAGATATATACGAGCTTACAAATTCAAGACAAAAAAAACAAAGCATTCTTGAAATTATACAAAGCTTTCTTTATAACTCATTTGTTTCTGGAGATAACTTTACATGGTTTGTAGCCATTATGCAATATAGAGATTCTAATGGTGTCATCAGATTTCTTCTGTTTTTCATTGTTTCAGAGACTCGATAGTCATTTTTTTTTCTTATGGAAGCCATATCGGTTCTCCACATGAGGTGATAAGGAAAAAGATTACTAATTCAACAATTTATCACACTCTATAAAAATGTCGAGTCTAGCTACGCAGGAGAACCAATATGGCTTCCATAAAAAAAAATGACTATCGCGTCTCTGAAACAATGGAAAACTGAAAAAATCTGACGATACCATTAAAATCTCTATATTAGATAATGGCTACAAACCGAAGTTCGTGAAATTATCTCCAAAAACGAATGAGTTATACAGAAAGAAAGAAAATCTCGATTTTTAGTTTTTTCGAGATATCTCGGGAATCATTGGAGATATTTTGGATCTGTTTACAACAACACACTCATCCCTAAATAACGCAACTTTTCTGTAATTTAAGCCACCCTTTATTTATCACGGTTTTCGATATCCCTGTAGCGCCCCCTAAATATTTCTAACCCTGTATATATTCTTCAGTCTTTATGATGTCCGTGAAAATGATGACTATCGAACTGGAAGACCTAGAATCTATGCCGCGGTTGAGATTCATTGAGCAGAAAATAACTAGGTTCCGTGAATCTAGCCGTTCGAATTTTAATTTCCTGTTGATTTCAACTTTCCAAATTCGATAGGGATAAAACTCGCTTGACTTTCCCAGTTTTGTATTTTCATTGTTTCAAACTTCTGGCACGTCTAAAAGAGAGTTGCTTGATATTTTTGTTCAATGAATAATTAATTTTGAAAGAAATGTTAATTGACATCTCAGTATAATGTAACTGACGCATAAAATACAAATTCTCTTCCCGTGAAAGTTGAATTCGTGAATCTATTATGAAAGTTTGAAAATCTGTTATCCACTCCTTTGTCTGCAATATTCGAAACTCATTAGCTAAATAGACAAATTGCGTGAGTACGGATGTCTCTGTAGATCATGAAATAAAAATCCATTGAAAATAATGTGCATTGTCCTTTTTAAAAACGGGCATTTGCTGAATGAATATCGAATTACCGTTTGTCGTTAAATAGGGCAAAATCAATTATGAATTTTGAACCAAATAATTTGAATGTTTATTTGAAAAAATATTGTGAAGTTTCAAGTGTACAAGGTCTACGCCAAATTGTTGTTTCTTCTAATCGAATTGAAAAGTAAGTACCTAATGCCTTGATTTATCATCATTCCAAGGACTCTTTTGGATGCTCTTGAACAGTTTACTTCCAAAAATGCTCTCATCATGAATTATACATCAAAAGTGATCGATGATAATACAAAAATTCATTGAAAGTAGAGTGTTCTTTCTATACGAAACTGTTAATAGTAACCAACAGTAAGATTTTCGTTATTTCTACAGGGTGTTTAATGAAGATGCGGCAATATTAAACGGAATGATTGGTCAGGTCATTTTATACAAAAGAGTTCCTATAAGTACGTTAGTTTTAGACTCGATGGTGTTTATCCAAACCGTGGTATGCCACATGATCAGTTCTTGGGTTGATTCCAAGTTGATCCTCTAGAGCGGCGTCGTACCTACTTAGGTATAATATTTTTTAGTAATCTAATTCAGTCATTAGGCGACTGTACCTATTTGCTATGACTAGTTGATCTTATTTGTTGATCCATTTAATATGTTTTGGGTTTTATTATGTTCTTTGTTTTCAGTGTATAACTTTTAAGTTTCATTTCTTGCCTATTTTCCCATTCTTTAATTGACCTTGGCTGTAGAATGGTGTAATTATTAAATGAGAAAATATAAAAAATAAAAATTAAATGAACATAGGTCCGCAAACGCTTCGCTACCAATCTACAGCGTGTTTTTTCATCTGAAAATTTTCATGTACCATAATATTTTCAGACGATTTAATGGATACTCTCACGATACATTCTTAATCATTTCTGTTTGGCCATTAGATTAGACTCACTCCAAAATTTTTTTTTTCAGAATATGGTGGATGACAGTCTTTTTCCTATGTTTGACAGGATGCACTTTCATGATATACAAAGTGTTTCACAAATGGAGTACCACACCAGTATTGGTTTCCCTAAGTACACAAGAAATTCCTATATACGAAATACCTTTTCCTGCAGTGACTATATGTCCTGAAACGAAGATATCACATAGATGTCTGGATTACACCAAGGTGCTCTTAGCTAAGAATAAGGGCAATTTGAGTTCCATTTCAGCAATGGAGTGAGTAGAATTCTATTCTAAGATCTAAGATTGCTTTCATTCATCTGTGAATAGTGAAGTCATATTGCCATATTTTGAAACGGTCATAACTGACCATTCCAGTGCAATCAGTTTCGTGAATCGTTTGGACAAAAAGTCATCCATATGGTTCACCGATAGATCAAAATCAGAGAGAGGTACTGGCATTGGGGTATATGGACCAAAACTGAGGATCTCTAAAGCCCTGGGAAGTGAGTGCTCTATTTTCAGACCGAGATACTGGCTGTATCTTATGCGCTCGGGAGTGTCTGAAAAAAACTTCAAGGGGGCGCATGTCTACATCACAACGGTCAACAGAGACCCCTGACAGTACGATTCCATCCTTGAAATCGTAGTGTCAGGGGTCTCTGTTGAACTGGGAGTGCCGTAACACCATAAAGCAACTGGCCAGAGGCAATAAAGTGACTCAACGATGGGCACTGTGGTGTTGAAGAAAACAAAAGAGCCGATGAACTTGCAAAAAGTGCATCAAGGTGTATCACCTGCTAGATCTGAGCCTTTCTGTGGGCTAGGAAAAGACCAATATAAGGCAGCGGTCCAGCAATGGGAGTTGTATAACAGGATAACAAACTGGACAAACACTTCGGAACTTACTTAGGCCAAGAAATTCGTGATGATTTCACCTTCCTATGCCAGAAAGCTCTTGAAGCTGTCACAAGCTGAGCTTCGGGTGATGGTGAGACTGCTGACGGGGCACTGTCAGTACAAACATCATTTGTACCGTATAGGAAAATCAGCAGATGAGATTTTCAGGCTCTGTGAATCAGAATGGTATGCAAGTTTCCAGAGCTGGCTGGCCTAAGAACCATTCATATGGGGAAGCCGTTCCGGATACCCGTGAGGTAACGGACAAGGCCCCTAAGGAGGTTGTCAGTTTTATTAACGTCATTGACGACCTCCTAGGGTTTCCTCCTAGGGTAGAGAACAAAAGATCTACATGGTCGCAGTTCCCGGAAGGCTTACCGAGCCACAACGACACCAGTTAAAATAAAAAATAAATAAAAACAATAATAATAAGTCATATTGCCAGATCACAAACATGCAAAATGAAAATAGAAAAATATGTTGACGGTATGATTGATTGCTGTGATGCAACATCCAATAGAGTCTAAAAAGATGAATTTATTTATATAATAGTGCATGAAACGATCATCTTTTATCGAGAATCGAAACTTGTTTCCTCTTTCTTCTAGTTTTGGTTTTTGGGGGTTAACATTATTTCTTTCGTTCGGGTTTTCCACAGAAATTGGAATCGAAACATTGACATCAACTATCTTATACCCTACTTTTCACTTTTTATCGTATCTGCCACCGATTTCGTGAAAAAATTTTCAACAATTCCTCAAAATTCTCGAAAAAATTCAAATTACCTTTGAAATCCAATCAATAAGCTGTGATATATACGTCAATTATAAGCTTTGGTGCTTATTTTCCCAAAACATAGCAATGATTCATAAAGATTCGATAAACTCCTGTAATTATCACAAAAAATGATGGTCACAAGAAACACCCTGTATCTCGAAAACAAAGCGTTTTGTGGGAACATGTTCATGAGTCTTTCTATTCTTAAAATTATCCAAGGCATCCCTCATTTTTGTTAGAATCTCCAATTTAGAAACACACTGTATAATTGGAATAATATCTGTTGAGAAGATGGAGTTACCCTCTTTCTTTTTCAGGAGTAGGAATTTTGATTTCATGATGCCACTATGTAAATCAGATAATCACGACAGTAAACTAAGACAAGAAGAGGAGATTTCGATGAAATCGCGTGGATCTTTTCAAGCCAGTGAAAATTTGGACGATTACTCCAGCTTTCTCAGTGAGGTGATAAATTGAATAAAATCACAACTTCCTTTATGACACACACACTTTATGTTGAAATTTGTGGATATTTCATGATGGGTGTTTCAACTTTTAGTAAATCACATATATAAATTCTGGAAAAATATAACAAAGAACTACTACTTAGCTATTCAACACAATACAAAAAAACAATAAGATTTCTGCAATTATAATATATATTTTCCCATATTTTTTGATTGATAAATCGACTCAGAATCCGAATATGTTAAGATAGTGGTAGATTTATATTTATTTCAAGCATTACCATTCAAAATCAATCTGGGAAAATTCAGATTCCATATTCGGAAATACATCCATATTGTCTATGGTTCTACAAATATTTGATTGTCAAATTTTGAAGTTTTCATTCTCGATTATAATAGAAGCGAAATTTTCATTCAAAGCTCTCATTATATTTACTCTTGAATGAAGAAGTGTTATTTTGGACACTTCTTCAAGAGTCAACATATTGAGACCATCGAATGAAAATTCATGCATTATATTTAACTATTATTACAATTGAGAATAAAATCTTCAAAATTTGACAATAAAATATTTGTTAAACCACAGACAACATGGATATATTTTCCGAAAATTCATTCTGAATTTTCTCAGCTTGATTTCGAATGCAAATGCTTGAAATAAATATTAAACTACCACTATATTTGCATAATCAGATTCAGCATCGATTGAGCATTCAGAAGATATGGGAAAATATTATTAAGTATATATTGAATTTTTCTAAATATTATCAAGTATATATTTAATTAATCTCACGGCATTCAGAAAATTTTTCAATTCTGGAAAAAGTACCTCCCCGAGCGGGACTCGAACCAGCAACCTCCGAATCACTAGTTCGTTACTCTAGCCACTGAGCTACTAAAGCAACGAACTAGTGATTCGGAGGTCGCGGGTTCGGGTCCCGCTCGGGAAGGTACTTCCTCCAGAATTCAAAAATTGTCTGAATGCCATGAGATTTATTCAATATATTGATATATACAGACGTTAAACCATTAATTATTATTAAGTATATTTTGCAAGAAAAAATTTTCTGTTTTCTAAAAAGCGGAACTTCAGATGAAGAAACAATTGGTGAGAATTTGTCTTTAGACCTAGTGATATGGTACAAGATAAGCGCTACTTATAAGCACAGTACTCTTGACCCGAATTTGAATGAACGCTCGTACAATATATACAATAGATAGAATAATCTTTTCAAGCTTTGCTTGAAATTTTTTGCGAATAGTGTAACCAGAATCATAGAATATCCAAAAATACGCATATATCCTTGAGCCCAAACCTGAGGCAAAAACGATAGAGATGAGATGAGGGGTATAATTATTCTTTATCATGGGTTGTACTTCTGCCACATTATCTGCCTAGATGACAGCATCATCTTTTTATAATACATATATTCTTTCGAACTAATCTTAGTTATCTATAACTAAGGTGAATTTAGGCATATGTCACTGTTCTTTCGTAAACACTTAATTCCTTTTTTTCTATTGATGAATACTAAAGTTCATCTTTTTTTTACTGGCTATGGTAATAGTCATAACGGTGAATATACACATGTTAAAAATAAAAATGATAAATGAAGCATATTTATTTCGGATTCTGCCCCCAAAACTCAACCAAAACTGTATAATTATTGTGAAGTTTTTCCCCTAGAAGTTGGATCACCTTATGAAGCTGCACATATCAAGTATAAGTAACTTTTATTTCCAGTGTAGAGCTGTTGACTTGAGCACAAATGCTTATTGCCAGTGGATGGGTAATGATGCAGAATGTGAAAAAATCTTAACCCCTATACTAACAGACGAAGGTCTGTGCTACAGTTTCAAGATGTTCGATGTGAGGGATATCTACAGCGATGTTAAGTAATAACTACTCAAGAAGTCTGATGTTAATGTCTATTTTATTCGGTTTCAATTTTCAGTGAGATGATATATTACAGAGAGGGAGTCAGGAACCCGGATTGGAGTCCTGATAAAGGTTTCAGGAAAGACAAAGTTAAGAATACTTTTCCCCGTAGAGTATTTCTGAATGGAGTGAAAAATGCTTTAGTAGTAGTATTTTACACTAAGAAGTCTGAGGTTTATTATTCTTGCAGAGATTTTTCACTTCAAGGTATTAGGGTGAGTTTTGATCTTATATTTTTTTCAACCTTATTATAATTTCAATTGATCTGGGGCCTGTTGCACTATATGAATTCGCAATATTTCGGTTTGCACTTTCCTCAGAACAGAATGGACTAGTTTTCATTTTTTTGTTAGGGATTAATTCTAAAAATTTAAGTAAAATGAATCAAAAATGTGGAAGAATCATTGAAATATCTCTAGAAATGAAAAAGTTATGCAACTTTGAAGTTGCGCTTGGAAGAATAATTTCATAGTACGCAGCGTCTAGTGTGTGACGTCACGCCACTTACACGAGGCGACTGGTATTCGCAGAGTGCTTACGAATTCATTGGTGTACAATCACTTGTGCCGTTCGTGTCGTGTTTTGTTCGTTACACGATGACTGAAATAAAAAAAAATCCTACAAATATTTTATTGTGCCTATGTGTGCACGCACGACAATTAAAAACCCCAATAAATTGTTTTTTCATGTACCAAATGACATGAATCGAAGGAAGAAGTGGTTCACTTAGATATAATTGATTCATACCGGATTTTATACGGGCAGTAAACATTACTTTTTTCTCTTTTTACTTTTTACTGCTCACATAAATATGTTTTGCCATTGATAATGGATAGACTTCAACAACCAGTACTCAACTACAAACTGTTTATGAAACATTTTTTAAATAAATCATCGTTATAAGTTGAACCATGATGAAGCAAACTCAAAAGTAGATACTTACTTGAAAAGTTTAACTCCTTTTATTTCAGCACTGACATAAGATGGATTTGAAGAAAAAAACTCCATCACTGCGAATATATCTATTTTAGGCAAATTGTCACTTTGTCCTTTCACGAAGCCTTCTTCCATTATGGTGACATAAAAACAAAACTCGAGTTAAAACTACAAACGGCGCGAGAGCTTTAGCGCGGCTGAGTATTTAATAGTTATTTATAATACAAGTGCAGAAGGCATTGATATTCTTCCACGAGTTCAAAATTCAAAAACGAGCCACGAAGTGGCGAGTTTTGGAATGAACGAGTGGTAGAATGAGCCTTTTGTGCGAGTATTATACATTATTTTCTCTAATTCATTGCATTTTCATTGAAATTAATGAAATATTTCCATAAATATATTTTAGTGATTTTGGCAATGAAAAATGTTGGTTGGCAGAACTGATTTCTTTAAGGCAAATTGATGAATTGACAGATAAAGCCGTGGCGGAAAGTTCGGAGTACCAACATAGAATAATTAAATATAACCATGAAAACTGTGCGTTTCTGATATATTCTCGCACGATTTTGTTCTACAAGATGTGGAAGAATAAACGGAATAACCACAGAATTAGAGAAACGTAATTTATGGTGTAGCGATCACAGGCAAGTGGCGTGAGGTCACAGACGAGTCGGAGACCAAAGACGTTCCGCGCTAAAATACGTAAATTTAAATAATCTATTTCTCAGTCATTTATTGATGGATTTTCAAAATGTTTTCACTGATTTATCAGTTTTGCTCTTTATTTTAATTATATCGTGTCAAATATAGTATTATCAACATCACTAAACTAGTCCATTGATTTTGATTTCATTTTTTGTTCAAAATTTTAAAATTATATACATAATGTCGCAAAAGAATAATGACGAACAAGGCAAAATGAGTCATTTTTCCGATTACTCATTAGTATGGTATGGACTCTATTTTAATATCTTAATCTTTCAGTTATTTTTCTTCACAAAATACACAATTTTGATTCTACTGAAAATCAACCTGAATTAGTTGCAATGCCAAAAAAATCGATATATTTTGTAGGTATCCTTACACAGTCCATCGAGAATACCTCGTCCAAGCCAAGTATTTTTTTCGGTTGGTTTAGATCGGCTTACCACAGTAGCAGTCAATCCAAGTTTTATACGTACAACACGAACTATAAAAGGATACGACCCACACAGGAGGTTCTGTTTTTTTGAAAATGAAAGAAAGCTCAAATACTTCAAGTCCTACTCTCAAAGCCTTTGCAACTTGGAATGCTGGACAAATTACACAATCAACTTTTGTGGTTGCACCCATTTTTATATGCCGAGTACGTATATTATATTTTAATCATCATAATTATAGAAGCTGAAAAATTAAACAATATATGACTTTTTCGACAATTCATTTGGAAAGAAAAAGAATACAATTGAATTCAAAAGACGCAAGTTTCAGCGTCACCTCAGAAAAGATATATTTGGTATCAGGAAGGTTCAACAGAATTGACTTACATTTAGTCTTAATTTAGTATAAATTATGAATTAAATAATTCGTTTCAGAAATTTCATATACATACAATAAATTTTTCTCTTCAGAGTCTTCCAGTTATGAATTTAAAGTTAAATACTAAAAATTTGCAATCCTATCCATATTATCAATATGAATCTTATTGCAAACAAAAATTTTCAAATCTAAATGATGTACAATCGAATCTCTTCTTCCGCAATGCAGAGACTCAAACCTTTTTATATTTCGAATCATAAGATGAAACTTGATAAAGGTTATCTGTCATTAAGAATAGTTATTCGATTTTTTTAAATATAAAAATTTTGTGTTAATAGGTTGGAAATGAATGGTGTTATTTGAGATTTTTCGTGGTGGAAATAATAACTAATTTTCATTTCAGGAGATAACGAAACTAGGATATGTGATATGTCTCAACAGATATGTTTGGAGCAGGCAAAAGGTATAAATAGTATTGATAGAGTCAAATCTAATTTGCGAATAGTAAGTGATCACTCAAATTATTTCAGTTTCATATCCAACAAACATATTGAACGAAAAACTGAAAAACTCAGATGGAACCTCTTCAAATGCAGATTGTGACTGTCTACCTTTATGTTCAGATCTTTCTTACAACTCTGAAATTTCGACAGGGAATTGGATATTCAGTGATCCCGACGAAGTAGCCCTGGATAGAGTAAGGGAATGGTATTCGGAGTAGGTATAATTCTTAATACTTGTCGTTCGTGACTAGGGATTCATCAAGCCAAGTAGCTTGATATTTTAACCAACTAAACTGCTCAACAATTGATATGGATCACTTACTTGTTCTAAATTTATTTCTGAAATATTCGCTCCAAGATTATAAATTTAGTCAGATATCAGAGTATTTTCAGTTGATAATATGGTTCACTTGAGAAAAGAATGAAAAAATGGAAAGTTGAAGAGAAAAAAAGACTTTATTAGGAACACTCAAAATTCTGTGTTTGAATAACATAAAAATTTTATGATGAAACCACAAGAAGGCTGAAGTTTCGGTTAAGCTAGTACCTAGTTGGTCCCCCACGAGCTCGTCTCAAGCATTCTACCCTACGAGGCATACTTTCGATCAAACGATTTATAAAATTTTGGGGCAAATTCGTCCAAATATCCCGTAAAGCGTTAGAAAGGTCCTCCAGGTTATTGATCGGTTGTTCTAAGGTTGAAAATTGTCTAGACATCTCAGACTAGACATGTTCGATGCAATTCATGTCTGGAGAGCGAGCTGGCCAGTCCATCCTATCAATAGCATGAGTTTCTAGCGCTTCATTAACCAGACGACTACGGTGTGGACGGGCATTATCGTCAATTAAAATGAAATTCTCGCCCACGGCAGCCGCAAACGGAACAATTATGGGTTCAATAATCATATCGTGATATCTCTGGCTGGTCATGGTGGTGTTCTGCAGAACAACCAACTCTGTGCGTTGGTTCAAACAAATGCCTCCCCATACACATTAGAACCTCCGCCAAAAGCTGTTGTGGGTACCATAAACTGTTCTGCATACCTTCGACCTCTTTCCCTCCAAGCAAGAATACGTCCATCGGAGTTGACCAAACGAAATCTAGACTCATCCGTAAATAAACATCGGCTCCAATCTTCAAGTGTCCAATTGCGGTGCTCCTCAGCCCATTGCCGTCGATGAACCCGGTGTATCCTATTCAAACGGGGACGTTGTACCCTCCTACGTGCTCTCAAACCACGAACATGTAGTCGTCGTCTTACAGTCTGGTTCGAAATTAGAACTCCACTTAGCCGGCGTCACGGCTAAGTGGGATTTCTCCTAGCATTGAGGATCAAAAGACGATCTTGGGCAGCTGTTGTACTGCGCTGCCGACCTCCCCCATGAACATAAGCTACTGAGTCGTTTTGGATGAACCTATTCCAAGCCCGACTCACGACACTTTGCGAAACATTCAACCGCCGGGACACTTCTCGCTGGGACAAACCTTCCTGTATCCACCGTATGATTTGGTCCAGTTGCACAGGAGCCAAACGTCTTCTCGGCATGACTGATAAGCTGATATTGTTCTCATTTCTTCAATTATTGTCACCTTATGTGTTTGAACGAGAGAAAAAACAGATTAAGTAACAAATACCACATTGCTTTTCACTCCACCTGTAACAGCCTACAGATAATAATCGATTTTGTGAACAAGAGCCGATGAAGTGAGGAAGACTTTGATATAATCAACTCAAAACATCTTACTTTTTCCTTAGAGAACATATAATGTACAGATATTTACGAGATAACTTGAAAAAAATACAAATGAAGAGAAGTTCATAAGTGATCCCTAGCAATTGTTGATCAGTGTACTTGACTTGAAAATCAAGCTCGTGAAGAATTACATACTTGAGCTTGAATTGACTTGATTTGAGATATTTTTTGCTTGACTTGATATCAAGCTACTTGATATTATTTGAGCTTGATTCGCATGTCATATATTTATTTATGCTCATGCGCGCTTAGACAGAATAAGGGAGTTTCCCGAGCTCCAAGATGACTGAAGCGATCGCCAGCAGGGGCGTTACTAAGCTTGACTCATACGGGACTTTTACTCCCACTTTGAAAAAACAGAATTATAAATATTTTAAGATTTTTTTTCAAATTGTTAATTACAATTTTTTTCATTTCTTCTAATCAACCAATAAACCGCCTCTATAAACCAATGAGTGCTTATGTGCCTTTTTTTAGTGTTCTCGCATTTCTATGAAATTTTGGTTAGGTAGAAATCTGCTGGTTGATTTTGGTAATTTAAGAAATCCAACATTTTGAGTATCAGCTCTAGCGACGGAGGTAACCAGACAGTTGGGAATTGGGATGCCTAGACTGTTCCCATGAATAAATCCATTGTCAAAGAAATCGCGGCTTCTGCTAGCTCAACGTTAAGATAGCAAAACCTAAAAGCCTAATCATGTAATCAAACGGGTTTCTCAATATTGAGAAACCTATTGAGAAACATGTTTTTTATTTTGTTATTATTTATACTGATTTATTTTTAAATCCCACTTCAAAATAGTTGATATGTTTGGTTCTTTTATACAAGTTAGTTTAATAAATAAAAGAGCGTTTTGCAATATTCCTTCTCATTCAATCATTTTTTGTAGATGTGAGACTTCACAATGCTAAAAATCGAGTAGCTTGATATGATTCAAATACTTGAGAAATAAATACTTGAGAAATAAATACTTGACTTGACTTGAGATTGTAAAAGTACTACTTGAATTGAGCTTGACTTGATGTCAAGCCAAGTATCTTGAAAATCAAGTCAAGCCGTGAATCCCTATTAATGCTTAATTCCCACTTGATTCATATCTATGTAGCATTTTCCAACCTCATAAATGTGGTCCAGTAGAAAAATGTTATGTAGAACCATAGTATACTATGGTAGAACTTAAAAAACTTGAAGTTCACGTGCATTTCTAACCACTGGTAGGCCACGATTTTGTGGTGGGAAAGTGGTGCGTGTGATTGAAGACTATAGAAGATCTTATCGCAATGATATTTTTCTTTTTTTTTCAGTTTTCACGCCTCAGCGATCCGTGTATATTTCAAAAATCAGTATTTTCTGCCAATGGAACGGAGTGAACTATACGGATTTTCAGATCTCATCTCAAATATAGGAGGTGTACTTGGACTTTTCATAGGATTCTCCCTATTTTCCGTAGCAGAAATCTTATATTTCATCCTGATACGTCCAATCAGCAATATTAGAAAATATGGACACTGGTTAGGAGATGTCAAATCGGATAGTACATTTTCGAATACTTACGAGTAAATAAATTCGTTATCGTATTAAATAAAATACCTGCAAGATTATGTCGAGTCAAATAAAATATTCTTGATTATATACACGAAGTGAATCGTAAATGTTTGAAAATAATTAATTCAAATTATACTTAGATAAAATGTCAGTATGTTTCATTTACGGATTCAAAAACCTTTTTGTGCCACATACATTACACCTTTTTTTTAAGTTTTTTTCTGTATTTATCATTTTGTAGTCGGCGGGAAATATAAACCCTACTAAATTATAACAAGCATTTCTGGCTATCACCAGGTGCGAACGACTGGAGGAATTGCAAAATTTTATCACATTTTTCTTATTACCAATGCTTTCTACTTAAATATCCTCACTATATCTCGAGATATTTCTAGTTAAACATATAATAATAGACTACATGATCATTCTGCTTTTGATGTGTATTGATGATTTGGTGGTTTGGATTATTAGAATTTTGTTATGGCTCAAGTTGAACTTCAATCAATAAAAGGGTACTGGGAACCTACTCGTACCTAACTTTTTTGCTATAAATGAAGTGTACTACGATATTTCCATAGACAATATTTCAGAATCGAAAAAATATGGTGAAATTGCGATTCCGCCAGTGGCGTAGAATTTGGGGAGGATCAACCTGTTAGTTGCCCCTGTCGCAAGAATCGTTTATTTAGCATATTTAAGTAGGGTTTATAGTACCTACACTTCCTGCAGAAATCCGATCAAATCCCAATTTTCGAAGCATTTAGGAATCTAATTATTGCAAACGCAGGGTCATCGTTAGGGGGGCTTTTGAAGCTTGATCAACAGAATCAGATTTAATTAGGTCAGCAACAACAGGAAGGAATACCAATTAATTTAGTTAACATCAAAAACCATGAAAGGTACTGCATTATGCATTATTCTCATGAATATCCAGATGACGTGTCACTCATAGTGCCGTTTACGAATTATTGACGCTAAAAACACCATTGCATCCATAAGGTTTTTAAGCGTTCGCTTTGCTAAACGTTGCCGAATTTTATTACCACGTGGGGCGGCTTCTAGATCATTCTTCTTTTCAATTCTCCAATCAGGAATGTTGATTCCTCAGAACGGAATACGAAATATATTTCACCATTTCCAGAAGGATAAAGACCCCTCTCAAAAAATATAAGGAGTATTTTTATTTTATACCAAATTCCATGATATTTATAAATAATAAATAAATACATTTTATAATATTTTTATTTTTTTACATGAAATTAACTAATGTTGGGTGTGGGCACATTCGAATTTAAAATAATGGCTCTTCACCATCATTCGATTGTTTCACTAGATAATTTCAAAGGAAAAATACTCAATGTTCAAGTGTTTTATAAAGTTGAAACTGAGCAGAAGAACCTGAAACCGCTCTAGAGGGGCGGCAAAGAATGCAGAGCGGCATTATCTACTTTTCCCGGTAAATCTGGATTCCTGGAAGCATTAATTAAATATTTTTTCTAAATTTCAACGAATTTCGATTTTAAATTGAATCCATATAAAATAATTACACTGAAAACACTTATTTCCTTTCCTAAAATACTTTTCATTAAAAAAGTAGTACAAAACCCCAAACCTGCAAGGGTACCGACTTATATTAACGCTAGAGCGGGCCTTGGATCCCAATTATCCAATATTAATTATAAGCTTTCTGCAGAGTTAGCTTCTGTTAGGGCGGCAAATTGGGTATCTGCCTAAGAGCGGCAGTTTGGCTAGCGATAGCCCTGTGAAATCGAAGGATTTTGCAACAAATATTCATAACTTATCAAAAATAAACAGAAATATATCATGGGAATAGAAATTTACCGTCCCCATAAAAAATCAAGTGCGAAAATGCGATAGATGTAATTGAAGAGATTGATTATATGCGTCTGGGAAAGTGAATCTAGTTTGAGCAACCATCAATATAAAATAAAGATTAAGACTTAATCGAGGCGGTTCCGTTTCACTGTGACCTAATTGTCTATTGTACCCCCATCAGATCTATAGCTTGCCTTCCAGGATACTTTCTTGCTTCTACAAATTTCTTGTCCAAAGCAGATTTCGCGTTGGCTAGTGATGGTGAAGCATTTCATCACCAGGTAATTCAAAGTTCTCCACCTTCCCACAGTATCTGCACTCGTCATTGTCTGCTAGACCCATTCTCATGAGATGTTTCCTAAGGCGACAGCCGACAATGCCCTCTGTGAAATCCAGTGAGAAGATTAAGTATATTCTTGTTAAGATCCAGATACTTCTTGGATCTTTGTTCGAAGAAACTTCTTGGAATGATCCAACCTAGGTTGTTTGCGCCAGAGTCTGTCTCTTTTAGTTTTTTCCTTCTCCTGATATTTTTTCTTTTATGTATATTTGCCTATTCCACAGAAAGGTTTTGGGCCAACGAAAAGAGTTTTTTTTTCTTTTTTGGTAAGTATATTGGCCTCTTTATTCCCATTAATACCTTTGTGGCTGGGAACCCAGACTAATAGGGGAGAGGGAGGTACATGTGGACACGAGGCAGATGTGGACATTTCAAATTTACCGCCCGTTTAGAGCTGCTGTTAGTTATCGCATATATGGGTAAATTAACCTTCCACTCTAGTAGTTCGTCCTTGACTTTAACAGCAAAAATCGCGGCAGTTTCCTTTTGAGTGAAACTTGTATGTTTTCTATAGAAATTTGTAAAGAAAACAGTGATTTCATTTTTACCCAGCATTTCAAAGAAGATGATGGTAAGTTATGGTCATAAATCTTCCTGAATTGCTGTATGATTCAAGAAACGGTTACTGAAAAGACAGTTATGGAGGACTTAGAAGCAGTTTATTTCACTTGTCCACTTATACCCCGTAATATAAGTTACGCATGTGCCCCCTGAAGAGACACATGTGGACAAATAGTAGTAGTTATTATTTTCGCTCGTAGCTGGAAAAAATTTTGAAGATAAAGTATTTAAATTTCAGTATAAACGGCATAGTCATCGGTCCATCTGGTCGGAGGTCGGCCTCGGCTTCGCTTGTCTGCTCTTGGTCGCCATTCAAGAATTTTCCTCGTCCACCTTCCGTCGTTAGATCTTGCAACATGTCTTGCCCACCTCCATTTAGCTCTCGTCACTCTCTCCAAAACATCATCCACACCCGTCCTTCTGCGAATCTCCACGTTTCTAATTCTGTCTCTTAGACTTATTCCGAGCATCGATCGTTCCATCCTGCGCTGCGTTTTCTGGTTTGGTCAGGGTTAAGGTCTCTGCACCGTAGGTTAGAACGGGTAGAACACACATGTTGAAAGCATCTCTCTTCAGCTTGGTTGGAATATCGCTCTTGAAGACATCACGAAGTTTGCCATATGCTGCCCATCCTAAAGTTGTTCTTCTGAGCAGTTCTGCTGTTTGGTTGTCTCTACCAATCCTCACTTCATGCCCCAGATATTTGTAACTATGGACCATTTCTATCTGATTGTTGTCTACACTTAATAGCTTATTAGGGACTAGATTGGTCATCATCTTTGTTTTTTCGAGATTTATCCTCAGTCCGACCACCTGTATTGCGTTTTTTAGTTCTTGGATCATAATAGCGGCTTCTCTTAGATTGTCAGAGATGAGTACGATATCGTCGGCGAATCTAAGATGATTGAGTCTTTCCCGATCGATACTGATGCCCTTGTTTTCCCATTCCAACCTTTTTAGCGCATACTCTAGGACAGTGATGAATAGTTTAGGTGATAAAGTATCACCTTGTCTTACGCCTCTTCCTATTTTAATTTTCTTTGTCTGGGAGTGAAGGTTGATAGTTTTTGTGGCGTTGTTGTATATATTTTTATGACATTTGTGTATCGATGGTCGATTCGGCATTCATTTAATGCTTTTATAATGGACGTTTATTCTACTGTATCAAACGCTTTGTGGAAATCAACAAATGTCAGGACTAAAGGTCTATTATATTCAATAGTTTTTTCTATTAAGGTTTTCAAGCACTGTAGGTGGTCGTTGTTTCCATAACGAGCTCGAAATCCACCCTGCTCTCTTGGTTGGTAGAGCTCAAATTTCGATTCTAATCTATTCGTAAGAATTCTGGTGTACAACTTGTAGAGGTGATTAAGCAAGCAAGTGGATGGAAGCCGCACAAAATAGAGAAAGATGGAAATGCCTTGGGGAGGCCTATGTCCAGCAGTGGACGGTTTAGGGCTGAATGATGATGATGATGATAAACGGCATAATTCATCACCTCAGTTAAAGGTTAAAATAATAATTGAATGGAATCAATTTTACAGAGATAAAATTAAATTCAAATGAAAAATGTCCACATGTGCCTCCCTCTCCCTTACCATGTTATAATAATAATAATAATAATAATAATATAAATTTATTTTCATAATCAAAGTACATTCCGAATAGAAAACAAGTCAAAGTACAAAAAGACCTTAAGGATGAAACAGAAAAAAAAAATTACAGAAGTAAGTCTCAAATATGGAGGTCGTTATCCAGGTACTCACTTATAGAGTACGGTTCAAGGTTCAGTAGTAGCTTTCGAGTAGCATTCTTAAACTCTCTGAAATCAGATAACGTTTGCAATTTTTTTGGTAGCTTATTGAAGAATTTGAGGCACATATATTCAACATTTTTTTGAGTTAACACAAGAGAGCACATGGGAAAATGGAAAGGAAAAATTCGTCGTGTATTATTCAGATTTCTATAGCCCTCGAAGTAGTGATCATATTTCTTCAGGAAAAGGATACATTTGAAGATATAAAGTCCCGTGGTTGTTAGGATTCCTTGGCTTTTGAAATGCCCTCGACAAGATGTTTTGGCGGATAAACCGAGCATGGTTCTCAAGGCTCTCTTCTGAATAACAAAAATTTTTATGATGTCAGAGCTATTGCCCCACATGATAATTCCATAAGACAGTACAGACTGAAAATTGGAAAAATACACTGTTTTGAGTAAATCATAGTCTGCTTGTTGTTTCAAAATTCTTGACTATTTCATTAAGTCTTCTTCGTCCCTTCAATACCATCTTCGAATCAATGATATGTGAGCTCAGTGCTTTGATTGCAGCCTGACTGCATTCATTCATCCATTCATTCAGTTGAAAAGGATTTTTTTCTTCCATTAGTATGCAATAATGGATTATTTCAACAACGGTTCTTTCTATTTTTTTACTCAGTGACTTTACGATCCGTTGATCTAAAAGTCTCTCATTAAGAGTCCGTTCACGCGGCGCAAATTCAGGCGTTTTCTTAACTAGTTCGGTCTTGATTTTCACAAATTCATTCAATCTGGGCTGAGGGCCTAATACGTTCTCGATATTTTTACTACGATAGCAGTGTGGTGTAAACAGACTCTTAAGAGACCTAGGTTAATTATTAATAAACTACCAAATCGAATACGTTAGAAAAAAAAATACTAGTTATTTTTTAATACGAAATTTTTTGAAAAAGGGTTATTCCAGTAATTTGAGAATTATAACGGAATTTTATTACATTCATATTGATTTTCATTGGCAATCTATAGTTTGCCGCTTGAAGCTGATAAAAATTAACTCATTATTTTGTAATAATGTAGTTCGTGAAAGTAAAACCACAAAAATTTGTTGATCTGGAATTTCAACTCCTAAAATCTAACATTAATTTCTCACCAGAATTGACTAATACTTGGCTAATTTTAAAATGAAATTTGTGGCAATACCTTTGGGATGACTATGATCAATACCATAAGCAGCACGATAGGTAGAATGATAACACGAACGTCACTAACCTCAGTTCAGTTGGGAACTCTATCTGCGCTAGACTAATAGGTAGATTTACGTAAACCAATCGCAGAAAATGAATTGAATTCAAAATAAAATAATTGTCAACATCCAAGTACTTACAGCAACGATCAATAAGATTTTATAATATCTTGTATCACCGAAAGGTTATAACGTTTCTTAGAATTGTTTCGTCTTGAGTTGAACTCAAACAAGTCAAGTTGTGTTCATTTATGAGTCGTAAGAAAATGAATGAGGTAAGTAAAATGTTTCAATTCGGATTGAGAATCGCATAAAGAAGAAAACTGTACAAATATTTTGTTTCATCTATGTATGTCGATAAAAACACAAACAACTCACTGTAACGATTGAAAAGATGTTAGTAATGCACTTTTCCGAATGAAATGTCACTTCTCTTCAGTCCAGACATACTAAGGAAAAGAAAGATTAAAACAATGACCTTTCTTGGACAATATTTTGATATCCACATAATATACAGGGTGTCCCGTAAAGACCACGTCAAACCGAGGGAGAATGTAGATCAAAGGATAACCCACCTGCTATGACAAAATTCCCATTATAAAAGTCTTACCGTTTTCGAGATATTTTTTTTTTTGAAAATAATGAATTTTTGCCCATTTCAATAGTTTTGCCCTTACGCTTGGTACAATTTTACATCTTTCTGGTTAATTTTTTCTGTTAAATATTGCTGAAGAATGATTTTAACGTTTACATTAAAAACATCCTCCGAAAATTTTAAAGGGGGGCTATGAGAAATCTTGCTATTGTAAATTTTGGTAGTGGATTATTTGGTTCATGAAGTTTAGCCCATCGTAGTGGAATAAAAATGTACCGAGCTACTGCTGCACATTACACCAATAAATTGTCTATTTCATAGTGATTTCAAAGAGGTATCACACAAGTCACTTGTTATTCAAAGAAAAAGATATGGCTGTTTTTATCGAAATGGGTACGTTTCTGACAAAATCAAATTTGTCAATTCTGTTAAGAAATCTTCGATGTTGCATTACTTAGTGAACAATGGCAATTGTTGACGTGCGAAAATATTACTCGCATAATTATTCACCTCAACGAAATTCAATTTTGCCGGTAAACACCCATACGTGATGAAGCCGAATTGCGGATGCATTCTCTCAATTCGGCTTCATCACGTATGGGTGTTGCGTATGCTTTGTCTTTCAGGAGCCCCAATAATAAAAGTCCATAGGATTTAGGCCAGGTGAGCGAGGAGGCCACAAAATTTCACCTTCTCTTCCAATCCACCGGTGGGGATAAGTTCTATTCAAATGTGCGGTAACTTCGAGTCCGTAATGTCCTGGGCATCCATCATGTTGAAACCACAGACTACGTCGCAGCGCCAGTGGCACATCTTCCAATAAAATGGCGGCTGGTTGGTTAAAAATTCCAAATAATTGTTTGCGTTCAGTGATGGCGGCAGTTCGATCGGGCCCAAAATTGCACCATTAAATATTCCAGGCCATAAATTGATCTTGAATCGATATTGTGATCTATCTTCTCTCACCTCGTGTGAATTTATGATATTTCAGCTATGCAAATTGTGGAGATTCATGTACCCATCCTTGGTACAGGAAGACTCGTCGCTCCAAATGATCTTATTAAAAAAATTTGGATCTGCATGATGTTTTCCAAAATTTACCGGCCAAATTTAATTTGGTTGAGGTGAATAATTATGCGAGTAATGTTTTCGCACGTAAACAATTGCCATTGTTCACTAAGTAATACAACATCGTAGATTTCTTGACAGAATTGACAAACTTGATTTTGTCAGCAACGTGGATAAAAACAGCCATATCTTTTTTCTTTGAATAACAAATGACTTGTGTGATATCTCTTTGAAATCACTATAAAATAGACAATTTATTGGTGTAATGTGCAGCAGTAGCTCGGTACATTTTTTTTCCACTGCGATGGGCTAAACTTCATGAACAAAATAATCCACTACCAAAATTTCCAATAAAAATATTTCTCATAGCCCCCCTTTAAAATTTTCGGAGGATGTTTTTAATGTAAACGTTAAAATCATTCTTCAGCAATATTTTACCAAAAAAACTAACCAGAAAGATGTAAAATTGTACCAACCGTAAGGGCAAAACTATTGAAAGAGGCAAGAATTCATTATTTTCAAAAAAAAAATATTTCGAAAACGGTAAGACTTTTATAATGGGAATTTTATCATAGCAGGTGGGTTATCCTTTGATCTACATTCTCCCTCGGTTGGACGTGGTCTTTACGGGACACCCTGTATATTATTCGATTGAGAATACTTAGTCGTATAAAGAGGGAATAATATTCTTCAATCTTAACATATATATGTCTATTTGAAAGATCAATTACTAGAATTAAAATTTTTAAAAACTAGAAAAAGAGCATGTTAGATTTTCTACCTTCACTACCTACACGCCAAATTTCAAAACATCAAGGTTATTCCTTCAGGTTTTCAGAATTTGATTCTATTCTATTCGACATGAAATAACGAGTATTTTAATCAAAGTAGTAAAATCATCGTCAGTTGAAGAAAGCCTTCCTGCAAAGATTTGCTACAAAAATTTTTTCCGAAGAACCGAAATCTTAAAAAATGAATATGGGGTGTTTCCAGTGTATTGTACTTTTCAGTGATGCTTATATCAGTTTATCAAATCTTTATTGATCTTCGCTAGAGAGCTGTTTGAAATTTTTTTCTCGAAATGGATAGCAGATACAACGAAACTATAACAAACAAAAAAGTGTAGTACTGCACCAGAGTTTCTTTTAACATTTTTCTGAGCTGCCAGCGGTTCACTCAAAAATAGTTATGGAGGAAAGAATCAGGCACCCTTCCAGATAAAAATATCCCGTAGATTTGCTTTCAAAATTAGCATATCACATGATGAAAACTTTGAATTGGAATATCATCTATGGGTGATTCAAATTGAATATCTTGTGAAGAAAAACTTCTATGAGCAAAAAATTGTTTGGGGACTTATGTTATAGAACTTTTTCCCCAAAATGATCCAACAAATCTGTCATTTCGATTTATACTTCCAATTTAGGAATACCGTGTATATATAGTCAATTCAAAACTGATATCTTCACCAATGAATTGCAATTTGAATGAAACACAATAAATTATACAACACATCCCATGATGACGAATGCAAAAATCACAGATAGCAAATAAGGGGCTGGCAAATCGGATAGATGGAGCAAAATAATAAACCTCGGACATAGACGTGCTCATAGTGCAATTAAAGTACTCATCCTGAAAGCGATAGTAAACTCATAAACCTAAAAGGGTCCAATTTTTTACTGTAGTGCCTATATCAAAGGAAAGTAAAATGATTATTGGTTCATTTTATGTAAAATTTTCGTTCTTCGTCTTTGTGAGAATTCTGCAATTTTATAGTTCGAAATCTTGGGTGGGAAGGGGGCTATTATCCCCAGTACCCCCTCATCTCTACGCCTTTGTCCAACTTCGGGTCCAATTTAATAGTTAGTCCCGTTTTTGCCCTTTTAGATAATCAATCTGAAATCATATGATAATAATTATTATCCAGGGTGCCCCGGGAGTAACTGTACATACTCTTACCAGAGGTAGAGTAGGACTAGGTGAGTAGAGATTGAGAGCAAAAAAATAATTTCTGCCTTTCCTTAGAAAACTACAGGGTGAGTTTACATGGAAATAATAAAATCATCATCAGAACCAAACTTATAGGCGGAATTTATTGAAACTTGGAATTTTATCGACACATGCTAAGAGGAATATTAAACATTTCAATATTCCAGGACCAGATTAATCATTTCTAATTTAAAGTGTTCAGGTTAAAAATTTCACTTTCATTTCAAATATGAAATCATTCTGAATATTTTCAAAAAGTACATAAACCCAGCTTCAAAACGCGGTATTACTCAAAGTTGTTACATCTCAAACAAACTCCAATGAGATCGAAAGGCTTATTGGTAGTCTGAAGTCAGGAAAATCTAGTGGATGCGATGGAATCCGTTCAGAAGTTCTGAAACAAGTGAAACAGGAAGTATCAGAACCCCTTGCCATTTTGGCGAACATGTGTTTCGAGAAAGCATGTTTCCCAGAAGTATTGAAACTGGGAGTAGTAAAACCATTACACAAAGGAGGTGACAAAGCAAATATAAATAATTACAGACCAGTTACACTTGTGTCCAATATTTCCAAGATCTTCGAAAAACTCATTAAAGTACGTATGGTTGCATTTATGGACAAATACGGTATAATTTCGAAAAATCAATTCGGATTTTGTCGAGAGATGTCGACAGAGGATGCCGTAAAAAGGGTAACTGAAAGAATATATAAATATATAGATGAGAATATACCAACTCTAGCGATAGTCATAGATCTAGCAAAGGCTTTTGACACCGTGCACCATGGAAAATTACTAGAAAAACTTTCAGATTACGGCTTTAAAAGCAAAATGATTAGCTTACTCCGTAGCTTCCTTACAGGCAGAAAACAGAACACGAACTTGAATGGAACATTTAGTCGTACAAGCACAGTTACTTATGGCGTTCCTCAAGGAACAGTGCTCGGGCCTATTCTTTTTTTAATATATTTGTATAGTATATTCGACTTGAAGAGTAAGGGAGAAATAATTAGCTTTGCTGACGATATGTTAGTCATCTACGAGGATACAACATGAGAGAATCTAAAACAAACAACAATAAATGACTTGAAGATTATGAAGAAGTGGTTTGAAGTCAATAAACTCACCTTAAGTCAGCAAAAGACAAAATATTTGAACTTCTCATCCAATAAAGTCGGGCTTCCAGGTTTAGGAATACTTCAAGTGACCAATGAACTAAAAATCTCAAACACAAATGCCACAAAATATCTAGAAATTCATATAGATCAACATTTGAGATGGGATGTACACATGAATAATTAAAAAAAAAAGTTAAGTGGTATTGCGTACAGATTCAGAGTCATCCGGAAAGAAGTTCCATCTGTAAATCATCTCCAAGTACTATATGACGCACTAGTTCAGTCTCAACTTTCATATGGAATAATTGGATGGGGGGGAGTATTAGATTGCCACAAAAGAGGATTGGACATTATACAGAAATACATCTTAAAAATAATGTACGGAAAAAAGTTAGCATTCCCTAGTCGAGAGATTTATGAACTGTCGAAGGCATTGGATATAAGACAAATATTTGCTAGTAAAATAATCATAAACATACAACAGAACAAGATACCTCTGGAAAAAAAGGAACATAATTTCTCAACAAGAACAAAGAAAGACAACTATAGAAGACCGAAAGCGCAAGAGAGAATAGGACAACGAAGCTGCACATATTTAGCCTCAAGACTCTACCCAAAAGTGCCCACTAGAATAAAAGAATCGAAGAATATGAAAAAATTCAAGAGGAAACTAAAAAACTGGTTGATTGCAGAAGATAGATCATGGGTTCACAAAATAATAAACTCTTCATGAAATAGTTGAGGGGCAAAAGAGCAGATGAAGACAGAAGTTCCCGAGTTCTACGAAACTGAATCCCAAACTGTGACGAAAAACACCCGATTGAGACAGGATATCTGACTAGGAGTCAAACAAACCGAATTTGACAGAAAATAATTGAGATAGTTTAATTTAATAAGTGGCGAGTTTCGATCTTGATGATGGTTCCGCGGCCGTTAGAATCAAATTTATTTTTCAAAACTGTAAACAGTTATATAATAATAACTCACAGTTTTTCTTATCTTTCTTCAGAGTTTACTTCATAGTTTATATTGTATAATACATTATATGATGTTGAATAAACTCATATCTATCTATCTATCTATCTATCTAACATAATTTTTTTATGAATCTTTGAAATTGGACAAAGTTCGAAAAATTTGATTTATTCAGTGAGCTCGAGAGTGAGATATCTCCTAAAAGTTTTGAATGGATATAAAGACTAAAAATCGAAAATATAAACAATGATTTCAAATTTGAAATAAAAAGTGATATTTTCAACGTGAACACTTCAAATGAGAAATAATGAGTCCGGTCCTGGAATATTGAAATTATTAATATTTCTCTGACTCGAAGCTGAAATGTGTCAATAGCATCCTAAGTTTCAATGAATTCCGCGGAAATGTTTGGTTCTGATGATGGTTTCATTATTTCGATGAATATGCTGTAGCTTTCTTAAAAAAGGCAGAAAATAATTTTTTGCAGTCTATCCGTACTCATCTAGTCTTACTCTACCTCTGTTAAGAGTGTGTACAGTTATTCCCGAGACACTCATCTCATTCATTCTTGCGAAGAAGAGAGTTTCATTGGTAAGTCTATTTTTGTTTTTGGCGTTTTCCACTGAGAATAATGAATCGAAATTATCAATTGTTTTTTAATTGCTTGAAAGGAATTGCGGTTTTGTTCAATTCTCGAATTTCTCCATGACATTTTACTTTGTCTACGACAATTTCCATTTTTTTTTAATTTGGAGTTGATATACTTAATGGAAAATGGTAAATGGTAAAAATAATATAGAAAACTGGTAAGAAGAGAGAAAGTTTGAAAATCAAATTGCTTTATATGTTTGATAAAATTGTGCGATGAAATAACTTATTCTGCTACACGAATCTTCAATTGTAACTACGCCGCTGGAAACATTAATTTTTGTGTAAAATTCATTTTGCGAAAATAAAGTTATTTTCTTTTCAATCAATAAAATATACTATCAAAACTTGTTTATCCGCTGGGACGCACCCAGTACTCCTTAGAATATACCATGTTTTGATACATTTCAAATGAGAATCCAATCAAGGCATAGGTATCATCGTTCCACTTCAACGAATATTAAAATAAGAAACCAAATTACTTTCGTCTTACAGAACACGAACTTTCCTTGGGTGCAAAGTTTGTAAATCAATTCTCCATTCATCTGAAAACACACTACAAATAATTTACTGTTTGATTTCCTCAGTGTTATAACGATTGCTTCATTGCAGATGCCCAATCACCCCGTTGTATACAGAAGGATCTGTCAGTTGGCTTGAAATATCGATCTATAAATATTCATCAATCGATTGAATAATCAAGCCTATCTCATCAGGAAAACAAGTGAATTAGTCGGAAAAAGACATGGGTTACTTGCGCAAAACTTTTCCTGTTTCCTATTTTCCTTCAGACTGATGAGTTTGTTCGATAGAAAAGGTGGTGAAAAGTTGTGAATAGTCATGATGACTGAGGAGATTCCAGAAAATGCCCCTGGTACATCTGGTGTTAGGAGCAGGAAAGCAATTTCACATATAGTACCAAAAATTGTGCCCAAGACTGTGTCTCCAAATTTGAAGAAAACTTTCGTTGAATACTGTGAAAGTTCGACTATACAAGGATTGAGTTACTTGGTAAAGGAATCTTCAGCTTTCGAGAAGTATGTGAACATTTTAAATTCAATTCCACCATATTTTTGATCCTATGAGTGAATAATTTTAATTTTCATCAATTTATTGAAGGAATACGACAATATCAGAACTCAATAAATGAAATTTCAACGTGATACAAAAACAACAGAATAAAAAATATCTAACAACCAGTATTATATCAGATTTCCAATTATATACAATTTTATAGAAATATATCCTCGATTCATTTAAACGCAAGATGAAATTTATCATTCTGCAGTGTGTATATGAATTTCGAGGTATTGAAATAAATGCTTACATTTGATAAACATTCAAATTACTAACATACATTCTCACATCATTTTTGAGTTTAATGATGATGAAATAGTGTGGAATATTGCTCATTATTATCGCATTCAAATACAACATCATCTCGAAAATGAACGAGGCATTTTAAAAATGAGAAAATTGAGGTGTATTTTCATCGATTGAACATTCATAGCAGGTATATTAAATGCAGAAAAGCGTTGACAGTAAATGTTACCACTCGAAAAACTTCTTCAATAGTATACCTACACATAACAAGCTTAGATACAAGCAATACTTTAAAGCACGCGGAGTGGAATGTCCTGAATTTTTAAAGAGTTCCAATATAAATGCACTTATTGACGAGCTCATTTGACAGCTCTAAAGATTGATACATAATAATGTTAAATAATTAAAGATTCATCCAAGATATCAGCCAAGAATACTGCATTGAAATTTTCTCCAGAAAAATCTACATACCTGTTACTAGTACTACTAGTATACAGGGGGTTTTATTATTCAGTATCCAGATTTCAGGGGTGTATTTTTCAAGTCAAAATTTTCATAATTACATAAATTATTTTTTCATAAATATATGTGTTAGCAAACGCTTCGTTACCGATCTACGGAGCGTTTTCTTCATGGCTCTCTAAGTTTTTGAGATATTAAGATCAAATTTTAAATATAGGTTACGGTTAGGGTTTATATCATCCTGTATGTTGAGTCATTGTGACAAACTACAGACAGACATTTTTTGAGGGGTACCTCTTTTTCGCCCCATAAACTTTTATGTAGTACGGCGTTGGTAGTAAAATTATTTTTTGTAATTAGCTATATTTAATTGGAATTTTCAACTGAAGGTAGGAACCTTTTATCACTATGTGAACAAAAAATTCTATATATTTGAGTTGTAATCTAAAAACAATTTTCTTGGACATTACCTAAAGAAGAGAAACCTAACTAACGAATATTTCAAATTTGATCTTAATATCTCAAAAACTGAAAGAGCTATGAAGAAAAACTAAAAAAATCTTGAAAACCTTATCGCTCTGTAATTCGGTAACGAAGCATTTGCAGACACATGTTTTTGGAAAAAGTGTTATTTCTATATGAAAAATACGCCCCTGGAATACTGATACTGAAATACCACCCGGTGGATAACATGGACAGTGGATACTATAAGGTTTGAAAAAAAATGCACTCAAAATAAAAAGTGAGCTTTTGTTACCTGCCTATCTTCAAAACATTTATATTTTAATCTTGATATTTTGTACTATTTTCGGAATCTCGATAACCGAACAAATCGCTTTAGCATTCCGTTACAATCTTGGTATTCGAATTTTAATCCGGATATAGTCTTAGATTATAAGGTCTGACATACTGATGATAATAAATACGTCCAAAACTAAAAGATAGTCTAAAATGATTAAAACATCGAAGTCGTTGTTCAGTTGATCTTGTGTTTTGAATCTATCGTAGTTTGTATATGTGGAAGAATATATACCCACATATTCTTTCAATATAATAATAATAATAACGCCTTCAATGAAGAGAAAAAAAAAATTACTATTCCAAAAAAAAAACATCAGAAAAAAAATCACTCACAGGGCGGAGTTCAGATCGTGATGAAGCCATACACCTCTGCTCTTCCACTCAAATCCTGACGAAAAATATATGAAAAAAAACCTTGAGCAAAAATGATTGAAGAAAATAGAACGAAACACAAAGAAAAAATTTCAATAACTTTCCAGTTTCAAAGTTTAAAGCCATTTTATGTCATGAAAGTAAATATCACTCAACGCAAAAATTACAATTCCAAAAAAATCAATCACAGGGCGGAGTTCAGATGGCGATGAAGCCATACACCCCTGCTCTTCCACTCAAATCCTGACCAAATGACTAAATCTTGGCAAATTTTGATTTTAAGTAGTCTTCTCGAAATTCTTCGATGACAACATCATAATTTCCAAAATAAAACTAGAGGGAATGAATGATTTACACTTTCTTTTGATATAATTTTTCAAGGACAGATTTTCACTTGTGTCGAACATGTATAGATTGCATAAAATCTACATAAATTTTCGACATCCAATAATTTATCATAACAACCCACATAATGATATTTTAGAGGAAATAACCTATCGAACAGTTAATAATTGTGCTTCCGATATTCTCAGATTGCCTTATTTTTGATGGCTGCTTGTAACGAATTCGACTTAGATAAGTCCCAAAAAGGTACTGTATTTTTTTCTATACAAATTTTTTTTATTTGAATTTACGTGTCTCGGTAACTAGGCCATTGACATATGGTAAAATCTACTTATAACTTAGGCATTACAGGTAATAATTTTTATAAAAAATTAACAAGTTTTCACAGAAAAAGCGTTGTACTGAAATCAAATCATTCAAATATGAATGTACAATTGACATTCTTTTAGAAATTATAGTGTTGCTTCAATTTGAGTTGCTGAGCTGAGATTGTCCCTTAGATTTTCTTTGAGTTCATCATGTGGACACCGAGATAGAAGGTGTTCTACACTTAAAGTTTCTCACTGCTCACGTTTAAGCAAATCTGTCCGTCATACGCAGTTCTTATCCACAGAAACAGTATGAGCTTTTTTCATAAAAAATTGTTGCTATACTACACAAATATGTACCTCCATTTGAAGAATGCGATCAATTAATTTTGAAAGCACAAAATCAAGGATAAAAAGAAAAAAATTATAGGTACTTCTAACAGTCCTTATACATAGTTTGGAAGTAATAAATTTTCGAATATATTACTTGTAATAGACAATCAATTATTTTTAATTGTAATCAACAAAATTACACAATAACTTTTGAAGATTCATGCCTCGGTGGAGCAGAGCGCCTCAGTTTGGATTAGTTTGTGAAGGCGGTTGTGATTTGATATATTATATCAGCTAATGATAATTATGTGGTAAAACTTGGAGTATTCTTCATCATATAGTACGTACTTCCCGGACTAGGCCGGAAATCATAGAATCCATAGCAACCGAGATAACGGCTGACAGTTCATATGAAATTAGTTGTCAAAAATTTGCATGTTTTTTTATCGCAATCGCATTAAAATATGGAAAGCAGCAGCGATAGTGTTATTTTACATGGTTGCCGAAAAAATATTGTACGCAACACGCCCGAAAATGGTTTTTTTCGGCAACCGTCCGGGAAGTGAGCACTTCCCGGACGGTCTTTCTCTGAGAAAGTAGCATTTCCCGGCCTAGTCCGGAAAGTACGTACTTCCCGGACTAGGCCGGAAAAGAATCATAGAATCCATAGCAACCGAGATAACGCCTGACAGTTCATATGAAATTAGTTGTCAAAAATTTGCATGTTTTTTGATCGCAATCGCAATAAAATATGGAAAGCAGCAGCGCGATAGTGTTATTTTACATGGTTGCCGAAAAAATATTTTACGCAACACGCCCGAAAATGTTTTTTTTGGACTCACAGACTTCCAGGACTCGCTTACGCTCGTCCTGGAAATTTGTCTATTCGTCCAAAAAAACCCTATTTTCCGGACTTGTTACGTAAATTACTATTTTGGACTCACAGACTTTCCAGGACGAGCGTAAAGCGAATGTTGTCTATTCGTCCAAAAAAACCCTATTTTCCGGACTTGTTACGTAAATTACTATTTCATTATTCAAAATTCACCAAAATGTATTTCGTTAAAAAAATTGTCAAAATTGTGTAACAAATTAATTTTCTCAGAAGAAAAATATTTGGCAACAAAATCCTGAAACAGGACAATTTTTGTTTCACCTTTACCAAATTTTTATGCATTTTTGAAGGATTTTTTTTGCACCTTGTGCCATCTCCATCAACCCTCTAAATTTTTGAATAGGGAAAGTGGGTCATGTGGTACTTTTTTGGCAAAGTCTTTGTATCTTCTTTACAAGCGAGCAGAAATTTTCAACAAAAACTTTTTTTTTTAATTGGTTAGTTCAAAGAGATTTTCAGTATGTGTTCTTTGTCATGACTCATTTACCTGATGAGATTTGTCACCGAATAAAAAGTTGACCATTACCTACAATTTTGTTCATGCACAACTTTCAACCCGTATGAACCCTTTGATGGAGAAATTTATTTCGGCATTGAAGTACCACCCGGAGAGTCATTGTGCATGACAAGATAAGTTAAATTGAATGTTCAAAATGACCACCATCGTTCTGGATGCACTAATCAAAGTGCTTGACATATTCTAATTTTTCACGTGAGGGGCTTGAAAGTTGTTCATGTACACAACTGTAATGGTCGAATTCATTCGGTGACAAATTTCATCAGAAACCATTGTCCCAAAGTAAATGAGCCATGTCAAAGTGCACATAATGGAAACCTTTTTGAACTATTAAAAAAAAAAATTTCACGCCTGTAAAGAACATACAAAGACCTTGCCAAAAATGTTCCACATAACGCACTTTCCCTATTAAAACAATTTAGAGGGTTGAAGGGGGTGGCATAAGGTGCAACAAAATCCTCGAAAAATGCATAAAAAATTGGTAAAAGTCTCGGTAAAAGTGAAACAAAAATTTACCTGTTTCAGGATTTCGTTACCAAATAATTTTCTTCAGAGAAAATGAATTTGTTACATAATTTTGTCGTGCTCTGTATAGGTAGTCATGCTAATGGAATGCCAAAATTTTTAACATTCCAGGTATCCTAACCAAATCAGTAAGAGCTTTTGAAAAGCCCTATTGTGGCCCATACTACTTCACACTTTCTCAAGTGTTTGATATCGAACTCATATAACATCTCATTAAATAGTTATCTAAATTTCAGCCCCAGGGACCGACAGTTTCAGATGCAAATGAATAAATTCATTCCTACAGCGCAGGTTTCATTTAGTAATAAAACCTGCGCAAGTGATTTAAAATATAGTGCTAGGATCGTTTCTCGCTTTCTTGAAGAGTTATGGGGAAGATGTTGAAAACAAATCCACTGATATTTTCATTGACTAGAATTCAAAGACTACCAGAGTAGTATGAAAGTCCATCTCGAATGATTTTGAGAACATATTCCTACTAGCTGACCTACTCGTGTACCTACAAGCCAGCAGGTGGCGCAAAAAATAATGATCGATAAAATCGCGAGATTTTTCAATCAATAGGACCTTAATCTATGCACTGAACTGTGTCGGGAAAAATATTATAAGTCCCACCTCTCGAACGAGATCAGTGGCGCTCCGCTTCGATTTCAACTGACTGAATTGCGCACATTTTGAAAAAGGAGATTATTCTGCCGCACCCTGTATTCCATTTTTTTGAAATTCTCTATTTATCCTAACTGATACCTATACTACGATTCAGGTTATGGTGGTACTCAACCATTGGTTTGTGCATAATTGGATGCATCTATATGAGCTACAGAAATTATGTGAACTGGAAAGAAAAACCTATAATTGTGTCCTTGGCAACCAAAGATGTTGGAATCTGGGAAATACCCTTCCCTGCAACAACGATATGCCCAGAAACGAAAACTAGGATAGACTGCCTCAATTATACCGAAGTTTTGAAGAATAGGAAAGCTGGTATTCCACTTAATGAAACTCAAAAGTATTCTCATTCTGTATTCTTAATTTTATCGAACAGTATAATAAAAATCCATTTTTCAGACAATATTTCGAATACAAGTCTTTAACATGTTTGAAAAGCAACTATGGGAATTTGTCAGAAGGGCCGGCTTTCTTTGACGATGATTATTATGAATTTTTAGATCAGGTATGAATAAAATATCAATCTATTTAATAATACCTAATGAACTCATATAAAATCATGCTGTTGTATATAAACGGTGTCGAAAAAAATTGTATAAGATGCAACAAGTGGAGAAAGTCCTTAAGTCCATCTTTTCTCATGAGTGTGGAAGTTCGAGGCACTACTGGCACGAGCCTGAAAGGCGAGTGAGTAAAGGACTTTCTCCAAATGTTGCACACTATATTTTTCTCACAACTGCTATAAAAAGTAGCGTATTCTTCATAGTCAACTCAATTTCAAAACTATGTTTTGCTCATACTGTGAGAAAAAACCATCGGATATTATGCCAACCACCTACGATTTTGAAACGGTTATAAATGACCGTCCTAGTGCAATAAGTCTCGTAAATCGTCTGGACAAAATGTCATCCATATGGTTCACAGATGGATCAAAAATAGAGAAGGGCACCGGCATTGGGATATATGGACCTAAACTGAGGATCTCTAAGGCCCTGGGAAGTGAGCCCTCGATACTACAGACCGAGATACTGACTGTTCATTTATGCTCCCAGGGGTGTCTCAAAATGAACCTCATGGGGACGCATATCTACGTCACCACGGACAGCCAAACCACGCTGAGATCCCTGGAATCGTATTGTCAGGGGTCTCTGCCGACTTGGGAGTGCCGTAACACCATAAAGCAACTGGCCAGAGAAAAAAAGGTGACTCTACTATGGGTACCAGGGCACTGTGGGGTTGAAGGAAATGAAAGAGCTTGCAAGCACTTCCAAAAAGTGCATCAAGGTTAACACCTGCTAGACTTGAGCCTTGCTGTGGGATAGGAAAAGACCAATATAAAGCTGCGGTCCAGCTATGGAAGTTGAACAGCAGGACAATCCACTGGAATAACACTCCTAGACTTGTTCAGGCAAAAAAATTCGTGAAGATTTCACCTACCTACCCCAAAAAGTTCCTGAAGCTGTCGCGAGCCGAGCTTCGGGTGATGGTGGGACTGCTGACAGGGCACTGTCGGTACAAACATCATTTGTACCGTATGGGAAAGTCAACAGACGAGATTTGCAGGCTCTGTGGATCGTAAGCAGAAACAGCCGAACACTTGGTATGCAAGTGTCCGGAGCTGGCTGGCCTATGAACCATACACATGGGTAAGCCGGTCCTGGATACCAGAGAGTTAACGTCCAAGGTCCCTAAGGAGATTGCCAATTTTATTAACGTCATTGATGACCTCCCTGGGTTTCTATGAATGAGTAGGGTAAAGAACAAAAGATCTGTATGGTCGCAGTTCCCGGAAGGCTTACCGAACCAAAACGACCCCAGTTGAAATAATAATAATAATAATAATGCTCATACTGTGAGAAATATGTTTCCACACGTCACTTTGCCCACACCTCTCTTGGTAGACCAATGAAATTGGGCTTTTGAGAAGTCTTGTCTTAGAAACCCAAGAAATTAACAGATATTTTCACATTCGACTGTTAATCCACTGCGCTACCGAGGTAGTCCACAAACATTAATTTATGAATTTCACTGACACGGGTCAGATATACTACCTTGTGACGTACAAAAGCTATATAGTGCAACTCTTTTCATCTGTGTTCGCTATTTGCACACAAAAAAACATAAGTATACATACATGTTCTTCCTATGACAAAAAACGTAGCCAAAGAAGAGAATAAAGAACATTAATCACAATAAAAAAATCATTAATATCAGAATAACTTGATGGCTTCAGGTACTATATACATATATTGAAAGATTCATTATTTGCACTAGCCTCTCAATTGGTTCAAGAATTTTAATTTCGAAACTCCTTTTTCCGCACATCTCATAAAAATATATAATTGCAATCGATTCAATAAATTTGATTTAAATTTAAATTTCAGTGCAGGTCAGTAGACTTGGATTTGAGCTATTGCAAATGGATGGGAAGAACTTACAGCTGTTCGGAAATTCTGAAACCTATAATGACAGATGAAGGCCTATGCTTTAACTTCAACATGTTTGACGTTTACGACATATATACTGATGAAGTGTGAGTATCAAATTTATATTCTTTTACTGAATTGAATTCAGAATGATTTTATCGTTTCCGTTTGCCATCGAGAACATTCGAACACACTTTTCGATTCATATAAAATTGAGTAAAAAATCCAAAAAACACTGATTTTATATTCAATGGATTTGGTCCTTACTGGATGGAAATTCATAGAATAAAATGGAACAAAATAATTTGCACAAATATTTGAATGTAAACAACAATTGTTTTGCACACAACATAGCTTCCTCAGATTAATTTCGACGACATTATAGTTGAAATTCGAAATTATTATGGAGATACTAAAGTGTTGGTGAAACAATTGAAGCTCATAAAGATGGTTGAAGTATGGTTACTACAACTTCAGTATAATATTATGTCTATGCGAACTCAAGAAACTTGATAGACTGATTACTCATTCCATGTTATTTCTGGGATATTTATGAGATCTTTGAGAATCTTTCGATCGATAGTATCACAAATAAATTAATGAATTTGAATTTGAAATTCGAATCTTGTTTATAACTTAACAGACCGATAGGTGTAATACTTAAGTTATTTTTATCAGAAATTGTATTCTTGAACTTCTTAGCCGATTGCTCGATAAAATGATTTGCAGTTATAACAAGCAAAGGATAACATAATTTCCAAGAATAATTCTAGATATTGCAATGTGTGCACTGCTATCAAAATGAATCATTTGGTTGTTTTCTCCTTAGATGAGACAGGTGATACATTAACGGCAATTTTTATTCTATAATATGATCCAGTTTTCTGTACCTCTAGTAAAGAGAATCCTCTAGTATAGAGAATCACGGCTCACTTGATTTTCAAGTTACTTGACTTGATTTGAAATCAAGTCAAGAAGTAGTTTTTCAATGTCAAGTCAAGTATTTATTTATCAAGTACTTGAATTCTATCTAGCTTCTTGATTTTCAGCATTGTATAGTGTCATATCATTAAAAAAATGATGAAATGATACGAAACCTTGCACAAATATTTTTCGAACTATATTGTATGAAAGAACCAAAAATATCAACTATTTTTAAAATGAAACCCAAATTAAATGACTTCAAATAACAATAAAATGAAAAATTTAAAAAATACAGTTTCCTTACATTCGGACTCTTCCAAGCACTGTTTGATTACATAATTAGGCTTTGAGGTTTTGCTAGCTTTACGTTAAGCTAGCAGAAGCCACAATTTCTCCGACAATTTCAGAGGAAAAAATTTTTCAATAGGATAATAAGCCTAAAATTTTGGCCAAAAATAATAGTTCCAAAGTGGCTCTGCTATCTTCACTGGGGTTGAGTTCTCTCCCCTAATAACTTTTAATATTCACAAAGTATGGTATCGCTGGTAAAGATGTACAAGATAAAATAATCGAATATAAAATAATTTTAACATGGGTATTCTAAGTATTGAATAAAAGTTTTTTTTCGAAATTTAATCTGAAATACGAAATGAAAAATATATAAAGATTTAGAATCATACCTTCTAGAATGAAAGCATTGAAGCCCCGCAGTTCCGGAAAAGTAGTTGAGGACTTCCTACTCTCAAAATGTTATCATGGTGTGGAATAATATTTGTTCAATAATTCAGCTTGATATTATGTTTGCTATTTTGTGACTCGTCTAATGCATACAATGTATGTCTCATTAGACCATAAAGTTTTATTATTATTATTAATGATAATATGTCGCCTCCACATTACTGTCCAAATTTCTGTTCCAGAAATTCTTCAGCCAATAATCAAGCAGTTCTCTTTGAAAGAGCTCATTGAAATTTTCTCCTAAATATATTTTGAAGAAAAAAAGGACGTACATAAAGCAGTACTTAATATATTTGCATTATCAGTTATCCGTATAACATCAAAATGCATTTTTAATTGATATAAAATAACTTCAATTTATTTGTCTCGAATGAATATGAAAACCTATATTTTTAGGATTTATTTAAGATAATTTTTTCTCATTCATTATTCCATTTCCTTAGATTCTCAGCAACATCTCAATGGAATGTCAACTTTGTCCAATTTGCAGAAATATTAATTTTCATCTAATCGCTGCATTTTTTCAATTGAATTTTCGGCATCGACTGCTGAGGTCATTAGCAATAATACAGAAAAACAGGAACCACAAAATTCAAATAAAACAACATAAATATAAATAAAATCATAGGAGTAGATATAGATAAAACCACAAAATGTACAGATAAAATCGAGGCATATATCATTAAAATGAATAACTTAAATATAATATAAACATAAATACACATACACATTTATACATACATATACACACATATATAAATAAAAATATGTATCAAATACCGATAAATAGCAATATAAATATCTACAGAATAAACAAATAAATAGACAAATAAACAAACAAACAAATGGACAGAAGAAATAAATTACCATGTTGCATTGGTAATACGAAAATAATACCGTTGATTTCCTAGGAAAAAGCACGAATGGGATAAAGATCGTAACATAACCTATGTCTGGGATCCTGAAGATGGATACGACAGAAACTATTTCTTGAATGGAACTCCGAAACGTTCGGTGGAACCAGGAGCAAAAAATGCCCTAATGGTAGCATTATTCACCAGAAAAGAAGACATAATAAGCTCTTGTCGTGACTATTCTAACCAAGGAATGAGAGTAAGTACTACTTCATATAAATTTAAATTCCTTGTCGGACAACAAAATATGAAATTAATAAGTTTATTTACTTTGTATTCAGCATGTGGAAAAGAACTAAAGCTTTTTGGTTATCTGAATGCAACGCCACAGTTTTATAAGCAAAAGAGTTTTGATCAAAATAATCTCGATTTTTCTTTTGATCTTCTTTACAAATCTGATTTACATATTTTGTCGGAATCATTATCAATATCATCACATGAAATGATTATTTTTAGGTATCCCTTCATATGCCGAATCGTATTCCTAGACCAAGTGAAGTGTACTTCCATGTAGGATTGGAAAGTTTAGTCTCTGCTTCAGTGCTACCAACCATGTCTTATACGTCTACAGACGTAAAGAGCTTCGAACCAGACGTGAGGAATTGTTATTTCCCGAAAGAGAGGAAGCTGAGATATTTCAAAGGTTATTCGCAGAATAACTGCAACATGGAGTGTACCACAAATTATACGATGAAAGCCTGTGGATGCGTTGCATACTATATGCCGAGTTAGTAAAACATTTAATTATGTTTCTACTTCTACTGCTTTTATCAACCGTTATCATTATAGTAGTTATTTTAGAGTCAGTTGATTTTGAGAAATTTGTTGACAGTAGCGAACCCAAAATTTCAATTATTTACTGTTTTCTTCTTCAATTGTGAATTCTTCTCGGACCAAGAAAGAAATCTTGAAACGAATCTTCTAACAATTCGATTTTAGGTAAAAAACAAGTGGCTGAGGTTCACAGTAAAAAAGCCTTCACAAACGGTTATCTTAACATGTACAAGCCCTAAGCATATGAGAGGACTCGCAGAGGCCTAAGACAGACGAATATATATCGGGTGTCCCAAACTCGATGGCCTATTAGACGTTTCTGGAAAACTAATCATAATTTTGAGCTGAAAATTTGCATATTGGGGTTTGAGACAATGATCTTTCTCCCTAAAATATTTTCAGATCTCTACAACTTCCGGTTATACCGGAAACAGACTACTACTTCCTCATTTCAAATGGCACACCCAGTATATTATTGCATCATTAAATAGCTTTTTTGATGGCAATTTCGGCAATATGCCATACCTTGGTAAAAATTCAACGGTTCATGAGTTATTGGGATTCTTATGAAAAATAAGGTGGCGATGAGGACTCACATTTTTTTGAATATTTCAGCAGAAAAAGCCTTTGTCGAAAAAAATTTGTTTTGTTTCGTTTACGCAAATACGTAGTATTATAAGACCGTTTTCGGCTTGGACCAAAAATGTACAGGGTGTTTATAAGAGGATCATGAACTTGGACAACTCAAATTCATCAAAACTCAAGATTTTCAAATTAGAACCTATATTTTTTATTATTTCAGTCGATTCTACGTACAAAAATAGTGGGGGTTACTTCAGCAAACCATATACCTAAAATGAATACTTCAAGAGTTATCGGGGAAGAACTTCAAATGAGGAAAAACCGCTATTTATAACTGTGGGAATAACTGTCTGTTACTTCCGTAAAACACAGAAAGAAAATAAAATTCGCTGTTTCCATAACTAAATTTGACATATCAAGAATTGTAATGAATTATTCGTAATTGAAAATTGTATTGGTTTATGGATTTCTCAACAATACCAACGAAAAATTAATTAAAATTCATGAAATGTAAAATTTAGTTATCTAAACATCGAATTTTATTTTCTTTCTGTGTTTTACGGTAGTAACAGACAGTTATAAACAGCGATTTTTCCTCATTTGAAGTTCTTCCCAATCTTCCCTGATAACTCTTGAAGTATTCATTTTAGGTATATGGTTTGCTGAAGTAACCCCCACTATTTTTGTACGTAGAATCGACTGAAATAATAAAAAATATAGGTTCTAATTTGAAAATCTTGAGTTTTGATGAATTTGAGTTGTCCAAGTTCATGATCCTCTTATAAACACCCTGTACATTTTTGGTCCAAGCCGAAAACGGTCTTATAATACTACGTATTTGCGTAAACGAAACAAAACAATTTTTTTTCGAAAAAGGCTTTTTCTGCTGAAATATTCAAAAAAATTTGAGTCCTCATCGCCACCTTTTTTTTCATAAAAATCCCAATAACTCATGAACCGTTGAATTTTTACCAAGGTATGGCATATTACCGAAATTGCCATCAAAAAAGCTATCTAATGATGCAATAATTTACTGGGTGTGTCATTCGAAATAAGGAAGTAGTAGTCTGTTTCCGGTATAACCGGAAGTTGTAGAGATCTGAAAATATTTTGGGGAGAAAGATCATTGTCTCAAACCCCAATATGCAAATTTTCAGCTCAAAATGATGATTAGTTTTCCAGAAACGTCTAATAGGCCATCGAGTTTGGGACACCCGATATACATATCGGTTTAAAACGTGCGACGACGTTGTCCGATGCCTAGAATCCATTGCTTGCGATCTTCCCATTGCCCTGCTTGCAAGTTTCGATCACTCATTGCATTCCGTATTCCCTCCATCCAGTTTTTTCTTGGTCTCCCTCTTCGTCTCCTCATGTTTGGTATCCATTCCATTGTTATTTTCGGCAGTCGTGATTGTCCCATTCGTTGAACATGTCCATACCAGATCAGCTGTTTTCTCTCTATATCATCCATGATTGTGCCTTCTACTCCCATTTGATTTCGTACTTCCTGGTTTCTTATTCTTTGCATTCTAGATATTCTAGCCGATCTCCTCAACGCATCCTTCTCTGCAGCCTCTATCCTCCTCTTATTTCTCTCTGTCAGTCTCCATGCCTCAGATCCATACGTTAATTGGCTTTTGATCATTGTATTGTAGATGTTGAACTTTCGTGATCTGGTTATATTTTTGCTCCAGAGTATTCCATTTAAACAGCCAATCACTTTTCTTGTCTCTGTTACTCGTGATCTTATCTCATTGTCATCTGTACCGCTTGTGTCGAACTTCACTCCCAAATACTTGTACTCTTCGCAAGGTTGTATGCTTTCTGTACCAATATCCAGTTCACTCAATTGGTCTCCAATACAAATATATTTAGTCTTTTCCAGATTCATCTCCAATCCCCAACACTCATATGTTTCCTTCAGTTTACGTGTCATGTATTGTAGATTCTCTTTGTCTCCTGCGATTATTACCTGGTCATCCGCAAACTGTACTGTGACAGACGTAATAGATAATATTGAAAGAGAAAATACTGAAATAGAAAAATGAATAAATTCACCGGAAATGTTACACTGTGTGAAGAAAAAATGTTCTAGGGAATAAGTCCAACCACATTTTTTGAAATAACACCACATTACCTTCGCATTTGTTCAAAAATATTACCATTTGGCTTATTCAGTCGTTCAAACAAATGTATGGTTTTAAAATCTAGTTGGGGAGAGTCGGGTAATTGTGCGCAGCGGCTAATCGTGCGCATACCTTTATTTCCACAATCGGGTAATACAATTTCGTAATCATCATGCATCTCTTGACAAAATTATGTTCTATCCCATACAAGAAGGGTAAATCACTGCACCTTATTTATCCAAAATGGCCACTTGGTTGTTCACGCATGTGTTGCTCTAGTGAGTGTCTTGGTGTAAATAAGCCGTAAGTATTTTAATTTTCACTTTTTTAAAAAACCGTTTTCGTCTATAGATTGCTTAATGAGTCTCCTTGACACTGATATATTTAGTTCAAGCAAAAAAAGTTTTTTTTACTGTTTTATAGCATTCGAAAGTTAAATTACTCATTTCGGTTAATTGGGCGCAGTGCGTACAATTAACCGCCATGTTTTTAGCATTGTTGACACGGCGGCGCATAAAATAATCGCTTATGATATTTTTCATTGTTGCAGATGCCGAAATACCAACGTAAAACTTCTAAGGCTCAATGGGATCGAGAAACTATGATTCAGGCCATACAGTTTGTAGAAAATGGAGGATCAATACGACAGGCGGGAAGGAAGTTCGATATTCCAGAGTCTTCAATAAGAAAAAGGAAAAGAGCATATGACAATGGACTTGAGGTGGTTGGACCACATATTGGAAAATTTTGTGTTTTTTCAACAGAACAGGAAATGGCATTAAAAGACCATGTTCTCAAGTTGGCAAAACTCTACCATGGATTGACTAAGACTCAACTCAGAAAATTAGCTTCCACCTTTGCCGAAGCAAACCAAATCAAACACAACTTCAAGGTTGAATATAAAATGGCCGGAAAAGACTGGTACTATGGATTCCTCAGGAGAAACCCAGAAATATCTCTAGAAAGCCAGAACCCACTAGTATAGCTAGGATAACAGCTTTTAACGAACATGAAGTTTTCACATTTTTTCAAAACCTCAAAAAAGTATATGACAAATTCAAGTTTAAGGAGGATGCAATATTCAACGTAGATCAAACTGGTATTTCTACGGTACAAAAACCATGCAAGAGACTTGGTCCCAAAGAAATTAAACAATTTGGCGCTAAGACATCTGGTGATAGAGGGAAAAAAGTTACTGTTATCTGCTGTTTCAATGCATCTGGAACTTGTTACGTGCCACCAATGTTCATATTTCCCCGAATTAAAATGACAAATTCATTAACCAACAATGGACCTCCTAATGCAATTTATACTTGTCAAAAAAGTGGCTGGAGTAATGAAGAGCTTTTTCACAAGTGGCTACAACACTTCAAAAAAACCGTTATAAATCATCTAAAGATGAACCTGTATTATTGCTCCTGGATAATCATTCCAGCCATATTTCCTTACCAATTTTTGACTATTACAAAGAATATGGCATTATTCTTTTAACGATACCACCTCATACATCCCATAGGCTTCAACCATTAGACGTAACTTTTTATGTTCCATTGAAATCAGCTTTTAACAGGCAATGTGACTATCACCTAACATCGGCTTCAAAAATAACTCAATACGACTTAGCTGCAATATTCAACAAAGCCTATACTCATGTTGCTGCCATGGATAAGGCTCAATCAGGATTCAGATCTTGTGGGATATGGCCTTATCAAGCAGATAAGTTCACACATGAGGATTTTCTACCAGCAACTCATCACCTTCCAATTATAATTGATGACGATGAATTACCTTCTACTTCCTCCTCAAACGCCAGTTCTGTTCCAGCTTCTCACAACAATCCGAATCTCAACCATACTCAGGAAAATAATTAGATTGGCCAGCTCAGAACAGGAGAAAGCGATGTTCCTGTCCCTAGTACATATACTATTCTGGAAGAGTTGAGTCCACTTCCACAACCAAGGGTAGCTAAACGACAAAATCGTAAAAAAAATGTCTGAAATATTGACAGATACACCAAACCGAGAAAATTCAGAAACCGCAGCAGCGAAAAAGTCATTGAGGCAGGGGAAATTAAAAGAAAAATAAGAACAAAGTAAAAAAGGAAAAAATATTATAAAAGGACCCAGAGCAAGTCAGAAAAGAAGCACAAAAAGTAAACTGTTCGAAGAGAGCAGTTAATCTGAAGATATATCAGAGAGTGAGATTTATAACGATGACGAGTTGGACGACCTGGAAACGGAAGACAATGAGAGATGCGTTATTTGCGGGGAGGGCAGTATAAAAAATGAGATGTGGTTTAAATGTTCAGTTTGTGCGGAATGGTCTCATGCCCTATGCACGAGAGCAGACAGCCCTGAAGGGTTTATCTGCGATTTTTGTGATACCTAATTGTATTTTTAAAATTATTTTTATTCTATTATATTTTTTTTATATCGTTAGAGTTTGTTTATTTATTGTTTTTTTTTCTTATTCAATAAAAGAATAACTTCTCATGTTCAAAAAATTGAGTTATTGGTTCATGTTTTCAATGCGCACAATTATCCTACCTATTATATGCGCACCATTTGCCGCATACTTCCGGTAATTGTACGCAATGTTCATTTTTCAAATTTTATATTTCAAAGTCATAACGTGCATTTTTATTTTAAATAAAATAGAGAAACTTATAGCTAAACCATTGAAGAATTTTGACGAAAAATCTAGAAGTTCTATCGTTTATGATTTCCAAAATATTTCAATTTTGGCTTAGGTGCGCACAATTACGCGACTCTCCATTGTGGTATATTATTCACATTTTTGAATTGTTTTTTTTGTTCAGCCTAAACTACAAAAATGTCGAAAATTTTGTTCAAATCTGTATAGTGTAAATTCTAAATATTTAAATTTTTGAGTGTTCTTTGTTTTTTCTTCATTACATCTGTTTCAGGAAGTAATAGTACTCCAGTTTGTGGATTAGCCAAAGTGGCTTGCTTGGAGGCAGCTTCCAGTAAGTGTTCGTTTTATACAGGGTGGCCATTTGAAAACGAAACAGACGAGATTACAGACGAAATAAAGTTTTTCGATAGAAATGCTCGGACAGGTCGATTTCTGTTTGGAGGGGGACAACTTAATATGTAGGTTACGGACGCATAGCGCTTCAACCCTTGCTACTACAACCCTCACCCCCAAATTTTGAATAGGGAAGATGGGGTGAGTGATACCTCATTTGAAAGGTATTTTTATACTGATTTCAGCACAGTAATTGTTTTTTCATTTTATGCATTAGTTCTCGAAATATTCTTAACTAAGTATTTGAAAATGAAGTGGTGTTTTCATGGCACTTGTAGTGTTTTGTGAAAAATCGACATTTTGAGCTTCAAAACAACCATGACTGTGGCTTCCTTCCTAACTAACTAACGCATGAAGATTTCGAGAATTAATGCATAAAATGAAAAAACAATTACTGTGCTGAAATCAGTATAAAAATACCTTTAAATTGAGGTATCACTCACCCCATCTTCCCTATTCAAAAATTGGGGGTGGGGGTTGTAGCAGCAAGGGTTGAAGCGCTATGCGTCCGTAACCTACATCTTAAGTTGTCCCCCTCGAAACAGAAATCGACCTGTCCGAGCATTTCTATCGAAAAACTTTATTTCGTCTGTAATCTCGTCTGTTTCGTTTTCAAATGGCCACCCTGTATAAGAGAATAGATAAATTCTATCGTAATTCTATTGCAGCCTTCTTATCAAAACAAGATGCTGATGATGATATTGTTTCTGTGGTTGATAAATGTGATTGTCGACCTCTGTGCGTGGATATAACATATGGTGTTGAATTGTCAGATGATGAGTGGCACTGGTATGAGCAGGTACTGGTTCAAGAAACTGACCAAGAGACATTAGAATCTTTAGAAAAGTAAGTTTCACCATAATCAGGTAGCATTCTTGTTAATTTTATGTTCAAATCTATACTGGGTGGCTCACCCCAGAAGAGGATAACATTTTGAGAGAGTAAATGACGATATTTTAAAAATATTTTTTGTGATGTGTAGGTCTATAGAGTTCCAGAGAGTATTCTGAAGTTAGAAGCACAATTTAAAATTATTTAAAAATATACATAGTGTTTGAAAAAGATATATACCAAAGTTACACTTTTTTCAATGTGATAATTTTATTGGTATGATCAAAAATAGAATGGCAAGCTTAAACAATGATGGGTTTCTTCAGATCTTGCTGAGTGAGATTTTTATAATAATAATATTTAATCCTGTAAGACATTATATAATTAGGAGTAGTCGTTAAAACTGAAGCATGATAAAGCGTTAAACAATTTGTGTGAAATTTTTTCATGTACACAGATTCGATAAAGGCTTCTTGGATATGCTTGTTGATGCTGAAGCTCGGACAATGAAGGGGTTTTGAGAGCGAGAAAAATTAAGAAACAATTCACCTATGAACTCGAAAATGAAACAATCCAAAATTCTGAATAAACTATTCAGTAGTGTTTTATTGAAAGATTTGAAATGCTTTCAAATCATTCAAAATTTCCTATGGGATATTAAGTCAAGCTTAAAATTATGAGAGCAAAATAACCGGCTTAGATCTACTTCAAGAGTTTCAATTCTTACAGTCTTTGAATCTTGCGATGAAAATTTACATCTTGTTTGTTTTCCAAGAAGGACGCAATTTTAATAATTGCTCAGTGGCTCAATTCGGGCTAGGCGTGGCTCTGATGTGCGTATAGCTCTGATAAGCAGATTTATTTTATCACTATGTTCAATGAATAGAGCAGCCTCCCACCCCTTCTGTATAATTCTGAATAGTCGATATAGGTTCAGAAAAACAGACTCTGATATAATATGCAACCAGTAAGATATTAAAAAAATTATCATGTGGAAAAATTCGAAGTATTGAATGAAAATGAATTCAAATCACAGAAAGAAAGAAAAACGAAAAATTCTTCTATATGATTGATTGATTAATCAATCTTTTAACAATGTGCTTGGCTAGTCGCCATCGACACATGAACCAATCTGTTACACAAACTCCAAAATCACAAAAAATCTTAACAATCACAAACTACTTTTACAATTTTAACTTCACAAACGCTTCAATATTATTTTCTAAAAGACTCTTTCAAAATATGGAGCTCCAAAATGGGACGTGAGGAAAAGTAGTCATCTCACCGTGACGACCATTTTGGAACTCCAACATTCTTCTATATATTGTCTAAAGCCATCAAAGAAACCGTATTCCACATATAATCATTCCAGTTATAATTCAGCAATCTTTTCGATGACTGTTCCTTGATTTTAGAGTAGCTTCTCTAATGTTATGAGGAAAATAACTCAAATCTGCTCCTGGTAACTCAGAAAGCTTTTGTTATGAACGAATTAATTTTAAGATAATTTCGTTGTTTCGTCCAAGATGGAGCTGATGAAAATTCAAATCGAAATTGAATCGACGTTGTCCTACTAAATTTCTATACAGGGTGCTTCAAAACTACTTTGACAAAAGGTGATTCCTCATAATATTCTAATATGAATTTGTCAAATAAATATATGTCTGGAAACGCTTCGTTTCCAAAATACAAGCTGTTAAACTGTTAAAGTCATACATGGATGTACTCAAAAGTGAGCTGTTCAAACAGAATCAGTAATAAAATATGAGGCGCTACCTACAAAAAACCAAAACTACTTTTTTAAACGTCAAATTCATTTACAATATTCTTAAGAAAATTCAAAATAATGGTAATAACTTCAATACGCATCGGTTATTAGACTTAAAATAGTCAAGTCCAAATATCTAGAAAACAGTTGCTGCGACTTGGTACAATGAAAGCTTTTTCACGTAGATATGACACAAGAATCGACTATTTTACTGAAAAATATGCTAAAAATACGCTTAAAAAAGTTATGATCTACATTAAAGAAAAAAGGTGTAGGTGGCGCCCCCTATAAATGAAAGCAAAAAAAAACATTAGTTTCTAATTCGACAACTCAAAAAACCTTTCAATACCAAAACGAAAAAAAAAATAAAAGTTCAACACTTTGTATCTTGGAAACGAAGCGTTTTCAGACATATATTTATTTGGACAATTCATAATAGAATATCGTGAGGAATCACCTCCTGAAGTTTGTCAAAGTACTTTTGAATCCCCCGTTATGCTGATAGCATATATAATAAGTAGGTAATCGACAAAATTAGTGCACATTGTTCAGGAGAAATATGAACTGCATTTGATTATTATTTTAGCTTGCATAAGTGAATAACTAGTCAACAAATGGGATTAGTATGAAAACAAATTGGTTTCCATGAATGATTGTGACAGAATCAACAAATTACCACTTCAAATTTTTCATTTTTCAGATACACGGTGTCTGCTGTTAGGATATTCTTCAGAGATTCGTTCTTTCTACCGAAACAACGACGAGAACTTTTCGAAACATCTGATCTAATCTCTAACTTTGGTGGTATCCTCGGACTGTTCACAGGATTCTCACTGTTTTCCCTAGCAGAAATAATATATTTCGTGGCGAAACCATTGATCCAGAGCTTCCAAAAACACCCAGAAGCCAACCAACAGCCTCAGGTGGTAGAAACATGAATTCATAGTACAAAGTCAATCGTCTCATCGATGGATGATAATGGTCGAGCTATTATATGAATGAAAATCTCTGTAACTCCAATAAATATTGACTTCAGAAATGCCTCATTACTTATTTCGAATCTGGAATAAATGTTATTTACAAACTAATAGATAGTTTTCTTGAAGTTTAACTGAAGGAAAAGCATATGCTCATCATTTATCATTAGAGCTTTACTTGAGAAAAAGTTAATTTTGGCAATGATGGATACTACACCATTTATTTCCTCGTCCTTCAATCCTAAAATCGGCTTTTTTCTACAGTACCTAACAGTAAAATTCCTCTTATTTATTTCTCATCATCCTGTTCATCGTCCTGATGATCCTCCTTCGGAAATAAGGATAGTCTTCAACGCATATTGTGCATCATCTAATGCCAGAAAAAACCTTCTTCTGACAGGCCAAAAGTTGCTGAGTGATATTTTCACGCTACTCTTACGATTTTGTCTGCTCTCCTGTCACCTCCTGAGCTCAAAATAAAGTTATGGAGAGCACGGAAAGTTATGATGAGATCACCATGAAGCCTGCTGTCATCAAACGTGGACAAATTCATGATGGACAATCTTAGACCATAACTGGGCTGTAATATGCCGTAGGGTAGGCGAGTTTTCCGCCGCTGGACGCTCTCCAACAATGCTGAGTCTCTACTCAATGATGCACCCCCCACAGGGCGAGCAAACTCCAATTGCTTCATTTTTTTCAGAACGGTTAATAGTATGGGGATTATCATAATGAAATTATGAAGATCGGACGGAAAAAGATATGAAATATTGAGTTCAGTGGTTAATTTGTAAGAATTGCCCAATGGTTGTTTATATTGTGCAAACAGAAAGAAGAAAAGAAAAAAATCCAGAAACATCAAAGGAATCAAACTAGAGACAAAACCTCTTCGACATATGCAGATCATTCAGCAAAATTTGGACATAATTTCAACTAAATTTTCATTATTCTACAAAATGAAGAAAACATGCGCTTAACACTGTTTGAGTCCCTTGAGATAAACAGTTACAAATCTAGACAGATTTTGTTGTATAATCACGCAGGCGTGAATAGGTGCTCCCCCCTTCAACATCTTCATACAAATCTCTGGAAATTCCAGATGGCAGATACTTCTTCTTCCTTAAGCTAGGGAATTCTCCTTGTTTGCTAGGTATTGGCTTCTACTCAGTAGATGAGGAAAAACAACTTTGTCCCCATCTGTTTGGTGGGCGTCCAGGTTTTTTTTTTCCATTGGGTCGTTCATTTTGCAGATGTGTGCAATCCAATCTAACGCCATCCTATCAACATGGTCTCTCCATTATATTGCAGGTGCGTTTGAACATAAACATAAACAAATAAATAGGTACGAGTTATTTTTTGATGAAAATTATTTCAACAAAGAGGTTCTCTAGAGGCTTGAGAATTATAACTGAATCTTATTACATTCATTCTGATTTTTATTGGCGAATCTATAGTTAACAACTTTAAAGTGAGAAGAATTAACCCATTATTTCCTATATACTAAAATTATTTTCATACTTAAAATGTACGACTGACTAATACCAATAGCTAACTTTCATTATGAAACTTGTGGCAATACCTTTGCGACGACTATGATCAATCAATACCATAAGCAGCACGATAGGTAGGTGTTACATTCATTTTGATTTTCATTGGCGAATCTAAAGTTAACAACTTGAAAGTGAGAAGAATTAACCCATTATTTCCTATATACTAAAATTATTTTCATACTAAAAATGTACGACTGACTAATACCAATAGCTAACTTTCATTATGAAACTTGTGGCAATACCTTTGCGACGACTATGATCAATCAATACCATAAGCAGCACGATAGGTAGGTGTTACATTAATTCTGATTTTCATTGGCGAATCTAAAGTTAACAACTTGAAAGAGAGAAGAATTAACCCATTATTTCCTATATACTAAAATTATTTTCATACTTAAAATGTACGACTGACTAATACCAATAGCTAACTTTCATTATGAAACTTGTGGCAACCTTTGCGACGACTATGATCAATCAATACCATAAGCAGCACGATAGGTAGGTGTTACATTAATTCTGATTTTCATTGGCGAATCTAAAGTTAACAACTTGAAAGAGAGAAGAATTAACCCATTATTTCCTATATACTAAAATTATTTTCATACTTAAAATGTACGACTGACTAATACCAATAGCTAACTTTCATTATGAAACTTGTGGCAACCTTTGCGACGACTATGATCAATCAATACCATAAGCAGCACGATAAGTAGGTAGGTGTTCGGAGAGATGATAACACTAATCTCAGTTCAGTTGGGAACTCTACGTCTCAACATGCGCTAGACTAATAGGTGTTTTTACATTTTTTTACTCTCGTAGACAATGAATTAAATTCAAACTCAAAATAAAATTAATTGTCAACATCCAAGTACTCAAAGCAACGAACCATAAGATTTGATTATATCGTGTATTGCTTAATACTCAAAAACACAGTAAGGTCATAAAGTTTCTTAGAATTGTTTGGTCTTGAGTTGAACTCAAACAAGTCTAGTTGTGTTCATTTATGAATCGTAAGGAAATTAATGAGGTATGTAGAATGTTTCAATTCAGATTGAGAATCGCATAAAGAAAAATATACAAATAGTTTGTTTCGTCCAATGTATGTTAATGAAAGCACAAGCACCTCACTTTTATAATTGAAAAGATGTTAGTAATGCACGTTTCAGAATGAAATGCTACTTCTCTTCAGTTCAGAGATACTTAGGAAAAGTTGGGTTGAAACAATAATTTTTCGTAGATAATATCTTGATTTCCACATATTATATATGTTTTATTCGATAAAGAAAAGTCCTAGAAATAGAGATTAATATTTATCATCAAACTAAACATATACAAGTCATCAATTTTCACAATTGAAATTTTTTAAAATTAGAAAAAGAGCATGTCAGATTTTTTATCTTCAACTACCTAACGCCAATTTCAAAAACAACTTGAGGTTATTCCTGGAGGTTAATAGAATTAGATTCTGTTCGACTGGAAACAACAAGTATTTTAATGAAATTTTTTTATTTTAGTAAAAATCATCGTCAGTTAAGCCTTCCTCCAAAGTATTGCTAAAAATATATGAATAAATATTTTTCCGATAAACGGAAACCTTAAATGGGTTTACAACTGAAATATTCAGCGTGCCAAAAAAGTAACGTAGCTAGTAAATAATTCTTGTGAGAAGTTATTGAGAAAAATCCTTGCACCCGTCGATTTTTAATTTATGGAGCAATTTATCGTATACTTTTTTCAATATGATATTTCTCACCCCTTACGCCTCTCACCCCTCTACTTTAGTTTTTCAAATGGGAATATATGGATTTTGATACATCAAATAAAAGTTAATTTGATTACCTATTCAGCGATGTGGCTAAGAGAAGGTTTGGTTGTGCCGTTTTTTATTAAAAAATTAGGAAACAGTTTTCAATTTGTGATTTGAGTGTGATTGTGCAATCCTTTTACTAATTAATATTCCAGGAAATCCAGGAAACCATGGATTTTTAATATCGATAGCAGGTCTCCCAATGCTTTTTTTGGATTTACGTTCTACACCCTTTACTCTCCACATTCTTCTACTGATTTTTGAAATAGGAATTGCACATTGAGCGGTGCAACTGAAAAAAGAAATTGTTAAGCCATTTTTTCATTGCAAAATCAACAATTTGTAATTGATGTCAGGTTCTTATTCTTGAAATACTATATGTTGAGAAATATCTTTCGACCCGCCGATTTCTATTTTCGAAGTTTCAGAAATGCATGCAGTTTTGAAGTTGAGGGGTTTATACCCTTAACCCTCAACAATTTTTTTCTATTGAAAAAAATTGCTTCTGATATATCGCATCAGAGGTCATTCGATGACCAATTCAGTTATGTGTCAGTAAAATAAAATTGTACCTTAAAATGTAACGATAAAAAGAACAATTCATACACACACTAAAATCACAAATTGTTAATTTTGTAATGAAAAATAGTTCACAAATTTTTTTTTAGTCAAACCGCTCAAATGGCAATCGAATGTTCTTTCATTTGATACCAAAGCCATATATTCCTATTTGAAAAAAACTACAGGGATGTGGAGCGTAAATTCGAAAGAGCATAGGAAGACCTGCTTTTGAAATTGAAAATCCATGGATTCGTGAATTTCTATTAATAATAATTAGCAAAAGAAAAATGGTCTGATTTCAATTACTCTCTAATCACAAAATGGAAATTCTTTGCTAATTTTTTATTAAAAAACGGCACAACCAATTCTGGCCACATCGCTGAATAGGTAATCAAATTATAATAATAATAATAATTATTATCTTTCATTTAATGTATCATAATCACAAACTATATATTACCATTTGAAAAAATTAAGTAGAGGGGTGCGGGGTGAAGAAGGTGAGAAATATCAAATTCAAAAAAACATACGATAAATTGTTTTTTTTATTCTTCGTACAACAATTATTGACGAGTAACGTTACTTTTTTGAATGATACCTCTTCATTAATAGTAAGACCCGTTTTTGGCTTTTTAGATAATCAATCTGAAAAAATTATATGATAATAATTATTAAATATCTACTCACTCATTCTTGGAAGGAAGGGGTTCAATTTGTGTTTCATTAGTAAGTCTATTCCATTTTATCCTTTTCCACTCAGATTAATGAATCGAAATTATCAATTTAATTTTAATTGACTCGTGGAATGTTTTATCTTATTCTAGAGTTTCTATAGTATATGGCATTTTATTTCGTCTACAACAATTTCAATTCTTTTCCAATTTTAAGTGAATATTCTGATTGAAAAAGGGCTCAAAAGAAGTACTTAACTATAGAAAATATAGGAGAAGAAGAGAGAGTTGAAAAAACAAATTGTTTTATATCATTTTTTGCGATCGAATAATCTATTCTGCTCCACGGTGCTTCAATTCTAACTACGCCGCTGGAAACAGTAATTGTTGTGTAAAATATATTTTGCGAAAATATAGTCATTTTCTTTTTAATCAATCTAATATACTATCACTACTTGTTAATCCACTGGGATGCACACAGTGCTCCTTTTGGATATACCATGTTTTGATCCACTTCAAATGAGAATCCACTCAAGACATAGGTATCATCGTTCCACTTCAACGAATATTAAAATAAGAAACCAAAACAGTTTCGGCATTACCACGAATTTTAACAGCACACTAACATTTCTAGTTAAAAAGTTTGTAAATCAATTCGCCATTCATCTGAAAATACACTACAAATTATTTACTATTTGATTTTCTCATTGTTATAACGATTGCTTCATTGCAGATGCCAAACCATTCCGTTGTATACAGAATGATCTGTCAGTTGGCCTGAAATATCGATCTACAAATATTCATCAATCGATCGAATAATCAAGCCTATGTCACCAGGAAAGCAGGAGAATTAGTCGGAAAAAGACATAGGTTACTTGCGCAAAACTTATCCGGTGAAAAGTTGTGAATATTCATGATGACTGAGAAGACTCCGGGAAATATTCTTGGTACATCTGGAGTTAGAACCAGAAAAATTTCCCATATGGTACCAAAAATTGTGCCCAAGACTGTGTCTCCGAATTTGAAGAAAACTTTCGTTGAATACTGTCAAAGTTCAACTATACAAGGATTGAGTTACTTAGTAAAGGAATCTTCAGCTTTCGAAAAGTATGTTAACATTTAAAATTCTATTTGAACATATTCTTGTTCCTTTGATTGAATAATTTTTATTTTCTTCAATTTATTTAAGGAATACGACAATATCGGAACCCAATAAATTAAAATTCAACGAGATCCAAAAGTAAATAAATGAAAAATACCTAACGCCAGCATTAAATCTGATTTCCAATTATACATGGTGACCCGTAAATCGACGTCAACCGCGCATGCTGATAGCTCAGGTCTTGGATTTGAGTAAAAGTGTCTTAGTTTTCGAGATATCGACAGTTTTATGGAAATCGTCAAAATCTACTCCTTAGTCATTGTTCTGATGTACAAATGTTGGTATTTCGTTATTCTTTTGCCGATCAAAAATTACAGGCGGAGCAGCCTACCAAACATGACCAAAGATTTTCCCAAGGTGCGTATGGTATGCTCAGGAAAAATGAATGGTTCCAACTTTTCGAATTTTTCGAATTTTGTCATCTAACTTTGATCATTTCTGCTATGAAAAAAGTATATCAGACTAACTCGGCATTATTCGCCAAAATTTAGCCTTTCAAGTAAAATTTTCGATAAATTATCATTTTCTGCTTGACTCAACGAGGAAAAAAAATATTGATATTTTAATGAAAAGGTAGCTCATTCTGTGATTTCCATTTCTAGACTTCTATTCGGAGAATTTATTGTCAATGAGTTAACAATGTTACATTGAATGTCAGAATTGCTTGCCACTGACTTGAATGCAAACATGACATTTTTTCAAAAGTGATTGTTTCATTAGTCGTGCGCATCCGAAAGCATTCAATTCTTCTACTGCACCATTAATTCTTTCTCAGAGTTCTGTTTCAATATTAATCGGGTTGTGATACACCTTCTCCTTCATTCAACCACTGAAGGGAAAATCTACTGGAATCCAATCTGGTGACCTAGGAGGCCACAAAATGGTATCAAGTCCAAATAACTTCTAACTCAAACAAATCTCATTTGCCGGTCAAGTTTGTGGCAAGTTTGGCAAAATCTGGTTAAGAGCTCCATAGATTTGCATATTCGATCACAATGAGAATTCAAATTACAACTGAAACTAAGATGAGAGATTAATTGAATTTTGATGCTATCGTAATAGTAACAATTAAATTATTAGAAGTCATTTGCTTGGTTATGTTATTCAGTGGAGAAGATATTTCTGATATTCTCCTTTTAGTTTCAACCTAAACAATTAATGTTCTAGGAGGATCTAAGCGGTATATTTTAAATCTATATCGAACAGTTCCTAACGGTGGACAGAAAAACCTATTTCTTATTCGAATTTTGGATTCTACTCGATCCAAAATTCATGAAGTAATAATTTTAACGAGTCTTTCCGAAATTCTTCGATAACAACAACAAAAAGTTCAAGATAAAACTAAAGTGAATGAATAATTTCTTCTAAAATAATTTCTCAAGGATACATTTTCACTCGTTTCAAACAAGTTCATAGATTTCATTAAATCTAAATGAATTTTCAACATACATTTATTTATCATTACAACCCACATAATGATATTCAAGAGGAAATAACCTATCGATCAACAGTTAATTGTGCTTCCGATATTCTCAGATTACCTCATTTTTCATGGCTGGTTCCAACGAATTCTACTCAGATAAGTCATAGAAAAAGTATTGTATTTTTTATATAAATTTTTAAATAATCAATTTTTCTGGGAATTGTATTTACATGAAAATATAATAAAATATTTTTTGCAGCATACAAAAATAATGAAAAAAATTAAAAGAAGTGTGAACTGGAATAACCGAAAAAAAATTGATAGAACATTACCTAATCTGCAAAATAAAACCGTATGTGATGTATTACGTTAGTTTATTAGTTTCAATAATTAAAATTTGGCATCGTTCGAAAGAAAAACAATTTCAACCATACTTGAAATTCTCATAATTCATGTTTGGGGTTGAATAGAATCTAAAATTTGCATAAGAATATCCGTCCACCATTTACGCAGTTCATATCCTTAGAATCTGTATAAGCTATTTGCATAAACATTGATTGCCAAACTACACAAAGCCTTTCATTTCCAGAATGCAATCAATTCATTCTAAAATCACAAAATCAAGAATAAAAAAAATTCATTTCTTGTACTTCTTATAGTTCTTAAACATAGTTTTGAAGTTAAGACTTTTCGAATATATTATTTTAATGATTTGACATATTTAATCAGCCAATGATAATCATGATGAGGATTGAGGATCTTTAGTGTGGTCCATGCTTTTTCACACCTTTCCCAGTGTTTGATATCATTACTTATGTAACATCCCGTTAAATAGGTTTCTTATTTGCAGCTCAGACTTTTTTCGAATAAATAATTATGGGTGCGTCAGCATCATTTCTTTTTTCAGAACTCAATAAATCCCGTTTCATGAGTTATAAAATATTATTCGTTTTTATAATGTAGACACATACCTAAAGTCTTGTTTTACTTTGTTGGTACGAAATCGTGGAGGAAAAACTACTCTTATCAATTAATCTTCAAATTCATTCAAATGAGATGGGTATGATTACTTCAAACTTAGTGTTACAATATCAAATCATCTATTTCTAGCGTTATTCATGTCTTACGCTAGCATCAAACATTATGTTGAAAATTTGGGTTTGACTATTTGTCTACAAATCTTGTAGGTTCCTTGGTCGCTTTCAATAAACACGGGAATTCAAAAAATCTACAAAAACAATAATGTTCTCAAAAACTACTTCCAGAAAAATGTCTCACGTGTTCCTCCGAAAATTGTAGTCACTCTTCAGTTCCTGCCAATCGCCATCTTGTATGGATAGAAATGAAGATCTCCAGCAATGGCATTAGGAGAAAACGTTTGTTCATCGATGTTACAATGCATGATGGTCACTGAACCATAGATATATAATAAAAAATAGATACGAAAGTCCAATACTAACAGCCGAAACTGTTTTTCTGCATCTTCTCCCTTCTTGGGAAGAACTAATGGGGTTTTAGTCACCGTATTGTCAATAAATGGCGCTGTATGTTGCTTGTAACTCAAGATTTCGCCGATCTATTCAACTCAAACCAGAATAAAGTGATTCAACTATTAGGTACCAGGGCACTGTGGTGTTGAATGAAACGAAAAAGTCGATGAACTCGCAAAAAGTGTAATACGGTTCAACACCTGCTGGACCTGAGCCTTTCTGTGGGCTAGGAAAAGACCAATTTAAGAAAGCGGTATAGCAATGAGAGTTGAATAACAGGATAACCTACTAGACAAACACGCCTGGACTTACTCAGGCCTAGGAATTCGTGATGATTTCACCTACCTATGCCAGAAAGCTCTTGAAGCTGTCACGAGCTGAGCTTCATCAAACATCATTTGTACCGTATGGGAAAGTCAGTAGATGAGATTTGCAGGCTCTGTAGATCAGAAGCAGAAACAGCTGATCACATGGTATACAAGTGTCCAGAGCAAGCTGGCCTAAGAACCATTTATATGGGGAAGCTGGTCCTGGATAACCGTGAGGTAAAGACTAAGGCCCCTAAGGAGGTTGTCAGTTTTATCAACACGTCAACATCGTCAATGGACGACCTCCTAGGTTTCCATGAATGAGTAGGGTAGAGAACAAAAGATCTACATGATCGCAGTTTCCGGAAGGCTTATTGAGCCACAACGATCCCAGTTCAAATAATAATAATAATAATAAAAGGAAGTGCTAGGATTAGTCTGTTCCTGGCGATCTTCAAGAGTTATGGGGAAGATGTTGGAAACAAATCATAACTGATATTTTTATAGACACCCATGGTATTGAAAGCATTCCTACTGGCAGATCTACTCGTGCATCTACAAGCCAGCAGGTGGCGCGAAAGATATTGTTCGATCAAATCGCGAGAGTTTCCAATCTATAGAACCTCAATCTATGCACTGAACTGTGTCGGGAAAATATTATAGTATAGTATATCCAAAGTCACTTGAAATACTCCATAAGAACGCTTGGCCATAGATGTCCCTTTGAAGTGGATACCGCGATCCGCTAAATACCTAGGTTTATTTGAAAGTATTGTTAGGCAATAAATTCACTGGCTCCAAAGGAATTTCTGGAAACTTGGACAACCCTTGTATAATCCAAATATTCTGGGTTCCTCCAAGTGACTTTGGATATACTATACCACCTCTAGAACGAGATCAGTAGCGCTCCGCAACGATATCAACTGACTGAAGTGCGCGCATTTTAAAAAAAGAGGTTATGCTGCCGCATCCTGTATTTCATTTTCTTGAAATTCTCCATTTATCCTAACTGATACCTATACTACGTTTCAGGTTATGGTGGTTCTCAACCATTGGTTTGTGCATAATTGGATGCATCTATATGAGCTACAGAAATTACGTGAATTGGAAAGATAAACCTATAATTGTGTCCTTGGCAACCAAAGATGTTGGAATCTGGGAAATACCCTTCCCTGCAACAACGATATGTCCAGAAACGAAAACTAGGATAGATTGCCTCGATTATACCGAAGTTTTGAAGGATTGGAAAGCTGGTAATCCTCTAGATGAAACTCAGAAGTATTTTCATTCTGTATTCGTAATTTTTTTAACACTGCATGAAATATTCATTTTTCAGAGAATTTTTCGAGTACAAGTCTTTAACATGTTTGAAAAGCAACTATGGGAATTTGTCAGAAGGACCGGCTTTATTCGATGATGATTATTACGAATTCTTATACCAGGTAAGAATGAAATATTAATCTAATTAATAAACATACTATTATATATATGTAGGATCCAGTTATTATTCCCTGTAACGAATTGAGATGGTCAACCGGATGCTTGAAGACCTATTAGATTCTTTTAGTGTCGAGGGCATGACAGTTTCAATCGGTTTACAGGGAACGAATTGTTATTGTACATAATGTAAAAAGGATGTGTAATTCTTCGGGGTGTCGAAGAATGTGTCATGTCGGTTGTAAAACTTAAGAGATTTACTGGGGTTGGGAAAGTTCCAGAACAAGACGGTTATGCCAGATGTGTCACATCTGTTTCTCAGGTTCTAGTCCTTCTAGAATATTCGATTTCCAGGATCTTTGGGGGCGGTACGGCAAAAGCCCTTATTGGACTAAGGGGATGGTACCTTCCCCTAAGGGTGTGGTCAAACCGAGAGAAGGGAGGTCTATATTCAAGAGAGGTTAGTTCCAATCGGGAGAGAGCAGAGTTCAAATAAAACCGACGGGTACAGACGGTACAGTTTAACTTAAGCCGAAGACGAGTCAAGTTCAGTCGGTCAACTTAAGACGTAAGACGAAAAGACGGTTCGCGGACAAAATTAAGACGAGTCGCGAACAAGTTAAAGACGACCGAAAACTTGAAGTACGACGAAGACGTGATATACGAAGACGTTTCGAGTAATCAACAAACGAGTTAAAGATTCAGTACCGTAGTGAGAAACTTGTAATTAAGACGTAATTAGGATCTTCTCAATACTGAGTTTGTACTGTATAAGTGTGGCTTTGTAAATAGATGTAAATAATTGGAAAGAATTTAATTATTACAAATCCAACAACGTCAAGGAGAAAAAAAGGCCAGGTAATCGAATCATACCTCTAGACGATCGATTAACCAAGCCTACATTTACACGGTGTCAAAATGAACATGGTCTTTTCGGATTCTGGAAAATTGCTCGGATCTATCAATTTCGTTTTTGAGTGGGACATTTTTTCACTTAAAAATCATCATCACTTATTTCTCTTCGCGGTAAACCCATTTCCTTTTTGGCGAGTCGTTCTCGAGCCAAGTTTTGGGTGCGCCTTCTCCCAGGGATTTTGGTGTTTCATCCCGAGATCGCTGGTGGGCTCTTCAGTTGAACTATCTAGCGATCTCTGCCCAAGCCCAAGACACAACTTCTCACACCATCGTGGAGAAGTGATGCTGGTGTCACTGTTTTTAGTACTGTAATGATTCATTACGGTACTGAAATAGAGAAATATTATTTCAGTGCAGATCAGTTGACTTGGATTTCAGCTATTGCAAATGGATGGGAAGAACTTACAGCTGTTCAGAGATTCTGAAACCTATAATGACGGATGAAGGCCTATGCTTTAACTTCAACATGTTTGACGTTCACGATATATATACTGATGATGTGTGAGTATCAAATTTATATTATTCTACTGAATAGAATTCAGAAATATGATTCATGAAAAATCGAGTATAAAATCCAGAAAAACACTGATTTCAATTTGTATTCAATGGATTCGGTCCTTACTTGAGGGAAATTCATCAAATAAAACGAAACAAAATAATTTGCACAAATTTTTGAATACTAACAACAATTGTTCTTCACACGTCATGGCTTCTTCAGATCAATTTCGACAACATTATAGTCGAAATTAAAAATTTATATGAAGATGCGACAGTGTTGTTGTTGATGAAACAATTGATGCTCATTAAGATGGTTGAAGTATAGTTACCACAACTTCAGTACAATATTGTTCTATGTGAACTCAAAAAACTTGATTGTAGTACTCATTTTATGATATTGCTGGGGTATTTATGAGAACTTCGAGAATATTTCGATTAAGTATCAAAAATAAATAAATAAATTTGAATTGAGCACCATGTCGACTGCTATAATGACACCTTGCTTATATATTGACATACCGATAGGTGGAATACGCAAGTTATTTATATGATAAATTGAACTTCAAGAAGTCTTAGCCGATTTCTCGATTAAAATAATTTTCAGTTACAAGGTCAATTTTTACCACGTTGACTTCGTTAGCACACAAAAGGTAACAATAAATCCACAATTACCTCAATGAGATGATGTGCACTGCGATCAAAAGGAATCATTTGGTTGTTTTCTTCGTAGATAAAACAGGTAATATAGAAACGGCAATCTTTATCCTAATACGATCCAGTTTTTTGTACCTTTGCTAGAAGATGTACACAATGACTAGTAATTTCAGCAGGATGATCAACTTTTCATACCACCCAATAAACATTAATGGTCTTTTATGTTCTATTGTGCCCGTTAGATTCCTCCTCACCACCATTAAAAGTTCGCCTTCCAATTCCATAGCTCTAATGAACTGCAATATCTGGGATGGCTCCAAGGAGGCTACAGACTTATTCTTACAAATTTCTCGTCCAGAATATTTCTGCCAAGAGGAGATAACGAAAATATATAAGGCAATAACGGAAGAAAATAGGAGACAAGTCACAAGGGCTGTTTTCTTCGAAGTGCCAAAAGCGTTTGATGAAGTATGGCACAAAGGACTGCTATACAAACTGCTTGTGGCCGGTTTCCATTGAGAGTGCTCAATGGTTCAACTTGTAGTCTTTTACAAAAATTCTCACAAATTTAGAGCCAAAGTTGAGGGAGTACTGTCTTCAGAGAGTGCACATTCAGTTGGAGTTCCGCAAGAAATGTGAATTGGTGAATTTATGTCACCGTTATTGTATAGTAGTAAAAGGCTGAAGCCTAACTGAAAAATAGAAAGAAGTTCATGATTAAAAGACAGTGATAACAAAAATGACGGTCAAGCCCAAGCAGTTCTTTTTGAAAGAAAAAATGTGAGAACTTATATTTTTAGGGTATATTTCAGATTGATTTTTATCATTCATTACTCCATTTCCTAAGATTCTTTTTAACTCCTGAATGAAATCTCAACTTCCTTTGATTCCCAATGTAGGATTTCACATATGCCTACTTATGCGTTTCGTCCCTGGCACACACACCGGACTCATCAGTGTGACTTTGGTATATTTGTGCGTGCCGTGTCACAGACGCTTGGGGAATTTTATTATTATCGGGAGCCGCCGGGACTCGAACCCGGCACCTTGTCGCATCTCGGTGGGTGAGTCTACACTCTTAACCTCTAGGCCACCGAGTGCTGTATTTATTGTTGCTATGTGGAGCTTTATGAGAAGCCGCCACATGACTCCCTCCCCAGTGACGGAGGAACGAAACTTATGCGTGTTATGAGGTCATCGGTGCAGCCGGGTGATTGCCGCCTAATCAGAGCTGCACCTCGCGGCATCGTGCGGACGGTGAATGCCGCCTATTCAGGTCCGCTATACCGCGGCAGACCAAGGAGCACGTATTGCACGTCATGGGAATGGGCGTCTAGAGTTTCGTTGGAAATTGCAGATATATGTGAGCTACGCATCAACCTTCTGCTTTCCAGGACACATTCCCATCACGTCGGGGTCACCAATGTAGGATTTCACATATGCCTACTTATGCGTTTCGTCCCTGGCACACACACCGGACACATCAGTGTGACTCTGGTATATTTGTGTGTGCCGTGTCACAGACGATTGGGGAATTTTATTATTATCGGGAGCCGCCGGGACTCGAACCCGGCACCTTGTCGCATCTCGGTGGGTGAGTCTACACTTTTAACCTCTAGGCCACCGAGTGCTGAATTTATTGTTGCTATGTGGAGCTTTATGAAAAGCCGCCACACCAATAATGTTAATTTTCTTCTATTCGTTGCATTGTTAATAAGGAAATAATAACGTTGGTGCCCTAGGAAAAAGCACAATTGGGATGTAGATCGCAACTTATCCTATGCTTGGGATCCTGAAGATGGATATGCCAAAGACTATTTCTTGAATGGAACCCCAAAACGTTCGGTGGAACCAGGAGCAAAAAATGCCCTAATGGTCGCATTTTTCACAAGAAAAGAAGACATAATAAGCTCCTGTCGTGACTATTCTAAACAAGGAATGAGAGTAAGTACTACTTCATATAAATCTGAATTCCCTTCCAGTTGTTGTAATACTACATGATTCCTCGTCATTCTTTCACAAGTGCGTTATTTATATTATCTTCCGTAAAGTTATACAGGGTGGCCACTTTTTCAATGGGATTGTAATAAACTGGCCTGTAGTTGGGTGTTAATGTTTAAAAAAGGAACTTATTAGAAGAGCGGTTTTCTATAGTTCCGGCCAGTATAGTTATTTTGAAATTACACAATTCCCCTTTTATGAAACAATCTTTCGTGCGTCCGGCTCATGCACTAGGATAAGTCTTATATTTGATCTTTTTCGAGGAGGTGTTTCACTGAATGAGACCAAGTATTTTCGAATAACAAAGTTTAATAATGGATTGAAATAATTAATGAGAAAATACAGTCAATAAAATTTGCACATTACTAGCCTATGGCAAACACCTCAAGAGTAAATTAGAAAAAATTATAACACTCGACAATCTTGGACTATTTTGGTAAATCTTTCATAAGGAGAAAAATCATCAAACAATATATACAGGGTGTTTCCTAAACATGCGGCAAAAATTCAGGGGGTTGTTCCTTGGACTATTCTAAGAATATTTTGTCCTTTGATGATTTTTGAAAAACCTATTTGTTTCGAAGATATAGGGGAAACAAAATTTCAGATAATAACATTTTATTATGAAAAATTACATGAAAATTCAACTCAACCTACAAAAACTGTTGAAAATGACCACCTCTAGCCAGCATACAAGCATCCAATGTGTTTGTATAGCGATTCATAATAGTCAAAGATAAAATGTTAATTGCTAATACATCACAAAACGAATTCAAATGAAAACCGTGTTTAATCTGTATTCCTTTACCATCTGCACTTATCAATTTTTAGTCAAAAAACTGGCCGTTTTTAGTAATTGGAATGTTGTTAAACAAATTTAAAAATAAATTGTACCTACCTAGTAAACACAGTGCGGTACGCATTTTTATTTAAACTATTATTAATTTTAAAAATATGAAAAATGTTGTTCGCCCTGTATCTTCGAAACAAAGAGGTTTTTCAAAAATCATCCAAGGACAAAACATGCTTAAAATAGTCCAAGGAACAACCCCCTGAATTTTTGCCGCATGTTTAGGAAACACCCTGTATAAGATTAAATTAAATATCCTTACCCTGGATATCACAATCACTGTTCAAATAAACCTTTCAACAAATTTCCTATTTGTACCTTTCCTGAAACCGTTCCCGCAAACCGACTTGAACTTTATTCAACTTAGGATCGAACTTGAACTCAGAACCGAATTGCCCTTTTGGTCCCACCTTCGAACCGAACCCGAACTTCCACTTCTAACCCTGACTCTAACTCTGACTCTAACTCTAACTGTCTACCGAATTGCAAAACTATTGTTTTTATAGTTGAATAATCGTCACCCTCCTTCTACCAAATTTTTCTAAGCGTCTATCTTCTTTTTCCTTTTGTCCAATCAGAGTGATTGTCCTTATGTACCTAGATTATTGGTTCCACCCCATGTTATGTACTATTGACATGGGGTTGTACCGTTAGCACCGCCTAAAGTCAGGAACGTACCGCTGGTGGTCCCTCCGAAAAGAACAGATTTTTATGTTCTAAGTTTTGGGCCATTTAATCCTCCCTAGAGTTTTTACGACTACATTTTTATTGCTTTGACATCCTGTACAAATCTTTCGAAATTGGAACCTAGTTGTTTTATCGTGGGATATCGACAGTGCCAACCACTCTGGGGTGTTTATCTTAAGCCAGGATGAAGGACTTAATGCCTAATAAATGTGAGGGGTGACAACGACTTCGTTTGCGTTCACTTTACTGAGATAGAAACGGGAATTTGTTGAATATCCTTTCAATGAGCCTGTACTAATTGTGAATTATTATTCACATTCATTACATTACTTTCCCCTTTGAAAAAGTTTTGACATCGGTTGTCATAACTTTTCCCTTACTACCATCAATAATCCAAATTTATCATCTCTCGAACACATATATCCAATAAGTGTATACCTACAATAATGCAATAGCAATCAAGCATTCTCCAACATATATGAAAAAGGTAAATCAACTTATCTAAAATTTATCCCTCAAAAAAGAAATCTCTTATTACTAAGATGGTATGTTCTTTTCCCTTACTTCATATCGAATACAAAAATTTTCAACAACAAAAACAAAATCTACAACATAAAATTAAAGACAAGATTTATCGATCATTCTTGTAAAATTCTTTCCTTAACCATTCCACTGTCTCAAACATGGAGTGCTGTGAGTTCACTGTCGAAATTCGAGAACACTTTCGCGGTACATACTGGTATCGTCATGCCGACTCCTAGTGTTTTCGAAAATTCAAGACGATATTTCGTTTTCTCCTGGACCCAACCTTTGTTTCGGGAATAACCTCCAAGGATAGATAAGGGACATAGTGTCACTTGTCCTTAATGTAACGCAATAATTCGTGAAATTCGCACTATCATTACACATATTGTTTGTATTTCGCGATTCACTTCTTGAGCGTAAGACTTGTAGTCTGCTCCTCCATACATTAGGGTGTAGTTAAAGTACGATGAAATGTTGTTCTAGTTCGATGGTTCCGCTCGGTGTCAATCTTGACGATTCTCTTGGCATCGTTGATGTCTTCCTCAGTATATTCGTAGTGTATATCTTGGTCGGATTTGTACGAAGTTACGGTTTGTGTAAACTTCTTCTGCATCCTCAGTTTCTCGCTGACTTTCTTCTCTTCATCTCACTAATGAACAACTGAAAAACTTCTTCCATAGCCTCTAACTTAACCCTTTCGCCTGGTTCCTTAACACAACTGTCTATACTTCTCAGGTGTTTAACTCAAACTGTAGTTTATTGTCGCTTGGACACATCGGAAAATCACGTTAATTAATTGTTATCTTCCGCACATATACTATTCGTGGTAGACACACACCTTTGGGAGGAAGGTTATTCCCTTAACTACGATTTGGTCCTTCTTCAAGACGGTTGATTTCTTCTTCCTCGTACTCCCTATATAAATTACAACAGGGCACAAGAAACCTCTCAACAAGGTTCGTTGAAATATACAATAATCAAATTAAAATGAAATACACTAAACAATACACATTCAATAGAACATTCCACCCATTGCTACTAAACAATAAAACATTGTGCTCACTTTTGAACTGCAGGCGAGGGATGTCCTTCAGCGACCACAATGTTTTTTCCTTTTTCCAAGAAAAATGTTAAATCATGAATATCAATTGAATTCTTCAAAATATCCAAAAACCCAGAAGGGGTACCTATATCAGGTTGTCGCTCTCCGAGTCAGCGAGTCCCTGGAATCTACGAAAAGGGCAGGAGCCGATTCACATCTCCTGAAGGTCATATCTGTCTCTAAGATTTTCCCCACGTTACCCATCGCGAAGTTATCCTATCTTACTCTATCAACTAAATTAATCCTAACTTAAATTTAACCCCAAAAATAACTACAATGAAATGAAAAAAAAGTTCTCACGTTATCTGAAGCTGTCTCTCGCCGTTAGTGGTAGCCCCATCGCTCTGGTGGGCATCTTACTCTATTTGAACATCGTCGAACAGGAATTTCAACTTCTTCTACCGATTCTTCTTCGCTTTCCCCCTGATCCTCATCCTGGTTTGTCCAAGTGGGGATCAAAACCGGGCGGAATTTTTCTATCTCCTCCCGTTCTTCATCTGAATCGGTATCCAGGTCCGTATATCCCGATCTCACGCGTTTTTCTAGTTTTTCCTTCATTTCATGTCTTCGTGCAGTGTACGTTTTCATTCTATTTACATGAACAACTTGTTCCTCTCTTCCTCCGCATTTCCTTACTCTACACGTCACGGGACCAATTATTTCGGTTACCCTATACGGCCCATCCCAGTTTTTCAATGATTTGTAAGATAAACCCCTTTTTGCGATCATTTTCCTCAAATATACCAAGTCTCCCACATTGAACTGAGGGTTTACTACATTTTTATTAAACCTCGTAACCCTTGCGGATTTTGCACCCCCAGTATTTTCGTACATTTGGTCGTAAACTTCACTTTTCAATGTTTCACCGAATAAGTTGTTGATTTCCGAATTGCCCTTCAATTCTGCCGGTATTAATGCTTCCGAACGAACCGGAATGATAACCCCTGTTTCTGAAGTGATATCATTTTTCCGCTTTTTCTTTGCCTTCACGACTGAATCAACTGGCCCGAGCTCAAAGTCTCTCAACTTTTCATATTTCCTCACTTTTCTGAAAGTCGATCCCTGTTTCTCGAAATCCGTTATATTCTCCTGTGTAATACCGCAAACCCTTACTTCTCTTATTTTTGAATTTTCGATGTCTCTATACTGCGTCTTCACCTCAAGTTCCCTAACCTCATTTGCTTTTGTCAAAATATCATCATTTATTTTTTCGGCCGCTTGCGCGCTCCTCTTCTCAATGCGAGATTCACTCTCCTGAATTTCCGTTATTTCATTTTTCGGTATTTCTTCCGACTTATTTTGATCAAAGTAAACTCTCCTGATATTTCCGATCTTTAACTCTTTATTCACTTGACAATGATGATTATTATGATATTGGGTTTCTCTCCAATTTTTCGTTGGACATTCTCTCGACCAGTGTCCTGTCTGTTTGCAGGAAATACATACTACCTGATTTATTCGTTCCGATCTCCCAAAAGTCCGACATGCCCTCGCGAAATGTCCCGGTTTGCCACAAGAATAACAGCCTTTTTCGACGTTTTGTTGAACGTTCCTCCAATTTGCCCAAGTACTTCTACATTCCTTTGCCGAATGACCTACTTCTCCGCAAAATTGACATATTACTCCGAAATTAACTGTCGATATATTTCTTGTAGATAATCTCCCTTGCAACATTTTATTAGACGTTTCCTGCAATCTTACTAGTTCCTCCGCTTTTTCCAAATCTAAATTTTCTTCGCGCAATAAAAAAATACCGACTTCCCTCATAACGTCTTTACGTAGGCCAATTTTGAATTGATTCAAAATGAAGTCCCTATTTTTCTTTCTTATACCCGATTCCTCATCCTTCGTTGCCCCGGCCAAATCTTCACTTAACAGTTCCGTCCCTATAGTTCGCAATCTAGTGCAAAAAGATGACACGTCTTAGTCCTGTCTCTGAAAACAATTATTCAAATTCCATTGATTTTCCCAAGACAACCTAACTGAAGTGAATTTCTGAAAAATCTAACTTTCAATTCCGCATATGATCAAAAATTCAACGTGATATCAGATTTAAAAAAATTATACGCTTCCCCTACGAGTTTCAATTTAAGCAGTGTCAACGTCTCATTTTCACTCCACCCGTCTAATTTTGACCTGAGCTCAAATTTTTCAAAATATCTGGTTGAGTCCTTGCCTGAAAAATCATCTAAAGTTGTTGCGATCATTCCTAAAGGGTATCTAAATGGAATTTGTGATAAACTACTTGTATTCGCCGTAGAGTTAGTGCTAACCGTCGGGAACATTGTAAGTGTCTTCTGAGCTAACCCTGTATAAACAAACAAAACTATTTATTTAGTACAAAATTTCTACTAAAATAATAAGAATAAAATTTCTACTCAAATTTTCTCATAAAAAAATTATATCAATGCATACAACAAATTCATGTACACCGATCTCGTAGGTAATCCTCTTACTGCTCCTCGCCAAACAGTATTTCCTCAAATGAATTATTAATAAATTATAAATGTATTATTAATTAACACAAAAAAAATACCAAACGTTAGTCCTCAGAGTTTTTTTTTGTCAGAAAAAGATCAGAATAGATCGCACCGCTGTCACCATTGTAATAAACTGGCCTGTAGTTGGGTGTTAATGTTTGAAAAAGGAACTTATTAGAAGAGCGGTTTTCTATAGTTCCGGCCAGTATAGTTATTTTGAAATTACACAATTCCCCTTTTATGAAAGAATCTTTCGTGCGTCCGGCTTATGCACTAGGATAGGTCTTATATTTGATCTTTTTCGAGGAGGTGTTTCACTGAATGAGACCAAGTATTTTTGAATAACAAAGTTTAATAATGGATTGAAATAATTAATGAGAAAATACACTCAATAAAATTCGCACATTACTAGCCTATGGCAAACACCTAAAGAGTAAATAAGAAAAAATTATAACACTCGACAATCTTGGACTATTTTGGTAAATCTTTTATAAGGAGAAAAATCATCAAACAATATATATAAGATTAAATTAAATATCCTTACCCTGGATATCACAATCACTGTTCAAATAAACCTTTCAACAAATTTCCTATTTGTACCTTTCCTGAAACCGTTCCCGCAAACCGACTTGAACTTTATTCAACTTAGGATCGAACTTGAACTCAGAACCGAATTGCCCTTTTGGTCCCACCTTCGAACCGAACCCGAACTTCCACTTCTAACCCTGACCCTAACTCTGACTCTAACTCTAACTAACTAACTAACTGTCTACCGAATTGCAAAACTATTGTTTCTATAGTTGAATAATCGTCACCCTCCTTCTACCAAATTTTTCTAAGCGTCTATCTTCTTTTTCCTTTTGTCCAATCAGAGTGATTGTCCTTATGTACCTAGATTATTGGTTCCACCCCATGTTATGTACTATTGACATGGGGTTGTACCGTTAGCACCGCCTAAAGTCAGGAACGTACCGCTGGTGGTCCCTCCGAATAGAACAGATTTTTATGTTCTAAGTTTTGGGCCATTTAATCCTCCCTAGAGTTTTTACGACTACATTTTTATTGCTTTGACATCCTGTACAAATCTTTTGAAATTGGAACCTAGTTGTTTTATCGTGGGATATCGACAGTGCCAACCACCCTGGGGTTAAGCCAGGATGAAGGACTCAATGCCTAATAAATGTGAGGGGTGACAACGACTTCGTTTGCGTTCACTTTACTGAGATAGAAACGGGAATTTGTTGAATATCCTTTCAATGAGCCTGTACTAATTGTGAATTATTATTCACATTCATTACAGGATTGTATTGGTAACTTTTAAACCATAAGAGTTAGAAGGTCGGTCAAATGGAGAAAAAGTTGCATTCATAGGAGCATTGTCAAGCAGTTTAAACAAATCGAGATTATCAGGGCCGGTTATTGAGATATCATACGAAAAGTAAATTCTGTCATTTTGATTTTTCTTTTTTTCCCACTTTATTTCAAATATTATCAAAAAATGTTTTTTTTATTCGACAGTAAATTATCTTCAATTTGACGTAAACAGATTTCGTATACAACGTTTCGTACTCCCTGGGCCACCCTCAACCTCATTATTTTCAATACGGACCTGCATATTTTATGACACTTTTCGAAATAACTTTTAACGCTGAATTCACCGATATATCATACGATGTCATTCAAAGTTGATTTTCAGGTGATTTTGACCCTTATCCAAATTTCTTTGGGTCGGATCTGTATTACATTCAGGTACTTTTAGTTTAATTAACAACATGCAATACATTTCGATAAGAAAATCAACTAACTCATCTTGAATTGAATGAAACATATTAGAATCAAAGCAAGAAACAAGTAATAGTATATAACATTACTAGCAAGGTAAGAGGGTTTTTACTGGCGAATGGAGGATATAATTGACGAGCCGCAGGCGAGTCAGTTACCTTCTTGAGCCAGTAAAACCCGTTACCTTGCGTGTATTGTTTTATATTTTATTTGTTTTTCATTTGTAAAAAGGTTAGATAAATTCCAAAAAAATCTCAATAATATGTCTCAAATGTCGTAAGCTATCATAGACATATATACATATAAGTCTATGTAAGCTATGGAAGCGTTGCCATGAACATGTCTGTTTATTTTTCTTTACATTAGAAATTATTGAGGCAGCAAGTAGTGTAGCTTCAAGTTTATTACCAGCAAAATCAGCTTCAAGGTACGAGCGAGAATACGACGACTTCAAAAAGTGGCAAAACAAAAATAGTGTGATTGGGGTAACTGAAGATGTTTTGTTGGTCTACTTGAATCAACTATCAGCTAGATTCAGCCCTAATACTTTATGGGCAAAATGGTCTATGCTGAAAAGCTGGTTGGAAATGAAAGAAAAAGCCCCTGTCCGCAGGTTTGTTTTCCTTAAAAAATTTATTGAAAAATATGACGTTTAGTTGTCATTTGCAGATTTCAAAAGGTAAAAGCGTTTCTGAAACGAAAAAATGAGCGTTATACGCCAAAAAAGGCCAAGGTATTAAGTAAAGAAGAGGCTGAACAATTTCTTTTACATGCTCCTGATGACCAGTGGTTGCTGGCGAAAATTGTAACAATATTTGGGATTTTTGGATGTTGTCGATGTGACGAAATTCTCTCCTTAAACAAGAATGATGTAGAAGATATGGGAAAATACGTTATTGTGACATTGCGGCAAACAAAAAATTCAACAACAAGAAGATTCACCATAACCGATGATGGCTGCAGCTTCAAGCCTTGCATGTTATACAGAAAATATGAAATCTCCGGCCTCCTGGAACAGAAAACCTAAGATTTTTTTTTGTCATATCTACCGACATGGAAAGTGCATTTCCCTTAATGCTGGCCAGCACACTATTGGTGGTATCCCAAAGCAAATAGCGAAACAACAAAAAAATCGAAATGTCTAGCAAATTATTTGGTAGTAAGGAGAGTACAAATGTTCTGCAGTCCTCGAGTTCAGCAGTTTCTGAGTCAACATATGATTCATCATCATCAGTATCAACTCTTTCATCATCAAAAATCTGTGTTACTGAAAATAACAATTGTACCATGATTTTCAACATATATGACGATAAAACAAAATTTTCTAATGTAAATAATACTACTAACTTGTGAAAATTTTGCAAGTTAACTGTCAGTTTTACAAGTTAGTGACTTGATAAAATAAACTTTCTTGATTAATATTGTGTTTTTGGAAACTGACGTTTACAAATGAGAAACAAATAAAAATTATTTACATATTTCAGTTCATACTAATTAAACGGAACTATTATTTAATCAAAGAAAAATCAAATAATTATTCGGAAGTATCTACCTAAATGAAAATTAATGATATCTCAAAAATAAAATTTATGATACTACGAACCCGAGATTCTTCGCGAGAAGATTGAGAATGTATTGGAAGGTATTCAAGGAGATGAAATAAGCAAATGTATAAGAAGTATGGGTTCCATAACCTTAAAGTGCATTTTACAAAATAAAGGGCATTTCGAACAATTACTTCATTAATTTTCATTTACTTCCGATTAATCATTTGATTTTTCTTTGATTAAATGATAGTTCCGTTTAATTAGTATGAACTGAAATATGTAAATAATTTTTACTTGTTTTTTGCTTTGATTCTAATATGTTCCATTCAATTCAAGATCAGTTAGTTGATGTTCTTATCGAAATGTATTGCATGTTATTAATCAAACTAAAAGTACCTAAATGTAATACAGATCCGACACAAAGAAATTTGGATAAGGGTCAAAATCACCTGAAAATCAACTTTGAATGACATCGTATGATATATCGGTGAATTCAGCGTTAAAAGTTATTTCGAAAAGTGTCATAAAATATGCAGGCCGTATTGAAAATAATGAGGTTGAGGGTGGCCCAGGGAGTACGAAACGTTGGATACGGAATCTGTTTACGTCAAATTGAGGATAATTTACTGTCGAATAAAAAATTCCTGAAACATTTTTTGATAATATTTGAAATAAAGTGGAAAAAAAAGAAAAATCACGATGACAGAATTTACTTTTCCAATCATATCTCAATAACCGGCCCTGATAATCTCGATTTGTTTGAACTGCTTGATAATGCTTCTATGCATGCAACTTTTTCTCCATTTGACCGACCTTCTTACTCTTATGGTTTAAAAGTTACCAATACAATCCCATTGAAAAAGTGGCCACCCTGTATATTCATATTTAAATATAAGAAATAGGAATGAGCTCGGAAACGAAATATAAAAAAATAATAACTTTATTTACTTAGTATTCAGCATGTGGAAAATAACTAAAACTCGTTGGTTATCTGGATACAACTCCACAGTTTTATGAGCTAAAGAGATTTGATTGAAATAATCTCGATATTCCTTTTGATCTACTTCACACTTTTGATTTTCTTATTTTTACGGAATTATTATGAATAACAACAGATGAAATGATTATTTTCAGGTATCCCTTCATATGCCGAATCGGATTCCTAGGCCAAGTGAAGTGTCCTTCCATGTAGGATTGGAAAGTTTAGTCTCTGCTGCAGTGCTACCAACCATGTCTTATACGTCTACTGACGTGAAGAGCTTCGTTCCTGACGTGAGGAATTGTTATTTCTCGAAAGAGAGGAAGCTGAGATATTTCAAAGGTTATTCGCAGAATAACTGCAACATGGAGTGTACCACAAATTTCACGATGAAAGCCTGTGGATGCGTAGCATACTATATGCCGAGTTAGTAAAACATTTAATTCTGTTACTTCAACTTTCATCAACCGTTATCATTAGAGTAGGTATTTTTAGAGCAAGTTGATTTTGAGAAATTTCTCAGCAGTAACGAGCTCAATATTCCAAAATTATATATTGTTTTTTTCTTTAATTTTGAAGTCTTCTTGAACCAAGAAAGAAAAGCGAATCGTTCAACCATTTGATGTTGAGTGAAAAATGAATTGCTGAGGTTCACAAAAACAAAGCCTACACAAACAGTAATCTTAACTTGTACAAGCCCTGAACATCTGAGAGATCTCGCAGAGGCCTAGGAGAGTCGTAATAGATAATATTGAAATAGAAATATGAATACCTTTACTGGAAATGATATACTGTGTAAAGAAACACATATATACAGGGTGAATCATTGGTAAATGGGCGAAAGCTGAGGGTAGATAGAGGTCACTAAGGCGAGTCAGAATAACCTATATTTGAAGAATCTGTCTCTCTTTATAATCAAGATACATAGTGTTTTAATGATTTTGTCAATTTCTTCAATTAGCCATAACTTTCGAACCGCCATATACATTTTAATGATATCTGGTACGTTTATTCTCTGAAACAACTACTTCATACAGATATAGCAACTGACTTTTTCTACAGGTCCGGCCAAGGAAAAATTGATACATGAGATTCAAACCAGAAAAAACGCCCTGTACATGAAAATTTCTTTAATCTGATAGGATATTCAAATAAAGGAGAAAAACTAAAGGGAGTAGGATATTTGTGGAACTTTCGCTTGCGGTTTTGATACCATTACAAATTCAAGAAATTTTGATATACACGGTTTTTTTTTTGGGTTGAATCTCATTTATCAATTTTTCCAAGGCCAGACTTGGGAAGAAATTCAGTTGCTATGTCTGTTTGAAGTATTTAACGTATCAAATATAATGAAAATATATAGGGTGGTTCGAAAGTTATTGGTTATTGAAGAAATTGACAAAATCAATGAAACACTCTGTATCTTGATTATAAAGAGAGATAGACCATTCAAAAATAGGTTATTTTGACTCGCCTCAGTGTCTTCTATCTAGCTTTAGCTCGCCCATTTACCAATGAATCACCTGTACAGGGTGGGCAAATAAGCGAGGTAAGCGGCTATATCTCAGGATCCACTCATAGTAGAGACTTGCGGTAAACATTTTTACCACAAAAGTATACAAGAAAACACATAGAAAATTGTTTTTAAGTTCATACCTCTACCGCTAGGGGGCATAATAGCTATCGTCGAGTGGAAAAATGAATTTCACTCGAAAATGTTTCATATAGAGTTGAAGAAAAAAATAATCAATGTAATCCTTGGAAAATTCTCTTTTTGAGTTGTCACTTTCGATTTTACGACATCAAATAAGTGTAGAGGAAAGAAAGAAATCTGACTGATTGAAATGCCTGTAACTTCAGTTTGGCTCAACATTTTTGAATAAATTAGATCTCTTCTAAGACATAATATCTTGTTCATTGAGGAAAATATATACTCATGATAAATTTGTTTTTGCTGCATTCGATAGGGGGCGCTTAGTCAAAAGTTCATTGTTTTTTCATTTTACTCCGAAATTTGAAATGTAATGATAGTTTCAGGCGTTCTGGAGTTGTAGCCGAAAGAACATATTCTTCAACTGATGCACGGCGAAAAACCAAATTGTGTCTTTAGGTACTGACAAAAACAGAAATCCCATCAAATTTGTATGAAAAAACCAGAAGGTCGCAAAGCGATAGCTTCTGGCGTTCTGGATTTATGGCCGAAAGAAGACACAATTTAGTTTTTCAGTGCATCAGTTGAAGAATATCTTTTTTAGGCCATAACTCCAGAACGCCTGAAGCTTTCGCTTTGTGACCTTTTGGGTTTTTCATACAAATTTAATGGAATTTATATTTCCGTGAGAACTTAAAGACACAATTTGGTTTTTCGCCGTGCATCAGTTGAAGAATATCTTCTTTCGGCCATAACTTCAGAACGCCTGAAACTATCGCTTTGCGACCTGCAGGTTTTTTCATGCAAATTTGATGGAATTTCTGTTTCTGTTAAGAAAATCATTACATTTGAAATTTCGAAGTAGAATGAACAAAATAATGAACATATGGCTTAGGGCCCCCTATCGAAAGCAGCAAAAATAAATTCATCATGAGTATATTTTGTCCTCAATGAATAAGATATTATCTTTCAGACGACTTCTAATTTGCTCAAAAATGTTGAGCCAAACTGAAGTTACAGGCACTTCAATTAGTCAGATTTCTCCCTTTCACCTACCCTTATTTTATGTCGTTAAATCGAAAGTGACAATTCAAAAAGATAGAGAATTTTACAAGGATTGCAGTGATGATAATTTTCCTCACCTTCATATGAAACATTTTCGAGTAAAATTCATTTTTTTACTCGCCGATAGCTATTATGCCCCCTAGCGGTAGAGGTATGAACTTCAAAACAATTTCCAGTGTGTTTTCTTTTTTTACCGCAAGTCTCTACGATGAGTGGATTCTAAGATATAGCCGCTTACCTTGCTTATTTGCCCACCCTGTACATGAATAATTCCAAACGCCATCTTTTTGAATTAACGTTCTCACTTAATTGCAGTCTTCAACGACGTTAGGAAAACATAAACATTAATGAATAACTCTAGTTACGATTCCATGTTTTGTTGATCATTTTCTCAGATATAAACTTCAACGATTACTCAGTATGTGACACCACAGTTCCTTTGCATTCAAAAATATTACAATTTTACTTATATTCATTCCTGCAATATCACCTTACACTCGTGAATTAGAAACATTTAAATTTCTCAGTTTTCTTTGTTTTTTCTTCAAAACTTCTGTTTCAGGAAGTAATAGTACTCCAGTTTGTGGATTAGCTAAAGTGGCTTGCTTGGAGGCAGCTTCATGTAAGTGTTCGTTTTATGTAGGTGTACCTATAGATAAATTCTAGCGTAATTCTATTTCAGCTTTTTTATCAGAACAAGATGCTGATGATGATATTGTTTCTGTGGTTGATAAATGTGATTGTCGACCTCTGTGCGTGGATATAACATATGGTGTTGAACTGTCAGATGGCGAGTGGCACTGGTATGAGCAGGTACTGGTTCAAGAATTTGACAAAGAAACATTAGAGTCTTTAGATAAGTAAGTTTCACCATTATCAAGTGGCACCTTAAGAGCATTTTTGCTAATTTGATATTCAAATTCATATAAGCCCAGGAGTTTGAGCTCATCAAATATGAAACACTGCAAATTTCACACTGTGGTCTATTATTTCATCCTTGTACGCTAAATATCTCGAAACGTGACAACCAAAAAATTTAATTATCAATGTAAAATATCAATGTCAAACCCGACGACTTTTCTTCCAAAATCTTGTTTCCGAGACTGGAATATTTCAATTTTTCATAAATTGAAGGGTCTCTGAAGAAACCTAATGACTTCGAAATTAATGAATCAGATATTGAAAGTAAATACATACTAATAGAAATGGGGCGAGTACTTAATTTTTCATAATCATGGAGAACTGTAAGTACTTTTTATTCAAAATGAGACGACTCATTAATCAATTATTCAAGAGTTACTATCGGGTTCATTCCAAATGACACATCATGTATTTTATTTTTTATTCGATAGCAAATTATTTTATCTTCAAAACATCTCTACCAAATGATAAAATAAAATACAGGGTGTGCCTTATGGAAAAAGCGATATTAACGTTTGAATAAGTCATCAATCCCAGAAGATTTCTCAATATTTATCAAAAAGTCAGTACCCTTTTCTTTTGGGACTCAATTTCCAAATCTCATTTAAATAAACTCATTCATTTCGAAGTTATTAGATTTTTCCAAAGAGTTTTCGATTTTCTAATATAAGCATATAAAACTTCGAATATATAAGGATTGATTTATTCGAGAAATTCGAGAAAAAATAGAGTGCTTGATAAAAAAACGATATTTGGTCGGTGATTGTGATTTACACTATTTTGGTTCACCCAATGTATTTCGAAATAGTTTGAGATTGATTGGGATTAGAGGGTATTACATTGAAAAAAAGGTTAACTTTGGTCTATATCCTTGTTTTCGAACCCTGTATATATGACAATAATTTTGAATTGTGCTTCTGACCACATTATACATTTCTCAAAAAAGATTTTCAATCTTCATTTACTCCCTCAAAATGATATCTGCGTCTGGAGTGGGTCACCCAGTATAATTTCATGTAATTTTTTCCATAATGCAGTTAGTTTTGTCGAAATAAGTTTAATATAGATTACAAGGTAAACAAATAATTTATATTCTTTTTCGGTTCTTCCAAAAATGAACGAGATGAATTATGTTTTGAGTGTAAAAAAGTGCATCGCCCAAAAATAAAGGTCCTTGCATCTATGAATATACTCGTTCATATATCAGTCAAAATATGGAAAGTTTACTACTAGTTGAATACAACTTGTTCAGATCCCAATATTCATTATAAACTTTCGATTTATATCAGCGAAATGTTGTATTCGCCAGTCATTATGCAAAAAAAAAGACGGCAGGTCTAATAAAAGCTTTTAGGAAATTTGAAGTATTCGTTTATATATCAGACTCTCAGCTTGGAACAAACAATCATTGGTTCTTTCTGAATTCGATAAAGAATATTAAAATATTCGCAACAAATGTGTGTATAGCTCTGATGTGGACAGATTTTTGTTATTATTTATTTAATTATTTAGCGTATGGCCACATCATAGGTAAATATATAACAAAAATAACAACAATTATAACATTTTGTTCATTGGATAGAGTACTAACAATGTCCATTCCGTAGAATTCTGAATAGTCGATATCTATTGGTTATAAGGAAAACAGAGTCTGTTATAATATGCTATAATATAATTGAATAATAAAAAAAAATTGATGTGAAAAAATTCGGAAGTTATGAATGAAAATACATTCAAGCGGTCCAGATTTAAATAACTTCGGCGTCCTATAAAACAATGAAATCATGAAAAAAGTTCATATGAACATTGTATATCCTAACAAGCTTTGTTTTCGAGATATAGGGTGTTGAATATTTGAAAAAAAAATGTTTTTTACTTATAACTCTAGTATTATTGCATTCATTGTTTCAAGTTTTAGGCATTGAAGTGTAAATAATGTGATGTTCCGATTTAGGTGAGAGTCTCCTGCCAAAATTATCCAGTGCCTTAGATATAGGGGTGCGATGATCCTTGTCCTATGGAAATCTACAATTTGTTTTTTCAAGAAAATAATTTAATTTCTGGAATCAACAGATCTTCACCATAAAAAAGGTCTTTTGAATGTTTTCCATAGAATATACTATTTTTGAGATAATCGAGTGCAAAGCAAACACTACCACTAAAATCTACAAAAAATAATTTTTCCAATTTTCCAACTAGTGATGATATAATATAAGTACAAAAATTGATGTTGTTAATTAAAACGCTCTCAGATGACATTTAATCGAACATTACAGAAATAACACTCAAACACTGAAAAAATAAAACTTTTTTTGTGAATATTTCTTATTCTTTAACAGTCTGATAAATCTTTTTTATTCAATGTTTAATTAAATGCCATTTTATTCGGTTATTTATCAATTAAGGAATACAAAGAGGTGATTTTCACACACAAAAAGGTAATCACAAAATATTATAGAAAAGTGTACAATATTAAATAGTTAAATTGAACAAAGAACATGTGGCTTTACATGATAGACGAAAAAAAATTCAGAAATGACATCCCCCAAAAACAAAGCAAAAGGATGCACAGAAAGAAAATTAAGTTCCCCGAAATATTTTTTTCGCATACGATACAGAGGTGAATTCTGAAACTGTGTTTCTCCTATAGGGAGTTAGAAAATGTCGGGTTTCCTCATTGATATACTCGGGGTATAAAAGGTAATACCGGTAAGAACAAATTCTGGCTCCAATGAACCATTCAAAAATTTTTGGAGCATCAGTACATCATTTATAGTTCTGCGATATTCCGAACTGACCACATTAAAATGATTTTGACTAATAAAGGGTGTTTTTCTTAGAGCTATAGAACTTTAAATTGTAATAAAACAACGATGGATGATTGACGACGAATTGACGATTGACATGAATTTTATTTATCCGCAAGATGATCTTGTGGCATTACATTTTAAATACGATTTCTGGCATATGACCGCCACGGCTGGCTTGGATGTAGTCCAATCTGGACGTCCAATTTTCGATGACTTTTTCCAACATTTGTGGCCGTATATCGGCAATAACACGGCGAATGTTGTCTTTCAAATGGTCAAGGGTGTGTGGCTTATCCGCATAGACCAATGACTTTACATAGCCCACAGAAAGTAGTCTAGCGGTGTTAAATCACAAGATCTTGGAGGCCAATTCACAGGTCCAAAACGTGAAATTAGGCGGTCACCGAACGTGTCTTTCAATAAATCGATTGTGGCACGAGCCGTGTGACATGTTGTGCCGTCTTGTTGAAACCACAGCTCCTGGACATCATGGTTGTTCGATTCAGGAATGAATAAGTTAGTAATCATGGGTCTATACCGATCACCATTGACTGTAACGTTCTGGCCATCATCGTTTTTGAAGAAGTACGGACCAATGATTCCACCAGCCCATAAAGCGCACCAAACAGTCAGTTTTTCTGAATGTAACGGTGTTTCGACATACACTTGAGGATTAGCTTCACTCTTAATGCGGCAGTTTTGTTTCTTGACGTAGCCATTCAACCAGAAGTGCGCTTCATCGCTAATGGACGTAATGCGCGATACGTATTCCGCACAGAACCATTATTTTCGAAATAAAATTGCACTATTTGCAAGCGTTGTTCAGGCGTGAGTCTATTCATGATGAATTGCCAAACCAAACTGAGAATAAATCACTTGACAGCTGTTAAATCGGTAGCCATCTTGAACAGTAATGCCAACTTGAAGTTATATATCTCGAAAAAAAAACACCCATTAGATCACCGTTATGGGTCATGAGACCGGACCCGTAACTGAGAAACCTCAGGCATTTCCTCTGAACGTTTTCGAGTATTTGAAAGCATTATAATACACTACGTCAATTTTCGTACTTTCATTCATCACCAATGGGAAAATTGTTTTTTTTTTTTGGAAAGTTGCGTGGATAGTGTTTCCTTTGTACTCGATTACCTCTAAACTTTTATGAAGAAAATTCAAGCGAGTTTTGTTTTAATGAAGCTGTTGATTTCAGAAATGAAATAATCATATGTGTATGTTGCTAGCACATAACATAAGTAATCGACAAAATTCCCCACCCTACATTGTTTGAGAGGAATAGATACTTTTTCATTTGATGAATATTTTAGCTTACATCAGTGAATCACTAGTGAACAACTGAGATTAGTTAAAAAACAAATTGTTCTCGTCAAATGATTGTGGCAGAATCAACAAATTACCACTTCAACTTTTTTATTTTTCAGATACACGGTATCTGCTGTTAGGATATTCTTCAGAGATTCGTTCTTTTTACCGAAACAACGACGAGAACTTCTCGAAACATCTGATCTTATATCCAACTTTGGTGGTATCCTCGGACTGTTTACAGGATTCTCACTGTTTTCGCTAGCAGAAATAATATATTTCGTGGCGAAACCATTGATCCAGAGCTTCCAAAAACACCCAGAAGCCAACCACCAGCCTCAAGTGGTAGAAACATGAATTCATAGTACAAAGTCTATCGTCTCATCGATGGATGATATTGATCGTGCTATTATAAGAATGAAAATATCTGTAACTCAAATAAATAATGACTTCAGAAATGCCTCATAACTTATTTCAAATCTGGAATAAAATTTACTAACTAGTAACTTAAAAAAACAGTGTTCTTTGGCAATGATGTAATGAGTACTACACCCATCATTTGCTTAATCGTTCTTCGATCCTTAATTCGGCTTTTACAGTAACAGTAACATATCTCTTGCAACAACTATTATTTTCAAATTTCAAGAGGAGTTCGACAATTAGTCATTGATACACAGAGCCGTATCTAGGTACTATTGCGCCTATGGCAATAGTATTGGCAATATATTAGACAGCGCCCCCCATTTTCGAAGATTTTTTTTTTCATCGATTATATTTTCGTATAGTATTTTTTTGTTCATAACCTAAGTCATATATTTTGTGATTATTTTATGCTTAGTACGCAAATTCTGCTTTCAAGATGAGTACTCTTACTGCCCTACGAGCACATCTATATCTGAGGTTTATTATTTTCCTGAAAATTCCATCTTTTTGGCGTGAAGGGAAAAGAAATAGCTGAAAATTCAAGACGAAAAACAGTTTTTTGTGAATGACTCAGAAAATATCCACTTTAGGGCAAGGGTGTGATGCATACACTCACATTATTTTTTAACGTAGATTCAATATCTGCCATAAAAAAATGGGGTTCTAATTTGAAAAAATTGATTTTTCACGATTTTGTCATCCCTAACTTTGAAAGCGATTTTTTCACCCCCTGTATCATGAATCGTGATTTCGATTTTTAAAGTGGATACATCAATCTTACATCTTGAAAAATCCCAAAAATGAAAATTTTCCATCCAAAAACCTCGAAGTTATTCTTGTTTCAGCGGAGCTCTATTTTCGATTTTTTTTTCGAATTTTCCCGCTCAGAGAGAATTTTCCAACCAAAACTGAAAAATGTTACATCAAAATAACTTGAAATTTCCTAAGGAATCTATCTGCAATAAAAAATTGGTGTTCTAATTTGAAAAACGGAAGATGACGTCATTTCCGGAAAAACCGGAGGTGCTCATGCCTTGAAAATATTTTAGATTTCATCAGCATCGTGAACTACTTATAAGTGCTGAATTTCATGAAAATACGTTCAGTAGTTTCCCGTATAAATATGGGTGAGGTTTCCCGTGAAAGACCCTGTATAATCACATCATGACTGGTTATGATTCTTCTGACAGTAGGATCATATAATCTATATCCTTGAACGTTATCTGTAACTTCAACTTTCTTGGATTTCTTATCCTATTTCAGTCGATTAGCTTCTGGAACATGAACCATACACTCATTGCCGAATATTCTATCGTGATTAATATCTGGCTTTTTAACATACCAGAGTTCGAATGGGGTTCGTAAATTTAGACCTTTAGCTATGCACCTATTTCTGAAATGTATTGACAACCTCGGTCCAAAATGTTTTAGGGAGCTCAGCATCAAATAACAAGCACCTGGTTTTTTTCAATAATGGTTCTGTTTCTCATTATTTCACTCATACCGGTTTGTTGTGGGGTATACCCTCTTTCTTGAGGTAGGTATTCTACAAATTCGTTTCCACAAAAATTCACCACCATTATCAGAACGTAAACATGATAAAGGTACTTCTGTTTATTTGATTTTCGGCAATTTGATAATATTATTTGAAATACTCAAATGCTTTGTCTTTAAGAAAAAGACGTGGGTGTACCTATTTTAATCGTCTTCGAATAGAATGAAATATCTCGATCCTTTATTTATCTCAGCGTTTTATAAGTTTTTCATTCAAATGAACACACCTACGAATTACAAGAGATAAGAGAGAATTTCAATAGAAGTTCGACAAATGGTCATTGATTACAAATCATAGATAAATACATTCTGTGTACAAAGACAGATCAACAGGAAGATGAAGAAAAACTGTCCTCAGTAGAGTTTACCAACATGGGAGTTTAACATGAACATTAATAGATGGCATTATATCTACTCAAAGAATATAAAATATATTTCAACAATAAAAAACTCTGATTTTTTATCTGTCATTCGTTCTGTATTGTATTCAATCTTTGTAACTTCTACAATGCCTATTTAATTCCCCTATTTGATATCATTACATTATTATTATTGTTATTATATTATATTTGATAGTTCCTTGGAAATAAAAAAGAAGTTGCAAAATGAGCTCCTATTCCAACACGAATGCGAAATCCGAAAACGAGCAACGAAGGAGAGTGTTTTCGAAAGCATGAGTGTTGGAATTGACTTCTGCAACGAGTATTAGACGATATTTTTTCAATTTCAGTCAAGTTTTGTGAAATATTGTCGAAATTCAACGAAAAATTCAGATTATTTATCCTAGTGACGTTTGTATTTGATCTTGGCATTTGGTGTGACTGTTACGAAAATTGACAGATTACGGAATTTGATTTTGAATCATACGTTTCAAATTTTGAGAAGATTTATGATTACGCATTGAATTCGTGAATTATAACTCACGAAATCGATTTAATACCACCAGAATTAAGAGAAATTGCAAATCATTTCACTATATTCAAATTATATTATATTGACAATAATTGACGAGTGTTAAAATTCGATAGGATCGGAAGTCAGTGTAGACCACCACAAAACGAAAAATATAACTGAAAACAATTCTGTACTGAGTTCATTACAGCACTGCTTTTAGTAATGTAATAAACTCATTACGATACTGAAATAGAGAAACGCTTTTTTTATATAGTTGGAAATTCCAGAACTTTTCTATAACAATTTCATAGCTTGAACTACTAGGAAGTATCTATTGTGCCATACTCATTGCCAGAGTACTTTTTCAAGTTAAGTTGAGATTCCTTGTGTGATAGTTGTTTTCTTGAATACTTTGGTGTAAGGCCGATTCTTAACGACGATCGATAGCTTATAAAGCTTCTGTAACAGCTTCGCTACATACTTCTTGATCAAAGAATCGTTGAATGCAACCAACGACAACAGATATTAATATCAATATTTATCTTTTAGCCAGTTTTTGTCGAGCCAACTTTGGAGGAGCACCCTATTTCTGGGGATTGCGGTATTTCATCCCGTGATCACTGATCTTCGCCAGATACACCTTCCCACTCCATCGTGAAGGGGTGACCCTGCCGCAATGCAGTGGCTCACATAAACTCGCACTAGAGTGTGACGCGAATACCATAGCTCCACCTATCAGGCATAACAACAACCTCATCATTAAATATGAGAGAATTTAGCTTGTTGCTGAACACAATATATGTTGGTGGCCATCTTATTCAGACATGTCTCGATGAAGTTAGATTCCAACATTATATATTCATATCTACATTTTAATTTTTTTTAAATTTGCAAGATTTTCTGTGATACGCCGAAAAAGTAAGCTTTACTTAAGGACAGATTTATTTTTTCTATTCAAAATGTGGTAGATATGTTCATTAATGCAAAACTAAAACCGAAGACTACCAGAAGAAATGAAAAATCAATCGCTAAAATCATATATTCATAGAAGTTGATAGGAAGACTGATTAGGAATTTTATCAGCTCTATCAATTCCTTTTATTTCCTCGATAAAAACGTCTTCACAATCAAGTATGAATATTTTTGAAATTTATGTGGTCAAAGAAAAGATGAATTTTTAACCACATATGATAATTTTATGCTTCAACCAAGGAAACCTGAAAAGCAAATAAAAAGTTGATAGTTATTTCAAAAACAGGAAAATATTAGATCTTATTGATTTTTTTATGAATATTGCGGTTTCCGAAGGTTTATTCTTGGTTCGACCCAAATCAAACAGGAAGTTGTACAAATTTGCAGTTTCATGATATTACATTTTTTTTTCAAAAATTCTGATGCCTTATTTGATTCTTAATTTTAGAATCAAGGAGGTACATATATTGAAATTAACAAAGTACAATATTCAAATTCATATGACACTTGATACTGAAGGCTAAAAGATTAACTATTTATGAACATAAAATTGAAAGTTTCTTCTTCTTATAGTGTCATATCGACGTTGGCGATCACTTCAGAAAATGCCACTTCAGAAAATGCTTGCCGGTCTTCTGCCAATCTGAAGAATTCCTCAACGCTGCTGATACGGGTCCAATCTTGGATGTTCTTCACTCATGGTATTAGACGCGATAGTCGATATACAGGGTCTTTCACGAGGAACCTCACCCATATTTATACGGGAAACTACTGAACGTATTTTCATGAAATTCAGCACTTATAAGTATTTCACGATGCTGATGAAATCTAAAATATTTTCAAGGCATGAGCACCTCCGGTTTTTCCGGAAATGACATCAACTTCCGTTTTTCAAATTAGAACACCATTTTTTTATTGCAGAAATAGATTCCTTAGAAAATTTCAAGTTATTTTGATATAACATTTTTCAGTTTTGGTTGGAAAATTCTCTCTGAGCGGGAAAATTCGAAAAAAAAATCGAAAATAGAGCTCCGCTGAAACAAGAATAACTTCGAGGTTTTTGGATAGAAAATTTTCATTTTTGGGATTTTTCAAGATGTAAGATTGATGTATCCACTTTAAAAATCAAAATCGCGATTCATGATACAGGGGGTGAAAAAATCGCTTTCAAAGTTAGGGATGACAAAATCGTGAAAAATCAATTTTTTCAAATTAGAACCCCATTTTTTTATGGCAGATATTGAATCTACGTTAAAAAATAATGTGAGTGTATGCATCACACCCTTGCCCTAAAGTGGATATTTTCTGAGTCATTCACAAAAAACTGTTTTTCGTCTTGAATTTTCAGCTATTTCTTTTCCCTTCACGCCAAAAAGATGGAATTTTCAGGAAAATAATAAACCTCAGATATAGATGTGCTCGTAGGGCAGTAAGAGTACTCATCTTGAAAGCAGAATTTGCGTACTAAGCATAAAATAATCACAAAATATATGACTTAGGTTATGAACAAAAAAATACTATACGAAAATATAATCGATGAAAAAAAAAATCTTCGAAAATGGGGGGCGCTGTCTAATATATTGCCAATACTATTGCCATAGGCGCAATAGTACCTAGATACGGCTCTGTGTATCAATGACTAATTGTCGAACTCCTCTTGAAATTTGAAAATAATAGTTGTTGCAAGAGATATGTTACTGTTACTGTAAAAGCCGAATTAAGGATCGAAGAACGATTAAGCAAATGATGGGTGTAGTACTCATTACATCATTGCCAAAGAACACTGTTTTTTTAAGTTACTAGTTAGTAAATTTTATTCCAGATTTGAAATAAGTTATGAGGCATTTCTGAAGTCATTATTTATTTGAGTTACAGATATTTTCATTCTTATAATAGCACGATCAATATCATCCATCGATGAGACGATAGACTTTGTACTATGAATTCATGTTTCTACCACTTGAGGCTGGTGGTTGGCTTCTGGGTGTTTTTGGAAGCTCTGGATCAATGGTTTCGCCACGAAATATATTATTTCTGCTAGCGAAAACAGTGAGAATCCTGTAAACAGTCCGAGGATACCACCAAAGTTGGATATAAGATCAGATGTTTCGAGAAGTTCTCGTCGTTGTTTCGGTAAAAAGAACGAATCTCTGAAGAATATCCTCGCAGTTATAACTAGAGAATTTCTCAAGTTTGTCATGGTTCTGTTAATGGTATCTCTCGTTGGTCTGGGTCGGTCAGGAAACCTCTCAATGAACAGTCGAATCGTTCTATCTACAACTTTATTACATTCTCCATGAAGTAGAATGAGATTTAAATAATCTTCATTGTTAAAATTAGGCATAGTGATTGATTTTATAACTTAATACGAATTATCACCAAATTAATAGTAAACACAAAATGCTACTGAATAAAGAGGAATTTGGCAGATGTTATTAATGATATCTATTATTAAAAAAGAATAATGTAAAACATGGTAAGTTTTTGCATATGGTTCATAAGGAATTATTTATTTATCACTGGAGAGAAAACCGATGGCCGATTAGTTGAAATAAAGAGGTTTCCGATACAAATTCGAATCAAAATTCGCCATCTATTTAGGAACAACCTGTAAATTTTTTCTCTTGCATATTAGGGTAGTAAAATCTAAAACATGGTTTAAGTAACAGTTCCTGAAAATTTCATCTTTTTGGCGTGAAGGGAAAAGAAATAGCTGAAAATTCAAGACGAAAAACAGTTTTTTGTGAATAACTCAGAAAATATCCACTTTAGGGCAAGGGTGTGATGCATACACTCACATTATTTTTTAACGTAGATTCAATATCTGCCATAAAAAAATGGGGTTCCAATTTGAAAAAATTGATTTTTCACGATTTTGTCATCCCTAACTTTGAAAGCGATTTTTTCACCCCCTGTATCATGAATCGCGATTTCGATTTTTAAAGTGGATACATCAATCTTACATCTTGAAAAATCCCAAAAATGAAAATTTTCTCTCTAAAAACCTCGAAGTTATTCTTGTTTCAGCGGAGCTCTATTTTCGATTTTTTTTTCGAATTTTCCCGCTCACAGAGAAATTTTCCAACCAAAACTGAAAAATGTTATATCAAAATAACTTGAAATTTTCTAAGGAATCTATTTCTGCAATAAAAAAATGGTGTTCTAATTTGAAAAACGGAAGTTGACGTCATTTCCGGAAAAACCGGAGGTGCTCATGCCTTGAAAATATTTTAGATTTCATCAGCATCCTGAAATACTTATAAGTGCTGAATTTCATGAAAATGCGTTCAGTAGTTTCCCGTATAAATATGGGTGAGGTTCCTCGTGAAAGACCCTGTATATGGTAAAACCCAGATAGATGCCCCACTTTTTGAAAGTAATAATTTCTATGTCTGTAGTTAAACTCATCATTCAAGAAGAAATAATGTGGTTTTTATTTTGACCTAGCAATTGCATATTTTACAAATTTCTGCTTTTTTGGTGAAAGAACGTGCCGAGAGTGGTTTCAACGCTTCAAGAACGATGATTTCGATGTCCAAGACCAGCATGGCGGTGGAAAAGAGAAGGTTTTCGAAGATGCAGAGATTGAGGCATTACTTGACCAAGACTCGTGTCAAACGCAACAAGAATTGGCAGAATCATTGGGAGTGATGCAACAAGCCATTTCCAAACGCCTGAAAGTAATGGGTATCATTCATAAATTCAAGAAATTGGGTGCCGTACGGGTTGTGCCGAGATATGTTTAACGGCGTTTGTTTGCTTGAGAACAGCTGCTTGCAAGGCAAAGACGGAAGGTATTTCTGCATCGCCGTTTGTAGAACAAAAAATGGGTTCATTACCATAATTCCAAGCACAGGGGATATCTCGGCCAAGCTTCCACGTCGACGCCCAAACCGAATATTCGCGGTTCCAAGTATTTGGTAGTGATCGTTATCGAATGCAATTGATGCGTTCGAGCTGAACATAGAAAGACAAATGGCCTCAAAACAACGAGAGACATGATGAAGTGATTTTTGAGCATGACAATGCTCGTTGCGAAAGTGGTCAAGACATACTTGTGAACGTTGAAATGGAATGTACTGCCTCACGCATCGTATTCTCCAGACGTTGCTCCCTTGGGCTATCACTTGTTTCGATCAATGGAACATGGCCTGGCCGACCAGCACTTCCGATCTTATGAAAAAGTAAAAAATTGGATCGAATCGTGGATCGCTTCAAAAGATGACCAGTTATTTTTTAAAGCCTCGGATTTAAAAAAAACGGCGAAAGCAAAGTTGTAAATGTAAAAGGGCTCTATACAGGGAATCTACTTCTAAGAGGACCAAACTTCAAGGAGAGATCATACAAGTTATTTGCAATAAAAAATGTCATATAACACATGGTCGAAATATTGATGGATATTCTTCAATTTACCATTTCCTGATTTCACGAAACATTCCAAGTTTTGCATGAAAACACTGACATTTGGTTGGATTTATAACCGCTGAATTATTATGATTTTTTCAGCGATCTGCTTAAATTATCTATGGTTCTTATTGTGTTATCAATACGAAATCGGCACTCAAAAGTTTCTTAGCGTATGTCAGTGCTTTCCTGATTCTAATTGTATTATACAAGTACCTACTCCTTAAATATAATTTCTTTCATCAATTGAACTCAGAGAGAAATAGAATTCTAATTATATTTCATTCGTTCGAAAGACGCACATTTCTCTCTTTGATGTTATATGATTCTGCATTATTCGAGAAAAACAAGAGGCGAGTTGTCACACCTGAGGGAATTCTGTTCATATACGTAATGGAAAATGCTTTTCCTTTTTTCCTCCGAAATGCGTATTCAGAACGCACACCCATTTCTGGTGTGTTGATGATGAAGGATAAAACATGGACATGATAGTGGCGAAAATCCTATCAATCTTCGTCATTTAGGTAATCAGGTAATTCTGTTCATTCCATAAATATCGCCAGAAAATCTGGGAATTTCTCTGAGTGACAGTCAATGGTGGAATATATTGTAGTTCAGAAATGGTGAGAAAAATTTGGGTGAGTCCAATGTTTTCACTGAATCATGAATTGAAGTTCTTATTTTGTTTTCGCGCGAAAAACAATTTGCAGCTATTTTTCGGTTTTAACAAATTTTAATAGACGGATAAATTATACTAAGAAATTCAATCTATTATATATTTTTGGGAAGAGAAAAAAAGCGAAAATTAATCGTTAAGGAAATACATTGTTATGCAGAAGGGAATTATTCATGTGACCGATCCTCGTGCAGAGAATACTTCTTTTGCAATGGTCTCCTTACACTTCCATCTCTTTTCATGATAGAAAATTCAGTTTTCACAAACTTTTTGTCCACCATTCATATAATACTCGTATCAGTTGTCGAAAATTCTACCACCATACATTTAATGAGATATCACTATTAATATCGGGTATTCAACTAGGTATATGATGTTCTGCCCAAGGATTGAGAAGCGTAGTGCAGTCGGCAATGATAATACAATAATATGTTTGTTCAATATGTATTTGTGTTTTGAATTTATTGTTCACTTGTTAGTATTACTTGACATTACTGTATATTCAGCGAAATAAAGTTATTATTATTATATCAACATAATACCTACTTGATGTATAGTATATACAAAGTCACTTGGAGGAACCCAGAATATTTCGATGATACAAGGGTTGTCCAAGTTGCCAGAAATTCATTTGGGACCAATGAATTATTGCCTAACCATAGTTAAAAAAGAGCCCGGTATTTAGCGGATCGCGGTATTCACTTCAAGGAACATCTGGCCAAGCGTTGTTTTCATGGATTAGTTCAAGTGACTTTGGATATACTATACAAGTTTAATCACTAAAAAGTGATTATGGACCTTTCTTGTGAATGAGATGGAGCAGTTGTTAGCCCAAGTGAAAGATTCTTTTGCTTAGTTCTGTCCTCCGTAAGCTCAGCGAACTGAACAAGTAAAATATTCAAATGAATTTTCTGGAATAAATGTTCCTTTCTTTTTGAGAAATTCATTGAAACGTCTGAATCGAATGGTAGTAATATATTATTATCATCAAGCCCTCTGCATCCAGGGATTACCCCTACGTGGCTTCTCGCGTATCAGTTAAACATTTCCGCTCTGGTGGTCTTTCGATGACTTTGTACCGTGTACGTAGTTGTACATTCACTTCATCTTCTCTATTTTTCTAAGGAAAAAAGTGGAAGACTGCACTATACGACGGTCGATCATGTTCTTCATGAAATTATAGATTTAGGTTTTTTGTAATGATTTTTGATAGGTTCTTCACACGAATATTTTGAAAATATATCAGCCCTTTGTACAGGATGGGCAAATAAGCGAGGTAAGCGGCTATATCTCAGGATCCACTCAACGTAGAGACTTGCGATAAAAATTTTTACCACTAAAGGGTACAAGAAAACTGGAACACTGGAAATTGTTTTGAAGTTCATACCTCTACCGCTAGGAGGCGTAATAGCCATCGTCGAGTAGAAAAATGAATTTTATTCGAAAATGTTTCAAATGAAGTTCAAGAAAAAATATCATCAATGTAATCCTTGTAATATTCTCCACCTTTTCGAATTGTCACTTTCGATTTAACGACATCAAATAAGGGTAGGTGAAAGGGAGAAATCTGACTAACTGAAGATTTCAAAACATCTTATAAGGGTGGGGAAAAGGGAGAAATCTGACTGATTGAAATGTCTGTAACTTCAGTTTCGCTCAACATTCTTGAGCAAAATATATCTCGTTTGAGGGAAAACATCTTGTTGATTGAGAAAAAATATACTCATTATAAATTTGTTTTGGCTGCTTTCGATAGGGGGCGCTAAGTCAGAAGTTCATTGTTTTGTTCATTTTACTCCGAAATTTCAAAAGTAATGATAGGATAACTCCAGAACGCCTGAAGCTATCGCTTTGCGACCTTCTGGTTTTTTCATACGAATTTGATGGGATTTCTGTTTCTGTCAGAACCTAAAGACACAATTTGGTTTTTCAGTGCATCAGTAAATTTTGCGATAAAAATTTTCACCACAAGTCTCTACGTTGAGTGGATCCTGAGATATAGCCGCTTACCTCGCTTATTTGACCACCCTGTACAAAGGACAAGTCGTCAATTTTTTTGTGAAAAACAAGATAGTTACCAAAATTTTTTTATTTCAATCGCATATTGAAAATATTTACTCTCTACAATGTAGGTTATTGTTTAAGGAAATTATGTCAAAACCACATAAATATCTGTGATTTGTAAGAAGAAATATCTCTAATTTTGTTTTGAACTGAGCAGCCACGTGGCGGTGTTCATTCTTGATAACCACTCATGAACTATTCCAATAACCCAACCTGTTTTCATCAAAATCGCACTAGTCCCCGGAATTTTCACCAAATTTAATGAAAACTGGACAAATGCAATATGCGGAGACCCCTGATATTTCACGTTGATATTTGCCTACATCTGGGAAATCTGAAATGAGTAGAGGAATATCTACGATAAAATACCAGTACCAGATTTTCTTGGAATTTAATGAAATAGTAATTCACGTAACAAGTCCGGAAAATAGGGTTTTTTGGACTCGCTTACGCTCGTCCTGGAAGTCTGTGAGTCCAAAAAAACCATTTTCGGGCGTGTTGCGTACAATATTTTTTCGGCAACCATGTAAAATAACACTATCGCTGCTGCTTTTCATATTTTATTGCGATTGCAATCAAAAAACATGCAAATTTTTGACATCTAATTTCATATGAACTGTCAGCCGTTATCTCGGTTGCTATGGATTCTATTCTTTTCCGGCCTAGTCCGGGAAGTACGTACTTTCCGGACTAGGCCGGGAAATGCTACTTTCTCAGAGAAAAAGCGTCCGGGAAGTGAGCACTTCCCGGACGGTTGCCGAAAAAATATATAACTAGAGCTATCACGAGAATTTGCCTGACAGATCGATAGAAATTCACCATAGGCAATAATTCAGTAGGATATCAAATGCATTTTGCCTGCAGAAAATCTAAATCAAAGACCAATTATTTTTTTTCATCCCAAGTTGGATTACGATGCAATCAAAGTTTGATTTGGATGCGAAATATTTGTCGGATTATTTTGCAGACCCGTGTATTTATTGAATAGTAATTTCTATAATAGAAGGTCCAATATAAAGCCATATGTTATTGCGAATTGGCATATGTTTTTATCGGTTTATATTATGGGTTTGTATTGATATATCAATATAAATTAAGAATCAATTTCGGCCTGGATTTTTATTTTGGGAGTAGAAGTGAAGAGGAGGTATTAGTCATGAAAACATGAAACTGATAAAAGAAGCAATTATACTTTCGAAAACAAAATTTTCATAGCATCGCTGTGAGATAAATAGATTTCGGATCAAGAGCCAGCTCTCAACAAGCATTTTAGGATTCAGTAGATGAGTGGAAATGGCACCGCGTGGAATTCTTCTATACGCAAAATACATTTTCATTAAACGTCTCAGTATATCACAATATACAAACTGTTCCTCCTAGTCAGTGTCCCCAAGGAAGTTTCTATTTTTAAGGATAGGACAAAATTGTGACAACGTTACGTACGAGATCGTGGAGGATAAATGCGGTGTTGATATCGATGTTGAAATTTTCCTGAAAACTACTTTACAAATTCGAGTGTTTTTCAGCGAGAAAGTGAATGGCCGGCTGTAGCGAATGGGTTGAACACCGTCATGGAGAAAGTGGAGAAGATAGAAATAAGGCAAGACGGTGATGAGGAGGTGACTGTCGAAGAAACAACAAGATGCAAAGGTGTCAAGATATATCTGAAGGAATACTGTCAGAATTCCAGTATTCAAGGATTGAATTATGTGGTAGCAGATGGAATTTCAATATTTGAGAGGCAAGTCTTCATTATTTTAGCTAATCAGGGTTTTCCATGTTTATAATGAAAATGAAGTTTTTTCGGCAAACAGTTTTCTGTGCTTCAATGTACTGCTTATTTTCAAAAGTACCAACATTTTCTTGAAAAGGAAGGTTAAATAATGTTGTACTTTCGCGTCTCTAATGCTTAAGGATTATATACTATGCGTAAAATAATTCGTTTCATCTTGTTTTCAAAGAATTCATATATTTCCAAATATTTATGCAAAACATAAATGGAACTAAATATTTATTGCTGCAGTATGTGGACATGTATAAGGTTTTCCCTATTTCAGTATCGTAATGAGTTCATTACAGTACTAAAAACAGAGCTGTAATGAACTCATTACGGCATTGTTTTCAGTTACATTTTTCGTTTTGTGGTTGTCTAGACTGACTTCTTATCCTATCAAATTTCAACACACAACAATTGTCAATATAATGTAATAATGTGAAAAGATTTGCAACATTATTTGCAATTTCTTTCAATTCTGGTGTTGTTAAATAGATTTCGTCATACATAATTCACCAATTTAATGAGTAATTATAAATTATTTCAAAATTCGAAACGTAAAATTCAAATTCAAATTACGTAATCTGTCAATTTTTGTAACAGTCACGCCAACTGCCAAGATTCAATAAAAAAATCACTAGGATGTTAAATCTGAATTTTTTATTGAATTTCGACAATATTTCACGAAACTTGACTGAAATAGCGAAAATATCGCCTAATACTCGTTGCAGAAGGCAATTCCAACACTCAAGCGTTCAAAAATTTGCTCCTTTGTCGATCGTTTTCGAATTTCGCATTCGTGTTCGAATAGGAGCCCATTGTCCAATTTGTTTTACTATTATGGTTAAAATGAAAGACAAAAATTGAATGTCTATCAAAAATTTCAATATCACCTACAGGTAATATTGAAATTTTTGTCTTTCACATCCAAGAATCGTTAGATTCTAAATTTTCGCAATATGTTTCATCATTATGTCCAAATATCTCTCATCTATTTACCAAATTGTCGAATTTTGAGCAGAGAGAACCCTCAAAGAATAGATTTGACTTTCTGGTGAAGAATTCGAGGTCCGAATTAAGTATGTCCGTTCGCCCGTTCATCGTGTAGGAAATAAATTTCAACGGAATATACCCGACACATTAAATTTTCAGTATATCTAATATAAATTGTATAATTTTCTTTTCTTCTTGTTAATCGTAAATGTTGATTTTTTTTGTTTAGGATTGAGTGATATATTGTTATACTGTGGGTTAAAGTGTAAGAGTAGTGTAAGCTGAACTTTCGCCCAATAAAGACGATTATTATTATTATTATGGAAAAAATTTGTTTTCGAAGTTAACTCTGTTGTTTTCCCAAAAGCGAATGGAACTGAGATTGAGAAAGTCAGTTACAAAATACAAAATACTGAAATATATATTCTTTACTTTATTAGGGAAATTAGCCTCCTATCAAATTGGCTGAATTTTAGAAATGTTATAGTCCAAGTCATTCTAAACAAAAAGATCAATAGGAAAAAGTTTTCTACAGGCTATAGGCTCATTTTTTCCCATTGTTGAACAATACAATACGTTATCCTGGATAATCATCACTTATCTAAGTAATCAAGATGTGGACAGTCATTAATATTAGATACATTTGGTCAATAATAGGTACAGTGTGACAGTGTATTCCAGCTACAAACATTTTTTAAAGTTCAATTATTCGAAAATCGCCTTAGCCATCAACAATGAAAAACTGTTCATGTGCTACATCCTATTCTACATCAAATTCGAAAATAAATACGGAGTGTTCCTTAAAAAAAAGCGGAAGTTCCGTAATAAAAACAATTTTTGGACCATCAAGTAATTATAGGCATGAGAAAGGATAAGGAAAATTTCAAATCTATCTATAAAATGTCTTGTTCTAACTTCAGGGATTTTCATGGTATGAATCTGCAAATGGATGGAACATTTAAAATTTCTTTCGCTTTCTTTTGAAATGAACACACCTATTATTTTTCGAATATTATGTAGAATGAGTTGAAAACTAGAATTCATGAATATTTTTTGATTGTAGATCGCTAAGACGATTCGTAACTATTTTCGAATAATTGAACTGAAAAAATTTGTTATTAGCTGCGACACAATGTATAACGGACCAAATGTAACAATACCAAAGTACAATACTCCTAATAGTATTTCATATTAATGACTGTTTACATCTTGAGTACTCAAAATAGTGATGATTATCCAGGATAACGTTCTGTATCGTTCAACAATGAAGAAAAAATGAGATTTTTAGGGGCACATAACATCAAAACTGAAAATCGAGTCGAGCTTATGACATTAAAGCGCAGCAAATATTCTTTAAATTTCAGTGAAAAGTTCCTATCTTCTCCTTGATGCTTCTTTATATAGGATGATTTCTTAGCTCACCGACACATTTTGCCATAGGAAAGGTCATGTAATTTCAACGAAAAACATTATGGGAACAAATGTCCGATTTCAAATGTTGAAGGACATAAATGTCTGGAAAAGTTCAATTCATATCTGTTGACATGATTCTTTAATAAAGAAAAAGTATGATAAAGCCTTTTCATAATTTTTCGCCATATATATCTACCAAAACTGTACCAATACTCAAATGGCCAAGGAAACATAAAATGCGGTTTGTTTATACAAATTTATTGAATCACATGCAAAGTATATCTTACGCATACAAATATCCATATCATCAAAATATTTTCGATGCATTCTCAGAAATCAAATAGAATTTTTATATATGTCTTTTTCAACTGAAAATATTTCACCACGAATTGAGAATTTCAGTTACAAAAAAAATCGATTGCAGTTATTTCATATGAAAATACGGGACATCAATAAGATTTCCTTTTCTTTTTATACTCATTTTCCTGCACTCTGTTATTCGAAAATCCTTTAAAGAACGGCTTTTCACATGATTAACTTCCTGTGTTCCTTAAAAAATACGTATTCATTTATGATGAGTGATGTTTTGAAGTAATAAAAATATCAGAATTCGAACCAATATATTCGAAGTCGAACTCGGTAGCAGACATATTTACATTATTTACTGTATTGTTTTTTTGGAACCAGTGAAAATAATATGTTGAATAGCAAAAAATAATAAGCCCAGTAATGTTTTTTGTTTGTGCATTCTAGAGGTCTATCATTTAAAATGAAAATAATTAACTGTAGAATACAAGAGTCTAGGAATCAAAAATTCATTCGAGTGGGATGTCGAATTTATTTTTACCTGCAATTACTCAACTCATATGAGACATGAAGGAGAGATGTTGAGAAATTTCGCATTCATTGAATTCTCTTATCTTCAAAATGGAATTATTGCACTTGGCTCTGATTCTGATTCAACTGAATCAAAGAAAAAATGTATGTCCTCGTAAATTGTTGTGACGTGAAACATGGATACATATACTTCGTATTTTGTAATCGTTGACAGTTTCTACAAACATTATTAATAAAACAGTGGTCTGACAAGTTACTGGATTAATTCGAGAAGGCACCGAACTTGACAGCATTGTGGATATTTGATTTGAGAAAAAACATTAATAGCGAGCAGTGAAATGAATTTCACCAATTGTCCGTCTGAATGGTGTGAATATTTTGAGAAAATTTCAGTTTTTTTCACATCACCCTAATTCACTGTAATTTATCTGATACTTTTATTGTTTTTCAATTTTTAAAGAATACTGGTCCAAATACATAGTTACCTACTCTCCTTAGTTCAAGTACATATTATAATGTTTAGCGTATGAAAAATAAGAAAATCATGTAGTATCAAATGAACCTTATACTTATCCTGAACATAATCTGTAATCAGAACAAAATACTGTAAATAAAATTTGGACAAATCACATACCTCGATAAACTTCATGAAAACACATAATTTTTTTAAATCTGACGTATAGATTCTGAGATTAAGACCTTAAGAAATGAAATTTTCAGAAAATTCGTCACATAAAATACATATGAAAATTAATTTCACACTATTGCAAATATTTACTAAATCTCACATATTGACCTAAGTAACGGATTTTGTCTACCTACCAATATATTCGGAATATTGAAACCCTGATTCTGATTATATGAACCCACCTTGTACCTAAGTACCTACTTCCAAAATTCCTAGATTACGGACATTTCGGCTAAGTTCGACTGGAATGAACGCATCAGAAACTGTAAATATGTGAGGGTATTCATTTACTTTGTTTTTTTTTTTGAAACAAATAGAAATATTCAATCATTACCTAATATTCTATTATTCATTAAAGTAATTAAGCAGGAGTACCTTAAATCTAAGAAACAAGTTTGAATGCATTATCCTTGAAGTAAAACTGTAAAACATAAATAATCGAATCAAATACCTCATTGTACTATTCACTGATAAAAAGTATTTCCAAGTCAAAAGTACTGTTTAGATATTGAAACCCATTCTCTTAACGAATTCCGTAATAAGATCGACAAAAAACATATGTATATGTGTGATGCATAAGATAAAATCCACCTGGTTGAAGAGTTGAAAACTATTTTTGAATTGGCTCTTACCAGAGAATAAGAATTCTCGACAATTTAGAAGATTCCTGATAAATTCGAAAACTCACTCTTCCATATCGTAATGTATGTAATATGGATGAAAAAAAAATACATATTTATTGAAGATACGAGTGGGGAATTCTCCTTTCGAAAAATATGAATATTATTTAAACTAGCATAATATTGTTAAATTGATTGGATTATAAGAAAGATATTATGTAGGAATTATTTACAACTGAACTAGTTGAAAAATATCCTTCAAGTAAGATACAGGAAACTGGTTTATCGAATCACAAATGGACTGTTAGTCCTCTCTTTGAATGAAAGTAGTCTAATGATTCTTATAGACAACAACGTAAGCCTAACAGTAATAATTTGTTTTAGATGTTTCACTCTGTTCTGAATGATTTGTATAATCATTTTGTAAACTCTTATTATATTTTTTCAAACAGAAAACAGCATCTACAAATATCTACAAGATCTCTGAGAAATTTGTCAGATGATGGCTGTAATCATTTTTCCTATAAACATAGGTCCTCTTCGTTTTCGTTTAGAATTTACAAGAATTTGAAAAAAATATTTTCTGGTTATATGTTCGAACTTGCAATATTGTATCAACCTTTCACAACAAAAAAGACATCGACGAACGATATCGTTATTCGGCGGATCTTGATCTTTAATTCTATCAAGTTATTATTGATCAGATGTGATTTCAACATGATAAGCAAGCTGCTTCATATATCTCCATGAATGAAAATTTAAAGTATTGAGATCCGGTGAACGAGCTGGCCATGGCATTAGTTTCCCTCGACCTATGCATCCATTCGGGAATAGGTACCAAGCAGCTTCTTATCTCCTACATTTCCACACTGTTGAACTCCAAATCATCAATGAAGTCAAAAAGCTCAAAAAAATTCAGATACAAATTTTCATTCAAACGATCATTTTTTATAAGATCTACTGAAACCAAAATTATTGTTGAAAATCCCACCCCAAACATAGACACTTAAATGTTGCTGAAATCGTCTTGGTCTAGTGGCTTATGAATTTTGCAGTGCCTATACTTATTCATTATGTTTGTTGTTTATACCGACCTTAATTAAACAAGCTGCGTCAGTTCACATGTCAAGCGGAATAAATCTATAATTTTGTGCATGTTGTTGAAGTATCCACCGACATAATTCTATTGTCCTATCGACTGATATTGTCGTTAGTTAGCCTACTGTTAATTTAAACATGACTTTTTCCCGCGTCTTCATTTTCACCAATCACAAACGCTCAATAATTATTAAATAATGGTTTTCCAGATGTAAAAACTCTATGACAGCACCTATTAGCAGTTTTTTTGAGTGGCAAAACTTGACGGCTTTTGTCACCAAGAATTACAATACTTTTGATAACAAGTAATTATATAGTCTCATGAAATAGTCTTGTTAAACACCATTCGGGTATTTAGTTTTTAATTTAATTCGAAGTAATATTTTTTCAACAAGAAGCACTCTCGTGCAGGTGCAGAAATCCTCGACTTTTACTCAGATTTTTGTTACCTCCAGCATTCTTGTTTTTTGTTGAAATATTACTTAGCAAAGAGTTTTTTGGTTTTTCTTCGAAAAAATTAGACGCTCTTGTGATATTACTTACGGATATGAATTATTTCAGTATTATTTAGTAACTTCTGAACGAAAACGAATCTGACCTCTCCATAGGAAAAAATTTTCAAAACGAACACAAATAATATCATCTGTTAAACCTTGTCATAGATCTCATAGAACACCCTATTCAGGTTTGTATGGAACAGTCAAATTTATTTTTTCGAGTTTTTGAGCAAACTATCATTCCTCAATTCGTCTTTCGAAATAACTTCTTTAAATGAATGAATCTTTAGAGTATCGGGCATCTTTATTTTATTGAACCTTTTTTGTAGATTATGGTGGATTTTAGTTCTGGCAAGCTGCATCGGTGGATGTATTTATATGATATCAGAGATTTATAACAAATGGGCAGAGAGTCCAGTTCTGGTTTCGCTGGCGACCAGAGATACGCCTATTACAGAGATTCCTTTCCCTGCAATAACTGTTTGTCCTGAAGCCAAACTGAAAGGAAGCTGTTTCAATTACACCAGAACATTGGAAGCTGTTAAAGCAGGAAAGAATATTTCAAATGTTGAGTGAGTTCAAATTTGAAAATTTTGGTGTTGAAATTAAATAATTTTTTTCATAATACAGAAATAATAGTTTCAATAACCATGGAAAAATTCTGTTGTGTCATTTAATATCCGTTTTTAATTACAGACAAACACAATTTGACTACATGTCACTACTATGTAAAGCAGAAAACCACAAAATAACTCCTGCCAAACCTGATACATTTGACAAGAAGTTTTATGAATTTTTGTATGAGGTGAGCGAAAAATTGAATATGTGAAAATGAATTTTCCTCTTCACTGCAGACGAAATAATAAAAACAAATCACTTATGTTTTCACTCTATTCGATAATTTTGGTTTTCACTGTATTCAATAGTTTTGTTTATTTATTTACACTATTTACAATCGGTCAGCTATTTGCATGAAATTCGAGACATTGATCCCCCTAGCTCCAAAACTTGATCCATGAATTAAAAAGCTAAAAAAACATACCAAATTCAAAAAATTCATGTCTCAATAAATTAACATCATAAACATTCGAAATCAAAAAACATCAGTAGTCTTTCCCTCAAAAGTATAGGAGATATGAATTTCTGAATATTCTCTCTTGAATAATAGCAGTATGTGACTCTGTGGAGTCATCCATACTCTTTGTAGCACGTTTGAGATCCGAGGGAAAATATTATTTTTTAGTTTTATGCTAAGCTGATTTTAGTGTACCTATCTGGGTATTCTAGGAGATAAGAAAATATAATAGACCATAGTGTAGAATTTGCAGTGATTATCAAATCAATATATTATGGACATAGTCTTAAATTCCGCTTGTTTTCTTTACAGTGCAGATCTGTAGATTTGACTATGAGCTATTGCAAATGGATGAACACACCAATTCCATGCACATCATTGTTCAAACCGTTAATGACGGATGAAGGAATTTGTTACAGCTTCAATAGTTTTGATATAAAAGATATACACACCGACAGAGTGTAAGTTTATTTTCCTCTTAGTAAATAAGGTATCTAGTTAAAGAAAATTCGTCATAACGAGTTAATCCGCCCCCACCGTGTTGATAGTACGATATTGAAGTACAAATTACTTATTACGTTTCTGTTCTGTTGTAACTGAATGAATATGTTAATACACTGCGCAAAAAAATTAACGCACATTCTGAAAATCTCAATTTTAATGAAAGTTAACTCTACATTGACTTTATAACTTATTTTTTTATGTTCTCTCGGGAAGGTTTTGAACGAAACAAGACATATTAAATGAAAGAAAAATTCAGGATTTCACAAAATATTATGTGAAAGAAGAGGACATAAACAATTTTCAAAATACTGGAATGCTGATAAGTGATTTAATACTTGGTATTTCCACCCCTTGCGTTAATTATAGCTCGGCAACGACGGACGGTTCATACTCAAAATGAGTGATCTTAAAATGTTCTGATCTAATCCTTCCCAGATTTCTCTGAGTTGGATTCCTAAGTCATTAAGAGTAGCTGGATGATTTTCTGAACTTCTCAGCCTTCTATCGAGGTTGTCCCAAACCTGCTCAATCGGATTGAGATCTGGACTTCTTGCTGGCCATTCCATTCGAGAGACTTCAACCTCTTCAAGGTACTCCTGAACGATGCGTGCACAATGGGGTCTGGCATTATCGTCAATAAAAATGAAATTTTCACCAATGTATGGGGCAAATGGCACTACAAGCTCTTCAAGAATGTTCCTTATATACCTATCAGCATTTATAGCGCCATTATCAACGACCACTAGGTCTGTGCGAGCAGTCAAAGATATTCTACCCCTTACCATAATCGATCCTCCGCAGAAAACAATAGTATTCAGGAAATTGCACTGAGCATATCTTTCATGTGGACGTCGATCACAATGGTAGAGGCAGAATCTAGACTCATCTGTGAAGAGAACTCTTTCCCAATCAGCCTCTTCCCAATGGATATGCTCTCTGGCAAAATCCAAACGCGCCCTTCGATAGGCTGGGGTAAGACCTCTTGCCGCGACACGAGGCCTTAAATCATATTCTCTGAGGCGATTTCTTATTGTCTGAGTGCTAATTTGCACCCCATGAGTTTGCTCAAGCTGATTTTGAAGGAGGCGAGCGGTTGCAAACCGTTGTCTCAACGAAGAAACTCTCAAGTAACGTTCTTGAATGGCAGTTATTACCCGTGGTCTACCCTCTCCTGGTCTTCGGACAGTTATACCTGTCTCCTTGAATCACTGCAACATTCTGGACACACTTGTATGGGAATTTCCAAACCTTTCTGCAATTCTTGTGTATGTCCACCCTTCTTCTCGCAAAACTACCGCTTGGGCACATTCCTCTTGGGTCAAATTGCGGGTTTCGCGTTGCATAGCGATCGAGTGTAGAAAATCAAATGAAAGAAATACTATTGATCACCAGAATTGATCGAGCACAACTGATTTCAGAATGGAGCCAATACATTTAAAATCTGATAATCTCATCTTTTTTTATTCCTGCTGGGAAAAAACATCTGTATTGAAGAAAAACGTTGAAAGTGGATAACATATGCATGCATAATTCTGATAAAAATAATTATCATTGAGAACACCTTCAGTTGTAGAAATAATTTGAGATTTCCATAATGTGCGTTAATTTTTTTGCGCAGTGTATTATTAGATATTAGAGTATAGTTTTTTGAGAGGCAAAAGGTCTAGAGTTCCACATAATCACTTTCTCAAAAACAATGCTAAGTGGCTTCAACTAGATCTATTCTTCAGGGTCTGAAATGGACAATTATATGTAGGTACCAGTTTACGACACAGAAAACCTATTATAGCACATTGAAAAAAGAAACGCAATTAGTTCAATCTTGAATTAATTTGAAGTTGAATTTAAATTAAGGTGATTCTACAAAAATATACTACATTCACAGTTTTTATATGTTTTTATCGTCATATGTGATGAGAATTTAGGAAAAAGAAAACACTGACACTGAAGCATTGGGATAACAATGTTGATTGAATTGGAGGTTCAAGATATACAGGGTGAGCCAAAATGTGTACCGAGCTTTCTGGGGGTGATAATACATTGAAAAATAAGTATATTTTCATGATTAAACTTACGGCCCGAAATGCATGCTGCGGAAGATAGATCATTCCAAAGTTGATTGAATTAAAAAATATTCTCCGCATAACTTCTAGACGGTGACTGCCACTGGATTGAAATTTTGTACATAAATGTATGTTGTTAAAATTCATTTTTATTACACTTCTGCATTTCTGATATTGTTATAAAAGTTGTTTTTGGAGGGTGAGTCATGATTTTTTTCTGACAACTTCTTTCGTTGTATTCGTTTTGCTGAAAAAATAGGAGCATTCGATGGAGCGATGAAAATTACATGGAAGAAGTAGGTATTCTCATCCAAATACGAAAAATTGGACCGTTTTCGAGATATTTGAGTTTTTGTTGTCACATGATGTCAGCAGCTTCATTCATCGCGAGATTCATCGATAACGTTTCAGCAGGCCATGAATAACCTTCCTTCAGAACAACAAGTCTTCCCCAACAAGATTTGGATAGAAATTCCAAGTTTCCAAATTAGAAGTTATGCGAGGAAATTTTTTTAATTTTATCAACTTTGGAAGAATATATCTCCCTTAATATGAATTTTGGGCCATAAGTTTATTCATCAAACTATACTTATTCTTCAATTTACTATCATTCCCAGAAAGCTTGGAACACCCTGTATGTGAAGAAGAAAGAAACCCACCAAGGGAAAACAACTCTATCGATTGAATAAACCCAAACCCTAATGAGTTGACAATTTGATTACTTTTCTTTCATTTTATTCATCAAATGATAAAAGGCTATATTCGAATTATCACCTTTAGTCCTTAATTCCTAGGAATCTACAAAAGATTGGATCGGAAATATTGGCATTGAAAATATTGACATTGTAACTTGACGTGATCTACGAAAAATACTCACACATCAGCCAATTTTCATTCACATAGTTTCAACTGGTAATGGTGAATATTATTAATATTTCAGTCCTCGAAATTATTTCGATGAAGACGATAAGATTGTTACTTGGGACCCTGATGATGGCTACCCAAAAGGGTCGAATACTTCTACTAAAGAATATCCTAGAAGAGCTCTTTTACCAGGAGCTCTCAACTCACTCACTGCTGTTTTCTTCACCAAAGCTGACGATATTCTTTATAATTGCAGGGATTTTGTTTACCAAGGCCTGAAGGTAAATCTTATAAATACAGTCGATATAATTCAAAAATGTTCATATTTGAAGATGTAAAAGATGATGCAATGAGTTCATTACAATTTTTCATATAGTTCAAGTCCGAATATTAATGTTCATTGACGTTTTGTGTGGATCGTAGTATAAAGATAGTTATTGTTTATATTTCCAATAGGAGTGCTTGTTCATTTTACTTCACAGGCTCTTGTTGCTCTTCTGTCACACAATTATTTCTAATTTGGAATAACTCACTGCACTACATTTTGTTGGATGATTGAACACATAAGTATTTTTCGATTTGAACTAGATGAAAGCTTGAATCTTTACTCAAAACACTATATTTTACCGGTATATAAAACTGAAAGAATAGAGTGTTTGCTTATTGCATTACTGAAAGGTGTTAATAGTTTGAATGGACTGGCATGAAATATGTGTTTATTTTATATCCCACATATTAGGAACTAATAATAACAATAATAGACGTCATAGAACTGTAGGACTTATTCAATTGATCAATTCGATAAGACATCGCTTTTGTCTTGAAAATAAACGAGAATTGAGGAAAGCCACTAAAAGTTAACATGAAGAAATTACTCCCTCATTTGGCACTTTAAATTTGGAACATGGGTGAAGGAGTGTATGATTGCTTGAATTACAAAATGATCATCCGGCCCGAAGGACCATGAACGTTGTATGGATTGATTGATTCGGCTTCGAAGGACCATGAACGATTATATGGATTGATTGATTCGGCTTCGAAAGAACATCACCGATTGTATGCTTGATTGTATGAAGGAAAATACCTATGATTTTTTCTGTTTAATATGTTAACACAAACACTGTATATGACTGTAATGATATAATAGTAATAACTTGAGAATAACAAGTTATTGAATACTTGAATATGTAATGATTGATGAATATTGAGTTACTAACTGACTGAATGTTACTCGGTGAATACTGAATTATTGAAAGCACTCTCTGGTGGAGGAACCATGGTAATCATGGTGGGAGACAGCATCGAGTAGAATCATAGGAGTTCTTCTTCCCCTGTAAACCTTAACAATGGGAATGTAATATTCCGCAATTAAATCTAGGCGCCCTCAATTTTCCTCCTAGAGCCTCAGCGACCTCTGAAAGAAAGGCATATTACATAAATGAGTTCTGTTATATGTGAAATATAGGTCAGATTCAAAAAACACTATAAAGGCACATCTGTATCCCAAACCCACCCGAAGTTATGTTATATGTAGAATTTCATTGCAAATCTCGATATTTGATGTGCAGCAAAAAAATGAATGATGATTGATTCAAAAACTTTTTCTTCTCTCGAGAGAATATGAACCTTTTTATACTAACTGACAAAAAAACTGCAACACCCAGAAGGAACTGTTTAAATTTAAAATTCTTTTTGGTGAAAAATAGATAGTATAGCAAAGAGTGAATGATTGAATTTGGTGAAAAAAGGTTTTCTCATATAAACAATTGTTGTTGCTTAAATATTGTAGTCGTTTTTTGTTTCTCAATTTTTACAACCAACCAGCTGTTCGACGAGATCCAAAGTCGATGTTTAGTTGTTGTTATAATGCTTAGAGCACGTGTACGCGGACTTTATCGCTTCTTCTTCTTCTTCTTCCTTTAGCTAGGGAGTTCCCTGTTTGCTTGGCCTTGGTCTATTCTATTTATAAATTCATTCAAATTTGGTCTATTCTGCAGATGAGGAAAACCAGCTTTGAGCCCATCTTTTCGGTGGTCTACCCGGCTTTCTCCTTCCTCTGGGTTGTTCATTCTTGCAGATGTATGCTATTCTATCTGACTCCATCCTATCAACGTGGTCTCTCCAATCCCTTATTCTCTGTCTACTCCACTTGACAACATCCTGTACACCAGTTCTCTATCTGACTTTATCACTAGCTAAGTGAATTTGAAAGAGGTCGAATTATTGGTCTACGGGAGGCGGAATTGTCATTTCGAGAAATCGCTAACCGTACGAACAGAAATCCAACTACTGTTAGAGATGTTGTCAAGCGTGGTTCGATAATGCCCAAAATCGAAGAAGAATAAGCACTGGACGTCAAACGGGCACAAATGAAGTTCAAGATCTTCGATCGACGTCTAAGACTTATAGCCATTAGAGACCGATTTGCGACAACTCGATCTTTGACTGATTAGTGGTTAGGAGAACAATGCCATCCTGTAACTGTTCAAACGGTTTACCGCCGGATAAGGTGTTGGATTGCAGCATTATCGACCCCATGTTGTGTTACCTCTGACGGTTGTGCATCGCCGGCAACAATTACAGTGGGACAGTGAACGTCAACATTGGAATGTGGAATTCTGATGAATCTCGATTCTTCTTGGGCGCACATGATAGCCGAAGAAGGGTTAGACGACGTTGGGAGAAAGACGTGAACCTCAGTTTTATATTGAGCGTCATGTACACCGGGCAGTAGGCGTTATGGTATGTGTTGCTATTGCAAATGCAAGTAGATCACCTGACAGGTAACATGACAGCGCTGCGTTACCTTCAAGAAATAGTGGAGCCATATGTTCTCCCTTACCTTAACCGCCTCGAGAATCCAATAGTTCAGCAAGATAATGCCCGACCTCATGATGCCATAGTTATAATAGTTTAAACTTTTTCGAAGCGACCCATGTGAATCTTTTACAATGTCTGACCAGATCCCCCGATCTTTCGCCCATAGAGGATGTTTGGGATATCATGGGTAGAAGGCTTTGAAATTGATCCCAGCCCCGCGGACTTTGGCGGTTCTGAGACATGAAGTACAGGTGCTTGGGATAGTATCCCTCAAGAAGAAATAGATCATCTTATTGCATCAATGCCGAGACGTGTTGGGAAGTGTAAAGATAATCACGTTGGACAAACACATTACTAACCACTTCATTGAAAAAAATTGTAAACCCTTTTTTTTCTCCAAATTTCAATCGCCTTCTCCTTGCTATATTATCTATGTTTTACCAAAAAAAAAAAATTTTAATACAAACAGTTCCTTCTGGGTGTTGTAGTTTTTTTGCGAGTTAGTATGGATTCCGAAATAATGATGTACCAGAATATGTTCCATTTTTAATTTACGTTCTCCAATCCCCTTATCATGAATTTAATATACTGAAACTGATACCGTTCGCAAACATTTCAAGAAATTACTATATATTCATGTCCAAGAATTACTAAACACTGAAATTATCTTTTTACTACATTCTCTTTTCTATAGAAAATTTCCGATTGTAACCTCTCATTCTTATGAAAATTATAGGTATCGCTACATATGCCTTCAAGGATTCCAAGACCTAGTCAAGTTTACTTCAACGTTGGACTGGATAGAATCACATCTGGAGTGGTACTACCAACACTTATGTCGACAGCGAAAAATGTGGAAAGCACTCCTCCAGAAGTCCGTAACTGTTACTTCTCCAAGGAAAGGAAATTGGCGTATTACAAAGTCTATTCACAGAATAACTGCAACATGGAATGTTCAGCAAATTATACTAGAGCTGTTTGTGGATGCGTAGCTTATTATATGCCAAGTGAGTAAATGTTGTGTTTTGAGTTGACATTGTTCATAACTCATTGAAGCAGTTTTACTGAACTATAGGTGGACTCATCTTCCGGTGAATGCCACCATATCGACTTTGTGAGGAGTCAAATGGATCACTCCATGTTTCAGTGTTCGGTCGATAATTTTGTATCTCACTCCTTCCTTTTTTCTCCCTACCTTTCGACCAAATTTTAAGAATAAAGATGATGAGGTCTCTCAGAGTGAAACACTCCGGAAGCAAAATACTCCTCCATTCGGATTTCCAAGTAAGAGGTATCAGGAGGGATTCACCTCTAAAGATTAACTTTTGAAGATCCGCTTACTCAACATTAACATTAATGACGTCTAACATCACCTACAGACAGGAGAACCGGATATTCTGCACTGGCAGAAACACAAGTGAACTCGTCGACAAACAAAGTTCACTTGCTCTGTCCTGGTTACGATCTCCATTCTTTATTCAGGTTCAGAGATGGAGTCTCCCCTTATGCCAGGGTTGACGTTTCATGCCAGCTTTTAGAAAGTTTGGAACCGAGAGACTTTGATATGATATGGTTCAAACTCGCCTATACCAAACTGACCAAGTTCCTCTCCTGCCTTCACCTGTCACCTAATGAACCTTCATACAACAACCTCTTAGAGTTCTTATCAATCAAACTGGATTTCATCCAGGAGAACTATTCAGCAGCTGAGTTCGTAATCATGGGAGACTTCAACGTACATAATACGGCCTGGCTGAAATTCTCCAACAAAACAGATGATGCAGGTCTTCAAGCTGATACCTTTGTCATCACTTATAGTCTTGAATTGTTGGTCTTGAGGGTTGGTAGTCGAGCTTCCAACACAGATTCCAGATGCCAACAACCAATCTGCCGATACACTGGATCTCTTCCACACCACCAATCCTGATTCGTATAGAATAGAAGTTTGCGCTCCAATCGGAAACTCTGATCTCACCCTCATCTTCGCAACCTCTTCTTATGTATTATCTAGAAGCACAATATCACCCCTGACTCATGTGGCATTACAAATCGGCTAATTTGAAAGATCTTCGTATGTTTTTTTCAGCGTTTTTGTGGAGGAGAGTTTGTTCCTCCTCAGTGGATCCAACAAGATGATCCGAGACAATTTCTGAAATCATTGTGTTAAAAATGCATACTTACATATCGAACACCGAAAAAAAAATAGCATCCAACAAGTCCTGGTTTAACATAAACTGCTCTAGGGGTGTCGCTTCCAAACCGGCAGCATTCCATCGATGGTAAACAAATCCGAACTCTGAGACTAAATAATACTGTTTATTCCAAATAAATATAAGAAATTAGAGAGACTAAAAATTAATCTGAGACTAAAGCAGAATATGTCGAGGCTAGAGATATAAGTAATGAGACATCCAAATCTTCAAAAGATGCTCCCAATTCCGAAAAAAAATTCAAATCTGTTTGAGTGTCCTAGCGGATCGCGTTCATTTTGGTCTTTCGACAAATCTGGGGGAAGAAACTTTACTAACACCTGTTCTCTATATGTTATTCGAACTTTTTTACGAACTGAATGATTTCCAGTCCAACTAGAAAATTGCAAGAGTAAAACCAATCTCTAAAAGAGTCAAAAAGACCTTACCCAGAAACTACAGACCCATCGCTCTTTTATTAATTGTTTTCAAAGGTCATGGAAATAGCCATCAACATCGAATACTCAGGGCAATATGGTTTCCCTCTTCTGATCAACTGATCTAGCTTACGACTGCTCGCCACGCTTGCATCTTATGGCTTGCCCATACTGCTTTGTTCTCCACTGGCAAGTTTTCTTTAAGGATGGTCTCTTCATGTAGTGGTCGATGGAGTTTCATCTGACTCTCTATCTCATGAATGCTGGTGTTTCGCAGGGCTCAGTTCTTTGTTCAACACTATCTCTACTTCACATCAACGATTTGCTGAAAGCAACTTCATGTCTACTGCTTAGCTTCGCGGGCGATAGTACCCTCCATACCTTTTCTTTTCGAGGCTCCAGCCTCCAATGCCGGAAACGAACAAGAAAGATATGCAAACAACATAAATATGGACTTGGCAACAATTATTGAATGGGGATCCAATAACTTCTGAGTTAACGCAGACAAAACAAAGGTATGTCTTTTCTTTAGAAAAGCCGATCTTATTGTGACCAACATAAGCTTGTCAAGAGTAATCATACCATTAGAGACATTTATCTCGATCCTTGGTATTACTATCAGCAATAACTTTTTTTGGGAAAATCATGTGAGATCAATTGCTAAAATTGCATCACAAAATTTTGGTTTTCTGTTTCGTTCTAAGAGCTATCTCACTCTGGGTCAGCTGCTTATGATCTATAAGGCAAAGGTCGACCACTACTGCAGTACCGTTCCCATGTTTGGAGTGCTGCAAACTATTAGATTATGTCCAAAAAAAGGCAATTCGTCTCGTCGGTGATGCATCGCTTACAAACTCACTCACTTCCCTGGAACACACTAGAACATTGGGGACTCTTGTTCTATTTTATAGATATTTCCATGGAAGGTGCTCTTCCTCAATATCAGCAGTCGTTTCTCCTCTGGCAGTCTCTTTGAGATTGACCCGTAGTGTTCAGTATTCACACCCCTTCGTGGTCACTTTGGAGACCTGCTGTCTTCAAGAACTCATTCATCCAAGGAACAGCGAGGCAAATTGCCTCAAGAGGTGCTTCCCTTTCCTTTTAGATAATCTCTTGGGCTACCAAAGAGCCATCACACGTCGATTTCAGACGTTTATACAATGATGAATACATATTTGAAAAAAAATCGTAGCTCAGATCCACGATTCCCCATTTCTTTGATTGTAAGAACAGATAACTATCGACCTATATCCATTTTGAGTCAATTATCGAAAGTTTTTGAAAGAATAATGCACCATCGTTTGAGTGAATTCCTGACCAGATTTATAGTGCTGTCTGAGCAACAACATGGCTTTAGAGTTGGTAGGTCCACTCAGACGGCATGCACTGAATTCGTGGAATTTGTGTACGATAGTCTGGACGGGGGTGCTCATGTCGCGGGGATCTTTTTTGATCTTTCACGTGGGCTCGACTGTCTTCAACATAAATTCATCGCTGATAAATTATACCAAATAGGTTTTAGAGGCATAATCCTGGATTGGATTCTGAGCTACCTCTCTAATCGTTCCATATATGTCCATGTAGGCTGTAGGGGAACACGTTTCTACCGAGTATGAGAACAATCTTGGTGTCCCTCAGGGATCAATTCTTGGGTCACTTATTTTTATTCTGTTCATGAATGACTTGCCTGAATATCTTGTTGAATATCTTGTAGAGTGCATTCTGATTCTCTTCGCAGATGACAGCTCTTTTGCTATCAAGGCTAATAGCCTAATCGAATTAATATCTAAATGTGAGATGGTGATCCATCTCTTCAATAAGTGGTGCAGAACTAATTCACTCATCATGAATGTGGATAAGACTCAAGTGATCCGATTCCGCTTACGCGATTCGTCATCAGTTTCGCCGTTGGTTCTCAGTACTCAAGGGGGAGCTCTGAAATCTCTCGAATGCATCAGATTCCTTCGGTTGTATGTAGACGAGTTTCTGAGATGGAATTTCCATATTGAACATCTATCAAAAAAATTGAACCGGTCTTTTTACGCCATTCACCGTTTAAAACACTCACTACCCATGGATGCATTAATAAATATATACTACGGTATGGTAAACTGTCACCTTCGTTATAATATAGTTTTATGGGGAGGGTCTTCTGGTAGCGACCGAGTTTTTATTGCCCAGAAGAAAATCATTAGATTATTTTTCAATCTGCGTCCAGAAGAGTCCTGTAGACCGACATTTAAGAATTTTGAAATCCTGACATTTCCATTTCTTTACATCTTGAACTGTCTCATGCATGTAAAATATAACATTAATAACCTTATGAAGTGTTCTGACTTTCATGAATATCAGACAAGACATAGTAGCATCGTCTGCATACCACGACATAACACAAGCAAATATGAGACCTCGCCTACTTTTGCGGGAATCAAGTTTTACAATAATCTTCCGAACGAGCTGAAATCGCTAGATATCAAAACTTAAAAAAAAAAGATCAGATGTATATTAGCTGATAAATGCTTTTACAGCACTCAGGAGGTTCTTTCTGACTCATTGAGTTAATCCTTTATATTGTTTCTTGTAATGTCAAATTTTGCATCTCAAAGTTTGTAACTATGCTATTTTTTTTCCTGATGTTGACTATACATATATGTGTCTTAGGGATCAATAAAGAATTGAATTGAATTGAATTGATAAGAATTGAATTTATTCATCTCTTTTATTTTATTCACAGGAGAATCTAACACTCCTATTTGCGGACCTAAAAAGATGAAATGCTTGGAGCGATCATTATGTAAGTAAGAAAAAATTTAATTATTTTCACTTTATCCTAATTTCCATCATCCAACTGGTTGTTTATTGGGATGGGATAACCTAAGAATGGGTCGCGGAGTGTAACCAAAAAAGGGGCAAGTTGTTTCAAAATTTATACGCAATTTGAGTCAGTAGGGTGCATTTCCATTCTTGACCTTCCTTTTTATTCAAAACTTCTACTAGTCATTTACATTGAATCAATACTGAATTCTCAAATATCCACCAGTTGTTCCTTGGGAAAAATGCATGGCATTATTTCATAAATAAAAAAGTCTTCTTTGTATTTCAAAGGTATCCCTATCATTGTCATCCAATCTACAAGTGCTAAACTATTTGGAAGATAAATGTCCTTTTACATTAATGAGATGTATAGATTGCACCTCTACACTAACATCAAATTACTTCACAACTCTACTTGAAATTAATTCATCTTCCAAATTTCAGCTGCTTTGACAAAACCTACAACAGACATCGAGATAAAAGCAGCCGCTGAAAAAGCGAAATGTTTCTGCATTCCTATCTGCGTTGATCTTAGCTATAACGTTGAAATTTCTAGCGGTCCTTTTGAAAAGCCAGATCAACTAAATACAGGAAAAACGATGGACCAATTGAAAGGGTAAGTTCAAGCTATATTGGTAACCATGCATGGTTTGTTTTTGTTATACTTACTTTCTGAATGACATAAGAATAATAACAATAACACCAAATTCGAATCAACTGAATATACAAAAACAACATTGTTGAATAGTTTACGGAGTACAGTAAAAACATCTAGTTAAAAATCAAAATTATATCAACATTTCCAAACACATTATAACTTATCCACTTAAAAGTGACTAAAGTATTAAAAAAAACGAATTCGGCCATATCATATTGTCGTAGGTATTATTTGTTAATCTATATTCTCCTAAAATAGCAATTGAAAGAATTCGATAAACGCAAAACAACATTTATTCATTGCCATTACGTCAAATGAAAAGGATGATATGAATTATTCATTCAAATTTATTGTTTGGCCTTCGTTCAGAAACATGATCTCACTGGAAGATATTCACTATTCAAGTACTCAATGCAATTCTTTATAGAAATTGCAAAATATACCTATTTACTACAAACAACACGTCAGTTATAATGACAGTTGTGGCAACGTAGGGACGAAAAGTATTGGAATAATAAATTTTAAATGGACATTCCTCGGTACTTTCTTGAAAGGATGTATTATAGTGAGTTCCAAATAATAACATGGAATATTTCATCATTTCCAGATACCATGCATCTGCAGTTTCAGTTTACTTCAAAAATCCATTCTTTCTACCTAACCAAAGGAATGAACTGTACGGACCTACCGATTTCATATCTAACTTCGGCGGTATCTTAGGACTCTTTACTGGATTTTCTCTTTTCTCCATAGCAGAGTTGATCTATTTCTCATCGATCAGATTGGTTGAGAATCGAAGAAAATACGGTCGTTGGGGTGGACCGAAAAAAGATTGACATGAATTGTTACCAAAGAGAGGATGATAGATAATGATTTGAAATAAGTTACTAGTTAATTCATTGGTTAGGAAATTAAATAAATAAATAAATAATTCCAACAATATTCTAATTCACTGTTACACCCATCCAAAGCTTCAGGACCACCAACATAAGAGTGCACCGCTAGGCTCGTACAGCCATGCACCGCAAATAGCACCACACCAAAAGTATTCAAAACCTTGTTTTCAACTGAAGCATCCACATCGAAGACTCGACTCACGTCTTCGAATGATGTGACTATGATCGTGTGGTGCTCCCTTGTGAATGTACACCAACTGGTTTCAAACTAGCCAGAAAATTAATCAACCGATTCCTCTTACGAAAAGTACTTATACCAAAAATGTTCAAAATATTTTATAATTTTTGGGTCATAAACAAATGTCACTTGGTAAGCCATAACGATAAAAAGTTATCATGTTCTAATAAGTTAGTTATTTTTTGGGTACAGAATAGAAAATAGGTCGTCCGATTTGGCCTATTAGATCTTTTTTTTTATATTTACTACACTGAGCATTTTTTATTTTCAACTCTATTACCATTATACTCCTGCCAGTTTGAAGAAAACACATCGATTCAATTATTTATCAACAAAAATATAGAGATTCAAGTACACAAATTCACATACAAAAGACAATGATTACACAAATATTCCCTTCAATAGCACTTTCCAACATGAAGTTTAAGCTACTCCACTTAACCTCCAAATAATAAAATTGGGAAAACACCGACAGAAAAAAAATGAATAGAAATACGAAACAATAGCCATAAAGCAACAATGATAACAATAGTGACCTCATTTTACACATATCATTTGTTCCCTCAATTACTTTTCCTTCAATAAGTCCACAGAGAGTACCTCACATGAAATTGAATAAACATTATGTACCTTCACTGCATTTAAATGAAGGAGCGCTGAAACATGACTGAATCAAATCTTTGTCCATTTGTAATAGCAACTCCATGAGCATCGCGCTTGAAATTAAGCTTTTTCCTCAAATAGAGACGAAAGTGAAAATTTAAAATTATGTGTACCCTTAATCGTCATCTGAAGTAAAAACATATTCTCGACCCTAAGCTAGGCAAGTTGATTTATTCAAACACCTACCATATTTGGTCAAACCGAGTTCTATACTTTCTGCAATCTACATATATACTTCAAAACATAATCAAGACAAGGATTAAAAATACCAATCCATAGTTGAATTTGAATAATGAAATATTTACCACATATTTATACCTATATGTTTGTGACTCCAAACGCAACTAAAATAGAAAGGAGACACTGAATACTATCACACATCAAGCATAGCCGCAGAACCAATTTATCAAGTTTTTGGCTCGATACATAATCCTACCTTATAACCCAATTAATAATAAGTGGGTATATACTATGCTTTGCTATAGAAAAACTTTGTTTCAGTGAGAGTATGCCATAGTAACTAAGATAAAGCTATAGCTTTTTAAAATAGCTTCATTAACAGGTAGGTGAGGTAGGTACTTTGTGTTCAGATACTCAGTGATCGTTAGATGTTTACACCAAGAATAATAAAATTATTTTAATTGAGACCAAAAACGAAGAAAAATCAGTTCATTAAAGATGAAGGAATATTATATGCATCTAATAAGTATGTTTTCTCAATCCTTGACAACTGACTAAAACAACAGCTCCTGGTTTCAAATAATTTCAAAAAAGTTCGGTAAAAACACCGCGATAAGAAAGTTCAAAATTGTTGAATTCTTTATCGAATATTATACTAATTTTGATATTTCTCAGTATGTACCTTGAACATTCTGTAATGAAATCATATACTTGGGTGAATATATCCGATTGAATCTCAAACCAAATGCTCAGATTCTTTTTTGAATTATGTTCTTTTCCGAATTATTTCTTTTTCATAGTTTCTCCCAGTTCTGGTGTGATAATTTTTTTTTCACTGAGTATTTGAAAACCAGCTTCTTGCTTTATTATACTTCCATTTGAAAAATGTAAAAACGGAAAGGTAAATAGAAAAAATATCCATTGATGTTTCAGGTACCACATACACATCTTCAGAATCTTTTTCAAGAATCCATATTTCTGGCCTTATGTGAGACAAAGATTTTATGGACCTCTTAAATTTTTTTCACAATCAGCATCACTGATGTCTTTGTTCATAGGTTTTTCCCTTGTATCTGTGGGAGAAATAACTTATTTCCTCATTATCAAGATTCTCAAGAATTTCAAAAGTTGAAACAAATAAATAATTATACAAATTGATAGTCTTTTTTTTAATTCCATGAATACTCTTTGAAGGTTATATTATAAAATTGAAAACATTCATTTGCATTCATCTTAGTAGAGTTAAATCATTGTTAAAAAAAAAGGAAAAAAGCAGTAGGTAGTGACAAATTGTATTTCTTATGCAGTATTTGATTTGTTTGGTGGATTCGGTCCTCATTTGATAGAAATTCTTTATGAAATTAAATAAAACATGCTTAATTCACACAAAAATCATATAGTATTGGATTTGTTAAATTTTTCTTCGAATTCTGGAGTTTTAGGAATTGATATTTTCTTCGGTTAATGGAGATATTAATGTTGACATTTGATATAGCAACATTTCTACTCACAGATTTATATTGAAAGTCATTAAGCGAGACATTTTTCGTTTCATTTCAGAACAACTGATGTAATAATAAGTAAGATGATAGGAAAAACTCCACACTTTTTTTTCCATTTACACATTTACAGGCAATAAATGGTTCGAAGTAAAGCTAGGCAAGGATAGAGAATGCACTATTCCCATCTGAGATATGTTTTGATTCAGTGGCGTACCCAAGGGGGGGATGAGGGGGATATATCCCCCTCCAGAAGGAATATCCATTATATGTAACAACCTTATATATCACAATCTTATTATGAGTAAGCAAAATTCTTTGGAAAACTTCTTCAAAAGAAGGAAAAATTGAAAATTTTTTTTTCTTTATCCCCCCCTAAGGCTAATGTCTGAGTACGCCACTGTTTTGATTCAAGCAATTCGTTCAATTAGTCTAAGTCCATACGATTTCCATTGTTAACATATAGACTAATTGAACTTATTAACAGATTCAAAAATTAATTCATCTATCATTTATAATATTATCTTACTTTCATAAGTAAGTGGTGTGATCATAGGCATACACGCACAAAAAGTGAAGTCAGCAAAAACACATTGCATCTTAAATATAATATAAAATATTACAAATACATCAAATTATTATAATGAGTGGTGATCATCGACACATATGCTTGATTGTTTGAAATTAATATTTTGTATTGCTCTTTCTCAAAAGAATATATATATATATATTATAATGAGTATCAATTTCTCTCACAACTTGACAATTTGTTGATAATGACATATGCAAATAATAAAAAGGGATTCAAAATATGTCGTATAATTAGAATGGGACCATATTAAATAATTCCTTCCCTCTAAAAGTAGAGGTGAATAAGGTGATGCATTATTAAATATCCTAGATTTAGCAGAAGTTGAGAATTGAGATAAATATTGTACTGCTGTATTCTTGGATTCATCTCAAGGTTTCGACAAAGTTTGGTATAGTTTTCAACTCTTTAAATTAAAAAAACTTCTCCCCCAGCCGTATTATCTAATTTAGATTTGAAAGTAGTTAACGTATTATCTAATCTTCAAGGAAGAATACTGGGCCCATTGCTCTACCTATCTATACATCTGACATTCCAGAAAATCCAAACACCATATTAGCCTCTTTTGCAGACTGTATAGCAACATTAACATCTCATGAAAAAGCACATACAGCCAAAGAAAATCTCCAAAATCACCTGAATGAGCTGAAAAAATGGTATCGTAAATGGCGACTTATCATCAATGGAACGAAGTCAGTACAAGTCATATTCACCAATAAAATAAACGTATGTCCTCCAGTCAGAATAAATGGTAATTATTTACCAATTAAGACAGAAGCAAAATACCTCGGCATCCATCTGGACCAACGTCTCACTTGGAAACCACACATTCTAGCCAAAAAGACACAAATAAACATGAGAATCCGACAGATCCGATCTGGGCGGCCATGCCAAAAGATTCACATGGGTCGCTTCGAAAAAGTGCAGCGATTTTGCACGCTTCATTCCATGTTACGCTACTGGAATTTTTGAAGACGCGGTAATTTGTCAATTAATCGTATCATATCGTGTACCATCGTTCGGAACGCAGATGCGCGGATATAGAGAGAATCTTCTGAAAAATTTTCAATGATTATTGAGACTTCAGCAATAATACGTACCTAAGATTTAGATTTCAGTCATTATTGATTTAATTTGAGACTCGGAATCTGATTTATCGGCGAGAATTGTGTCGGGATTCTCGGTAAGTGTTAACATGAATATTAGTATTCAACAAGTAATAATCTCACCAGAACGAATCAATTTAATTTGAAACAGTAGTTTTTTTTAGAGTCATCCATCTTGTTGAAACGTATTTCAGGTTTGGTAAAATTCTTTTTGTGTCAAATAATGTCAGCAAAATTCCTTCTCAGGTTAATTTGATAATGGATGTAATGATTTCTTTGTAATTTCTTGGTTAGAAGTCCGAGAAGGACTTCTAAATTCAGTAAATTCAGTTAACATATTCTAATATCGTTGTTCATTTTCTCAAAGCAGCTCCCGTGGGATTGGAACAAAGAAAACCTTTCTTGGGATTGAAAGATATCAAGAACTACTTCCTTGAGATACAGAATTTGGAATACTACGTATGTTAAACCACTTTAGTTCCTGAATCTGAAAGAATACCTGCGTAATACCTGGAATTATCACATCAACTTTGTTGAATGAGGATTGGAGTACTATAGCTTCCTGATAAGAATTGGTGTTCAGAAGGCTGAAGATAATTTACAGAAGAGGTTCCATCTTAGTAGCAGAGTAACTCATTTAAAATCGTTTCTATTTTATTATTTGTTTAGAGTGAAAAGGATCGATCATTGTATATTTTGATTTTATTAAATTTGTAAAAACCTGGGTAGGAGTTTTGTTGCCAAATAAGCCAAACCACCCCTAGAAATTAGTCTTAGAGTATCATGGGCAATTGTAACGTTACAAAAGTTTAAACTATCTCTGGCAACATGAGGTCGGGCATAATCTTGCTGAAATATCGGATTCTCGAACCGGCTAAGGTAAGAGAGAACATACGGCTCCGCTATTTCGTGGAGGTTACGCAGCGCTGTCATATTACTTCGAATAAAGACTAAAGGTGACTTGCTTGCATGTGAAATAGCACCTCATACCATAATGCCTACTGCTCGATGTATATGACGCTCAACATCAAACTGGGGTTTACGTCTTTCTCCCCGACGTCGTCTAACCCAAGGAGAATCGATATTCATCAGAATAGACGACCTGATGCCATTTCACATTCCAATAATGACTTTCTCTGCACCACTGTAATCGTTGCCGGCGATGCTCAATCGTCAGAGGTAACACAAAATAGGATCGATAATGCTGCAGTCGAAAAAAACTTATCCGGCGGAAAACCGTGCGGACAGTTACAGGATGGCCTTGTGCTCCTAACCACCCATCAGCCAAAGATCGAGTTGTGGCATCTCGGTGTCTTATGGCCATAAGTCTTAGATGTCGATCTTGAACTTCATTTGTGCCTCTTCGACGTCCGATGCCTACTCTTCTTCGATTTCGGGATTTTGTGGATCAAACCACTCTTGATAACATCTCATAACAGTAGTTGGATTTCTGTTGGTATGGTTAAGCGATTTCTCGAAATGACAACCCCTCCTATATAACCAATCAATAATTCGACCTTCTTCAGATTCATTCAGCTGGCGATAGGGATTTTAACAACATCTAAACATCGACTTTGGATCTCCTTGACAGCTGGTTTGTTGTAAAATTCAAAAAACTTGCAAAAAACGACTATAATATTCAAGTAACAAAAATTGTTTACATAGAAAAAACTTCACGATTTTTGTCTCCAAATTCCATCATATACTCCTTGCTATTCTAGCTATGTTTAACCAAAAAATTAAAATTTGAACCGCTTCTTTGGGTTGTTGCAGTTTCTGTGTCAGTTAGCATATTGAATTCAATGACACTTCATTTTGTGTTCTAATTATAAATTAAAGTTGCGGTATGAAAGCGTCGAGGTTTATTAAATCACCAAATTCAGTTTGTAAAAATCTTTTAATAGAATTACAATCATTTGGAATATCAAACGTAGTTACTTCCGACAACAGTCTATCAGTAAGCCTAGATTGTAAGGCTGATAATTTTCACTATATTTTGTCTATTCGCGAACATTTATTTCATATCAATTAATTTTATGAATGAATAGAGTTCGTTTTCCATACCAGAAAATTTTGACAAAATCAATCCTTTTCAGGTAATTTTAAACCTATTTTTTCTAATGCCATTTCCTGCTGCTTCTATTTTTTTCTTTGTGAGATACGAATTGCATAATATGGGTATACACTACTTCTCTCACTAGGTTCTTCAGTGTAGATTCATTTTGATTTTATACGGAAATGGATTTTCCAATTTTTGTTCAGTTTAGAAAAAAACTCACTGATTTTTTAGATAAAAAAGGTTACATTTTTTGTTTCATTAAATTTTTAAAATTGAAAGCTTTTCAATGTCAATTACATATGTATTTCAATAATGAATTTCAGCACATTTTCATAATTATTATTTGGGAATAATGCTATTCATACATATTCTGAATTTTCAAATTGTAAAACAGAAGAACGTATACATATATTTTTCTGGAAAACTCCTGATAGATTGTCTATATTTTTTTCATCAAAATGTAAAATTTTCAAAAATTTTGAAATGCATCATTGAATTGATTGGGATACGATTAAAATTTCTAATTTCCAATAAAACAGATACCATCAATTTTCTGTCGGAAAATAAACAGTTTATTTATTCTAAACTGCCGTACGAGGGTTTTTCTAAAAATTGGAAGAATCAATTGAGTGATTTCTGCATAGAAGCAAAATGAATCTGAACTGAAGAACTAAGTGAGAAAGTTAATAGACACCCTTAAACAACGTCATCTTGAGTTAAATTAATAAATATCCGGTTTTTTTTAATCAAGAATCTTAGGAGAAACTATATATCTCGATTATTTCAAAAGAACAATCAAGAAAGGAATATATGAATCGGTTTTTAAAAAAACCTAGATAAAGCTTCGTTATTCAGATTGTGTGAAAAAATTTGAGAAAAATCTTTATACACTTTTTTCACTCAAAACTTGGGGAAAGGGTGACTGTATAATGTTTGATGTTAAATATCAGAGATACTTCGGAACTAAAAAGGGTAAAACTCTCAATTCCTGAATAATTCATAAAATATTACTGAAATATGAAAGAACCAATAAAACAAATCAATTCACTAGCAATTGCTAGAGTAACATGCCGGTTATGTCAAACATTGAAGTTATAAAAGCACTAATCGACAAAAGTACTGTATTTTCATTCGAAAGGATACACTTCTGAAAGCTTCATTAAAAATTCTTTGGCAATCACATTTATTATTAATGTAGCTTTTGGTAAATTGAAGTTCCAATTCTGACATGTCATGAGCTAGGTGAAAGTCGATATTGAGTAAGTACCTGATCCCTAACTGTTATATTTCTGTGTTTGGTCAGTGACGATTCATTGAATTAAAATCAGTTTAATCCTGAAAATATGAACTATACCATTGTATAGCACAATCTAATAACCCAGAACGATGATAATTCTCATGTGTCATCAACCTCCATATTTGAGAAATTTTGAAAAATCAAATCAATGTGCTATGGAAAGTTATAATAAAGTAGGTACGTACCTGTAACTTTTAGATATCTTATTTTATATTTCATAATCAATCTAAAATTATTCTCTAGACTAGTTTTTCTAGCGCATAGACCTGTCGTTTTGGGAAAATTTCCTATATTTTCTAGGCTCATTGAATATAATTTTTTTTTTCTTTTTGGATAGTGTTCTCTTCCAATCACTCCATTGGCTAAATTAGGTAGCATCGCTATTCTTTTTCTGGGTATAACTTAAAATATCCTTGCTGAAAAACTGTACATAGAATCGAATTGAGACCTTACCTAACCTTTTATAACCTGAAATATACTTGCTGAAATAATGTACTAACAGGCCATAGCAGAAAACAGTGGCATTTACCGCATCCATATACACCTCAATGAGGGCGAGGGAGACAACATTTCCCTGCTGAAAAACTGTACATAGTATCGCATTCAAATTCTAAGGATGTAATAACAAGACATAGCCGAAAACATTGGCGTTTACCACATTCACTTACACCTCAAGGGGACTGAGACAAGACACTTTCAATAAACAAAATATCCATGCTGAAAAACTGTTCCTAGAATCGAATCAAGATTTTGAAGATATAATAACAAGACATATTATAAAACAGTGGCACCGCATCCACTGACACCTCAGGAAACTGAGGGAGGACATCTTTCATAACCTAAAATATACGGCCGGAAAACTTGTTCCTACATTATAATCGAATGTAGATTTTGGGGATTTAAAACCAACATATAGCAGAAAACAGTTGTCTTTTTTATTATTTAAAGTGTTTCTTTCCAGCCCCTTCAGTTGAAGTGGATGGGGTAAATGCCACCGTTTTATACAATGGCTTGTTGAAGCAAAGGTGTCCTCTCTGGTCCACTTTGAAGTGTAAATAGATACTGCGAACGCCACTTTTTTCTGCTATAGTTTGTTATTGTATCCTCAAAATCTGAATTCGATCATATTCAGTTTTTCTGAAAGAAGCAATCGCCAAGAAGCTGCCAGCTTTGGCCAATAGAAGGGGAATGGGTTCCATCAGGACAAAACCAGGCCAAACACATCGATAGTGAGTCACTATTAGTGACTCACCAGAAACTCCGTGAGGTTGGGTGGGAGGTTATTATACATCCACCTTATAGTCCAACCAAGTGATATCTATCTGTTCCTGTCCCTGGCGAAAAATTTTGTTGGTGAAAAATTCGCTTCAACGGAGGCTTGTGAAAATCAACTGTCTACATTTTTGACAATAGGAACGAGGGCAACAAGTTATCTAACATAAGGGCGCTTATTAGACCTAAACCGGACCATTCTTACTATGGTAATTAAAGTCTTGTTTTTTATGAAAAAATTATGGATTTTTTTACTACACCTTATATGATTTCCAAGGTCTCTTGTTATTTATGTGACTTTTCACATTCAATTGCTTAGACGCGACTCTCCTATTCTGTATGCTTCTTCATCTGTTCAATTGTACGTGGCATAAGAATAATTCAAATTCGGCTATCCAATCCGACTGTTTTCACACCGAGGGGTAGTCTGTTTATCTTGTCATTTTTAGTCTCATCTGTGACTTCTTTAACTTCCGTGGCTGAAATCGTCTTGAAATTCTGTTTCATCTGGCATATTTGTTGCAATTTTTCCTTATTTTCTTTGCAGTAAAAATCCACATTTGAAATGTTTCGCTAATAACATGCTACCATAGCTAAGTGAAAACCACAGAATTAAATTTCAATTGCTCTGAAAGAAGGCATTGAAATAACTTCGTTCGCCACGTCAAAAGTCTGTACTCGCACTGGACAGATGTCAACTCTCTGTGATGAATGATGAATCTGTGAAAATTCGTATTTCGTAGGTGCACCATCCCGCTTGGGATTGCGGTATTTCATCCCGAGATTGCTGGTAGACTCATGAGTTGGGCAATCCAGCAAACTCTGCCCAGTACACCTTCCTACTACATCGTTGAGTAAACGTTGAAAAATTCTTATATTTCAAAATCAAATGAATTCAGTCAACCAAATCATAATATTCACTACTCGCAACAAAGCGATCCGTAGATACTTAAGTTATTGGCAACAAAACTATTGAATTGGTGCAAGGCGAAGCAAATCTGGAAAAATTAGGATGGATTGCTATGAATTATATTGACATTTCAAGCAGAACTAATCGAATTATCAAGTAAAAAATCATTTTGGGATCTTGGTTTATCTAGCTTAATTTCAGAAATTCGTTGTTTTGACTCATCATAGTGATTACCTATCATGTTGCGAGCATGAAGATTTTTATGGATGAATCTGATTATTCTCTCGATTATGTTTCTATCTGACCTTACACTATTAGGTTCAGATTGATTGGCCCTAAAGATGGCCATGTGAATGGCCGAAAGCTTGGCGTCATTTAATAAAAAATCAACTAAGATCCCAAAGTGACTTTCTACTGAATCTTTAATTCCTTCAGCAGTGCTCTGAGCTTATGTTAGAACCGCTTTGGAAGAATATGGTTTCGTTGTGAAAGACTGCATTGGTGTTTTGATGTTCCCACTCAAACATATTTATAATTTGATTTTAAAAACAAGCACATCTCCGACCAGGTGGAAAGCTGCAAAAATCATTCCTGTGCTCAAGAAGGGCGACTCCTCCGTCATACGTAATTATAGACCTATAACTATATTGTGTAATTTTTCTAAATTATTTGAGATACTTTTGTTTATCGCCATATATCCTAGAGTTAGAAATAGTATTGCAGCGGAACAGCATGGTTTCATGAAAAAAAGCTTAATTGAATTTCCGAAATTCGTATATGAAATATTGGATTTGGTTGGACAAGTTGATGTTATATACACTGATTTTCAAAAGGCTTTCGATAAGATTAATTTAGTGGGAAAATAAAAAAACTTTTTGGCTTTTCGAATGCATTAACTGATCTTGTTGAATCCTGTTTGAGTGTTCGTCGGCAGTTTGTTCAAATTGAAAATTGTAGATCTAGAGATATTAACGTTACTTCAGGAGTGCCTCAGGGGTCCAACCTAGGAACGTTATTATTTATCCTATTTATCAATGACCTTCTACAGATAATAAAGAACTTGAAATTAGCTTATGCTGATGATTTTAAAATTTATGCGGAAATTTCATCTGCTGATGACTGTTTAAGTTTTCAGGAAGACATGAATGTTGTAAATAGGTAGTGTAACAGTAATAAATTTCATTTGAAAGTATCGAAATGTAGCGTAGTGTCTTACACGCGGGAGAAGGAAGTATATCTGTTCGAGTAGGCTCGAGTATGGTCGTCTTATTTGGCACCCAATACTGTCATGCTCGCCATCTAGAGACTTTACAAAGAAGGTTTTTGAAGTGGCTTTCATTTCGTGAGGATGTACTGTATCCACCTAAGGGATACGATCATAGTATCTCATTATCAAGATTCAATTTGGAAAGCCTTGAATGCAGACGAGGTTTGTATGCCATCAAATTCCTTCATGGTCGTCTGGGTGGTAGGATTGACTGCGTTGAGTTGCTGAGTAAGCTAGATTTTCTCCCACCTTGCCCGAATGCTAGAACCATATACCTTTTCTATGTTAGTACACCAAGAACTAATATGCTTTTGCAGTCACCACTTAGATATGCTTGTTCCCTTGTTAATTATATAGCGGATAGATGTGATCTGCATTCTCAATCTCTGGATTATATCTGTGATTTGTATTTAAATGAAAACATCTGAAGTTAAGATGATCACACACATGACATTGTATTGTATATGATTTCCATTTCTTTCTTGTGTTTTATTTTTCTTTTACGCGGGGCCTGAAAATTGTCTGTTGGGGTGTATATGGGTTGTTTATCTATTAATTTTTTTTGTTTTATTGGATTACGTTCATGATAAAGCAAATTTTTTCATTTATAAATTTTTATTAATTTTATATTAATTATTGTTTTTGTATTTTCTATAATTGGGTACCATAACCTGTTGGAAATGAAGAATTATTATTATTATCATAATTATAATGTAGTCCTCTAATGTCTGGAGATTCGAAATAGTCATTGGTAGGTCCAAGGTCTAACACTACAAAAAAATAGCACCCTACTGGAAGATTGACATAAGTCATAACTTTGTAAGATCCCAAAGTGACTTTCTACTCAATCTATAATTCCTTCAGCAGTACTCTGAGCTTATGTTAGAACCACTTTGGAAGAATATAGTCCTAAGATGTCTGGGGATTCCAAATAGTCATTGCTCGGTCTGAGGTCAAACACTACAGGAAAATGGAGCCGTACTGGAAGACTGACATAAGTCATAACTTTCTAAGATCCCAAAGTGACTTTCTACTCAATCTATAATTCCTTCCGTAGTACTCTGAGCTTACGTTAGAACCACTTTGGCAGAATATAGTCCTCTGATGTCTGGGGATTCGAAATAGTCATTGGTCGGTAAGGTCAAACAATACAGGAAAATGGAGCCGTACTGGATAGAATCTCATAAACACCAGTCTATACAAATTCTATTTTATATATACTAGAAAAAACTTGTCAGTAAAATGTTCAACATATTAGTGACGGAAAGAATTTTAGATACTGTGATAAAAAAATTGTTACTTCAACTTCTAATAATAACCTTCAATTTGTCAATGGAACAGTTCTGTACACACACAGAATTTCATCTGGAACAGAAACACGCGAACAATCCATCTCACTAGGAATTACCTACAAATTAATCATTAACGCAATGTTTACATTAGTCCAGTGGATATTTTATTTCGAATTAATGCCTACAAAATACCGAGAATAAAAGTTATAACTTCAACCCACATTGGAGGGGTTGTTTTATTCGTGAAGTAAACAATAATTCGAATCCCTTGAGGACGAGGTGTGTTAGATTGCTAATTTACACATATACGGAAATATCCTGCTGACAATTCATGTAAGCGATCAACAAAAAAGGATAACTAATTAATTAATTGCCTACATTCGTGAGCTATTTGGGGATATATAAATATATTAAATAAGTGGGTGCCGGCATTGGTATTCTCATTTTTTGGGTTCAGTTCGAGTGGAAACATCATGATCTGAAGATGTGAGTCTCTTTAAGTCATAGTTTTTCTATAAACTTCTTTTTTAAATTTCGATTTGCTAAAATTTATTTTATAGATTGAATCTCCTATAAGATTAGTTGTCACAGGGGCATGTTATCGATACGCCATTTTTATCATTATCGATGTAGATAGTTAGTCCGGGAGCCAGGTGCAAATTTGGTTGATTATTTCCTCTCGAGAGATACTTGGTGAGATGCATCAGATAATAGTAATAAAAAGCCTCGTGAACGTCAGCTACGACCCGGCTGGGGGGGAAAGCGGCGGCAGCCCCCCAAACACGAAGAAAAAAAAATACATTCAGTTATTTCCTCCCAACTGAAAATTTGTCAAATTGTAGCTAACCCAATATCTAGACGAAAAAATACAATCAGCTGGCTATAGCATGGTGGATTATACGTCAGCTGGTGCCTCAAACATGAAAAAAAAATTATATTTTCAATGACACCTCTGACAGCGACTCTGATACTGAATCAGAGAGTGGAAGTAACTGAATATTATTGTGCAACATGTGGAGAATAGTTATTTATAATACAAGTGCAGAAGGCGAATGCCTTCTGCATATGAATATGAATATATTCTTCCACGAGTTCAAAATTCAAAAACGAGCCACGAAGTGGCGAGTTTTTGAATGAACGAGTGGTAGAATGAGTCTTCTGTACGAGTTTTATATATTATTTTCTCTAATTCATTGCATTTTTATTGAAATCAATGAATTATTTCCATAAATATCATTTAGTAGTTTTTGCATTGAAAAATGTTGGTTGGCAGAACTGATTTCTTTAAAGCAAATTGATGAATTGACAGATAAAGCCGTGGCGGAAAGTTCGGAGTACCAACATATAATAATAAAATATAACCATGAAAACTGTGCGTTTCTGATATATTCTCGCACGATTTTGTTCTACAAGATGTGGAAGAATGAACGGAATAACCACAGAATTAGAGAAAGTCTTTTTCTCGCGAGTGTGGCACTCTCTGATTCATTATCAGAGTCGCTGTCAGAGGTGTCATTGGAAATATAATTTTTTTTTCATGTTTGAGGCACCAGCTGACGTATAATCCACCATGCTATAGCCAGCTGATTGTATTTTTACATCTAGATATTGGGTTACCTTCAATTTGACAAATTTTCAGTTGGGAGGAAATTACTGAATGTATTTTTTTTTTCTTCGTGTTTGGGGGGCTGCCGCCGCTCTCCCCCACAGCAGAGTCGCAGCTGACGTTCACGAGGCTTTTTATTACTATTACCTGATGCATTCTACTAATTACCGTTTGAGAGGAACTTGGTCATGTATATCTGTTACTGGCTCCCGGACTAAGTGATTTAACATGATCTTATGTCTTACACAAAAAATCTTTTTCAACTAGGGCTAATATAAATTTTACTGTGCACGTGTTTATGTGAATTCCAAGTAATATTTTTAATCAGAAAACATCTTGTGTTCGAAAGAGTTTTACGGAATCAAGATAAGTTAAATTGCTTCACGCTCATTCTAGAAGTATTTCAGAATATAAATTTCCGTATTATTTCAACTGTTTTTGTAATAATTGTATATCCCATTTGTAAGATGACAATGAATCAAGTATGCTCAAGTGAGGTTAGTTCTCACAGATCAACCGAGACTAGTTGTCAAGATGAAAACGTACCCTAGGTTGGTACCACAAGGGGATGATCCTAGGAAAACTGATATAATTGATGTTAGTGAAAACTTCGAATTCATTTCAGATATGACGGGTTTGGAGAATATTGTCGTTGTTTTATAACTCCACTTTTTTGAGAATCATGCGATTTTATAACTGGCTCTTTTTTTTTATTAACATTTTCAACATTTCTCAAGTTGCTCTTAGGGAAAAATTATATTTGTATCTATGAATAAATTACTGAATTGTGTATTTTTGTGATATTGTTGATATTCGAGAGTTTTATCTAATAGTTTAAGTTCGTTCTCAATTGTAAATTTCTTCTTTTTTTTGGTGAATCCTTGTAATTCCTGTTAGGATTCCTGCTATGTTGAATGAATAAATAAAAGAATTGAATCCATTTCCGAAAGTCTCAGAGAGCTAGATACATGTATATTAACAGGCACACTAGTGAAGGTCGAAATTGATTGTTTCCCTTTTATGCTTTAAATATAAATTGATAGTTATTCCTCATTAGTTTGGTTTTATTGGAATATGACAATTTACCCCAGTGAGTATGACAATATACCCCAACCTGGGCCATGTTAGCCCATGTTGATAATTGTACAATAGGATGGTCTGAAGATATAAAAAAGGAAAGTTCATGTTAGTAATTTGAAAATTTAAGGATATAATGGTTTCATAATTTTTTGTTGATCCGGACCTGGATTTTCATTGTGATCATTCATTGATTCATTTAAGCTTCAAATAATGAAGATGTATGCCAAATATGAAAAAAATATATTGGATTGTTCATTTGTTATAACCTGGGAAAGATAGAGCAAAATTTATAAGTCACCCTGTATCTCAGTAACCAAGGCAGTCAGACCTAAAAAATGGGGTACTTAGATCTAGAACCACCTCATTGTCCTCTTTTTTCTGGTCAAGTTTTTCCGTTTACCAATGAAACATCCTGTAAATAAGTGTGTATATTTATTTTCTTTATATTATATTACATTATTATTAGATTGTGACTACGCAATTGCATCCGCAAGAAGATGAAAACACAAGCCACGTTTTCTCCGGATCAAAGACCTGCACTAACTAACAAGCTACAGTTTTGTACAGACAACCAGTTCATTTTCTGACCTCAAACAAACGACAGTCGGTCTATCACGCTACTACTACTGCAATTTTATACGCTGTGCTATTATTTTAATTTATGTCTATATTTTGTTTTAATAATTTTATTCCTTCCGTATTAAATTTATATATTGTAATAATGGCTTACGAACACGTATATCCAGAAGAAAAATTGAAGATGAAAGAAGAAGATTTAGAAATCACTGAGGAGTTTATTGAACCAAATGGAAATATTATTGGTAGAGAAACTGGCAGAACATATTACGAGGCAAATATTGTGAAACTTGAGAGTGATGTTGGAAAGAAAGACAAAAATGAAGAACAGGAAATATTTTGGTGTATATGTGAATCTTGATAGGCAATTTCAGCAGACATGTGAATGTTGTGCATTTGAACAAGAAGGATTTCAAATGCCGCCTTTGTGACTTTACATCAAGTTAGAGTAATACTTTTCTACAACATACAAGTGGTATACATTTCAAATTGAAAAATTTTCAATTCCATCTTGGTGAATATTCAGCGAGACGAAATACTAGCAATTCAAATGTGAAGAATGGGGATATGCCGCAAATGTCAGTGGTTCGTTGAAATATCGTACACGAAAAGTACATAGTTACATTCAGATACGGAAATATACCCAAAACCTAAAAACTACGAATATAATGTATGTGAATTGACTACAAGTTCAATAGAAGATTTGAACAAACATATAAAAAATGTTCATTTGATGACTACCTAAGGCATATGAATATGATTTGTGTAAATATAAGGCGAGTAGAAAAACTAATTTAAAAAGTCATACGGATAATATTCATTCGACTAAAAAATGCAAATTGAAATTTCAGCACTGAGAACAGGAATTCAAGAAGACATGTGAAAGACGTACATTCAGAAAAACTGTAGAAAAACATGTATAAAATTTGAAGATGTGTGAAGCAATTCGTTTATATTCAAATAGAATTATACATTTGTATATATGTAAATATTTGATATTTTAATCAAATATATAAATAAGAATGATTTTAAATGTACGAAGTTTTTCAAGTGATACAAATATTGAATTATTATCGTTTCTAATTTCTATAATTTCCTATATCGATATACCTAAAATTAGTGTTTTACTATTTAAATATTTAATCAAATTAATTTAGCCAGTTGATATAACTAATAGTTATACATGGTCGAAAAATCAAATGTCATATGATCAAATGTTGGAACAAATGAATTTTCGTATGAATTCACCCAAAATGCAAATTTAAATTTGAAATGATATTGCTCCTCCAATATGACACTACTGACTTCAAATAAAATGCTCTGTTTCCATTTGGTAATCGACGGTGTTTGGATTATACGATATTGATGAAATCTAAGGGCCTGTTTTTTCACTTCCAAATAAATTTTCACCCCCTGGAGGATAATTATCGGTTGAACCGAACCACCGCTCAACCGCTAATTGAGATTCAACCAACAGTTGAACCGGATCAGGTATTATATAGATATTTTTTGTATCGGTTGTACAACCATCGGTTATGGCCAATTCATGTAGGTTCACCACACTGCTCGTGCAATTCTGATAGTTTTCTCTAATATTTCCTAATCTGATCATAGAAAGAAAAAGAAAAAAACTGATGGTTCTATATGCCTCAATGTCCATAACTTCATATTTACTCTGTATATCTATTTTGTCTGATTATATGAATAATATTATTTATATCAGATTTTAAAAAGTATCAGAAATGAGATGACCTCCTAATCAAATATAATTGAATTATCATGAATTCTCGGATATGAAATAATCCTCCTAATAGTTCTAACTGAACCAACATATTCCTAACTAATTCGTTATATTTACACAAATTTAACAGCATTTGATATGATTGGGTAGCTTGTGAAAAAATTTTATACACATGGTTAGTCTATGTTGGAACAAAATTAAATGTAGGTTCTCGTATGTCATGATTAATTCCTTTATCACTTACTTATTTTCGAACAGAAATAACAAAACATTCATAAATATACATTCCTTCAAGCACAATTGAAACGTGACCCATCAATAAGATAGTATTTACCCAATACTAAACTGAAATTCGAATAACAAGTAACTATAAATGAATAAATAATAAATAAATAAGTTTATTGAAGCAGATAAATATAACGAAAAACAGTTTCTGAAATACATTTATTTCGTAAGATACGCATCAATAAACAAATTACAACCCACAAAAGTATATACTTGTTCGTGGGGGAATAATATAAAAACCATAAACTCCAAAAAACAACTACCAATGAGTTTAGATGAAACAAATACAATATAAGTACCACAAAACAAATGTTCTAAACAAAGTTAATCCTGTTGAAAATTTTCCTCCAAAATTCATTATCTTGTGACTTGATCCATGTCTTGATTCCTCTGGTGAAAAGTGTTCGAGAATAGATTTTGTGCCTAGTCGATACTTTGTTTTCATAAAAGTCAAAACCAAGCATATATTTCCAAGGGTTTGTCTTCATTCTGAGGTATGAAATAAAGCACTTGTTCAATGGATCAAATTATATAGAGTGAATTTGAAGATGTTCATTTATTTTAGACTTTTATTTTTTCATCAAAGCAATATTTTTCATGGTCATTAAAATTAAAATAAATACCCGAACTCATGATCTTCAGCGGAAATTAACTGAATAAACTTTCATTTGAACGTAACTTTCGACTTTTCAGTAATAAGGGAAGAATGAAAAGTGCAAAAAAAACGCCATAAATATCACAAACGTACCGATATCAGAAAATATAATTGAAATCGTCACTACGATCCTCCTCCAAACAATTGTCTTTCAATTGTAAAACAATTCTTGTTACTTAAATATATATATAAACGTCACTTTCAATTTTTCATTAATAAGGTCAAATTAATTTCTTATAATGAAAAAAATAATAATAGGATCGTACAAAAAAGCAATAATTGTATTCTATCTGTAGAGTATGCTTACCAGTTTAAATTAATCTACCGAAATCTCCTTCTCATAATTTTGCTGTAGAGAATTGTGTTGCTCCAGTCCTCAGATTCTCCCTAAATTCGCATCTTTGCTTTGAATATACTGCACCAAATTAGAGCCAGCGGGTATTGAATGAGAAAATTCCTCGTTTATAGATAATTTGGAATTATGCACCGAATGGAATCTTGTAGGAATTTCATATTGAGGTTAGAGTCCAATGTAACATTCTTTAGAAAATTTCTCCTGAGCTTTGAATAGTTATTATTATAAGAGCTCATTATAATCCTTAGTTCCAGGAAGTTTGCTGGTCACAATGTCCAAGAAAAATGGTGAAAATGCCATTTTCAAACCTGAGAGGAAATACCCTGGATTCAGAAAGAATGTCAGCGAGTATTTTGCAGAATTTTCCAATAACACTGGAATACATGGCTTCAAGTACATGGGTGAAGGTGGAAGAACCATATTAGAAAAGTATGTAAACAACACTCCCTTTTTTTTATAAAAAATATTCAACACTAAAAGAACTATTGCAGATCCTTGTGGTACACCTAATTTGATATTCCTCGTGTTTCTATACCTGTAAATTCGAAATGAAGTTTATGTAGTTACTACAATTTTCACAGCGATTGATTGAAAAATAGATGAATTTTCAATAGAATGGAATATGTTCAAAAATTTTCATTATCGAAAGACGTATTCACCATCCCGTAAAACTTGGAAATGGATTGATATCGTATAGTAAATACGTGTCTGTTGGAAGATGATTTGCCTGAATCCTATGTGAAGTATAATATATAATATAAGCTTATGCGCTGAGTCCTTAATCTCTGGATTGTCGAGTGATCTTCCACGGTTTCTAAATTGATATTTTGGTCATAAGCAATGGGTCTCATCTTGTTTTCACACAATTTTTGAGGTAGGAAGATATCGCTTTAGTGATATCCTCACCTTTTGCACAATGTAATAAATGATGTAACACTTTGTTATGGCAATAAAGTATTATTATTATTATTATATGTTTCCGCATCGAGAGAGCAGAAAAGACAACTTTTTTACCCTTCGGACGTCATAGTCCAGGTGCAAGTTGAAGGAGAGTTTCTTATTCAATTATTTTCTTGTCGGCTGTCTATGCTGAATATAGAAGAGGAGACAACACATTACCCTGGGGAACTCCGGCTTCGAAATCTCCCAGGTCAGAGAATCTTCAGGAGATGTTTGCTCTGCGGAAGCGCCTTTGAACAAAAGAACGGATGAGTTGACACATCGGAATTATCACATTCGCTTCATGAAGTTTGAAAACGAGACCATACGGTGTTGAAAGTTTCAGAAATATCGATAAAAATTGCTTCAGTTACCTGCTTCCATTCGAAACCGGTCGATGAATATGAATTGGGGTGTGGTTGGTTTGAAACACAAATTCTAATTTTATGAATAGGTGTTTATTGATGCACAGATCACATACAAGTTGCACCATCCTGACGCTTATCAGGGTGTCCCATAAAGACCACGTCAAACCGAGGGAGAATGTAGATCAAAGGATAACCCACCTGCTATGACAAAATTCCCATTATAAAAGTATTATTTTTTTTTTGAAAATAATGAATTTTTACACCTTTCAATAGTTTTGTCCTTACGGTTGGTACAATTTTACATCTTTTTGGTTAATTTTTTCAGTAAAATATTGCTGAAGAATGATTTTAACGTTTACATTGAAAACATCCTCGGAACATTTTAAAGGGGGGCTATGAAAAATATTTTTATTGGAAATTTTGGTAGTGGATTATTTTGTTCATGAAGTTAAGCTCATCGTAGTGGAAACAAAATGTACCGAGCTACTGCTGCACATTACACCAATAAATTGTCTATTTTATAGTGATTTCAAAAAGGTATCACACAAGTCATTTGTTATTCAAAGAAGAAATATATGGCTGTTTTTATTCAAATGGGTATATTTCTGATAAAATCAAGTTCGTCAATTCTGTTAAGGAATCTTCGATGTTGCATTACTTTGTGAACAAAGGCAATTGTTTACGTGCGGAAATATTACTCTCATAATTATTCACCTCAACGAAATTCAATTATGCCGGCAAATTTTGCGAAAACATCATGCAGATCCAGATTTTATTAATAAGAACATTTGGAGCGATGAGTCTTCCTGTACCAAGGATGGGTACATGAATCTCCACAATTTGCATAGCTGGAATATCATAAATCCACACTAGGGGAGAGAAGATACATCACAATATCGATTCAAGATCAATTTATGGACTGGAATATTTAATGGTGCAATTTTGGGCCCGATCGAACTGCCGCCATCACTGAACGCAAACAATTATTTGGAATTTTTAACCAACCAGCTGCCGATTTTATCGGAAGATGTGCCACTGACGCTGTGACATAATCTATGGTTTCAACATGATGGATGCCCAGCACATTACGGACTCAAAGTTTGAATAGAACTTATCCCTACCGGTGGATTGAAAGAGGAGGTGAAATTTTGTGGCCTCCTCGTTCACCTGACCTTAATCCTATGAACTTTTATTATTGGGGCTGCCTAAAAGACAAAGTACACGCAACACCCATACGTGATGAAGCCGAATTCAGAGAACGCATCCGCAATTCGGCTTCATCAGGTATGGGTGTTGCGTATACTTTGTCTTTTAGGCAGCCCCAATATTAAAAGTCCAGAGGATTTAGGTCTTCATGTACCCATCCTTGGTGCAGGATGACTCGTCGCTCCAAATGAACTTATTAAAAAAATTTGGATCTGCATTATGTTTTTGCAAAATTTGCCGGCAAAATTGAATTTCATTGAGGTGAATAATTATGCGAGTAATATTTCCGCACGTAAACAATTGCCATTGTTCACAAAGTAATGCAACATCGAAGATTCCTTAACAGAATTGACGAACTTGATTTTGTCAGAAACGTACCCATTTGGATAAAAACAACCATATCTTTCTTCTTTGAATAACAAATGACTTGTGTGATACCTTTTTGAAATACCTATGAAATAGACAATTTATTGGTGTAATGTGCAGCAGTAGTTCGTACATATTTTTTCCACTACATGGGCTAAACTTCATGAACAAAATAATCCACTACCAAAATTTCCAATAAAAATATTTTTCATAGCCCCCCTTTAAAATGTTCGGAGGATGTTTTCAATGTAAACGTTAAAATCATTCTTCAGCAATATTTTACTGAGAAAATTAACCAAAAAGATGTGAAATTGTACCAACCGTAAGGACAAAACTATTGAAAGGAGCAAAAATTTATTATTTTCCAAAAAAAAGAATATCTCGAAAACGGTAAGACTTTTATAATGGGAATTTTGTCATAGCAGGTAGGTTATCCTTTGATCTACATTCTCCCTCGGTTTGACGTGGTCTTTACGGGACACCCTGTATATTTGGATAGAATTGAGTAGAGAGTATTAATCGGTTTTATTTCGTTAGACTGTGGGAGGTTGACTCGAGATTGCGGTTGAAAAACTGTATCTCGCATGGGGTGTTTGCTGCTTGGGGTCGAACCTTCTCAAGTGGTACTCCAAAGATATATTCGATGCGATGTTGCCAATCGCACAGTACTGAACAGAATATTCTACGACTTTGAAAAGCTGGTCTGTGGTGGAATGTTTGGGACGGAATCCAAACAGTTCGTCTAGGAGAATATTCTTGAGCAAGATAATGTCGGCCAAGCGTGAGTGGATGATCTTTTCGGGGACTTTGCCAATCGATGACAAAAACAAAAGGCTGATCGCATGGTCGTTTTGAGGAAATTTCCATCTTCTGGGAAATTTCCATCTTCTGGGAAATATATGATTTTAAAATATAATTACACATTTCTGTGAGAGCTTCGACTTCTTTGTCCTGGTTGTCGGGATGTTTGTGTACTTACTTAATTAAAACTTCTACATTTCATATTATTTAGAATTTCGGAAAGTAGTTTGGCGAGGTTTTCTCGGGCGTTTCATCCCGAGATCACTAATGGAATCATCAGTATGGCAACTCAGTGAATCCTGACATATACACCTAAAAAAATGCCTAAGAAATGTTGATGTATCAAGTAGTGCTGTTCTTCCGAAAATTGCGCAGCCGTCTACGCCATCTCTCGGACTAGCAATAAAATACACACATGAGAACAAACGCACGAAATAATGTAACAACGTCACTTCTTATGTTTTCAGAATTTATTGGGTGTCTTTCTTTGCGGTTTCCCTGTATTTCTGCGTGTCTCTCATCTACCAGACTTGGTTGAAGTGGGAACTGTCCCCAGTCCTGGTGAGTTTCGCCCGCAGTCCTACGCCAGTATGGAGAATTCCTTTCCCTGCAGTTACAGTTTGTCCCGAAACGAAATCTAGACAGCGCTTCTTCAATTATACCAAGGCTTACTGGGATCACCTTGATCAAAATATCACGGACGAAGAGTAGGTATTATGTTTTATTCGCGTTTTCAGAAATGCATTCATTAATTTTCAGCTTGCAAAAGTTTCACACTATATCTTTAGTTTGCGACGACTTTTTGGATCGAGAGGGTAATCTTACTACTAGTTTTCAATCATTGGAGTTTTTAAAAGAGGTGAGTAATAATCGTTCCGAAAACGTTTGCTGTATGGGAGTAGATTCTTGATGTTATTTATTGATGCGATTTGATTGAGAGCATTCACAAATTATGATCTGCTTTTTGATATCTAATTATTTCGAAAAAAGAGATCAGGTGGTTGAAGATTTTTTTTCTGAGATGCTCTCGATGAGTATCGAGTATGGACACCTTATACAAGGTGTCCCTTGATTCGTTTTCGAGTTACAGAGCCTTTCTGAAAAATAACTGTTTCAAATTTTTATGATTTATATGATGCTCATAACGGGTCATAGAATGTAATGCACATTTAGAGATACATATCCAGAAGGGTTGAAGTTTTTTGAATGGGAAACCCTTTATTTTTCAAGCAGTTTTTTGGCCGCAGATTTGTCGAAATCATCCATCGGTTTTTAAAAATGTCGATAGTTATTGAGTTTTTCGACTTAATTTTTTTGATGGGACACCTAATATATGAATATTTTTCATTTATTCCGAGATTGAATTCATTTTGTGGTAATGGTATAATTGTAGTCCAGTTATATATGGGGCGTTCCCATTTAATCAGGAATTAATTTTAGAGTAATAGAGAAAGAGTTGGTGTTTTTCAAATGGGACACCTCATATATGACTGGAGAACAATTATACATTAGTCACAAAATTAATCAAATTTTGAAATAAACAAAAAACGTTTATATGTATAATGTAATTGCAAACAAATATGACGACAAAGAGGCAGTCTATACTATTTTGTTATTTTAAATTCTTTTTGATAAAACATAGATAGTATAGCAAGGAGTAAATGATTGAAATTTGGAGAAAAAACGAAGGGTTTACAATTTTTAAAAAAATATTGTTAATAATGTGTGTGCCCACCGCGATTATCTATACACTCCCCAACACGTCTCGGATTTGATGCAATAAGATGGTCTATTTCTTCTTGAGGGATACTATTCCATGCTATCTGTACTTCATGTCTCAGAGTCCGTGGGGGCTGGGATAAATTACCAAGCCTTCCACCCATGATGTTCCAAACATGCTCTATGGGCGAAAGATCTGGGGATCCGGGCGGTTATGTCGAAAGATTCACATGGGTGGCTTCGAAAAAGTTCAAACTAACCCTGGCAAAGGACCTTATCCGGCGGCAAACCGTTCGGACAGTTACAGTATGGTCTTGTTCTCCTAACCACTCATCAGCCAAAGATCGAGTTGTCGAAAATCGGTCTCTGATGGCCATAAATCTTAGACGTCGATCTTGAACTTCATTTGTGCCGCTTCGACATCCGGTGGCTACTCAACTTCGATTTTGGGCATTATCAAACCACCAAATAGTTGGATTTCTGTAGGTACGGTTAGCGATTTCTCAAAATGACAACCCCGCCTCCAGTAGACCAATCATTCGGTCTCTTCTAAATTCACTTAGTTGGTGATAAATTCCGCTTACACGCGTACTCTTTGCTATACTATCTTTGTTACACCAAAAACAAAATTTCAATTTAAACAGCTACTTTTTTTTGCCAGTTAGTATAATTTGAGGACCAAATAAATTCTCGTCACCTTTGTTGGTATTATTCCTTTGTAAATAAGTGAATTGTTCTTGAACAGTTCCTTCTAATTTTTATTTGAATAAACTAACGCACTCATTGAATAGAGTCACTTCCAATAATATTGATCCAGATGCCTGGATCGATAGGTGAAACCGGTCTGCACTTAGCAAGGGGTATTGATTTGGATATGATCCTTTCACGAGGACAGAAAAAAATCATGATTTTTCTATACTGTGGTATATTTCAGATCAAGCTTAATTCTTTTCTATTGACTTTTAGGCTGCGCCTTCATTTCAAGATATGTTATGGGCTTGTAAGTGGACCCTCATGAATGAGACGTGTGAGAATTTCTTTGTTCCTACACTTACCGAAGATGGAATTTGTTATACATTCAATATGTTAGACAGGGAAGAACTATTAACTAATGCGGTGTGAGTATTTCAAATATTCTTGATGCATAATTTTTTTCTCAAATTTAAAAAAAAATTGGTTTTAGATTTTTGCATGGAGATTATATGAAACATGGGAGAAATTCAGAAGGTTGGACCTTGGAGAAAGGTTATCCTCCAAATTCACCGAAAGATACGTTTCCAAGAAGAGCCATTTCAGCTGGGGCCAAAGCTGGATTTTACCTTTTACTGAGACTCTATGATCAAGATTTAGATTATGTTTGTCGAGGACCTGTGCAAGGTTTCAAAGTAAGGATATCGATATTACTTAAGAAGTTATAGTCCGGTCAATGTAGACCAAAAAATGAGAGTGAAGGTACATTAATTCCCAACAAGCTGAAAATGAGTAAAATTGTTCAAAACATAATTATGAACAATTCCTGAAAGTTACCAATCATTCCCGTGTAGGGAAAAAATTTTTATTCAAGGTCAAAGGTCAAAAAATGAGTTTTTCGGCAACCGGGAAGTGCTCACTTCCCGGACGATTTTTCTCTGAGAAAGTAGCATTTCCCGGCCTAGTCCGGAAAGTACGTACTTTTCGGACTAGGCCGAAAAAGAATCACGTCGTTTGAGTCATGGTGAATATGAAAATCTTAGTAGGTATATTTTTAATAAATGAAATTAATCATTATCATAGCAACCGAGAAAATGTCTGAAAGTTCATATGTGGTATTTTCTGTTCTGTTTAATTCGAATAAGAATTAAAATGTATATAAAAGAAATGTGTCGTCTCATTGATTCGTTATTCTACACAGTTGCTGAAAAAATATTGTACGCAACACGCCCGAAAATGGTTTTTTTGTACTCATAGACTTCCAGGATTTTTGTCTATTCGTCCAAAAAAAAAACGATTTTCCGGACTTACGTAAATTACTATTTTCGCGATTTTCAGCAAAACGGTAAATTACCCATATTGTATTCTCATCTATTGTGTAGATGGAATAAAAATATAATTTTCAGAATCGAATTAGAAGTAGCAGAATATGACCACATTAAGGTGAATTCAAAAATTTTGATATCAGGGGTGTTTTTATTAAACCTCTCGAAATTATACAGCATGGGAAAAATAAGTTTCATGATGTGCGGTGATTTTTATAGTGAATTCAATGGGAAAATCATAATTTCTTGCAAAGAAAACTGAAATTCATTATTCAACTGAGGATCCTACAGTAGTTTAAGGTTACGTTAGGCTAAGAGGAATAATTTTGGCAGTTTGCTTGCTTAAATTACTACCGTTTGAATATCTCTCATCAAACATTGAAAAAACCATAGGTACACAGGTAACAATTTTGCGAAAGACAAAACCATCGAAATTTTGAAAGCCAGGCCTACACTTTCATGATTCTGATGTAATGAATCCTAAAAGTATCTGAAGATTATATATCTTTAAAATTTCAATTAATTTGCGATAACCGTCCAAAAGTTATGACAGATCTCTTAATACCAATAATAGCATTTTGGGAATTGGTGGATTCTACTCGAAACTTGATGCTTGCCAACGTACATGTGCAAGTTGAAGTAGCTAACCGACGGAAAAATGGAAAAAATTTATGTGTTTATCCAACTCTGCATTCTTACTTTTTTAATTATCAATGAAAGTTTTATTCAGAATGCGATATTAGAATTTTCAAAAAAAAAAGGAATTCAATTTTATTTCGTTCTGTAGAGAAGTCAGGTACCTACATCATTCAACTATGAATTGATAGAAATTGACATCAATTAAAAGCCGCAGTCATTCAAATGAACTGTTCATTGAATGTACGTTTTCAGAATGTTTATCAATAGTTTCTAAAAAATTTGAGGTGTGAATCCTTACAAAAAAATAGAGTGCATCATTCATATATGTAATTTTTTTGAGGTCCCCCTGATTAGTTACAGCCCCCTAAGGATGTCGCTCAGAAAACAGTTCTAAATGTTCTTCAAAATACTGGCAAGAATGAATTTGATAAAACATTTTATGCAGGCGAGGAGGCATTCAAAAAACCTTAAGGTGGTGTTTCCCTATGATTGCAAGGGGTATAAAAAGGTACCCCTTTTTTCCATATTTCAATAAAAATTATTCAATAAAAAAATTAATTTCGAATTATTTTAGAACTAGATTTCAAATAGTGAGCGGATGTCATTTTATTATGACAACTAACTAATTTTGATTTACTTCGATTCAGTTACAATTATTGGCTTATCATTTTGAGATTTTTGTCAAATACTCAAACACGTTCACTACGACAATGGATTTTGCCCATTTCCCATTGAATTAGATCTTTGGGAACTTGAAAATTATCTATAATATTGGCATCCAGGCCCGGTCTGGCCAGGTCGGCAGGTCGGCGATCGCCGAGGGCCCCCGGCCAAGGGGGCCCCCAGCTGAATAAAACTAAACTAAAAAATTTTTGAAAAGATGTTTTTTGGCAAGTTTATTTCATTTAAACGTTAAGGAAGACTTTACCAAAGATATAGGAAGCAGTTATGGCCCAATTGGCTATTTTTGTACGATATATCATTCGATAAAAAGTTTATGAAAGGCTTCTAGAAAATACTGTAGTTGAAAACTCGAGTGGACTTGCATTGTAAAGGGTGTTTTTTCGAGGTATATAACTTTAAGTTGGCATTACTGTTCAAGATGGCGACTGATTTAACAGCTGTCAAGTGATTTATTCTCAGTTTGGTTTGGCAATTCATCAAATTCAGCCAAACGATCATCAAGTAAGGCGTAGATTCGTCGAATGGGCCCAAAAGGAGATTGCCGTTGTTTCCGATTTTCATAAGCGAATTTTGTTTAGCGATGAAGCGCACTTCTGGTTGAATGGCTACGTCAACAAACAAAACTGCCGCATTTGGAGTGAAGGTAATCCTCAAGTGTATGTCGAAACACCGTTACATCCAGAAAAACTGACTGTTTGGTGCGCTTTATGGGCTGGTGGAATCATTGGTCCGTACTTCTTCAAAAACGATGATGGCCAGAACGTTACAGTCAATGCTGATCGGTATAGAGCCATGATTACTAACTTTTTCATTCCTGAATTGAACAACCATGATGTCCAGGAGCTGTGGTTCCAACAAGACGGCGCAACATGTCACACAGCTCGTGCTACAATCGATTTATTGAAAGACACGTTTGGTGACCGCCTAATTTCACGTTTTGGACTTGTGAATTGGCCTCCAAGATCTTGTGATTTAACACCACTAGAATACTTTCTGTGGGGCTATGTGAAGTCATTGGTCTATGCGGATAAGCCACAAACCCTTGACCATTTGGAAGACAACATTCGCCGTGTTATTGCCGATATACGGCCACAAAAAGTCATCGAAAATTGGACGTCCAGATTGGACTACATCCGAGCCAGCCCAGGCTGGCTTTATTAAAAATGTAATGCCACAAGATTATCTTGCGGATAAATAAAATTCATGTCAATCGAATAATCAATCGTTGTTTTATTGCAATTTAAAGTTCTATAGCTCTAAAAAAACACCCTTAACAAGCGTGTAACTTCAGAATTAAAAATTATTCAAGAGCACGTTTTCGCTGCCGGGGGAGGTTCTCGTCTTATTTCCTGAAGGGGGGGCCTCAAATCAGCATCTAGCCGAGGGCCTTCAATGGAGCCAGACCGGGCCTGTTGGCATCTGATAGATCTCCATATCAAATGCCAATATTATGTTCGATAGCGATGAAGAAAATGACATACATATTTGAAAATAAGCGGACTGATCATCAGAAAGAAATAATGAAGGTTTGCAGAACCAAATTTAGATTATTCGGAAAAACTGGTGGAGAAAGAGAGAGAAGAACAGTCAAAAATTGAAAACAAAAGGAAAAACTGAAGATTATAAATGGAAAAATATAAACTTCATTTCCCCCTGCATTGCGTAAGTGTTTCAAAGAATATTCCTTTAAATATATGTGACATTTAAATTTTGTTAATTTTTCTCTGGTACAGAATTGATATTTTCTTCTTTCCTTAAGGACCTGTTTTTCACAATTGTGCACATGTTTTTTTTGTTTTAAAAATGAGTCATTTTGTGTTGAAACTGAATATACCTTTATCTTTGTTAACAACAATAAACGTCCAAATTGATGAAAAATCGGGGCTGGAAGAGTTAAGATGACGGTGTACACAAACACAGAAATGACCGAAATACATTTTGTTTTCGTTTTTCTGGTGGTAATTCTATAACAGCATTTGGACATGTTGAAATCGACCAGCACTTACTGCTAGGGAGCTAGAGCCATCTATTGACAAACAGAGGGAACTTAGTTGCCCACCTTTACAGAATTCATTTATTATAATAAATCATTAGTTCATAACTTAATCACAGTAGAAAAAATAAAGAATAACCATTTCTTCATTTCTTGGCGGCTTGGTGGTCAACATATAATTCATGATAGGTCAGTGAATCCCAGGAGTTCCCTGATATTTCGCAAACGTTGCACGATGAACTAGTTAATCGAGATTATAACTAGATAGTATAGTAATAGTAGATATCAGATATCGCACGATTTCAAAAGTCAAAAATAACATACAATTTTCATTCGCATAATTCAATTGTTTCTGCACTAAACTATACCTATTGGTTGACGGCATTTCAGTTTTAGGAATATAAAAAACCTTTTTAATTTGCAAGTAAATGATCTAGGCTATGTAAACAGCTCTCGGAATCTGGGAGCAGGGACAATGACGTGAGGGAGGACTCTTCATTGGGCACGAAAGGGCTCTCAAAATGGTGAAGGATGCTTAAGCTCTCCTATGGTCTTCACCAACTAGGCTTCTTAGACCCGAAGGTCCCACGTGGTTCACTGATGGCTCTGTTACATCAACAGGGTCTGGTGCCGGAATTGTGGGACCTCGCTTCAATCAGGCTATCCATCTGGAGAAGGACTGTTCCATTGTGCAGGCTGAGCTATATGCAGTTCTAGTCTGCGCGCTGGAGAATGTTCGCAGAGGATACTCTGGCGAGCACATTTACATATGCTGCGACAATAAGGAGACTCTGAAATCTCTATACGACGTTAGAGTTGACTCTCCATTAGTAAAGGAGTTCAGGAAAGCTCTGCGTGAGCTGGGTGCTGGTATCTTTTTGAAAGTAATCTGGTGTCCGGCCCTTGCGGAGATACCCGGTAACGACAAGGCAGATACATTGGCTAAGCGAGGGGCCGGAGCAGCATTTGTAGTTCCGGAGCCTGCGCTGCCAATCAGTCGCACATCTGTCAGAATCTTCTTCAGAAGCTGGCTGAACGAGGAATTTTCCACGGATGGACTTAGGTGGTTGAGGATTCTCGTGCGCTGAGGTCGAAAGACTCGTGTTGCTAGAGAGGAAACAGCTTAGTCTGGTAATCGGCGCATTGACTGGCCACCTTTCAATAAACATTTGAAGAGAATAGGATTGACGAGCTGTTCTCTATGCCGCTGGTGCAGAAGCACTTATTAAACGGACCAGCACATATTTTTCAACTGTGGTGACTTAACTGGGTTAAGGTCAACGCACCTAAGAAATCCAACACCTACTATTCCTATGGTGAGAGGGACCCCTCCTGCCAGGCTCGCGACATTTTTGTCTTAATGTCTAAGGATCTGAGTCTCTCCAGAAAGATGCGGATGAACAATAGGCCACTGGGCCTCAGTTCGGCTGAATGAGCACAGCACTAAGTAGAAGAAGAAGATCTAGGATACCTAGATATAAATAGAGAAGGATGTTGACTACACAAAAAATTAAAATATAATTAAAGATTTTCTAAGCACTCAAAATATTGTAAAATTAAACCACATATAAAATGACAATAAGTTTCTATGATCATACAGATTTCTGCTAGTTCAACTACAAACAAATGACTGAGTACACTATCGAATCTCTCTAGTCTCTACTACTGACCGCGCATTATGCTTTGACTTATTCCTATTCTCATCTCGATGCAAGCATGTACACCCTTATGTAATAAAAACATAAAGAAAGAAAGGTAAGATAGAAATAGAAAGAAAATCGCATTGAGGAGCTATAACGCTGTTTCTGCAGGTTTACCTACTTATACTGAAAACATATGCACTTCGTTCCAATAACAAGCGCGATCCCAGGGGGAGGGGGGTGTCAAGGGGATCATGCCTTCCCCCAAAATAAAACCACCTAACACTTAATATGCGTTTAAAGCAGACAATGTACAAAATGGTCCCATAAAAAACTTGAAGCCCATAACGGCGCCCCCTCCCAAAATTTAAAGCAAGAAAAATTGCAACAAACACTTCGTTTCAGATCCTTCTACATCATCCAGCCGCCATACCTCAAGTGGGAACGCAATACTTTAGAGCACCCCTCAACCAAGAGATGGTGGTGTCCATCAAACCAGACATGATGACTACCTCTGAAGGACTAAGGAACTATGATCCTCGCAGAAGGCAATGTTATTTCCCTGAAGAACGCCAACTCTTGTATTACAAATCATACACCCAAGAAAGTTGTAACATTGAATGCATGTCTAATTATACTTATAGAAGATGTGGTTGTGTTGCTTACCACATGCCACGTAAGAAACATAATTTCCTAAAAAAATATGTTGAGTAATGATAAATTAATTTTCAGACCGGGAAAATATGGATATTTGTGGATCTGGAAATATAAAATGCATGATTGATGCTAGAAGTGAGTATGTTTATTTCAAATTGATTTATCAGCTAGGCAAATCCAATGATAAACTTGAATAGTTTCAAGGTATAAATACAAAAGTCGATTCAGATACTTCAACATAATAGAATTAATTATAAGTAGTGAATTGGTCAATAGTTGAATGAGACGAAGGACTGGCATGAGTTACTATTTTCTGATGTCTTCACTCTAGGTTTGGGGAAAAAATTCGTATTTATTAGCGAATTAACTCTTTCGAACTTTCTATAATAGGTATAGTTCTTCCTATTTCACTTGGAAGACTCTTCAAAAACTCTTGCCCAGTTTTCATTGGATGTCATACCGCAAGCATTATTTATGTAATTGTATTAAATTCTAATGTCGATTCTTTCGGATAATTGCAACATGAATAGCTTCTTTTATCAAATCATGAATGCTACTATTTTATTTTACTGTGTTAAAATTTGATAATTTTCTTCTCTCGACCTTTGATATACTAGCAAGGAATATTATCAACTATGATCGTTGTGTTTTAGATGAAGTGGAAAATGTTCTGTCTGAAATATGGCAAACTAGTAATACAAATGATGAAATTGATCGGAAAATGAGGTGGGAATTTATTAGTGAATCTCACCTAATTCTTTTTGTAATCCGCCAAAAAACTTTTCTTCTATGGTATTATAGTCCTTAGGATGCGAAATCATTAGCGCCTTTGAAGGTAACTGGAGGAATAGATTTGATTGCAAAATATTCATCTTCAGTTTTTCAACATGTGTCACAGAATTTGCCGACTATCATCGTCGCGAAACCATTGAAAACCTCTCTTATTTTCTCAGTGACTGTAGAATTCTTCGTCGGTGTTCGCTTAAATTTTTTTTAACGGCTCTTGAATATTTGAAATATTCTGGCGTATTTAAGTGAGTTTGAATATAGTTTATTTATTTAAAAAGAAAAAATCAGTTACACATAACACAACGTACTAAAACCGAGTACAAATGCTCATTTTTTTAATTCACCTACGCTCTGGTCTGTGCGAATCATTAGAAAGATAATGAAGAAATGATAGCTGCAGCCAATGAAAGTAACCAAATCAGCATGCGGTGGAACGTGGACTATATTAGCGATGAATTGCTGGAAATTTGGAGAACCCTCATATAGTCAAAACATTCTGGCTTCCTCCAAGTGACTTTGTATATAGGTACCGGGTTTTTCACCATAATTTGACCCCCCCTTCAACTTTGATACTAAAAGAGGTACAAAAAAATGTTTTTTATAAAAGTTTCACGAAATCAACTATTGTTTTTCAAAATGATTTCACAAAGCGAAATATATACAGAGTGGGCAACATATTGATAGTAACTTCATTTTTTCAAATGGAACACCCTGTATTTTTTTTTTATTTGACTAGCTCTTTTTCCCCTGATTTCGGATATATAACATATGTTTGGCCTAGCTTTCTTATTCTGAGTACCACAGAGTTTCAAATTTTGAGAACCACCTGGCAAGCTAAGTAATCGGTTTTCAAGTAGAAGGCTGCGATAATTCAAAATGCTCTTATTGAGTTAGCTCGTTGGCAAAGATATATGATATACGTTTGTCATTGAATAAAACTATTCATCGAATATGCACTACACAGAAGCGGAAACATTTGAAATATTTCGCTTTATGTGGAGAACAATAAAAATAAGGAAGCGACAAGAAGAGAATATATGGAGTTGCATCCAAATCATCCAATTCCAATTTATAGTGAAAACCGTATGTGATATCCTTGCCAACTAGATAACTCAAAAAAGAGCATTTTGAGTTATCGGAGGCTTCCACTTGAAAACTGATTACTTAGCTTCCCAGGTGGTTCTCAAAATTTGAAACTCTGTGGTACTCAGAATGAGAGAGATAGGCCAAACATATGTTATATATTCGAAATCAGGGGAAAAAGAGCTAGTCAAATATAGGAAAATATACAGGGTGTTCCATTTGAAAAAATGTAGTTGCTATCAATATGTTGCCCACTCTGTATATATTTCGCTTTGTGAAATAATTTTGAAAAACACTGGTCGATTTCGTGAAACTTTTGTAAAAAACATTTTTTTGGACCTCTTTTATTAACAAAGTTAAAGGGGGGGTCAAAATATAGTGAAAAACCAGGTACCTACTATACAATGATTCCCCCCAAAAATCATGATTTATTATTACTAAGAGCTACAGCCTTATAATATAGGCAGTTTTTTTTGTCGAAGCCAGAATTCGGAGTCCATATTTGCATAGATATAACCTTGGTAATGATAATTCAGTAACTTGGTATGTTGATAAAGATAAGAAAGTGCTACAGAATGGAAAAAAATTATCAGAGAAATATCAACTGTTTATCAAAAAGAATTCAAAATGCAATATTCCTTTATCAACTTTATTATCTGATAATCAGGAACAATAAATAACTGTTTAAGCCTGCTCACTTCTCGATTCTTGAATTTTAGAAACAGATTTTTTTTTCTATTACTCTTATCTCATTTTTTATAATTCTTCTACTGTTAATTTTTTTTTGTTTATAACTCTTTGATCCCCCCCAAGGATTGTGTTTGGGTACGCCATTGTTCTCTTGGGCCAGTCTTGACAGATACATCCAATATTTCTCTATTCGTGTATTCTTTTATTTTAGGAGTATGATTTTTTTTGGATAGATACTTTTCTCGTCGATTTCAATAATGCTGTCGCCAAGGTTTTTCATTCAATATTTAATGTTTTTTATTATTTGCTTTTGGTGTGCTATACAGGGCGTTCCAAGTTCGACGGCCTATTAGACGTTTCTGGAGAACAGGGCCGATTTGAAATCTGAAAATTCGGAATATGACATTGTTTATGATGCTCTATTCAGCAAAAATATTTTCGAAGTTCCGGCCCTTCCGGTTATACAAGAATTAAAGAAAAAATTTTCAAAAAAAATTGTTTTTTTTTCATTTTATTCCACAGATATTATCAAGATTTCCATTTTCAATTACTCTTTCCCAAAATTATTGCGTTAGTCCTCATATTTTTCAAAATATTAAGGAAAAACCGAAAAAAAGAGAATTTCCATAGTCACTATTACGTGAATTATTTTTACAATGAATATCCTATGCTTATACTCAATTCACTTTCTCAAACTAGAATGATGTTGGAATATCAAGCATATCATGAATTTGAAAAATATCATCATAGGGTGTTTCAAATATTGTGCCAAAAATTGTGAACAAAATTTGATTATAACTTTCGATTTTCAAATTAGAACCCTATTTTTTTGTGATTTCGTTGGATTCTACGGTGAAAAATAAGGGTAGTGTCCAAACATGATTATGCTCTCAAATTCAAAAATTCAAGAGTTATTCGAGATTTTATTGATTTATGTTATACCGGAAACTTCCAAAATATTTTAGCTCAATAGAGCATCATGAACAATGTCATATTTCGAATTTTCAGATTTAAAATCGGTCCCGTTCTCCAGAAACGTCTAATAGGCCGTCGAACTTGAAACACCTTGTATAGTCAGCTTCAGTAACTTTGAGGGGTTGTTCTCTAAACATATCGTTCCATAATTAGTCCGATTTCAAACGATAAGGTTCGCTTACTGAAGACGACTCGGCAAAAATAATCAATATCTCTGTGACAATTGTCCAGAAAATTCTTCAACCTGAACAAGTACCCAATTTTTATTTTACAGATGAGCTCATGAGCCGGCAGGTCAACCAAGGCATTCACTCACAAAATCAAGAACTCGAAGAGATGCAAGTATCTGACTGTAATTGCTTGCCGGGATGCACCACATTAACCTACAATGCTGAAACATCTCAAGCAGGATTCAATTGGCAAAAAGTATTCCAGTCTTTCAAGACCAACTTCAGCGAATTTCCTGGGTAATTATATATATTATCTCCCTTGATTTAACTCCCCAAAATTATTTGATTTAAAGGAGATGAGCCGAACATAAGCTCACTTCAATTTAGATCTCGTTTCCATGGAGATATAGTTAATCCTTTATATGACATTATTTATTATTTTTCATATAGCCTTTAAAATAATATATTGTGCAACAAGTGTGGAAAGTCCAACTTTTCTCACGAGTGTGGAAGTTTGTGGTAAAAGCCTGAAAGGCGAGTGCATCAAACACACGAGTAAGAAAAGGACTTTCTCCACATGTTGCACACTATACTCTTTCTTAAACTTCACAAATTTAAATAATTCAAGTAATGTATCTAATTCAATTCAAAATTGCCTTCGTTGACAGTATCTGTTCATTTCTTGCGTTTCCATAGAAACGACTTCTCAAGAGCCTAATTTCATTGGAGGTGTGGGCAAAGTGCCAAGTGGAATAATATTTCTCACAGTATAAGCAATAGGTACATAGTTTTGAAATTGAGTAAGCTATGAAGAATACGCTGCTTTCCATAGCACTTGTAGGAAAATATATTTATCAAAGGAAATTGAAGTTTGGCTGATCTCGAGTTCACGTTTCCAGGGATCTTTGGTTAACCATAATCAATATGATTTCCCTAAAGTCAATTTTCCTTGCAGGATACAAATGACGAGATTGAATATCTTCTTTAAAGATCAACAATTCATCACATCAGAAAGGAACGAGTTGTATGGTCAGACAGATTTTCTAGCCAATTGTGGAGGTCTTCTTGGCTTATTTGTCGGATTTTCGTTTCTTTCAATTGTTGAAATTGTATATTTTCTATCTTTGCGATTGTTTTGTAACGCTAAGAAATTCGGTAGGCACTATTGGTCTGGCTCTCCAGAACTGCTGGAAAATGATGCTTATATACATCCAAAATCTAAATGAAGGCTGTCAAAGTGGAATAGATTTCAGGAAAATAAGGAAAAAGAAAAATGCAAAAGGACAATATATAACACACCCAGATATTTTCTCTGTATGTTCCATTATTGTACTCGCTTGACAGATTTTTGAATTATTCTAACCAGATTCACTACAAGATTTCGTTATCCTTGGTAGCAATACTCAAATGTCTCAAATAATACAATCATGAGTAATTATGTACCTTTATTGAAATATTTCACTTTGCGCAATAATGATGAACACTTCAATCACTTCATTTGTTTTTGACACTGAGATCAAAGACTGTTTAGAACTGCATTGGGTGATCGCACTTTAACATAGATAAGTAAGTTTACTACTTACCTCTCAATTTCGAGTTGTATTTATGGTTTGATGAATAAAAGAATGATTGAATTTTAAAGATATTCCACCTGAAATATGATTTGCAACGTCAGAAACTACTTCAATTGCTCTAGATGTTTTATTTTTCCATATTTATCGGCACAGTAACATAATGAACATTAAAATGAAATAAATATAACCAAATATTGTAAGTGAATATGGTTATCATCAATTCAATTTCACATAGTTCATATAGTTTGAAGAATAGAAAACGGTTGTTCCAGTTTGAACTCTTGGTGGACTATTTATTGTTCGCTCAAACATAAATGATGTGAATTTGGGCTTTTATTTGTGTATTAATATAAACATAGCAATAAATAGTCCTCCGTAAGTTTAACTAAAACAACCATTTTGTATTTCTTGTGAAATTGGGCTTTTATTTGTGTTTAGGTATATTTATAAACACACATAGAATCCCAATTTCACATTTATTAAGTTTGAGCTTGAAATAAATAGTCTACCGTAAGTTCAAACTGGAACAAAAGTTTAATATTTTTCAAAATCTTTCACATTTGATCCAATTTTTCAGATGTTTCCATATTCATATAAAAAAGTGAAAAAATTTCTTCATTGGGTTGATCCAATTCGATTGATGAGGAAGTGAGTACAAGGAACCTACGTCTTTCGAATAAGAAATGAGAGAATTGTTCTTTATATTTTGAATGATAATAAATATATATTTTACATATTTCAGCAATACCAATAAATGGTGAACATAATATTGCGTATTTTTCTCCGCCAGTGAATTTTTTGTAACCCATATCTTTATTTATTCCGGTGATTATTGAAAGAGGCATCCATTCACATATAATATAAAACAAGTATGCAGATAATCTGACATTTGAAACTTCAATTGAAGCCAAACTTATAGATAATCTTGCGAAATTAATAGATGTAAGGTACAAATTGTAATCATTATTGTTATGAATACTTTTTGATGATTATCTAAATTAATGAGAAAACAATCTAAAGACCGCAAAACCATAACTCTCCCTCTTTTCAATACCTCCAAGTATAAAGTCCAAGATTCCTACATACCTCATTAAAAGAAGCGCATCCACCAATTTATATTCAAGAAATTTATCGGTATTTACTGGTGTATTTTCCATAATACTGAGGAGAAGAATTCCTTAATGAGCACACAAGAGATTGAAAATACAAAGATAAAATGTTAAACGGAGATAAAAAAAAATTATTGAAATTTTACTAAACAATGACTAAAAAACATTTTAAGGGCTAACTAATGGCTAATATGAGCTTATTTCAAGACTCACTATTACTCTAAATTCGGTTCCAAGCTTTTTACGGTTTATGAGTTCATTATCGCTTTCAAGATGATTTCTTTTATTGCACTACGAGTACGTCTATGTCCGAGGTTTATTATTGATAAACGAAAAAAATGTTTTCTTTGACCTCAGGAATCTTCGGTTGAAATATATGTACATGGTGGGCAAATAAGCGAGGTAAGCGGCTATATCCCAGGATCGTAGAGACTTGCGGTAAAAATTTTTACCACTAAAGTGAACACAACAACACACTGGAAATTGTTTTGAAGTTCATACCTTTACCACTAGGGGTCGTAATAGCTATCCTCGAGTAGAAATATGAATTTTACTCGAAAATATTTCATATCAAGTTGATGAAAAAATATCATCACTGTAATCCTTGGAAAATTCTGTATCTTTCTGAATCATCACTTTTGATTTCCCGAAATCAAATGAGGGTGGGGAAAAGGGAGAAATCTGAATGATTGAAATGTCTGTAACTTCAGTTTGGCCCAACATTTTTGAGCAAAATTGATCTCGTTTGAGAGATAACATCTTGTTGATTGAGGAAAAAATATACTCATGATAAATTTGCTTTTGCTGCTTCTGATAGGGAACGCTAAATCACAAGTTAAAAGTTTCGTTCATTTTTCTCCGAAATTTCAAATGTAATGATAGAATTTTCCCAACAGAGAAAGAAATTCCATAGAATTCACATGAAAAAACCTAGGGGTAGCAAAACGATAGCTTCAGGCATTCTGGAGTTATGACCGAAAAAATATATTCTTCAACAGGTGCACTGAAAAAACAAGTTTCTTTTGATGTTCTATGGCCACGCATGTCAGGGTTTAAGAAAAAAGGATGACCAAGAACAAATTTTAATGCAACATATAAATGACTGGAGTAATGATAATAAAATTTGTTATGAGTGTTCGATTTGTCTTCCGTCTTGGAGCACACATTTTTCTAATCTATGTTCAGTCAACAAAACATCCGCTTCGATTTCGACCGCTGCTAGTTGCTGAATGGCATTTCAGATTATTTTTTTCATATCTACTCTCGTTGATGATTGTGGTTGATACACGATGTCTTTTATGCGTCTCCATAAATAAAAATCGAGAGACGTCAGATCGGGTAACCTGGCTGGCCAAGGAAATAAGCTTTTCCTTCCTATTCAGCATCACTGAAATGTTTCGTTGATGTGGATTCTCACATCGAATGAAAAATGAGCTGAGCATCCGTCCAAATGCAGGAACAAGTTTCCCCTGGTTGCCAATAGCACATCTTCTAACAAGATCAGCAAATCGTTTGTTAAAAAGTTTTAAAAAATGGCATCAGTAAATGGCTTATCGAAAAAGTGGTGCGCAATAATTCGATTTCCTAAAATTTCACACCACATCGTTCAGACTCCAGCGATCTTGGTGCTGCACTTCTCTCATCCAATGTGTATTTTCAGCAGACCAATAATGTGAGTGATGTCTATTGACTCCCCATTACTACGAACGACTTCTTAAGGAAGAAAAATTCCAATATATAAAAGAGAACATAAATAATTTCTCCTGTGATATGAACATTGTGTGCAACAAGACGCAAAACAGTTCGAACATTTGAGAAAATGAATTGGATGTTCGTATTCGATTTTCTTGAGTCCTGGGATGTGTGGCCATAGAACCTAAAGATACAATTTGGTTTTTTAGTGCATCAGTTGAAGAATATCTTCTTTCGGCCATTACTCCAGAACGCCTGAAGCTATAGCTTTGCGACGTCTAGGTTTTTGCATGTAAATTCGATGGAATTTCTATTTCTGTTGAGAAAATTCATTATATTTGAAATTTCGGAGAAAAATTAACAAAACTATGAACTTCTGCCTTAGCGTTTCCTATCAGAAGCAGCAGAAACAAATTTATCATGAGTATATTGTTTCCTTAATCAACAAGATGTTGAGCCAATCTGAAGTTACAGACATTTCAATCAATCAGATTTCCCCCTTTTCTCCACCCCTATTTGATTTCGTAAAAGCGAAAGTGATAATTCAAAAAGATACAGAATTTTCCAAGGAATACAGTGATGATATTATTTCATCAACTTGATATGAAACATTTTCGAGTTAAATTCATATTTCTACTCGACGATAGCTATTACGACCCCTAGCGGTAGAGGTATGAACTTCAAAACAATTTCCGTTTTTTTTGTTCACTTTAGTGGTAAAAATTTTTGCCACAAGTATCTACGATGAGTGGATCCTGTGATATAGCCGCTTACCTCGCTTATTTGCCCACCCTGTACAATTCTAAGCCTCACTCTGTATAAGTGATATTGTCATCATTGAAATAATATTGGTTAACGACCTATACATTGAAATTTCGAACAAGAATTAAATGATATGCAGATATAAAGTTGGTAAAGTTGTAGTGTAACAACGGATGAGTAACCAACCCTTTATCAACTGGTATGGAATAGAGAGGGGTGACATTATATGCTGAAGGGTTGTTGTCCCCTCAAAATGAGCTAAAAATAGAGAATGCTTGGGTTGATGTGATATTCAAGAGTGAGAATTCACAAGTGCACTTTGTATGCCTCATTGACTCTGCTAATCAGGGCATGAAATGTTTCAGAATTGAAATTGGTAGTGATAAAAAGGTATCGAATAGGTTACAAAAATTTGATGAATTCTGGATATTGAATTCAAATATACAGGATGTTTATCTAGAAACGTCCTTTCCACTGCACGAAACGAATTTATGAGATAAGTTGGAAATCATATAAGTCTAAAAGAAAAAAATTTCAATTGGATGACTGTAATTCTTATGACTTATTTTATATGCTGATTTTTAGAACTCACAGCATGGAATTCACAGAGGAAACTTGGATTCTAATTTCCATTATATCAAGATTATTGAATGATTCTGTTAACTGCTCTTTTTCAAGATTTGAGATGTTCTACATTGAGAGAAGTATTTATTTGATATTATAGAAAATGAATTATATTTGAATAATATTTTTTGGCCACATGAATGAATTAATATTTATTCAATGGAAATGAAGAATTTGTTCAAATTTCCACCAATAATAATCATTTTTTTTTATAAAACATAGATGGTATAGCAAGGAGTAAAAAATTGAATTTGGAGAAAAAAATTGTGAAGGTGTTGCAGTTTCTTTGTCTGTTAGTATATATCATTGAGTAATATGTGTAATAATCAATAAACATTATTCATATGTCACATGCATCCATGTTGAATAAAAATAATATTACAATTCAGAAATGGTTAACGTAGAAATTTATTTAGGCTGTTTCTATCATTCATTTCCCAAATAAGGTACCTATTTAGAGTTCATAATGAGGGTAATGGGGTTTGCACCCTAGTCATCTTGGTGGCACCGTTCACTGAGTTCACTCTAACCACTGGTCTGCCAACAGTGCCAACATTACTAATAACTAAGCAGGTACAAACGATTTAAACCCAAAATTCAGTACAGATGTGCTAAGCGACGTTCAATAAGCTCATAGTAACACTGATTTCATGTTCAAAAAGAATGTTTAAAAAGGAATAAAGTAAACTGAAATACAAGGAAAAGTTCAAGGACAGTTCCTTCAAGGAGATGCGCTTCTTTTCGAAGGATGTGTCCTTAAACTTTTCCACAGATTGGATCGCTAGAATTATGATAGTTTGTTAATTATTGATAAATCCTATACTTTGAGTGAATGAATTATTGACCTTTATAAGGGTTTATTCATAAATATCAAATGTTCGTTAACTACCAGCTGAAAATTTGTCGACAATGAATTTATCTTATTTGTCGAGATAACGTGACTTCATATAGATTTCTGAAATATATCAAATATTATTAAATAACTATCATTAAACTTTTCGAATGCATAATTTAACTATTAATGAATAAGTATATCAAATATAAATCTGCTGTAATAGTTGTGAATAAATAACCTTCAAATAAGTACCTACTTTATTAAAAAAAAACAGGAATTCTCTCAGTGTATGAGAGAAAATATTACCTATAATAAATCATAGCTTTCTTTCTGGGCGGTTCTCCAAGCCGATCATTTTATACTATGTGTGTAATTCTCTATTTTTAAGCCGGGAATGGTAAGAAGCTAAATATCACAAGAAACCTGATATTTAATTTACAAAAGATCCAACTGATTACTGAATTTTGTGTATATTGGTCATTTAAAAAAAAAGTCCTATAAACATGGGATCAGAATCGCTTAGTTTTCGAGATAAAGTTCTTTTTAAGGAACCTTTTGATAATTTTCGATTCGGTTTTCATATTCGTTGAGGAATAAAAGAAATCACAGTCGTGAAACATTTCAACGAATGTTTTTGCTGTAAACATGCGAGAAAAATCTTTGATCGATTTATAAAAGAATTTTCACAGAAATTCTTAGAAAATTCAGTCCATTCAGAAAATGCAATTCAATTTGGAAACTGAAAAAAAAATCACGAACAATGCAGGTTTTGCGCTATTTCGAATTTTTTTTCAAAGTTCTTCATTTTTTCTGAATTGTGCACTCAAATATACTCTGATCTGACCAGAAATCGCAACTGCAAGGGTTATACATAACTGACCGCAAACAATAGAATATTGCTCAGGAATGACGTTGAACACCCTGTATCTCGCTTATACTACGAAAACGGGGTATATGTCATAAGGCAAAAATGATTCCCCCGGTAACATCTACGCGACTATATATATTTGTCCAGTGTATAACGAAACATCCTGTATATTAATGAAGTCTTCAAAAGTGTAATTCGAGCATGAGAAAAACGAGCACACAAAAGCACTAACTTAATGTCAGAGCTTTTTTTTCGATACTCATTTATCTATTATTTCGAATTTTATAGAAGATATTAACTACTCGCATTCAAAAAATCAAAATACATGTAAAACAAAATAAACATTTTTCAAAAAAAAATTGTCGAGTTTTTGTCATGGATACATGAATCAGAGGAATCGAAGATGAAAAAGAATCAGTGATTGAGTCTATTTCGCTCAAATATATAGTTTACTAACCTTCAGTTGCTTCCTGTTATACTTTGCTAATTGAGGGGGTTCATTGTACGAAATTACTATGACGTGCAAAGTCAAACACATCCTGCTATTCGTTTGAGTGATTTATGCACTGATTATCTGAATTCGCGAATATCAATTGCAATTGGAATGAGAGAAATTGTTCATTTCGACGTTTCATATTAACTCGTAGGTAGTCCCGACATCTTAGAAAAAATCAGGTACTAATCTCGGAATCAAAAACAACCAGCTAAAAACTTGTATAAACTTTATTTTGACATCCTAAAAGTTGTCTAAAAACTACATATGGAAGGATGTCCGCGTCTATCAAAATCTATGGTCGAAGGTCACAAAAATCGTTCTTTTCAACATTTTTTGCAAATATCTCGTTTGATGTAGGTTTTCCGCTATTTCTTGTTATTAGCAATATCGTAGAAAATAGAATTTCCTATAACTTTTGTTTGAAAAATTTTTCTATACGTTGAATCGTTTTCGGAATAGAGTGCGGAGAGCTTAATTTAAGGTTATTCGGTAGTCAAAAACACGTCATCTAGGTAAAGTTTGTTAATTATTGATATTCAATTTGAGAAACCATTTACTATATAGAAAAACTATCTCAACAAAATTTGTAAGGAATTTTATCTTCTACAATATTGCTAATCTACATCAAGTATATATATGCCCAGTTGCACCATTTGCCTAAATATTGATTCAAAATTAAAACATTGATTACTATCTGATTTATTAAGAGAAATCAGAAATTGATCGATATTTAAATTTTAATCAATATTTAGGCAAACGGTCCAACTGGCCAATAGTCTTATAGGAAACGTGATATTCCAAAAAAAAAACTATTTGTGACCTTTGACCTTAGATTTGTTAATTTCAGCCTAATGCTGTCACTCTACCTTATTATGTAGGTTTTGACACAAATTTTAGGATATGAAATTACAATTTCATAGAAGTTTCTAGCTGGGTAGGTATCTCAAATTCCGAGGTTAACTACTAAGTTGACTGGACTAATGTTGAATTATCTTTATGCCAAACATATTGTCTCATTTCCAACTGTTGTTCCCCGAACAACATTATCTATTATTGTGTCACGACGACAGTAAATATTCAGTGGTGCAGACAGTCCGTAAACATGATAACTCTGGATGGGAACATCCTAGAAATTAGGTTCAGATGTCGATTTCCGCAGTTCGTCATTCGGTTTTCATTATAATTTCAAAGCTGCCAATTTGATCGAAATCAACCATTGCATTTAGATGAGAATTAGCAATTTAAAGCCTCATATAAAATTTTGTGTTTATCGTATTACCAGAAAAGAAAAAAATCAAACAGAAGAACAAAAGTATTCAATATTTCCGTGTCCACCAAATCGACGAATTTGAGATTCTCGGTGTAGATATAAAATAATAATTTCAATCAGAATTACATCATTAGAAGTTGTAAGGTGGCTATTTCAACGTACTTGTAAAATTTGGTGTTGACCGCGTAACTGGAATCAGGAAAAATTCGAAAAGCAGATCGAAAAAAAGTACCCAAATTTCAGTTTCAAGCTTGGTATGAAATTTCTTGTTCATCGCATCATCAGAATTCCTCTGAATATTCAGGCGGATATTAAAAAAAAAATTAATATGTATTCCATTGACAAGAAATCCGTTGAAATTTTGCATAATACCTAGTCTAGGTAGGTACTTCAGGTTTTGAATTATGATCTAAATTTGGAAAATCATTCATTTTAAATGATTCTGACGACTTGTTTATTTAATTGAAATCATTATGAAAATTGACTGTTACTTTCTACTGGAGGTAACTGAAAGATGTTGGTTGAATTTATCAATCCCTCTATTCAGAAAATGTGACATGATTGTGATGAATTTTGGATAATTAACAGCGATTATTATATAGAAGACAATGCGCCGTGTTGCAAATCAATGCAAACAATGGCAAAATTGCATGAATTGGGCTTCGAATTGCTTCTGCTTCCACCGTATTCGCCAGATCTGGCCCTCAGCGACTTTTTCCTGTTCTCAGATCTGAAAAAAAAATGCTAACTGGAAAGAAATTTAGTGCCAATGAAGAAGTAATCGCCGAAACTGAGGCCTATTTTGAAGCGAAAGATAAATCTTTCTACAAAAATGGTATCGAAAAGTTGAAGGATCACTTGAAGCGAAAAATATATCATTCTACAAAAATGGTCTCGAAAAGTTGAAGGATCACTAATCGCTGTATCGCCCTCGAAGGCAACTATGTTGAATAATAAAATCGAATTTGGCCGAAAAAATTTGTTTTACTAGGGTAGACCGGGGACTTGGCCTGTTAAGTACCTCTCTCCTGAAAAGAATCTTTGGAATTGTTCCATGAAAATTTCCTCAACAACAACCTTGAAGAAAAGTATAAATATTTTTCGAGAAAGTGAATAAATATGTGAAATTTTGAGTTCAATGAAGAAAAATCTCTTCAATTATCTCAATGCCGATAATCTTCATATAGATTCCATTTTCGTAAACTACCAGATAGCAGTCGTTTAGTTAACAGAGATAATCAGAAATTTTTTCGAAATAGTTGGTACGTGATCACCAGTATTTCCCATTTCACCAACATTATGGAAATCATAGTGCATGAGAGAAAGATAACAAGAACGGTAAATTACAAAAATTAGCATAATTGGAATGATAAATGTGAATAATATTTACAAATACATCACTATTAAAGTGACAGAAAAGGTTGTTTTGTTTACTTCAATTTGACTTTGAGAACATGGAAGTCCTTAGGATCATTATATCTGTTCTAATTTCTTCAAGGTTTATCATTCAGATTATAGTTTGTGGATTGAACTATAAATATGCAAATATTTCTTATAACTAACTCATAACTGAATTTTTCAAGTATTGATTTAGGTTCGAAATCTGATAAGATTTGGTTTGTTACTTCCTCTGTCAGCGCAAAAGGTCTCGACACGTAGCAATAAATCGATATAAGGAATAAATGTTAGAAAATTTCAATTAATATTTAGTGACGAGATTCTAACCAGGGATCATTGGTTCTGAAATGAAAAAAAATTTCAAAAAATTCTTAATTCTGTAATAAAAAATTTTAGATTGTTATTCATAGGGATTTATCATCCAAATATGATAGCTTGACATTTTATGCAACTACTAGACTTGAAAATCAATCTCGTGAAAAAGTAGATACTTGAGCTTGACTTGATTTTAGATATTTATTGCTTGATTTGAACTCAAGCTACTTGATATTTCTTAAGCTTTATATGCACTCGTCGCACATCATATATTTCTGCAATCTCGTACACCGAATAAGAGGATTCCTCTAGCGCCGGGTAGTAGTTTTCTCACATTTCTATGAAAACTATTGGTAGATTTTGGTAGTTTCGGAAATATCTTTTTGAACTTTTTCAAAATGGCCAAGAATTTTTTATCAACGCCAGCATCTTCAGCTCCTGTTGAAAGACAATTTTCCAGAGCTCCTCTTACAGTTATAAAAACTCGCAATAGGTTAGGCTACAAATCTATAAGATATATCATGTGTCTTAGATCCTGGATGGAAAATTATGAAATCAAACAAAGCCTGGAGGTTTCTCAATATTAAGAAACTTTCTTTTTCTATTATTATTTATTTTGTTATGATTTATAGTGATTTAATTTATGTTTTATATCAAAAAAGTTGATATTTTCGGTTCTTTTATACAATAAGTTTAATAAATAAGGGTTTTTTGCAAGGTTCCTTCTCATTTCATCATTTTTTTATTGATGTGAAAATACACAATAAAACTCTCATCAAGTCATCGAGTAGCTTAATATGAATGATGCGACAATACACAATAAAACTGCTGAAAATCAATGATGAAATGAGAAGGACATTGAAAAAACACTTTTTTTCATGAAATTTATTGCATACAAGAACCAAGAATATCAACTATTTTAAAATGGAAACACAAATAAAATCACTATCCAATATAACAAAATATAAAAAAAATATAGTTTCTTCATATTAAGAAACATCCAAGCACTATATAATTACATCATTCTTCATCCAGAATCTAGACCTAGGCATATTATGGATTCAATATTAACATAAACTAGAACTTTTTCGTTCCTTCAAAAACTTTGGTATCACACTTCGTTGCCGACAAAAAGAAAGAATTCATGGTTCTTTTTGATAGAAATGAAAAAATTTATTCCTTTGTTATTTTGTTTTTCGAAAACGGTTAATTTCATCGACGATAAACAAAAGTACCTTTTTTCAGCCTTATGTTCAAGCTATCCAAGTTGAAAAAGTACAACCTAGTCCGCCCCTGTTAAACTAAAAGAGCTAATTTAAATTTAAGGGCAGTATTTTAAGAGGTCCTTACTACTGTTCATCATATAAAGTTTTCTTTTAAATAATTCAAAGAAAACTTAATATGAATTAAGTACATAATTTGAAATTTACTCCACAAAAATGGATTTCCAGTGACGTCATGTAGGAGGCCGTATCTCCGTAGGAAGAGCCACTAGGAAAAAATGATGGAACTTGTCATCTTATTTTTATATGTTCTATTTGAATCCGAGAGATTTTCCACATTTTTTCGGACACCCTGTATATGATATACCTATATCCTGGGGTATTCAAGGGAGTAATTAGCGTAAGAAACTACAAGCGCTCTGAAGCTCCTGAGCTTCTTTCGATTTTTGTATTCTACACATTTCAAAATATGGAGTGTGGAAATTTCACGAGTGGTCCCAGTAGCTTAAAATTATTCAGTTCTGGTTTGTGTAATAATCATTTGAATTGTGGCGGCTTCTCATAAAGCTCCACATAACAACAATAAACACAGCACTCGGTGGCCTAGAGGTTAAGAGTGTAGACTCACTCGCCGAGATGCGACAAGGTGCCGGGTTCGAGTCCCGGCGGCTCCCGATAATAATAAATTCCCCAAACGTCTGTGACACGGCACACACAAATATACCAAAGTCACACTGATGAGTCCGGTGTGTGTGCCAGGGACGAAACGCATAAGTAGGCATATCTGAAATCCTACAGAATTTTATGCCGAATATCAGGAAGTTATTTTCATCAGAACCAACCACAATGACTAATAATTTATCACTGAATTGCATCTCAAATATAGCTATAAAGAATAGCCTCCAAAGGAGCAATTGGCGCAAAATGAAAACACGCTCGAAAGCTTCTGACTGTACATAATTTTATACGTCTTTTGTATTCTACACATTTCAAAATATAAACTGTGAAAATTTAACCAGTTTCTTAACCGAACGATTCCAAAACTGAAAAAAAATTTGAACAAAAACTACTGATCGTGGTTATCACCTTAAACTTCAATGCTTCATATCGGCAAGAATTTGACATAAAACAACTATTTGTGGTTATTTTACTCTGATACGTATTCGGAAACAGGAAGTTAAAAATTCGATTGACAAAGATGGTATTTCTTCAAACATACTTAGATTTACACAATTATGTTGAAACTGACCGTGATATGTTTGGTATTCTACGACCATTCTGATGTTAGTTAACAATTATCTGGACTTTCTAAAACGTAGAAGGAAATGTAATGCGGAAAAATTTCGCTTCGAATTCTTGATTTTTTATGAAAACAATCGTATCTTTAAGGAGATCTTTTCTCAACACAACAATAAATTAATGAGATTTAATTCGTAATAAACTGATGATCTATTTTTGAGTGGTCTTAATTTTCCAAGAAATTAATTTTTTCCGGACTAGGTCGGAAAATGCTACTTTCTCAGCGAAAAAGCGTCCGGGAAGTGAGCACTTCCCGGACGGTTGCCGAAAAAATGATTTTTCCTCGAACAGTTCCAAAGGATCGATATGAGAAATAATGAACATTTTTCTCGTGAATGGTGAAACGATTCCGGATTTATTTGTATTTGTAAAGTAAAAACTTTATCTAATGACAATAACTTTCGTAGTTTCGTACTAACAGACGTCTACAATCTACAAAGTATTTTAATTCCTATATTTAACCTTTATTACGAAGAATGTGAGTTTGTGAAATATTTATAGGATGAATGCAGTATAACAATATATTTTTGTATCGAATTTCATGTTGATAGCTCTAATAACGGGTGTTTTTTTTCGAAGTATATACCATTAAGTTGGCATTACTGTTCAAGATGGCGACCGATTCAACAGCTGTCAAGTGATTTATTCTCAGTTTGTTTTGGCAATTCATTATGAATAGACTCACGCCTGAACAACGCTTGCAAATAGTGCAATTTTATTTCGAAAATAATGGTTCTGTGCGGAATACGTATCGCGCACTACGTCCATTTAGCGATAAAGCGCACTTTTGGTTGAATGGCTACGTCAACAAACAAAACTGCCGCATTTGGAGTGAAGCTAATCCTCAAGTTTTTTTCGAAACACCGTTACATCCAGAAAAACTGACTGTTTGGTGCGCTTTATGGGCTGGTGGAATCATTGGTCCGTACTTCTTCAAAAACGATGATGGCCAGAACGTTACAGTCAATGGTGATCGGTATACAGCCATGATTACTAACTTTTTCATTCCTGAATTGAACAACCATGATGTCCAGGAGCTGTGGTTCCAACAAGACGGCGCAACATGTCACACAGCTCGTGCCACAATCGATTTATTGAAAGACACGTTTGGTGACCGCCTAATTTCACGTTTTGGACCTGTGAATTGGCCTCCAATTCAATTCAATCGAATTAAACAAAGAAACCGCTCCATGGATTGAATTGATATTCTGTGATATTTTTGAGGTGATGAAAACGCATTGATGGTTTTTTCGATATTTTCAATTCAGCGCTTGATTATCCCAAAAACCTCCGAAAGCCCTTTTTTCTCAACTTTCAAATCTATGTAGATAACGAAAAACATTTTTTTCAAAAATCCAATAGTAACTTCCTGTAGCGATTTCATTCAATATTTCGAAACATCCTATAATTTTTTTGTGCAATCATTGGTTTCCAAGATATTTAAAATATTTCGGCGAGAAGTGCTCGTAACGAAGTTTTGAAAGAAAAAATTTCAAGCAGAGTGAACAAGTTTTCTCATCCATATGGTTGGTTAAGTTGGAAAAAATGTTTCCGAGTTTGTATGCCAAAAATAAAAACTAAAAAAATTCGCAAAAATTATATTTACTGTTTCATTAAGATTTAGCAATACACGTTGCTTGAAATTTTTTTCATAACGGTATCCCTAAACTTCAAGCTTTAAAAATTTTTTTTTTCAAATTGAGATACGACCATTTTTATCAAAAATACAGCCGTTTGAAAAACCGTTGAAAATTTTGAATTTTATTTCAATCCTTCAATTTTTTCCACTAGTTCATTTAACGATCAAGCTACACAACACAAGCCTAGCTTAGATTTGTATTTTCATTTTTTATGTGCTATATATACATATCGGTTTAAAAAACGTGCGACGACGTTGTACGATGCCTAGAATCCATTGCTTGCGATCTTCTCATTGTCCTGCTTGCAAGTTTCGATCTCTCATTTTTTATGTGCTTCCCTGAGTAAATGTCTGTCTACCATCATAGAACGGCGTGAGTGCCAGCAGATTTTGATTGCCTCATTTTTCAGCACAACACCCTCAATATTACTTTCTCAATCCAAAGGGCATGGAAAACAGGAAAGTAATGGATTCTCAACAATTTTCCGGTTTTCAAAGACAATCATGGAAGCCTTATCGTTTTTCAATAATTTTCATTTTGCACCTCCCTGAAAAAAAATTTCTGCGGGCGCCCATGCAGAACGGCGAAAATTGCAAAAGATGCGCTCCCCATTCCCATTGGAATTAATTTCAAACCGCATCGCACCTATAAAACACGCATCCACGGCCCAATCCATATTTCGCTGCAAGGCCTCTCGAATTCGCATCCCCCGCATTCGGCTGCATTCACTTTAAAAAAATCGCGCCTGCGCGTCCACCGCCAAATTCAAAATCGAGCGTGCTGTGCATTCCACGCCAACTTCGATTCCTACCTACCGAATAGGACAACATAGTTGCGCGTTGAATCGCCAAGAGAAGAACCGGCTTCTTGTAGCTTCTCGCTTTCAGGCACGTGCTGTCAGTGCGTGTTACCAACGCGAAGAATCGCAGCATTTAACAGTTGAGTTTCTTTGTTGAAAACATCGATTTTCGTACGAAAATGCCAGCAGATTCGGAGTTGAATTCAGTGTTGATGAGGAGACAGGAGATCAACAACGCTTTGGACAATGGTGATAGTGTTAGAGTCTCATATAGGGTTGTCAATGTTTACACCGAGTTCCATGAGTTTACCAGAAAAGAGATCAAACAGTATGAGGCTGTATTCAAGAGGTAAGTTCTGGCACTCACCCTTACTGGTTCTTCTTTTTGGGAGCGTGATTATGCACTTTCAAGAACTAAGCGATTGAAATGAAACAAAATAATTTGCATAAATATTTTACATTTCGACTGATGAAATCGGTCAAAATTGAAATTGACCTGAAGTAGCCACATTGTTGGCAAAAAAAATTGTGAAAATTATTTGGTTGTTATATTTGATTTGATATTGAATATAAATGAAATATGAAAAATGAAATAACGACATGGATAATATTCAAAAATTATAAGAAGACGAAGAATGCGAAAATTCCAATTAATTTCATATACATACTTAATATTAGAATAGGAAAATATCTCGGAAAATATTCAAATTGGTTAATAAAAATTTAGGGAAGAAAACAAGGACATTACAATTACAAAAATTTCAATTATTGACAGATTTTACTCATACCCAAATCTAAGCAAAATACGAGCAAAAATATTATTAACCAATAGATATTAAAGTTGTGCACATCAACTTTTTCATTATTTAATTAATGAAATCTACAGTTATTTATTCATCTATATGTGGTTCTGTGGAGAGATACAAAGGTTGTCATAACATGTTTTCAATTCTTTGTTTGTCAATAAATGAGCACGTGTGTAGTAATAATAAGAGATACCTGGAAATCACCTTTCTGTTTTGACTTTCCTGATTTAAAGCTGACAGTCATTAGTATACCTATATATTTCTTTTCTCGGTGTTACCAAGTTCAAATTGTTGAATTTCTCAAAAATTACAATAATTATTTCTGCCAGTTCATTTAATGTACAATAAAACAGAATTCCTAAACTGGATTTTATTATTAATTTTTTTATACCTATTATATATGTATTCAAAAACAAACAAAAAATTGGCGAAAATATTCCACTTCACACTAATTAAGTACATCTTTTAATTATATTGAATACATAATACATTGGACAATGGATTTCAGTAAGAATTCTATTAGTTGTGGTCTTACAAGTTCTAGAATATTCTAGAAAAAAACATTGGAGTTGAATAGACCAAGGTATCTACTAGGTAGTAGAGAACTCGAGAGTAAACTTGAAACGAAAATATATTCCATGAAATGATGAACTTATCTTTTCTGCTCTCAAAGTTTTCATCTCGGTTTGTCTATTTGTTTTTCAGGAAATGTAAGTACCCTCTATTTCGAAGACGAAAACCTTCTTTGTACACCATGAATGGATGCAATATAATTCTTCGAAAAGTGTTACTACCGAGGTTACTACATAACTGTATATATCCCAGTTCTGAAATACAATGGCCCCCTTTCATTCTTTTTCATACCCATACCTATCAGTTCCACGCAACCTTCTTTGTATTAGGGGTAAATATTATTTTCATTCAAAGAAATAGGAGATTTTCAATCTCACTCAAACAACTAAAATAGGTAGAGCAATGTTTTTCACATAGAAACTGGGTTGTTGAAATACTTTGATCAAGTTTCAAAGCTTCGTGATATCATAATTCATAAAAAGGGACAAAGAAGAAAAGAATCTACAACCTCTACACCGTATACAACTTTTTATTATTTTTCCTTGTAGCACGGAATGTTTCAGGTTAACTGAATAAAAATGGGATAACAATTGATATATTTGTACTTCGTAGCAAGTACTACGATCTCATGTTTGCTAATTGGAACAATAATTTCTTAATTTCAATCCTTGAAAATCGTATTCTCAGAGCTGAAAGGATTACATTTCAGATAACAATGCGTTGCGTTAATATATTAGCTACTAGATATTCAAAATTTTATTCGAATAGCTTCAGTTCTCTGGAAAAAGTTCTAGATAAATAATGGACGAATATTGAATTATCTTTTAGGATTTCACACATTCTGAAACTGGGTCCAAAAATCGAATTAAAAAAATTCGAGAATAAATCCTTTCACCGTCCAAAGGTTATCCCGAAAACTGTCAGAAACATTTGCTGGAACGTTGTTCAAAAATTATTTGTAATACTCATTGATCATCTAGCTCATCATGAATACGATGCAGAAAATCAAATCAAATTTTGAAAAATTTATATTCAAACCAATTTAGACAACGTATAATGAAATAATAAATAGGTATGTCTCGCCATGATTGTTTTAACTATAATACTTTTCAACGCCAATTCCTAGCTTCGATATAGTTTTGGAATTATCTATTTTTTTCAGAAGAAGATAATCTATGAATTCTGATCTCGTCCCATAACTACAACTACAGAATCGCTAAAATACCTGAACTAAATATATTTTTTACGTCATTACCTTATTCCAAATAGCTACCTACTTCCTGATGGATATTAGAACATCCTATGTCATCAAGACTTTCAGGAAACATTTTGAATAATTACAAGTGAAAGGTTGAGTAGCTAATTTGCTGAAATTTTCCTACTTCTGAATGACTTAATGAATGGAATTAAAATTTGATTACGTAAATATCTCATTAATTATAAATATCTATAAACTGGTTCACAAAATCATGTATTGTTCAACGAGTGAATAAAAGAATTAAAAGCTTTTGAATCCGAAATCGCAGCAATTCCTAATATGACTTTAAAGTATATATCATTCCGCAAATGAAAAAACTTGTAATAACCTACTAAGTTTCATCAAACGATGTTTAATTACGATCGTTAATTAATACAATCATTACCTTACTCGATTGAAGTAACGACAAAAAGCAGGTTCCGACTTTATTGACTAAGTAACATTAATTACTTCAATGGAGAAAGTGAACATTCAATAGATATATTACAAAAATCGTTTTAATCTAGTTAAATTATTATTCCGTCATGAAATTTCACTGGACGTACCTCAGTAAATACACAAAAAATTTGCAATCATTGTGGATATACTCGGAGTCATCAAATCCTGAAAAAACGCAAGCACGAAATTTGTCTACAAATAAAAATGATAAGATGTTTTTATCACTTTACTTTCTTCGTCACCTATTGGTCTGGGTTTCCCATGTGATGATAATTGCGCTACTCTTTACAAACTATATATTATCGTTTGTCACTAGATATCTTACGAGAAGAAATATCGAATGTGTCAGGTGTCCCAAATTCGTTGTCTAGTGACTTCTTTATCACTGGTACTATATAAACATGAAATAAAACATTCTACAGGTACTTTTTCCAGTAAAATCTTTTGGTGTAATAATTAATTTTTTATTGCAATTAGTTTTGAAGTTATATTACAAACTTGTGTTTTTTATGTAAACAATTCAAATTTATATAGGTATGAAATAAAACCTTCAAAAATATATATAAAATAATATATAAATTACATATCAAATTAAAAAAATGATCGAAAGTACCTTCTATGATAATAAGTGAACTTAAGACAATTAAAATATTCATAGGCCGCCAAGGACTCCGGATTTAACACTTTCAGATTTTTTCAACATTCTCAAATTGATAAATGTTGTTCTTCGACTGTGACCGAAAAAAAAAATCTAACGGTGTTGAATCCGGAGACCTTGGTGGCCACCAAATTTTTAATTGATTTCTCATTATCATTGATAGGCACTTAATGGTTGATTTGCCGTGTGAAACTGAAACTTCTGATGATTTTATAGTTTAAGAAGAAACCTAGGAAGAAACTTATATTTCATGTTATATATTTTTGAAATGGGAAAAATTATTTTATGTTTATCGAAATTTTCATTTGGAATATTTGGAAATACACAAGTTTGTATTATACCTTCAAAACTAATTGCAATAAAGAACAAATGATTTCACCAATGGTTACTACTGAAAAGAGTTCATTTCACGCCATTTTCGAATTTTTTATTATAGCTGGAAAATAGTTGAATTTATGAAGTTGAAATTAATTGATTCTTCAAAAATCGAGCCTGAAAATGAGCCATGTTTATTCCTCGGTTCATTCATTCTTTATTATTGGTTTTTCATTATATCGCAAATCTGAGTTCAAGGCAATATTTCTGATTCAAACCAAAATATTTCGCTGGTAATGCTTATACTAGTTTTCCCATGCTTTGCGATTAAGTAATTTGATTTCTTGCGAATAATGAATATATTCATTGACAATCATGATACCTCGCATGATACATATATGATTGTTCCAGAGCCAAAAGGGTCACAATATCGGTCACAATGAAACATTGTTATTGGATATGTTGAATAGGCCATAGCAGCAAATAATTTTCGAAAAAAAAAACAACAGCAAATTAGTTTTAATACACAATTCCATATAAAACGCTCCAACGATACGTTGAAAAATGAATTCTCCTTTTTGTAAACCCAAGAAAAATGTTTTATCCTCAGTTTCATCCTATTAATTTCGGAAAACTTCGAAAATAACCCACTTTAAATCATTGAAAGTAATTATATAAAATTAAATATACAGGGTGTATATGAATAGTTGCGAAAAAATTTAGGGGACGATTCCTTGTAAAAATGAGGTGGGTCTTTCACATAAAAATTTCTTTTTGAGCCCCCACCTGCTTAGTTACAGCCCCCTAGAGATGGCGCCCGAAAAGTAGTTTTTAATTTGTGAAAAGTTAATATGATAATTGTATTGTTTTGTTACATTCAAATTAAATTTGTATCAGTTCTCAATAAAAATATCGTTTTGACATTCGCCTATTGGATAAATTTAAGATCGAAAATAATTAAAGCCTCAAAACTCAGGCGTATCATCTGTTGATAATTTTTTTTCAAAAACCGTGAATATCAGCAAAGCATTTCAAGCGACCTTATTTGTAAGGAATTGACCAGTTTATCCAAAATTGATATTCTTACTGTAAAATATGAATATAGAAAAAGTTATTGCGAAAAAAGATTGCGGGGTGTCTTTTCATACCCCTTGGCATCAAAGACGAACAACACCAAACATTTATTTGAATGGCCCTTTGCCGCATAAAATGTCAGCGTAATTTCATTTTCGTGAATTTATTGGTTTTTAAGAAAAAAATTATAAACTACTTTTCGAGCGCCATCTTAAGGGGTCTGTAACTAAGCAAGGGGGACTCTAAAAAAAAGTTTATATGAAAGATTTTTTGACTAGGAATCACCACCTAAATTTTTTCGCAACTATTCATATATGTACATCCTGTATAAAATTACACATTTTCATTCGAAACTAATTCGCCAAAATAATTTATATAATAGAACAATATATGTTTGACATTGAACCGAAACCATTTATCGTAAATTTTTCATACTTAAATTGTGATCGTCTTATTAGAAAAATAAAAATGATCATATTCTTATATCAAAACAAATTGATATGGATTTATTTTAGGAACAGATTGTTGACCCTACAAGCGTACATCATGAACATGCCAATAAAATTGATCATTGAGTAAATAATGAATGATTTGTAGATATTCGGGAGAAAAACTTGATGTATGTTGTATAGATTAAGGCTCATAAATCTTTATGAAGTTTTCGATCCTGTTATATTTTATGTTGATCGCGTATTCAGAACCACTGAAAATTCGAGAAAAATATCGAAAAATGTAATCCAATATTTTCGTGGCCATGAAAACGTTGGAGTTGAGATTTTAAGTGTACAGGGTGGGCAAATTTCGATGTTCTAGCAATACAATTTTTAAATCAGAGGAGACAGACAAAATCTGATACCCCATTCTCGTTCTTTTTTCTTTTTTTGGGAAACTAAAAAGAGTAGTATTCATTTCTGGCCACCTTCTTTTGTTTTCGAATTATAAGCGAAAATTGGAAAAATAGCCATATCGAAAAAATTTATATCTCCGCTAATCTCCGCTAAAACTGATGATAGAGCTCTGAAATCAAAATATTATACAGGCACTTTTTTACGTAAAATCCAGTGGCGTGCTCGTCTATTTAGCAGGTTCTTTAATTACGAAGCTATGGCCCAAAGTTAATTTTTCTCTCGATTTTTCTTTAATGCATGGGAACTCTACATTTCTGTACCAATTCTTGGGAGCTTAATATTTTTTATATGGTTTGTATCAATATGAATAATAAAAAATGTTCAACAACCATTTTTCAACTAATATATAGTCTCAATATTTCTATGGTTTCAACTATTGATGCCGTTGATGGACACAGAGGAATGGAGCTTCCTAAACAAGACCAGTGTCCTTTCGCCAAACTGATAATTTCTATGTTTTTTAATAATTTTTACAAAATTCGAATCTAGACATATTTTATAAATTTTTTATTTCGAAATGGATTTGGAAATAACAAAAATATTGTGATTAGATGGATGCGTTAATTGCTTATGCTATTTGAAGTTGTTAGGTAGGTACTTGTGCTTAATCATTCTAGAGATCTATGAAAATAGTCTTCTGATGCATCCATCTCATTACAATATTTTCGTTATTTCCGAATCCATTTTGAAATAAAAATTTATAAAATATAACTTGATTCGAATTTTGTAGATATTAGAAAAAACCATAGAAATAATCAGTTTGACGGAAGGATACTGGTCTTGTTATAGGAAGCTCTATTTCTCTGTACCCATCAACGGCATCAACAGTTGAAACCATAGAAATATTGAGATTTTCAGATAAAAAAAATTTTTGACCATTTTCTTATTTATATTGATACAAACTATACGACGTTATATATTTTTGAAATCAGAAAAAATTAGGCTGTACAAAAATGGCACAGAAATCTAGTGTTTCCATTTAAAAAACATAACTTTGGGTTCATAGCTTCGTAATTAAAAATCCTGCTGAAAAGACGAGCACGCCAATAGATTCTAGGTAAAAGTATGCCTGTATAATTTTGAATTCCAGCGATCTATCATCAGTATTAGCGGAGATATAAAATGTTTTCGATATCGCCATCTTCCAATTTTCGCTTATAACTCGAAAAAAAAAGAAGGTAGCCAAAAATGAATGAATACCACTTGTTATCAGATTTTGTCTATCTCTTCTGGTTTAAAAGTTGTGTGCTAAAACATCTAAATTTGTCCACCCTGTATATATGAATGAACAATTTGGGGTTTAGTGCAAAATTTTGATCCGACAAATGATCACAACCGTGGAAAATTCAGGAAGAATATTCAAAATATTTCCCCAATGAAGAAGGGTGTATTATCAATACATGAAACTCTTTTGGTCCAATTTTTAAACAACAATAGCAGCGTCGCTCAATCTTCAATATCTCGATGCAGACTTAACTCTATAATCTTTGGTACTATAACGAGAAAAAAAATTATTTGCTTTCTGTACACCAAGAACTTAGCGAGTGTCCTGGTTTAGTAATTAATGATGCCCATTTTAATATTTCTATTATGTTTCCATACAAATTATTTCATAATAACCTATACTTTTATAGCTGAAATCCTACCTTATACAGTGGATGTTCTTAATTCTTTACGTACCGAGTGCAAACAAACCTCTCTTACACTTGTTTCAGAATTATTTTCAGACGGAGATAACAGTATATTTACTCTGATATAGAACATAAATAAGCCCAGATTCCAGAAAAAAACAAACAAATTCCTAATGGCATTTCAAATATTTATGAACCATTTAATCAACATTCTTGGAAGTTTTTACGATGTTTACAAGGCCAGTAGGTACGAGATTCAATTTCCTCTACAGTAATTAATTTTTCGTATCTACTCTACATGAATTATTTACAATTAAATGATCCACAAGAAAAGAGATCGACTTCGAAATATCTTACATGAACGATACATTTTCTACGCTACAGTTTCATCCAATTATTTACAATTATTAATTATCCTGTTGCAAAATTTTTCACCATTGATGAGAAAAAAATCTCTTTTCATTGTTTCTGAGACTATTCAGTTTTCACTATCAATAAGGATGTAACATGTAATTTAGAACAATTCGTTTGACATTTCTCTTCATCAGTGAAATAATTAAATTTCATTGTATTATTATATTAATTATAATTTTTTCCCGATCATTACATCCAAGTGTCCACATAATCTCAATTTTAAATAATACTCTAAAATATTCTGTGAGTTATGTTATTCAGTTATAGACACCCATTGTGTAGTTATCCAAGATGGGTATTATATCATGATCTTTCTTTTCCACACATTTATACACTGTGTCCGTAAAGTATGGAACAAATTCATTTTTAGCTAAACACACCATTTTAAGAAATAGCCCTGAAACACGTCGATTTTCATTTCAATTTACCGTATTTTAAATTTATAATCTAATATATAGGGTGAATTACTTTCGAGTAATTACGTCACCGTCATTTTTTTAAATGGAACACCCCCATTTTGTCTCAATTTTCTGATTACTCTAGCTGAGCTGATTCCAAAAATGTCGATTCCAATTGGTACAAGGAATATTCCAGTCAATATTCAGTAGTTGATATCTATAGTTTCTGTATTAAAATATTCCTCTCCAATATTCAGTTCATGACAGGCCAATTGAAAAGTCCCCGATCTAGCATAGTAAAACACATTTTTTTTGGCAAAATTCGATTTTATTATTCAACATAGTTGCCTTCGAGGGCGATACAGCGATTTCAGCGATCTTCCAACTTTTCGATACCATTTTTGTAGTAAGATTTGTATTTCGCTTCAAAATAGGCCTCAGTTTCGGCGATTGTTTCTTCATTGGGATAAATTTATTTCCAGTAAGCATTCTTTAGAGGTCTGAGAATAAGAAAAAGTCGCTGGGCGTCAGATCTGGCGAATACGGTGGATGCAGAAGCAATTCGAAGCCCGATTCATGCAATTTTGCCATTATTTTCATTGATTTGTGACACGGTGCATTGTCTTGATGAAACAGCACATTTTTCTTCTTCGAATGGGGCCATTTTTTAATGATTTCATCTCTCAAGCGATCCAATAACGCTATATAATAATCGCTGTTGATTGTCTGGCCCTTTTGGAGGTAATCAATGAATATTATACCTTGCGCATCCCACAATACTGATGCCGCGACTGATACCGTAACCTTGCCTGCTGACTGTTGTGTTTTTCATCGCTTTGAATCGGTTTTTCCTGTGCTGACTGTCGATTGGACTCCGGAGTGAAATGATGGAGCCATGTTTCATCTATTGTCACATAGAGACGCAAAATTCAAGTTTATTGCACTTGAACTTCTATATTCTTCCTGAATATTCGATACGAATTTTTGCATGTGGCTTGAAATTATTAGTTTACATACGAAAAATCACAACTCGTTTCTGTTCTGAAATTATTCTTGGATTTTCTCTGGTTTTAATGATGTAATCAACATAAAATTCAGCACTATGCTTGAAATTTTCATTCTGAATACAAAATTTTGTTTCAATCGAATTGATTTTTTTGAAATTATTAGGAGGACAAAATTTCGAAGGTCTATATTTTCGGAACCCCTAGACAGATTTCGCCATGTCATTTGATATCCGAACCTACCCTGGAAATAAAAATGATTCTAAGTTCTTTCATTCGAGAGTTTACGGCCGGACAGAATTCAATTTGACCATAGATACGTCATACATAAAATCGTTGTAGGTTATTGCCGACTCGAAATTAAAAAATACAGACATCGTGATGAAATACATACCAAGTTGTTCAGAGAAGGAGCGCTAAAAAACAATTACAAATTGGAAAAATTTCTAGTTTAAAACTATGAGTGCTCGGAAAGAAATATTGAATTCAGTATTAAATTTCTTAAATCCATTATGTAGCAGATATTGTTTCCTTCATTCATTTCTTCAAACAATCTGGAGGTAAATATAAAATTTCAGAATAGAAGATAAATTCTTCCTTTCGAATAATCCCAAAATTTAATTGTCGAAAATAATGAACCCTCGAATTAACCAATATGTAGTCATCAATGTTATATCAAAAGATTTGAATCAGAGCATATATCTGTTCTAAATTACTCTTTGTTCCTTATTTCTAATAACAAATTTTTGGCATTGTGTTGGTTTGAAAATTAAACTCTCGAGGTAGTTGGAATCTGTGCCCTTTCTCCATTAATTTCAAAGAATTCTCGAAAATAATGAAACAACCACAAGCTTCGTTGTTCGTGTTCAAGTTCAATGTTATAAGATATATTTCACGACATCTTTCGAACGATAAATGCTGAACCTACGCATTTCATTTCATTATCATACTCGTGTAGAATCTTTTATCTACCATAACCGAAACTTAGTCATGAAAATTCGAAGGATGTTATGAACACGATAAAATCTCAATGAAACAAAACTGTACTTAATGACTAAATAAAACCAGAGTATGACTCAGTTCTTTCGCAATATCGAATTCGTGTAAATTTTGCCAATTTTCTGTTATCACCTAGTAAACAATGGTAAGTTGCAAGCAGCGTTTTTCCTGTTGATTCAATCGATTATTTCTAGAAATGGTTCTGTTGTGCTTATATTTGTCCCATTGATAAATGATATTGGAATCAGATTCGAAGAATTGGTTATCAAGTTGTACTATTTCAGTTATTATTGATTGAATCTTTTGTTCCAGTTCATTCTAAGTATGGAACATCGATCTTCATCAATGCATAGCATTGATTGCAGCCATCAAATCGATGTTAGTTTGAAAAAAATTAGGAAAACATTTTACACAAATTGTTTTTCTAAATATTGGTTGAATTTTTTTGATATTCTCCTGGATTTTGTTAGGGTTCTATGATGTGATCCGCTTATAATTTTGCACCATGGTTGAAATTGTTAAGTATTTCATCGTCCAAAATCATAACTCCTCGTATTCTGTACCCATTCACGGAAATATTGGGTAATTTTTTTAGATATTCTTCTTTTCGCTGCAGGAAACTTGAAAATGTTATTTCACAATGCAATATTTGATTCTAATCGAATCGACATTTGTATCAATTTTTTGCAAATAATAACTAGTTTTTGAGATTGAAAGTGTTACAAAACGAGAACTACAAACATTTCAAAAGTTTTGGAAAACATTCTTGCAATAATTCGAAAGGTTATCCGAAATAATTAAATGTTAATATTATTGCAAATAATGAATCACTATTAGGAATTCATCAAGCCAAGTAACTTGACAATTTAACCAAATACTTGACTTGAAAATCAGGTTCGTGAAAAATTACATACTTGACTTGCTTTTAGATATTTATTACTTGACTTGATATCAAGCTTGATATGATATGCACTTGTCGCACGGCATATATTTTTGTAATCTTGTGCGCGCATAGTCTAAATCAGAGGATTCCTCGAGCGCCGAGAGACTGAAGCATTCGCCAGTGTGACTTTTTTAGTAGTTTTCTCACATCTTTGAAATCTAGTGGTAGATTTTGGTAGTTTCAGAAATATATTTCCAAACTTGGCCAAAAGGGCCAAGTATTTTATCAACGCCAGCATCTTCAGCTTCTGTTGAAAGACAATTTTTCCAGAGCTTCCCGCAGTTACAATAAGTTAAACGACAAATCTATAAGATGCCTCATGCGTCTTAGATCCTGGATGAAAAATGATGGAATCAAACAAAGCCTGGAGGTTCCTCAATATTAAGAAACTTTATTTTTGATTATTTTGTTATGATTTATAGTGATTGAAGTTATGTTTCTATTTCAAAAAAATTGATATTTTCGGTTCTTTTATACAATAAGTGTACCAATAAATAATAATAATAAATAAAAGTGTTTTTTCCAAGGTTCCTTCTCATTTCATCATTTTTTTATTGATGTGACAATACACAAAAAAAGTGCTAAAAATCAAGTAGCTTGATATGATTCAAGTAATTAATAAATAAATACTTGACTTGACTCGACTCGAGATTCTACTTGACAAATCAAGTCAAGCTCAAGCCAAGTAGCTTGAAAATCAAGCCAAGCCGTGAATCCCTAATCACTATACAGGGTGGCCACTTTTTCAATGGGATTGTATCGGTAACTTTTAAACCATAAGAGTTAGGAGGTCGGTCAAATGGAGAAAAAGTTGCATGCATAGAAGAATTATCAAGCAGTTCAAACAAATCCAGATTATCAGGGCCGGTTTTCGAGATATCATAAGAAAAGTAAGTTATGATATTTTGATTTTTCTTTTTTTCCCACTTTATTTCAAATATTATAAAAAAATGTTACAGGAATTTTTTATTCGACAGTAAATTATTCTCAATTTGACGTAATCAGATTTCGTATCCAACGTTTCGTACTCTCTGGGCCACCCTCAACCTCATTTTTTTCAATACGGACCTGCATATTTTATGACATTTTTCGAAATAACTGTTAACGCTGAATCCAACGATATATCATACAATGTCATTCAAAGTTCATTTTCAGGAGATTTTGACCCTCATCCAAAATTAATGGTGTGTATGTAAGAAAAAACAAGTCTATTAACGATATCAATGTTCTGACCCAAATTCAATCGAACCCAGAAAAAAATCGAGAACTGAGGCCAGTCAATGGAATTTTTCAAAAACTGCTCTTAATAAAATAGTCAAGAGACGCGAATATTTTAAATTTGAATACCAAGCCTTGCAAAAATTATATCGTAATGCTCTCAAAATAAATTTCGATTCTGTAATTTGTTTCAACGGAACAAATGACAAATACAACAATAGTGATACCTCGCGAGAAAATTGAGAATGTTTTGGAAGGTATTCAAGGAGATCAAACAAGCAAATGTATAAGAAGTATGGGTTCCAGAACCGTAAAGTGCATTTTACAAAATGGTGGACATTTCGAAAACTTACTTCATTAATTTTCATTCACTTTCGAATAATCATTTGATTTTTCTTTCATTAAATGATACTTTCGTTCAATTATTGTGAATTGAAATATTCAAATGATTAGGTATTATAAAAGAAGAACCAAGAAACCAGTATACTGGTTTCTTGCTTTGATTCTAATATGTTCCATTTAGTTCAAGATGGGTAAGTTGATTTTCTTATCGAAATTTATTGCATATTGCATGTTGTTAATTAAACTAAATGAAGGTAATACAGATCCGACCCGAAGAAAATTGGATAAGGGTCAAAATCACCTGAAAATCAACTTTGCATGACATCGTATGATATATCGTTGAATTCAGCGTTAAAAGTTATTTCGAAAAGTGTCATAAAATATGCAGGTCTGTATTGAAAATAATGAGGTTGAGGGTGGCCCAGGGAGTACGAAACGTTGGATACGAAATCTGATCACGTCAAATTGAGGATAATTTACTGTCAAATAAAAAATTCCTGTGACATTTTTTGATGATATTTGAAATGAAGTGGGAAAAAAAGAAAAATCAAAATGACATAATTTACTTTTCTTATGATATCTCGAAAACCGGCCCTGATAATCTCGATTTGTTTGAACTGCTTGATAATGCTTCTATGCATGCAACTTTTTGTCCATTTGACCGACCTTCTAACTCTTATGGTTTAAAAGTTACCAATACAATCCCATTGAAAAAGTGGCCACCCTGTATATACACTAATCTCTAATTAATTCGTTAATCGAAAAATTTTGAATATTGGCACCATTGTAACTGATGCTCCAATACTTTCAACACAAATAATGAAGATGAACCACATACAGAAAAAAGCCAATACTGTAAACTTAGAAAAAGTTAAGTAAAATACTTGTCATAAATGATTTTATTCTACAAAAAAAAAAATCAAGTAGTGAAACGCACCATATGGATTAATATGTTCTGTCAGATCCTCAACATTTTCACACATTTTTCATATCACATTGTGCGATGAATAAGTTAGCTCCACTTTTATGAACGAAAATAATAAGTCATGTGCCAAACATGATTGGTCATTCTGCTTTCCATTTCATCATTAGATATACATATACAAATGAAGATATACAAATAAAAGTTATTGATTGCTTGGGCAGTTATGATCACATTCCCTGAATATAAATTAATAGAAAGGCCAGTCCCAATTTAATCAACTTCAAACTGAAATAAATCGTAGTGTAGACTCATAGAATTATATACTTGAGTTTCGATGGACTCTTTGCACGAGATACCCACTTACACTTCTAAATTATGGCCTTTGATCAACCAGGAATTTATCCAATAGAACGATGGTTTTCAGTGAACCGTTGTGTTCGTAATGAAAAAGACGGAAAATAGTTTTTGCCGAAGAGTTCAAGGCAGTGGCTAGAATAAGCGTATTGTTGAGTAATAAAAAGCATCTTATTTTTACTCTAGAATACCGCAATTACGTAAATCATTATTAGGAAAAAAATAAATCATATCTTATTATCGCTTAAAACGGTTTGTGGTCGTCAAGTATTCCGTGAAATCATCGGACAAGAACAAACAGCGAAAATTCAGAATGGAGTTTGAAAAAATTGTGTAAAGATTCGACATAAAGTCAGAAGGTCGATATATTTTACGTAATTGTTCATCTAAATGTTTCTCTCAAAATTCATTCTGATAATGTGGATGTTTTAATAATAAAGGGTGTTTTTTTTAGAGCTATAGAACTTTAAATTGCAATAAAACAACGATGGATTATTCGATCGATCGACATGAATTTTATTCATCCTCAAGATAATATTGTGGTATTACATCTTAAATATGATTTCTGGCATATGACCGCCACGGCTGGCTTGGATGTAGTCCAATCTGGACGTCCTATTTTCGATGACTTTTTCCAACATTTGTGGCCGTATATCGGCAATAACACGGCGAATGTTGTCTTCCAAATGGTCAAGGGTTTGTGGATTATCCGCATAGACCAATGACTTTACATAGCTCCACAGAAAGTAGTCTAGCGGTGTTAAATCACAAGATCTTGGAGGCCAATTCACAGGTCCAAAACGTGAAATTAGGCGGTCACCAAACGTGTCTTTCAATAAATCGATTGTGGTACGAGCTGTGTGACATGTTGCGCCGTCTTGTTAGAACCACAGCTCCTGGACATCATGGTTGTTCAATTCAGGAATGAAAAAGTTAGTAATCATGGCTCTATACCGATCACCATTGACTGTAACGTTCTGGCCATCATCGTTTTTGATTCCACCAGCCAATAAAGCGCACCAAACAGTGAGTTTTTCTGGATGTAACGGTGTTTCGACATACACTTGAGGATTAGCTTCACTCCAATGCGGTTGTTTTGTTTGTTGACGTAGCCATTCAACCAGAAAAGCGCTTCATCGCTTAACAAAATAAAATGGACGTTGTGCGCGATACGTATTCCGCACAGAACCATTATTTTCGAAATGAAATTGCACTATTTGCAAGCGTTGTTCAGGCGTGAGTCTATTCATGATGAATTGCCGAACCAAACTGAGAATTAATCACTTCACAACTGTTAAATCGGTCGCCATCTTGAACAGTAATGCCAACTTAAAGTTATATACCTCGAAAAAAAAACCCGTTATATATGGGTCACCCATCCAGATCCCGCTCAACGGTCTCTGGTTTCCCGATCAAAATCGTCTTGTCCACGGAATTTTTAAATAGCGTTTGACGCACGTTTCGACAACCAAGTTGTTATCATCAGAATCTACAACTATGTAACTCTATGTTTCGATATTTTGACGCGCATCTTTTAAAGCTTGATAAGTAAGAAAAATATATGGCATTGGTGGTGCCATCTGTGCGCCAGGCTAAGGAACTTATTATATAGGTATAGAGTTTTATATGATTATATCTCTAAAAATCATTGGTGTTTCAAATTTTGAGTTCCCAAGTGTCACCAAGGTGGAAATCTCGAAAAATATTTATTTGAGATACCGTCAATTCGAGTGCTTAACAATCATTACATATGTTTATTATTTTATTGAATAAGTGTTATCAATTGATTGAATATTTGAAATATATTATGTATATTAGGCATTAAAGTAAATCTCAAGTAGATTATTTTAGGTAAATAATGATTATAAGTAGTTCAGTAGGTATATTAATTCACCAAAATTATGACCTAGATGTATTCACCCGAATTCTTCATTGGCATGATTTGAATAAAAATATGAATTTAATAAAATTATATTCATGTTTACCGATAAACACTGCGCATGTTAAAGTTGGATTATTTTCGTTGAAAATTGATTACGTATTTGTATAGTCCTGGTAATATCATCAATGTTTACCTCGAGGTTTACCTATACATACATTAGAACATTGGAGATTGTATTTTACATTGTAAGCAATCTTTATTCTTCAAAATTCATTCATGGGTAAACTTGTGAATATGCACATATTTTCATGATCCAAAAAATTAATTAAAATCGTAGACCAAAAACTGTTATTAAACTGAATGAAAAAAAGATCATATCATAATTCTTTTATGAAGTTTGAGTTTGTAACCAGATTGAGGAGAAGAATTGAAAAATAAATACGATAACAGAGTAAAGATTACTTCAAAATAAAATAAAAGATTCGTCATTTTTATTATCATTTAAAGTCTTGGTCTATTTGATTCGTTTTGAACCAACTCATCTGTTGAAATACGTGAATATGCAACAGCCACTTCTTATGCAAGTCTATTATCAACAGTTTCTACGCCAACAATGGGACACAAGCACGTCTTTTACCTTTTTTTTATTTCCCATGGTTTTGCGGTCAGTGAGATACCTGTGCTTTTTCTACCACAAATCACGATGTTACTATTTTCTGTGCTATCTGATATTTCCTGCACTTAACCGTTAGGCAACGCCTTGCTACATGATATCTGCACTTAAAATAGATTGTAGGCTTGAAGTTAATCAATCTGCAGTAACACGGGAATGTTAGGGTGATCTTTTTGCGCTAAAAACAACCAGGTGTTTTTCACATACGGAACAACTTCCGCTTTATTCTCTGTAGATAGTAGCATTGTTCGAAATGTTGCGCATAGCTGTAAATCTTTAATTTGTACTGAATGAATTCGAAAGAAAAAGTTTTCCCAACACGAAATAAGTGAAAATCATATAATAAATATTTATTATCGAATTCCACAAGAATATCTAAAAAAGGGAATCAAACCCAGATTCATTCGTTTCGAAATCCCAAAAAATTAAAATACCAAAAAAAAATTTCAGTTCGAAAACTGGATTTTTGCTATGAAAAATGGATTTAATTCCCAAACTGAGAAAATCACTATTATATAAAAAACGATGTTTGTACTAAAGCAATCAAAATTTTTTCATTGTGTTTTTGGATTCCATACATTCAGTCGAGCATTCAGTAACGCATATATGGAAAATTCCTATTGAATTAATTTTGAAATTTAAAATTGTCTTTGAATGATATCTACAATTCAATTTCTTGAATCAAAAGTTGTTTTCCCATGTTGATGAATTTATATCATAATTTTTTCAGAGAATTCGGGTAAACTTTTCGATGAAAAATTGTAAATGGTTGGGGCCACGAAGTATTTGGAGAAGTCAGTATCTTAATGGATTCATTCAAACCTGCAACTTTCTTAGGCATTAATTTCGATTGTTATATAATAGAAAATAATCGAATAAAATATTCTAACTTGATGTTAACGATATTTTACATTAGATTTTAGGATACTGTTAGCTTTCAAAATTTCATCTGAAATTTTTGAGTTACTTGTTTTTCGAACCTATAAATTCATTTTTGCCAATCGTTGACCACCATTCAATTGATGGCTCCTTAAGTGCCAAATATTTGATTTCAAGATGAGGCTTAACAAAAAAATTGGCCCTATTATTCAATTGGTATGTGGATCTGAAATATAAACTTTAATATCTGGTTCTCAGGGAAATTTATTGGTCAATGATGCAAAAATAAATAGGTATGAAGGTTCAAGATAACTTTTCTGGTTTGTCATGGATTTAAAATGATAGAGCTCAATTAACGTTGAATAAAATTATATAATTTGCGTTTGAGCTCAAGGTTTTTTTGCTGCAGAATCTAGGAAAAAAACGGCTAATTCAACTTTTGTAGAAACATGCAAATTTAGAAGTATGTTGTAAAAAAAATTATACTTCATTCAATTAAGCAGTGCTGTGATGTTATAAAACGTTTCTACCATCGTAAAAATATTCTCCCGCTTGGAATTATAGCAAATTTAGTGGTTCTGAAGAAGACTGTTTGAAAGAACTCATTATTCATAACGATTGAAATAGTATATTCTAAAACAAGTTGCAGAATGGGTTCCTATTCCAACACGAATGCGAAATTCGAAAACGAGCGACGAAGGAGCGAGTTTTCGAACGCATGAGTGTTGGAATTGCCTTCTGCAGCGAGTATTAGACGATATTTTCTCTATTTCAGTCAAGTTTTGGGAAATATTGTCTAAATCGAATGAAAAATTCAGATTAAATATCCTAGTGAATTTTGTATTGTATTTTGGCAGTTGGTGTGGCTGTTATGAAAATTGACAGATTATGGAATTTCAATATGAATCGTACGTTTCGAATTCAGAAATAATTTACAATGACGTATTAAATTCGTGAATTAAGTCTGACGAAATCGATTTAACACCATCAGAATTAAGAGAAATTGCGAATAATGTTGCAAATCATTTGACTATATCCAAATTATGTATATTATATCGACAATTATTGACGTTTGTTGAAATTTGATAGGATTGGAAGTGAGTATAAACAACCACGAAACGAAAAATATAACTGAAAACGATGCTGTAATGAGTTCGTTACAGCATTGTTTTTAGAACTGTAATGAACTCAGTACGATACTGAAATAGAGAAATAAAATATCTAAACCAAACCAGTTTTTATCGAATGAAATGAAAACGTCAGATTTAAATTACAATTGGAATGACGTATTGACACCATCGTGAATTGTTAGCAACAGCACGGCAAGCAAATATTCCCAAATTTGTCATCGTTTCAGCAGTAACAAGAAATATTTGGTTTGTTTCGAAATCTCACTATTTGTAACGGCATTGCCAAAATAAATATGTATAATATATTAAAGTCCTTCCTTATGATTCTAAAATTGATGAATTCAAGGCCTGAAAAGCGATATCTCAATTTTAAAGGATAATAATGATAATAGTTTAAGAAATTGAATGAACGATGAATTTTTTTCTGAAGTCTTCTTCTTAGTGATTTTGATATATCACGACCAATAACCTGTGTTTTTCCCGGTTCAAGTTTCTGAGATGAAGAAAATAATTCTTGTGTAATATTTGCTATCCTTTTTGCTGTTCAAATGCTCTTGTATATTTCTATCAGAAATTTATTGATTCCCTCTGTCGATACTTTGAATGAATAAATTAGAATATAAAAAGGCTATTACTTCTCATGAATATGAATTCCAAGTTCTTTCGGAATTAAGTTCAGTTTCTGAAAGAGAATGTCTCATAATATCCACCTTTCAAGTATGTGAACTGGAGTCTCGAGAATTGCATTTCAGCTGGATAAATCTTTCCCTCTTGTACATTTCGCTGAACTCCGCATTAGGTCAAGTTCAAATGCAGAAAACGAACAGAAAGAGGACGACCTTCCTTCGAGCTACATGACGCTGAACTAACGATTTTTCTTGGAAGTTTGTTGCAGTACTATTCCTAGGATAGATACCCACTGGACTGCTGCAATGTCTATATTGGTCCATGAAAAGAGTTAGGCATACACCTCTATCGTGACCTATCCATATACAAATATGAGATCATAAATAATTCGTTGTCAATGAATACATTAGGAAAAAAATGGGAATATTTATGTTCTTAGTAGAAAGAAAAAGTTAGTCGTTTCCCAGTATTATAGATATTCTTCATGAAACAGAATTTTTTGACTCGAGAAGAAAACATAAAAACGCGCCAATTTTTTGGATGATTCATTATGTATACTTTCACGCAAAATTTCACGATACGTGTAGAAAAAAACTTTCAAAATATCAATTATTATCAAAATAAAAAGAAATTATATGAACCACTAGAGCTATGAAAAGCTACTGTAAGTAAATTTGTATTCAGTACCATCGTAGCAAATAGTAATATGTACATATTTTTATGGTTATGTGTTTTTTGTATCTTTTCCTTTTTTATAAAACGTTTTTATGAGTTGCTATGATCAACACAATCGATTTTTTACAATTTTTTTATGCAAATCGATTATGGTTAACGCAATCGATTTTTGTACCAATTTTTTTATGCAAATTGTTTTCAAAAGCGTACTAAATAATTTATCCTGTAATGAATCTGGATGTTCGCTATTAACAATAGAAAAACAAAAATAGAAATATGTCCGTCAATATATCCCAACAACATTAAAATAGTAAAAAATGCCAGAAAAATGCTTCCTTTCATTTCGCAGTAGGTAAAAAGCACATAATATCAACCCGTTATGTTGAATGTTATGTTTGTAATGTAGGGTATGGAATATTAAAATGGGAATTGAATGAGTCATGGGTTTTGAACCGATTACTGTCCTGAAAACACCTGCATGAGTGAATGCACAACACTGATAAAAGTAATGACACTGAAGGGGAATAACTTTGACAAGACCGGAATATTTAATCATTTCTGTTATTCACTTATGGGCACGACATTTAGAATATACGATAGTGTGATTTTATCGAAAAAGAATTATAAGAAATAAGGTTTTTCTAGTCATTGTTCTCATTATACAGAAAGGATCTAAATTTTTTGGCTGTAATGATATTTCAAAAATTCAATGCAACATCAACTGATTTTATGTCTAGGAATTCAAATATTACTATTTGACTTTTTTTTTGAAGGAGGGTGATAGTAAAGGGTGACAAAACATCGAAATTTTAAATTATTCGGTTGATCAGTTAAAGAATTATTGAACTGAGAAATTTCACTCATAAGATGACCATCTCCCTGTATATCCCAAAAGGAGGCACTCAGGCGATTGAAATCTCTTAATGTCAGTCCTCCATGATGACCTTCATCCATAGTATCCGTTTCTCGCATTCTTCCCGGAACACCCTGTATATAGAATAACAATTTCCAGCTTCTAACAAAATTTATTGTTGATTACATCGTCAGAAGCATGAAAAACCCATGGAGATTGTCGAAAAAAAAATGATTAAATCACTAACGTGAAGTCACGAACTTTTAAGCACTCGCTCATTCTTGCGCCGTTGTTCATTTCAATTAGGAAATGTTATTAGCAATTTTAGCATTATATTATTGAAATTAATTTCTGAATATTAGCTGATATTCGTTATTTCATATTTGCGAATTCATTTATGATTTTTTCGGTTGAAACCATTACCTTTTTTGCTTTGTTAGGGTGGTCTCAATAACTTTACCTAAATTATTTCAGTCAAAAGTAATAATAATGTTTTGTGGTCATTCAATTACTGACGGCATAACTATTCACTGCTCAAGTCTGAGAGTAATTTTAGGATGTAGCGTCTTTAAGGTTGTAATAACTGAATCCATATTGTGTATGGTCCACAAGATTTTTTTCCGTTTCACAGGATTGCTTGCCCGGAGGCTTTGGTTCAAAATTTTATTATATAGGTAAATAATACTTACAATCCAATCATATGAAATTATCTACAGGAAATACAGAACCTGATGTATAAAATATGATAAATTTGAACCTTTTACGAATAAATATAAAATGCTAAAAAGTAGAAGAACATTGTGAATGAAAAAGACAATTGGTGTTGCCTCTGAAAGAAAGGGCATTCCATTATTCATGAGAATCGCCTCCAACTATTTTATCAACTTTCAGCCAAAAATTTCCTATACAATATTGTATGTGCGTAATTTTGATGTGATAGTTTTTCTGCCCATTTAGAAGCATTGCGGTCGGAAATAATTACCGCAAACGAAGATAACGTATTCCATTCGCCATTGATACAATCAAAAAGTAGGAAGGAATGCTAAACATTCCTTACAAACATTCATTATTTCATAATTTGTCAGCATAACAATGAATGTATAGTTTTGATATTTTCGTATATTTTTGTACGACGACTCAATGATCAGTGTTCTTCACTTCTTTTGATATTCGTGAGCATCATAACCAACCTCTTTCTCTTATATATCCTTGTCCTCCAATCAGAAAAAAGGATATTAGAACATATTTGCCTTTGAAACATTCTGTAGGTATAATCTATATCTAATGATAAGAAAGTTGCAATGAAACGTTTTATTTTGTGTTTACGTATTTCTTATTCATTGCCCCAACTCTTATATTCTCTTTTATATGAATTTCTGAAATCTTTTGGTATCAATTTGAATTCAGAATCCTCGACTAACTTAAAAATTTCGGTGAAAAGTTGATCCAAAAAAAAAAAATTGATCCAAAACCATTTTGAAATTTTCAGTCTTATAAGTTGTTGAATAGAGCATGTTAACAATTGATAAAATGGGAGAAACATTAACTTACGAATAAAGCCAAATATTTTTTCCATTAGTTCAAGAACTTGTCATCCAATCTAGATGGTAGTTGTACGACACGTTTTTCATGCCATATTTTGTTAGGATCTTCCATTTCAAACATTTTCAAAAGTCCAATTATACGAGTTATGAGTCACATAATCCTCCTAAGTTTTCTGATAGGATGAAGAATATCGGTAATATGATATCACTAATTTTCTGTTTTTCTATGTAAAAAGAAAATTAAAATTTTCAAACTGATAATTATATGAATAAATGGTATATGTTATAATCATAATAACTCAAAAATACAAAAAGCACCTTCGTTAACTCAAAACCATTTACACGCTTGTTCTAATTCACATTTTGCAATTTCAACAATTCAGTCAACCTTCAAAGGAAAATACCAGAATGATACTTTCAATTCAGTGGGGGACTTGATTTATATGTATTAGGTCAAATGAAACGTCCCCGGTCTGATTCACAGATGGCGATGCTAGTATTGAATCCATAAGATTTTCAGTTAGTCCCAACCTTCAAACGATACATGTCAAAATTTGACTGCAGTCCGACCATTAGTTTGTGAGATATTGCGTTGTGAGTGTAGCTACTTCTGTTATTTGAAAAGGAAGGAAAAAAAAAGAATTTTGTGTGCTGATAAAATATTGCTTTTTGAAGGGGAAAAATACAGTTGAAGCTGAATCCTGGCTTGATGAAAACTTTTCGGGGTCTGCACCAGGAAAATCAACCATCATTGATTGGTATGCTAAGTTTAAACGTGGCGAAATGAGCACCGAAGACGGCGAATGCAGTGGACGCCCAAAAGAGGCTATCACCGACGAAAAAGTTCACAAAATGATTTTGAATGACCTTAAAGTGAAAATGATCGAGATTGCAGACATTGTGAAGATATCATCTGAACGTGTACATCATATTATTCACGAATATTTGTAGATGCTGTCTGCAAAATGGGTGCTGCGCGAACTGACCATCAAAAACAGTGAGCAGTGTTTGGAGCTGTTTAAGTGCAATAAACCTGAATTTTTGCGTCGATATGTGACAATAGATGAAATATGTCTCCATCATTTCACTCCGGACTCCAATCGACAGTCAGCTAAGTGGACTGCACCCAAGGAACCGAATCCAAAGCGAGGAAAAACACAACAGTCAGCTGGCAAGGTTATGGCATTAGTATTCTGGGATGTGCAAGGTATAATATTCATTGATTACCTCCAAAAGGGCCAGATCACCAACAGCGATTATTAAATAACGTTATTGGATCGTTTAAAGGATGAAAGAATTAAAAAACGGCCCCATTTTAAGAAAAAAAAGGGCTGTTTCATCAAGACAATGCGCCGTGTCACAAATTAATGAAAACAATGACAAAATTGCATGAATTGGGCTTCGAATTGCTTCTGCATCCACTGTATTCGCCAGATCTGGCCCCCAACGACTTTTTCCTGTTTTTAGACCTCAAAAGAATGCTCGCTGGAAAGAAGTTTTGCGCCAATGAAGAAGTAATTGCCGAAACTGAGGCTTATTTGGAAGCGAAAGACAAATCGTACTACAAAAATGGTATCGACAAGTTGGAAGATCGCTATAATCGCTGTATCGCACTCGAAGGCAACTATGTTGAATAATAAAATCGAATTTTGCCAAATTATGTGTTTTACTATGGTAGACCGGGGACTTCTCAATTGGCCTGTTATAAACATACTCCATACAACGATTTTGTTAATCTCCCAATTATTCCATTCTCACGAAATGTGGAATACCTTTCACATAGTTGAATGAAAAAAAGCAAATCAATATTCAAATCAATCATAGGTGTGTCCGCATTTGAAGCCTCCACTAGATGGAGAAATTGGTCCATGATCCATCTTCACATAAATCAATGTGTTTCCGATTACTTTCTTCAATGAACAATGTAAAAATATAGACGCTGCCCATCGATTGCCTTCACGTCTCAACGAAAGTGACGTTAATCGTACCGTGAAAGGTTTTCCTCATCGGTCGGTCCGTATCTGAACTTCACTTATGGTCAACTTTCACGATTTAAAAAAACGTAATCTGTGGATACCGTGAATGAGGAAGCGTTTAATGAAGTACCTGCCCGTCTACATTTTTCGTATCTTGGAAGTCTCATCATCGAATTACCGTGTTGATAATTGTAGTGCTTATGAAGATTAATATCCACTTATGGTAAAGTCTGGAATGACGTACTTTACGAAGGTATTGGTTATATTGCCATCAACCTGAAATTGTTCAGGATACTTTAGTTTGAGATTGTTCAACCCTCGGTTCAACCGATGATGGGCACTCGTTCTCTCCTCAGTATACTATACTTTTAGTCCACTTAAATTAGTAAAAAGCAGGTACTAATCTCGCAATTAGACTCAGCTATAAACTTGTAATGGACTAGTTTTCATTTTTTCGTTAAGGATTAATTCTAAAAATTTAAGTAAAATTAAACAAAAATGTGGAAGACTCATTGAAATATCTCTAGAAATGAAAAAGTTATGGGACTTTGAAGTTGCGCTTGGAAGAATAATTACGTGTAAGTGTCGTGACGTCACACACTAGACGAGGGTATTCGCAGAGTGCTTACGAATTAATTGGTGTACAATCACTTGTGCCGTTCGTGTCGTGTTTTGTTCGTTACACGATGGCTGAAATAACTTTCTATATACATACATATAAATTACTTTTTTCTTTTTTTACTTTTTACTCCTCACATAAATATGTTTTGCCATTGATAGACTTCAACAACCAGTACTCAACTACAAACTGTTTATGAAACGTTTTTTAAATAAATCATCGTAATAAGTTGAACCATGATGAAGCAAACTCAAAAGTAGATACTTACTTGAAAAGTTTAACTCCTTTTATTTCTGCACTGACATAAGATGGATTTGAAGAAAAAAACTCCATCACTGCGAATATATCTATTTTAGGCAAATTGTCACTTTGTCTTTTCACGAAGCCTTCTTCCATTATGATGACATAAAAACAAAACTCGAGTTAAAACTTCACTGTACAACTACAAACGGCGCGAGAGCCTTGGCGCGGCTAAGTATTTAAACGTAATTTATGGTGTAGCGATCACAGGCAAGTGCCGTAACGTCACAGACGTGTCGGAGACCAAATACGTTCCGCGCTAAAATACGTAAATTTAAATAATCTATTTCTCAGTCATTTATTGATGGATTTTCAAAATTTTTTCACTGATTTATCAGTTTTGCTCTATATTTTAATTCTATCGTGTCAAATATAGTATTATCAACATCACTAAACTAGTCCATTGGACACCCTAAAGGTTGTCTCAAAATCTACATATAGTAAGGTGTCCGCGACTATTAAAACCTGAGGTCAAAGGTCATAAAATCGGTTATTTGGAAATTTTCCTATAGGTTTTTCGCTATTTGTTGTCGTTATCAATATTATAAAAGATGAAATTTTTTACAATTTTCGTTTTGTAAGTTTTTCTATACGTTGAATCGTTTTTTTTTTGTGACCCTTGACCTTAAATTTTTATATGTGCGGTCACCCTACCATGTGGATACCGTGAATGAGGAAGCGTTTAATGAAGTACCTGCCCGTCTACATTTTTCATATCTTGGAAGTCTCATCATCGAATTACCGTTTTGATAATTGTAGTGCTTATGAAGATTAATATCCACTTATGGTAAAGTCTGGAATGACGTACTTTACGAAGGTATTGGTTATATTGCCATCAACCTGAAATTGTTCAGGATACTTTAGTTTGAGATTGTTCAACCCTCGGTTCAACCGATGATGGGCACTTGTTCTCTCCTCAGTATACTACACTTTTAGTCCACTTAAATTAGTAAAAAGCAGATACTAATCTCGCAATTTGAGGTACTCAGATTTAAACTTGTAATTGGACACCCTAAAAGTTGTCTCAAAATCTACATACAGGGTGGCCACTTTTTCAATGGGATTGTATTGGTAATTTTTAAACCATAAGAGTTAGAAGGTCGGTCAAATGGAGAAAAAGTTGCATGCATTATCAAGCAGTTCAAACAAATCGAGATTATCAGGGACGGTTATTGAGATATTATAAGAAAAGTGAATTCTGTCATTTTGATTTTTCTTTTTTTCCCACTTTATTTCAGATATTATCAAAAAATGTTACAAGAATTTTTTATTCGACAGTAAATTGTTCTCAATTTGACGTAATCAGATTTCGTATCCAAAGTTTCGTGCTCTCTGGGCCACTCTCAACCTCATTTTTTTCAACACGGACCTGTATATTTTATGACACTTTTCGAAATAACTTTTAACGCTGAATTCAACGATATATCATACAATGTCATTCACAGTTAATTTTCAGGTGATTTTGACCCTTATCCAAATTTCTTTGGGTCGGATCTGTATTACATTTAGGTACCTTTAGTTTAATTAACAACATGCAATACATTTCGATGAGAAAATCATCTTGCTCATCTTGAACAAAATGGAACATATCAGAATCAAATCAAAAAAAAAGTAATAATTATTTATATATTTCAATTCATAATAATTAAACGAATTATCATTTAATGAAAGAAAAATCGAATGATAATTCGAAAATAAATGAATATGAATGAAGTAAGTGTTCGAAATGTCCACCATTTTGTAAAATGCACTTAACGGCTCTGGAACCCATACTTCTTATACATTTGCTTATTTTGTCTTCTTGAATACCTTCCAATACATTCTCAATATCGCGAGAAATCACTATTGTTGGATTTGACATTCGTTCCGTTGAAACAAATTACAGAATAGAACTTTATTCTGATATCATTACGATATAAGTTTTGAAAGGCTTGGTATTCAAATTTAAAATCATTGTATTCGCGTCTCTTGACTATTTTATTAACAGCAGTTTTTGATAAATTGCATTCACTACAGATCCGACCCAAAGAAAATTGAATAAGGGTCAAAATCACCTGAAAATCAACTTTGAATGACATTGTATGATATATCGTTGAATTCAGCGTTAAAAGTTATTTCGAAAGGTGTCATAAAATATACAGGTCCGTATTGAAAAAAATGAGGTTGAGGGTGGTCCAGAGAGCACGAAACGTTGGATACGAAATCGGATTACGTCAAATTGAAAACAATTTACTGTCGAATAAAAAATTCCTGTAACATTTTTTGATAATATTTGAAATACAGTGGGAAAAAAAGAAAAATCAAAATGACAGAATTTACTTTTCTTATGATATCTCAATAACCGGCCCTGATAATCTCGATTTGTTCGAACTGCTTGATATTGCTTCTATGCATGCAACTTTTTCTCCATTTGACCAACCTTCTAACTTTTATGGTTTAAAAGTTACCAATTCAATCCCATTGAAAAAGTGGCCACCCTGTATAGTAAGGTGTCCGCGACTATTAAAACCTGAAGTCAAAGGTCACAAAATCGGTTATTTGGAAATTTTCCTATAGGTTTTTTGCTATTTGTTGTCGTTATCAATATTATAAAAGATGAAATTTTTTACAATTTTCTGTTTGTAAGTTTTTCTATTCGTTGAATCGGTTTTTTTTGTGACCCTTGACCTTAAATTTTAATATGTGCGGTCACCCTACCATGTGAAAGGTTTGAGACAACTTTAAAGATGACAAAATACTTTCTGGCTGGATATCTCAAATTCTGAGGTTAACCTACTAAGTTGACTGGATTATATTATGTCAAAAAAGTAAAGCGAGTTTGTCAATGATCCACATAATAGCCCATGTAATAAGGAACAAAATTCATTCGGCTCCTTTTGAAATAATAAATTGCGCGTCTATTGATCCAATCTAGTTTAATGCGTTTATTATGATACAAGTACATAAGTGAACTTTGAAAGGACGCGAATGTTTTAATAGTTATTTATAATACAAGTGCATAAGGCATTTATATTCTTTCACGAGTGCAAAATTGTGGAATGAGCCTTCCTTACGAGTTTTATAAATTATTTGCTCTAATTTGAAATTTTTTTATTGAAATTTAGTTATTTATGTGTAGTACAAATGTGATACAATCAGTAACAAAATATCTCTAATACCAAATCGAAAGGGGACCAGGCAAACTAAGCGCAAGTGGAATATTTTCATAAATATTCTCAAGTGATTTTTGCATTGAAAAATGTGGGTTTGCAGAACAGTTTTCTGTATCACAAATTTGACAGATAGCAGATAAATCTGTGACAGCAAAGTTTAGAGTACCAACATTTTTATTATGTACATTGCCAAATGAGTAGACGTTTTTCCGGGTTCTCTTCAAGATTTATCGAATAAATTTAGTTTGGTGTATTTTAAATTGCTGAAAAGCATTTAAATACACTGCGCAAACAAATTAACGCACATTCTGAAAATCTCAATTTTAATGAAAGTTAACTCCACATTGACTTTATAAATTATTTTTTATGTTCTCTCGGGAAGGTTTTGAACGAAACAAGACACATTAAATGGAAGAAAGATTCAGGATTTCACCGAATCTTATGTGAAAGAAGAGAGCTAAACAATTTTCAAAATACTGGAATGCTGATAAGTGATTTAATACTTGGTATTTCCACCCCTTGCGTTTATTACAGCTCGGCATCGACGGTTCATACTCAAAATGAGTGATCTTAAATTGTTCTGATCTAATCCTTCCCAGATTTCTCTAAGTTGGATTCCTAAGTCATTAAGAGTAGCTGGATGATTTTCTGAACTTCTCAGCCTTCTATTGAGGTTGTCCCAAACCTGCTCAATCGGATTGAGATCTGGACTTCTTGCTGGCCATTCCATTCGAGAGACTTCAACCTCTTCAAGGTACTCCTGAACGATGCGTGTACGATGGGGTCTGGCGTTATCGTCCATAAAAATGAAATTTTCACCAATGTATGGGGCAAATGGCACTACATGTTCTTCAAGAGTGTTCCTTATATACCTATCAGCATTCATAGCTCCATTATCAACGACCACTAGGTCTGTGCGAGCATTCAAAGATATTCCACCCCATACCATAATCGATCCTCCCCCGAAACCAGTAGTATTCAGGAAATTGCACTGAGCATATCTTTCATGTGGACGTCTGTATACAAGGGAACGTCGATCACAATGGTAGAGGCAGAATCTAGACTCATCTGTGAAGAGAACTCTTTCCCAATCAGCCTCTTCCCAATGGATATGCTCTCTCGCAAAATCCAAACGCGCCCTTCGATGGGCTGGGGTAAGAGCTGGGCCTCTTGCCGCGACACGAGGCCTTAAATCATATTCTCTGAGGCGATTTCTTATTGTCTGAGTGCTAATTTGCACCCCATGAGTTTGCTCAAGCTGATTCTGAAGGAGGCGAGCGGTTGCAAACCGTTGTCTCAACGAAGAAACTCTCAAGTAACGTTCTGGAATGGCAGTTGTTACTCGTGGTCTATCCTGTCCTGGTCTTCGGACATTCATACCAATCATACCTGTCTCCCTGAATCGCTGCAACATTCTGGACACACTTGTATGGGAAACTCCAATCCTTTCTGCAATTCTTATGTATGTCCACCCTTCTTCTCGCAAAACTACCGCTTGGGCACATTCCTCTTGGGTCAAATTGCGTGTTTCGCGTTGCATAGCGATCGAGTGTAGCAAATCAAACGAAAGAAAAACTATTGATCACTGGAATTGATCGAGAACAACTGATTTCAGAATGGAGCCAATACATTCAAAATCTGATAATTTTATCTTTTTTGATTCCTGCTGGGAAAAAACATCTGTATTGAAGAAAAACGTTGAAAGTGGATAACATATGCATGCATAATTCTGATAAAAATAATTTTATCATTGAGAACACCTTCAGTTGTAGAATAAATTTGAGATTTTCATAATGTGCGTTAATTTTTTTGCGCAGTGTAAATAAGAAGTAATAATGAAATATAACCATGAAATCTTTGTTGAACTGAGATATAGGGTTTGCTGGAGTAACCTCCTCTCTTTTTATACGAAGAATTCACTGAAACAATGAAAAATATAGGTTCTAATTTGAAAATCTTGAGTTTTGATGAATTTGAGTTGTCCAAGTTCATGAACTTCATGAACCGCAAACAGTCATAGTACTACACATTTGTAGGTTGGAAAATGAAAAAAGATTTTTCGAAAAAAACCTTCCCTCCAGAAATACTCAAAAAATGTGAGACCTCGTCATCACCATTTTTTTCATGAGTATTCCATCAACGGAACCGTTGACTTTTACACAAGGTGTAGCATTTTGCTGAAATTCTCATTAAAGAACTATCTAATTATGTAATGATATTGCTGTGTGTCATTTGAAATATGGATATTTTAGAGAGAGATCTTTGTCTCAAACCCCAGCATCTAAATTTTCAGCACAAAATTATGATTATAGTTTTCTACAATTTATTAAGCCATCGCGGAGAATTGCCTTGTAATGTAACCTTTCAAAAAAAAAAAAGATGAGTCTCACTGATTAATATTTTTATTTTCAAATTGTATCCTCACTATTGAACACCCCAACATCTTACCTGAAGATCGTAGTGTGACATACCTACTGTGATGGAAAAACTAATAGGAGATTGTTTTCAATTAGCAACATTTTTTTACTTTTTCTGCATGTAATGGTTTATTGAGGACAATAATAATAAAATCTGATCAGCACGCTTTTCTCAACACTAATAATTATGTGGGTCTAAGCAGTAGTGATCATTATGAACAATGATTGTTGGATTCATTCTCTGTTAATGATTCGATAGAATTTACGATAACAGCTTTCATTGAAGCAGCGATATATGGATTGGAAACTCAGGTCTTTGTTGATGAACACAATAAATGTTGATTCGCACTAGGAAATCCAGATAATGATATGTTTTTATGGATGTGAGAAAACTGATCACTCAGCGTAAAGGAATTTGACTCAGAGAATGATATTGCTGAGAGTGGAATGATTTTATGATGAAAATATTACTGTAAATCTTACACAATGCTGTAATTATTTCCTTCTTTCAAATGAAAAACTATAAAAAGATTCATTGAAACATCCACTGAAAATCATTTTTTGATTTCTCGCTCAATTTGGGACAAAAAGCATTTCATACTTTGGACGCCGTTTTTATGCAAACAAATTGAACATCTCAAAGAGTAATAACGTACTAAAGTTAAGATGCTTCATTTTTTAGATAAAACTAGGCCCCATACGAAAGAAAGGCATGAGAGAAATGTATTGTCATAAATTGATCAATCAATTCAAAAATGGTTTTTATTTTAAATGTGTTAGTGGCGTGCCATTTTTCTATTTCAAAAAATTAAGAACGATAAATAAATAAACAGTTTTCAGAGGAACTTTAACACCCAGTACAGGAATACGAAGCAAACAAAACTAATATAGCAAATTGTCATTATTGTTAGGTACATGCAGAATCGCCACCTGAAGTTCGTGGCATTTATTCACTAACAACTCTGTATCTGGCAAAAAATTCATGAATATCTTGTGGCAGAATCGAAACCTCAAGTCATTTGATCCCAAGACACGATTTTAACACATATAACTGCGGAACTATGTATAAGAGCTACAACTTTGGTGTAAAAAATATTTTATATTATCATTGTAGCAATACACGTTTTGGTTCTCATGATTTGTTATTAACAAGTTCCTTAAAAATTGTGAAATTTTCAAGGAAGACTAGATTTTTTTCAATTCAACGATATCCTATAGGAAACAGTAAGCAAAAACCTTCTCGTTTATATTATGGTGGATGAGCTTGATAACAATTTTCAATCCATAATAAATATAACATCTATTAGTACCCAAAACACTTAGCACCTCATTTAATTCGATTCATTAGAGAAAAATAGATTTCAACAAATAAAACAACAAATTCAATACCAATTGGCATTGTTTTGGTTTTAGCGCATCCACCAGCGGAAGTTATTTGAAGTTCAATAGGTATATAAAAGTTGACTTTTCAACATTTAAGTTCGAAATTATAATGAAAAGTTTGAATTTGCATGTTCACATATATTCTATAGAATCCGCTTTTACTTCTAAATAATCAATTCGTTCAAAAATCCAAGTAGTTATTCCATCACTTTTCGAAAATCTAATGTTTACTAAAATAAAATAATATGAAGTTGATTATTTTATTTCTAGGAAAAATTGATTGATAATTTTTGAGTGAAATCCAAGGTTCTACTTTAAGGTTTTACAAAAAGGTCTGCGAAAATTTCTAGAAAAACTAGCATACATATCAAATAAAAAATGTTGCGAAAACGCTTTCTAAAGAAATCTCAGGTTCAAGAAGATTTTCAGAAATGGATCTACACATTCACAGACAACTTCAAAAGTAATCGTTTCTTTGTGATCATCGCTTCTCAAAAAAAGCGAATTCTTAGATACTACTTATTCAATTCTATTTATTTTTAAATATCTATATACAAATTGTATAAATATATATCTCTGTTTAACATCTAAAAAATCACAAAAAGAGTTACCTAATAAAATACATCTTTGATAAGTAAACACTTGTGATAGTCATTGAATTACTCCCACTAAGAGTAATTAATTGTTATAACACTAAAAATCTCAAACCATTTGCATGAATCTCTTGCAACAACTCAGAAAAGTCAACAACATTAATGTACAAAGGTGAATATTATATCAAAATTCTATCTTCAGTCTTTTCGAATTGGATTTATCCTTTTGTTTCACCATCTCCCTGAAATCGTCTAGCTTGTAAATACTGTTTGACAGCCTCCCGAATGCGTTCAGAAGGGATACTATCTCATTACGTTGTAACTTGAGATTTTCTACAGACCCATTTTCTGTAGAAAACAGAATTTTCAGCGCTGTTCCAAGGCCCTGTGTCTGGAGTTTGCCCCATAATTTGCATTTGTCGCAACCTACGCAGTCCATAATCCTACTGACATTTCGAAAATGGTCTCGGAATTCTATCTTCAGTTTTTTCTTATTGGCGTCTCCTATAAACATGGTGGATTCGTCGAAGTGTGAAGGAAACTTGCGAATGGTTTCCATTAAGTCTTTAATTGCCATTTTGGTGTCCCAGTCTTCTCTCTCGTTTCCTGAAATAAATTTGAATTATTAAAAATTCGAGAAAAGCAGTGAGCTTTCAAGAGCTCGTTGTTTCATGCACTTTATGTGCGTTTGAAGACCAAAGATCTATGCAGGGTAGTTCAGATTTTAGTTCAAGATCTTTCGCGTCGGCTAGAACAACTATTTCATGAAAAAAAGTTCATATAAACATATATCCTAACAAGCTTCGTTCTCGAAATACAGCGTGTTGAACTTTGAAAAAAAATCCGTTTTTTACTTATAGCGCTGGTATTATTACAGTCATTGTTTTAATTTTCAGGTATTGAGTCTAGATTATGCAATGTTTGTAATTAAGTCATTGTCACGAAAATGCGAAAATCATCCAGTGGCGTCGATATAAGGGTTCGATGATCCTTTTCCTATTTGAAATTTACATCACTGGCCTTTTTTCTAGAAAATTATTTCATTTCTGAAATCAACAGGGCTTTACTCAATAAAAGGTCTTTCAAATTTTTTAATAGAATTTATCATTTTCTAAATAATCGAACATCAATGTATTGATGATTTATAGAATTAATGTATCAAATAAATAAATAAATATCCTCCACAAAAATCAGAAAAATTAATTTTTCTATTTGTGATAAATGAAAGTACGCTTTCGATGACATTCATTTAAACATTTCAGAAAGAACAGTTATCAGACAAACAAACAAAAATTGTGAATATTTTCAAGTATCTGATGAATGTTCTTTCTGAAATAATCCATAAAATGCCATCAGAAAGCGTTATTACTACATCATTTTTTTTACTTTCACTAATGGGAAAATTTGAAATATTTATGTTTGTAGATTTTTGTTGATAGTGTTTGGTTTGCATTCGATGAAGAAATTAAAGGTTTTTTTTTGTAAAACCCTGTTGATTTCAGAAATTAAATAATTCTCTTGAAAAAAAGATAGTTGTGTAGATTTTCAATAGGAAAGGTATCATCGCACCACTATATGTACGCGACTGAATACTTTTGGCATGAGACATTCAGTACTTACCTAAAAATTAAAACAACGAATGTAATAATATACTAGAGTTATAAGTAAAAAACTTATTTTTTTCTAAACTTTAACCCCCATATATCGAAAACGAAGCTTTTTAGGATATACGTATATTTATATGAACTTTTTTTCATGAGAAAAGTTGTTCAAGGTTATTGAACTTATATCTGGACCACCCTGTATATGTACTTGAATATATGTATATCCGATCTGATTTACCATGACGACATTGTTGTCGATTAGTTATCCAAATGAGAGCTTCTGCTGATTATGTTACATATACAATTTGAATTAAAATCTAGTCAGATCTGTCGTATGGAAATTTTGGTTAACGTTTTGATATTCTACTTGAATTTTATATGGTTTGGTAAAATTTCAAGTTCCAGGGTATATGTGTTCCATGTGTTTACGAACGCACAGAATTGAGTTTCATCATGAATTTGTCATCAGTGAGTCGAACCTTATCGTTTGAGACCATCTTTGGCACAAAACTCAAAAATTATAACCATTGCGAATAAAAGATTGGCTGCTTTGTTCAGTCTACAGACTCCAATTAATTCATATAGCATTAAATGAATTATTGAGAGGAATTTTTTTTATTCACTTATAATTTATTTCAATCTATACAATCAACAGTCGAAAATGAAAATCATTCTCACATTCGATTGATTTTCAGCATTAAAACAAGAAAATCAAGGATTTATTGGTCGACGAGGCGTTGAATATACCAAACAGTTGTTAATTCGATGAACAATAGCTGTTTATTTCACCCTATTAATTTTTTATTACTCTATTAATTTTTCATTTCTTTGCGAAACATTCGATGAAAACTTCTCTGGAAGTATTTCAAATATGAAAATTATGCACCTTTAAAGTAAACTGCATATTGATTTCCATTCAATATTCTTGTGATTATTTTTGAAAACCCAATCATCAAAATGAACGATCAATTTATGAGAATCTCGAACTGCTTCTGGCACTGAAGGTAAACCAATAATTATCTTGACTATATAATTCGAAAAATTTAATGGCACTTTAATGTAGTAGTAATTTCCGCCAATTTTGTATTTTCATACTCAATTTTAATGAGAATAGATAGCATACCATGCGTAATAGAGATACGAAATTAGTATAAATGCAAGTTTTGGCTGCAAAATCATTAAACCCAAAAATATGAAGATAGGTATATGTAACGGATTATTAATTACCAAAGTAAATCTTTGTAATGTTGTCCCAAAAGTTACATTACGCATCGATAAAGAATAAAAACAATGAACAAACAACGAAATCTTGGGATCCAAAATAATTGCAATTCATCTAGAATGCTTAATCACAATATGACGATTACTGATAAATAAAGATATCGAAACAAATTTCCAGCAGCTAATCTTACGGTACAAAGGACTCACGGTTTTGATAATGACGTAAAAAATTACATTCTTACAATTGGGTCATTTTGAAGAATAGTGAGAACAGAAATATCTAAATTATAATTCTTGAAAACGAACAAAAGTGTACAATTATTCAATCTATTTTTATTTTAGATGTAAGTTGAAATAGACATGAGTTCAGAAATTGTTTCATAAGAGATGTTAGGTGAGAGATAATCTCTGGTCGAGATTTCTAAAGAAAGGAATTAGTTCCTTCTTATTTCATAACAGAAGTGCAGTAAAAATTTCACAAAGGTGTGTTATTTCATATAACGGGTGTTTTTTTTCGAGGTATATAACTTTAAGTTGGCATTGCTGTTCAAGATGGCGACCGATTTAACAGCTGTCAAGTGATTTATTCTCAGTTTGGTTTGGCAATTCATCATGAATAGACTCACGCCTGAACAACGCTTGCAAATAGTACAATTTCATTTCGAAAATAATGGTTCTGTGCGGAATACGTATCGCGCACTACGTCCATTTTATTTTGTTTAGCGATGAAGCGCACTTCTGGTTGAATGGCTACGTCAACAAACAAAACTGCCGCATTTGGAGTGAAGCTAATCCTTAAGCGTATGTCGAAACACCGTTACATCCAGAAAAACTGACTCTTTGGTACGCTTTATGGACTGGTGGAATCATTGGTCCGTACTTCTTCAAAAACGATGATGGCCAGAACGTTAAAGTCAATAGTGATCGGTATAGAGTCATGATTACTAACTTTTTCATTCCTGAATTGAACAACCATGATGTCCAGGAACTGTGGTTCCAACAATACGGCGCAACATGTCACACAGCTCGTGCCACAATCGATTTATTGAAAGACACGTTTGGTGACAGCCTAATTTCACGTTCTGGACCTGTGAATTGGCCCCCAAGATCTTGTGATTTAACACCGCTAGACTACTTTCTGTGGGTGTAAAGTCATTGGTCTATGCGGATAAGCCACAAACCCTTGACCATTCGGAAGACAACATTCGCCGTGTTATTGCCGATATACGGCCACAAATGTTGGAAAAAGTCCTCGAAAATTGGACGTCCAGATTGGACTACATCCGAGCCAGCCGTGGCGGTCATATGCCAGAAATCATATTTAAAATGTAATGCCACAAGATTATCTTGCGGATAAATAAAATTCATGCCAATCGAATAATCCATCGTTGTTTTATTGCAATTTAAAGTTCTATAGTTCTAAAAAAACACCCTTTATCTTCACCAATTGCAAATCATAAACTATAATATGTAGAAATCATATATCTAGTAGCTAGTACCAGTATTGTGAATAGGCACATCACATTATTTTTCTCTCTGTTCTTTTATGTAGGCTAACCCTTTTTGAACACGAATTGAGCGAATTCGTGATCGTTATATTAAAAAATGTCCGACCGGCACTGCAACTACTGAAAAAAAAACTGTTTGAAGTTGAAATTTTTCCCAAAACTGTAGAGATGAAACTTTCCATTTATATGTGAAATGGCAATTTCAAGCTATAGCTTTGTGCACAAGTTCATTTGATCGCAAAACCTGAACCTTATGAAAAATAAAAGATAAATTTCGAACGAAATTTACCCCATATTTCCGTGAGCGCAAAACCGACATAGCTGAGATTTTGATTGTTGCTATAAAATATCAATTTTAAGTTCCCTACCAAATTTCGAACTTTTCGATTTGAGATTTTGTTGCTTGTTAAGAATAATCATTCCAAACTTATTGTGTTGATAGCGGTGTTAGAATCGCTCGTTCATTTATGCGCCAATTGCGCCCTTGAATACCAAATAGTACCTATATACAGTTCTATGGTATCCAAGGACGCAATTGACACATGACTTCGAGTTAGTGCTTTCTTCTTTTGTTTTCAACTACTCGCTTCACATCATAAAATTAATGCTAACTGGCATAGGGTTGCAAACAATTTTTGTCCCAAATTAAACCTTCAAGAAAAGCTCTTTAGATACCAATAGACGGATTTTGGATTATTCTTATTTTTTTTTTTGAGAATTCTCCATATTTTGAACTGTCGAAAGTAAAATTTCAAAGGAAATCTGAAAAGTTGCTCTTGAACGGTTCAAAAAGTAGAGTTTTTAAAAGAAAATTATTATTTTTTATTATCGTCATTTCTAAGAAACTAGTTTGGAATATAATTGTGTGGAATTAATATACTTTATTGAATTCAGATAGGTGTTATTTGAGAAATAGTTAACCCAAGAGTTTTTTCCTTTTATGGTGAAAGAAAAATGAGAAAAAATCAATGGAACGTAAAAATAAATAAAAAAAATGTTTATTTTATCACGTGCAATCGCAATTCGAATATCAATTAGATTCTTCAAAATGATAAATAATTATTATATATATAATACCTTTCAGTGTTTGGGTGCTAAATAATTGAATATTGAATAATATTTTTATTCTTGTGGAATAAAACAATTCGAAAATTTGAGGTCCTAGAATTATCTAAATTTGAACCTGAATCAACGATATCGATACAGAGGAAAGACAGACTTTTTACCCAATCATTCTGTTCAAAAGGTTCTAAAAGATTATTTTAATTTGGGCATTTTCCAATGGAAAAAGCCGACTCATTCGCCTTCGTATACAAAATTTGATATGTTATTTCTAATATTATAGAATTGTTAGAGGAAATAAATAATTCAACTTTCCATTCTCATTAAATATTCATCTTTAAGGTTTTGGAATGTGAAGAATCTAGAGCTTTCAACGGAAACAATAAGACCTATTCAAATTTAATTTTATACAGAAATGCATGAATAGAGAATCCGATTACTTAATTGAATGGACCAGCTGAATATCAAGAAATCGAATTGAAAAACATTCATAGCTCAGAATTATACTCAATTTTCTATTTTTCGTACCTTGATGTTTCGGAGTTAAAAATTTTGAAAATTTTATTCGGAATTTGGAAGTGATAACCCAGTATTCCAACCTATTAGTAATCAACTTATTTCTTGAGATATTCTGAGGAAGAAACAATAAATTATATGTAACTTGCATCTTCATCACAAAAAATTATAAAATATTATGATAATTCCTCACCAGTATAAAACTCCCACTTGTCCAAAAGGGGCGCAGCTTTCTTGATCGCCCTCAATTCGAGCAGATATAAAAAGTACAAATTCTTCAACCAATTAGGACCTTGACCGCCAGTCGTCGAAGGTGAAAACCTTCTCTCGAATTCTCCCAGATTCATTCCCCATTGTCCATTAGGTTTGATGAGACTAGGTTTATTCGGATCTGACAAAAGGTAGTTAGCACACAGGTGGACGTTGATGCTGGTGTGTAGTCCGGATATAGCCCTGTAAAAGACGCGCTCTTCCAAACACATCTGGTCCAGCTTGAAGAAGGAAGGCTTCTGCCAAGAATACGTCTGGAAACAGTTCTCTGTGTAGATGCTTCTCCAAACCCTTTCAGCAGATTTTCCTTTGTAACCAGTGTACCTTTCAGGGTTCAACAAGAGATCTACATACTCAGAATCTTCATCGTTGTCGTCCAAGATGCAGAAGTTCTCTTGTGCGTTGTCGTAAGCTGTCCACAGCTCCATATCCTTCACTATTTTTTCACTGAGGGAGGTGTTCAAGTAATCCAGGGATTCAGGACCGTTGCACTGCGTTTTCGGCGTTTTGGTTTGACTTGAGATATCGCAGGACAACCCATCGCCGCAAGTAGGAGATATAGGCGCTTCTTTTTTCTTAAATTCTCCTTTCAAACCGATGGGGACTTCGTCCTCTTGACAGGACTGCACAGAACAGTATCGCATAGAACACTTGCTGTCATCATGCCAAAACGGACACTTTTTCCGCAAATTCACCCTGAAATATCTGAAGTAATCCTTAACAAGTAGGCTGCGCAGACGCGGGTATATCTTCACGTTGTTGAAACTGTCCACAGTGTCCACTTCGCACTGGCAATCCTCGATGCTGCCCTTCAGTTCACAGAAGCAGTCCTCGCTTTCGAAAAACGCCAGACATGGCGATGTCAGAAGAATCAGCGTGATAAGAGCGCCCTGTCTGGATGTAAGTGTCAACATGTTCGTTTTAGTGTCATCGCGTCTACCGCACGAATGCTGAATTTCGCTCCGATTAGCCTGGATATGAATGGGCCAGCAAGCGTGTGGTGTATCGAACGGTAGAGGTACACGTAAGCGAAAGCCCGAGTCCTGTTATTTTGTTCCGTCTCATCTGCGCGTGCAACTGATTGCATTTGTGGGACGGAGAGAGAGAGATATGCCCCGATTCTGATTGTTGTGGTGGAATTGGAGCAGCATCAATGATGTTTGTTATCAAATTTTGCGTTATCTAATCGGGGGAGTCTAATAGCGAAGAGATTCTATTTCCAAAAATTATTGATTTGTGTGGGGAAGTGGTTTTGAAAGATGTACGTTGAATGATCCGTGCTGTCAGTCACGAAGTCGAGGACTATTAACCTAGTGACGATGTTTACTCTCTCTTGCAGCTGTGAACCGGTCTCCCAGCTCGTAATCTGTAGCTTGAGGGCTTGGGAATTCTGTCGACAATGACGACAGTTACTGAAAGTGTTTTTAGAAAACAATGGCAATTTCTAAAGTGTGCCAAAAATGTAACGTAACTCATCAATAATTCTTGTACGAAGAACTATTAAGGAGAATCCTCGCAGCCGTCGATTTTAAATTTCAAAAGCAATTTATCGTATGCTTTTTTGAATTTTATATTTTTCACTCCCTACGCCCCGCACATAATTTTTTTAAATGGGAATATATGGATTGTGATACATCAAATAAAGAGTAATTTGATTACCTATTCAGCGATGTGGCTGAAATTAGAATAGGTTGTGCCGCTTTTTATTAAAAAATTAGGAAATTTGACATACGTTTTTTACTATAAATTGGAATTGGATCATTTGGATGCAACTCATATATTTTCTCCTTGTAGCTTCCTCATTTTTATTATTCTCCACATAAAGCGAAAATATTTCATATTTTCCGCTTCTATGTAGTGCATATTCGATGAATAGTTTTATTCAATGACAAATGTATGTTATATACCGTTGCCAACGAGATAACTCAAAAAAGGGCATTTTGAATTATCGCAGCCTTCCAATTGGGAACAGATTACTTAGCTTACCAGGTGGTTCTTAAAATTTGAAACTCTGTGGTACTCAGAATAAGAAAGGCCAAATATATGTTATATATTCGGAATCAGGGGACAAAGAGCTAGTCAAATATAGAAAAATATACAGGGTGTTCCATTTGAAAAAGTGAAGTTGCTATCAATATGTTGCCCACTCTGTATATATTTCGTTTTGTGAAATAATTTTAAAAAACACTAGTCGATTTCGTGAAACTTCTATAGAAAACATTTTTCTGTACCCCTTCTAGTAACAAAGTTATAGGGGGGGACAAATTATGGTGGAAAACCCGGTACAATTTGTGATTAGAGATTACCTGCAATCAGAACATTATTCTTTTACTAATTATTATTAACGGAAATTCAAGAATCCATGGATTTTTAATTTCAGAGGCAGGTCTTCCTATGCTTTTTTGAATTTACGCTCCAAATGCCTCGTCAGTTTTCTCAAATAGCAATATATGGATTGTGATATATCAAATGAAAGGATATTCGATAGCACATTAAGCGATGTGACTGAAAAAGAATTTGTTAAGCTATTTTTTTTATTACATTTGTAATTGGTGTCAGATTCTTATTCTTGAAATAATTAATTTGTCAAGTAGTCAATGGTGCTCAATTCGAACATTCAATACATTTGAATCATTTTCCATCCTTGAATAGGAAACTCATCGATTTCAAAAAGAGAGTAACAATACCCAATTTATCATTTCCTAATTTTCTTTATAAAAAACGGCACAACCAATTCCACTTTTAGCCACAACGCTGAATAGGTAATCAAATTACCTTTCATTTGATGTATCACAATCCATATATTCCCATTTCAAAACATCAAGTAGAGCATACGATAAATTGCTTTTGAAATTAAAAATCGACGGGTACGAGGATCTTCCTTAATAATTCTTCGTACAAGAATTTTGACAACTTACCTTACTTTTTTGGCACCCTGTATAATGCAGAATTACGGATTGGTCAACAATTTTTTGGAATATTTTCATGCGTGGTCAAGTCGGTTTTTCACAGAATAAAAAGCGCGGAATTTTCAAACACTGTCTAGTATAAATATATTTTCAACCAATTTTACCTTAACACTTATGACAAAAATTACATATGACGATTATACAGCTGGAGTCAATGTACTTGGATCGGTTGATAACTCTAGTAAATTTTGGGCTATGAGAATAATTGAAATTTTGACGAAATCGGCAGTACTCAGCGTATGAGCTTCAATTATTTTTGACTCTACAGGCTTACCCGAATGTGGTGAAACACGATACCACCCTGTTTTTTCAAATGGGAATTCCCGATTTTCATATCATACTCATAATTCATGAAATTCGAAATACCCCACTTGTCATCATTTATCTGTGGTACTTTTTCACGTATTCCACTTTTGTCGAAAAATTTCATATATTTATTGGTTTAAACTAGGGATCATATTACCTTGGAAAGATAATTTTACGATTTTTTTTATTGTATTCCCGAAAAGTTTTCGAGTCTTCTGCCTATTTATGGACCACTCTACTAGGTGGTCCGAAAGACAAAGCAATTTTAAAAAAGTGACCTCCAACAACTGTCAATAAGTCCATTTTTTCATATTGAAATGGCATGCTCTTATTTTTTTTTGCCTGTCGGATACCCTAGGATTCACTTTTTTTGAGACATGTTGTGCTTAAAAAGAATAATTTTCAAAATGATTCGCATTTCATGTTTTGTATAATGGCTGATAGTATACTTTCCACGCATACAGACTGAAAAGGATAAAAATCTCAACCCTCTTGATAGGTACCTACTATGTACTTAGTAATATCAATTAAAGATGAACCAAATCGAATAAATCATCAAAATATTTGGAAACATTTATTTTGACAAAATGAAATGGAGACCACAGAACAAACAGAAACATAGTCTGAATTTTTTTGAGGAGTTCGAAATGTCTGCATATTTCTAGCTGAAAAAGTCTCATCAATATTTATTTCTCATAAAATCTGCTTAGATGTCTGCAAACATGCGAACTTTTTCAAGAATTAGATTAATTTTACGGCATTCTGACAATTTTTCAATTCTGGAAAAAGTACCTTCTCAAGCGGGACTCGAACTCACAACCTCCTAATAACGACGCTCTCACCACTGAGCCACCGAGGAAGCTTGTATAATCGATATAAAAATTGGAATGAGGAGCAGTTCGATTTGAAAAAAATTTGCTGACATCTGAGCAGATCGTCATATGAGCGACGAATATTGAATTTTCAAGCAAGTAAATTAATTTTCTCTAATTTTGTGGCAGAGCCGTTTATTCTGCCATACCTTCTAGAACAAAATAGTGCGGGAATATATCGGTTTCACATAGATTTCATGGTTATATTTCATTATTTTATTTATTGGTACTCGATACTCCTGTCACGGATTTATCTATTCTGTCAAATTTATGATACAGAAAACAGTTCTGCCAACAAACATTTTTCAATTCAAAAATCACTAAACGCTATTTTGGAAATATTCTATTTATTGCAATAAAAATTTAATGAATTAGGGAAAATTATGTAGGTATATAATACTCCTACTAAAGGCTCAGTCTAACACTTATCTGTTCGTGGCTCGTTTTAAGATTTTAAACTCTTGGAAGAATGTCAATGCCTTATATATTTGTATATTAAATAACTGTTCTGCTGAAAAGCTCTAATAAATGAAGCATACTTGATTTAAAATTATAATCCTAGCATATATTGAACAAATTAATGAATATATACTGCAATAAAAGCTTCAAATAAGCCAACTAATAAAAAAATAGCTGTGTTCGAGAAAATTATTGAATCTGTAGGTATCTAAAATAAAATAATATATCTTCATTTCAGATTCAATACCAATAAGGACAACTTCCTCAGTTTAACAGAACTGAAACGAATGATGGAAGTTCTTGGAGCTCCACAAACTCACCTTGGTCTCAAAACCATGATCAAAGAAGTTGATGAAGATGACGATGGCCGATTGTCCTTCAGAGAATTCTTATTGGTTTATAGAAAAGCGAGAGCAGGTGAACTAGATGAAGATTCAGGTTTGGGACAGTTGGCAAAATTGACGGAAATAGATGTAGATAAGGTTGGAGTTAATGGCGCGAAAAACTTCTTTGAAGCTAAGGTATAATGAAATTGGCTTAGAAACTATCAGTTAAATTTTGAATTTCACAATAGTAAGAATTGACATTAAATAATATTTCAATAAAAATACTGAAGATGTAATTTCAAAATATTGGGTACCTACTCACTGAATCTAATAATTGTATTAATTCATATCTTTTTTTCACAGATCGAGGAACAGAAGAAATTAAGCAAATTTGAAAATGAAATAAGAGAAGAACAAGAAGAAAGGAAACGTTTAGAAGACGAAAAAGCAATAAGGAGGCAACAGTTTTTAGAGAAAGCAGCAGTGTTCAAATAAACTCATTTTATTCAATGCTTGTTAATATTTATACATATTTTATATCGAATTAAGGTTTGACTGACTTATTCTTATGTTGTAAATTACACAAAATCACAAATTACATAATGCGTTAGCACCATAAGTAAAACTAATTAATTTTTATAGATTTATTGAAATTTTATTCCCTTTGTAAATAATTTCAAATAATGTATTGTACAAATTGATGAATTTTAAGCATTTAGAGTAGCATTACAACATCTAGTTAGAATTTTCAGTTTATGAGGAAATTATATGGAGTATTACTCTATATATATATAGGTAGGTACTTCCTATATTTTTAGTCTCGAATTATACTTGAAATTAAATTTTTGACTTGAATTTCTACGCACTTATGTATTCTGTTTCTTTTATTAAAGATATTCGAATAGAACTATAACATTACTGACCTTGTGAATCCTTATCTGAAATTTGAATTTTTTTTTAATTGCCTGTACAATTCACATATTGTATATATAAAAACTGCCTTCAGGATGTTACCAAGATTTAATATGTAGTAGATTTATCTGATGATGAAATAATAAGGCAATTAAATTATAAACCGACTCCTACGTCACATATCTTTATCACTAAGATATTGATTTATCTCAAATCAATTAATAGTAAAGCATTTTGAAATGATTAAGTAAGTAATGAAAAGCAAAACTGACTTTTACTTTCGAAATTTTGAAACTCAAATATATCTTTGGAGAGAAGAAGCAGGGCCGGCGCAAGGACACGACGAGGCAACCATTTTAGACGTCACTTAGTCGGGGGGCATCTTAGCTAAGTTCGGCGAATTAGTATATACAGGGTGATTCCGGAGGAGACCGTCAGATTTTAGGAGAAGTTTACACTAGTCAAGGCAGTTTCGAAACAATGTTTGGTTTTTGGTTGGGGTCCTTTATTGAGAGTCTACAGGGTGATTTGTACGATTCGACCGTTTTTCCTTTTATTCATAACTTTGGTATGGCTCGATCAATATTGATGAAATTTTCAGTGTAGAACAATATGATTGTCTACTTTCAATAATTCCAACACTTTCTCAAAAATACAGGGTGGGAATTATGATAAGTTCATATTACATTTGCAGGTTGAAAAAACACCTGTATCTACATTCCGTTTTCAAAACTTCACTACCATAAGTGTGTATCACTGGAGCGTTTTTAATTTTTTTGGCACTGGTCCAGTTTTCCTAGAATAAATTTTTAAAGATGATAAATATCGTTATTTCGCTCCAATGTAGTGAGAATATTCTGAACTAGATAGAAAAGCTATTTCATCCAATGATACAAAGCTCTTCCGAATGATGAAAAATAGTTTTTATCAAATTGAAAATTTTCCATGAGACTTAAAACTCAATTTAAATCAAGTTCGTTAAGATCCATGGTTACCATCACAGTGAACCACAGAATGAGAATATTAAATAAATAATCTGTTACAAGAAGTGTATTTCAACATGCCCCAATTATTTACTCCTGCGGAATATGCAGATTTGATTCGAAACTGCCTTGACTAGTGTAAACTTCTCCTAAAATCTGATGGTCTCCTACGGAATCACCCTGTATATTTTTTCTTTCGCTTACTAGAAGAACCGTGTCGTCCGCCTATGATTCAAGCGCAGTCCCAGGGGGTCATGACTCCGCCAAAATGGAACCATAGGTTAGGACACTTAATATCCGTTTCAAGCAGACAAGGTAAGAATTGATCCCATCAAAAAACTTTCCATAAAGCCCATAACGGTGACCCCTCCCCCCCAAAAAAAAATTAAGGCGGTCCTTGATAAAATCAAAATCTTCAGAAATGGATCCTATATTATTGATATATGTATATATAAAGAATAGGATAGGTCCAAGGACCGTACCCTTTGGTACTCCCGCACTTGATAGTTCTGAAGCAACTTATCTTGTCATTTATATTTACAACCTGATTTATATTTAGTAGATAGTTCTTAATCATTTTAAGCGGGCCCCCAAGTATACACCGTTCTTCTAGTGGTTGGAATAAACTTTCATGGAAAACCGTATCGAAGGCTTTACAAAGATCAATAAATATGGCTAGACTCTTTGAATGTTTTGGTATTTTGAATTTAAACTATGTATTCACTAGATCGAATATAGCGTCTTCTTTAGATCTCTGTTTCCAGAATCCATAATGTCTAGTCATGAATAGATGAGGTTGTGGCTTTCTAAAAATAGATCAACCTCTCAAAAACATTTTTTAAATTTTCATTAAAATAGTTATTAATCACCTAAATTGGCCTATAGTTCTTGATATGTCATTTACACGGATTCAAAGAGGTGGGTAACAATAGATATTTTCAAGTCAGATCAGTACTTCCAGTACTACTATATGGAATGGAAGCCTGGACGCTTAAGAAATACGACACCGACAAGCTGGAAGCATTCGAGATGTGGACATATCGAAGAATCCTCAGAATAAGCTCGGTGAGCAGAATAACGAACAAGGAAGTATTGAGAAGAATGGGAAAGGAGAAGGAAATAGTCGACACAGTCAAAATCAGAAAATTGCAATATCTGGGCCACGTGATGAGAGGGGAGAGGTATACGCTGTTGCAAACTATTATACAAGGAAAAATACAGGGTAAAAGGAGTATAGGAAGAAGGTTGAACAACCTAAAGCAGTGGTACAACAGTAGCTCTGTTGAGTTGTTCAGATCCGCATCCGCAACTTCAAAGATAAAAATCGCCATGATGACAGCCAACCTTACCTTCTTAAAGGAGATCAGATGGAATCCTAAATGAGGAAAATGTCAAATTTATTGAGTGAGGGGAACTTAAAAAGTGAAGATGAATATTTTTTATGTGAACAGGAGAAACACTATCGGGACCAGAATAATTCTTTAGAGAGTTGATGTGACTGATAAGTTCATTATCCTTTATAGGTTGCAAAAATATGAAATGGGCATAAAGATTTGAAAATTTTGACTCTGTAATAAATTCGTCATAAACAACACTTTTGGTACCTATATTCAACGGTCTATTCGAGCATTTAGATTTGTTTGGGATGTTGAATTCATTGCCGCAAAAGAAGTGAACATTCAGAAGAATTTTTTACACTGTCAAAACACATTGATGATCTGCAGTCCAATGTAGGAACTTCCCTATATCTTAGCAGCTAATTGAATCCTCGTGGCCCTGATGCAATACTCAATTCTTCAAAAATTATGTCTTTCAACTGAATATTTATTTTACTACCGTATAGTGTTCGGAATTTCGCAAACTATGAGTGTACATATTTTTATGGAATTCTTTTAATAAAACGTAAATTATTTCACTACACTGCTGGTTCATCAGATATTGGTCTCTTTACTGCTAAAATAATAGGAATTACAATATATTAATTATTATTTATAATTAACATAGCATGTTTGGAAGAATATTGGAATTGTAAGAGTTCTTCCACTTTTATTTTCTGAATGAGGGATTTCGAAATAATTTTTAAAATTATTACCAAATTCATTCTACAGAGGGGCAACTTTCTTCATTTAAGTATTCAATATTCATCAAATAATCCACCCCACAATTGAATTGAATGAAGTATAAGGTAAAAACTTTCGCCGTATAACTGCACGATTCATAAATATAAAAATTTTGTTATCTGTTATGTGCAAAATGATATTTTCAAAATATTCATATCATATTTAATTCATGCTCAGAGCAATGATTTTCAAAATACACAAGGCCAAAAATTTCATTACTGTCAGAAGAGAAGAAGAAATGCCTAACCTACAATATAATTCTCGATTTTGATTACATTTCAAAAACAGAATATATCAAAACTTACTGTCTTATCGCAGCTGATTCTTATGAAATGGTTGATCTCAAGAAAGATTTAGAAGAATATCTTCTTCTTCAGAATGATCAGAAGAAAAATTTTAAGATACAAATGCCAGCAATTCCTAAGCCTTCATTACCAAAGTGGTTCAACAAAGAAGAACCAGCTGAAGAGGGTTGGTTCCAAGAAACAAAAAAAGATTGTTGTCCTAGTTTGGTAAAAATTACAGTTTCTGATGCTGATAAAATCCTTACATACCTACTTTTCAGAGTCGATTCCAAAGGTGGACATTTTTCGGAATATGTATTTGTGTAGGGGGATTATGTTTTTCTCTCTCCATGCTCTATGTTCCTGTTTTGATATTGAAAGCTAGAAAATTTGCACTATTATTCACATTAGGCAGTTTTTTCTTTGTCCTTGGGTAAATATATTGTGTTATAGAAATGAAGTTGTAAGTAAATACAAAATCGTTTGCATTTCAGATTTTTTTTCCTAATGGGGCCATGGTCCTATTTGAAGCTTATGTTCACCAAAGAAAGACTACTTCTTACTATGTGTTACCTTGGCACATTATTTGCAACATTATACAGTGCTCTTCACCTTCAAAGCACTCCATTAACAGTATTATTTGCTGTTTTTCAAATAATAAGTCTGTTTTGGACAGTACTGTCCAATATTCCTGGAGGTGCAACAGGATTAAGTTTTTTCACGAAAATTTTTTCATCTTCAGTCTCAAGTACTTTACCTGTATAGAAAACAATTCAAATTCAGATATTTGAATTTGTATATAATGCATAAATTATATTGATAGATTAAATAAGAGAAAAATTGTTGTGATATATTTGTTGGTTACATATTTATAATGTTATCTATATAACATGCATATCAAATCCACCATAAGGGTTCTATTTACTCTTCTCATCCGTGAAATGAAAGACTGTATTATAGTTTTTATAACAAATATTTATTGATGTTTGAAATATTAGTACCTAATTTTCTGTTATAATTTATGTTTAAAGGTTTGCTTGGGACGAATGTTAATCATAGTTCATTTAGTGAGAGATTTAATTCATAGGCATGTGTAAGCATTCTAAGTAGATTCTATTGATATTCTTACTTGAATCAAATGAAATGTGAATGAAAAAGTAATTAAATTTCGTACAACAAACAATAAAAGTGGTAATTTATAGATATAGGTCGTGTTTTGTATTTGAAAACAAAATCATTACAATTTTGTATCATTTATTGCAGTAAACTTTTCAGCAAAATTTGAATTCTCCTTAATCATCTCTGGAAATTATGCCCAACTCTCTGCTACGGAATAGTAATTGCATTAAGAATAGACCAATAATTTATTATTAGATCTAATATGTTTGAATTTATTGTCTGAAATTGTGGATGTGGTTATGAAGTCTTCGAAAAGCTTGAATGTTTAGAAGTTTAGAAAATGTCTTTGTTTCCATCAATGTAATACCCTCATGGAAATCGAAAACTATCACCAAATATCAACACTTTTAGAATTTGATGAAACTTTTAATATCATCAGATTTTCAATTCTGGAATGAAATGGTATTGGTAGTTATGTCTTAGCAAGCCTCCAATGTTGAAAACTGGCAGTTGTAAGACTAGTCCACTATGGTGGTATTTCACAGAAGCAATTTAAAGAAAGTTTTGATACCACGCTGCTTGTTCTTTATCATGACACCAAAAGTATAACAAAAATGTTTAATATTAAAACAAACTCAAAAATAGTATATTTAAAAACGATATCTATAAACTAACATATTCAATAAATACAAAACAGTCACATTTAAAAATACTTATTAATTACAGCTAATGAACAGTCGTTCCACTTAAAAAAAAGAACGCTTACTTATCTATTTTACATCATTCAGCATTCTATCAGATATAGAAAAATAAACTATATTGACAAGTTTAAATATCATTCGAGAGTTCTTGGATCTTTAATTGGACAAACAGATTTTATCAAGTTCACTGTACCGTCACAAAGAGTCATTCACTAATTAGTTCTGTTTGAACCATTTCAATGTTCTCTATTTCTGTTGTTTACATTTGCACTTGTACCTTCTTTTTGAGCAACAAGGAAATTCCTCAACTGTAGAAGAGATTCATACTCTTTCTGAAGTTCTTCTTGCTGCTGTTGATCTTTCAGCTGTTGGTCCAATATCCTGTTCTTCTCTTTATTCAAATGTACTAACTCTGATTGTACCTTGAAAAATAAATGAAAACCAATTAATGACGTAAAAAATACATACTGTACAGGGTGGCAGGTTTATATTATAAAAAGCGGTTTTGAAACTGTTTTGATGGTGTTTTGAAAAAATATAGCCGAGTCACTGAGTCTGAGTACATGGCTATATTTTTCCAAAACAGCATTAAAGCAGTTTTGGAAAATTTCATAGAATCTACTACGATTGAGCATGGGAGTTTCCCTTTATTTATTTTCAATACGTATACATGGTGTCCCAGAATAAGGGTTCAATATTCCACTACCGCATTCTACTATCAAAAATATCGAGGGAAGATGAATATTTTCTTTCGAAAAATTGTTATTCGACAGAGCATGGTAGGACCCTAAGATGGGTTAAATCTATTTTCTCCGGAACAAACGCAGCAAATAGTATATTGTGCAACAAGTGGGGAAAGTCCAACTTTTCTCGCGAATGTGGAAGTTTGTGGCACGAGCCTGAAAGGCGAGTGCCGCAAACACACGAGCGAGAAAAGGACTTTCTCCACATGTTGCACACTATACTTTTCCTACAACTGCACAAATTTCAATAATTCAAGTAATGGACTTGATTCAAATCAAAATGACCTTCGTTGACAGTATGTGCTAATTTATTGCGTTTCCATAGAAACGACTCAAAAGCCCAATTTCATTGGTCTACCAAGGGAGGTGTGGGCAAAGTGCCGTGGGGAATATTATTTCCCACAGTATGCGCAATACATAGTTTTGCAATTGAGTAAACTATGCAGAAAACGCTACTTTTCATAGCAGTTGTAGGAAAACTACTTTAATTTGGCATGGCTCGTGATCGGTGAACAGGAATAAAACTTTGCTTTCGCCGTTTTTTACCGAAATTCGAGGATTTATTGCAAAAAACTGATTATACATTTAGGATTCAAAGTATGTATTGTCCATTGCTGGCCAATACATTCTCCCATATTTCGGGCAGCGTAAAATCCCGCGTTGAAAAAACTGGTCATCTTTTGAAGCGATCCACGAATCGATCCAATTTTTTACTTCCTCATAAGATCGGAAGTACTGGCCAGCCAGACCGTATGCCATTGATCGAAACAAGTGATAGTCCGAGGAAACAACATCTGGGGAATACGGCGGGTGGGGTAGAACCTCCACTTTCAACACTTCCAATTATGTCTTTACCACTTTCGCAACATGGGGTTAGCATTGTCATGCTGTCAAATCATTTTTTTGCAACTTTATGATGCAGACACAAATCGACTAATATTTCGATGGCATTATGTTTACAAATAACTAAGCTTATTGTATGACATCAATGATTTATTCATTTCGCCATCTATTGCAAAACGTCGGAAGAAAAGTTGTACACCTAATAAGTCATTTTTGAGGCAATCGAAATTGCTTCAATCGAGGGCTAAGATAGAGATATTTTCGGTTATATATAAAGAAAAATATTTTCTCTATTTCAGTATGATAATGAGTTCATCACAATACTAAAAAGAGAGTTGTAATGACCTCATTACAGCATTGTCTTCAGTTAAATTTTTCGTTTTGCGGTTGTCTACACTGACTTCCGGTCCCATCAAATTTCAACACACGTTAATTTCCAATATAATATAATTTGGATAAAGAGAAATGATTTGCAACATTATTCGCAAAATCTCTTAATTCTGGTGGTGTTAAATCGATTTCGTCAGACATAACTTCGAATTTAATTAATTAATTATAATTAATATAATATATAATAATTAATTATAAATTATTTCAAAATTTGAAACGCACGATTCAAACTCGAATTCCGTAATCTGTCAATTTTCGTAAGAGTCACACCAACTCCCAAGATACAATACAAAAGTGAGAGTATGATCTGAATTTTTAATTGAATTTCGACAATATTTCACAAAACTTGACTGAAATAGAGAAAATACCATCTTATACTCGTTGCAGAAGGCAATTCCAACACTCATGCATTCGTGTTGGAATAGGAGCCCATTCTGCAAATTGTTTTAATATACAGGGTGTTTCCTAATTGAATGTCAACATTTATGGGGGTGATTTTTGGGCCCATTTTAAGGAAAAAACTTCATATGAACGTCTTACCTTTTGAGATATAGGGTGGTAAAGTTTTCAAAAATAAATCATTCATTATAAATATCTACAATACCACAGATATTTAAATGAAATTTGTCATACTTGTACTATGAATCAAGAGGCATTTCTTAAAGTATCACTTTTTTTTTATTCCACCAGTGGCGTAATTTGACCTGCCTATTTTTGGCAGACATTGATGGTACGTCACAGATTTTTCTTGAAATAAAATAATTTTTGAAATTCCTAATCATTTCACGGTTTTCGCTTGAAAAAATAAAAACTGTTTCTCTTCATGATCATAACAATATCGTTAAAACATGCATATGACAATATCACCATGCAGAGACATACGTATATTTAATTTTTTCAGATGAAACCCGTGCGTCGGACTGATAAAATTCAAGAGATCAAATTTGCTCATAATTGAATACAGATTTAATTTTTTTTTTAATTTTTGAAAACTTTACCACCCAGTATCTCAAAAGGTAAAACGTTTGGGACATATCTTCATATGAGGTTTTTTCTTGAAATGTGCCCACAAATCACCCCCCTAAATATTGACATTCGGTTAGGAAACACCCCGTATACTATTTTGAACTTCCTCCAATGTGGCGAATTATTGACCACTAATTCCGGGACATCCTGTATGCAGACACAAAATGGGAAAGTCGGGTGTTCTCATACCTTAAAATACTCCTTAGCTAATTGCTTGTGCTCTTCGAAGAGGGCCATCGATCTCGAATCGTTTGTGTCTGGAGTTGCCGGTCTCAGGGGGGAGTCCAAGAACGGAAACACTTCTTTTTCTAAAATCTCATCAGATATCGATTCCTCCTCAGGTAACGAATAACCCACAGGCTGCATTCCTGATTGGGACGCCGCGTTATTATCTGCAATGAGAGAAAATCCCAATGATTCACTATGAACTCACAACAACGTTTCGAATATATAAATTGAATCTTGAATTTCAGAAGTACGAAAGGCCATTCTTTCTAAGGCTGATTCTACTATTAATGTAATTCGTGAGAATGCCAAGTTTTGTCATAAGTGACACTTAATTGCATTCTATTGTGCAATGATTCAATTGACTGTTACGAATTGCATCCCGATTAGTTGAGTCATAAAAAACTCGAGAAAATACCTCACATGGCGTCCGGAGCTTTTGAGCGTTGTTAGAGAGCACAAAATTGTATACAAGGTGTTTCATTATAAACAAGACAAACATATACATACAGGGTGTCCCGTAAAGACCACGTCAAACCGAAAGAGAATGTAGATTAAAGGATAACCCACCTGCTATGACAAAATTCCCATTCTACCCATTCTTGGTACAGGAAGACTCGTCGCTCCAAATGATCTTATTAAAAAAATCTGGATCTGCATGATGTTTTCCAAAATTTTCCGGCAAAATTGAATTTCGTTGAGGTGAATAATTATGCGAGTAATATTTTCGCACGTAAACAATTGCCATTGTTCACTAAGTAATGCAACATCGAAGATTTCTTAACAGAATTGACAAACTTGATTTTGTCAGAAACGTACCCATTTGGATAAACAGCCATATCTTTTTTCTTTGAATAACAAATGACTTGTGTGATACCTCTTTGATATCACTATAAAATAGACAATTCATTGGTGTAATGTGCAGCAGTAGCTCGGTACATTTTTTTTCCACTACGATGGGCTAAACTTCATGAACAAAATTATCCACTACCAAAATTTCCAATAAAAATATTTCTCATAGCCCCCCTTTAGAATTTTCGGAGGATGTTTTTGATGTAAACGTTAAAATCATTCTTCAGCATTATTTTACTGAAAAAATTAACCACAAAGATGTAAAATTGTACCAACCGTAAGGGCAGAACTATTGAAAGGGGCAAAAATTAACTATTTTAAAAAAAAAAAATATCTAGAAAACGGTAAGACTTTTATAATGGGAATTTTGTCATAGCAGGTGGGTTATCCTTTGATCTACATTCTCCCTCGGTTTGAAGTGGTCTTTACGGGACACCCTGTATATTAGCGTAGATGACACGGGAATAATGCATTATTTTTGCCTCATAACATACCTCGTTTTCGAAGCATAAGCAAGATACAGGATGTTTAACGCAGTGGTGAACCCAACGGGGGTAAAATAGGCATATATGCCCCCAAAAGGTGTATCCATTATAAGTCACAACGCTCATTGATTTAATTGTGTAAACATTTAATCAATTCATCAACCAGGGCTTGATCTGATTTGACTGTCATCGGCATAATCATTATTTACTTACCGGCTATGAATGCCAAATTGATGATACAAATCGGGTAAAAATTAATGAGATTCTGAAGTAAAAGCTCCAAACTACTCGAATTGAAAGGACATTGCAAACGAATAATCAATTTTTTTTCTTTACCCCCCCCCAAGGTTTGCGTCTGGGTACACCACAGGTTAAACCTCATTTCTGAGCAATATTCTATTGAGTGTGGTCACTTATGTATAACCTTTGAATTTACGATTTCTAATGATTCCAGATTATTTTTGAATGCTAATTCAGAAAAAGTGAAGGCTTTCTGAGAATTTCTGTGAAAACATTTTTTCATAAATCGAACATTTTTCGCATTGTCTACAGCGAAAAAAAGTTTGAAATTGTTGAAATGTTGCATGATATCACTTTTTTTTTATACCTAGCACGTAGATGAAAACAGAAATTCTGTTCATTAGTGTTAGGTATGAAAAATGAAATCGTGAAACATGTCAACATGGTGAAATTTTTTTCACGATTTATGTTAAATTTTTCTCACAGAAATTCATAAAAAATTCAGTTCATTCAGAAGATGAAATTCAATTCGGAAAAAAGAAAACACGAATATAGCAGGATTTACGCCAATTTGAATTTTTTTTCATGGTTCTACAACTTTTCTGAATTGAGCATCAAAAATACTCTGAAGTGACCAGAAATCATTACTTCAAAGGTTTTACATAATACATAACTGACCACTCTATAGAATATTGCTTATTTCTGAGTGATCATCAATGTTATTTGTAGCTTTTTTGATGACAAAAAAGGGGTAAAAACTCAACGGTTCATAAGTTAATGGGATTTTTATAAAAAAAATTGTGGCGATGACGACTCACATTTTTTTAAATATTTCGGCAGAAGAAGAAATTTTTTCTTCTTCGATTCTGCAAATACATAGTATTATAAGACTGTTTGCGGTTTGGACCAAAAATGTACAGGATGTTCATAGGAAGATCATGAACTAGGACAACTCAAATTCATCAAAACTCAAGATTTTCGAATTTGAACCTATATTTTTCATTATTTCAGTGGATTCTACGTACAAAAATAGTGGGGGTTACTTAAGCAAATCCCATACTTGAAATGCATACTTCAAGAGTTATCGAGGAAGAACTTTAAATGAGGAAAAACCGCAATTTATAACTGTGTGAAGCAGTGTGTGACTACCGGAAAACACAGAAAGAAAGTAAAATTCGATCTCCATAACCAAATTCGACATTTCCAGAATTGTAATGAATGATTAATAGTTGAAAATTGTATTGGTTTATGGATTTCTTAACAATTCCAATGAAAAATTAATTATAATTCATGAAATGTAAAATTTAGTTATCCAAACATCGAACTTCAGTTTCTTTCTGTGTTTTCCGGAAGTCGCAGATTACTCTACAAAGTGAGGAATTGCGGTTTTTCCTCATTTAAGGATCTTCCTCGATAACTCTACTGTTCGATCCCAAACACTAAAATTTCATATCCACGACCATCACGTCATAAAAAATTCAAACAGAAATACTCACAAAATATTCGGGTATCCTTCTCAGACGTCAAAACACGCAAACCGATGAAAAAAGTTTTCATTTTCGATGCTCTCTGACAAGAACCACATCCAGAACCCTGTGGGATTTCCACGCTGCTCCCGATAGCTTCGCGAATCACCAGAACAATCCAAGCAACGTACGTCGACCAAGACGAAAAAGTTATAACCGTTTGATATTATCTGGCATCTTTTCAGTGTCGAAGTTTGTTTCGTATATTTCCTCAAGCAGAGTCGCCCGAATATTTATTTATTTTTTCAGTGGAAATTGAGGGATTCTATTTTGGAGTCAAGCCATGGTTGGTAGCAAGGTCGAACGCCTCGATTTCCAATCTAATTTGAAGTTTATTCGTTATAATGAAAATCAATGGAAGCTACGGAGTCTGTGAGTGCAGAAGGAGAAGCACGATACTACCTACTTCTATACCTGCGTTTCCTAACTTCGTTATTCAATTTTCATAAAAGGCTCATACACTCGGAAAACATTTCCAGAAAAACTGTTCAAGGTCAACAACAAAGTTTACGTTTTGTTTCTTATTATTCTTCATCAATTTTCTATTGAAAATTTGCGCAAAATCAGAACACCGCCCGATAGGTATTTACTTTGGTGGGTATTTCTTTATCATGATTCTTCTAATCCTAATGTGATCAGCTTGAAATTTTGCACGGAGCATAAAACTTTTATTACATGTCATCACCCAAAATATCTAGTCTGTCGGTTTTGTAGTCACGGAAATATTGGTAATAAAAAAAAGCTTCAGATGTATCCAAAATGCAAATTTTTATTTCGGCCGAATCGATCGAAAGTTGTCATGTATATACAGTCACTGTAGAGATTTCGTACTACTAAAACTTCTCTGACAGTTTTGTGATTAGTTGACTCAGTTTAATTTGAGCGCGAGTATATGATGGACACTAGCAAAGAGAAAATACGCTCTATTTTACAGTTTATTCGATAGAGGCAAAAATGCAAGCCAGCCAACTGAAAATATAGTACATATAGTACTTATTGTCCTGATACTGTATTAGCCAAACACGCGCAATTTTGGTTTCGTCCATTCCATTCCAATGATTTCGAAGTCAAATATGCACCACGCCTTTGAATGAAAATTGTTGAAAATGTCGATAAAATTATGGACATTGTCATTGTTGCTATCTGCGAATCGTAGCAAGTCGCAACAAAATCGACCCATTTTTGAAGCGGTTAGTGACTGATGATGAAAAGTGAATCAGTGACGACAACGTCAAGCGAAAACGTTCATGGTCGAAAAGCGGTGAGCCGGCGGAAACAGTGCACAAGCTAGGATTGACGGCTAGGAAAGTTTGGCAGGGAATTATATACTATGAGCACCTAAAGCACAACTGTTAACTCAGAACTGTACTGTCAACAATTGGACAGCCTGAAGGAAGCAATCGCCCAAAAGCGGTCAGCTTTGGCTAATAGAAGAGGAATTGTGTTCCACCAGGACAACGCCAGGCCACACACATCGATAGTGACTCATCAGAAGCTCAGAGAGCTTTATTGGGAGGTTTTTATGTTTCCACCTAATCAATTTTGCTGTTGGAAAATTCGCTGCAACAGAGGCTTGGGAAAATCGACTGTCTCAATGTATTGCCAAAAGAAACAAGGACTTCTATGAGAGAGGCCTAATGATATCACCAAACAAAACGGCGCATATTTGACCTGAATCGGATCATTCTAACAATAGTAATTAAAGCCTTGTTGGTCATGCATAAATAATGGATTTAATTTTACTACACCTTAGATTTCATCTTTCAATCTTAAAATTATCACAACGTTCGTTTCTTCAGTTCAATGGAATGAGTACTTTTTCAATTTTTAAAACAAACAAATATTTACCAGCATAATCCCCGGAACCATTGGACGGATTCCGCCTATCAAAAATCCCGATCAAGATATTCGAACTCTCAACCTCCGTTGAAAATTTCATGTCTCTAGCACTCTAGTTAGAGATCAATTGTGCACAAGACGTCCCCATAGTAGAGTCACTTTATTTCCTCTGGCCAGTTGCTTTACACCATTCCGTTAGAGTGATTGTGCACAAGGCGTCCGGACGGCCAGAATTGATTATGAACTCCAATTATTCATCACTTCCCAGACCAAACGCGCAAGAACAATGAACAAGGAGACTGACACAATAACAACAGGTGCAAACTCCGACATCACGATTCCTAGTAGCATAAAATCAACAAGTCAATCCAGCATCCCAAGGGAGCAAATCCCGGATATTAGTCATCGAGAGCTGAGTCGTTAGTATCCCGCGAAAGGTCCAGCCAAGCTCCCGGAGCTTCGGGCTAGTCACTATCGATGTGAGTGACCAGGCGTTGTCCTGGTGGAACACAATTACTCTACTATTGGCCTAAGCTGGCCGTTTCTAGGCGATTGTTTTCTTCAGACGGTTGGATTGTTGAGAGTACAGTTCCTAGTTAACAGTTGCGCCTCATAGTGGATAATTCCCTGCCAATCTCACCCAACACACAGTAAAACCTTTCTGGCCCTCAATCCTAGCTTGATTGCTGTTTCCGCCGGATCACCGCGTTTCTACCGTTTTCGCTTGAAGTTGTCGTAAGTGATCTATTTTTCATCACCAGTCACTAACCGATTCAAAAATTCCTTGACTTTGTTGCTTTTAGCGACAATTCGCAGATGGAAATTCGGTCCATAAGGTTTTTTTGAGTCAACTTGTGTATTACCCATAAATCGATCTTCTGCTTGAGACACCATTACACCATAATTATTATTATTTGAACTGGGGTCGTTTCGTTTCGGTGAGCCTTCCGGGAACTGCGACCATACAGATCTTTTGTTCACAACCCTTCTCATTCATAGAAACACAGGGAGATCGTCAACGACGTTAATAAAATTGACAACCTCCTAAGGGGCCTTGGCCGTTACCCCTCTGGTATCTAGAACCGGCTTACCCATGTGAATGGTTCTTAGTCCAGCCAGCTCCGGACACTTGCATATCAAGTGTTCGGCTGTTTCTGCTTCCGATCCACAGAGCCTACAAATCTCGTCTGCTGACTTTCCCATACTGTACAAATGATGTTTGTACCGACAGTGCCCCGTCAGCAGTCCCACCATCACCCGAAGCTCGGCTCGCGACAGCTTCAGGAGATTTTTGACGTAGGTAGGTGAAATCTTCACGAATTTCTTTGCCTGAACAAGTCTGAGAGTGTTAGTCCAGAGGATTGTCCTGCTGTTCAACTCCCATAGCTGGACCGCAGCTTTATATTGGTCTTTTCCTATCCCACAGAAAGGCTCAGGTCCAGCAGGTGTTAACCTTGATGCACTTTTTGCAAGCTCATCAGCTCTTTCATTTCCTTCAACCCCACAGTGCCCTGGTACCCATAGTAGAGTCACTTTTTTTCCTCTGACCAGTTGCTTTACACCATTCCGTTAGAGTGATTGTGTACAAGGCGTCCGGACGGCCAGAATTGATTATGAACTCCAATTATTCATCAGTTCCCAGACCAAACGCGCAAGAACAATGAACGAGGAGACTGACACAATAACAACAGGTGCAAACTCCGACATCACGATTCCTAGTAGCATAAAATCAACAAGTCAATCCAGCATCCCAATGGAGCAAATCCGAGATATTAGTCATCGAGGGCTGAGTCGTTAGTATCCCGCGAAAGGTCCAGCCAAGGTCCCGGAGCTTCGGGCAAGTCACTATCAATGTGTGAGACCTGGCGTTGTGCTGGTGGAACACAATTCTTCTTCTATTGGCCTAAGCTAGCCGTTTCTGGGCTATTGCTTCCTTCTGACGGTTGGATTGTTGAAAGTACAGTTCCGAGTTAACAGTTGCACCTCATAGTAGATAATTCCCTGTCAATCTCACCAAACACACAGTAAAACCTTTCTGGCCTTCAATCCTAACTTGGCTACTGTTTCCGCCGGCTCAACGCGTTTCGATCACGACCGTTTTCGCTTGACGTTGTCGTAAGTGATCCATTTCTAATCACCAGTCACTAACCGAATCAAAAATGGGTTGATTTTATTGCTTTTACGCAACGATCTGCAAATGGAAATTCGGTACATAAGGTTTTTTGCATCATCTTGTGTAGTATCCATAAATCGAGCTTCTGCTTGAGACCAGTTCATCCAATTTCCTGACAAAGCGCGCAAAAACAATGAACGAGGAGTCTGACATCGATACGCCACAATAATAACAGGTGCGAACTTCAACATCACTATTCCTAGTAGCAGAAAATCAATAAGTCAATCCAGGATCCCAAAGGAGCAAATCCGAGATATTAGTCATCGAGAGCCGAGTCGTTAGTATTCCGCGAAAGGTCCGGCCAAGTTTCCGGAGCTTCGGGCAAGTCACTATCGATGTGTGTGACCTGGGGTTGTCCTATTGGAACACAATTCCTCTTCTATTGGCCTAAGCTAGCCGTTTCTGGGCGATTGCTTCCTTCAGACGGTTGGATTGTTGAAAGTACAGTTCCGAGTTAACAGTTGCATCTCATAGTAGATAATTCCCTGTCAATCTCACCAAACACACAGCAAAACCTTTCTGGCCGTCAATAATAACTTGGCTACTGTTTCCGCCAGATCATCGCGTTTCGACTACGACCGTTTTCGCTTGACGTTGTCGTAAGTGATCCATTTTCATCACCAGTCACTAACCGATTCAAAGATGGGTTGATTTTTCTGCTTGAGACCACCCTAATACACTATTCCGTTAAAGAGTAATTGTGCACAAGGCGTCCGGACGGTCAGAATTGATTTCGAACTCGAATTATTCATCAGTTTCCAGACCAAGCGCGCAAAAACAATGAACGAGGAGACTGACACAATAACAACAGGTGCAAACTTTGACATCACGATTCCTAGTAGCATAAAATCAACAAGTCAATCCAGCATCCCAAAGGAGCAAATACGAGATATGAGTCATCGAGAGCTGAGTCGTCAGTATCTCACGAAAGGTCCAGCCAAGCTCCAGGAGCTTCGGGAAAGTCACTATCAATGTGTGAGACCTTGCGTTGTCCTGGTGGAACACAATTCCTCTTCTATTGGCCTAAGCTAGCCGTTTCTGGGCGATTGCTTCCTTCAGACGGTTGGATTGTTGAAAGTACAGTTCCGAGTTAACAGTTGCATCTCATAGTAGATAATTCCCTGTCAATCTCACCAAACACACAGCAAAACCTTTCTGGCCGTCAATAATAACTTGGCTACTGTTTCCGCCGGATCATCGCGTTTCGACTACGACCGTTTTCGCTTGACGTTGTCGTAAGTGATCCAATTTCATCACCAGTCACTAACCGATTCAAAGATGGGTTGATTTTGTTGCTTTTAAGCAACGATCTGCAGATGGAAATTTGGTACATAAGGTTTTTTGCATCATCTTGTGTAGTATCCATAAATCGAGCTTCTGCTTGAGACTGGTTCATCCAATTTCCTGACAAAGCGCGCAAAAACAATGAACGAGGAGTCTGACATCGATACGCCACAATAACAACAGGTGCGAACTTCTACATCACGATTCCCAGTAGCAGAAAATCAACAAGTCAATCCAGAATCCCAAAGGAGCAAATCCGAGATATTAGTCATCGAGAGCTGAGCCGTTAGTATCCCTCGAAAGGTCCAGCCAAGCTCCCGGAGCTTCGGGCAAGTCACTATCAATGTGTGAGACCTGGAGTTGTGCTGGTGGAACACAATCCCTCTTCTATTGGCCTAAGCTAGCCGTTTCTGGGCGATTGCTTCCTTCAGACGGTTGGATTGTTGAGAGTACAGTTCCGAGTTAACAGCTGCAACTCATGGTAGATAATTCCTTGTCAATCTCACCAAACACACAGTAAAACCTTTCTGGCCTTCAATCCTAACTTGGCTACTGTTTCCGCCGGCTCACCGCGTTTCGATCACGACCGTTTTAGCTTGACGTTGTCGTGAGTCATCCATTTTCATCACCAGTCACTACCCGATTCAAAAATGGGTTGATTTTTCTGCTTGAGACCACCCTTACACTATTCCGTTAAAGAGTGATTGTGCACAAGACGTCCGGACGGTCAGAATTGATTTCGAACTCGAAATATTCATCAGTTCCCAGACCAAGCGTGCAAAAACAATGAACGAGGAGACTGATACAATAACAACAGGTGCAAACTTCGACATCACGATTCCCAGTAGCAGAAAATCAACAAGTCAATCCAGAATCCCAAAGGAGCAAATCCGAGATATTAGTCATCGAGAGCCGAGTCGTTAGTAACCCGCGAAAGGTCCAGCCAAGCCCGATCGATCCGGCAATTAAATCGGGCGTTAATCATCTGACAAGAAATAACGACGTTAGAAACCTTGGCCAACATTTTACGCATGTTCAAACGAGGAGTCGATAGTAAATCTTTGTTTTCGCGGCGTTTTGAGTTATTTATTCGCGAATCCTCATTAGCTCCGAAAATATATCTCGTCCGGATGCGAAACGTAAGGCGACTTTTTTTTTTAATTTATGATAAACGAAAATTCGCTCGATCATTAATTTCTAATATTTCTCGCGTTGCGACATATTACAATTACGTTTTCTACGGGAATGTGACATAATTGTGAGAACTTCATCATGTCTTTATAGCTACGAAATTATCCAGAAATTGAATAGGATTCTCGAATTTAGATTTGTAATTTTCAACAATAAAGCTATATGTAGAGTCGTTTAAAGAAATTTTTTTTACATCACTCTTTGAAATTTTCATGATTTTGTTACTTGTGTGGAATCTATAATAGAAAGAAAAAAATACTGCAAATTATACAATTCGGTTACCATTGCATCTTGTAACACAAGTTATAAGGTGTAGTAAAAAGAAATCCATTATTTTTGCATGAAAAACAAGACTTCAATAACCTTAGTATAGGTAGAATGCTCCGTTTCAGGTCAAATAGAATCGATAACTCGATGCCATTGAAGGTAAATTCATATATCTCCCTCTCTGTCTCATAGATGCCGCTCTCTAAGTCTCTAATAGAAGTCCTCGTACCCATTTGCAAAAAATTGAGACAGCCAAATTTCACTAGCTTCTGTTAAAGCGATATCTTCACTAGCAAAATTGTTCACAACGTTCAGGAACATATAGTAATCACTTGGTGCCAGTTCTGGATCATAAGGTGGAAGCATAAGAACTCCACCAGGACAACGCCAGGTCACACACATCGATAGTGTTCCACTGCTGTTGGCCTAAGCTGGCCGCTTCTGGGCGATTGCTTTCTTCAGACAGTACAGTTTCGAGTTAACAGTTATGCAGTAGGGGTGCAGCTCATAGTAGATAATTCTCTGTCAATCCCACCAAACACACAGCAGAACATTCCTGGTCGTCAATCCTAGCTTGGCCAGTGTTTCTGCCGGATCACCCCGTTTCGATCACTACCGTTTTCGCTTGACGTTGTCGTAAGTTTCATCACCAGTCACCAATCAATTCAAAATGAGTTTATTCTGTTGCTATTCGGCAGCGATTCGCAGATGGAAATTCGTTTTTTTGCGTCAACTCGTGTAGTACCCATAAATCGAGCTTCTTATTGAGACCAACCTTATGTAAATGGTTCCAAACGGTTTTTTGTGCAATGGAACCAACAGTGCTCACATGACGGTCGGATTCCACAATGTCCATGATTTTATCGACATTTTCAGTATCAGGACCATAAACACCAAGTATTTACATTTTCAACCACCTGGCTTGCATTTTCGGCTTTATAAAAGAAAAACTGTAAAACATAGCGTATTTTCTCTCATCTTGTGTCCATCTTATAAGCCCGCTCAAACGAAACTGAGTCAACTAGCTACAAAACTGCCAGAAAAGTTTTTGTAGTACGACATCTCATCTTTCTAACGCCTTCTAGTGGAACCCGATCGGTCTTATACAACGCGAAATACAGATAACCAAAGCAATCTGTTGAAAAAATAATGGATTTCTTTTTACTACACCTAATATGTCGTCACATTGAAAAACATATTAATAAAACAGTTTTCGAATTATGAGAGATAAGATTTTGCAGTAAAAAATTTGAATAATAACAAAAACAACAATAATATCCAACATGTATAGCAAACTTGGTTCTCACGATGTTCTCTGAATATTACAGGATATCTCCTTCCGTGGGAACCAGAAAAAAAAAACACTCAGACAATGATTGTTACCAAGTTAGTCACAGAAAAATTTTCTAGCTCCTCAACAAAAGTAGTGTCAAGAGGAATAAATAACTCTCAAATTGCAATACTCCTGAATGAAGTTTATCATTATTTTTATTACCGAAATGGGGCCGTTGCGGCTCTGTTAGCCTTCCGGGAACTGCGACCAAATTGATCTTTTGTTCTTAACCTTACCTATTCATACAAAACCAAGGAGGCCGTCGATACTTTTAATGAAACCGACGACAATCCTTTGGAGCCTTGGCTGTTACCTCGTGAGTATCCAGAACTGCCAATGCTACTAATGTCAATTTCGTGAAATGTGAAAACCAATTTTTTCCAAAACAATTCCGAAAGTTTACTATTGGAAAAACGAACTGGTATACACAATCGTACCGTAGTGAATGCGACCCAACACTTCAACCATCCTCACTCCGATTCATTTTCCTTCCAGGAACGAATCCGAATTTAATTTGTACTGTTTATAAATCATGATGATTCAGTCGACTGTAAAAGATATGGAAGATCATTCCGAATTAACGACTTGCGGGTGCAAAAGCGGAAAAGAACAGACGTCGAAATAGACACGGAAGTCTCAATCTGTCCGCTTAACTGGCAAACCGTTGGCACTCGGCCATCTCCTCATAATGCAATCGATTTGTTCTGTTGATTTTACTGGATAACACATTACATTCTCCGCACAATGGGATTTGGCTCGATTTTTGGTTTACAGTTTCCAATACAGAACATTAAGTTATTTATTTATTAACGAGAAAACCCAATTTCACAAAAAAATCATCAATATCCTAAGAAAAATAACCAATACTTCATACAAATTGTCAAAGAAAACAAAATAAACAACATCAAATCACGGTTGACATAACGAACAGTGCAGCAGGGCAGCTAAAATTATATCAATCAATGCCTGTTTTACAGACCATATTGACATCTTGCAAAAAGTTAGAAAGCTTTGTTTAGTTTTCTATAATTTGTGATATTGAGCAAAACAGGGCCTATGATGCTTCTAGGTCAAACATGAAAGCTGAATACAGACAGGAGGTCTGAAGAAGATAGCAAGTCTTGCGCATAAAAATCTATCTAAACCTTATAGGTAATAGAAAAGCTCAAATTGGGAAACCGAACCAACATGACGCAGAAAGAAGATGCATTTTCCGAACTATTTCTAACCTATAGGAATCTCCAGAATAAGGAATCATACACAAGAGGCATAAATGTGTGACTCAAAATCCAAAAACATTGATTAACTATGTGAACTTTTGAAATACATATTATTGTCGTAAAATACTCTGAACCTAAAAAATGTTCAAGGTATTGATGACCTAGCTATTTGAACAGTAGAGAAATGTGAAATATTGATCACGCTTGTGCTTACATTTGTAAGGATTTATAACAGTTTTATAGATTCGACATTAATTTTCCAATTTATGCAGATCAGCAGAAACCAAAACCAAGTCTTGGATCATCAGCATCAGGTCATTAGAAAACAAAAGGAACCTGGCTGAATCTACTGTAGCAAGTATTCAATATAAATGGTAATAGAGGACCTAAGCGACTGCCCTGGGTTACACCTCTCGAGTTGAATTTGAAAAGAACAAACTCTGCAATATGCGTTGATTCCAAATGTTGATAATTCCTTACTCAAAATTCAATATTCAACATCATCAAATGCCCTGTAGAAGTCTATATAAAAATATTAACATTTACTCCATTCCCTAAAAAATCGATGAGACACTGGACAAAATTTAATCAGTTGGAATCAACCCATCGTGAAGCAATAGTAGACTCATTGTCTTAAATAAGCGATTCGCGCACTTGTTCCAAAAAACTAATAGCTGTAATTTTGCCCAATTTTAAACCATTTCTCCTACAAAAAGTGTGTCGAATAAGACCTATGTTATTCTTTATTTCATAAATCAAATGGAAAAATAGAATGAAAAAAATGAGGAAAGCACTGTCGTAAACTCAGGAGCTTTTGAGCGCTCATTAATTAAAGCGTCAATTCCACCTTTGAAGACCATACAACTGTATGATGTATATAGATAGGTATAATTGAAAATTTCCTGAATTTTATGAGGATTAAAAGCTCTATGGTACGTAAACAACCAACAGATAAAACACGATATGAAGCTGAAACCGTAGAACTTATAAATAAATAATAAGAATAAGAGAATATACTAAAGAAGAGAAGAAATAATGAAATGAAGAAACGGACTGAAAGTTTATTGAAACGGATGAAAAAATAAGGTGCAAGGATCAGATGAGTGGTACAAAATGAAATACACATACATCTGTCTAGAACAGGTATTGTAGCACTCGATGAAAAGGAAAAATACAATAAAGAGTGACCGGGTGAATTCAAGCTTGCTGTTGGGATTTCCAAACTATCCGAAGACATTCAAATTTTGTTCGTTCAGAGGAATTTCTAAGAAATTGAACTTATATTGCAAGAGAGACACAAGACTCTACACTCAATATATGTATGTGAATACCAAAGTAACAAATTCAGAACTACGACTAATTAACACTAATATCAATTAAATTGGAGGAGTACAAACCTGAATTTCTTTTTAAAGGGTTGAAAAAAAAAGACAGATCTATTCAACAAGTACATTAGGGAAATATTCAGTACTTTTTTCGATATTCTGCTTGAGCGTTCTTTGGTATCTTTGGTTCAAATGAAATTTTGCACTAAACTTAAAATTGAAATTAGATACCTAACTAGCTTTGATATAAAAATTTAATCTAGCAATATGAAATAAAGTATTCAAACAAACCTAATCAATATTAAGAACATGCATTTAAATATTGCATAAAAGCAGCCAGATACGTCTGGATGAAGAATTATTGAAATTGTATGGTTCTAAAATTGAATTTCTTTTCTCAAATATATTTCTGAGGTAGAACACTGGGGATTTGAAACTAATTACTGTAATATAAACCCGAAAACAGTCATCACTTGAAGTTTCAAAAAAATCGAGATTGGTTATTCATATTTCTGATTAATACTTTACCCAGCGTGTTAAAACACTCAGTAGGGGTTTAAGAATGTATAAATGCTGAGAAAGCTATGAAATACAATATTTCAGCTGATAACATCAATATTATCACGAAATAAATAAAAACAGGGTCATAAAAAAGTTACATGAAACATGAATTCATTTGCTTGCTACCCTTTGAAGAAATTTAAAGTAAAAATTGAACCCATCAGCTGAATTATGTATTCTTTCATGGCAATTCCTCTGAAACGTGTAAAAACTACAAATTTCGAAGTCTAAAAGAAAAACATCGATAATCTGAGTAATGCCCTGTAAATATCAAACTTGAAAGTGAACAAACCCACAAAATTGGGCTGCTCATTCCCAGATTATGGGTATCAGAAACTGAAGCCAATTTTCATGAATAACCCTATATCTCCCAAACTAACAGTCTTAGGATTCCCAACGAGATACTTCTCTGACAAGCCTGGATCACCTCCATTAACCTATATTAGGCTATGGCCAACCACCCATGTGACACCCTGCATAATATGATAAGAGTGCGTTAAAAAAACATAAAGCCCACTGTTCTCACCTCTCCTGATCTTGGCCAACGCGATCCAACTCCGCGTAAGGTCCGTCAGAGCCAGGGCACTGGTGTTATCGCACATTTTTTCCACGTTTCACGAAACACATAAACAACTATCCCGATTTGTTCTAGTCCTTGCAAGAAGAAGCTGGAAGTACGCTATGTGCGTGCGTTTATGTGTGTGTCGACTTACGCCAAAACCTTACCGCGTTCGACTGGCAGGCAGGTGAGTGAACCGTTTTGCAAATATTATTGAACAGTATACCTAAAATACACCCGGCTGCGCGTTCGTTCACACCGTGGTGGTGTCGTCGGAGGATCCTCCTATAGGCAGGACTGCTGCAGTCCTCGCGCGCGTTCCCGTTCTCCCTGTCCCGGTGGTTTACCAGAGGAGGTCCCGGAGGATTACTCATTTATTTTGATTTCTGCTGCCGGTGCTGGCCGCGACACAGAAGTGGATCGGCCGATTTTGATCGGTGGAAATTTGAGAGCGGGGGTTTATGGTGGTTTCGCCTATAACAGCGGTAGTCGGTGGGAACCCTTACAGCCAGGACCGCCGCTTTAGGGTAGGCGGTCGCCTAGGGCGCCATTTCAAGCTCGATCTACGAAAACCCCATGTGTAGAAATGCGAAGTCCTGAATGAGAATAGAGTTTAGACAGAAACAACAGGAATTAACAAGTCAACTTGGTAGTTAACCTTGGAATTTGAGATACCCAACTAGAAACTTATATGAACTTGTATTTTGGCATCCTAAAAAATGTCTCGAAACTTAGATATGGTAGGGCGTCTGCGACTATTAAAATCTGAGGTCAAAGGTCACAAAATTATTTTTTGGACATTCTTTGCAAATATCTCATTTCCTATAGATTTTTCGCTATTCACTATCATCAATATTGTAGGAGATAGAATTCCCTACAACTTTTATTTCGAAAGTTTTTTCCACCAAATACTGAGCATGACCTTTGAACCGTGAATATTCGATTTGGCCGTCGACGTGGAAGCATGGCCAGGATATCCCCATGATTTTCTGCGCTGGGGATTATCGCAATGAACCCATTTTTCGTCTCCAGTCACAATACCTTCCGTGTTTGCCGTGCAAGCAGCTGTTCACAAGCAAACTAACGCCGTTCAACATATCTCGGTTTCAACTCGTACGGCACCCAATTTCCTTGTTTCTGAATCATTCCCATGACTTTCAGGCGTTTCAAAATGGCTTGTTGCGACAGTCCCAATGATCCTGCCAAGTCTTGTTGCGTTTGACACGAGTCTTGATCAATTCTGTATCTTGGAAAACCTTCTCTTTTCTACCGCCGTGAACGTTCTTGAAGCGATGAAACCACTCTTGGACGTTCTTACATTAATAGAGGCCTCACCATCCATTCGATGAGCCTCAGCTGCAGATGTCTTCATAATAAAGCAGAAAATTGAAACCTCCCTCAAATGACGAGAATTTGGCTCGTAAGTTGACATGTTTAATCGAGAATAACTTTATGATGTAGACACAAATATTTCGATGGCGTTATGTTTACAAATACCTAAGTTAATAGTATGACTTCTACGATCTATTTATTTCGACTACCACTTACCGGTACAGCCTTTCATTGCAAAACGGCGGAAGCAAAGTTGTACACCTAATATAAATTTTCATTTCTTATTAAGCATTACTTCATAATATGAATTCATCGATTTATATTACTTTATAATTTTTAATTTTTTTTCATGTATGGATATCATTGTTTTCGCTTATTGTAGCAGTATTATTAATGGCACATGTAATTTTTGAAGAGTTGGCAGTCCTATTTTCATGGAATTATCTACAATCTACATAGCCCTCGGCCACCCTATAACTTTGTGAATATTCACTTTATAGAACATAAACTGCAAGTTCATATAAATTTGAATCCATGCATAAATTTGTGCTACAAAATTACCAACTTTCCCTATTCAAATTCCCGGTGAGATTGCAACCCCTTTCTAGTAGAAACAAGCTTTGCATTCCAGATCATGTCCCCCTGTCATCAAAAATCGACCTGTCTGAGTATTTTCACGAATTCTGATTCGTGGTTGTGTTATTGAGGGTGGACACTTTTAAATGAGACGCCCTGTATGAAGCATTTTTTACTTTTTCCTCAATATCGGGTCGGTGTATCCGGTAACCCAAATTCGTTCGATAAAATCAGAATCCAATTGAGCTTTAAAAATAGAGTTGCACATTTTAGGGTGTGATTTTTCAGAATAAAATGAAATAAGAATCACGTCCTTGGTTTTTCATGTTGAGTACTTTGACAGGAGCTAGGATAGGTGGTGAAAAACAAGACTAAGTTGAACTAAATGGCGACGTTTTGTCCGCATATTCGAACTTTTTCAAGGCTGTATACAAGAAAGATACAAACATTCATCAGTACAATCCAATAACACAATCAGAATGACAGCAAATAATATTGATAAATTGCATAAATACAAAATGATGCAATCCAGATAAACTATGATACAAAACAAATATCAATCAATAAATATAATAAATAGACAATGAAATACACAATATACAAAAATAACAAATTACATCAAGTAAAACTGTGGTACACAATTTATCAATGTTATTTGCTGTCATTCTGATTGTTTTATTGGATTGTACAGATGGATGTTTCTTGCATACAGCCTTGAAAAAGTTCGAATATACGGACGAAACGTCGGCATTTAGTTCAACTTGTTCATCACCACCTGTCCTAGCTCCTGTCAAAGTACTGAGCATTTTTGAAAATATTAATTTGGTGAAAACCGCAAGCTTATAGGTTCAACTGTTTTCAAGGTATAAGAGGAAATTGGAAAATGGCGTGAAATGAAATAACTTCTGAATTACTGGTTCGATTAATGGTGATATAAACATGAACAGTAGAAGCCAATAGTGTACTAATTATTTGTTTGTTATTTCATTTAGTTTTTGAGTCATAATACAAACTTGTATGTTTTAAATATGAACCATAAAAAAAATTCAATAACAAATAAAATAGCCTGTTTTCAATTTCGATTTGATGAATGCTGTTCTTGAAATGTGACCATAAGAAAAAATCCAAGAATCAATAATTTTTGAAGTTTGTTAAGAAATTTATATATCATGTTATATATTTTTGAAAAGAGAAAAATTGAGCGAATTTTTGTCATAGAAATTTGAATGATCTACGTTTAAAAAAAACACAAGTTTGGATTATAACTTCAAAACTAATTCGATTGATTACATTCTATTTTGATTATAAAACTTTCGATTAATTGAACTACAAAAATTGTAAGTAGCCGAAACACACTGCATAAATTACCAAATGTAACAACACCAAAGAAGAATGCTTTCAATAATGTATCATATTAATGACTGTTCACATCTTGATTAGTCAGAATAGTGATGCTTATCCAGGATAACGTTTTGTATTGTTCAACAATGGAGAACAAATGAGAGTTTTCAGGGGCATCTATCGTCGAAACTAGATTATAGAAAAACTTGTGCCTATTGAACTTTTTGTTTAGAATGACTTGGACTGAAACATATCAAAAATTCAGCCATTTCCACAGGGGACCACTTTCTCTAATAAAGTGTGCGGTATCCCTTTTCAGAAACAAGTATTTACATAAAATTACTAAAACAACGATGGTAGTCAAATATTGTATGGAAAACAAAATGGAATCAAATATTCGAAAGAACAATTTCGAGTTCATATGTATTTTACTCAAACTCAAGAGATGCAATATACAGAAACTTTATCTTCATCTAAAAACGCTATTCAGGACATGTGCTTTTGAGGTCTTAATAAAACTTCTGATATTTTTGCCATGCGAAATGTATTAAAGCTTTATTCGGAGATTCACAGTGTCGTTTTCTTTGTAAATTGAATAGAAGTGGCAGTATTGTCAATAGGGTTTTTTGAAAGAATTTTTAATTTGGTTTTGGAGGATAAATAAGCTTGAAAATTATATACAGGGTGTTTCACAACATATAACATGAAAAACATTATCTTCTCAGCCCGGACCTGCGTTATCGACAAGTCACTAGAATTTGGACTTTATCGTTTCTCATTGCGTGAAAGTTTCAAGAAAATCCAAAAAAGGATTCAATAATTATGCAAAGGGAATTTTCTGTTTCCAGAGGTGCTTATTTTTGGTATTATTCCTTCCTGCTGAAAATTCAAAAATTACAGGCATTGACATTAAATAAGCGCAAGCTATTCACTAAAAATTGAAAATTTGTGTCATCCGATTTGATGGTCGAATCTGAAACTATCATCTTTTTTTTTTCAGCAATAATAAAAAGTGTTTCTTTTCAATGCTTCTTGAAAAGATTCCTGCATTTTTCAAACTTGACTCTCTTATGTAGCCAGTTATAACAAAATTTGGTTGATTGCGTCGAAAGTTTGATATTTTTCCAAATTTTCAAAAACAATTGAACAATTGAATTGAAGGAATTATAGATCGACTAGAAAGTCACTTGGGATATTTTTTGATACATAATAGTTATTACCTATCTTTTAATATTAAAACCATGAACATTTTTATGCATGGATGTGACTCTTGATTTTGTGCCTGCATGACTTTCTTTATCTATAATTTCTTCAGTTCTGCTTACGAAGTAGATATTTCTTTACCTACAAAAACATGTATCTCTATCTTCACATGAGCGTGGTCTACTGGTCGCCAAATATTGATCCGACAGAATGTTCAACGAGTCGATCAAAGTTCTGTGAAACCCAAAGTTAGAAGACTTATATTCATAGAAATATGAAACATTAGCTCGCCTATTTAACTATATGACGCATAGAAAAGTTATCGCGATACGTAGAAAATGTAACACGAATATGTAGATTGAGGATGAAATGCTTGGAGGGATTCAATTATTCACTCTTAAAATGGTTAAGGCAGGCAATATGATCCATTGCTTTCGAAACGATCAGGTTGTAAATAAAATGTGTCATACCGTAAATTATGGTAAAGCAGGTATCGAGTCAGCGATCCCATATATTCGTTATAACAAAGGAGGATCCATTTTTTCTGCCTCAAAATAAATATTTTTTTTCATACGCAAATTCAAATATATTTCCTCAAAGTTTTTAGAATATCGAAGATTTTTATCATTTTTTCAGGAATTGGATCCAAATAATCAACTCATTACCTACATTTTCACACAGGGTGTTCCCATATTATACATGAACCATGGAGGACGTGGTAGTATGACTCATTTGCTTTCGTTCGAGCCATATGTAGTGTTAACCAAAAATCAACAGTTAATGAGGTATTTGAGTTCTTTTGATTTTTAAAGGATTTCTCACCTTACATTATTTTTCGTCAATTATTTCTACGTTGACCAAATTTGTTTATAATTTTGGATTATTTTCGTGGCCAGAGAGAAGTCCGGATTTTACACCGTTCGATTAGATGAAGCAGCGAGAAGATTGAAAGTAAATTTCAAGCGGAAAGTAACAACTGAAGAAATAAGAGAGCTTGACATGGGTTCTCGAAGATTACTGGACATACCACCAACTGGCAAGAATAATGACGTATTCAAAGAAAAGCTTAATGTATTTCTGGTCATAGAAAAGGCAATCCACAAGATGAGGCACCATGGACTGATTCATGAAATGAAATTTACAATCGAGCTGACGAGATTTGTGCACTCATATCTAGCAAACAGGATCTACAACAAGAAATATTGAATCGGGCGTAACCCAAGTTTCAGTAATAGCCCCGTATTTTTAAATAATATGTTTGTTTCAAATATCCTGAAGACAACTAGCAAGAGCTCCAAGTTTGCAACCATCTCTTAGATAATTTGAAAAGGAAATAGACATGGCAGTGAAGATGAAGATGAAAATGAAGAAAGCAGACAATGGAAACATAATTATCGGAAATAAGAAAAAATAAGCTAAATACCAAGGGTTGATTTCCGATGAAGAACTGAGTTTCACACAAAATTTAGAAGATAATATGAAGCATATGATGCGATGGCACTGGTACCTGGTCGAGCCTGACAAGCAGATTAACTTTGAAAAACAAAGTTCAAATTATAAAGGTAGTAGTAATTCCGAGCATCATTTGTAAATGGAGACAACTATACAAGAGATGATTAAGAAACATACAGAAAACCTAATCGAAATGATCAATTAAACTTAAACAGTGAAATATTAGACATCCCTGTCAGATAGACTAACAACAAAGCACCTCTATTCAAGATTAAGACACAACTGCAGTGTCCAAGTAGCTTACTCCGGAAGTAACTGCTGAAAAAAGTGCAAAAATAAGACAAGCGGCGTTAGAAAATCTAGCATGAGAATCTATATTCTCCTGCTTTATAGAGGAACAATTTTTTCAAGTAACCATTTTTTTCAGTAGTAACCAATTTTTTAAGTAACCTCATGCAAAGTGAGGTATAACTCACTTACTTAAGTATTGGCCCAGGTGAATATTTATTTATTTGTCGAGCTCAAGTTTATAAACAGTTTCATACAATAACAAATACATGTAATTGTAAGAACGATAAAAAGACACTTCAATAAGAACATCGGATTAGAAAGTACTAGGCTAAAGGTTGGTTCAGGAAAAAGTGCTGCCATTGAAGCTGAGTAGCGATAGACTGGTTTCGCTCTTTTTGGAGCTTTTCCGTCTCGCATATCTCAAAATCGATGATAATGAAACAGAGGCTATTTCATTGAGTTGTGAGTAAATCTCATATTTTTTAAGTAAGAAAACATGATTCGTACCAAACCTGCCGTCACACAGATATTGTATACCATGATTCTCAGAACTCATTTAATACCTTTCGCACTTATTCTAGATACGACCCTGACTTCGAGCCTGCGAACGCGAAAAGTATAACACATCAATTCTAAACAAAACGATCTAAATTGGGACCGCTGACTCACTGGATCTAAAAACAGCTGTCCCCTAGTGGTCTGTCCATTTCAAAAGCACGACCCTCTCTCAAAGAAAGGTGTTGTCCAGAATCGGCCGTTGTTCTGGGAATTTAGTACACTTTCTGTAAAAGAGTATACCTCGACAGTCTTAAGTAAGTTGCAATAATGATAAAATGTGTACATTTTGAGAATTATGGGTAAAAAATATATCCCATTTCACCTTGAGACATGGCTGATCACATCTATCAATAGACGTTTATTTATTTTGATCGATTGATTAAGTATCAATTTACGAAGCGAGAGAGTAGGTGAATCTGGGGGTTTTACAACACCATATTATATGTATAGTTATCAAGTAATGTCGCAATAAAAACTTCCAGGAATCAATGGTTATTTTCTATTTCTTTAAGAACATTGATTCATTAACATTATCCTGATATCTAAGAAATGATAACAAAACGTATTTTGAACAATTCATCTGAAAAATACCGGTAACTGCCCAAGAGATTCAACACTAATACAAATTTCAAACTTAGTGAGTATGATGAAGAAATGTGAATTTTAGTGAAGCCGACTTGTTGAACGCCCTTTCCCCGAACCTATCGCTCTATCATTTAGTCACAAGGTCTGTAATAAGTAAGTAGGATAAGTTTTTACTCGCTGATGATGAATACGTCCTCAAATTCGATTATATCAGTGAGTATACAATAGTTATTTGTTCTACTAGACAGCAAAGTAGTAGATTGACTGCCGCGGTTGATAGGAATTCAGCCAAGGCAGTCAATCTACTTTGCTGCCGAGTTGAACATATAATTTTTTCTTCGATTGTTTTGAATGATATATGTAGTATATTGTATTTATTTGTTTCTCATTTGTAAACGTCAGTTTCCAAAAACACAATATTAATCAAGAAAGTTCATTTTATCAAGTCACTAACTTGTAAAACTGACAGTTAACTTGCAAAATTTTTACAAGTTAGTAGTATTATTTACATTAGAAAATTTTGTTTTATCGTCATATATGTTGAAAATCATGGTACAATTGTTATTTCCAGTAACACAGATTTTTGATGATGAAAGATGATGATGATGAATGATGATGATGATGAACCATCTGTTGACTCAGAAACTGCTGAACTCGAGGACTGCAGAACATTTGTACTCTCCTTACTACCTAATAATTTGCTAGACATTTCGTTTTTTTTGTTGACCGAATCATCTACATAAAGCAATACACGCAAGGTAACGGGTTTTACTGGCTCAAGGAGGTAAAAACCCTCTTACCTTGCTAGTAATGTTATATACTATTGCAAATCATTATAATTCCCACAATCTTTTATTTTTCCTGTAGTGATAAATTGAAATTTGACAAAAATGGTTTATTGCTATGGAAATGTAGATGTCCATGATAATTATAGTTTGACAACTTATGAAATATCTCACATTTTTTTGGAAAAACATCAAATATATTTATATTATGGACAGTGATGGCGACTAAGAAATACTTACTCCTCTAGAAATAAGGAAGGTGGCAAAAAATATTGATGTCGAATATTTTATTCGCACTGAGAACAATCTCTTTGCTGCCTAGGCAGGAAGAAGAAGAAGAAAAACGTTTATTTTTTACCTAATAAAGGAAAAGTAATATAATATAATTGATGTGTCTGCAGAATCAATATTTGCTGCGTCAATTGGAGAAAAAATGAATTTCGAACGGAATAAAGTTAAAACATAAGTCATTAACTAAAAAGATGCTCATTGCAACATCAAGCACATACACAGAAAATTGTATAAAATATATAAAAATATTGTATAAAATATATAGAAAATATGAACCATGAATATTACAGAAAGAGTAGAGTACAAGAAACAAAATACTTAGTTATATAATACGAGTATTAACCCTTATTAAATAAATGAAACTTCACCTATAAGACCTGTATATTAGAATGTATTTTGTTGCAACTCTGTATTCACCCTAATGAATCACTTTGTTATTGAATTGTTATTCAGATAAGAATAAGTAGAAGTGTAACTATATCTGTTTATCCGAGGAGATCGAATATAGAGCTCAGAAGCATTAGTCATTGTTTCTCCATAATTGTGTTCAAAATAAATTGTTTGCATTGGATGCACGATTTCCAGAAGGACGAACAAATTTTTTTTTTCACTCAACAGTAAATGCAAAGAATAGAAGCATATCGTATCACATGTTATCATTGGAACATTAGAATTCATACTACTGTCGAATTTCACCGATGGAGTAAATCACCTTCGAAAAAAAAGTTAAAATCATGAGGACAGCGATTATTAGAAATGAAGGCACAATCGAGGAAAGCAGATCTTACAAAGTGCAGTCAACAAAATAATTAACTTACGTAGTAGCTCCATGATAGTTGAACAACCAACAGATAAGAAAAATATGGCAAAAAGTGAGGGTTTCTACAGAATTTCCGTAATATTTTGATAGTTATATTGAATGATATTTAAAAAGTATAGATAGACTGTTTTGAATTTCATGAGATAACATATGAGCTGAAGTTAGATACTATAGAAGACATAATAAAGAAAGTTTAAGGCAAAGGAAAATGCATAAAAAACAATTCTCCTTGCATCTACTGCATATTTATACGAGATGAAAAGTTTCTGCAGACTTTGGAAAGATCAATACCAGACATCGAATGATTTTTCTACGAAATAATATATATTCACTGACACTTTTGAGTCAGGTTCTTTTGGAGTTTCATGTAAGTTCATAAACAAAAATGAATGTTGACAGTAAGATGCATAGAATACCTGGTGTGTTTACTGATTCGATTTTGTTTCAGACTTTTTGAGAGACCCGCCTGTTGCTTTGGTGGTCTGCTTCACCAGAGAGCTGTAAGGAGGCGCTCTTTAAAATTTTTCGAATTCCCGCATCTGCCTGGTGCCGTTTAAAAAGGAAATACTGATTTTGGACACTGCAAACATTCACAATAAATTACAATTCAATTCATATCGAATTTTTACTCAAATGAATGGAATATAATGACAGACCATAGAATATAAAATATTATTATTCTATACTCAAAGTTCACGACAAGAGCGTAGAAATAGGGGGATACTGGGGTTAATGACAGATTTCCGGATCATTTTAAGAAAAAAAGTCCTATAACATGAGTCCCCAAACATTTTGTTTTGAGATATATGTGTTAAAGTTTAAGTTTTTTTCTCGTTTAACCTTCCCTTCACAAGATATTTAATATGAATTGGCCATAGATATTCCAGTTTAAAGTTTTCACCATGTGATATGCTAATTTTGAATGCAAATCTACAGGGTGATATATTTTCTGGAAGGATGACTGCTTCCTTCCTCCAAAACTATATTTTGGTGAATGGCTGTTAGTTTAGAAAAATGTAGAAAAAACTCTGGTCCAGTACTACACTTTTTGGTTTGTTATAGTTTTGTCGTATCTGCTATCGATTTCGAGAAAAAATCTGTAGTAATCCTCAGGAAAATCCAAATTATTATAAAGATCCAGCTAGTAAGCTCTAATGAATGCATTAATTATAAGTTTTGGTATTTATTTACCTAATCTGTAGCGAAGATTAATAAATATTTGATGAACTGTACGACACACTAGAAACAACCTGTATATTGAAAGCAAAGCGTTTGTGGGCTCATATTCATGAAACTTTTTTTCTCAAAATTATCCAAGTAATTTCTCATTTTCCTTCGTAACTCTTATTTGAGAACACCCAGTATAAGGTAAGAACAAACGAATTAGTGACAATAAAAATTATTTCGAGTAATTTGGTTCAAACTTCATTATCAAACTTCTTTTTCTAACATTACAGATATGAATAAAAGTTGTCGTCAAAAATTTTTTTTTCGATTATCTTTCCCCAAGAAAAAAAAGATCTACGCCCTTGGTTCACAAGAGTCGAGAATAGCATGCTGTTGAGAATTGAGAGAAATGTCAAATGTACACGATGTATGCGCCATCTGAAACAGACCGCGATCTCTCGAAATCAAGTAGGTATAAATCTGAAAAATCTCCCGTTTTGTCTGAAAGTTTTACAGGTATAAGTAGACACACCAGGTTTTCTATGCATCTTAGTTGACAGTTTCTATAATTTCTCTGATATTGTCAGCTATGGCAAATTCAATGCCATCTGGACAGTTATTAGTCTATCTCGATACTTATTTTGATACAAAAATCCGCGAAGTCCGATGATTCATACATCAGAGCGAGATGAGAGTCGGCAACTGTTTCTGCTGCAACTGTTGATTGTTATACAATGCCTATTCATCTCTTGGAACGGTTTTCACGTGGTCTTATCGACTTATTTGATCTTTTATTTTGCGCTTATTTCGTCGCTCGCGACGCCTTATTTTGAGGACATTTAACGATTTTGATTGAGTTTACTTGAGAGTTGATGACAACTGTAGATTATATCCTTCATATTGTCGTTATGCAGTAAGTAAGTATGTAATATATGTAGGCTTGGTTAATCGATCGTCTAGAGGTATGATTCGATTACCTGGCCTTTCGTCTTTTTCTCCGTGACTTTGTTGGATTTGCAATAATTAAACTCTTTTGAATTATTCCCATCTACTTACAAAGCCACACTTATACAGTAAAAACTCAGTATTGAGAAGATCCTAATTACGTCTTAATTATGAGTTTCTCACTACGGTACTGAATTTCGTCTTTAACTCTAGCCCAATTACTTGAAACGTCTTCGTTTATCACGTCTTCGTCGTACTTTAAGTTTTCGGTCGTCTCGTCTTTGATTTGTTCGCGACTCGTCTTAATCTAGTCCGCGAAACGTCTTTTCGTCTTACGTCTTGAGTTGACCTTCCGAACTTGACTCGTCTTCAGTTAAACTCTACCGTCTGTACCCGTTTTCGGTTTAAAATGAACTGTGTTCTCTGCCCTTTTGGAACTACCCTGTCTCGAACATCGACCTCCCTTCTTTTCGTTTTGGCCACACCCTTAGGGGAAAGTACCATCTCCTAGTCCAATAAAAGCTTTTGACGTACCGCCCCCAAAGATCTTCGCGGATTCCTGGAAATCCGAATATTCTAGAAGGACTAGAACCCGAGAAACAGATGTAACACATCTGGCAAAATCGTCTTGTTCTCGAACTTTCCCAACCCCCGTAAATCCCTTAAGTTTTACAACAGACATGACACATTCTTCGACACCCCGAAGAATTACACATCCTTTTTACATTATATGTACAATAACAATTCGTTCCCTTTAAATCGATTGAAACTGTCATGCCCTCGACACTAAAAGAAACTAATAGGTCTCCAAGCATCCGGTTGACCATCTCGATTCGTTACAGGGAATAATAACTGGATCCTACATATATTTATTTGAGCGATAGCATGATGTCACGTATGGCAAATCCGGCCTACTACATCCATCTTGAAAACACAAAAAAAAAATTAGAAATTTATAAAGTTTGTGTTATCAACTCTTTGCCATATTGCCGATGTAAACACATGGTGACAGGTCCGGACTATAAGGTGGAACTGCCAATAACGCTCCTGGAGCTCCTGGCGAGTCACTATCGAAGTAGTGTGAGGCGTTGACCTTATGGATCACAATTCCCCTCCTATTGGCTAAAGCTGACGGCTCCTGGGCGATTGCTTCCTTCAGCTTATGGGGGGTAGAGATAAAAAGAATAGTCATTCCTTTCCAAAAGTGTCTGATAAACTGACGAACATTGGTGGCGCCAGTGCTGCTAGAGAATGAATTTCTTCAAGTATATTTTATGTGTTAAGGTGAATTTAGGAATAATGATATAATGCAAAAGCATTCAGGAACAATTCTGTTAATTGCAAAAATAAATTATCCAGGTTTTTCGAAATCGGGTGATGAAGGAAGAAGAAGATTACAGAAAAGAAGTTACATCACCCGTACGGAGCCCAGGCGGGCAGCTAGTTCTATATAATTCCCTGCCAATTCCACCAAACACAGCAAAACCTTCCAGACCGTCAATCCTAGCTTGGCCAATTTAATGACGTCATTAAAATTTTAATCCTCCAATACGCGGAGCCTATTGGCTACTTGCGCCGTTTAATGAAGGATTAAAATTTTAAGGCGGCATTAAATTGTAATAAACGTTCCTGGAGCTGAGCGCAAGAGGTCTCGCAGAGGCTAGTAGAGTCGGGATAGAAGACACATAGAAGAATATAAAATCAAAACTAGACGAATACGAATGGAAGAGATAATTAAAGATTGAGATTGATAAAACATATGGAAAAGTGAATCATTATAATTTCAGCAACGTCTATCATTTTCAAAATTGTATACTTGACGATCCAAAAACTGGACCTAACGTGTATACTAAAATTTACGATGGTCATCAGGTCTTCAATCGTTGGATCTTTAGCTCATCAGCGATTGGATTGAATCGTACCTTGTGAAGCGCATTTCAGATTTTAATCGACAGTTCAATTCGACAGTCCAGGATCGACAGGTCGCCGGTGCGTGAGTAGTCAACATCAAAAAGTCCTTGAAAAACCCACGTTTGCTTCTGAATCCCCCAGCGAAAAAAAAATTGTTGCCAAACCTGCTGACTTACTTGCCGCCTCGTGGTGATTCATAATCTTGGAAAGCCCTTCTCTTATCACGCCAAAGGAATCGAAGAAGGAAGCGGGAGATCTTCTATAATACCAGGGTTTATTTAAAAGTAATTTCCGACCAATATCGATAATCTGTAATTGCAGTAAGATCTTTGAAATTATCCTTTATAATAGATTATACTCCCATGTCTGCAATCGCATAACTCCATATCAGCATGGTTTTGTTAAAGGTCGTTCGACAGTTACCAACCTCTTCAACGTTACCCAGTATATTTCCGAAGTCATTGAGAGAAAGTCCCAAGTTGATGTATTATATACTGATTTTTCAAAGGCTTTTGATTTGCTTGACCATGGAATATTGCTAAGGAAGTTGTCCCAATTTGGACTTTCCTCGGCTCTCATTGGTCTTTTCAGGTCTTACTTGTCCAATAGGCAGCAATATGTCGAGTTCAGGGGAGTCAAGTCTACAGTATTCTCTAGTACTTCTGGAGTGTCTCAAGGAAGGAACCTTGGGCCACTCCTCTTCATAATATTTATTAATGATTTGGCGGAGGTAGTTGATGTCGACTGTTTGTTATATGCTGATGATTTCAAAATATACCTGGAGGTAAGCAATGTATCAGACTGCTTGCGACTCGCCTCTAATTTGCGCGTTGAAGAGTGGTGTAGGAGAAAGGGGTTACCTTTGAACGCTGAGAAGTGTGATGTTATGTCATTTACGCAAAATAAAAATACTATTCTTTTTGATTACACAATAGCGTCCAAAGTTCTCCAGCGTCCATCGGTGTTAACTGATTAAGGAGTGAATTTTGATTCGAGACTTTCGTTTGTGCCTCACGCCTTCACATTGATGCTACCTTGTCTGTTGCGAATGGGATATACTGGCTCATAGCGCAAATCTCTCGCGATTTCTCTGACACAGTCACATTAAAGACCCTTTATTACGCATATGTCAGATCAAAATTAGAATACGCATCTATAATTTGGTCTCCTCACTATCAGGTCCATATTGAGAGAGTTGAGTCTGTGCAGCGGCGTTGTCTAAAACTGTTTTCATATAGAGCAGATGGCGTCTACCCGCCTATCGGTTTTCCACAGAACCTGCTTTTGAGCAGACACTGCATGAATAGTTTGAAATGTCGACGAGTCATTCGGTTGTATTTGCTCACAAACTAATAAACGGAGTCATTAAAGATTCTAGCATTCTCGAAAAACTAAATTTTGCTATTCCAAGACCATCCTCTAGAGTTAGAAATACATTTTATATGCCGACACCTCGTACGAATACATTGAAGTATTCACCTCTTTATAATTTGTGTGATGCCTGTAATACTGCAAGTTCTCACTTGGATATTTTTAATCGTTCCATTTCAAATATCAGGTCTCATTATTTTGACCGACTGAGCATTTTTTGTTATCATTTTTTTTTTAGAATATGTAACATTATTTTTCTTATGCTCCTTGTTCTGTAGTTGGGTTTAAACCTGTAGAACATTGCATATGTATTAAATAAATAAAAGTACTGTTAGGCAATAAATTCCCTGACTCCTAATTCATTGCTGGAAACTTGGACAACCTTTGCATAATCAAAACATTCTGGCTTCCTCCAAGTGACTTTGAAGAGCCAACACAACCCGTTCTCCTGACTCGTACAAGTTCTAAGCTTCTTATATCCATCAAAAAAAATTTTGATCTTTATTTTTCACTTTGTGACTTTTATATATTTCAATCGATGTTTTACCATATTACTATAGAACCTTAAAATGGTCAGTTTCAGTGAGCAATTAACCGAACTTTAGATTTATTTTTTCATCTTTTCTTTAAATTTTTCCCTCAACTTCATATATTGTACTTATAAGTATATGGGTATAAACTTTTGCAGAATCTTTGGTTTGATAATGGCGAATAGGCCGAAACATGTAACCAGATGATTTAATATACAAGGTTCCATCAACGGAAGTGTTTTATAGACTTTTCCTTCAAATTTGTGAAGAAGATTCCTGCAACTGGATGTGAGAGGTCTTCCAAAGGCTTAGATGAGTCAGGATAGAAGACATAAATTTAAACATATGGCCAAGAATATGGAAGATCAAAAGTAGACGAATACGAATGGAAGAGATGATTAAAGATTGAGATTGATAAAATACATATGGAAAAGTGAATCATTATTATTCCAGTTACGGCTGTTATTTTCAAAATTGTATACTTTAAGTTCCAGAAACTGGGCTGAACGTGTGTACAAAAATTTAAGATGGGCATCAGGTCTTTAGCCCATCAGCGGTTCGATTGAATTGTAACAAGTAAAGCGCATTTCAGATTTCAATCGTCAGTTCAAGTCAACAGTCCTAGATCGACAGGTCGCCGCTGCGTTTTACATCAAAAAGTTCCTGAAAAACCTACGTTTACTTCTGAATCACTCAGCGGAAAAAAACAAAAAAAAGACAAAAAAAAAATCGTCGCCACATCTGCTGACTTACTTGCCGCCCCGTTGTGACTCATAATCTCGGGAAGCACTCTCTTCACGCCAAAGAAATCGAAAGGCGTGCGTCGTCCGATTTATCATACGCGTATTTTACGGTACAGACTGAGCGACTACGTCCCGATTTATTCCCAGTTGTCCCGTTTTATCCCCCGATGCCCCTCGCTTGTGGTGACTAAGAGAACTCGAATGCGAGCGATTAGATAATAAAGAATTGACAGCGGCAGTCAATGAAAGTAACAAAATTGGCGTGCGGTGGAAAGTAGACTATATTAGCCAATAAGAACAACCAAATCTACACATTCTGGTTCCAGGGACGATCCGCTATAATACCAGGGTTCATTCGAAAGTACTGTTGGGCAATAAATGTCCTAATTAATTGCAGGAAACTTAGACAACCTTTGTATAATCAAAACATTCTGGCTTCATCCAAGAGTGACTTTGGATATACTTTAAAAGTTAGGAGAACCAAAACAACCAGTTTTCTTGACTCGTACAAGTTCTAAGCCTCTTACACCCAATTGCAGGAACGTTAATTAAAATTCAATGACGTCGTTAAAATTTTAATCCTCCAATAATCGGAGCCGATTGGATACCTGCGTCGTATAATGGCAGCATTAAAATTTGATGGACGTTCCTGGCACTGGGTGTGGGAGGTCTTGCAAAGGCTTAGGAGAGTCGCGATAGAGGACATAAACTTAAACATATGGCAAAGAATATGGAAGATCAAAAGTAGACGAATACGCATGGAAGAGATGATTAAAGATTGAGATTGATAAATACATATGGAAAAGTGAATCATTAAAATTTCAGCAACGTCTATCATTTTCAAAATTGTATACTTGACGATCCAAAAACTGGATTTGAGGTGTATACTAAAATTTACGATGGTCATCTGGTTTTCAATCGTCGGATCTTTAGCTCATCAGCGGTTCGATTGAATTGTATCAAGTGAAGCGCATTTCAGATTTCAATCGTCAGTTCAATTCAACAGTCCCAGATCGACAGGTCGCCGCTGCGTTTTACATCAAAAAGTTCCTGAAAAACCTACGTTTACTTCTGAATCACTCAGCGGAAAAAAACAAAAAAAAAAGACAAAAAAAATCGTCGCCACATCTGCTGACTTACTTGCCGCCCCGTTGTGACTCATAATCTCGGGAAGCACTCTCTTCACGCCAAAGAAATCGAAAGGCGTGCGTCGTCCGATTTATCATACGCGTATTTTACGGTACAGACTGAGCGACTACGTCCCGATTTATTCCCAGTTGTCCCGTTTTATCCCCCGATGCCCCTCGCTTGTGGTGACTAAGAGAACGCGAATGCGAACGTTTAATTCTGATCCGCGACGTGTTCGAATTTCCTGGCCGTGCATTTGTTGTTATGAAGACAGCTGAGAATGTCAGATGCCCAGGAAAAGGTCGTGTCAAATTGCAATATCATATCGGTAGATAATCAGATGAGCGTCATCGTCCCGGACGGCTGTGATAAAAATTCGATCATGTGCCTACCTACGATTTCGATAGATCGTATGATACAGATAATAATAATAATAAAATTTATTTCACAGTATGTTTCACAACAATCTACAGATCAATCATGAGCATAAGATGAAATATCGTCGTTCAAGTTTGGATCATCCATCAAAATATTCGCTTAGACAGTACAGTTCCATCTCGACCAGTAAATTCTTGACCTTCGTCTTGAATAGGCCCATAGATGAACATGTTTTCACATTATCTGGCAGTTTGTTGAAAAATCTTATACCTGCATAATTTGGATGCGTCTCTGTTATGTGTAATCTATGCTTGGGATAGCTAATGTTAACTTTTCTTGTATTATAACTGGGAACAAGTTTCTATTTTTGTAAATGTACATTATTGTCTCAAGAATGTACAGCCCATATATTGTTAATATCCTATTCTTCTTGAAGATACCTCTGCAACTTTGGGTACATTTCAATCCGAACATCGCTCTCATTACCCTCTTCTGAACTCTGAACAGTTCCAACTTGTTGTAGTGGCTTCCCCATACAATAATACCAAATCTCATGAGGCTTTCGAAGTTGGCAAAATACATTATTTTCATTGATTCCTCATTCATATACTTTTGAATAACTCTCATGGAGTATGCCACTGAGTTAAGTTTTATTCCCAATTTTTCAATGTGTTCTGTCCATATTAGATTTTCTTGTATAGTGATCCCTAGAAATTGTGTGGAATTTTCTGGTTTTATGTCTGGACCTGATAGCGTAATACTCTTAGGAGTCTCAATCTGCTGCTGTTTAGTTCGAAACAGGATAACATTAGTTTTGTCAGTATTCATAATCAATCCATTATTTAAAAACCATTGTTCCAACTGTTGAAATAGACTGGAAGCTTCAGCTATCAGATCAGGATAGCTAGCATTTGCAACTAATATATTTTTGTCATCTGCATAACTTGTGATTTGGCATGCGCCTCTTGATCGTACAATTCCAATCACATCGTTAACAAACACAATAAATAGCAATGGCCCCAGTATGCTACCCTGCGGTACTCCTATATTATTCTCCTTCATATATGATTTGTTTACTTTTCCATCTTTGACAATTTTAGTTCTTTGAGTTCTCTCACTTAAGTATGATCTAATCCATTCCAAGGCATCTCCTCTGATCCCATACCTTTCCAGTTTGGCGATTTTGGATCATCAGGAAATAAATATATGGATAGAGAGACTTCATCAACACCATTGCTTTCACAAGTTACAATAAAACACTAAAGGGGCTGCACACTGACCTTAAAATATCGTACAAAAGTTGATCGGATTGAACATCATCATAATAATTGATAGATAATCATAGATAGAGGAAGCAGACATCACTTTGAGTAAGCGAATTTTGTCTCCAACATTAACAGGTCAATTAAAAAGTCCCCGGTCTACCACAGTAAAACACATTTTTTTTGGCAAAATTCGATTTTATCATTCAGCATAGTTGCCTTCGAGGGCGATACAGTGATCTTACAACTCTTCAATATCATTTTTGTAATACGATTTGTCTTTCGCTTCAAAATAGGCCTCAGTTTCGGCGATTAGTTCTTCCTTGGGGATAAATTTCTTTCCAGCGAGCTTCATTGGGGATAAATTTCTTTCCAGCGAGCTTCATTGGGGATAAATTTCTTTCCAGCGAGCATTCTATTGAAGTCTGAGAACAGGAAAAAGTCGCTGGGCTGGGGGCCAGATCTAACGAATACGGTGGATGCAGAAGCAATAAGCAATTCATTCAGTTTTGCTATTGTTTTCATTAATTTGTGATACGGCTCATTGTCTTGATGAAACAGTAATTGTTTTTCTTTGAATGGGGCCGTTTTTTTAACGATTTCATCCATTAAACGATTCAATAACGCTATATAATAATCGCTGTTGATGGTCTAGCACTTCTGCAGGTAATCAATGCATATTATAACTTGCGCATCCCAGAATACTGATGCCATAACCTTGTCAGCTGACTGTTGTGTTTTTCCTCGCTCTGGATTCGGTTCATCGTGTGCAGTCCACTCAGCTGACGGTCGATTGGACTCCGGAGTGAAATAATGGAGCCAAGTTTCTACCATTGTCAGATATTGACGCGCAAAAATTCAGGTTCATTGCACTTAAACAGCTTCAAACACTGCTCAGAATCATTAACACGTTGTTTTTTTTGATCGATTGTGAGCTTTCGCGGCACCCATTTCGCACACAGCTTTCTCATGTATAAATATTCGTGCACGTTCAGTTGATATCTTCACAATGTCTGCTATCTCGATCAACTCCACTTTACGGTCAGTCAAAATTATTTTGTGAACTTTTTTGTTCACTGTCTTCGGTGCTCATTTCACCATGTTTAAACTTAGCATACCAATCAAAGGTGGTTGATTTTCCTGGTGCAGATCCCGGAAATTCTTCATCAAGCCAAGATTTTGCTTCAACTGTATTTTTTCCTCCAGAAAGCAATATTTTATCAGCTCACGAAATTCTTTTTTTCCATCTTTTTCTCAAATAAAAACGCAATATCTCACAAACTAATGGTCGGACTGCTATCAAATTTTGACACGTATCGTTTAAAGGTTGGTACTAACTAAAAATCATATGGATTTAATACTAGCACCGACATCTGTGCATCAGACCGAGGACTTTTCAATTGGCCTAATACCTATCAAATTTGACATAAGGCGGGAAATGAAAACACATAGTAGTGATACGATATTTCACTAAATTGTGGTTTTCTCCACAAAAAACACACTTCTTCTGTCCCATAGTGGATCAAAGTTTCATAGCAACTCGATATATATTGAAGTAAATATCAGAAAACTTTCAAATCACGTTAAACAACCGATGACAGAAAGATCGAAATAATAACGCTGAGGTGCCAAAGCTTGGATTTAGGAGGTTGATCCACACTTGCTTCTTACTATAAATTTGACAATTAGGAAAAATATCGAATTCCAAATATTCAAATTTTCGTATTTGATCGGGAGTCACTCAAATAAATATATTTGACTCAATATAATATAGATTCATTATATATGATATAGTAAAATTGTGAATTTTAAAATATTCACATCACAATCCGACAACGTCGTCTAAGCATATTGAGGACACTTAATATTGCATGTACTCCTTCTATCTAATGTTTATTAGGTACTCTATGGATTGAACAAAGCCCGCACACTGCTTCAACTAGCGGGTTAGTGGTGGATGCGCCCAGTGGCGATACTCAGTCGTCCTTTTATTACTTCTAAGAAAACAAATGCTCAAAAGGGCTTCATTCAGATTGATTGAACATTGTAAATTCTACTCTATGGTTTAATTTCTATTTTTAAAGCAGCGAACCATTTATTGAAACCAAAAAAAAATTGTTTGCTCTAGTATTCGGCAAGTAAATACTTATAAATATATATAATTTCATCAGAATAAGATCAACAAAACGTGATACACGAAAAAGCTAAAATTCCAAAGAAATCATTTTCGACCTAATAAAAACTTACATAAAATATTTCATCAGAATCAGATGATCAGAATGCGAGATATGAACCCAAATATTGAAATGTGAGACCTAAAATTTGATTCATGCCCAACAATAAACAAGACAATATTTGGCTTTACAACAATTGCAGATGCCATTTATGTATTAAAAGAGATCTGCTCTGAAATATTAAGTTACCTGACATCAAAAACAAAATTGTCAAAATTCTGTTAGACTTGCACCGACTACTCTGTACTTGTAATTAACAGATAATCTATGTATAATTACAATTATGTGGAATTGAGTGAGAGAAAATTCTGCAATTATGCCCCAACCCATAGAAAAAATATATAATAATATAAAACAATAGTCTTCCCAGTTTGGAAATAGAACCATTCAGCACAATAACACCACACTACTGTAAAGTATGTTGGTATAAAATAATGTCTACCATCAACATAATACCCTTTGATAGCACAATAGCATTTAGGGTATGTTTCTGCTAAATTCTTCAGATATGACCTCTTTAAGTAAATGCGACATTCAAGTAAACTTCTACTGAACTAGGCATTGGGATCAAAAATCCAATCGCAATTATTTAATTTTGGTTACAATTTGAGTGTTCATCAACAACTATATCTGTGATATGGATTAGAAAACTAATGAAAAGAAAATCCTAATTATCAGAAAAATATAACAAGAGCGCTAGTTATTATAGTTGATTAGAAGAGCACTACACTCTTATTTTAGCCACATAGTTGAAAAATGAAAGGTGATAAAAAATTTAGAAGGAAAATCCTGCTGTGATTGTGTCCACTAACGATTTTTGTAATCAGTATTCTGATGCACTAATACATGAATGTTTTGATAAGGTCATCACTATTGTATATAAATATATAAAACTCACCTGTAACAGTTTGCAAATTCAGACCAACCATATCATGAAGTTCTGTTTCAGGGAGATTCCATGCATTCTGGAAAAAGTTGAGTAAAACAAATTGTTCTCCAATACCATGGAACTACACTGCTCTAAGAAATGAATGCACCACAACTTGAATTTGAAATAAAATGGTTCTCCAAATAAGAAAACTGTTTATGATAAATTCAGAGGTAATTCTTTCAAAGTTCTCTTGTTCATGAAATACATAGAGCTACGGATATCTCTTCATGCTTCCGTTTATTTTTTTCAGGAATGAACGATTGCATCTGATATGGAAATATTCAGAGAAAGATTCAATTTTGTTTGTCACAACACTTTTGTGTTCTTTTTAGAATGGAATTTCTCCATTCTAAAAAGAACACAGAACAATGAGAATCAAGAATTTTAATCTTTTAATGAGTGCCTAAGCTGTTCTGCTAATGGTGAAATGTTGAAATTATTGATTGAGCATCAGTCTGATTAGGGGGGGGGGTGTTGGATTCCACAAAAATTAAATATTTGAAATTATTGCTTTTGTTAATTCCTTGGAGCAGTGTTTAATTTCCTTATAAAACTAATTACTGAACTACAAAATTTTCATTTGAAATGAAAAAATGCAAATGTGTACTTACAGGATCTACATCAATACTAAGAGGGACTAACGAGTTTGTTGTTGGCTGAGGTAACACTTGCACTCTAGGTTCATGGAGATCTTTAGGAAATGAATCATACTGTGTAGACGTAATTTCTTCTTCATCTTCTGCCCTATACATTTCATCTTCAGGACTGTCTGAACTATACACATCTTCAACTTCAACAACATCTTCAACTACAGGAAGGATGCTGCATATGTCATGCATAATTTCCACTATCTACAAGAAGCAAAGGCGTTTATTATAGCTTTGGAAACATTATATTCTTACTAATTAAGTGGAAGTTCCCATTTTCATATCTTATGTTTTGATATATATATACAGTACAACTTCGATAGTTCGGACAGTCCCTAGCCTGGACACTCCAGTATTCCGGACACTGCTGGAATTCGGGCATTTTGAAATTTTTGCCTTTGAAATCCGGGCGCGAAAATATTCATTATGCAAAACAATAGCATTTTCCTGTCTATACATGTAAAAAACGGTTACATGTCGGTTGGAAACAGCGCGGCGGCAGCATCTTTCATTCTGCACTTTGTTTTTCAGCGTGACGGACGCAATGGCTCCAGTCAAATGATCACATAAGACACTTACACTCACAGAAAAGTCTAGCTATCAGGTGGACTGAGAAGAATAATCTTACCCTTGAAGATTTATAGCTTTTGACAAGGCTTAAAGACAAGGCAATTGATATAGATGCATCCAAAAAGGTCCAAACTAAAATTGATATGTATTTTTCAAAAAAGTAGAAGATATTTCATACTGCATACATACATAATATGTATGTATACAATATTAGAAATACCTACATGTACATATTTACATAACGTGTTACATGTACTTAGGGGTTTTGTTCAGTTTTGTATTATTTTATGAGAAAATAATTTTTCTTTGTGACTTGATTAATAAACTTTATTTTGATAATTTATTGATAAGTTGCTTTATTTCATAAATTAAAATCACTCCAGTAATCCGGACGCCTCAATAATCCGGGCAGGTACCGGAACGATATCTGCCCGGACTACTGAAGTTATACTGTATATCGTTTTGAAACAAAATTTTTGCTCAGTGAAAAACATGATAATAACTCCATCAAGTTAATTATAATAAAAATATCATTTTTATTACTCATCACCTCATTCATACTTGGACGTTTTTCAGGTATCTGATCCCAACATTTAAATATTAAATTTTCTATACATGGAGGACAATCTCTCATAAATGCAGGTCGCCTTCCTTGATTGACCATCCACAGAATTTGAAACCCTGTTATGCATGGTGAATCATATGGTTTGCGTCTAGATAGCACTTCCCAAAGAATTATACTCCAACTGAATATATCACATTTTGCATTATAACTAGAACCTGTAAAAACCTAAAATCATAATATATGATTAAAATTTGAATCTATTCAATTACAGAACAAGAGTTCATTCATCAAAATTTTCAATATAACAACTTGATTATGTGCTGATTCCTACTGAACCTACACACTTTTTGTTAAACATGTAGAATAGGTATATGACCTGGAGATCCTCAAATCTGCCATGTCAAAATGGCAGCTATGTTGCTAGATGAGAAAATTTATCATGTATTTGAAGTAAAGTAACAAATATTTCAGCAATTCCCGCCATCAGTTGCGACAGTTATAATAATAGGTTACCAATATCTTTGAATATCTATTCTGATTCTGAAAAAAAACTGTTCATCCTACAACAAAATTCATCCTAGCAGCCAAGATAGTTATGGATATGCAAAGACACAACTTCAAATGGATTGGTTAGGAAATACATTGTTGTATCAACATGATAATTCATTTACATGAATAATTTTCTTAACTAAATGTAATTATGGATCTTTTGGTAAATTAGATAGAGTGCTTGTTAGCAGAAGTGAAGGTTTTCTTTGCTTACTTATTTTCTTTGTAAGTGCTGTGAACCAATTAGTAAAATATTCAAATTAATTTTCTCAAATAAATGTTTGTTTTCAAAAGGTTTATTGAAAACTAGGAGCTCCGAATTGAATGGTAGTAATATATTACCCAGCCCTTTGTGTCCACAGCTTTACATGGGCCTTCCCTAAGAATAACAAATAAATAAACATTTTTTTCTGGTGATGTAGTTGCCAATTTAATGTAGAAAATTGGATGTCTTTCGAGTGTCAAGGTCATATACCTATACTCGATGAATACCCACATTTCATTGACTTTTATATTTATTTTGATTCACCCTTACTTCAGGTGCCATCCAAGCAGCAGATCCCTTATTATTTGTCATATGTGTTTTCTGATCAACAGCTGTACCAAAATCACAGATTTTCAGTTGCTTTCCTTTATTTATCAGAAGTAGATTTGGAGGTTTCAGATCTCGATGTACTAAAGGATTTGGTTTCATATTATGCAAATATTGTACACCCTAAAAGAGATGTGGAGATCTTTAAATTCAATAGTTGATGTATTTATACAAACAAATACATTTATAGGTGATAAATTCTGTTAATATGAGAGGACCTCACCAAGGCACACTGATACAACCACGACATTGCATGATTCAAGAAGTATCTTATATAAGGTGAATGGTGCAAGATATTGAACAATGATCCACCATCAGCATATTCCATAACCAAACACATATTTGGCCCTTCTGTACATGCTCCAAAAAGTGTAACAATATTTGGATGATTGACTCTAGATAATTGTCGTACTTCAACTTTGAATGCTCCTTCTTCACTTTCTCTTGTTATCTTTTTAACAGCCACTAACTTATCTTTCCAAAGTGCACGAAAAACAACTCCAAATGTACCTTCACCGACAGCCTAAAATAATAATAAAAAAATAATCAAATAAAATTGAGGCTTCGTCCACAGAAAGAAAAAAGGCAACCTTTTACCTGATCATTCAGAAATTTAATCTCGTTATAATCTATTTCCAGGGTAAACTGCTGTTTTTTGAGTGTAGAGTTATTTGTCGACGCCATGAAGCTTCAATTCTTCTAAAAATAAAAACAGATGTTGAAATATTCATTAAATTCTCCAAATTTTTCATCTAAATCCTCTCATAACAAACTGATAAAAATATTTGCAATATTTGGTTAGAAAATTGATGTCAAATTCCTTTCTTTCAAATATTAGATCTATGATCGAACGAACTACTGTAGTAGTTAAGGAGTTACTATCGGACTCAGTCTTTTTCGTTTTTCCAGTTTGTCAAAGTGATAGCGGTAAGCATTTTGGTACCAATCTTCCTCTTCTTCATATAAAATAAAATATGAGAGAAAATAAGTCGGAGCATGCTGCTCAATGGGCGGCTGACGAAGCACCTCGGCATTATTTACCGGAAAAACCCTTGATGTGTGATAAAGCAACAGATACTTCGTTGGATGAAGAATCCTTTAAATTAATACCATGTACATGCCAAACAGGAGATTCCGATTCCAATATATCCTGTGCAGATCAATCATTGGAGTATACGCCAAGAACTATACTTCGGGAATGCTTTTGTGAGTAACTTAAGTAGGTCTTCTTTGTTGAGTTTATTAACAAGTTTCATAATGAAAGGAGGAAACGTTGCTTTCGTTTCGATAGCGGTTACACACAATTACGTACAAGACTACGGCATTGGCGGATCTAGGATTTCCCAAGTTGGGGCGCCCACTCCCTGGATCCGCCACTGGACTACGGGCTAGTTACCGACACTAATACCATAGTATAAGGATACTATGCTAATACTGTTGACAAGTGTATTTACGCATACTTTTTTTGTTATCGATAAATCATATCAATTGTCATGAATTAAACTTTTTATGGCAAAGTTTGTCGTTGAGCTAATAAATCACCCTGTATAGTCAGGGCCGCCGCCAGATTTGGCGCCCCGGAAAAATAAAACTTGGTCGCCCTGTTTCGCCTAATTTATATGAATTTTCTTCAAAGGTGCCTCTGCTATCCCTTTCAGGCATATTTTCAAATTCATATGAAATCGTATTTTTCAACTTAAAATCACCCTGTCAAATTTATCAAAGGACGTTTTGTCGACGCTCTATGTATAAGTCTAAGTAAAAAGACGATGTACTGCTGAAAGGCGCAAAAAATCTTTTATTAACTGACTTTGCGCCCTTACAATTTGGCGCCCCGGCAAAATGTCCGGTATGCCGCTCCTAGTGCGGTCCTGGCGGAGGCCCTGTGTATAGTAAAATAATGACACAGTTCTTAAAGGTGCATTTTAGTACCTATTTATATATTTTCATAACTAGTTGAGGGCGGCAAGAGCGCCTATTCATTTCAATTAAATTGGCGCTTGGAAATTTTTTATTTCACTAAAAAAATGGTAATTTCACCAAGAAACAATTTTCTTGTCCTAAAACGTTATATGTCTTTTTTTATTAACGGACTTTGCGCCCCAACAGTTTGACGCCCCGGCAAAATATCCGGTATGCCGGTCCTGGTGTTGGCCCTGCGAGAATCGATCTAAATTGGAATTTTCAACGGTAAATTTTGGTTGTATATACACAAAATGGACCCACTATGGAGAACAGACGAAAACTCAATAATAATTTTTTATAAACTCAATAATGATTTTTGAACAAAATTAATTCGAAAATTGGATGCTTCTGGTTGGTCCACTTTACAATGAAGGCAATTAACTACTTCCCGACTCATAAATATCAGGCATAAATAAATAAAAGTCCCCCAATCTGTGAAGTAAAGTGTCACTAAGTAGGTACTGTTGTGACAGTCTCTCAGCCAAAAATCCGAGATCTAAGCAATAAAGTACTGATATCAATCCATCTAAGAATCAGACATCAAGGTTTTCGATATATGATAATAATAATAAGGGTAGCGGTAGGAAATCCCTAGAAATTCACCTATCAGGAGAGTTTATTCGACTCCTACCAACGCAGATTCCTGGTGCTACCTAAGCCGGGAAGCTGAAACCTATCGAAGGGTCCCTGGCCAGGGTAACGGACGAAGCAGTGTAGAAAGCACCTCAAGAATTCTACCACCGCAGATCAGCGGATCGTAAAAAGCGATCAAAAACCGTCTCCTCTACGACACGGAGGAACCCATGAATGATGGTGAATTTAAGGAATAGGAAGATAGAGCCGCTGCCTGAGGTTCGTCACGGCGTGTCTGGAGCCGGCACTGGTCATGACAGCTTACGGGACGTCGGTGGCAGAGTGCTAAGAAGACGGGTGTCTACCGAACAAAATACTACGCTAACACAATCTCAAAATTTTAGGGGACGAATAACTCGAGTTTCTCTGACTGTTGTAGGTTTTGCGCAGGATCCTCAACCAGCACTTACCAAAGCAGGTCTACCAAAAAAGTGACAAAAATGGAATAGGCTATCGGCAAAAGCTGTTTGCAGAATTCGACAGAAACTATACCGAACTTCAAATTTCTGAGCAAATACCGGGTCATAGTGAGAAATAAACTTGCCATGAGAGACTTAACACCATAAAAAGAGTCCAACTGGGGATGCAGAACAGGAATCTCACTAACAACGAAGCGACAATTGAATATAACTACGATTGTGATGAAAACCAACACAACATCAATACTCCAATTAATACTGAAGAACAAAACAACACAGATTTGATACTCGTGCAAGAGATGTGCAACGGCGGAATATACATAACTGCATTTGTCGAAAATACAGAAGGAGACCAAAGAGATCTTTCAGAACGATTATCTGCTACAGTGAGTAAATATTTCATAGAATTCGAGGGTACTGATCTCCATAAAGAATCTATTCTTCCTAGACTGAAGACATCGAAAAAAACCTCACATATTCTGGACACAATGAACAAGTAGATAATTCCAAATTTTCTTCCGAATGACCAGAACCTCGATTCATTGCATATTGTTGCCTACTGTGCAGCCTCCACAATATCAGCAGTGTTCGGTGTAAAGCCAACACCTAGAAGTGAGCAACTAGCTCAGAACAAACACCATAATCAACCACATTGGCAAATAATAAGATATAGACAAGACAAGACAAGACAAGATATAGGAAGGCTTACACAATTCGCAAAATGTTCTCCGTCAAGAAAACTTAAAAAAATAGTGGATATAATAATGGATCGCCATAGGCAACGTGCAAACTATGATCCCAACAATGAAAGTGCTCAAGAAGCTCTAGACACACTCAAACAAAAATTGAGTGTATACTCTGAACGACTAAGAAGATACAACGAGAGATAATAACTTCATTTCAATTAATTTAGAGTGATGTCAAAATGAATTAATCTATTCGGGTCCGTGAAGTAAGCGAAAAGTTGGAAGCACTAATTCTGGAAATATGTCAGATAAATTAGTGCCCAATTAGTGCCTATTAGTGCAGTGTAAAGTTTAACCAGCACCATTGTATTTTTTGAGAAATCAGCATTTGAAGTGGTTGGTGCTAACTCCGCACTTAGCACCGAATTGAGGAAAAATTCCTATGCCACTAATTAGTGCTTAATTAGTGCCTATTAGTGTTTTCAGAATCATTATATAAAAATAAACCATTTTCAAGATATCGCTGATTATTTCCTTTGGTGCCAACTTCGCACTTAGCCCCAACAGTTTTCAATTTCCCAAAAATTTTTGTAACACTAATTAGTGCTTAATTAGTGCCTATAGGTGCTTTCAGAATCATCATAAAAAATATACTGTTTTCAAAATATTACTGATTATTTCCTTTGGTGCTGACTTCACACTTGGCACCAACATTTTCATAAAACCCAAAGATTCCTATACCATCAATTAGTGCTTAATTAGTGCCTATTGGTGCTTTTGGAACCATTCTCAAAAAATATGCCGTTTTGAAGATATCGTTGATTATTTATTTATTTTTACCATGTCGCCATCTATGAAGTATTATGGGAGTCATTTTTATTAGTAACCTCTTTATGGCCATCTGCCATTATCACCAGTATCTAATATATTGAATAAGTTTTATATCAAATTTAGCGAAAGGTCAATTTATTGCCGAGAATAACGCATGAAATTTACTATTAATGTTTTGAATTAGTTCATCTAATTATTGAATAGGTAGTGTGTAGATGCAAAATATTGAACTTACTGAATTTCGCGCCATTGAGAATCTCCGGATTAGGAAGAATACTGGCGTGCTAAATTATATTTCCTAAAGCGTGAACACATGATCTGAAAAATTGTAATTGATTAGATTGACGCTTTCACTTTGGTCGTTTGCGATATTTTGGAACTGTTCAGCTCTAGACTTTTGAACGAATTATTTTGCATTAAGTGGAGATAATACAATATGAAAAATTTTGATGTTTTCAAAGATCTTCATTTTTAACTTCTGAATTCGCCCTTATAACTTCCAGATCTCTACAAGAGTGTGGCACCCAAGAAGGAAGAATTGATTCCTTAACAACTAGGTATAAGCATAGAGTATTCTATTCTATTATGTTGGTCTTTTCATGAAGAGAATAGAACCAAGCATTATAACGTATTCTAATTTGATTAGGTTTTTGTACACGTTTTTGGCCAGTTTTCTCTGTTTCATCATGCAAGTAGATTGAAGAATAAATACTCGTTCGTTTCCATTAAAACTTTCAGAATATTTCTTTGTGTTATGAAATGAATTATAAGAAATGCCGAGAGAAATGCTGCATAAGTGTTTTTTTTTGCATCCTTCTACCGACTCAATACCCAGTCGACGGCATGCAACTCGATTTCATAGGGATGCCGACAGATTTATTGAATTGTGACCTATTTGTTAGCATTCGAAATCGGTATGCACTGTTGAGGGAATTTATTGTAGTTAGGCATAATTAGGAAAAGTATGGGTAACCTCTGATGATATTTTTTACTAACAGCTGCAGCTGTAGGTCTTTTGTTTGTCATTTAATGCGTTTCATGTGACTACATATAAAATCATGCGCAGAGCGCTACATGTTTAGTCTAATACTCCAATAATTAAACATTCTCGTTACTAGTGATAAAATTCGGTTGGGTAAATATGGCCGGGAGAAAAAGTGCAATCATTGAGAAATTAATTTCTCACAGGGAAAATTTATTTCTTAAACTTGGAAACCCAATGATATTGATGAAATATGGAGGATTATAAGTATAGAACTGAAAGAGAAAATATCTCCGAAGGCTTTGTATACTTTTGTTCGGAAAAACAGCAACGGCTGCTGGATTTTTCGATTATCTTATGAAACAATGTATCTATTTCTGAACATATTTTATACTAGAACATTTCTCAAGTACTAGCGTTGTTTGAATACGTCTGATATGAATATACCTACGACTTCTGTTGATCTGATCTTTATTATGATATTATTCAACCGAAACGAGACTGAACATATAATCAGTAATAATAATAATAATAAATCGACTTTATTTAATGAAATATGTATAAAGACATATGATTTGTTTAGATGTTGGACTAACCATGCCGAGGCGGAGTTTAGTCAAAGACTATTCTTATACACAACCTTGTATGGGTGTCATATCTTGATAATATAAATAGAGAATATAATATATAAACAACAATGAACAAATAGAGATTATAAAAACAAAAACAGCAATAGACAAAATAGGGAATATAAATATAAAATATGTATAATATAAATAGAAGATATAAATAGAGAATGTAAATTCAATAGAATAAATAACATCCAGAAGGAGAAAAAAAAAACTGTATTAAATCACTTGAGAGAGAGCTCTTCATTTGACGTCTGAATTGTGAATAGCTGAGGCTGAACACACTACCGTCCATACTGTTCAAAAATTTTACCGCGTTGTAGGAGAAACACCCCTGAAATTTAGCAGTACGATGCAGAGGAACCGTGAAAGAAAAGGAGTTCCTGACGTTGACCGAATGCACCGAACTTCTAGGAATGAGCCTTCCATGAAGAGCCGCACAATATCGAGTCGTTAGAAGTTTATAAACAAAACATCGAAAATTTAGCGATCTTCTTTCATCCATCCTCAACCAACCCAACTCACGAATCCTATGAGAAATGTGATCATATTTCCTCAAACCGAAAATGAATCGGCAACACCAGTTCTGAACAAGCTGAATACGACATCTCACATAAGCACTGATGCAGGGTCCATAAACTACGTCACAATAATCGAATAAAAAAATAATCAAGGACTCAGCCAAACGTTTCCTTATACTAAAGGTCAAAAATCGTCTACACCTATAAACAACTCTCAGCCGGTGAAACGCTGTCTTCAGAATACCAGCCACATGATTGGAAAAATCAAGCCTACAATCGAAAATTACACCGAGATTCCTCACAGTATCACACAAGGTTAAAGGCTGTCCGTAAATGCACAGTTGCAGGTTGTCCCTTACTATAGAATATTGATGAACATTGGAAAAAACAGAATATTTGCACTTGTCTATATTCAATTTTAAATTATGTGAGGCTGCTACATTACAAACATTTTCAAGATCATAGTCAATCTGTTGGGAAGCCAAACCCAAACTACTCATATCAAAAGAATAAATTAGCTGCTTGTCATCCGCAAAAGCCTGCGCAGAACGAAATTTCAGGACCCCAAGCAGATCAGCGGTATAAATTTAAAAAAGAAGTGGTCCAAAAATAGAACCCTGCGGCACCCCAGACAGAAGAAACACCGACTCAGACATACTACCATCAACCTGAACCACCTGACTCCGCGATGACAAATAAGATCTGATTAAGGCAACAGAAAGCGGAGTAAAACCGTAAAATTTTAAATTAGCACATAATAAAAGATGGTTAATAGTGTCAAATGCTTTTTGAAAGTCTAATAAAATTAAGACAGAGACTAGTTTTTTATCCAATTTATAAAAGATGGAATCAGTTACAGTTGCCAAAGCAGTTGAAGTACTGAAAGATTTACGGAAACCAGCCTGATAGTCTGGTAATAAGCTATTTACAGAGAAAAATGTATATATCTGTTCATATAGCGCCTTTTCAAAAACTTTCGAAAGAGCCGGCAAGATGCTTATTATACGTAAATCAAAAAAGCTCTCAACATTCTTCTTTTTAGGTATAGGTCGTCCAACTGCACACTTCCAAACCTAGGGAAAGTACCCGACAAAATACAAGAATTAATTACATGAATTATATAGGGAACAACAACCGGAGCAGAGTACTTGAACATCTTTACAGAAATACCATCGGAGCCAAGAGCATTTGAAGTAATGAGATGTAAAACTCTCTCAACATCGGGGTGGAAACCAACTTAAATTCAAAGGAAAGGGAGCTGTCATGTATTTCTGTGTTATAAAATTGAATTAAATTGGCACAGTTATTATCACCAGAGCAACCGTTAAATTGGCATGAAAACCGATTCATCAAATTTGGGTCAGAAAACTTATCAGGAATGACAGAATCAGCGGACCCGGTAACCCTGAGCTCAGAGAGGGCTTGCCAGCCCCGACGGCCACTCGTACCCATAGCATCAAAGAGATAACTCTTCTTAGCTGTTCTTACCTCGGCCAATGTCCGATTTCGAAGTTTCCTATAAGTAGACCAATCAGTACCGAGTCCAATCCTCCTGAATCTCGAAAGAGCCAAATCTCGCTCTCTCATCAAATCCTTGATGGGCGTCGAAAGCCATGGAGCCTTCGGCTTAGTTACCCGTCTTCTTCTTACAGGTGCATGCGAATCAAAGGTACGAATTAAGAAAATGTTAAGCACCTCAACCTTTCTGTCAACATCAGGCTCCCCTAGCAGTCTGTGCCATGGTTGACTCCGCAAATCCCGAAGAAAGGATGTATTATCAAAGCTGGAAAAATCCCTGTAAGTGACAAATTTGTGTTCACGGTGGCGAGAATCAACACATAAATCAGCAAAAACCAGACGATGGTCTCCCATACAATCAGCATTTAAGGTACCCACGTTCTCAACGAATTCCTCCGGACAATTCACGAAGATAGGATCGATGAGAGACGATGAACGATCCGTTATCCTAGTGGGCTCAGCAATAACCTGGTTGAAACCGTACATTTCAAGACAATCTGATAAGGGATTGGTCCGCGAAACATCAATGTTGACATCACCCATACAGACCACAAAATTTGACGAAGGAAGAATCTGGGTTATCATTCCATCAACATCACTAACAAAAGAGGATATTCTAGATGAGCGCTTTTTTTTATTTGGTGGCCTATAAATAACACCCAAGACGAACTCAGTGCGCCCCGACTTAATCTTCAACCATATGAATTCAATGGGGCTACTGACAGCAAAATCAATAGAAATAATTTCAGCGCGATAACATTTTCTGACATAAACACATATTCCTCCATCCCTAGAACTCCTATCCTTCCTAAATAAATTGTAATCTGACAAAGAAATTGAATTGGAAGGCTCATCACCACTCATCCACGTCTCCGTCACACCAATAACGCCAAAATTATTCAATGAAACCAAATCATTGAATTCACTAAAACTAGGTAATAATGAGCGAACATTCAAATGAGCGAGTCTCATCTCTCACGAAACAAAAATATATATACCTACTGATCTACAATAAAATTAATACACACAATAAGAAATACGAAAAGGGTTACAATGAAAAATTATTACGTTAAATAAACAGGCGAAAATTTACAATTCGATTCAGTTGAAAATTATAATGATCCAATTAATTTCATAAATACTCCTAGAAAGAAATCAGCAGAAACGAATCACACAATATATGATAAAGTTAATTTCACAAATATTCCCAGAAAGAAATGAGCAAAGACGAAACACAATATATGATAAAACATTTAATTACATGTGAAATATAGATATCAACACGACACGGGATATCAGAATTCTAAGGCGTTCCACCCACCTTATGACTATGACGTCCGAACTATCTCAATGAGGGAGATTTAGTAGTGGAAGCACTGCGTAGCGCCGCCTTTTTTTCAGCACCTACCGTAGCAGCTTTAACTTTCTTCAGCTGTTTATGCTGATTGAGCCGGGCAATTGGTCCTTCTCTCCGGTTACCAGTCCCAGTAGGCTTGGGCTCCAAAGTTACAATGAAAAATTCAACTATGGCAACTGAATAAGTTTTACGTTTCTTTCCATGGCAACCAATATTTTATTTCTTGAAAATCTAGTAAAATAATTGATAATTTTCAGCTAAGATACAACAACATAAAAAATTAGGTATATCGAGTATCTCTGATAAATCAAATTGGCAGTCCACATTCATTGGTGTAGAAAGTGAAAATGACAGCCTTTATAATAATAATAATAGTTCATTTTACCCAACAGGAAATTCCCCAATAACAGGGTAACATATTGGCAATGAATAATATGAACAATTATCACAGGCCAACAAAATGAAAAAAAAAATTTGGTGCCAGAAATCTAACATCTGATTTTAGATGTTTTTAATGTGCTGATTCCAAAAATGCCACCAGATTTTTTCTATCAGCTCTAGTTTTTGAGATACACGTTACAGGTTAAATGATATTTTTTTTTTTGATAAAGGACAACAAATAAAGAGAAAAATATGTACTTAATCGTCTAAATAGAAATTTCCCAGAATCTAATTAGCCAAATGGATACCTGGAATTGTCCCTGACCCAATGTTCCTATACCTACTAGAATCAAAAAAAATAAATAAATAAATAAATACGAAGAACATCAGTGGTCATTTTGTGTTGATTTAAAAATGGTTAACTTCCTCCTTGGACAGCAGAGTGGTTATACAAAATATCCTTGTTTTTTGTGCCTTTGGGACAGCAGAGCTAAAAATGAGCACTGGGTTAACAAAAATTGGCCTTCAAGAGATGTCATGATTCAAGGAATACAAAACGTGATCAACGAACCTTTGGTTTCAAGAGAAAAAATCTTACTTCCGCCCTTGCATATCAAGCTAGGCCTAATGAAGCAATTTGTGAAGGCCTTAAATCGAGATGGAAATTATTTTGGGTATTTGCCACGTAAATTTCCTGGCATTAGCACGGAAAAACTAAAAGCTGGTATATTTGATGGGCCTCAAATAAGGCAACTTGTTAAAGATCCACAATTCACCACATCAATGAACGAGACTGAATCTAACGCTTGAAGTTCATTTGTTCAAGTAGTACAAAATTTTCTTGGCAATCATAAAGCAGATAATTACGTAGAATTAGTGGAAACTATGCTTTCAAATTTTAATATTCTCGGCTGTAACATGAGTATAAAAGTTCACTACCTCCACAGCCACCTAGATCGTTTTCCAGAAAACTTAGGTGATTGTAGTGAAGAACAGGGGGAAAGATTCCACCAGGATATTAAAACTATGGAAGATCGTTATCAAGGACGATGGGATAGCCACATGATGGCGGACTACTGCTAGAGCCTTTAGCGAGACTGCCCTAGTAAACTCCATTCTAGAAAATCGTATAAAAAAAAATTTTTTATGTGATTAGTGACTAATGTAATTATGTAAATTAAGTTTTTGCAATAAATACTTAAATCCATGTGTCTTTGTTTTTTTTAACTGTCAATAGTAATATTATATATTATAACAGTTATAACGTAAATTATATACACAATTTTTTAAAAAATCTCAAAAACTAGATCTGATAGACAAAATCTGAGACTTTTTTTACATTCTGCATCCAAAAATTACTCAGGAACAGTTAAAAAATCGCAGGCACCAAAATGTGTGTTGGCCTGTGATTATTCAAACAAAATAACACATTCAATGATACAACAATAAACAATAACCGCCCCGAACTAAAAAAACAAATTAAATTTAAGTTCATCAGCAGCCCTGCACAATCGATAGACCGGAGCCTGCTCAAGTATGTTAGTTCGAGGTTTAGGGAGTCGAAAAGTTGATGTGGTCCTCGCTTCAATTCTTGGTACACGAATGTCAACCCTGGACAGTAGATGAGGGGAATCAATTCTTCCAGTGATAAGCTTTTGCGCAAATTTAGCACACTGTTGCTTCTGTCTCTCCTGCAACGTTGAAATTCGCATTTCCCGCATGATCTCCGACAAATCCGCACCACGTTCAGGATACCTGCCGGTCTTTCTATATTCAGCACACTTCAAGAATTTTCTATGAATGCGTTCAAGTGATGTTATGTGGGAACTGTATATCGGAAACCAAACCGATTTGGCGTACTCTAATTTGCTGACGACAAGAGAAAAATAGAGAATTCTGAGGACTGAAGCATCAGGGAACTCCCTGGAACACCGGAACACAAAGCCTAAAGATCGACTAGCCGAAGAACAAAGCTCATCGATGTGAGGAACAAAGCTGAATCAAATAACACCCCCAAATCGCGAAACCGATCTCCACTAGCGATAAGACAATTACCAATAGAATAATTGAAGGTGAGAGGACGTAAGCTTCTCGTGAAAGTCACCTTAAAACACCTTTGTATATTTAAAATGAGTCCATTGCGCGATCACCAAACATTAACTAACTCCAAGCTGGACTGGAGCAGCTCTAAATCAGCAATTCCGCGTATCCTCAGGTAAAGCTTGAAGTCATCTGCATAGGCCAAGGCTAAGCAACCGAGAAGAGCCAGAATATCTTTGATAAAAATTATGAATAACAATGGTCCAAGATTAGATTCTTGCGGCACACCAGATGACAGACAAAATTCGAAAGACTTGAAGCCATTATAAAATATATGACTCATTCTTCCCTCCAAGTAAGATCTAATCAGGTGGACATATGCTGGACTGAGGCCAAAAAAAGGAAGTTCAGCAACATACGGTGATCAACCGAGTCGAAGGCTCGTGATAAGTCTGTATAAATAACGTCGACCTGACCTCCATCATCCAGAGTCTCCGCGATAAACTGCGACAATGTTGCCCAAATTCGTGACCGTAGACCTGCCCCGCATGAAACCATGTTGCATTGCTGATATACAGGGTGGCCATTTGAAAACGAAACAGACGAGACTACAGACGAAATAAAGTTTTTCGATAGAAATGCTCGGACAGGTCGATTTCTGTTTCGAGGGGGACAACTTAAGATGTAGGTTACGGACGCATAGCGCTTCAACCCTTGCTGCTACAACCCCCACCCCCAATTTTTGAATAGGGAAGATGGGGTGAGTGATACCTCAATTTAAAGGTATTTCTATACTGATTTCAGTACAGTAATTGTTTTTTCATTTTATGCATTAGTTCTCGAAATATTCATGCGTTAGTTAGTTAGGAAGGAAGCTACAGTCATGGTTGTTTTGAAGCTCAAAATGTCGATTTTTCACAAAACACTACAAGTGCCATGAAAACACCACTTCATTTTCAAATACTTAGTTAAGAATATTTCGAGAACTAATGCATAAAATGAAAAAACAATTACTGTATAAATCATATACTGAAATCAGTATAAAAATACCTTTCAAATGAGGTATCACTCACCCCATCTTCCCTATTCAAAAATTGGGGGTGGGGGTTGTAGCAGCAAGGGTTGAAGCGCTATGCGTCCGTAACCTACATCTTAAGTTGTCCCCCTCGAAACAGAAATCGACCTGTTCGAGCATTTCTATCGAAAAACTTTATTTCGTCTGTAATCTCGTCTGTTTCGTTTTCAAATGGCAACCCTTACCTTAGAGTCCAGGTAATCAAATAGATCTTTATTGAATGCCTGCGGACTGAGACTGGGTGATCTGTACATACAACTGATCAGCAATCTTTTTGTTCCCTAAGTTGATTCTACCTCTATACATTTAATTGGACCCAAGTTAACTATATTTTGGGAGAAGTTCAGGTCGTTCTTAACGAAGACAACAACTCCATCATACTTATTTATGTTTCCTTCGTTATAAATACACCGATAATTTTCTATTCTAAAAAAGCTTATATCATTTATTCGATTCGTTTCACTCAAGGCAATCACATCAAACTTCTTTGACAATCTCTGCAGAAAACACAGTAATTCCCCATAGTTCTTGTTCAAACTCCTTATATTGAGACGAACTATTCTGAACTGATCAGATTCCCTAATGTACTCATTAAACTCGGAGATCCCCTCGACAACCACGGTATCCACCGCTGAATCATTGTAATCTCTTATGAAAATATCCATATTGAAAAAATAAACAAACAAACGAATATAATGGAGAAAATAAAATATGTTTAATCTATCAAATACAACACAGTATGCAAAATGTTTCTACTTTACCGTCTTTTTACTTGTAGAAGCCTTCGATGATGAAGAAGCTGTTTTGGGCGTTTCCTTTCCCGAAGAATTGAGCCTTGTTCTCCTTTTCTTATCCAAGTCTGTCGTATTTCTTAATACCCTTTCTAAGCCGGTTACCTCTTTCTGAATTCTAGATTCCTCAAGAAACTGAATGTGCGTGTTCTCTTTTAGTAGTTGTTCTCCTCTGCTTACCGGAAATGGAGAACTTGGGGCGCTCTTTCGTTCTACTTCTGTATCTTCACTGTCCGTATCCTTTATTTGCTTGTTCGATAGTTCGTCTAAATCGCTCAGAGTGTATTTTTCCCCATTAACATAGAGATCCCAGCCTCTTCTATATGCCTTATAATTTTTCCGCCTCGCTTCTCTTAAAATATTTATTAGAACTTTCTCCCTTATTCGGTCTTCCACACATAAATCATCATTGACGTAAATATTCATTCCCTTGACTTTAAATTTATTAGCTTTCACCTTGGATTTTGCTATATATGATGTGAACTCTAATTTGATTGGAGCAGTTTCTGATTTTCCCAACTTGTACACGTTATTGAAATGTTCAATCCTCAAATCTGTCTGAAGGAGTTTATTAAGTTGTTCTCTAGTAGAGTTGACAACCTCAGAATCGTTCAGATTCAAACCACTGACCACAATATTATTCTTTCTTCCTGCCCTTTTCAACTCTAGGATGTTCGCTTCGATTGCGCTCACACGCTTCTCTACCTCAAATATCCTGTGTTCCGTTTTCCTGTTAACTTCTTTAATTTCCCTTCTCAGTTCATCCAGTTCTTGTTTAATGAAAGCCGTTTGCCTCGCGAGTTCTTGTTTGAAAGTAGAAATAATTTCCGACTCCGACATATCTGTTCGCAAGTCTACGGATGCCTTTAGACTTGGAATCCCCGCACCAGCTGCGTTAACGATAACGATGTTTATCTCGAACTCGAAGGTGCGTCGAATGACTCACAAATACAAAATCTTTCTGAAAACTGATTTGATCGCAAAAACAAACACAAAAATCCAATCAGATATTCGTTCAATATGCACTGGGTTATCTTTCAAAATTTTCTCCAACCTGTACCCGTGAAAAATTACAATTTCTCGAAGACTATCCCGACAACAACTTATCGGCAATGCTTCGTGAGTATTCTCTTTTATTCACTATCCATCATTCCAAAAATGTGTTTCAGTTATTAATGTTAACTTCAAATCAGCCGAGTGATTTTAACAAACTACAGGGAGATATTTTTCAGGGGTCAAGCCCTATTTCGCCCCATAAACTTTTTTGTAGTACGCCGCTGTTGGATTCTGTCAAATGTATTGAATTCCTTATTTTGTTCATAGATTTCTTTGTCCCCTATGATTTTTACGTATTTGCGAACGTTATCGAAAAAAAAACTATTTTCTATAATTTGCTCCATTTATTCAAAATTTTCATTAAAAGGTAGGAACCTATATTATTACAAAGAAAGCAAAAAACTTTACGTATTTGGTTCGTGAAATTACAAGTTTCCTTGAACATTACCTAAAAAATAAAAACCTAATCTATCTATATTTCAAATTTGATCTTAATATCTCGAAAACTGAAAAAGCAACAAGTATGAAGAAAAATATTGAAACTTGAACCCTTTAGAGTTCGATAACGAAGCGTTTGAAGACGCATGTTTATGGAGAAAGTCTTATTTTGACTTGAAAAATAGGAACCTGAAATCTTGAAACTGAATTTTGAAACAACCTGTATAGGTAACAAAATTTGAAAGTTGACAGAAATTCTATCAATAAAGACTTTAAAAGACCCAATAAAATTTACAGGTATGCCGGCTGGCATTTCCAAACTATCGGAAGATATTAAACAATGGCGATGTTTTATAACTCCATTTTTTTGAGAATCATGCGGTTTTATAACTGGCACATTTTTTTTATTGACATTTTCAATATTTCTCAAGTTGCTTTTAGAGAAGAATTATATTTGTATCTATGTAGAAATTACTGAATTGTTTATTTTTTTTGTAATTGTTGATATGTTTTAACTTATAGTTTATGTTCATTCTCAATTGCAAATATCTTCTTTTTTGTGGTGAATCCTTGTAATTGGGTTATTCCTGTTAGGATTCCTGTTTATGTTAAATGAATAAATAAATTTATTTTCAATAAACAAACAGCAGATGTATATTCATACCCATCATTCAATATCTTCCGACAGTTTCTCAATCCTAGGCGGCAAAACTACCTTTAAATTTTATTGAGCCGTTTTAGTCTATATGAAATTTCTATCAACTTTCAAATTTTGTTACTTATATAAGTTTGCTTACAAGCTGACTATAAAAAACTTACATAATGAATTCGTTATTCTCTTTAGCTTTCGCTAAGTTTGTTATAAATCTAATGCAATCCTACTGGCGATAGCGCAACAGTGTCAGATGGCCATGAAGAGGCAACTAATAAAAATGACTCCCATAATACTCCATAGATGGCGACATGGTTAAAAATTAAATTAATAAGTAATGAACGATATCTTGAAACCAGCATATTTTTTGAGAATGGTTCCAAAAGCACCAATAGGCACTAACTAAGCACTAATTGGTGGTATAGAAATTTTTGAGTGATTCAAAAATGTTGGTGCCAAGTGCGAAGTCAGCACCAAAGGAAATAATTAGTGATATCTTAAAAACAGTATATTTTTTATGACCATTCCAAAAGCACCAATAGGCACTCATTAAGCACTTATTGGTGGTATAGGAATCCTTAGGTTTTATGAAAATGTTGGTACCAAGTGTGAAGTCAGCACCAAAGGGAATAATCAGTAATATCTTGAAAACAGTATATTTTTTTATGATGATTCTGAAAGCACCAATAGGCACTAATTAAGCACTAATTAGTGGCACAAAATTTTTTAGGTAATTAAAAAATGTTGGTGCTAAGTGCGAAGTTGGCACCAAAGGAAATAATCAGCGATATCTTGAAAATGGTTTATTTTATTATAATGATTCTAAAAGCACTAATAGGCACTAATTAAGCACTAATTAGTGGCATAGGAATTTTTCCTCAATTCGAAAATGTTGGTGCTAAGTGCGAAGTTAGCACCAACCACTTCAAATGCCGATTTCTCAAAAAATACAATGGTGCTTATTAAACTTTACACTGCACTAATAGGCACTAATTAGGCACTAGTTATCTGACATATTTCCAGAATTAGTAGTTCCAACTTTTCGCTAACTTCACGGACCCAATCTATTCGGTTGCTTTTATTGCGAATAAAAAAATTGAAGAAGAACTTTCAGAATCTTTTTTTCCTGACAAGTTGATGAAGCTATTGATATAAGCTGCCATTAACCATTTTCCGTTATGTACATATAATAAATGATCAACTTGTTGAACGATTCATGTGATTTTATGATATAAGTTCTAGACGTTCTGCTCAATATTTATTCCAATTTTTATTTGCCAAATTCAGATAATTTGACTTGTATTCAAAACTAGTGGCTCAAACATATGATGGGGCGAGTGTAATGTCGATTGTCGGGAGAAGTGAACAGTTTACAGGCAAAAATCAACTCTATAGCACCACAGGCGATGGTTAATCATTGCTATACACACGTATAAGTAATTCGCGCAGTCCGATTCAACAGATTCAATTTTTTATAATGATTGTTATGCTGAAAAAGTTGAGTTATCTAAAAAAACTTTGTTCGTAAACTTAAAATATATATCTATATTACAATATTAATAAGTTTTTTCTGATGTGCCTCACCATTTTATAAAGGGTGGTTTTTTAGAGCTATAGAACTTTAACCCTCCGTCAGGCGCGCCTCAAATACTAACGACTTCGGGCGCGGTGTTCCTGAGAGGCACATTTGCGAAAACGGTCTATGAATTGAACTCCGCAACATCTCATTTAAAAAATCTGAATGAGTTGTCGTCACAGTAATGTGTCCTAACGAAAAAGGTAAAAAAACATTCAAAAACAAATCATTTATTATTCCAATTGTGAATGAAACCAGAACACAAAATTTTCAAAATTATCGCAAAGTGACCTACTAAACCTACATTATTATCTGAAAAAAAATTGAATTGTGTCAAAGCCTAGCATAGTGGCACAAGATAATACTATTTTAACTATTTTTAGTCAGAATCTTCATTTGGCGGTACTAGTTGATACTCTGGGAAGCAAGCATTGTATACCATGTTTGCGTGTGTCAGGCAGATATGATTATTGCATTTTCTGTACGCGTAGCTCGACAATCTCCTTTTACTTCCTTCCAAACTACATGTGCTACATTTTTTATGTTTTTTGGAACTTCTGGTGATTTCTCACGATCATCCCTAGGAAAAAATCGCTTTAGACGAACTTGAATACTAGTGTGTAGCCCTGACGTCATTTGGCTTCTGCGTCTCATGTGTTCTATTACCAGTTCATGACTCAACTGTTTCAGAAATCTTCTTCGTCTCTGTGGCTCTAATTGATTACAGAGATGAATCACTTGAGAATTGATGCCCCCCACATTCAGCATGGCAAAAAATATTACCATTGGCCACCGTTTTATATTACGGTGTATATTGTAATTAGCGCACATTTGGTCTACGGTGTCCACCCCACATTTAGTGGAGTTATAGAATGTAATCATCTCAGGCTTCTTCATATTTCCTGAACTGGGATCAATGTTATCGTCAATGTGAAGCGAAGATGCAAGAATAACATTTTTTCCTTTCCTCGGTATATATGAAACTAAAGTCGTCCCGTTATTGAAACCAAATAAACTGCTGTATTGTGTTCTCTCCTTCAAATCGATAAAAGAGTAGGGTAAATGTCTCTTATTTTTTCTGACTGTGCCAACATATGACAACCTTTGCGTTTTCAATTCATGGATGAGGTTGAAATCAGTGAACCAGTTGTCTGCAGTTATGTTGCGACCAGATCCAAATAATGGAGCTGCTAATCTTTTTACTACGTCAACAGGCTTATTGCTCACACGAAAGGGACCTTCCGGCTGTGTTCCAGCATATATTTCCATGTTAAATGTATAAAACATTTTGGCATCGACTAAAGCAAAAATTTTTATTCCATATTTGTTTGGTTTTGAAGGTATATATTGGCGAAATGAGCACCTGCCTCTGAAGCCTGGTAGCACCTCGTCAATGGTGACATTCTCAGCAGGATAATATGAATTTTGACAATTTATGATGAATTTGTCGAAAACTTCACGAATTGGAGCAAGGCGGTCCAATGTTTTCCGTTGGTTTTTAGTAGATCGATCATCAAAACGCAAGCAACGAATAAGGAACTTGAAACGTTTTATATTCATTACTAGTCCAAATTTTTTAATACCGTCACCTTTCTGTCCCAGAGTTCCTCCAGATATTGACGATTGGATTTATAAGCCCCTGCTAGATATAACAAACCAATGAAAGCATGTATTTCAATCATGTCTGTGTGTCTAGCATCTCTATCCCTAGAAAATGTATGCTGGATGGTGTCTATATATTGGTTTGTGTATTTCACTATAATATGAAAGATTTCATCAGTGAATAAACTTTTCCAACAATCTAAAATATTTTTAGCGTTGCGCGCATTGCCCTTTCTACCAGGAAGGTTTACCATTATATGCTGAGACTGTGTACGCCGTTTATTTGAAGGTGGCTTTTTATTCCATTTAGTCTGTTTATCTCGTCCTAGATAAAATTCAATTTCGCTATTTGACGAATTCTCTTCATCAGATGATTGATCGTCCCCATCTTGTTCGGATAATGAATCGCCTTCACGTTGCTCCACTTCATCAATTTCGTCGATATCACTCTCTTCACCCAAATCCTCGTTTTCTGCAGGGTCTCTTGAATCATCATCCTCCAGAAAACGCATGAGTTCTTGAACGTGGGTTGGGTTATTCAGATCATAATTCTTACGTTCCATATTTGGTAAAATTCTGCAACAGAAGTAGAGAAAAAGCTCATTTGAAAACGAGTTCGGGCGCGGTGAGCCTAAGCGGCACAAGGCAATAAACGTAGAAATGGTTCAAACTAAATTTTAATTATGTTCTATTTATTCATACAATGACTAACCTCAAATGTTTTGAATGAAAAAAATCCAGATACGTTCCTTCAAAAATCGAACGAGTTCGGGTGCCGTGAGCCTAATAGATCAGAACGGAGCTGGACGTAATTCGGAAAGATAAAAAGCAAGACACTCTTTAGCAACACGATACACACACAAAGTTGGGAAGCTACTGAAAGAGTGAAAGAACTGGGTCTCGGGAATGCGAAGTAGAAGAGAGGGGATACCGAACACGATCGCTGTGCCTGACAGATCAGCCGCGCCCGATGGAGGGTTAAATTGCAATAAAACAACGATGGATTATTCGATTGACATAAATTTTATTTATCCGCAAGATAATCTTGTGGAATTACATTTTAAATATGATTTCTGGCATATGACCGCCACGGCTGGCTCGGATGTAGTCCAATCTGGACGTCCAATTTTCGATGACTTTTTTCAACATTTGTGGCCGTATATCGACAATAACAAGGCGAATGTTGTTTTCCAAATGGTCAAGGGTTTGTGACTTATCCGCATAGACATAGACCAATGACTTTACATAGCCCCACAGAAAGTAGCCTAGCGGTGTTAAATCACAAGATCTTAGAGGCCAATTCAGAGGTCCGAAACGTGAAATTAGGCGGTCACCAAACGTGTCTTTCAATAAATCGATTGTGACACGAGCTGTGTTGCGCCGTCTTGTTAGAACCACAGCTCCTGGACATCATGGTTGTTCAATTCAGGAATGAAAAAGTTAGTAATCATGGCTCTATACCGATCACCATTGACTGTGACGTTCTGGCCATCATCGTTTTTGAAGAAGTACGGACCAATGATTCCACCAGCCCATAAAGCGCACCAAACAGTTAGTTTTTCTGGATGTAACGGTGTTTCGACATACACTTGAGGATTAGCTTGACTCCAAATGCGGCAGTTTTGTTTGTTGACGTAGCCATTCAATCAAAAGGGCGCTTCTCGCTAAACATAATAAAATGGACGTAGTGCGCGAAACGTATTCCGCACAGAACCATTATCTTCGAAATAAAATTGCATTATTTGCAAGAGTTGTTCAGGCGTGAGTCTATTCATGGTAAATTGCCAACCCGAACTGAGAATGAATCACTTGACAGCTGTTAAATCGGTCGCCATCTTGAACAGTAATGCCAGCTTAAAGTTATATACCTCGAAAAAAAACACCCTATACAATATATTACTCCTTACAATGATTTTTTATCTACAAGATCTCATCTAGTAGAATACATTACAAATATTTTTTGTGCAATGATCCACTCCACCTCGTATTTTGGGGTAAAGTGAATCGCATTTCGAAAATCTTTATTATTAACTTCAACCATGGTTAATTTTCTATTCGATAAGCGAACTCCGTTAATCGCTCGATCAAATTTTACAAAGAAATCATGCCTAATACTATACATGAATGATGAACTATTTAGATCTAGAATTCAATGACCTAAGTTATATAACATGAAACCTTAAATCTGTAGACAATCAAGGAGATAGAAATTGCTCTGAAGTTGAGGGCGAAATAGATTACATTTCCAGGTTTTCCGTAATACCCACTCTTTAAAATCTCGTATATTTCGAAATCAAATCAAACGAAACTCACTACTAATTCATGTCACTACTCGTTACTACTACAAAACGTACATGGAAAGTGCGATGAGGAGGGTATTCAGCCAAATTCAGAAAACATTTTATTCAGAAAACGACTGCAATATTAGGCCAATTGAAAGGTCCCCGGTATGATGCACAGATGGCGGTGCTTGTATTAAATCCATATGATTTTTAGTTAGTACCAACCTTCAAACAATACGTGTCAAAATTTGACTGCAGTCCGACCATTAGTTCGTGATATATTGCGTTATGAGTTACTTTTGTTATATGAAAGAATATGGAAAAAAAAGAATTTCTTGTATTGATAAAATATTGCTTTTTGAAGGGAAAAAATACAGTTGAAGCAAAATCTTGGCTTGATGAAGAGTTTTGTTTTGTTTTTTGTTTTTGTTTTTATTTATTCACAATAATATACAAGTGAATAATTTTAACCCATCAACATATTCCATGGGGCGTCAATACATCAATAAATTCGGGGTCTGCACCAGGAAAATCAACTATCATTGATTGGTATGCTAAGTTTGAACGTGGTGAAATGATCACCGAAGACGGCGAATGACCGTAAAGTGAAGACGATCGAGATAGCAGACATTGTGGAGATATCATCTGAACGTGTTTATCATAACATTCATGAATATATGAGAAATCTGTGTGCAAAATGAGCGCCGCGCGAGCTCACAATCTATCAAAAGCAACTACGTGTTGATGATTCTGAGCAGTGTTTGCTGTTTAAGTGCAATAAACCTGAATTTTTGCGTCGATATGTGACAATGGATGAAACATGGCTCAATCATTTCGATTCCGAATCCAATCGACACTCAGCTGAGGGGACTGCACACGATGACCCGAATCCAAAGCGATGAAAAACACAACAGTCAGCTGGCAAGGTTATAGCAATAGTATTCTAGGATGCGTAGGGTATAATATTCATTGATTACCTCCAAAAGGGCCAGACCGTCAACAGCGATTATTGTATAGCGTTATTGGATCGTTTAAAGGATGGAATCTTTAAAAAACGGTCCCATTTGAAAAAAAAAGGTGCTGTTTCATCAATAAATGAAAACAATGATAAAATTGCACGAATTGGGCTTCGAATTGCTTCTGCATCCATCTTATTCGCCAGAACTGGCTCCCAGCGACTTTTTCCTGTTTTCAGACAAAAGAATGCTCGCTGGAAAGAATTTTAGCGCCAATGAAGAAGAAATCGCCGAAAATAAGGCCTATTTTGAAGCGAAAGACAAATCGTTCTACAAGAATGGTATCGAAATGTTGGAAATCGCTATAATCGCTGTATCGCCCTTGAAGGCAACTATGTTGAATAAGAAATCGAATTTTGCCAAAAAAATGTGTTTTACTATAGTAGACCGGGAAATTTTCAATGGGCCTGTTAAGTGTTTATACATAAATTGTGTAAAATTTGTAAAAAATTGAAATATAATTCTATATTCTGTTTCTCCATAGGTTTCCAGCATAGAGGGAAGACCCTCCTCGATGCCGTTTTCACAGCGAACTTCGAACTCCTGGAGATCTGTTTGAACCACGATGTGGATATGAATTCCGCAGACGTGAACGGAGATACGGCCCTGCACATGGTCAGCGACAGGGGCGACGTAGACATGCTGACGTTCCTGCTGAACCTGCAGAACATAAACGTGAACGCTCAGAACGTACTGGGCTTCACTCCCCTCTCCATAGCGGTGTTGAATTCTCACGGCGATGCTGCCGAGTTGCTCCTGGAACACGGCGCTGACCCTAACATACCCGATAACAAGGGCAGGACCCCAATCTGCTTCAGCGTACACAAAGGCAACGAGAGCATCACCAGGATGCTGATAGCGAACAACGCCGACGTCAACGTAGTGGACGCCTTCGGCAATACGCCTCTTCAAGAGGCCATCATGAACACGTCTATCCTGACTATAGTGAAGGTGCTCCTTTCGAATGGGGCGAATCCTCTGATTTCGACTGGGAGGCTGAATCCTTTTTTGGGTTGTTTTTTTTATTATTGATCTCATTTATTTTCACGCGCTCATAATCCCTATTCAACATATAATCTTCGGCTCCGAGGGTTGCTCATACTGAATACTGTTAAGGGGTTATCTTGTATTGCGACCATAGATATTCTGTTCTCATCAGAGCTGTTTCAACCACTGTACCTTCTACAGCTCACATTTCAGTACTGAGGAGTCCAAACATTGACGCATTTATTTGAGCGGTTCTTTGCTACATTATATATTATATAGTTCATATACTTGAAGTGACTCTTTGCTAGTCCAGCAAAGTCACCCATTACAAGCAGAAATTGTCAGTTCACGGTAGAATACTGAAGCCGAGCAGCACCGAGCGTGGTTAGGACTTGGATAGGTCACCGCTCAGGAACACCGCGTGGTTTACCTAAGTTCATTTCTTTCAGACGAGGTCCTTCGCTATAGAAATGAAATGTGTATTTGGCAGAGATCACTGAGTATCAGGTAATCAGGCCTTGCTTTCTTTCTACTCCTCATAGAAATTGCGCTCGTCAGTTTTTGTTAATCCTATTCTCATAATGTGTTTGCTGAGATGGCAGTGACCTGTAAGGAAATCAGAGGAGGTGTAACATGTCCGAAAGATTTTTTTGGAGTGATTCTCCTTTCATTTTAAGCATCGATGAAAAGCTTCATGAAGGGTTAAACAGAGTGGGACTCCGCGTTAGAAGAACTACCTCACAAAACCTGAAATGCTGTTTTTTCAAGGTTTCGAGTATCTGTTCGCCTATTAACTTCTTGAATTTTTTTGTTTGTACTCTATGACGATTTCTGTCGTGTGTTTTTTGTGAATACCTATGTCTTTCATAGGAGAATGTCTCCTTCTTGATATTTGGAATTGAGATTTATTCAATTTCTGTTCATTCGAAGTGGATCTCTCCAAGAGCGTCGCCAGCCGTTGGGCAAAGGGGGGCAAACAAAACAAAATCTTTCTCTCTCTCTCTCTCTTGATATCACGTTTTTTCAGCTGATAATTTAATGAAACTCAAATTTTGAATATATCAAAGTCATAAAACTACAACCTTATCTAAACACAACCTTCTCGGATTTTTTGAAAATTATTTAACTACCCTGTTGGGAAGTTTTGCGATGATTGCTCATCATCGCCAAACCATTAAGGCAACTCTCAACCATCGATTTCCTTAGCTAAGTCTTAATTCTCTACAGTGCAAGTAGAGCGATCAAAATTTCCAAAGGAAATCAGGAAAAAGGTCCCGTGTTTCTTTCATTGAATAAATTACGGTCAGCTTCTTGAAATTAAGTTCGAGTTTTTCCTGCCAAATCCTTTGCCACAATTCGAGTTCAATTTTGATGTTTAAATTATAAAACTTGGAGAAAGTGTCACAAGCATCGGTGAAACTTTGGAATGAATTGTCTTGCATTTGAGCAGGGTGTACTCTGCTTAATATATACGCTGGCGTGTTTTCTTCAGGAAATCTTCTGATGATGGAATCCAAGTAAGCAATAATTATGGACTTACTCCAGTACTCAGAGGGGTTAGTGGCTGGCTGGTTGCTCCTGTGAATTTGTCTTTCGACAGTACGGGCAGTGCCTTTAATTCTTTTTCTAGTCCAAGCTTTTCGGCGTTTGTGAAGGCATCTTTCATTATCTCTTCAGCTACTTTTCTGCATCATCACGGTGACTTTTGATAATTATAAAAATTTTTGTTTGTTCCGGATAATAGATAAAGCATTGAGATCGTCCATCACCAGTTTCAGTTTATGTGACGCACAATGCAAAAACAAAGCTTTGGTGTATTTTTGACGGAGGATTGCTTGAACTCCACCTTCTTTCCTAGATATCGTCGAACAGCCGTCGAATCCAAGGCAAACGCACTTTTCTAGATTGAGTTTTTTGGACACAAACTGATTAATTGTCTTTGCGATAGACTTCACGTCCATACCTTCTGATTCGACAAAACGTACAAAATCTTCTGTACTCTGTAACACTTTACATCAAAATATAATTGGTATATAATTCCAATAGATACTAATTATTCTTTTCCTGAAATGTCTGCCGTTTCATCTGCTTATATGCTCTCCCTTTTTCACTTTATCCATAATATCCCTTTTCATCACTTCGCCACACTAATGATACTACTATTTTACTAATATTAATGATTTCATTATGGATATCAATTGAGCGGTAGCTCGAATTTTATTATCACCACCAAATAGGTAATAGTATATACAGTGACTTAATAAATCACAGTGGCGACAAGCGTGGTCTCGTTTTTGATTGGCTGAGCCTAAATATTGTAGCTGTTTGTTTACATTTTCCATTTACCTGATTTTTGGGATTTATTCAAGATGTTAGGCTCATTTTATTTAGTCACTGTAGTATTCTTCAGTTGAATGAATTTATTTTATTAAAATCAAATACAACAAGGCCCAATAATTTTGATTTTGAAATGGTCAGTTCAGTTCAGTGAATTGTTTTCTTAAATTCTATGGTTCTATGTCCCCATTCGCCATTTTTAGACTCAATTCGAACGAATTGTCGCCACAATGTTCAATTGAGTCACTATAGTAGTATATAGTGGTTGAACGCGTCCTACAAAAATACTTTCTCTAAAGCCGACGAAGTTGCCGACGGATGCTGGGATTGCTCGATCATAAAAATTTGCAATTATGCTACTCGGAAAAAGTTCCGAAGCAATGAAGACATCTGGCTTCAAAATTCCCGAATGAGTAAAAGATTTCTCAAACATCAATCTGTGTTCCCGATTCAAAACTTAGTACAATATAGGTACTTTCTGAATATGAGGTGCAGACATTTCCTTTTCAATGAATTATTTATTCTTGATTTAATTGATTATTATTATTAATAATAACAAATAATAATTAATTATTATTATTGATAATAATCAGGTATTATTAATTAATTAATTAATTATTATTATTATTTAATTGATTATGATTATTAATCAATTAATTATTATCATTATTAATTAAGGTTTTGAAAAAAGATTGGAGTCACTAGAGGTGTAGTGGCCCCCCCTATCCCTACTTTTTCATTTCATGTTCAAAATCAATTTTGTCATAATTTTCAAAAAAAATCGTAGAGACCACGCACCGCACAAAAGGAAAATTGGCTTTCGGCGAATTTGATCGAGGTTTTTTAGATATTGTAGAAATCTCGATGATGATCAAATGTTTTCGTTTCATCACCACACTTAATTCAACCGTTTAGATAATAAAGGGTGATTTATTAATTTAATTAATTGATTTTCAATAAATTTTTTGATTTCATATGGGCATTATGAAAAAAAATTTCCGAATATATAAAGGAAATCGAGTATGTATCCATTGTTTAAACAGCTGATTGAAGTAGACTATAGAGAAAAATGATTCCTGAGCACACAAAAGATATACAGGCGTAATTAATGTAAGTGAATTCATGACAGGAGTTCCCAACCAATTTCAAAGGTTGCTGCGTTTCAATACGGCTGATGGAATCTTCAGTATGACACTCAGTGTTCCCTGCCCTATGCACCTTTCATCTAAATAGCGGAGCATGGTGACTTTACTAAAGGACGGTTGGGTGTATATACCAAGCGCTGCGATTCTCCCGAAATATGCTCATCTCACGACTCCAAGTAAAGAGTGTCTAGACACCAATCCTTTATAGAAATATATTGTTATCGTTATTCTCATTCTTCAAAATACTACAACAAGTTGGAACTGGATATGTATATTGTATTTGGGAAGCTTCAAATGCTGCATTCTTGTTGTGGGTTCATAAAATTCTGAAAATAGTCTCCATAGAACCATAATAGTCCAGTAGATAAATACATTGCACCTGGAAAAAATTCCGAACTTTATGAAACATCCACAGGTTGTTCGGGGGTGCTGTGGCATACCTGTGTCAAGTTATCCAACACGAGGTCCCTGTGCTAACTTGAGGAGGGCCGAAGAACCTCAAAATTTTCAGACTTTTTTCAGTTTTTTGCTCATAACTCCTAAACTAAGTAGTTATCGACTAGAACTTTCCGTTTCAAAGTTGTAGATCATTAAATTCTCTACAATTTTGAATTCACAAACTTTTTCGTAAACCTTATATCAATTGAGATATAGTCGATCAAATTTATAATCCAGTAGTCAGAGCAAAACAAGTGGGATCTGCTGGAAAAAATTCCGAACCTACTGAAACTTCTTCAGGTTTTTTGAGGGTGCTGTGGGATGATTCTGTCAAGTTATTCAACACGAGGACCCTGTGCTAACTTGAGAAGGGGCTGAAGAATTTTAACATTTTCGGCCTTTTTTCGGTTCTTTGCTTATAACTGTCAACTTAATTAGTTTTCGACCAAAACGTTCATTTTCAAAGTTGTAGATAATTTAATTCCTTATAATTTTGTTTTCCGAAACTTTTTTCTGAACCTTATATCAACCGAGATATAGCCAATCTAAATCAGAGTATTTTTCTCAAAATGTCAAAAATTGGCAAGAAACAAAGGTTTTGACCCTCTTACTGACAATTATCAGCCGTTCTATAGTAATTATAGTAATAACTCATCAATATCGTCATATTGAACATAGGGAGGTGGAGGGGGAGGTAGCTTTGACTAAAAGCATTCTCTCTGCCAGCATTCAGAATAAGTCGGTAAAATTGGAGTCTTCTAGCATAGTCACCATCTTCTAATCCTTCTACTGGAGTGTAGTGATATGGATGAAAACGGTTTTTCTTCAGTACCGACCATACTTTTTTGTGAGATGATCCAGGATCACTGGCAGTATTACGTGTACTTATTGTAGAAGCATCTTCTACTGCCAGTAATATTGTTTCATCTTCATCTACAATGTTTCGGAGACCTGGAGCACCAGCGTTTTTAGCCTTCTGCATGTTACCTGTTTCCGCAAATCTGCGGTAGGTTGATGAAAAGACACACATGTGAGGAAGAGGAATACACCTGTTTGGGAATCTGCGTATTCTCTCTGGGCATCGGAAGCACTCTATCACTAATTATATCAATGTAAACTTGACTTAGATATATGTATTTCAGTTCAAGTCAAGTGACTTTGGAAGGACTATACAAAATCGAACTTCAAATGAAGACAGTTGTAAATAAAACTGAAAAAAAAAAGTTTTCTTGATTTTCAGCATTGAATAGAATTTATTATTGAAGAGTGATGAGTTTTGAAGCAGTTTGGATAAAAGTAATTTAGTTATCATTGCTGTGATATTTTCAATTTTTTTCAATTCAATTTATTTGAGATTTCAATCACAATTACAAGATGCTTAAATATTGGACAAGATACATATGCAATAATTTCAATGTTATCTTCACCAAGACGAACCAACAACTAACCAATGCTTTCTCATGTTGTTCGGACTTTCTGAGGACTAAAGCACAAATTTATCGAGTAGAACAAACAAAAAAAAACAAAAGAAAACCTTAGATGAGATGAAAAGAGAGGCGCGGATATAAAGAATAACAAAACATTTTATTTCACGAAAGAATCAATAGCTTTAGGAGTGTAAAGAAAAATTAATAAATATCAAATTCACAAATCGAGGTGAATCGGTTCTTGAACAAAACTTTCTTAAGCTTCCTACTAAATCTTATTCTATTCTCAATTCTTCTTGCATTTAGTGGGATTCTGTTATAGTATTTAGGGCCAATATAGAAAATGAAACGTTGTGTTCCGAAATTCAACATTTATTGTTTCGGAAGGTTTCAAACTAGGGCATCCTTGTTCATTATTCCATGTTCCGTTTTCAATTCATATCATTGAAATTTTAATAAGGGTCAATAAAATATCAATCTAAATTGTAAACACTGATCCTTTTCTTTCAGAGGCCGTACTTGATTGTACAACGAACGAAAAATTAGAAATGATAAAGATTTTAGTTGAATCTGGAGTGGACATTAATGTCTTAGAAAACTATTCTAATAGAAACTGCCTACATTTGAATGCTATCAACGGATTCTTACCCTTAGCAGAGTACTTAGTTAACCAGGGTGCAGATCTGGAACAACTGGACATCTCTGGAAGAACGCCATATGATGTTGCTGCCAAACACGAAAACGAGGAAGTGGCAGATTTTTTCCTGAAGGCTATGTGTTTGAGGCGCGTCTTTTTCAAGGAAAGATTGAAACACATATCAAGAAGTTTGAGGAGACTTACCATGTCAGCTATGTTTGTTAGTAGCATGGATCTTATGCGCAAAAAAAAGAGTTAGGTATTATTTTTGTAGGTGTTTTGTAGGTGTACTGTGACCCAAATCAAGTAAAATAAGTAGTGATGTTTATATGTTCTTATTTTCTTTGATGAGTAATAAAAAAGTTTTGAAGCATTTCAGATATATTCTGCTTCGATACAACACACAAAATATATGGTCCATTGAATACATCCATTCATACAAATATTATACTGACTGATCATCTTAACAACTAATAATTCCTCTTAGAATAAACAATTATCAGAAAATATACATCAATTATCTAATAACACAGATAGTATAGTTTTCACATTGAATAATAAGCTTATAGCACATATCTGTGGAATACTGGTACATTAGCCTCTCTCCTGTTATTCAACAGTTGGGAGAGGAAGTAGTAGTCATGCTTGGCGGGACCTGTAAGGTAACGTATTTCTCTGGTAGGGTCATTCTTCTTCTTTGCTACCATGAACCGTTTATTTTTGTTTTCGAGCCATTTTGATCTTTCGTAGTCCATTGGGGTACGGTCTAAAGAGTAGGATGGGCCGAGGTTTGATGTATTTGGGACAACAGGGCCGGGTCTTACTGGGACGTCTAACCAAACTGCATGGTCTTGGTCGAAATTTCCAATGTCCATTTCGGGTTTCTGACGTTCGCCCTCGTATAAATTGAGGAGTTCTAGTACTTCTTCAGGGGACAAATCGTCTGATGCTATGCTGTTTCCATAACTGAAATGAAATGATGAATGAAGGTAAGTTGATCAAATCTGGCTATGGTTGGAGCTATAGAGGAGTTAGTATCAATGAAGTTATGATTAAACCTTATAACCTTGAGATGAGGAGGTACGTAGATTTGGGTTTATGCAAATAAATAACATCTTCATTTAGAAAAAAATTAACCCATATGCCAGACAGCTGCATCCTTCCTCTTTTTACCTATGGCTTGAAAACCTTAGCAATAACCCAAAAAGCAGCAGAACAACTGAGAGTTGCACAAAGAGTCATGGAGAGAATAATGCCGGGAGCCACCTTGAGGGACAAAATACAAAATAGCCAGATACGTGATAGAATCAGGGTAACAGATGTTATTAAAAGAGTAGCAAGCCTAAAATGGCAATGGATCGGCCATGTGGCGAGACAGGAGCCGGACAGATGGATCCAGAAAGTGATACTATGGAGACCAAGAGGAACAACAAGAAGTGTGGGCCGACCTAAAAAGAGATGGATCGATGAAGTCAGAACAGTGGCAGGAGCACAGTGGATGAGATTGGCAACAGATCGTATAGCATGGAAAAAAGAGGCCTATATCCGACAATGGATGAACACGGGCTAAAGAAGAAGAAGAAGATGCCAGACATTAAGGGTGAAGTCAACTTACAATGATACAAAGATCTCCACAAGCAGTTTAGTAAGACGTATTTTCAATACTAGATGGCCGAGATTTGAATTATATGCGCACCCAGAGGAATCAGAGAGGACCCAGAATTCGAGAACCTTCCGAAAAGTGGTTTTCTTAGATAAAAGTAACTTTGTACACCGATAATTGAGGTTTTTCCCCAGTCTTGAAATTTGGTCTTTAGGATCTTACAAATGTAGTTTCTAGTTTTTAAAGGGTTTGTTAGTTGTTCTTTTGTTTTTTTTTTTTCAAAATAATCAAAGTTTTTTGTATTAAGTGATTTTCTTTGAGTTATAAAAAAACCATTCTTTCAGTTTAGATTTTTTTTTTTCGTGTAGGTAACATAGAGTTTGATTAGAAGAATGCAATTAAGCACTCAAAACAGCTAAACCTTCCATAATACAGGAGAAATTATAGCCTTGTTCATGTAACACTGATCACGAGATGACTCTACACAAATTTTAAAATTTATAAAAATTTGGAATCGACTGAAAGAAATTTTGTGTAAAATGAATACTTTAAACTTGATAATATCACATACTTGATTATAAAATCACATAGACGAAGATTGAAAGGGATTTATTGAACAAAGTTCAGAGACTCTTGCAAAAACATACTCCTCTACGGTATAAAGAAAGAGAACAGTTGTGAAAAAGAAGGAATTTCGACATTTTCTTCAAAAACAAATTCGAATAATCAACTTCCTGTACTTTCATTGATGTTTTCATCTCATAGAAATATGATTAGAATAAGAAATGGATTAATTCATAACATAGATTGTACTGAATGAAATCCACAGGGAATTAAAAAATAATTCATTTTGAGAGAATGATTGATAATAATAATATAATAATAATAATAATTTATTCACTGACTACATTACAACATATATACACAGTAAGAAATACAAAACATGAGTGGAGAACATAAATGCTCACATAATAATAAAATCATGTATTATAACAAATAAAGGAGTGAATAAAGTGTTAATCACAGAAGCTTTAGCTACGAAAGCTATTGCTTGTACGTGATATAATCAACCTAGATTTAACTATCCTTTATTGACAAGTGAACGAACAAACCCAAAATACACAACAAAACGAGAAATATTTCTGCTTCCTGTAGTTCCACCTAGAACAGCCTTTGGCTGATCAGAGCAATCAATCCTGATCTTCCGATAGATACTATCCATTTCCTTGACATCTTTCTGAACAAACTTAAACTGTTGAGTTTCTTTATGTACGAGGGTAGCTGATTGAAAACTTTCGGAGCAAGGTAGTTACAGCAGCGCTGTCCTATATTCTTTTCACAACGGGGTATGTTTAAGGAGCTTGATCTATTTCTGGTGTTATAACAGTGGTCAACTGGATCGGAAGTAATTTTCGACTTTTTCATATTTATTAGCATACTGAGACAGAAGAGTTGTCTTATATCAAGCATCCCGGACTCCCTGTACAAACTATCGTTGGAGAACATGAGTGGTTTACCGTAAATAATTCTAAGTATCCATCTTTGCATTACATTTAAGTTCTCCAAATGATTATCATTCACGCCGCCCCAACCAATAATTCCATACGACAATTGTGGCTGCACTAATGCAAAGTACAGCAATTTCAGGTGTTTCAAGTCGAGGTAGTCTTTTAAATATTTAATTTTATATAAAATGCCTCTTAGCTTGTTGACGATACTTTTGATATGCATGTCCCATTTAAGGTGTCTATCGATCGTTATACCCAAATATTTGATGGAGTCCGCTTCCGGGATATGTAAGTTCGGTGTGACCATCAGGGGTCCAATATGTGGTAATCCACTCGAGTACGATGCGAATGGTAAATATCTCGTTTTCTCCAAATTTATCGTCAATTTATTGTACCTGAACCACATATCCAGATTACTGAAGTCCTTCTCGGCCTCAGCTTTCAGGGTGTTCCAAGAATCTGACTCACAAAACAACGCCACGTCGTCTGCAAAACAGAGAACTCTGCCTCTTACTCTGACACTCAACAAACTGTTTATATACAGTGTGAATAAAAGGGGTCCAAGAACCGTGCCCTGAGGCACCCCGTAATTTACATACATTGCTTCACTTAACTCTCCATTTACACTTACTTTTTGTTCCCGATCCATCAAATAACTTCTCATCATGTTGTAAATTTTACCTCTGAAACCGTATTTTTCCAATTTATTGAGTAGTTTTTCATGGGAGACTGTATCAAAGGCCTTAGAGAGATCGATAAATATACATAAGGATTGTTTTTTCTTATCTAGTGAGTTGTAAATACAGGATGTCAGGTGTCTGATTGCATCTTCGGTTGATTTTTCCTCTACAAAGCCATATTGAAATTGTGAGATAATTTTATGTTTCGTGCAAAATTTTATAATCCTCTTTTTCAATATTTTTTCCATAACTTTTGCTATATTGCTGATCAACGATATTGGCCTGTAGTTCTTCATTTCCAATCTACTACCTTTTTTGAATAGAGGTTTTATAATACCTGTTTTTAAACTTTTCGGGAAATATCCTTCATCAAAGCAACAGTTTATCAGGTGAGTCAGAGGTGCCTTTATCTCGTCAGATATATTCCTTAGAGTTTCCGCTCTTATGCCATCATATCCCGGTGCTGTTCCCTGCCGCAGTTTCATAATCGTCTCGTGGACCTCCTCGATGTTCGTAGGGGTGAGAAACAAGGAGCTTCTTACTGTTTTTTCATGTTCTCTATAGTTTTCCGGAACACTTATTTTTCCTGCATACGTCTGACCTAAGTTAGAGTAGTATGCATTAAAACTGTCACAGATCCGTTTCCCAGACTCCACCATTGTTCCATCTGCCGATACAATCTTTTCAATCTTTGTCTCAGGCTTCGAACGATTGCATATGTTATTTACACTGTCCCAGAGTGCCTTGGACTGGTTAACATTGTCCTTTATTAGCTTTCGTGCATAATTCTTCTTCGCAACTTTGATTAACTTTGCCAACTTACCTTTATAAACGTGGTATTCTGTCTTCAGAAGTGAATTATTCGGATCCTTTTGTAAATTTTTATACAGGTGCTGTTTTCTATTTATCGATGTGAGGAGCGCGGAAGTAATCCACTTCTTTTTAATATTTTTTTGTTTTTTTAACCTTATATTTTTAGTTGTTTTTTCGATATATGCACTTATTCTGTCAACAAATTCATCAGCCATTTCATCTATATTATGGACAGAATAAAATTTTTCCCACCTCTCCTCTCTCAAGTTTGTCTTTAGTGCTGCGTAATCTATATATTTTTTATTTCTAGAATCGGAATTGGGCTGTCTCGTTGATGTTGCATCCAAGTCCACAGTTAATGCAATAGGATAGTGATCGGTAATAATATGTTGAAAGACGTACGATTGAATTGGAATAGAAACATTTTCTTTCACATAGAAATGATCTATGCAAGTTTTACTTTCTGGTCGAGTGTAGTCATTTATGTGCGATTCATATCCGTATGTGTTCAAGATATTCTTGTATTCCTCAGAAAAATCTGAATTCGACATAAGATCTATATTTATATCTCCTGTTATAACATGCATATCGCTCCTTTCAACCGTTTGAATATATTGCTGTAAATCAATGTTGAATTTTTTTGGACATGTACTTGGGGGTCTATAGACGGCTGTTAAAATAGCTTTCTTAGATCCAAACTGTGTTGAAACTTCCAGAATGTTTATATTTCCTAGTTTCTTTATTTCGTGTGAAAAACTGATTTCATTCCTAATATAAACCAACACTCCATCGTTCTTATTGAGTGAACCCTCATTGATGTAATATTAGAGCGATAAATTAGGCTTTTAATGGACAGATTGTTCTGAATCTACAGCAGGGGGTGTCCATTAAATAACACATTAGTGCGAAATGCTTCTCATGTTACATTTTAATTTGGATTTCAAGTAGTAAATGATTAATTGACAAACGGAAATAATGTCGAACTACGCGAAATTAAGAGTTTTGTATCAATAGTATGTGGAAGGGTATATTTGCCATATAATTAAAGAAAGATACACGCCTCAACATCGTTTAGAAAATGTTAAATTGTATCATCAAAATCATTACCAATTTGTGAATACTGATATAAATTTAAGAAGAATTCATAGACGACGATACTCAGTTGATTTACTTACTATTTGCCATATTGCAGACAAATTTGAATTGTATTTATCTTTGTTAAACAGAAATCACTTTCAAATGTGTCTAAAATATGACGAATACTGAGTGAATCAACTGAACAACGTCGTACCTATATGATTTTTTTTATTTTTTCTCAGTATTCGGGATTCACGGCTTGACTTGATATTCAAGCTACTTGACTTGGGCTTGACTTGAAATCAACTTGAGTTCAAGTCAAGTAATAGTTTTTCAATCAAATACTTGATAAATAAATACTTGACATGACATTGAACGACTACTACTTGACTTGAACTTGAGTTGATTTCAAGTCAAGTCCAAGTTAAGCAGTTTGAATATCAAGTCGAGTAGCTTGAATATCCAGTCAAGCAGTGGACCCCTACTCATATGCCCAAATCGGCACTGATTTCGATAAAACACTTTTTAAATGTTGTTGAAGCATGTGAATTTCCATGACTAAAGGGCATACTCTACTGAACACTAATGACATGAGAAATGTCCAAAAGTAAATAAAAAATAATAACTTTCTCAAAATGGAAATCCCTCTTTTTCGAATGTGATTCCTTTTAGAAGGTTTATCGTCGGCAAATTTCATCTTTGTGTATATGTCATTATCAATTAGGGTAGCTTAAATATTTGTTCCCTAATTTAAAATTACAAAAATTTTCGCATCCATACAAAAATGAGCATTGCTCAACGTTTGCGTTGAGCTATTCAGAAACCAGCCGCAAGGATCTTTCCAGAATAAAAATGACAAGAAATGGAACAAGAAATAACATCTTATAAAGTCACAGTATGGAATATTGACACTCCATCAATTTTTGAAAAGGATTCACCAATAACTGACGAAAAAACTTCGATTAATTCTTCAGCTTCTATTGTTCTATTTGATTAGGTATTCCATTATTTTTATTCAAATTATTATCAGTAATGAAACAAAGGATTGGCAATATTTCTCACAATGCGTTGTATAAAAGAAGTACTTCGTCGAAAAAAAAACCTAAATATTTCATTTGATTTTGATATTGACATGTCTTCGCATCTAGAGAGGAATGTTTTGATCCATATGTCGACGTTGTCCAATGTAATGTTCACTCCAAGCATTTTTCAATTAGTTTTCCGCTGCACTTCATTTTTGGCCACGTCTGGAGTGTTTCTGAATTGTCAATAACATATTTTATGCGACGCTGACAGTTCCATAGAATTTCCTATCCAGAAGAATCACTTTGAATCCTGAAATTTATTTCCATATTCATATACAGAGTAATAAGATTCAAAATCTGTCATGTCATAAGCTGAGTTCTCATCTTTTCTTTGGTCAGGTTAATGGGTCATAAACTGCGTTGAAAATAGCAAATATCATTTTACTGTTTATTATTTATCAAATATCTCAGAATATCTGAACTCATTCAACATAATTGGTAGTGGATCAAATGCACTGAATCAACTGATTTTAGTATCATACTTAATAGAAATAGCTTATATACTTTCGACAACAAGCTCTGAAAATAAATAGAAATAGTCATAGATCAAGTCTTCAACTAATTTCGAAGAAACATAACATATTTTATTTACGACTGTTTCATTTTGACGTTATTGTATCACTAAAATTGGTCCATTTGCGTTACCTAATGAACTTCTTCATACAGGGTGTTTCATTGGGAAACGGAAATACTTCACAGGTGCATAGGTGGCACCAAGGCGGTTCTGGAGATATCCCATTTATTGGGTCTTACTGTCTTTGTAGCCGAGATACAGGGTGTTTATGAATTTTTCCCGTTTCTATATATAGTATACAGCTATAAAAAGGAAAACCAATGTAAAAACGAATTACAAAGTAATGTTGAAATAATTATGGATTCAATATTTTTGATAATTCATTGTTAAAAGTCACTTCAAACCATTTTCAGGTATCCAAAATCTTAAAAACTTCACTTTTACGTTGAAAATTTGTGCAGTTAAACTGTCTGCGCGAAAATTTGAAGTACACGACTCAGTTTAGTTTTTGTGGTGTCTCCGAATATTAAAACAGATTTTCAAATTTTCGATGTACAGGTTTCGAGGATTCAAATGATTCATAATTTTCTGTTAACTCGGATCTGGATTTTCAAGACGGTTATTGCATGATACGTTTAGGCTCTCAAGTAGGAACATATTTTCCAAATATGAAGAAAATATACCGGGTGGTTCGTTTGATATGGCCTCAGAAAAAACAGGCAAAATTTATAAAACACCCTGTATCTCGGCTACTACGACAATAAGACCCAATAAATGGGGTATCTCCAGAACCGCCTTGGTGCCACCTATGCACCTGTGAAGTATTTCCGTTTCCCAATGAAACACCCTGTATAACAAAATTTCATTAGGTAACGCATTCTTTTGGAGAAGAATTCAGACACTAAAAGAAGAGGGAACACCTGGGTCTATCACCATAATCCTAAATCAAAACAAGAGTCTGAAGAGTGGTGTGAGCCTGGATCTTCGGCTCTAATACGAGTTCGTGTTCAGAAATCTGCCAAGGTGTTAGAATCAGTTTTTTGGGATGCGAAAAGAATTAGTACATATGTAGGCTTGGTTAATCGATCGTATAGAGGTATGATTCGATTACCTGGACTTTCGTCTTTTTCTGCGTGACTTTGTTGGATTTGTAATAATTAAACTCTTTTGAATTATTTACATCTATTTACAAGGCCACAATTATACAGTACAAACCCAGTATTGAGAGGATCCTAATAACGTCCTAATTACAAGTTTCTCACTACGGTACTGAATTTCGTCTTAAACTCTAGTTTTAATTACTCGAAACGTCTTCGATTATCACGTCTTGGTCGTACTTCAAGTTTTCGGTCGTCTCGTCTTTGATTTGTTCGCGACTCTTCTTAATCTAGTCCGCGAACCGTCTTTTCGTCTTACGTCTTAAGTTTCAACCGACAGAACTTACTCTAACTTCGACTTAGACCGAACTTTACTCGTCTTCGTCTTAACTTAAACTTTACCCGTCTTCGGCTTAATTTGAACTGACTCTTTGCCGATTGGAACTACCCTGTCTCGAATATCGACCTTCCTTCTTTCGGCTTGACCACACCCTTAGGGAAAGTACCATCCCCTAGTCCAATAAGAGCTTTGCCTTACCGTCCACAAAGATCTTCGCGGATTCCTGGAAATTGAATATTCTCGAAGGACTAGAACCTGATTCACAGATGTAACACATCTGGTATAACCGTCTTGTTCTAGAACTTTCCCAACCCCCCAGTAAATCCCTTCAAGATTTACAACTCCATGACATATCTTCGACACCTCGAAGAATAACACATCCTTCTTACATTATATGTACAATAACAATTCGTTCCCTGTAAATTCATTGAAACTGTCATGCCCTCGACACTCGAAGAAACTAATAGGTCTCCAAGCATCCGGTTGACCATCTCAATTATTTACAGGGAACAATAACTGGATCCTACACATATACCTGAAGTAACTGGTCTGTGATGGGAACCAGCGACTCAACCAGGTTACGACTATAGTAATGTATGGATAATCCGAAAAGGAAGTTGGTAGGACCCGTTCGGTTTATCAAATCATTCGGATTATAGGAATCATATTGAATGATATCTATAATCCGAACATCGTTCGGATTATAGAATAATTTCTAGAGCGTGCGAACTCATTTTCATAAAAAATGTTCTACTTTATATAAAAATATGTATTTCTGCCCATCAAAGACATGAATTGAATGATATAATCGATATAATCTGCCTCGAATATCGACCTCCCTCCTCTCGGCTTTACCACACCCTTAGGGAAAGTACCATCCCCTAGTCCAATGGGAGCTTTGCCGTACCGCCCACAAAGATCTTCGCGGATTCCTGGAAATCGAATATTCTCGAAGGACTCGAACCCTCCAGTAAATCTCTTCAAGATTTACAACTCCATGACATATATTTGACACCTCGAAGAATAACACGTCCTTTTTACATTCGTACAATAACAATTCGTTCCCTGTAAATTCATTGAAACTGTCATGCCCTCGACAAATCAAAGAAACTAATAGGTCTCCAAGCATCCGGTTGACCATCTCAATTATTTACAGGGAACAATAACTGAATCCTACATACATATTATTTTACCAATTGCGCCGTTCGGATTATAAGGTACTTCGGATTATCCGAGGTTCGGATTATCTAGACATTACTATAGTATAAAATTTTCACCAAAGCGAAGAGTTCAATCAGACTTACCCATTTAGCCTGGAACTACGTTTCTTCCTTTTCTTCTTGTCGTTATCCAAATTTCCATAGAATTCAGATTTCAACACAGCATTCTCAATCGCCTCGTCGAACTTTTCCCTATTTCCGCCATATTGAAATCCTTTGTCATAATCGTCCACGCTCTTAGCAGATTGCGAGGATTCGTCGTTATAGGACGTTGATTGAAAATCGTTATCGACGTCCTGATAAATGCCCTGTTGGCTCTGAACCCAATCAGTGTCGCTGGAAGATTCATCTTCGGGCACCTCGTTTTTCATCTCAGTACCTGTAAAACAGCATATCAATCATTCTGCTATGGGTATGGAAAAGAATTTTAACAAGCTATTATTGATTACTTGTGTTGTTGAATAGACATCAATTTTTCTGTTTTTCCATGGAATCCAACATATTAAAATTTTTCGAATTGAAAATTTGAAAGTTGAAAAAGATTTCAACCTCTATATTGAAACTTTGTTAACTAACTAAATCAACTGTTGCTACAATGAAACAGATAAAGTAGGGGAACGAAAGCTTTTGCGAATGTTCGAAGGATATCTATTCCTTTACTTTTTTTACTAAATCAGACAAAAATAACTCCACTTACTACATGACAAAAACTAATATATATCTAATAATAATAATTGTCTTTATTCTAACATTAATAAACTGTCACGTGAAAATCAGAGGTATAACAAAAAAAAATCATTGGTAAAACTGTCCTAAAATCAGTTAGAAATAGCGTATACTGCGAATTTGCGATTTCAATTACCATTGAAATCCTAATTGTTTCCTCAAAATTAAAATGTTTTTATCGATAACAGAATATTTGTGAATTATTATTTGTAATTGGAAAAATGTGGAAGTGAATTGTTCACTCATACCTATGTATACTATCAATTCTCTGACCTGAAATGAACACACCAACATTATTTTATTATTTTAACCCACCTTCACTATTGAAAATTTTGATGAATTATTTGATTGGAGTAAGAATAGAAAGATTGACCGACAGTACAATATTATTATCATTTTATGAATTAAATTTGCGAATGCAAATGATTTTATCTAAGGTGAAAGAAATACAGAAATACTTCTTATGTTATATACTTTATATACCTATACTATACTTTCCGTTTTATGATTATTCAAATATATAATATAAAATTCCTTTTACACAAAAAGTTAGGTAAAAAGCTGCCGGTTCCAAATTACTCTAAATGGCTATGGTCCTAATAGCTATGCACTCGAACCCATAGACATAGAATACGGACAAGGATAGAATAATTGATGGGAAAACATTGTTTTCCTACAACTGCTATGAAAAGTAAAGTATTCTTCATAGCTTACTCAATTTCAATACTATGTATTGCTCATACGGCACTTTGCCCACACCTTGCTTGGTAGACCAATGAAATTGGGCTTTTGAGTCGTTTCTATGGAAACGCAATAAATTAGCACATACTGTCAACGAAGGCTATTTTGATTTGAATCAATTCCATTATTCGAACTACTGAAATTTGTGTAGTTGTAGGAGAAGTATAGTGTGCAACATGTGGGGAATAGTATATTGTGCAACAAGTGGTAAAAGTCCAACATTTCTCGCGAGTGTGGAAGTTTGTGGCACTCGCTCTTCAGGCTCGTGCCTCAAATCTTGGTAGACCAATGAAATTGGGCTTTTGAGTTGTTTCTATGGAAACGAAATAAATTAGCACATACTGTCAACGAAGGCCTCTTTGATTTGAATCAAGTCCATTACTTGAATTATTGAATTTTGTGCAGTTGTTGGAACAAGTGGGGAAAGTCCAACTTTTCTCGTGAGTGTGGAAGTTTGTGGCATGAGCCTGAAAGGCGAGTGCCGCAAACACACGAGCGAGAAAAGGACTTTTCCTTTTCCTTACTTTTCCTACAACTGCATAAAATTCAATAATTCAAGTAATGGACTTGATTCAAATCAAAATGACCTTCGTCGACAGTATATGTGCTAATTTATTGCGTTTCCATAGAAACGACTCAAAAGACCAATTTCATTGGTCTACCAAGCGAGGTGTGGGCAAAGTGCCGTGAGAAATAATATTTCCCACAATATGAGCAATACATAGTTTTGAAATTGAGTAAGCTATGAAGAATACGCTACTTTTCATAGCAGTTGTAGGAAAAGTCCTCTTCTCGCTCGTGTGTTTGCGGCTCGGTTTGCGGCACTCGCCTTTCAGGCTTGTGCCACAAACTTCCACACTCGCGAGAAAAGTTGGACTTCCCCACTTGTTGCACAATATGTGTTTTCTTGTAGAGATTACAGATTCTTTAGCGATTTACCAAGTGATTGTTGCAATTATCCTGCTTATTTTGGTAATAATAAACAATTTTAAATTTACCTGCTTCGTGTGCACCTTTTAATTGTGTTGTTAGATCCCAAAAAGGGTGGGACGTGAAATTTCATAGATAAGAAAACAATAGTGATGTATCGTTTATTTCATTGAATATTTTCACAGGTTTCCGAGAAATTAAATAAAATGGATGATGGCAATATGGAGCAAAGACAAAAAACCTTCTGCCACAGCCGTTATATGTAGTGATCACTTCAAAACAGAGAACTATTATGTCAATCCCTATGAAACCAAAGTTTTGAAGGAAGGAGCCATACAATTTTGATATTGGAACAGCAAATTCCTACTCTTTATACTCGTAGATTCGTTCGAAGTCAGGAATTTTTGTCCATATTATTCGAGTTTCGAGGCAAATGAGCTCTGATTTGAATCTCTTCGTCAGATGTTTATCGTAATTTTTCATATTGATATTCATAATATGTTTTTTTTCCATATGTACTTTATGTTTCATGATAAAAAGTAATATTATAAAAGTAATATAATAAAACCTTGTATAAAATTCGCATTCTTTTTTACACCGCCAGAGTAAAGGAAGATGTAGGTATACTTTTGGAACGTGAGGCTGAAATGTTCTCCTTTAATAGGAAATATATAGCGCTTTCATCCCCAATAACACTTAATATCTTTTCAGTCTATTTCTCAAAAAAAAATTTATTTAGGTATCACAAATTTTGAATTCCTAACAGTTCAGTTATACTTGTAGCTACATTATATCGAATATAAATTCAATTATCTAAAATATTATTCATGTACTGAGTTTTTTGAGAAATCTGGAATCGATAATGAAAAATATTTCCTTTCAGATAGGCCTCAACGATATTCGCCTTTTTGAAAGTAATTTTAGATATAATGAAAATTTGTACAGTTCTTATGAATGATTCATTCAGCATTGAAAAATTAAAAACTCGTTATTCCCGTAGCCAATTCGTATGTTTTGCCAAGAATTATTCCACTCTTCACAACACCTCTCTTTCCCTTTGATAGTCCGCAAAGCGTTGCGATCAGAAGCCACGTGAGGGCCAGTCAATATTATTGAGTATACGTTTTTTTGCTCGATCCAAACCAACGTCCTTATTTTCTTGAAAAATCAAAAATTGGATTCAACATTTGCTCTGTTTTTTTGCAATTAAAGCTATTATTAGTCAATCCATCTATATTCCACTAAGATAATAATAATAATATAATGTTTATTTACTAAAAACATAAAAAAATTACAGAGGTATTTATTTCACGAAATATTTACCTGTGCGTAATTATAAATAAAAAGTGGTTCTAAAATATTTGAAGAACTATACATTATTTATAATATTTAAATTATTAGTGAATTCTTCCCATTCAGACCATATTGTTTCACGTTCTAGTACAAGGCACTTCCGGGTAAAAGTCCAATCGGGTGGGTTTCTAAGATCCATTCTAGGGTGAACATAATTTCGGGGGTGAAGGTCCAATCGGTAGGTAGGTGTCCATATTCGGGTTCATGAAATGTCTCTAAATTGTAAGTATTAATTTAATTTTTTTTTTATTTATTTTTTAATCTTCCTGGTTGATTATTCTGCTTATACAATCTCTTCCTTTTTCTATCAACCATTGTTTAGCCTTTCTTCAGTAATATATATAATTTTTTATTTTTTTCAGATTTTCAGGAATTTTTTGATATATCCTTGGGGCTAGGTGAAAACAGGATCTTTGTCCTATCCTTTTTTCTGCTCTTGGTGTTTGGTAGCTATATTCTTTTTTTCTTGTAGAATACAAATGCTCTGTTTTATTCAATCTGATATTTCCTTTAAAGATGTTCAAGAGTATTTGGAGTGCATATGTCTGTCTAATATCGGGAATCCCTGCTAATTGGAATAATTGATCACTTGGGAATTTCAGGTTTTTTCCATAAATTATCTTCAATATCCATTTCTGTATAGTATTCAGATGTTTCAAGTGTGTGTCATAGACTCCTCCCCACCCTATAATTCCGTAGTTGATCTGGGATTGTATTAATGCATTGAATAACATCATTAGATGTTTAGTGTCATTCAAATATTTTTTTATAAGTCTGAACTTATATAGAAGTCCGCTAAGTTTTCTTACCGTATTCATTATGAGTTTATAGATACCTTCCCTAATTAGGATAAATCCTTCAATAAAAAAACCTTTTGTTTTGAGAGATACAAAACGAAAAGCTTACACTCAAAGCATCGAACCAATTCTTATCCAATTAGGCTACAATTTCGAAGGAGAAATTCTTACCTCTCTTGATCGCAGTAGGGTCTCCATAGTAATGGTTACCGATCTTCATGCTCTCTTCGGGACCTTCAGCTATCATCGAGACTCTTTTCACTGAAACAAAAGTAAATTGAGTCACTTCAACGGCACATTCAGACTAATTAGATCAGGATACGATTTGTGCCAGGAAAACAATAGCAGCAGGCTGCTTCCAGATCGCGTCCTGGCACTTTTATTCTATTAGGGGAGTACACGAGCTGTGTTCGAGGAATAAGAGCTTTGTGATTTGAACAATTCTGGGATAGAGTTTGTTAATGGTTCGATTATTATTATTGTAGTCAAGGTAAAGGGTGTTTTTTTTAGAGCTATAGAAATTTAAATTGCAATGAAACAATGATGGATTATTCGATTGACATGAATTTTATTTATCCGTAAGATAATCTTGTGGTATTACATTTTAAATATAATTTCTGGCATATGACCGCCACGGCTGGCTCGGATGTAGTCCAATCTGGACGTTCAATTTTCGATTACTTTTTCCAACATTTGTGGCCGTATATCGGCAATAACACGGCGAATGTTGTCTTTCAAATAGTCAAGGGTTTGTGGCTTATCCGCATAGACCATGACTTTACATAGCCCCACAGAAAGTAGTCTAGCGGTGTTAAATCACAAGATCTTGGAGGCCAATTCACAGGTCCAAAACGTGAAATTAGGCGGTCACCAAACGTGTCTTTCAATAAATCGATTGTGGCACGAGCTGTGTGACATGTTGCGTCGTCTTGTTGGAACCACAGCTCCTGGATACATGGTTGTTCAATTCAGGAATGAAAAAGTTAGTAATCATGGCTCTATACCGATCACCATTGACTGTAACGTTTTGGCCATCATCATTTTTGAAGAAGTACGGACCAATGATTCCACCAGCCCATAAAGCGCACCAAACAGTCAGTTTTTCTGGATGTAACGGTGTTTCGACATGCACTATTTGCAAGCGTTGTTCAGGCGTGAGTCTATTCATGATGAATTGCCAAACCAAACTGAGGACAAATCACTTGACAGCTGTTAAATCGGTCTCCATCTTGAACAATTATGCCAACTTAAAGTTATATACCTCGAAAAAAAAAAACCGTTAGATACAAAACTATTACATTCAATAGTCTGAAATAATAAAAATGATGCTTGAGTTGACTAAGTTGACTTCAAAACATTTTAACGATCTCTGGTCGAATGGGATGAAAGACTACATCTATTTTTCATATATATATATATTTTTTATTCAAGTCACCAATCATATTCGAACGCTAGATCCAATAAACAAGACGTCATTTCTACAAAAGCAAATACCTAAGGAGGAATAATTTTTTAACTTCATTCATATGAGGTAGATAATAAAAATTTTTCAATGGAAATTGAAAAAGAAAGAAGGGAATTCTCATGTCAAACTGATCCGAGTGATTTGGATGATTATATCTTTTCATTTGATAGTAATTTCATTGGTCATGGTATAGAGGGAATTTGAGATGTGACAACTAAGGCAACTCAGTGCTGTAGGATAAATAAATAATATGTAAAATCAGTGCGATATTTGAAGTTATCTGGAGAGACATATTATTACACAATTAAGGCTTGGAAAAGATATTTCCAATTGCAATATTTGAACTTTCTTGTCACACAATGTGTAAAGCATATTTCTAAAATAAATCATGTTAAGCTTTGACAGTAACTTCTTGAAAATTTTTCATGAAATGTCACACTAAGGGCCAGTTGCACCATTTGCCTAAACATTGATTAAAAATTTAAACGTTGATTACTATATGATTTCTTAAGAGAAATCAGAAATTAATCAACGTTTAAATTTTAATCAATGTTTAGGCAAATGGTTCAAATGGCCCTGATAGTTTTGAATGTCTTATTAGCATATGAGAAAACTATTTTCATCAATAATAGTTTTACCTGAAATGAAAAATAATTACGAAAATAATTCATATAATTTAATAGAAACATAGTAATAAAAATGAAAATTTATTTGTCTTCCCATAATTTCATTGGCAAGCGATGGGTCTGACTGACAACTGGGTGCAACAAGGAAATATATGCAATATGTTCTTTTGAGATAAAGCAATACAAAAATTATCAATTTCAAACAATAAAGCATGAGTGGATAAGGGAGATGAAAATACTCAACGGTTTCCGAAAGATATATTGAAAAATCTTTCAGGAATAAAGTGGACATAGTAGATGACATACTTGGTGGGATAAATGTTAAAGAGAAATCTGTTAGTTTTTTATCACCAATGAAGAAAACAGCAAGGAGACAATTCATTATTATGTAATCCCGTATCCTTTGATTCGCAAAGGGAGTAAGTTTGAAAATATACCAGAGAATTTCACAACCAGGATGCAAACATTCGTCTTTCAGTATTGGGATATCCAGTAGATGGGAATTCTTCAATTTGGTTGATTCAATGATACCTAATTTCATGAAACTGATCGTGAACAACATTTCAACAAGATAACATGGAACTATGAAATTTCTATTTGGTATTAAATTGAGGATAATGTTGATAGACCAAATACGCAATACGGTTGCATTGCAAGGTGGTTCAAAACTCAGAAACCAGGAAAAAGACGACCAGTTGGTAGGCTTCCTAAAGGTTTGTATGACAGCTGGACATCAACGTAGCAAAACTAGTTGCAACATATCGAGAAAACCCCCCAGAGAAATTCAATCTTGAAATCTGAAAATTCGAATTCTGTTTAGTAAAGAGGTATGCCATATTTATACTCTCTGTATATAATGTTTCTGATTGATTTGAATCGCTTCATTCTGACATGTCGAAATATTGGTCATTTCATACTTGCATGTTTGGTTAGATAACCTTTTTTGCACACAGCTTTCTAATGTACAAATATTCGTGAATGATATGAAGTACCAGTTCAGATGATATCTTCATAATGTCTGCTATCTCGATCAACTTCACTTTACGGTAATTCAACATTATTTTGTGAACTTTTTTGATTTTCCGTCGGTGACAGCCAATATGGCATACACACGTGGATACAACATTATTGCACAACTCCCAATATTGTACAATATTATTGTGCGTCTACAGGCCGCTCAAAACTAATATGCATTTCTAACACAATTAGTCTTGAAAACAGCAACATATTTGTTGCAGATTCGATGTTAGAACAAATATTCAATCAACGGGTGATTGACGTTCTTATTAATTTCTCGAGCGTTGTTTCCACAGGAAATCTGAATTCAATCAGAACGTGTCGATTTGCTTTTAATTAAAACACAACTCGGAAACTTCGGATAAAGCCTGCCAAACTTAAAAGTTGCCTTTGAAGATCTCATTAATAAGTTAATTGGTTTTCTTTTGTTTTCACCCTAATTATCGTAGTGTATTCGGAATCTGAATATTGTTTTTAATTATGAGTTGACAACAAGAAGAGCACAAATTTTACATGAATTCCCTGAATTTGAGTATAGGAAATAAAAGTAAAGAAAATTAAGAATGATTCTTTAGTATTTCTTCAGTAAAAAGTGAATCGTTTTTAATTTTCTCCAGTTTTATTTCCTATACGAAAATTATGGAAATTTATGTAGAATTTTGTGCTTATTTTGTTGCCAACTTATGATTCAAAATTATATTAGGGATTCCGAAAATACTACGACAGTTGGAATAAAAACAAAAAAAAATCAATCAACTTATGAATTATATTTTCAAAGGCAACTTTTAAGTTTCGCAATCTAGTAAAAAATATCACCTGAATTTTTATTATAAATAAATCAGAAATTTTCGAATATTCATTTGATTCCTGTGAAAGCTTGATGATTTCAAATATTCCAAATTTTGAGGAATATGCAATTAGTTTTATGGACTTTCTAGTTAGAACCAGTGTGCTATACATATTTGTGAGTGATATTAGTGTAACGTATTCAAAACTTGAAATTGATTTAAGAGAATTACATTTTTTCTCTTATCGATTCAAAGGCTATCATAATGAAGTGAAAGCAATACTGTAAATTTCTCTTGCTTATATAACGGTTATCTAAAAAATAAAAAAGAACGACCATTTGTTTCCCGAAAAGTAAACTTTTTTCTGCAATCTGTTGTCAAATTTCGTTGGTCACGTTAACTTAAAATTGTTGACACGTTAACTTAAAATTAGATACTTGAAATTTTCAGAAGGGATTAGATCACGAATGAAGGTGTAGAGTTTGTTGATGGACAAAGGATTCCATGAATATGACAATTTTCTTAAAATTCGATCGAATGAAACAAAAAAAAAACAGCTCCATGGATTAAATTGAAATTCTCTGTGATTTTTGTGGTGATATTGAACTGTAAAACGCAACTCAACATTGATGGTTTTTTTCGATATTTTCAATACAGCGATTGATTATTTATCCAAAAATCCTACAAAAGCCCTTTTTTATCAACTTTTCAAATTAATGTAGAAAACGAAAAGAAATTTTTTCCGAAAATCCAATAGCGACTACTTGTAGAGAATTTATTCAAGATTTCAAAACATCCCTTAAATTTTCTGTGCAATCATTGATTGGTGAGATATTGATGGTTAAAAACAAAAAGGTCCTTTTCAATTCAAAGTTCGATATTTCAGCGAGAAGTGCTCGCATCGAAATTTTGAAAGAAGGATATTGAAGCTGAATGAACAAGTTATCTCATCCATATAGTGGTTATGTTGGAAAAAAAATGTCCAAGTCTGTATACCAAAACTGAACAAATTACGCAGAAATTTTATATACTGTATTCATTAGGATTGAGCTATAAATTTCAAGTCCAAAAAGTTTTTTTTTCAAATTGAGATAAGACTATTGTTATCGAAAATACAGCCATTTGAAAAACCGCTTATAATTTCGAATTTTTTTTTAATCCTTTAATTCATTCCTCTAGTGTATTAATTCAGTTGCGACAACGCAAAAATATAGTGGAATATTTTCAGATTTCAAGGAAATCTAATAAAGAGCTATTCATTTCTATGAGAGTTACAATGGAAATATGGAAGGCCCCATTGAAAATTATTAAAATATGTATGTTCTTTCTCACTGGAGAATTTTCAAAAATTGTTGTATTCTTGACGGACACTGTGTACCTCTTTGCAAAATTCTAATCATATAACTCTACATGCAATTTACTGAAGACTGAAGAAATACCCCACTTTACTAATCCATGTGTGTTCAAAATTGATACAAGTATATTCTCAATTTCTTGAAACAAAACCAATACGAACAAATTAGAATTGAATTCAAAATACGTATCTTCTGTCAATGACATTACCTATAACAACTTGAGTTCTGCAATAAATATTGTTACGTTTTTCAGTTAATTAAATCGGTACTTTTTATTGACACTAATTTATTTCCGATACACAACTATAAACAACTATTTACAGATGATTTATTTCAACTATTACGTTAATTTAGTTCCACTACAACATTAATTTATTTCTACAACTTATATCTAATTGAGTGTACGGCACTGACAGCCGTTTACGTAGCACTGCTCTGCTCTGCGGCTTCGATTGGTTATATACCGCTGGCATTTCTCTCTAGAAGGATCATGAGCTTTCTATCGAGCTCTCGGTGCCTCCGGTACCTTCTAGAAAGAGGTAGTGGTGTAGGGCTTGTGAATTCGTTACAATATCATCGAATCAAAATATTCCTGAATAAGCAATTGCCAACATAAATCCGATTTTCCACAGCCATCCGGGATGTCGATAAATCCAGAATGAAACTATGGGATGAAATTAAGTAAAAATATGGAAAAAAATCACGTGAATGTTCTTATCATCCTATATAAAGTCTTCAAAGGCACAATAGATGCAGGAATAAACAACTCTCAAAAGCTCTTGACGTAAAGTCAGTTCTTTTCTTGAATTTTCATCATTCAGAAGCAAACTGGCGTAAAGTAATGAACTTTCGAATTAAATTTGCACCATTTTCCCCTTCGATTCAAATTCATATCCCATCAAGAAAATCAGGTTTCAGCGCAAAATGACCGTCAGAGGTAAAAGCTTTAGTGTTTCGCGACGATGAAAAAAAAATTAATGCTAACGGTCTCGATTCTCGTAAAACTCGTCCTCGAAAAGAGAACAGTGTACGAAATTATCATCTGTACGAGTATCATCAACCTTTATTGGTGACGGCCCCCGGGAATGGGAGAAGCTACACCATTAGCAACACATTGTTTTGGAGGGGTGAACTCCTTGCGCAACAGGTCCTATCGATTTTTGTACGATGCACGTTTTGAACTTTTTACGATGAGCTTCGAGTCTTCTCTCACTAGAGAGTGGGCGTTAAATAAGTAGGTTTGAACATTTTTCTATTTTCGTAACGATTCACCCATTTACGTAAAATATACGAACGGGATTGAAAAAACGAAGAAAGAACCTCGGAAAGAACTGACGTGACGTTGAGAGCGTTTCAGCGTTCATCTAGGTATATTCTATTTGACCTTTTATTTATATTTTTATATTTGTTTATCTACTCCTATTGAATAATATATTCATTATTCAACTGCTTTTGAGCAATTAATAGTATCTATTAACAAACAGCGTGGGTTACAATAACTCACCATTATAACTCACTCTAGTAAATCGGAAAACATGGATCTGTGCTTCTATACTTCTCTGCTTCTATTCGATAAGCCGAAAGGGGACATTCCATTATTGTCATTGAGGGGAGGAATGACTGAGGGAATGTCACTTTAATAATTTTGACGTTTTCAAATTAAGTTGATATCTAATTATTGTGAATGTTTTGCTGAAAACGATTAATTCAGATAGTGAAGATGAAATATTATATAGGTATACATTTCCAAAAGACAAACACCTAATGTTACCATACGGAATTACTTGCCCGAAAAAAATATAAAGGAGTTTGTAGCAGTAAGGTCATTAAGTCGTCATTTACAGGGAATGTTTTTTGGTATATTTTGATGCATATATGCATGCAACTATTAAGGTTTTTCAGTAAAGTTCTATGTCTGTACTCTGTACTGGATTCGAGCTAGCGAAGCTAGTTCGATTGTGATTGGTGACACTAAGTTTCCATCTCTCTTATACTCGGGATCGAGCACATATGTTTATTTTCCGTTCCTTCTGTCTATATTTTAAGTCTGTATTTTTTGTTAGTATTTATTGATATAGTCGTAGTTGAAATATAGTATTCAACTTGCGGTAATGGTCATAACTAACTTGATGAATTATAGCACTCATGCTGCAGACTTCATCTGCGTGAGTTATGACCTACATTACCGCTAGTTGGATAATATACTATTATAATGGTTTCTTAGCTTTGTATTTTGAAATTAAGTGAATAATAGTATATTATTCAACGAACGGTAATGTAGGTCATAACTCACGCAGATGAAGTTGTAATTCATCAAGTGAGTTATGACCATCTCCGCAAGTTGAATACTACACTTCATCTACAATTATAACAATAGATACCTACTAAGATACAAGAGAAAGAACTTCATCGACAAACCTTCATATTCACCTATAATAATGCTATATAAATTTTAATTGTAATTACTCATTTTGTTTTGTATTTTTCAGCTACATTCTAGATGTTTCTTTGATTGACTATGCTTTGAACAGTGTCTCATTCAAAAGTGTCCTCCCTCGATAACTCAACAACGAATCAGAATTCGTGAAAACACTCAGACAGGTCGATTTTTGATGACAGGGGGACATAATCTGGGCTACAAAGCTTGTTTCTAATCTCAATTTCCTGGAAGATGTTGCAACCCCATCAGGAATTTGAACAAGGAAAGTGGGTAATTTTGTAGCACAAATGTATTCATGGATTTAAATTTGTATAAACCTGTAGTTTGTGTTCTATAAAGTGAATATTCACAAAGGTACAGGGTGTTTTTTATGGAATTATGGTACCGATTAAACTGAATGAAACAGAAATGTTCTAATCGATCGTATAATTTTTATTAATATTTTTAACAAACAGTATTACTACAATTTTACCGCAAATGCTCAAAGTGCTCGCCATTAGATTGCATGCAGCGATAAAACCGTGATTATCTTTTGTTCGAAGACGAAGCAAAAACAAGCAATAAGGTGATTAAAAAGTGTTAAATGCTTTTTTTCTCTTCATGCTTATCATAATCTGCATTGGTAGGTGTAGGCAATACGCAAAGAGATTATTGCTTTCAGACAATTTCGTTTCAGTATTCTGTATTGCAGAACCATTAGAGGTGCGTTTTATCAATTCTTAATTAAAATTACAAAATGGTTAACACGTTGGAGGGGAGAAAGGAGATGTTGAAAATTTATTTCTAAAACAATGACTGTGCTAGGGGTACTGCGAGGATTTTTAATGAACGACATCTTGATAAAAATGTCCATCATTCATTTATCATTCAGTTGGTACATAAATGTTTCTTTTTATTATTTCTAAAAACTAAAAGATTTGATCGATGCAATGTTTTATAATGTAAGTATGCACAATATGACTATCATTGAACTCTCCATCGCCATTACAAATTTTTTGCAGTTCACAGAGGACTTAGTATTCTACTAAAGTTGAGATACCTAGACTCTAATCCACGTACTGTTTACATAGGCTCAACAACGTCAGTCTTAAGAAATAAAAACTTGGTGGTGAAAGTACTTATATCTGAGAATGATAATGAACACAAAAAGTTTCCTCCTATTTATGTTGACTAGAAAGGCAAAAAGCAATATTGAAAACAATATCTATTTGAGATTCGATTTAGGTACATACTAAACGGTCTTTTTGGGGGGAGATTGGGTAAAAGCTTTGGACGCTTGGATCTTGTGAAAGATTCGTCAAGGGGTTCTATGACTAATTTGAGGAGCTGAAATAGATCAAAATTGTCGTTGTGTGTTGTAAGAGAGTTCAGGATAGGAATTTTTGGTTTTGTGAAAGAATCTATATTCATCGGAATCATCGAAAAATTCAGCTATGTACCATTTGCATGGAAGAAATTAATGAAGTTTTTCTAATCTGAACGATGAAATGTCTTTAGAAGATCGAACTATATTCTTTCGAATTTTTTAGGTTATTTTTTTCAATGAGGGTAAAAAAACGCTAACAGACCACAATATTGGTATGGTGTCAAGCTGTGGCAAAAACAAACTGCAGTTATTTTACAGATATTGTGAATTCCTATAAAAAAAATCGATCTCATTTTAAATGGACAATTTATTATTTTAATACAGTTTTTCGTTTCCTCGAGGAAATTGTTCTATTGTTTACTCATACTCATGCAGAACTATGAATTTTAGCTAATTTCAATTTAATACTAAACGTTGAAAGACTCACTTATTTTCCACTTTTCAATTATTAGTATTAGCTAAAATATAACATAAACATCACTATTATTTTTGTGCAAATAAAGAAATAATAAAAAAATTTCAACCCAATTCTATTTGAGCGAGTGTTCTCAATCGAAAATCATTTACTCCATTATTGGCTATCACTATACGCATTCTAATTATGCAGTATTGACTTTTTCTAGATCAACAGATCATATCTTTGTGGGTTGTGTTAATCCAATTTTCGGTTGGAGGTAATCAATTATTGTGTCAACATCGGAGTCGAATTGATTATACTTGGTGGAAATAATATATGGTTCCAAACAGATAACGACCTAATTTCGATTGAAACACCCCATATATATGTCTTTGTTATCTCATGAGGATTATATATTCGTAATATATCAGAAGGAATAAACTATTATTTCAGGAAATTGCGTTTGGTAGAGGGGTTGTTTCATTTTATAGTTCGACGAAGAAGGAATTTTCATATCATTATATTTTATAAGGATCCTTTCAGAAAGATTGGGTAGAATTTTGTAACTCATAAATCCAGTTGAATAGTTCTTTAACAACTTTGAGTTAACGCAGGATGTTCTCATGAAACTTTGAGGGTAACATTAATTTTAATTTCTAATTAGATAGGAGCAAACAATTCAAAATATGTTTTGAAGAGATCGAAAATTATTTTTGCTAGCTCCTAGCAGGTATATCAATATCATATTACTACAGGGTGAGTCTTTGACTTGTATATACATATATTTCAACCGAAAGTCCTGAAGTCAAAGGAAACACTTTTCTCACTTTCCGATTCGGTTCGTTTGAAAAGATACAGGCTGTTGAAAATCCATAAAATATGTAATTTTTAGTTATTTCTCGCAAATGAAATGGAATCGAAAGAAATGATTTTCGGATATTAGTTCCATTAATTCCATCAAATTCCAGTCAACTCCAAAATGTCCGCTATACTGAGTGAGAAAAAATCGAATCGAAAAAAATAGTAAAAGAAAAATGTGTTTCTTTTGATCTCAATAATCTTCGGTTAAAAAATATGTAAAAGTCAAAGACTCACCCTGTATATGATGCTATATGCTTATGTAATCCTAATTGATAAGAATAAGTCCAACTCAACTATTCATTAACCTATCAATCCGTCAAAATATCAGAATTTTTCGAATTTGGGCTGTGTGGTCTTAAACGATGAGGTTCGGCACGTTGATGATGAATCCATTCTCAAATTCGATTCTGTCCGTTCGGCCCGTCTTATGTAGGTATACATTCGAACGAAAATACGTAGAAACAGATATATTCTCAGTTCTTGTAATACTTTCATTTCCTTTGAAATCAAACCATTCAAAGACGGAAAAGTGATTACGACATTGATATTTTCCGTGAATGTTATGTGTTTGCACTTAAGATTCAAAAACAAGTAGTGCAGGGTACTAAATTGAATTTTTCAAAGCAAAAAACATGTAGAGAAAATTTCGTTTTCATTTGTATGCTTTTCTTCAGTTTTCACATTCAAGTTACCTGGAATTTCAGAATGATTGAATTTTTGGGAAATTCAAAATAAATTAAGTGTTATTCGAGAATTGGGAAGGGGAGAATCAAATGAGAGGCTTTTAACGTTTCTCTCTTATTTTGCAGGTTTGTCATTGACATTATTGTCTATTTTTGCACAGAAACGCAATTAAGTCTTTGATTCAATTCGAATGAAACTTTTTATATCATCAGCGTAATTATTTAGGTTTACAAAAGAATAAAAAAAATTGCTGAAATCGATGCCACCTCATTGGAGGAACAGAAAACAACCAAAAAAAATTTCAACAAAACAATCGTACATCAGAGAAATCTCAACATGAAGTATCTTTTGAAATGAAAATTACACAATATAAAGACTAGAAAAACTCACTAAGCCAGATGAAAGCTGCCTAAGAAGTCAAAATAATAAAAATGTAAAGTATAAAAATTTTAATATGAGTCAATAATCTATTCTTATTATTCATTTAGTAATTTTTATAAACAACTGGCATTCTTTTCTTTCTTTCTTTTCCTTCGATTTGAATGTATTATCTATAAAATCTAATAAAGAGGTGAGCCTTACATTTGAATCAATGGGGAAGAATGAATGAAAATGATGCCGGTTTTATATAAGAATTAATAAAAAAAATAAATAAATATTAAGAATAGATTATTGACTTTTATTAAAATTTGTATACTTTACATTTTTATTATTTTGACTTCTTAGGCAGCTTTCATATGCCTTAGATAGTTTTTCTAGTCTTTATATTGTGTAATTTTCATTTCAGAGATATTTTATGTTGAGATTTTTTTATGTACGATTGTTCTGTTGGTTATGTACATATTCGGATTTAGAATCGATTGAGCATTCAGAAAATTATGAAAAAATATTATGAAATATATTTAGCGAGAAAAAATTCCCGTTTTCTTGAAAATCAGAAGTTCAAATGAAGAAACAGTTAATGAGAAATTGTCTATTGACCTTTTTATTTTGAAAATCAGTCAAATTTGCAAAAAAAAATTTTGGAAAAATTGTATTTCCTCAATAACATTCCATGCCTTGGTTCGATAGTTTTTCCAATAACATATTTGGATAGCCTGTTAAATAAGCGATCATATTGATGGGTCATTTTTCAACTTTGCTCGAAGGATAAGCCAAAAAATCCAGTGACCCGATTACGTGAAACACCCTGTACAGGGTGGACAAATTTCGTGTTTCAGCACTACAACTTTTAAACCAGAGGAGATAGACAAAATCTGATACCCCATTCTCGGTCTCTTTTTCCGAGAAACTAACAAGGGTAGTATTCATTTCTGACCAACTTCTTTTGTTTTCGAGTTATAAGCGAAAATTGGAAAAATGACGATATCGAAAAACATTTATATTTCCACTATAACTGATGATAGAGCTCTGAAATTAAAACATTATACAGGTACTTTTTTACGTAGAATCCAGTGGCGTGCTCGTGATTTCAAAAGGGTTTTCAATTACGAAGCTATGACTCTAAGTTATGTTTTTTCAAATGGGAACACTAGATTTCTGTGCCATATTTCGAAAGCTTAATTTTTCCTGATTTCAAAAATATATAACATCATATGATTCGTATCAATATAAATAATAGAAAATGGTCAAAAACCTTTCTTCACCTAAGAGTCTCAATATTTCTATGGTTTCAACTATTGTTGAGCACAGAAAAATTGAGCTTTCTATAACAAGAGCAGTGTCCTTCCGCCAATCTGATTATTCCTATGCTTTTTACTAATTTCTACAAAATTCGAATCTAGATTTATTTTATAAATAGTTTCGAAAATATGAATGAACTCAAAAAAACATTCCTAGGTTGGGAAGGACACTGCTCTTGTTATAGAAAGCTCAATTTTTCTGTGCTCTTCAACAGTTGAAATCGTAGAAATATTGAGGCTCTTAGGTGAAAAAAGGTTTTTGACCATTTTCTATTATTTATATTCATGCAAACCATACGATGTCATATATTTTTGAAATTTTTCTATGTAGATAACAAGCATATGGTTATTGGAATTATAAGGTTTCCCCATACAGCAACTCTCTTCACATCAAAAAATATACGTAGACATCCACAAAATCTTAATTTATACCTAGACAACCGATTGAAAAATGATTACCTTTAGTCGGTCGCAGCTCCCTCGCCTTGATCTCCTCAATCATCGACGAGGGTATCGCCGAGGCGTCATACAAACAGAAGATCAGGATGAGCAGTCTTGATTGAAGCCCCATCGTCGTTGCAGCCCCAACTAGAACTGCGGACAGGCTGACTGAGGTGCAGGATGCCCCCGGCCGCGGCCTTCGTGGAACGTGCGAATGACGCATTGACGCAGACTCCCTCCTTTTACGCAATCAACTGGTAGCCCACGAAGATGAAGAGAGATTTCCACGGCTCTCCTCCGAACACATTTTTCCAATTATCCATTGTTATATTTCTCTGAAGAAGTTATGTTTTATGGCTACTGTACGGTATGTCTAATGAATCGAGGAAATGACTCTGAGATGGAGATAAAGATGCTACATATTTGGGGTATGTTTTAGGATTTGCTGTTGATATTCGGGAAATGCTTTTCATTATACAGGGTGTTCCTAAATTGAACGTACAAACGAAAAGGGGAGATTCCTTAAGTGAGTTTAAGAAAAAAAAGTCCCATAACCATGGGGTCGCAAACGTTTTGTTTTCGAGATACAGAGTGTTGAAGTTTGAATTTTTTTCAAGTTTTTTTCTCATAGTATCTACACTTCACAAGATATTCAACTGAAATTTGGCATAGATATTACATTTGAGAGTTCTCACCACGTGACATGGCAACTTCGATAGAAGATCTACAGGGTGATATTTCAGCAGAACTTTTTTTTGGTGAGCAACTGTTAATTTGAAAGAATATAAAAAGAAGCTTTGTTCTTATACTAAACTTTTCGGTCTTTTGTAGTTTTGTCGTATCTACCAACGATTTCGAGAAAAAATATTTTGAACGATTCTCTCGAAATTCTCGTGAAAATACAAATTATGATGGGAAGGCCACTTTGTAAGCTGTGGTGAATGAATTCAGTGTCAGTTTTTATGAAAATTTTCCTGATCTGTAGCGATGATTCATAAAGATTCGATAAACTCGTATAATCAACACAAAAAATGTATTACAACAAGAAACGTAAAACTAAAAAAAAAAATCATAACAAGAAAACTAAGTAACCGCAAAGGACTGAACTACAGCAAATGTTGAAAATGTCCTCCCCCAACTCTTATACAAGCTTCTGTTCTTCGTCTCATAATAATAATTTGATGTGTCAAAACTGGCACTGAATTCATTCACCACAGATTACAAACTGGCCTTCCTATCATAGTTACGAGAATTTCGAGAGAATCGTTCAAATTTTTTTTTCTCGAAATCGTTGGTAGATACGACAAAACTACAGAAGACCGAAAAGTTTAGTATAAGAACAAAGCTTCTTTTTACATTTTTTCAAATTAACAGTTGCTCACCAAAAAAAAGTTCTGCTGAAGAACAGGTGGCAGTGTTCCAGAAAAAATATCACCCTGTAGATTTTCTATCGAAATTGCCATGTCACGTGGTGAGAACTCTCAAATGTAATATCTATGCCAAATTTCAGTTGAATATCTTGTGAAGTGTAGATACTATGAGAAAAAAACTTGAAAAAAATTCAAACTTCAACACTCTGTATCTCGAAAACGAAACGTTTGCGACCCCATGTTTATGGGACTTTTTTTTTAAACTCACTTAAGGAATCTCCCCTTTTCAATTCAGGAACACCCCGTATATCCAACATTTATGTCTCAAAAAAGTGCGGTTCACTCGTATCGTACATGTTGATCTGTATTATTTGATATAAAAATGATTATTTTTTCACATGAAAAATCTGACATTTTGGTTATTTCAACTAATAGCAATGCATTATTCTAGCCAATCATTCGGGATTATACTGATTATACAACTCATCTTCTGATGACCCAATAGAATCCGTTAATTTCCCATAGTTACCGCGTATTGATAAGTGAATATACTTCTTGACGACGTGGTATAATCGTTTTGGTGTTTCGCCTCCTGCCATATTGGGATCATTTCGATAGTATCATTCTTGGACGTTCGCCAAAAAATAAAAGTCAAGCTCTGTGAAATGTCATTGAATTATTTGAATGCAGTGCTTTGGTTATAGTTATTGATTATTCGTTATATAATCGTAACGAATACTACTCGAGCATATACAATATATTTCGACTATAACGGGTGTTTTTTTTCGAGGTATATAACTTCAAGTTGGCATTACTGTTCAAGATGGCGACCGATTTAATAGCTGTCAAGTGATTATTCTCAGTTTGGTTTGGCAATTCATCATGAATAGACTCACGCCTGAACAACGTTTGAAAATAGTGCAATAATGGTTCTGTGCGGAATACGTATCGCACACTACGTCCATTTTATTTTTAGCGATGAAGCGCACTTCTGGTTGAATGGCTACGTCAACAAACAAAACTGCCGCATTTGGAGTAAAGCTAATCCTCAAGTGTTACACCGTTACATCCAGAAAAACTGACTGTTTGGTGCGCTTTATGGGCTGGTGGAATCATTGATGATGGATGACGATGATGGACAGAACGTTACAGTCAATGGTGATCGGTATAGAGCCATGATTACTAACTTTTTCATTCTTGAATTGAACAACCATGATGTCCAGGAGCTGTGGTTTCAACAAGACGGCGCAACATGTCACACAGCTCGTGCCACAATCGATTTATTGAAAGACACGTTTGGTGACCGCCTAATTTCACGTTTTGGACCTGTGAATTGGCCCCCAAGATCTTGTGATTTAACACCGCTAGACTTCTTTCTGTGGGGCTATGTAAAGTCATTGGTCTATGCGGATAAGCCACAAACCCTTGACCATTTGGAAGACAACATTTGCCGTGGTATTGCCGATATACGGCCACAAATGTTAGAAAAAGTTATCATATGTCATATGCCAGAAATCATATTTTAAATGTAATGCCACAAGATTATCTTACGGATAAATAAAATTCATGTCAATCGAATAATCCATCGTTGTTTTATTGCAATTTAAAATTCTATAGCTCTAAAAAAACACCCTTTACAAACCACTTCACTCGACGTAGTTCGCGAAACACCTCTTGAGCTGCGCTCTCGTGATGTTTCGCTAACTACGTCTTGTGAATCGATGTATAATCGAATATTGTCTATGCTCTTGTGAAATTATAACTGATAATACTAACTCCTCATCTGTCTCAGAAAGACATTCTTGAGATTATATTAAACTATTAAAACTTTAACTGTGTATTAGTGAATCCTCTGCTGAATTTATAAATCCAACAGGTTATAGGCTCCAGTGCACGCTTTACTGCGCAACGAGGTGAACACTTATTCCGAAAATCTGTTGTGTACACAACGAGAATAATATCAGTTGAGGTAAGTTGAATTTCAACCTAATTACGGAGATATTTTACTAGAGATATTTTATTCAGTTCAGTGAATGGAAATGATTTATTTCATATTCTTTGCTGAAATAGAGAATTCCTGTTATTTCCTGCGATTGGGAGGGAGAAAGAGTATAATCTCATTTCTTCACCCAAAGAGAAAGTTTCAACTGACAAAACAAAATTTAAGCTACACGAGAAAAATTGGGATTGCAGTCATATCAGTAGATCTGTAATTAAGATCGATGACTTGGAATCACTTCAAAATATAGAAGAATCATGTATCGTAAGTCCATAAGATAATAACTACTGTAATTCAGGAAAAATCAATGAAGCAATGTTATGGCATTGTGGACTTGGACATGCTTCACTTAACTATCTGAAGAGAATGCATAAGTTAAACGAGAAACTTTAGAACGTATTTGACGACTCTATTTTAGAATGTGAAGTATGTATCATGTCGAAAATGGAGAAACTTCCTCTTAAAGAGACGAGAATGAGAGCTGAGAAACAACTTCAGTTGATACACACTGACACGATGGAACTTGTTAAACCACCATCTCATCCAGGTCATCAAAGATTCATTAACGTCATAGACTACTATTCGAGACTTGCTAAAGCCTATTCATTAAAAACAAAAGATGAGTTGGCTGAAGCATCAGAGAAATTCTTAATATCAACAAGAAAACTTGTTGGAGAAAAATGAGAAGGTGTGTTATATCAGGTCAGATCAAGGTACAGAATTTACCGAAAGGAAATTCCTAGAAGTACTGAATGGAGAAAATATAGAGAACGAGTTTGCAGCTCCACATACGCCTGAAAATAATGGTGTAGCGGAGAGGTCTAACTCGATGATCCAAAAGAAGGTTCGTACATACATGTTTGATTCCAGACTACCTAAGAGTATGTGGGAGATTGCTGTTGATGCATCTATAGATGCGTACAACAGAACACACAAGTCTATCGGATATCAAACACCATTGACAAAGTTCGCACCAAATGCAAAATGCCACTTTGATCAAATTAAGAGATGTGGATGTATTGGATGTATTTGTATGTATTGTAATATCTACATTAAGATTCAAAAACCCAGCTTGAAATTTAGAGAATGTGACCTGAAAGTTGTCCTAGTGGGTTATACTGCTACATGATACTTGACGTGGTATCCAAGCTCGGAAAAGTAAATCTCAACATGTGAGATTTAATAAAAAAAAAATAATAATGTTTTATTTTCACCACGGATTGGTATGCCCTTAGATTCTGATGAAACACTTCGATAGTTATCCTCATATTGAATAAGAACCAATAATAATGACAATGTGAAATGAAACTAGGTTATAATAATAATAATAATAATAATAAAGTTTATTTGACTTTAAAAACAAAATGAACACTTCAAATAAATTTTACAAATAAACTTAAATAAAGAGACAGAGGCTCACTTCTAAGAAGCTCACCTGTTAGTCTCACAACAGAAATACTATTCAAAGACAGCCACTACAAAATGGAAACAAAAAATAAAAAAATTCTCTGGCTCAAATGGACATCATATACATCGAAACTTAAATAAATCAGGATACATCGTGTGTAACTGCACAACATACGCACTTAAGTCAACTTTGGCAATATTTGTCACTTTAGGGAATGTTAACATGAATACATTAATAAATGTGACTTCAGGGAATTTGTCACTTCAGAAAACGAATAGCAAACAGATCTTTTATATTTTATTTTCGTCATATTCTGTTGTTAATAACGTTATGTATAGTTTTTCTATTCAAACCGAGTAGCCACCGAATCACTTCCTTCTTGAATCTCACAGGGTTTCTCAAAGCTCTCAACGTAATTGGGATTGTTCCATATATTTTGGGAGCTAAATATGTGCAAGATCTCTGACCTATCGTTTTCGTCGTTTTACTCTCTTTATAGTGGTCGAGTTTGTGTCTAGTGGAGTAGTTATGATCGATTGGCCGAAGTTCAATTTTTCTTCTTTTTATGAGTGCTGCAATCTTCATGAAATACAGTTGCCTCAAATCCAGCACATGTGCGACTCTGTATATCTCGTCACTAGGAAACAGCATTCTATGACCGCAAATTATCTTCAGTATACATTTCTGAACGATATTCAATCTTTCTATATGCACATCATATGCTGCCCCCCAGCCCGAAATACCATATGTCAACAGCGACTGCACCAAGCCAAAATAAACCATCCTTAGATATTTCAGATTGAGTTGCTTTTTGAGACGTTTGAATCTATGTAATAAGCCTCGCAGTTTCTTTGCTAGTTGTTCGCAGTGATACTCCCATCTCATATGTCTATCTACGGTGATCCCAAGGTACTTGACGAATCCATCTCTGCTCTCCAGTATGGTTGTTCCATTTCTCGCTTTTATTGGCCCTATGTTTGGTAGACCATTTTCATAGGATGTAATTGGTAGATAGCAAGAGTTTTCCATATTGAGGGTTAACTTATTGTAGCTCAACCAATCTGAGATACTCTGTAAATCCTTTTCTGCTTTCAATTTAAGTTGTTCCCAAGATTCTGCTTCATAAGAAATCGAAAGGTCATCAGCAAAACTAACGATACTTCCCAAGATGTTCATGTTCAGGAGGTCATTTACATAGAGCAGAAACAACAATGGTCCAAGGACCGTTCCCTGAGAGACTCCGTATCTTACTTCCTGTTCTTCACTCTTCTCTCCATCAACGGACACACATTGCTTCCTCATTGTCAGATAACTCCTCAGCAAACTCAGAGCCGCTCCCCTGATTTTTTTTTTTTTGTCTAATCCGTTATAGATGAACCTGGTCATTTCCCTTATTGCATCCTCTGTCGATTTTCCCTCCATGAACCCATACTGTCGCTCTGACAATAGACGATGTTTGTCAATGAATTTCTGGAGTCTTACTTTCCTAATTTTTTCCATTACCTTCGAGAGATTTGATATCAAGGATATGGGTCTATAATTAGACATTTTCAAGTTATTACCACCCTTATAAATAGGTTTTATGACACCAATCTTGAAAGGATCTATGAACTAATGGACTGTATTTCTATGGTTATGTATCAGCTGATTGCTGTCTGTACAATTGAAAAGAATGAGGATGAGGGTAGCGGTCAGGGATATCGAGTTGAGACCATAGAACTACATATTTGTTATTTCTTGTTCCTTATGAGCTGGCCTCAATCATGTATTAAAAATTGGAACATAATTTAAATGTTATTACTTGGTTATCACCCATTGTTATTTAATAAATAAGAAAATATTGGGAATATTGGACACAATTTTATTCTATTGTTTAATTTGTAACAACGCCGACGTTTCGAAACAGTTCGTTTCTTTTTCAAGGCTAAAAAAATAAATAAATATATAAGGCATACAATATGACATATTGTTTGTCGTAACTAGGTAATGTGTTATCATACTATGTCATATTGTATGCCTTAAATTTTAATTTATTTTTTTAGCCTTTAAAAAGAAACGAACTCTTTCGAAACGTCGGCGTTGTTACAAATTAAACAATAGAATAAAATTGTGTCCAATATTCCTAAAATTTTCTTATTTAATAATTTAAATGAATAACCCCAAACAAGTAGTCTGTTTCCGGTATAACCAGAAATTGTAAAGATCTGAACATATTTTACGGATAAAGATCATTGTCTCAAGGCAACATGCAAATTTCAAAATAAAAGGTAATCTTGAACAACTGAAGTCATCGGAAAGTAGCCTTATACCTCGAGCAAAAGTATGAAATACAATTAATATGCTGCCAATTATTTTTAATATATGTATATTTTAAATATAATTTTCTACATTCATGCAAAAAGCAAAACTTTATTGAACTATATTTAGTGGAAAAAGAAGTTCTTCATTGCACTAGTGCAATAAAGTTTTCATTGCACTCATCTGTCATTCCACTTCAACGTGCTGTCATCATGACAAACAAATATTTCAGCCTGAAGGAAATAACAATGTACAGTTACCAAGTACTAGTACGTTTACAGCAGTAACAAATCAAGAAGTGGATTTAAAAAGTACTTCACTACGAAATATTCATATTGAAAATTGCGCCAATTGTTAATTCACTTTTCAACATTGAGTTAAATTGTTCGTGACGTATTAGTTCCTGTTTCAATGCAAATCAATATTAATAATAATGTATTCAAGTTGCGCTTTTTATTTTCCTACACCTAGTGCCGCACCTCAATAAATCATTTTTTGCTTTTTGCATGAACGTAGAAAAAATGTTGTATGCAACTCGTGCAAAAATTAAAGATTCACTTTTTGCACTTGTTGCATAAATAACTATTTTATCTACGAATGAAACCTACGTTGTATTTATTCGCACGTGAAAAAACCGACCCCAAGGGTACGGAAGTGCCGCATAATGTATCTACGCTTTCAATGATTCTCAATTATAATTGTTCATCCATCTGAAAATATTGTGACAGAAGCAATTGTAAGCGAACTAATTAATTTTCAGCAAAAAATCCATACGACTCAAATTTAAAATGGTTTCGTGTAATTGGATTTTCCGAGAATTTATCAGCAATATACAGAATATCGTCATCTCTTGCGACTATACAGATCGGTAGTATTGGGAGCGAATATCTGAGATCTGGAACCGACAGCATATTTTCGTCATGAACATCCCACGCATGAATTCATCTTGATTAAACCTATAAAAAGGAGCGATTAAGGCAAGTTGTTATTGGATTATTGGAAGACGTTTTTGCCCAATTCATATTTTCTGCTACCGAGGCGAGGATGAGAGATTAATTTTCCTTCATTCATTTCTTTGGATAACTCATCAAGGGTATTCTATGAGGTTTGAGAAGTTTCTTTCCGAACATAAAATTTTGCCGTTTCATTCCTCGAATTATTCATCACTTTTATTAGAATTTAGGCAACTTCTGAACAAGGGAGTAGAAATGGGGGGGTACTGGGGGTAAATACGCCCCAAGATTTTCGCAAAGACGAAGAAAGAAAATTTTACATAAAGTGAATCATTTTACTTTTCTTTGAAATCGACAAGGCAGTAAAAAATCGGACCACTTTTACTTTCATTGCACTACGGTCATGTGTATGTCCAAGTTTTATTATTTTCTTTTATCTATCTTCTTGTCGACTCCGCCTCTTAGTTGCCATCCGCAATGTTTGTATTCGGCATCGGTTTACACTTACCCGGTTTTTTGTATCAATCTCGTCACAAAATTTAAATACTGGAGTTATCAAAGAACTGAACTGTGTTAATCGCATCGAAAATTGTCTCAGCTGTGTTGTACAATTCAATGTGTTCCATTCAAATTGCAATTTATTTGTGAAGACATCAGTTTTGAATTGACCATGCGAGGTTTCCTAAATTGGAGGTATAAACGAAAATGACAGATTCCTCGGATCATTTGAAGAAAAAAAGTCTTGTATAACATGGGCCCGCAAACATTTTGTTTTCGAGATACAGGGTGTTAGAGTTCAATATTTTCTGATTTTTTGGCATAACACCTTTCCTTCACAAGATATTCAACTTCAATTTGGCCTGAATATTTAATTTAATAAATTTAAAGTTTTCATCGTGTGATATGCTAATTTTGAATGCAAATCTACAGGGTTATATTTTTTCTGGAAGAGTGCCCGCTTCTTTCTTCCAGAATTCTTTGAAAAACTCTGTTCCAGCACTCTACACTTTTCGGTTTACTGAAGTTTTTTCGTATTTAGCTGCCTCCGATTTCGAGCAAAAAAGTTCAAACAGCTCTCTTAGACAATCCAAATTATTATAAAGATCCAGTTAGTAGGCTGTGATGAATGAATTAATTATTTTGTTACTTATTTACCCAATCTGTACAGTAGATTAATGAAGATTCGATAAATTACATTATTACAAAAAAGTAGGACGGCAAGAAAGACCCTGTATCTAGAAAACAAATCGTTTATAGGACGTTTTATGCTTTAAATTAGCCAAGGATTTTCTCAATTTCCTTCGTACCTCCAATTTAGAAACGAGGCAAAAATAATCGAATCGTAATAAAAAAAAATGCTATTATTTTGAGTGATTTTGTTTAAATTTCGGTATCAAACCTCTTTTTCTCACATTAAAGATATGAGTAAATTTATTCGTCAAAATTTTTTGTATTCATATGTGCAAATATTGATTTAGTTCCTCGAATGGACTTAATCAAATATATTTTAACCATAAGATCTTACACACGTCACAATGTGTAGGTAAACCCTTAGATACACGATACACTATATCAATAATATGTTCGAATTCCGAGACAAATGCTTTTTTGAATACATGTTTGAAACCTTTTTTATAATGAATGGCAACATTCCTCCTTGAAAACATTTAAAAATAAACTACGACATTTGATTGTGTAGAATCGATTGACCTTGTTTTTTCATCGTCTTAGAAATATTGTATCTTGTATGTGTCTTATGAATATTCTGTAATAGCTGATAACTAAAAATATGTATTTTATTTTGTGGATACTGTTTTGGACTTGTTCTGTTTGTATCCCGTATTTCTGAAATAAATAAATTATATGGAATGATTTTAATTCATTTATTTTTTATAATGAGCAAGGCTGCTTGTCATCTACACTACACCTTGAACAAGTCAGATTACGGTTTTTTTAAAAGAATCAAGAACTTATTCCAACAATAAAATTCACATTGTACAAATAATTTTTATTTGTTTCTCATTTGTAAACGTCAGTTTCCAAAAACACAATATTAATCAAGAAAGTTTATTTTATCAAGTCACTAACTTGTAAAAACTGACAGTTGACTTGCAAAATTTTTACAAGTTAGTAGTATTATTTACATTAGAAAATTTTGTTTAATCGTCATATATGTTGAAAATCATGGTACAATTGTTATTTCCAGTAACACAGATTTTTGATGATGAAAGAGTTGATACTGAAGATGATGAACCATCTGTTGACTCAGAAACTGCTGAACTCGAGGATTGCAGAACATTTGTACTCTCCTTACTACCAAATAATTTGCTAGACATTTCGATTTTTTTGTTGACCGAATCATCTACATAACTCATCGCAATTTCGGTGCTCTTCCACCCTCCTGCACGCTTTAGTGCTAAAATATCTCCACCCGAATCCGCAACCATAGTGGCTCCAGTTCTGCGAAAAGAGTGGCCGGTGTATAACTCTGGGTCTTTTAAACCTAAATATTTCGCTATTTGCTTTGGGATACCACCAATAGTGTGCTGGCCAGCATTAAGGGAAATGCACTTTCCATGTCGGTATGTCAAAAAAAATCTTAGGCTTTCTGTTCCAGGAGGCCGAAGATTTACATATTTTCTGTATAACATGCAAGGCTTGAAGCTGCAGCCATCATCGGTTATGGTGAATCTTCTTGTTGTTAAATTTTTTGTTTGCCGCAATGTCACAATAATGTATTTTCCCATATCTTCTACATCATTCATGTTTAAGGAGAGAATTTCGTCACATCGACAACATCCAAAAATCCCAAATATTGTTACAATTTTCGCCAGCAACCACTGGTCATCAGAAGCATGTAAAAGAAATTGTTCAGCCTCTTCTTTACTTAATACCTTGGCCTTTTTTGGCGTATAACGCTCATTTTTTTGTTTCAGAAACGCTATTACCTTTTGAAATCTGCAAATGACAACTAAACGTCATATTTTTCAATAAATTTTTTAAGGAAAACAAACCTGCGAACAGGGGCATTTTCTTTCATTTCCAAGCAGCTTTTCAGCATAGACCATTTCGCCCATAAAGCATTAGGGCTGAATCTAGCTGATAGTTGATTCAAGTAGACCAACAAAACATCTTCAGTTACCCCAATCACACTATTTTTGTTTTGCCACTTTTTGGAGTCGTCGTATTCTCGCTCGTACCTTGAAGCTGATTTTGCGGTAATAAACTTGAAGCTACACTACTGGCTGCCTCAATAATTTCTTTTGGTACATTCATTCTCGTTTTCGCCAAAACAAATGTAAAGAAAAATAAACAGACATGTTCATGGCAACGCTTCCATAGCTTACATAGACTTATGTCTTTGATAGCTTACGACATTTGAGACAAATTATTGAGATTTTTTTGGAATTTATCTAATCTTTTTACAAATGAGAAACAAATAAAATATAAAACAATACACGCAAGGTAACGGGTTTTACTGGCTCAAGGAGGTAACTGACTCGCCTGCGGCTCGTCAATTATATCCTCCATTCGCCAGTAAAAACCCTCTTACCTTGCTAGTAATGTTATATACTATTTCCATCTCATTCTGCAAACTCTATAAAATTTTTGCACAATACTCAGAGCTGGAACACCAAAATAGAATCCTATGAAAAGTAGATAACCACCATTTCGAAACTCTCATATGGAATAAAAGGAAAGAGCAATCTGAATTTTTGTATAATCCTTAACTATTTATTGATGTTAAATAAATAGTTAAGGACAAAATTTTGGTATTAACGAATTCTTAATTGCTTCAAAACGAAAACCACCGATTACAGATAATGTCTGTAATCTTTGACGAAAACTATGAAAATTTCAAAATTAAGATAGTTCAATGAGAAAAGGATACTTCATTACCAACACAATTTTCTCTGAATATACTCATCGTTTTTAGCCATCTGTTAAATAAAAGCCAAACTTACTTCATTTAAATTTGGAGTGTAGGAAAAAGTACAAGAGAGATGAAGTCGAGAACCCTTTTCGTGCTACTGTAGGGAACTATCCCATTCATTTAAGAACACGAATATTGATCGGAAAATGCTCCCGGATACTCGACAGATTTCCTAAAGATGGCTCTGTTGGATTCGTTGAAAGAAAACTTCCTTGATTTCAGATTGGAATCAGCAAGTTTCTGAATGAAAGAATTGTTCAATTCATGTGTCATTTCCATTATCACATTCGACAAAAAACACATTTGCATTTCAATTCATTAACTTTGCATTTTGTTACACAACAGAATGTCGCGAAAACCTTGTTTTTTGAGCCCATCAGTACCGTATAACCCAACTTATGATAACAACGAAATAAGAACAGATGTGGTATTAATGTGCTGTTAATAGAGGGGATGAGTTATATCGTTACTCACTTTCGACGCTAGCAAGTTTCTTTGTGGTTGATGTGTAACCTAGATTTTTGCCAGTTAAATGCTCACCTACCGTCTTTTCTTGTTTAAAAATGATATCAATTTCTGCAATATACCTACCTGAAACTAGGGATGATCATGTACCAATATTTCAAAACAGTATCTCCAATTCTCCAATCGACCGGTATCGACAGGCTTCCATCCTATAGATCGATTCCTTCGCCATTTTGAAAATCTAAACTTTTATCATTGTATAAAGAATATTTTTCATTCAATGCTTTAATTGATTTGGGGATGGTTTGCTTTTGATTTGCAATTGAAATCCAAATCTGAAATCAGTTGCCCATCAGCCTATATCGATAGTTATAAGAAGAATTTCTTAAAACTATCGTCATCATCAGCATTTAATCTTGGCTTTGTCTATGAACCGATGCTTTCGCCATTTTGTAACACTCAGTACCAATAAGTCGGTACTCACTTGTAGACATATTTTTTTACAGAACCTTTATTGTATTTATGCTTCATTATTGTATGTGATAACTAGATAACTGAATTTCACGGTTAGGTATTCAAATATGGGTATATCTGATAGAATTGGAATGATAGAGCCTTAAGTCCAAACTAAACCGGTTAGAGTTGGACCTAAAATCTACATCAAAAAGTATAAACATGATTTGGTTCTTCTTGAACGAATCAACACCAAGCGTTAGATTGAGTCTTTCAGTGATCTTTAGCATGTAACCGGTCTAGTTTTTCCATGATAATTTCAGGAAATAGACCTTCAAGTACCCAAGTTTATTTCCATTTCGATTTGAAACTTTCACTAATTGATTCAACAGCTTCAATTTTAAATGCAAAGACGGACGTTGGGGATCATGACCCCTTTTGTAAACCAATTTCTATTAATCCAGTGAACAGTTTTTGCTTAGCTCTTCGCTTAGAGATCTTTTATGTTGTTTGTTACAGCATACTAGGTTATTTTCTTTAGCGAAAAAAGGTGACAGATCCTTATCTGTTCGACGATAAAATATAATATAAGTACCTGAATATAGTAGATTCTTCACTTTCTATTTGGATGTAAGTATGTATTTCAGAAGACTCCATTTACAGGTTCAAATCTCATTTCAGTTCGATCTGTTATTTTTTATTGCAACACTGCGGGGTGGTTGAATCTGCCTTTAATTCTGTGCCGTTCTCAGATTGTATTTTTTCAACTTCATTAGACGATGTGTCTAAATCATCTTCTGGGAGTTCAGAAAGCCAGCTGAAGGATGAAACTAGTATTTCTTTCGAATGCGTTACAGGTCTTTTGTCGGAGTTTAGATCGGGGTTGGTCCATTCGGGACTATTTTTTCTATTTATGCTTTCAATATTAACGAGTCGGTTAATACTATAAGATTGAGATCTCAGAGTTCGTAAGACATAATTTATTTTCAAAAGGATGTACTTGTACTCGTAAATCCTGTGAATTTGTGGAGTACGCCTTGTGAAACTTGGGCAGATACCAGATGAGAGAGATAACTGTAAATAAGAGCTACTTTACTCATTTTGAAATGACCGATTTTTTATATAGATATTTTGTAAAATATTACAAAAGCGTCAGCCGGTTTCCATGGGCCAAAACTTTGGGGAGACCCTTTATGGTCCATTCATTTGGTTTGAAAAAGTTTTCCATAAGTTTTGAAAATTGGTGCTTTTATAGATTTCAATGTGCTCTTTCCAAATTTCAACTTTGCAACCTCGTGTCTTGACCACTGGCACCGATTGGAAAAATGGCTCCCAAAATCAGTTTTTTGGTAATATCTCTTTGCCGACTCATTTTATGATGAAAAGAATATCAAAATATAGCATATTTCAATTTTTTTTTTTGTAAAATCAATAGTTTTGACGATGGATCGCTGCAAAGTATACTTAAATATGCGTTTTGGTAATGAGCAGCGCGTTTTTTTTATCGTGGTGTCTCTTGCAGGCTTAATCCACATGTTATGACAATTTTCGAATTTAGCGCAATCTTCATGTCAATCCAGCTTATCTGCATTTGATACCCCATTTCACTTTTGCAAGAATCGTTTTTTAACAAGGTTTGTAGAGCCGAGAGTAAGAGTGTCATAACAAGATAGCCCATTTTGGATTCTGTTCCAGCCTCATTGCTCTGGATTTTGTTCATTCCCATTATACTGCTGAATCTGTTGAAAGGTTCGAAGAATAAATGTTGTCGTGCTGCTGGTTCTGTTGGTGGTAGCGATGCAATTTTGAATTTAGCTCTTATTTTCAGTTACTTACTTTCCTCACCTGATATCTTCCAGGTGTCACTAGGCGAACTGCACAGATTGGCAGGTATTATTAGTACATGGGACACTACTCAGAGCCTAAGGTTTCATCTCTTGAAAATAATATATGTCTGACGTTTCTGGAATGTCAGAATACTAGAAAAGATTGATTCAGGTAATATTCCGAGTTTACATTCTGCTAAATATTAACTAATTTCTGGTGGGAAATTTTGCCGTTGGAGATGAATTAATTTCTATTTCCTGTCAAATATTCTGATATTTGACATGAATCTCATCAATACTCTCATCAATTAAACTGTATCATAAGCATGATTCTATTGAAAGTTAGTAGTTACGATCAAGATTGCTCCTTCAATTGATTCGATAACAATGTCCCAGGGATATTTAAAATTGAAGAGAAAAAGACTAAACTGGTCGAATCTATGAACAAGTCTTATCAGATCTGCCTGAAAGTATCGTCAACATCTAAGTTATTAAGATAACCATCTCGAATTATTAATATGGGTCTTTTTTACAGACACCCATTTCCATATATCTCCAGGTTCAATACACCACTCAATTAGAATTCGGAATACGTCTGGTATGAGTTACCGGAAGTCGAATTTTCCGGTGTAACAAACCGAACTTAACAAGTGAGCAAATCGAGTTAGACCCCTGGGATATCCCGGAGTACGGTTTGCGAGGGCAAACGCAGATGCGACATTTCGATTGTCCATTGTCTGCACAGCCTCCTTCCTCGGGACGCTTGATTGAATCAAAGGCAAATTTAGCTTATTGCTTGGGGAGTTTAAATTGCCACCATTCTTATCGGCGGGCCTTACCGGTGAATTTTTCACGAGATTGCTGTCCGTTGATTTCCTTTCGATGACTCGAAGTCGTGTCTCATTATTTTCGGGGAGGAGATGAATGAGGGAAAGGTTTTTCCTGGAAGGAAGAGTGAAAACGAGAAATTGGTTTCCGGGTCGAATGTACAGCATTACGCGTTTCAGTAATTTTTTTTTATTTAACGATACATACAGGTTGTTAGTGAATAAGAGAGACAAACGTCAAGGTTTTAAAGCTTTTCGTGAAAACTGACTATTTATTTATTGCTCTTATTTTTATTCATTTATTCATGTGTAGTGCAAAATGATGAGATACAATGAATAGAGAAAGATCTGTAATACCTCATTGAGAGGAGGCAATTCAATTAAAGACCACTAAGATATTTTGTCTGTCCCAGTATTTGTTAGTGGGCTTTTTTCGAATCCTATAATTGTTGAGTGCCTGTAGTGTTTGAGAACTTTTTTCCCTTTATGTATAGTTTTACTTTAACACAGGCTAATGACCATAGCAGTCGATGCCTTCATCCAAAGTAAAAAAAAAAAACAAAAAATAATAAAATATTTCAAAGTTGACAATCTGATGGAAAATAACAAAATAACAATATATGAGCAAAACATGGGTAAATGAGAACAATTTCAAATTCTTCTTTAATTTTCATTTGTAGAAAAATGTTTGACAATAACTGAATGGAAGTAACAATGATTGTTATTATATTAGTTAAGCTAAGTATTGATTGAATATCTTGTGAAGATCAACATTCCATACTTGAAAACTGATAACTATTTATTTTGGTACCTACTCTCGTTCCTAGGAATTCACGGCTTGGCTTGATTTTCAAGCTACTTGGCTTGAGCTTGTCTTGATTTCAGGTCAATCTCAAGTCAAGTATTTATTTATCAAGTACTTGAACCATATCAAGCTCCTTGATTTTTAGCAGTTTTATTGTGTTGTGTCAGATCAATAAAAAAATGATGAAATGGGAAGGAACCTTGCAAAAAACACTTTCATTTATCAAACTTATTTCATAAAAAACCGAAAATATCAACTTTTTTGAAATAGAAACATAAATTAAATCACTATAAATCATAACAAAATAAAAAATAATTAAAAAATAAAGTTTTTCAATATTGAGAAACCTCCAGGCTTTGTTTGATTTCATAATTTTCCATCCAGGATCTAAGACACATGAGGCATCTTATAGATTTGTCGCCTAACCTATTGCGGGTTTTTGTAACTGTAACAGCTAACAGCATCTCTAAAAATTGTCTTTCAAGAGGAGCTGAAGACGCTCACGTTGGTGGCCAAGTTTGGAATAGTTATTTATAATACAAGTGCAGAAGACATTGATATTCTTCCACGAGTTCAAAATTCAAAAACGAGCCACGAAGTGGCGAGTTTTGGAATGAACGAGTGGTAGAATGAGCCTTCTGTACGAGTATTATACATTATTTTCTCTAATTCATTGCATTTTCGTTGAAATTAATGAAATATTTCCATAAATATAATTTAGTGATTTTTGCATTGAAAAATGTTGGTTGGCAGAACTAATTTCTTTAAGGCAAATTGATGAATTGACAGATAAAGCCGTGGCGGAAAGTTCGGAGTACCAACATAGAATAATAAAATATAACCATGAAAACTGTGCGTTTCTGATATATTCTCGCACGATTTTGTTCTACAAGATGTGGAAGAATGAACGAAATAACCACAGAATCAGAGAAAGATATTTCTGAAACTACCAATAGATTTCATAGAAATGTGAGAAAACTACTGTAAAGCCACACTGGTGTCTCTCGGCGCTCGAAAAATCCCTTTATTTAGCGCACACGAGATTGCAGAAATACGTGCCGTGCGACGCGTACATATCAAGCTCAAGTAATATCAAGTATCTTGAAATCAAGTCAAGCAATAAATATCTAAAATCGAGTCAAGCCAAGCTCAAGTATGTAATTTTTCACGAGCTTGATTTTCAAATCAAGTAGTTAGTTGAAATGTCAAGCTACTTGGCTTGATGTATCCCTAGTGGTGGAGTTCCCTCTTAAGACTAACGTACATTTGATATGACTTAGAGAAATACCGTTTTCGAAAATTCAGGACTTTGTTATCATATAATTCTTTAAATAGTCTTTTTGTTAACAGAAAATCAAGTTCAACAAATTATAACGTATAGAGATAATGTGACCGATTACATGGAAAATATCAAAATACGATAACTCCTAGTAGAGGGCAAATTTCACGCCGCTATCCTCACCGATCTCAAGAACTCTAGTTTTCCTAACTCGATCAGTTTGGGTGTAGAGATCGCGGCAACTTCAGACCGGGCTAAGTTTCCGTATCTCAACTTTTCAAAACTTAATTTGGCGTTAGTCTCTTGCACACGGAAGACACCTCGAAGTGTCGCCACCAATTTCGAAGCAATTAACTAACTCAGTTAAGGAACGTTGTGTCGTTGACACGAAACTTTCAGATCTTTGGATGGGGCTCATTTTGAAGGCAGCAGGAACTTTGTTGTGATACGGCGACTGGGGAGCTTTCTGGATTCCCTCAGGAAAATTGTTCACAGGATTTGACTTTTTCAACGATTTTCTTCAACGGGATGCTTTCGAACGCTCGTTCTCCGAATGGAATTTGAAATTTTTTGGGAAGGTTTTGACATCGAATATTCATTAATGGCAACATTCCGTAAATAGGGTCTTTTTCAATTTTGTTTTTTCATGATTAACAGCAAATATAAATTTTAAAGACACATATCAATCAGCAAAGTAAGTATTACTTTTCCTGGCTAGGCTGCAAAGTAAAGATTTATCTGCCTAGGCAGGAAAATAATTATTCTCAAGGGGAATAAAACATTTGTCGTTTTTTTATATGTGCCATTTTCTTTACCTGCACATATTATTGCCATCATTGTCACCTATCTTATATATATAGTCATAACCATTTTGTCAGATCCAATCTATGGGGTAGATCCACAACTTTTTATAACATCAGAAGCCAGCAGTCTGATGAGAGCCGAATGCCCGAAACACGTGTCTACGGTTAGCACTTTTCCTTGAAGGATGTCTGTTATCCCCTTCATTGGTTTTAAATAATCCCCTCGTTATCATTTATCCATGTTTGTTGTTCCTCCTAGAATGTCACGGAGGCAGCTATAGCTGTTTACGTGTTGAAGAACCCATTGGGTCTGCCTACATAAAACACAAAAGGGCGGCTAGCTCCTGTTGTTGACTTCGTTTGTTTGTTGTTTTCCCTCAAGTGTTTTTCACTCTAACACTTTTTCACCGTACTGATGATGACCGAAAGCCTGAAACACGTGTCTACACTCTACAGTTTGCACGTTTCCTTGAAGGATGTCCGTTATTCCTTCCTTTGTACATAAAATGAAAAGCACAATGTTCAGTTCTGTGGTCTCCATTGGTGTATGAATGATGGAGCACACAGATGCTCCTGACGTGATGCTAATGTGTTTCTCGATTATTTTGTATACAAAAGAAAGATTGAGTTCTTGTATATTTGAGTTGAAAGAAGGCATATTGAAAATGAATCAAATGAAGAAACAATTCACGTGAAATATTCGAAGACCTTCAATAACTGAATAGGAAGAAAAAATAGATATTTTCCAAAAAATCTTTTGGAAAATATCTATTTAGGCTAATCAGCCTAAGAAATAATTCATTTTATGTTACTCCCTTAAAATACGGTTCAGTTTTAATTTCTTCCGTAATAATATTCAAGGATTCACGGCTTGGATTGTTATTCAGGCTACTTGACTCAAGCTTAAGCTCAAGTAGCTTGAGCTTGACTTGAAATCAATTCAAGTTCAGGTCAAGTAGTAGTTTTTCAACTTTAAGTCAATTACTTGATGAATAAATACTTGATTTGACATTGAAAACTACTAATTGACTTGTACTTGAGTTGATTTCAAGTCAAGCTCAAGCTACTTGAGCTTGAGTCAAGTAGCTTGTATATCAAGCCAAACCGTGAATCCCTAATATTATTTGATGTTATCAGCTAAAAATTTGAATTTTATAGCTTTCTGTTCTACTGTTCTTCATTCAAAAACCCTCAGCACCTACTAAGCTTTGTAACACTCTGCGTAAAATATTGATCAAACTGTGAATTATTTTGAAACCAGAAATAAAATTCGAAACAAAATAAGGTGAACAACTCGGAAAATGTGATCAGTAAGTCTAAAATAAGTATTGGAAATTAAATCTGTGAGAAAATTCAAACATATTTATTTCAATTGATGAAATAGTGCTCCTGCGGCAGAGCCACCGAGGTTACTAGATCTAACATCTCCGTTTGTGTTCTGTTCGGTTATTTGAAAGATAAGATAAATGACCTTCATAAAATTTTACATGAAACATTTTGAAGGGTTGCATGAAATGCAAAAAATTTCGAAATTTGATTGAATTCGGACTGCTGATTTCCAAGTTATGGATATCTTAATTTAATTAATTAGGGACAATTTACAAGAATTACCCTGTATCTCCGAAACTCAAGATTTCCAAAATAAAAAATTTCTGAATTCTCGCTAAGACGAAGAATGAAAATTTTTTCTTCCGAATGAATCAATAATCATTTCACTTTTTTTTAATCAACAGGTCAATAGAAAATTGTTTTAGGGTTTATGAGTATATTAGGGCTTTCAAAATGATTAAGTACTTTTATTGCACTACAAGCACGTCTATTTCCTAGATTTATTATCTTCCTTTATTCATGCCTTTTGTCGGCATCGTCCCTTGTTTTGCCATTTGTTAGTGCTGCATTAATCATCGGTATACACTTATCGAAAAATTTTATCTGCTGTGTTGTACAATGAGGTTCATTCAAATTTCAATTGATTTGTTAAGACATCAATTGAATTGACTATACAAGGTGTTTCTAAATAGGAGGTAAAAACATTTCAAGTTTTCATCGTTTCATCATGTGATATGCTAATTTAGAATGCAAATCTACAAGGTGATATTTTTCTGCAAGAGTGACCCCTTCTTTGATCCAGAATTTTTTTCATTGAACCACTGGTAGTTTGGAAAAATTTAAAAGAAACTCTGGTCCAGTACTACACTTTTTGCTTTTTTCTACCAATTTTGAGAAAAAAAATGAGAACAGCTCTCTTGTAATCCTCTAGAAAATCCAAATCATTATGAAGATCCATTTAGTAAGCTGTGATAAACAAAATATAAGTTTGGGTTCTTATTCACCCCATCTGTAGCGAAGATTAATGAAGATTTGATAAACTGGTGTAAGCATCACAAAAAAGTATAGGACTACAAGAAACACCCTATATCTCTAAAACAAAGCGTTTTCGGACTCATGTTAATAGGAGTTTTCATTCTCAAAATCATCCAAGGAACCTCTCATTTTTCTTCGTACGTTTAGGAGCACCCTGTATGAGGTAAGAACAATCGAATCAGTAATTAAAAAAATGCTATTATTTCGAATAATTCTGTTCAAACTTCGTTATCAAACCTCTATTTCTCACACAACAGATATGAGTAATTGTTGTCGTCAAAAAAATTTTTTTTGATTACCCCCCAGACAAAAAAAATAAATGAAGGAAAAAGGAATTTGTATTTATTAAAAAAAAAGATCTTCTCCCTTGCCAATACTAACAGTCTTAGGATACACAACAAGCCACTTTTCTGAAAGGCCTGGATAACCTTCTGGATGACTAAGCTATAACCAACCACTCATGTCACATTCTGTATACTCAACTTCATAAAATAATATGAAGCGGAATTAATTTTGAATTGAGGTTGGACGAATACTAAAGTTTGACTTCGCATTTACCTTCATCAAAGTCCCCGGATGGTGAAAAACGTAAGAAAAATTCCGGATGAATAAATGAACAAAATTAGGAACTTTTGATCATCCCAAAGAGCCGGGGGATGTTGAATGTCCCTCATTAAAACCTCAATGATCTGTGATGTGTTGCTTCACATGGCTGGCAGAAAAGAGGGAGAAAAGGCCCCATAATTGACGGAGGACCAGGGTAAGCAACCGAAGTAAGATATTTTTCTGATTATATATTCAACTGAAAAGGGTCCGGAGCAATGGTTTTTTCGAGAAAGTTCGGAATGGATTGCAATTAGGGAGTCTGAATAATTTAAAGTAAGCTTTTATCATATCAAGACTGTTTTTAGATGGGGATGAGGATGAAAAAGATGGTATAGTTCGATATTGGAGATTTCCTACTTGATTCTATTTGAATTTCACTTGATCACGAATATTTTTATGTGAGTCTTGAAGAGCGAAGAACTCCTCTTAACAAATAAATGAAAATTCATTTATGATTTTTCCAGTTTCCAATGGGCTAATGATCTTTTGATCTTTCGATGGTTTCATGGAAGATCGCAGAACTCAGTCAAAATGAACATTGAAGTTCTATTAAATAAAGTATTTATTGGATAAATGTCGCCAGCTCCTCGATTGAAAGTATGTTTTTGTCGAAATCATTTCTGGAATTGGGCCAAATCAACCAGACCAGAGAAAAAGAACTTCTTCCTCTTCTAGAAATTCACACAAAAAAAACAAACATCATGAGGAATGGAAAAATTAAACTCAAAACGTGGGAAGAACCATTTATGGAATTCATATCTTAAAGAAAAGACATTCTGCTTCATGATTGTCAACACCATAATCATCGAACTCTCTCTTCAGCAGTTTTTTAAATACAACCCCGAACAAAAAATTCAGACATTTAAATGAGCAAAATGCAAATTTTTTAAATGTTTCTATAGTTTGAATGAATAACCAATAGCAATAAAAAGTGTATATTTTTTACATCTAAAAAGCAATAATGAATAAGGTACCTAACATTTTTATGAAGAATTAAAAAAAAAAGATTTTCAATAAAACTCCTTTGCTTATTCTCAAACGTTTAAAATGATTTTGAGTTTAGTCTCCCTATACTTGCGGATATGCCTGAGCATATACGCCTGTATACGTCTGAAAAAAGCTCTTCCATCCAATGAATATTCCATCAAAACCACGAACACACAATATCAATTTTAGAATCGTGATATCGATAATATGAAATGATATGGATTCATTATATCGATGAATAAGAGTACCTTTACGTTGAGGAATGAAATGTTATTATATTGATGAAAAAGCATACAAGATAAATATCATGGTCGATGGTACCCTGGAAAGTCAAGAAGTTATACTTGCGCCGATAATATGAGAAATTTTGGACAGATCATCTGGCTACACCAACCCCTTACAACTCCCAGGCCAATTGGATCAGTAGTGAAGAGAAATCCTGTGGGCCAATCGAACACATGCCGCATAAAGAAGTTTCATCTGAAGAATTCTATGAGATATTGAACAACACACACAATTGGAAATCAGCAAGGCCAGATAGAATACACAACTTTTGGTTGAAGAAATTTTGGTGTCTACACGGTGGGCTAGTTGAATCCGTAAATAGTGTTATGAATAATTCAAATGTAATGCCCAAATTTTTTACAACATAGACCACTTACCTTCTATCGAAGGATTTGCAATATCCATCAAAATATAGAACAATTACATGCCTACCAACAATATACAAAATCATCACATCATGTTAGCATCTCGTATCTACAAGCATAAAAAAATTGGAAAAAATAATAAAAAAAAACATTGCTGGAAAAATTAAAGTATGATAACACAGCAGAAAGCACTCGGATTGAAGGAGCTGCTGATAATGAATTCCATCATATGCAATCAAGCCTTCAGAAAACACAGAAATCTTTGACATATTTTGACTATGAGAAGGCTTTCGACTCAAATCCACATGGCTGGCTTCCAAAAATTTTGGGAAATCTACAAAATAAGCAAGGAATTTTAGAAGGGAAATTTTCCAGGGAGATTCATTGAGTTCTTTGTGGTTCTGCTTGGAGTTGAACCCCCTCTCTAAACAACTGAATGCTACTGAAAAAGGTTTCAGTATCAAAGGCAATAGTAATTCTATTACACTCGATCGTTTGCTACACATGGATAATTTGAAACTACTAACAGGCAGAAAAACCACTGTCATATTATTTTCAAACCTTTTTTTCGAAGGATGTCGCAATCGACAAGTGTCCTACTCTTAGTGTAGTTCGAGGAAGAATTCAAGATGAACCAATCACTCTTTCGAATAGACAAGAAATAGAAGCAAGGAAATCGGACGATCTTTACAAATACCTACGAATTAAAACAAAACCGACGAATCAACCATCAAAAAATGAAGAAAGAAATAAGGACTCTTTCCAAAGATTCGTTTTGTATTAGTGTGTTTTCAGTAGATTTAGCTTTAATTAGATTTAGTTCAATTAAGGAGGTTTCGTTTCACTGCTACCTATTGGTCTATTGTGCCCTCATCAGAGCTATTCTCTCCATAACGTGATCTACAGCTCGCCTTCCAGTTCCAGAGTTCTGATGAACTCCAATATCTGGAATGGCTTCAAGGAGGCTGATTCCTCATTTCTAAAGGGTGTTTTTTTTTTCGAAGTATATAACTTTAAGTTGGCATTACTGTTCGAGATGATGACCGATTTAACAGCTGTCAAGTGATTTATTCTCAGTCTGGTTTGGCAATTCATCATGAATAGACTCACGCCTGAAGAACGCTTGCAAATAGTGTAATTTCATTTCGAAAATAATGGTTGTGTGCGGAATACGTATCGCGCACTACGTCCATTTTATTGTCGACAAAATCGTCCATCAGAGCAGTTACTTCGATTAACCATGGAACGTTTCCGCACCACGTTTACTCTTATTGATAACTCGCATCCCCAGAGACGCCGTACAGAAAAAGCTATTGTTGCTGTAGAGCGTAGCATTGAGAAAGACCCGAATGAGTCTATCCGCCATCGAGACCAGGAATTGGATATGTGTCCATCCACTTTATGGAAGATTTTGCGGAAGAATCTTGCTTTGCGTGTTAACAAAATCCAACTCGTGCAAGAATTGAAGCCAAAAGATCATCAAGTGAGGCGTAGATTCATCGAATGGGCCCAAAATGAGATTGCCGTTGTTCCCGATTTTCATAAGCGAATTTTGTTCAGCGATGAAGCACACTTCTGGTTGAATGGCTACGTCAACAAACAAAACTGCCGCATTTCGAGTGAAGCTTATCCTCAAGTGTATGTCGAAACAACGTTACATCCAGAAAAACTGACTGTTTGGTGCGCTTTATGGGCTGGTGGAATCATTGGTCCGTACTTCTTCAAGAACGATGATGGCCAGAACGTTACAGTCAATGGTGATCGGTATAGAGCCATGATTACGAACTTTTTCATTCCAGAATTGAATAACCATGATGTCCAGGAGCTGTAGTTCCAACAAGACGGCGCAACATATCACACAGCTCGTGCCACAATCGATTCATTGAAAGACACGTTTGGTGACCGCTGTAAAGTGAAATCACACGTATGCCTGTCGGCTGCTCAGTTGATACGGTGAGGGTGTGGGCACCAAATGAACTTGTTAACTTGACTAATTAATTGTTGGGCGCCAGGCTTACTAAAGTAAACCAAATTTCATAAAAATGAAATTCCTCAAAAAAAATATTAATAGAGATGATAAAATAAAAATGAATTTAAGTAAGAGAAACGGGAGATAGATAAGAGAGATCTTGCTTAGTGGTAAGAAATAAAACGAATTAAATTTTACAAATATATTAAAACTATTTAAAAAAAAAATTTTGCTGAAGGCTGAGAAAAAGAAATTAATTCAGAATTTACAAAAAAAATATTGCTGAAGGCTAAAAAAAAAAATAAACTCAGAACATTTACAAATGATGAAAATTTCACTGATCTTACAATTCGAATATTAGGTCTCCAGACAGAATTTGGAATAAGTAGGTTATCGAAAGATGAATTTTGATATCTCACGTGGTAGATCTTGTTTCTCAATTTTGATAGTTGCTTGATATCAGAATATTGCTCTTGGATCGAAGTGGTGAAAAACAATTCAAATCTCGGGTTCCAATTTGGTGGATGCTCGCCTGAAGTGAAACTCAACGGCACTTGCAGTATTTCGTCCAAATATTTTATGAAGGATTCTGTGTAACCTTGATCAGGATGAAGATTCAGTGCAGCCTGGTTAGGAACTTGTACAGAAATTGTGGAATCTTCTTCGTATCAAAATGGATGCTTGAGCATGCGTGGAGAGAAAAATTCAGGAAATTAGATTTGTACAATTATCGAAGATAAAAATGTTCTGGTTGGTTTGGAAAAATTGTATCAAAAGTATTGTATAAAATTTAGAATTGACAGAAATTATAAACTATTATATAAAAATGAGTTACTTATTGAATACTCCCCGGAAAGTGAAAAAATAACTTATGTTATAAGAAACAATGAAATACAAAGAATAAAAAAAAAGGTACATATGATCCGAGAGTTATTATAAGAAGAAAATTTATTTAATTTGAATGAAATTTATAGTTAATTACAGCAAGAAAGGGAATATGTACTTCCTGGCGGCTCTCAAAAGAAAGAAGGAAAAAAATCCTTACACACTACTGTGTGTTAAGAGAAAAAAGAAAAGAGACAATGGAATATCAAATTAAACTATCAGATATCAAATCGTTAGATAGAATTACTGTTATTCAAAGAAATAATTAGGTAATATTCAATATCTAATATTAAGGTACTCAACCATACGTAAAGCCACCAAAAAATATCACACTCACTCTCCACCTGTTTTCAATCAGTCGTCAAAATCAATAATAATCCTCTTTCAGCTGAAAACTGAAAAATTCCCATATTGAACGACAATCTCCGCGCACTCTCTGTATTAAATATGGGAATCGATATTGTTCGATACATTACATCGGGGATCAGTGGCGTTTCTTAAACATGAGCTGGGCAAAATTATATACGGTCCGTTGAATCGTTACACCGCCTAATTTCACCTTTTGGACCTGTGTATTGGCCTCCAAGATCTTGTGATTTAACACCGCTAGACTACTTTCTGTGGGGCTATGTAAAGTCATTGGTCTATGCGGATAAGCCACAAACTCTTGACCATTTGAAAGACAACATTCGCCGTGTTATTGCCAATATACGGCCACAAATGTTGGAAAAAGTCATCGAAAATTTGACGTCCAGATTGGACGACATCCGAGCTAGCCGTGGTGGTCATATGCCAGAAATCATATTTAAAATGTAATGCCACAAAATTATCTTGCGGATAAATAAAATTCATGTCAATCGAATAATCCATCGTTGTTTTATTGCAATTTGAAGTTCTATAGCTCTAAAAAAAACAGTTTTTATAATTTTCGTTTTCAAGGCAGGTTTTGCGTTGGCTAGCGATGGCGAGGCATTCCGTCACCAGGTGATCCGGAGTTTCTTCCTCCTCCCCACAAAATATGCACTCGTCGTTTTCTGCTAGACCCATTCTCATGAGGTGTTTCCTAAGGCAGCAATGCCCTGTTAGGAATCCAGTGAGCAGGTGTAGCATATTCTTACTAAAATACAGATACTTCGAAGAAGATTGATCCAAACCAGGAATATTCCGCCAGAGTTTTTCTTATTCGGTTACCTCCTTTTCCTGAAATTCTTTCTTGTAGGTACATTTGTCTACACCACAGAAAGGTTTCGGGCCGATGAAATGAGTTTGTGCTCCCTGTGATTTCCTCTGTTTTCAGCGAGATGCTGATTTTTTTGAAAATCTATTTAGAAGGCAGATGACCGTATTTATTCATTCTATCTCAGTATATTCACTATAAATGTTTACATTCGTTACAATCAGACAATAATACAACACATTTTTTCCTTTGAGCACCTAGGTGTGTTAATAAATCAATCATGAACACGTTTACCTCTATTATACACAAATAGAACAAAGCAACTGTTTTATTGTCCAGGAGTGCTCAAATTTTCCAAATGTTGACTGAGGTATAAAGAAAATAAATTGTATCTATTTATGTATAAGTAGTCCATTCAGGAATTATTGACATCCCGGGTGGCTGTGAAAAATAGAAATTAAGTTGGTACTGGCTCATTCAGTAACATTTTGAATTGCAGGTTTCGGGTTGGCATTGGAAATGTCATTGACAGGGGGTTAGATTTCAGTTTGTTTTTATTGTTAGTTTTGATCTAAGAATTTTTGAAACTAAAAAGTATCAATTTCAAACACACGTTGATAAGTTTATTCGAGTATTTATCAGAGTACTGTTTGAAAAAAGAAGAAGGCATAGCCTGGATTATTAGTGGAAGAAAACCTGTGCAATACGATTTCACCTTCAAAGAATCATTGAATGATTTGATTGTTACCAAAAGCAACCAATATATCAATCTGGATAAAATTTGACCAAAAAACATCTGGATTTCAATCAATCAAAGACAACATTACATAAAATTAATTGGTTACAAGTTCAAAACAGTTGATAAATGGAAAATTCATATTGATAAACAGAAAAATAATAATAATAAGTTGAGTATGATTTTATGGTGAATACAGAGAAAAATTGCAACAAAATGTGAAATTAATTTATCTGGAGGAAACTTGGTTATTTGAAAATGGCTTATTCAACAGTGGACTCTAGAAAGAAAACAAAAAGTCTTGGGATTGCATCTATAGTTTATTAATATTCTATTTCGAAATTAAATATTGTTATATCTGTTTTTTGTTCTTTAATGAGTAATCCAAAAAATTTAATAAATTTTAATTCCTTCATAGAATTTTTACTGAGTATTTAATCGAAAACTTTATCTAGAAGAGTAAATTTAAGAATTTCTTCAGCTCTTAACCACTCAAGGATAATAACAGAATGCAATAAAATTCTAAAATTCACAAATTAAAAATAATTCAATGCAAAAATGCTTTTATTGAGTGAATCAAAGCTGTTATGGGCAAATACTTTATGTAATTCAGTAGTAAATAGTATAAAAGCATTTCAATGAAAAATAGAAAACTTGAGTGTACAAATAGTATCTACATTTTTCATACAAGCTTAATCAATCATTCATGTCATGAACAGTTTCAATGAATAGTGACTTTAGAAAGTAATTTAAACATCGGCTGATAAATTGGTTCAAATTTTGAAAGTTACAATACAACTGTGATGTTAAAATTCTTCATATACTAAATGGATTCTTTGAATTTTAATTCTGTCTTATTATGATATAGCTCTTTCATTCACTAAGCTACACTATTTGAATTTATCAACCAGTTTTTTCTGTTTTCTTCACCAGTTTAGACACCACAGTTAAAATGATCCATAAGTTATATGATAAGAATTTTGCAAGAAGGTTGGTATTCAGTGTCCATCAAGAATGCAACAATTTTTGAAGAGCCTTTGGTGAAAAGGAATATGCATATTTTAATGATCTTCAATAAGATTTTTCATGGGCGACTCTTAAATGAATAGATATCTCTTCATTGAATTTCCTTGAAATGAGATAGCATTTCACTATATTTTTACGTTATATAATCTGAATTCCAATTTATGAAATCTTGTCTGTATGCGTCCCTTTGTAATAATCGTAATTTCGAAAAGTTAGGATCTTTCTGATACAAAAATGATGAAAATAATTTAAACTGGTTATTTCTCTGATGAACCACAGCAATTTTTAGTGATATTTTTGTAACCAGAAATAGTAATAGTAGTAATAGTAAAGTTTATTCAACATCAAAATTTACATGTTATGTCAAATTATTCATATTATAACATACTCGAACTTAAATATGCTTCTATGCCATAAAAAGAACTGTTAATTAAAAACTCTTTGATGGTTCGATCAAATTCATTCATTGGCAGGGTTTTCATTCTTGATGGAAGGGAATTGTAGAATTTCACCCCCCAGTAGTCAAAAAATTGTTGTGGCCGGGCTAAGCGATGTAATGGTGTTATCAACTGATGTTTTCTTCTTGTATCATGCTCATGCTGATCCAGATTTAAATTCATCGACTTCTTGTGTTGGTGTATATACTTCAAACATTCCCTGATAAATATTGAAGTTACCGTAAGTATTTTTTCTTCTCTGAATGAATTTCTGCAGCTTTCTCTTCTACCCAGTCCCTTTAATGCTCTTATAGCCTTCTTTTGTTGTTTGAAGACTTCTCTTGATGACTGACCCCACAGAAGAATTCCATATGTGAGATGACTGTGTACACAAGCATAATATGCAGTCTTAGCTGTTTGGTGCGTAGCTATTTGCTTCATCCTTCTAATAAGATATACTGATTTTGGGATTTTGTGCATATCTCATCTACATGTGTTGTCCAGGATAGGTTGCTATGAAGATTTATTCCCAAAAATTTTATATACTTCACTTCGGCATTATAATGAAAACTTATTTCTTCTGTCTTATCCGCATTTAATTTAAGTCGATTTGTGGTAAACCATTCCTCAATATATTCTTTGGTATTTTTCTCCTTGTTTCGCATGTCTTTGATGTTTCTCCTTTTTATCAATACTGATGTGTCATCACAGTAAAGGCAGGTATTCACACAATCAGGAACATTTAAATCATTTACATAGATTAGAAATAGAATTGGTCCCAATATCGATTCTTGTGGTACTCCAAGTTCAACATTTGTTTCACTGGATGAAAACACCCCAAATGGTACATGTTGTTTTCTGTTAGTCAAATATGACCTTAGAAGATCATTTAGCACATCTCTGAAACCATAGAAGTTTAACTTGTCCAATAAAATTTCATGGGACACTGAATCAAAGGCTTTACTGAGATCGAAACTTAGCATTTTCATGATTTCTCCATTATCAAGAGTTTCCGTGATATTTTGTATAATTTCTATTAGAGCTGTTATTGTGCTCCTTTGCTTTCTATAACCATGCTGTCCAATGTGCAGTAAGGAATATTTCTCTAAAAAATTGACCATTCTATTTTTGATTGCTAGTTCAAAAATTTTCGACATATTCGGGAGTATTGATATAGGTCTATAGTTGTTACATTCATTTATATCTCCTTTTCTTTTGTATACTGGAACTACCCTGGAAGACTTGAGCTCATCCGGAAAATAACCACTACTGAAACATTTGTTTATAAAAATGCTGATAGGCTTTACCAGTTCATTACTGAATAGTTTGTGATCATTCATTGACAGAAAGTATTTGTCCATTGTCTTTTTATTTTTGATCTTTGAAAATAATCTTCCCACCTCCTCGGTACAATCAAAAAGATAGCAACTTTTGGAAGTGTCTGCTTTTACCTTCTTCAAGTAGTCTTTATATAGTTTACCTGTGTTCTTTAGTTGTTTTGCGGTGTTCTTTCCAATCCCTAAAAAAAAAATTGTTTAGGTCATTTGGTGTTAATATACTGTGTTGAGATGAATTTTCTTTTTTCTTGTTTTTAATAATATTCCACATGGCTTTTGATTTATTGTTGGCCTTTTCTATTAAATTTTTGTAATTTTCTCTCAGTGTGTTCTCCACTTCTTTGTTGAATATATCTTTATATTTTTTTTATATATCATCTGGGATTCCTGATCTTTTTTAACAGACATTATCACCTGCAGAGCATCTAATTTATTTTTCATTTCCCGTATTCTCTGTGTTTTGAAAATTTTATTCTTTTTGTTACATTGTACAAGTACTCTATCCTTCACTGGTGCCCACTTATGTAAGATTGACATGAAATAGTTGTGAAATTCCGTAAAACCTACTTTCGCATCTTTGGAGGCTAAAAAATTCCCCCAATTAATTTTGGAAATTATATATATATTATATTATATATTATATATATATATATAGATTTGTTTGACCGCTTATACAGACCCGAATCGATATACTCTACCGACTTTTCAGTCCAAAACTGACGTTGTCAGACCCGACTCCGGGTCTGGTAGTGTTTAACCATATATTCTTGATCAGGGACATTCGGGGATGCCAGGGATAAATTTTCAGCCGGGTGTGAAAAATCGGTGAAACATCATAATATATACAGAAAACTTCAGGGTTCGGCCAGTGCGAGGGCGCTTATATCGAGAGTAACACGCTGTATATAATTGATATATTCGATCGACTACTCCAGACCCTAAATATGACAACGCTGTAGATTGTATATAAACTTAAACCTCACACTCCGCACTGCTTATACAAACCCGGTATATAGGACCGACGTCGATAGAAATCATTTTTTATTCGTTCTTATAGAGCTCGTAAATCGGATATTCCATTTTTCTGAAATATACATCTAAAAACCATACGATTTGAAGCTTATACAAACCCGGTACATTGAATCGACGTCATGAGAATTGGATAGTGATCCTTTCGATAATGAACCTAGCAGTCATACTTGAAGAATTTATTAAAACTAATAGTATTTTTCCATAGGTAGTCGTTGTGATAAATGCTTTCTTTTAGAGAACTTGGAATTCTGCTTAAGGGAACAGAGATACATGAAAAATTTTATGAGTGGTACAAATTTTCTTATTAACTTGAATGAAACGCATACGTGAACGTAAGAGGTTCTTTCATATACAATTTTTTTAAATCTGTCCCAAACGTAAAAATCCGAAGTTGATGGAGCTGTACTTCTCACTGGGCACGAAACAGGTTCTGTCATATGTATCCTTCGATAAGGAAGCAATTCGTTCAAAAATATACCAACGTTGGGCCTACAGTATGCGGAACACTCATTCTATTGAAAAATGATTTCACGCCTATCAATCAACGAAACTTCGAGAAAAGAAGTTTCATATCTGTTTCCGAAAATTCTTCATAATTTTCCTGCCTATGATTGCACGAAACTAGTGAATGCGGAACTTTCTCTTGAGAAAAAAAGAAGTAAATTCGCCAGATTCGAAAATATTTCTGGCAAATCAAAAGTTGCATGCCAAACATACTATTCAACCTCAAAGCGAAATAATTATCGAATTGGGATCAACGTGGAAAATGAAGACGAAAAATGAACTAAGGTAGAAAATCTTTTAAGAATCAAAAGAACTTCAAATTGAGGGTTATCAATAAATATGACTCAAACGACCGCAAATGAGTCATACCAACTTATTCTCCACGGTTCAAGTCTTATTTGGAATCATCCTGTATAGAACTTGAGTTATTGTGTAGTGCAGCAAGTTTTTCTGCTTGTTACAGGAGAGCTGCATGCGATCATTTTTCTCCAAAGACTTTGATGTTCGGATTTTGAAAAAAAAAATTATCAAGCAATTGAATTCGAATATTTGATGAGTAATTGTCGTTCGAAATCGATTCTGTCGGGCGCAGACATGATGAGTATAGAATCAAGTTTAATGATTTATGACTACCTATGATATAACTTTATTTTATATTGTTTTGTATAAACAATGAAAATATTATATAAATGAACCGAATAAAAACCATGCTTCACAATCAAAACTATGTTGGAAATGATGGCCAATCATAAAAAGAACGGTTTGAATTCAATCAATTAGGAGTGTTAAGGAAGAATACAATAGAATGGTATAGTGTTATGAGGAGATATTGAACGTTTTCTGTGAAATTCATAGGAATATCGAAACTAAAAAGAATGAATCAAAATAAAATCATTGATATAAATATTATATCGATAACTGGAATGATCTAGTTCTTAGTTACAACTAGTTGAATAAAATAAATATTCTTAGAATTTGTCTCAGAACTGAAATCATCTGGAAAAATAAGAATGTGTGAGTGAAATAGATATTGTGAGCGGGTACTTGATTGAAAAATTCATTGAAAATATAATTTTAATAAAAACTGAAAATATCACATAACTGCAAGTCTGCAAATAAGGTTTGAAAATAACAAAACAAAAATAAAATGAATACTTTTCAGTCTCAAACAAATATTTTCAATTACACTCTATTTTTGCTAGTATTCTTTATATACCAGGATTTTAATTCGAACTCGGGCATCATTCTGGAAACTTGGCGAATGCATGGAAATGAATTCCATACATTCATGTTTTCTGGGAGGATTCTTATTCCTTACATGATTCTTGAAGTGTATTAGTACTAATTGCTTCTCCTCTCCTGACCTTATATGGCGTTTTACTTCTTTGAGTGATCACGTCAGTTGATGAGCCTTGAAATATAAGTATCAAATATAAGATTTCTGGGCTTTTCACGGCCATTATCTGAAACAGAACCTATATAAAACATTTAATATTCCTGCATATTGAGAAGGTGTACACTCTGTTTGTGAGGTGCGAATCAAATTTTGCCTCAGATATAAACATTAATTATTGAACTGTTCAAAATAATCATCATTCGTTTTTCATTACAATAAATATTGGAAGTCATAACACGAACATGTATTTTGTTAGATGTAAATCAGAAAAATTTCTATGGAAAATAACAATTATTTTTCTTTCTAAACATATATAACACTAAATATAAATTATTCATCAAACTTAAAGAATCATCGAAAGTTTTACTTTCACATGGCAAATGACTTATTGAAATCTGTGGACTTCAGATAAGGGAAATTGTCCGTGGCCACCAAGATTTACTATCGTTAGATTTGTTCCTTTGGTCACATTCAAAGAGTATCATTCATCAGTTGAGAAATTTCGAAATAAATTATCCGGCTCTGTTAAATTCAGAGAACTTGGTGGCCGCCGAATATATCTGAAGTTCACAGATTATAATGGATAGGCTTTAGGGTGACTTGCTATGTGGAACTGAATTTTTTGATTATTTATATAGTTGGATGAGCAATTTATATTCCATGTTATCATTATGAAAAGGAAATAAAAAGCGATTTCATTTCTCATAGAAATTTTTTCGATTAACATTCAAAAACCACAAGATTGTATCACATCTATAATAACTAACAGCAATAAAAAATGATTACACAAATAGATTCTACTGAAAAAAGCTCCTGTAGAATGTTTTTGTTTCATTACTATAGTACCAATGATAAGAATGGTATGGGAACTTTTCTTTATACTCCATTTTCAACTTTCTTTGTGTAGCTTGAAAACAGATATACAGAAGGGCAGACAAAGAAACAGAGAAACAGATGAATGGACGGACATACAGACGTACGAAAAGATAATCAGACATACGGATGGAATGTCATACATACATACAGACAAACAGGCATATGGACGGAAGGACAGACAATGAATTTGACTTATGATTTTTCATCAGGGATTCGCAAATCTATCGTTTGAGATAATTTTCGGCTAAACATTCGAAAACGAAAACTTTCCTCGAAAAACGAGCGCGCAAGTACTATTTTTCTAATCTTTAACATTCTGTGTGATTCGAATTAGGAATGCATGTATGAGGTTCTAAGAAAAAATTTGAATTTTCTTGGTTAGGAATAACTTTCGATATACTTACACAATCTCCCAATCTATAATGATGACCCATCGATGCACATTGCTTATTTAAATGAACCTCTCTTTCAAAGTCGATACCTGTTCTGTGATCTGTTCTGTAGAACAGATTATCAGTTGTTTCATAATTTGTATCACTAAAATTAGTGAGGCAATAATGAGTTATTGCTTCGAACAATATCATAATCTAAAGAAATTGTCTCATGGAGTAATCATAATCTATTCTATTTAAAAATATAATAATAATACCTGGCGCAATTTTTACTATGCAGTTGCTGCGCGCGGACATTGTTCCTTCACATCTCAACACAACTCATACCAATCAAACGATACCACAATAACACAAAAATTTCGAGCCCTTTTGTATATCGAATAAACAAGATCGGACCCAAATGCGAGAACGCCCCACTCTGTATATAATTGTTATGGTCAATCAACGTCTCGATTCCCTCAATGTGGTTGACCGCAGATGAAAGGCAACGATTTCAATATTAGATATTTTATCTTATCTGTATATAAACCTAAAACTAACACTTGGCTACTTATACAAGCCCGGTAAAAACGGCCGTCGTCATGAGAAATGCTCATTTCGAATTGTCTGTACCCAGATCGAAAATGAAATATTTAAACTATTTGCATTATATGCAGGTGATGTATGTAAGGAAGGAAAACGACTTCATGATTTGATTCTTGTATGAAAATTAGAAGGAGTAGTTCAATTATTTTTCGAAATCAGCCTCATTTCCAAGATACATTCTGTACAGCTCTAATAGTGTGTTGGCGAGTTTATGGTTATTGATATTTGTAACTGCTCTGAATAAACATCGAATACAATTACTCTACACAATATTCGGAATTATTTTTGTGAAGATGATATTTCAGACATATAATCAGACTTTGGAAAAGAATATCGAAAGAGTAGAGTAGAGTAGATACTTTTTTTGAAATAAATCGATGCTTACGAGTATATCTGACCACTTTCAATACAGACACACGAAATCTTAGAATATTTCATTCTATGGTGCACTAACTCATTGATATGAAATGAGAAGAAGAGTTTTTTCGAATGACCAACAATTTTTCATTCTCATAAGATTTTGATGGAACAAAGCGTAGATGTTGTTTGTTGTTGTGAAATAGATAAATTAATCACTTTATTTCCATATACAGTTGATACTCCTTCTAATTCTCATACAAGAATCAAATCATGAAGTCATTTTCCTTCCTTACATACATCACCTTCATATAATGTAAATAGCTTAAATATATGATTTACGAGCTGCGTACAGAAAATTCCAAAAGAGTATTTCTCATGCCGACGCCCGTATTTTATGGGCTTGTATAAGTAGCCAAGTGTTACTTTCAGGTCCATATACAGAAAAGATGAAATATCTAATATAGAAATAGTTGCCTTTTATTTTCGGCCTACCACATTGAGGGACTGGAGACGTTGATTGACCATAACAATTATATACAGAGTGGGGCGTTCTCGCATGTCGAGTTCGATCTTGATTATTCGATATAAAAAGGCGCGAAATGTTCGTGTTATTGTAGCATCGTTTAATTGGTATAAGTCGTGTTGAGAAGAGAAGGAACAATGTCCGCGCGCAGCAACTGCATAGTAAAAATTGCGACAGGAATGGGTATTATTATTATTACATTTTTTTATAGAATAGATTCTGATTACTCCATGAGACAATTTCATTAGTTCATGATATTGTTTGAAGCAATAACTTATCATTTTCTCACTAATTTTAGTGATACAAATTATGAATCAACTGAAATCTATTCTGCAGGTATCGACATTGAAAGAGAGGTTCATTGAAATAAGCAATGTGCACCGATGATCTAATATTGAAATCGTTGCCTTTCATCTGCGGTCAACCACATTGAGGGAATGGAGACGTTGATTGACCATAACAATGATATACAGAGTGGGGCGTTCTCGTATTTGGGTCCGATCTTGTTTATTCGATATACAAAAGGGCTCGAAATTTTCGTGTTATTGTGGTATCGTTTAATTGGTATGAGTTGTGTTGAGATATGAAGGAACAATGTCCGCGCGCAGCAATTGCATAGTAAAAATTGCGACAGGTATTATTATTATATTTTTAAATAGAATAGATTATGAATACTCCATGAGACAATTTCTTTAGATTATGATATTGTTCGAAGCAATAACTCATTATTGCCTCACTAATTTTAGTGATACAAATTATGAAACAACTGATAATCTGTTCTGTAGGTATCGACTTTGAAAGAGAGGTTCATTTAAATAAGCAATGTGCATCGATGGGTCATCATCACAGATTGGAAGATAGTGTTAATATATTTAAAGTTATTCCTAGCCAAGAGTATTTTAATTTTTCCCTACGACCCCATACATGCATTTCTAATTCGAATTACACAGAATGTTAAAGATGAGAAAAATAGTTCTTGCGCGCTCGTTTTTCGAGGAAAGTTTTCGTTTTCGCATAATAAGCCGAAAATTATCTGAAACAATAGAGTTTCGACTCCCGGATGAAAAATCATAGGTCAAATTCTTTGTCTGTCCTTCCGTCTGTATGCCTATTTGTCTGTATGTATGTCATTCCATCCGTATGTCTGTTAACATGATATATAAATTGCTCATCAAACTATATAAAAAGCCTCTCAATTTATTATTGCCAGGTATTTTCTTTTCAAAATTTTTCAACTGATGAATGGTGCTCTTCAAATGTGATCAAAGGGACAAATCTAACGATGTTAAATTCATAGATCTTGGTGCCCACCGACAATTCACATTATCTGAAGTCCACAGATTTCAATATGATATTTGACATGTGAAAGTAAAACTTTCGATAATTTTTGAAGTTTGATGAATAATTAATATTAAGTGTTTTATATGTTTCAGACGGAAAAAATCAATTAGCATAGAAATTTTTCAGATTTACATCTGAAAAAACACACGATTGTATTATGATTTCAAAACTTAATTGCAACGAAAAATAAATGATGACTATTTTGAGCAGTTCAATAGTTAATTTCTGTTTTATATCTGAGGCCAAATATGATTTGTTCCTCACAAACAGAGTGTACCGGGTGGGCAAATTTCGATGTTTTAGCACTACAACTTTTAAACCTGAGGTGATAGACAAAATCTGATACCCTATACTCGGTCTCTTTTTCTGAGAAAATAGCAAGAGTTGTATTCATTTTTGGCCACCTGCTTTTATTTTCGAGTTATAAACGAAAATTGGAAAAATGGCGATATCGAAAAATTTTTATATTTCCGCTAATACTGATGCTAGAGCCCCGAAATTAAAACATTATACAGGCACTTTTTTACGTAGAATCAAGTTATGTTTTTTCAAAGACACTAAATTTCTGTGTCATTTCTTGAAAGCTTAATTTTTCCTGATTTCAAAAATATATAACATTGTGTGGTTTGAATCAAAATAAATAACAGAAAATAGTCAAAAATCTTTTTTTAACTAAGAGTCTCAATATTTAACTTTAATTTTGGGTCCAAGCTTCGTAATTAATGACCCTTTTGAAAAAACAAGACCGCTACTGGATTTTACGTGAAAAAGTGCCTCGATAATGTTTCAATTTCAGAGCTCTATCTTCAGTATTTTCCCAATTTTCGCTTATAACTCGAAAACAAAAGAAGTTGGCCAAAAATGAATACTACTCTTGTTACTTTCTCAGAAAAAGAGACCGAGAATCGGTATGAGATTTTGTCTATGTCTAATGGTTTAAAAGTTGTAGTGCTAAAACATCGAAATTTGCCCACCCTGTACACCTATGGAAGTAGGCGGGAATATTAAATGTTTTATATAGGTTCTGTTTGAGATAATGGCAGTGAAAGCCCAGAATGTTTCAAAAAAAATTTAATATTTGATACTTATATTCCAAGGTTCTTCAACTGACGTGGTCACTTAAAGTGAAGAAGTAAAACAGAAACGTCATATATGGCCAGGAGAGGAGAAGAATTTAGTACTTCAAACACTTTGAGAATCATGTAAGGAATAAGAAGCCTCCCAGAAAACATAAATGTATGGAATTCATTTCCACGCATTCACCAAGTTTCCAGAATGATGACTAAGTTAGATTTTGAATCCTAGTATATATATAGAATTCCAGCAAAATAGATTGTTAATAAAAATATTTCATGGAGACTGAAAAGTATTAATTATATTTTCAATGAGTTTTTTAATCAAGTACCCGATCACAATATCTATTTCACTCACATATTCAAATTTTTCCAGATGATTTCAGTTCTGAGACAAATTCTAAGAATGTTTATCGTATTCAATTTAGTTGTAACTAAAAAGTATTAGTATTAAACTTATTATAAATTAACAAAATCATAATATCTATTTTGCCATCCTTGATGTTTTCTCGCTATAATGGTCGATCAAATACAACTCATCTCACAAAAGTTTCGCTGTGCTCTCATCAAACACAAGAACTCATAACCAAAATTTCAGATAACTTATTTCATCACCTAACTCCAGATTCAGACATAATATAATCGTGATTGGCGGATATATTGTAAGATATCTATATTTTCTGAATTCAATTACAATCGTTTGAGATCATTTCTACTCGATATTCGAAAATTTCGGACATTCTAACAAATTTTCATTCATTCAAAGTAACAGTTGAGATTATTCAATAAACATATTTCATGAAATAGCTGAACCATGCGAAAAATGCAATATTATCTTGATTTGTTCAGTTCTCAACGCCACTTATACAATTATAACAAAATGGTATATCGAATAGACGCGATAAGACCCTGTGATCTGACAACACCGCTGGGATCGACAAGGTGGGCTGTACATGTCAGTCGAGTATATGTGGGAATGAAAAGTCGGCGGAACGTGACGGGTCTCAAAAAGAGAACAGAATATATAATTTTCTTGAATGAGAAAAAAATTTTCCCCTCTATGGATGCCTAAGGAGTTATATTTTCAAACAGCTGATTTTTCACATATACACTCCAAGAAAACACTCGGATCACATGGGTCTGAGGTAGCCTGCCAAGTATAACGGGACTGAATACGTCTGTTGGATAAATATATATATATATATATATATATATATATATATATATATATATATATATATATAAAGCCGCGACTAGACGTTCAAGGCCTACTACGTTGTCAATACTTCTTGAATGGACTATACTTCAAGAAATATTTTCCACAGATTGCTGATCCAAAATAATTTCTTAATGACCGAGTTCCACGCAAACCTCTCCTCCATCTAGAAAATGTTTGATTAGGTGATAATCCCGACTTTCCCTTCCAGAAAATTTCCGATTTTTCCTGACTCCAATTCCCTAATTCCGCTAATCCGCTTAGACGTCTACGCGAAAGATTTGCTTGGAAGCCAAGAAGCACTTTAAGGAATCTAAAAATTGTACTCGTTAAGACTAACACACATCTCGATTAAAATGCGACATGACGGGATCAGTCGAAGGCGGCGTTCTGAGAAGATTCTGATGGGGAGGCTGTCTGAGATTAGGGAGTAACTCGAACGTCATTAGCTTTAGATTTAATGATGTTTCACGCCCGGAGAGAATCAAGATGTTGAGTTCGGCACTCCAACTTGGATTTAACGATTTTATTCGCTGCTTTCTTGCCCATATAGCTGGAGGCCTTCAGCTTTTCGCCATATTTGATGCGAATTTTTCAAACGGACTCTTGAGGAACGCTGGGAATTTCATGTGTATATTTATCCAGCTCTCGTCAATCAGTGTCGTACTTAAATCGCCATGATATAGACATCGTCATCAATTGTACAGTGCATCCCATTTTGGGTGAGACAGCCAGGTTTCTCGCTTGTTATTTAAGATAGAGCCTTGCGGTTTTCACGTTCCTGTCCTCTTTTTTCGTGAAACTCAAGTTGGTCTAATCAGATTCTGCATAACTTTTTCCGTTCAAAAGATACAGGGTGATTTTGGAAATAGATACTTTTCGGACCCCTCCTTTATCTCTGAAATTATTAGAAATAATGCTGAGCTGAAAACTACGTCTGAATCAGGATTCTGCGTAGAATCCAGTGGCGTACTCAATATTTTTTTTCGGGGTATGGTTTTGAAGATTCAACACAAACCTATATTTTTTTCAATGGAACACCCTATATATCATTACTTCGTTGAATTCGTAATTTTTTTCCCTTCAAAATGATATATGATACTATGTAGGTAGGATGTTCAGAAATGTTAAAAAAACACTAAAACGTCAAATAATGATGATTTTTTGTGAATGGGCCATGAATTTTCTATGTTTCAATAAGAGGATTATTACTTTCGATTTTTAAAAGTAGTAGGTCATTGATGACACAAACATCCTTGTTGTTATTTTGGCTACTATGCATTTGGGAGCATTGTTTCATCAAGTAGGCATTGGAGGGAAAAAACCAATCTAATCTAGCTGTCATCGCTATAAATTATTGTTATCATTATTGATTCTTCTTTTCTATGGAAAATCCATTGCCCATTAACAAAAAATCATCATTATTTGATGTTTTGGTGTTATTTTAACATTTCTGAACATCCTACCTACATAGTGTCATATATCATTTTGAAGGGAAAAAAATAACGAATTCAACAAAGTAATGATACACATGGTGTTCCATTAAAAAAAATATAAGTTTGTGTTGAATCTTCAAAACCATATCCCGAAAAAAAAATTGAGTACGCCACTGGATTCTACGCAGAATTTTGATTCAGACGTAGTTTTTATCTCAGCATTATTTCTAATAACTTCGGAGATAAAGAAGGGGTCCGAAAAGTATCAATTTCCAAAATCACCCTGTATCTCCTGAACCGAAACAGTTATGCAAAATCTGATTAGACCAACTTGAGTTTCACGAAAAAGTAGGACAGGAATGTGAAAACCGCAAGGCTCTATCTTAAATAACAAGCGAGAAACCTGGCTGTCTCACCCAAAATGGGATGCACTGTACAGGGTGGGCAAATTTCGATGTTTAAGCACTACAACTTTTAAACCAGAGGTGATAGACAAAATCTGATACCCACTTCTCGATCTCTTTTTCTGAGAAACTAACAAGGGTAGTATTCATTTTTGACCACCTCTTTTTGTTTTCGAGTTATAAGCGAAAATTGGAAAAATGGCGATATCGAAAAACATTTATATCTCCGCTAATATTGATGATAGAGCTCTGAAATTAAAACATTATACCGGCACTTTTTTACGTAGAATCCAGTGGCATAATCGTATTTTCAAAAGGAATTCTAATTACGAAGCTATGACCCAAAGTTATGTTTTTTCAAATAGGAACACTAGATTTCTGTGCTATTTTCTGAAAGCTTAATTTTTTTTTATTTCAAAAATATATAACATGCTATGGTTTGTATTGAAATGAATAACAGAAAATGGTCAAAAACCTTTTTTTACCTAAGAGTCTCAATATTTCTATGGTTTCAACTATTGATGAGCACAGAAAAATTGAGCTTTCTATAACAAGAACAGTGTCCTTCCGTCAATTTGATTATTTATGTGCTTTTTACTAATTTCTACATAATTCGAATCTAGATTTATTTCATCAAAATAGTTTCGAAAAAGATAAATTATCTCGGAAAAAATTTCCTAGGTAGCTTGATATGAATACAGTTTCAAATATTCATCTATTGAATTCGTTGCGAAATAGACCTGCTTCTGCCATGGGAAATCATCTAGTTGAGAGTAAACAATCTACCTCACTAAATAAACTAACTTTATCTACTCCTATTGAATTATATATTCATTATTCAACTGCTTTTGAGCAATTAATAGTATCTATTAACAAACACCGTGAGTTATAATAACTCACTGCCATAACTCACTATAATAAATAGGAAAATATGGATCTGTGCTTCTATACTTCTCTGCTTCTATTCGATTGGCCGAAAGGGAACATTCCATTATTGTTATTGAGGGGAGGAATGTCCGAGGGGATGTCACTTTAATAATTTTGACGTTTTCAAATTAAGTTGATATCTAATTATTGTGAATGTTTTGCTGAAAGCGATTAATTCAGATGATGAAGATGAAATATTATATAGGCATACATGTCCAAAAGACAAACAGCTAATGTTACCATACAGAATTACTTGACCAAAAAATTATAAAGGAGTTTGAAAACATTTTCAAGATTGGTGTAGCAGTAAGATCATTAAGTCATCGTTTACAGGGAATGTTTTTTGATATATTTTAATGCATTTTTATAGGCAACTATTAAGGTTTTTCAATCAAGTTGTCGTACTCTGTACTGTATTCGAGCTAGCCGAAACTAGTTCGATTATGATTGGTGACACTAAGTTTCCATCTCTCTTGTACGGGATCGAGCACATGTTTATTTTCCTTCTGTCTATATTCTAAGTCTGTATTTTTTTCTTAGTATTTATTGATGAAGTCGTAGATAAAGTATAGTATTCAACTTGCGGTAATGGTCATAACTCACTTGATGAATTACAGCACTCGCCTGCGGCTCGTGCTGCAAACTTCATCTGCGTGAGTTATGACCTACATTACCGCTCGTTGAATAATATACTATTACTCCACCATTATAAGTTAACACTCTTAGAACGACTGAAGATTCTAAAAAGCAAGAATGACGAACACCTCCTAAATAATACAATAATAATAATAATGTTTATTCAAAATAAACATGAAAAAATTACAGAGATATTTATTTCGCGGAATATTTACCTGTGCGTAATTATAAATAAAAAGTTTTTCTGAAATATTTGAAGAAATATACATTATTTAAATAATTAGTAATGAATTCTTTCCATCCAGACAATATTGTGCCACGTTCTAGTTCATGTCACTTCCGGGTAAAAGTCCAATCGGATGGGTTTCTAAGATCTATTCAAGGGTGAACATAATTTCAGGGGTAGAGGTGCAATCGGTAGGTAGATATCCATATTCGGGTTCATAAAATGTCCTCCAACTGTAAATATTAATTTTATTTTTCGTGATTGATTATTCTGTTCATACAATCTCGTTCTTTTTCTATTAACCATTGATTAGCCTTTCTTCTGTGATTTTTATTTTTTTTTTCAGATTTTCAGGAATTTTTTGATGTATCCTTGGGGCAAGGTAAAAACAGGATCTTTGCCCTATCTTTTTTTTTTGCTCTTGGTGTTTGGTAGATATATTCTTTTTTTCTTGTAGAATGAAAATACTCTATTTTATTAAATCTGATATTTCCTTTGAAGATGTAAATTAAATTAAAGATTTTCCCACAATTTATCTGTTCAAGATGATCCAACCTCTGACTATGTATACTTTTCCGCCTACCTCTGTATACTCTTTCATATATCTGAGGACAACTTATGCACGGAATTAAGAAAATACAGATAAATACGCTTCGATTAAAAACTGTCGATGATGGTTTTCAAATAAAATTACCGGTTTAACGCATAACACCCATTCGTGGAAACGATTTCTCAGAGAAAAGTTATAATATATTGGATGTCCTTTGAAAAAGTACATATTTCATTGACGGTGAGTTCGTAATACATGACTTAGTTTGTATCAGAGAATATCACTATCAAGAAACGTTTGTAAAATTGTACATGTTATGTTGTCGTCTTGTAATTTTATTGTTTATGTCTTATTTTCAGCTGACGTGCTGATGGCCTAGTACCTATGCCGAAATCGATAGTCTTTCTTAGAAGTTTTCATCATTGAACCTTATTGGAGTTCCATCCATTGATTATTGAAATTTCATTCATCAAAATTATTTGTAAAATTGATGGAAATGTAAGTATCAGGAATAAATAATTATTTTATTTTTTCTTCAAATCCAATGGTCGACTTATTTAGATATAAAATTACATTCATCCTTCACATTCAACGAAGATAAATACGTCCATATGATTTGTGTTTTTTTGCAAGTGCGAAAAGATAAGCAGATGCTCCTTTTTGAAACATGAGTTTAGTGAATTTTCATGAGATTATAATTGATTCGAATTGACAACGAAAAACATATAATTTTTATATACTTTGAATTTGTGGAAAACGACTGGCTGAATTGGAATTATATTGTAATATCATATCAAACTAAATCACAATAAGAATATTTGGGAATAATGTGTGTTTGTACAGTAGAGATGGATTTCATCAAGAAAAATAAAACTCCAAAGAATCTGAAGACTCATCGCTATAAAATAAAGGGACCACAAATTTATGGATGATTACATATGTTGAAGGTCATCAATTATCAATCGTCGAGGGACATAACCACATAAGGGTAGGAACATTAGAAACTACTAGGCACCCCACAGTTCTTACACTACAAATGAAATTCAGACATCCAGGAGAAGGTAAAACCAATAGGCGGCTTCCACAGAAGAAACTCCAAAGGATATCTATTCTCCCTACTCATTGGTCATCTATATAGTGAAGAAAATATACAAAGGTCAGATCATTCCTTTATGAAACTCTTTAATAATTAGAATTCTTTGATTGAGGCTTTTGGACATATATGAAATATTTCATTTTGAATTTATATAGTTATATAAAGCTTAATTAATTAAATTAGGTGGCCTTTATCAGGTCAGAATTTATTTTCGAATCTGGAAATTTATATAGGTAATCGTTTTCTACCCTGATCCGAATTTGCTAATGTTTTATTTTGTTGAATATTAGGTGAAAAAAATATTGGGTATTGAAAACTTAAAAAGAACTGAGAACTGAGATAGAGAATAATATGATAGATAATTTGGATACAGATAGTGATATTTATGAATTTTTCATCCTGGAAACTCTGCTTATACAAGATTACAAAAATTTACTGAATTATGAATGGATTAGATCCATAAGACAATTATATAATTAACATCAAAGGTCAATCGTTCCTATTAGTTTATCATCTAGAATTAGAAAACTTAAAAAATGGAAAAATACAATTTATCAATGCGTACATCTTTTGTTGAATCCTCTAGTTCAAATGTTCTCTTGAGAAGCATCAACGTACCTTGATTTACATAGAGAAAATGCACAGAATGTAATCCATTCAAAAACATCTTTGTTGCTATTGTTCACAATAATGATAGCGATGTACAGAAATTAAATTCACATAAGTAGGTACTTGAATTTTAGCTTGAAAAATGAATATTTTACTTTGATTCAGTACCTAGTTGTTATAAACTGATGCAAATTATGAAATAGATTGTAGACTTGATATTCTGTGCGAGCGGTATGGTAATCAGTATAGTAATATAGTAAGTACATGCTATTCATCGATAATTCGTTTCGTAATTAGACTTAGACAGTTTGAATAACACGACAGTGAAGCTGGAGGATCAAACTGGCACGATTTGCAATTATGCAAGAAGTTCGAGATGTTTAATCCCCTTTAACTTTGTTACTAAAAGAGGTACAAGAAAATGTTTTCTACAAAATTTTCACTGAATTGACTAGTGTTTTTAAAATGATTTCACAAAACGAAATATATACAGAGTGGGCAACATATTGATTTTAACTTCATTTTTTCGAATGGAACACCCTATATTTTTCTATATTTGACTAGCTCTTTTCCCCTGACTTCGAATATATAACATATGTTTGGTTTATCCCTCTTATTCTGAATTCCACAGAGTTTCAAATTTTAAGAACCACCTGGCATGCTCAGTTATCAGTTTTCGAGTGATAGGCTGCGATAACTCAAAATGCCCCTTTTAGAGTTATCTCGTTGGCAACAATATGACATACGTTTTTCACCATAAATTGGAACTCAAAAAGGGCATTTTGAGTTATCGCAGCCTACCACTTGAAAATTGATTACTAGAGCATGCTAGGTGGTTCTTAATATTTGAAACTCTGTAGTACTCAGAATAAGGGAGAAAGGCCAAACATTTGTTATAAATTCGAAATCAGAGGAAAAAGAGCTAGTCAAATGTAGAAAAATATACAGGGTGTTCCATTAGAAAAAATGAAGTTGCATGCAATATGTTGCCCACCCTGTATATATTTAATTTTTTGAAATCATTTTAGAAAACGCTAGTCGATTTCATGAAACTTTTGTTGGAAACATTTTTTTGTACCTCTTATAGTAACAAAGTTAAAGGGGGGTCAAATTATGGTGAAAAACCCGGTACATTTTTACATATAAAATTTACAAATTCATGGTATCCTTAAGTACTAGAAGTCTTTCTATCATCTTCGATCTTAATTTCAACATTTCTCTTTGTTTCTCATCAAGTTGTTCAGATTTCAAATTTTTACGTACAAAAATTTGAAATCGGAACAAATTGATGAGAAACAAAGATTTCAAATTTTTACGTACAAAAATTTGAAATAGGAACAAATTGATGAGAAACAAAGAGAAATGTTGAAATTTTTACGTACAAAAATTTGAAGGAAAAGCCTTAAGCTTTCTCTGAACATTTTAAGTTTATCAGACTGTGCCACATTCTTGAAAACACCAAGGCAGGCTTCGGTGTTATTATGGTTCAAGATACCCAAGAAAATTTGCCTCAAGAACCTTGTTGTTGTATTATCTATTTGTGTAAATTCGATCACCTGAAAAAAAATTCATTTAGTCTTTTATGAAATCGATGGATATAATTTCAACCTTACCTTCAAGGTTGAGATGGGTAGTCCTTTATTTAAGAACCGATGTGTCATAAGTCCTGCCAGTGAAGACATACAAGTTGGTTTCTGTTTTTCATTTGCCTTCAATTTATCCCAAATCGAGAATTTCAGAGTTAGCTGTAAAATTATTTTTACAGCTAACTCTGAAATTCTCGATTTGGGAAATTGAAGGCAATAGAAAAACAGAAACCAACTTGTATGTCTTCACTGGCAGGACTTATGACACATCTGTTCTTGAATGAATAGCAAAAATAACAAATATTATATTTGTTATTTTTGATCTACGCTTTCTATTACCGAATGAAATAATTTTCGTTATTTTAATATTCTTACCATATGCTTTCTATCATGCTCGCAGAACCTCCTAAAAAAGAAATGTCCAATAAATAAACAGTGTTGCCATATTTTTAGGTTAGAACAGTTTGATAAAGACAATCATAATTTACTTACATCTGCCGACACAATAATACAGAATATATCCCTTCTGTGTTTTATCTCATTTTCCTAGCCATTTCGAGCAGTTCTAGCTAAGTAGCGTAGTTGAAAAATGAATTTCACTCGAAAATGTTTCATATGAAGTTCAAGAAAAAATATCATCACTGTAATCCTTGGAAAATTCTCCATCTTTTTGAATTTTCACTTTCGATTTTACGACATCGAATAAGGGTAGGTGAAAGGGAGATATCTGACTGATTGAAACGCCTGTAACTCCAGTTTGGCTCAATATTTTTGAGCAAATTAGATCTCGTCTGAAAAACTTCCGAAGAACTGCTCGAAATGGCTAGGAAAATGAGAATAAACACAGACACCAGAAGGGATATATTCTGTATTATTATGTCGGCAGATGTAAGTAAATTATGATTGTCTTTATCGAACTGTTCTAACCTAAAAATATGGCAACACTGTTTATTTATTGGACATTTATTTTTTAGGATTATGAGGTTGCTTGTGAGAAATTGATGCATTTGGGTTTGACTAAGAATCAAGAAAGATAATTTATTCATGTTATTTTGCACTGTTGCGTGAGGGAAAATCCTTTCAATCCTTATTACGCTTACTTGGCACAGAGGTTCTGCGAGCATGATAGAAAGCATATGGTAAGAATATTAAAATAACGAAAATTATTTCATTCGGTAATAGAAAGCGTAGATCAGAAATAACAAATATTATTTTTACAGCTAACCTTGAAATTCTCGATTTGGGATAAATTGAAGGCAATAGAAAAACAGAAACCAACTTGTATGTCTTCATTGGCAGGACTTATGACACATCTGTTCTTGAATGAAGGACTACCAATCTCAACCTTGAAGGTAAGGTTGAAATTATATCCATCGATTTCATAAAAGACTAAATGAATTCTTTTTTGGGTGATCGAATTTACACAAATGGATAATACAACAACAAGGTTCTTGAAATAATTTTCGTTATTTTAATATTCTTACCATATGCTTTCTATCATGCTTGCAGAACATCTGTGCCAAGTAAGCGTAATAAGGATTGTAAGGATTTTCCCTCACGCAACAGTGCAAAATAACATGAATAAATTCTCTTTCTTGATTCTTAGTCAAACCCAAATGCATCAATTTCTCAAAAGCATCCTCATAATCCTAAAAAAGGAATGTCCAATAAATAAACAGTGTTGCCATATTTTTAGGTTAGAACAGTTTCATAAAGACAATCATAATTTACTTACATCTGCCGACACAATAATATAGAATATATCCCTTCTGGTGTCTGTGTTCATTCTCATTTTCCTAGCCATTTCGAGCAGTTCTTTGGAAGTTTTTCAGACGAGATCTAATTTGCTCAAAAATGTTGAGCCAAACTGAAGTAGCAGGCGTTTCAATCAGTCAGATATCTCCCTTTCACCTACCCTCATTTGATGTCGTAAAATCGAAAGTGAAAATTCAAAAAGATGGAGAATTTTCCAAGGATTACAGTGATGATATTTTTTCTTCAACTTCATATGAAACATTTTCGAGTGAAATTCATTTTTCTACTCGACGGTAGCCATTACGCCCCCTAGTGGTAGAGGTATGAACTTCAAAACACTTTCCTGTGTATTCTCCTGTACACTTAAGTCATAAATTTTTTTACCGTAAGTCTCTACAATGAGTGGATCCTGAGATATAACCGCTCACCTCGCTTATTTGCCCACCCTGTACAAATTACTTCCATTAGGCAAGTGCTTTTTTTAACCAATCCAAAAATGTCATTGTGTGATAGCAGGTAATTTTTGAAGTGTTGATTGTTATAATTGGAATTGTGTTCATGATTATTCTCATTTTCATTCATTCACGTGGCATTGAGAAAGCTCTCAATTCAATTCAAAATTTCAGCAATTAATTTAAAGAAATATCGCATTTTTTCTGATTCATCTTTGTTGCTCAATAATCTTTTTTATGATTATTACTGAATTGATGACAAATTTTCTAGCGATCTACACTCCATATTTGAAATATCTTTGATTCCATGATGTGCTATATGATCTATGGAATCAGTAGGTTAGCCCAACAAAAATTTTGAATTATACAAGGGTTGGATACAGAGGATGAAAAAATATTTCCCTTTGAAATGTAACACAAATGTTTCCTATATTTAAAATATTATCACCTAGAAGAAGCATTTCAAATTTTTTTTGGGCCAGCTTCTTTAGCGAAGACTTGTTATACACTGTTCATTATTGATTTATTTTAAATAATAAGTTTTTTAAGCTCGAAAAAATAGATATCTTTGGTTTGAAATTGAACAAATTGTTTTTTGACAATTAGATCGATGAAATTGATATTGCAAATATTCTCAATAGTTTTTTGGAAATTCTGTAAAGCTTTTTTTATTCATTCTAATTGTGACAAATTGATCTGTTTAATATATTTATCTTTTTTTTTGAGAATCCAACATACGACTTTTAGTGACAAATATCTGTGTAGAGTATGATGTGTGGTGTGATCACTATTGCTTCAAAAATTCACTCCATCCTTTCCTATCTCTCGACACACATCTTGCTGCAGTCACATTTGTTCCCTTCTTGTCCAAAATAGCCGCAATGACTTCGTTCCAGCTTTTTTCTGGTCTTCCTCGTCGTTTTTCCCAACTTCCTTGGCCTCCCAAATTCTTCTTGTCAGCATATCCTCTTCCATCCTATTCAAGTGTCCCCACCATTCCAGTAGTCTCCTCTCTATAAATCCTTCCAATGACTATACTTGCAATTTCTCCCTAATTTTACATTTACATCCCTATCCCTTCTAGTCACTCCCATTACTCTTCACAGGTACTTCATTTCCATGGCCTGTAATCTTGACTTTCCTCTTTTGATCAGTGTCCATGTTTCACATCCATATGTCAATGTAGGCCTGTATACGGATTTATATATCATGGGTTTTGTGGTTTCTGTTTTACAATGCCTGATTTTATAGCATAGTAAAATCTGTTTCTATATTCTATTTCATGAATTTGTCTTCCGTGCTTTTCAAAAATGACCCCAAGGTATATTTATTAACCTGTTCGATTCTTTGTCCTTCTTAATATATCTACTCCCAATTTTCTGTCATTCTGATATCACATCAACCCAAAATTTGAAATTTCGCTGCAGTTCTTCTTCATTCCTGGCCAATATTTCTATGCCATCCGCAAATACCAACTCTGACACACATATTCTCTCCATCTTATGGAACGCCACTATTGTTGTTTTTGTTCTCTGCGTACTTTTTTGGATTATGTTATCCTTAAGCGCTATGAAAAATGAGGGGCTCAACCCCCCCGTGTCTCAGACCTCTTGTGTTTACAAAACTCTTTGAGATTCTTCCCTTCAGTATTATCTGGTTCTCAGTATTCTCATACAACTTCCCTATCAATCTGATGAGCTTTGTACTGACTCCTCTTCTTCTCAACGCATTCCAAACTGTCTTCCTTTTCACCCTGTCAAAAGCTTTTTGTATATCGACAAAAGCCGAGTATAGCTCTCCGTCTGTTCCCAAAGTCCTTCTCATTAACTCTTTTAAGCTGAAAATGTAATATTGTACGCTTTGCTTCTTCCTGAATCCATTCTGTGATATCAACAAATTATTTTCTATCTTCTGCCTAACTATATTTTCCAAAATCCGTTCATAAAGTTTCCTTACTCTACTCAGCAATGTGATTCCTCTGTAGTTGTTGCATTCTTTGTTGTCGCTGCCTTTGTGTATTGGCACCAATAATCCCACCTCCCATTCCTTCGGTATTTCCTGGGACTGCCGAACTATCTCGATGATCCTCCACAATGCTCTAGTCCTCTATAATTCATACTTTCCAGCATTTCTGCGCTTATTCTATCTTTTCTTGGAGATTCACCTAGTTTCATTTTATAAAGTGCCTGAATCAACTCTTCCTTGGTTATCGTAGGTTCTTGCTCTTCTTGGATCCCCAGCTCACTTTCATTATCCTCCGATATATTGTCTGTATCATCTTGTTTTCCCAGTAATTCCTCGAAGTATTCCTTCGATCTTTGTAGTACCTTTTCCTCATCTTTAAGATATTGCCCTTCTCATCTTTTATATTAAAAGTTTATTCTGTCCTTTTCTCTCTTTCATGTTCTTCAAGGCAGAATAGATCAATTTTTTATTTCTCTTGCTATCTAGTTGCAATTTATTACCGAATTCCTGCCAACTCTTTATTTTTCCCTCTTGTATCAACTCTTTTACTTTTATCCTCTGTCTTTTGTAATCTTCAAATGCTTTCAAATTTATCGCCTTCAAATAAGTTTTGCATAGTTTTTTCTCGTTCTGTATTTCCGTCTTGATACTTTCGGACCACCAGTTCGTTAGTTTTCTTTTCCTCATAATTTTTCTTGTTCCACATATTTTTTCAGCGGATTTTATGAGGGCGTCGCTAAACACTTGCCATATTTTTTCTAGTCTTCCGTTTTATAATTAAATTATAACTACAGTATGGCGTGAAGCCTACAACGCTTTTTTTGGGCAGACAGAGTCACTACAGTATATATGAGAATGCTTCTAAAAACACAAGTTTGTTATCAAAAGGAATTTTCATTTTTAAATTTTTTTGAAACCTTATAAGAGATGTTTTGTGGATGCTGTTTAAAAATTACTTATACATATTACATAAAGAAACTTTTTCTATCATTAATAATAGGATATATTTATTTCATCCATAGTTCCGAGAAAAGTTCTAGAATCACTCAAGGTATATCAGTCTACAGTTCCATTTGAATATATGCTTGATGATTATGTCTCATTTTATTTGATGTAAAATATATCGATCTTGAGACTGTGATTTTTATATTATACAATAAACCTTTACATTACTAAATCTCACAATAATAATAGATGTTAAATGAAAGAAACAGTGATAAAATCCCATGAGTTAAATAAGGATAGCATTATGCGGTCATTTGAACAATCTCCTTTCCAAGATCGCATTGACAGAACAAGGGTATAAGTAGACGTGTTTGAAATGATTCGGTCTGAATTATCTGAATTTAGAGTTGGTATTCTGTACCAAACGAGAAAAATATATTCTCATATTATTATTTTGACATCTTTCAGGATGGCATAATGATCGTAATTCAATTGATCAATGTTGAATTCGGAAATCCCTGGTTATTCCGCTAGCATTCGTTCCAAGACTTTTATTTTATTCGGCCGTAAGAAATTATAAGCTTTCTTCTGTTTGAATAATTAAAAATAAAAAAAAATTTTTAGTATGAGAATAGAAAATTTATATAACAATGACATAATTATTCACATTTCCTTTAAGTGGCAATACATTTTTTCACAGAATGTACTCAAAGATGGTGCAGCCTAAATTCGTTCAAACAATTTCTGGTTACAGCCCCAAGATGTTACCACTCTATTACTCAAGATTTTTTCTATATTCGATACATAAAGACCATTTTCTTCGTTTAAACTCTCCTAAACTTTGGGTGTGCCCCTTGAAACCCCATACTTGGATCGTCTCCGTCTACTAAGTTCATGGTGCTTTTTGGTACCTTATTAGAGCTGTTTTGTTGATGCTGTTCAAAAATTGCCTTCACAAATTTTCAAATTCGCCTCATGGTGGTTCCAAAAAAAAGGCGCTTTCTATCATTAATGATAATAATAATAATATATTTATTTCATCCATAGTTCCGAGAAAGGTTCAAGTATCACTCAAAGGTATATCAGTCATACAATTCCATTTGAATACATGCTTGGTGATTATGTCTCATTTTATTAAATGTAAAAAATATTGATATTAAAATATATTTATATGAATACTCTGAAAATATATAAATAACAAACATGCTAACAGTATGAGTGTAACATGAAAATCTAAGAGGTAACGAAATGAGATATAATGAATCGTAAAACGTTTTCCATCAAAAATATACGTACACATACATACATGAAAATGCTTTAGGAGCTGTGTTTCGACTTACTGGCAATAAACATGCCAGAATGTGGATGAACATTCTTAAAGCCCCTTTTGAAACTCAAATAAAAATATTGGCAGAGAAGTACATTATTCTCGTTCTCAGTTTCCATTCAACTTCCAAAGGAAAGCAAAGTTCATAGTTGTCTGTGATGTTCACATCCTTAAAGACTTGATCCTTCGTTTCATTAATAAATTTAAGATGTATAACTTAAAAGTATTAACAAAAACTGCTTTCTGCGTGGTATGAAACCACCCATGTCTTGTCTCAGGGCTGTTTGAGATTCTGTTGTCATTGAATATTACCACTGAATATATTTATGTATACTCTGCGCAGTTTCCACCGCCGCCAACATAACCTCAGTTATTGAAACACTTTTAGTTGCTATGAAGAACTTTAGACCCTTGTTGAGAAGGTATTTTTCGTTATCGCTGAGAGTCTTGCTCAACAAGTTGATCACCGTTTTTGTATGATCTAGTGGTGTAGATTTCTTGGAGTCTCCCATCAGCTTTTCCATTTTTCTCCTTTAATAACTGTTGGTTGTTCGTTCGTTCTCCCATAACTCCTCTCAACTACTTCCATGATTCTTTTATAGTCTTCTGCGCTTGTTCTGCCTCGTATGCTTGTCCTGTTGTTCTCACAAGTTTGTATTAGGTTAGCCTAGTGGAAGTGGTGATAGCTGCGAGATGGTTCGGTGAGCTTTTCTGTTTAAATAGCTTGAATGATGTATGCATATTGTTCAAATGTAAACTTCGCTTGGAGCAACTTGCTCGGTCTCTGCTTGGTCGTTGGTCTAACGTTCATCAACTTTGTTCATGCTGTTTCTTCATTTCGCTTCCTTTGCGAGATGGTTCGGTGAGCTTTTCTGTTTAAATAGCTTTAATGATGTATGTATTTTGTTCAAACGAAAACTTCGCTTGGAACAACTTGCTCGGTCTCTGCTTGGTCGTTGGTCTAACGTTCATCAACTTGGTTCATGCTGTTTCTTCATTTTGCTTCCTTTGCGAGATGGTTCGTTGAGCTTTTCTGTTTAAATAGCTTGAATGATGAATGTATATTGTTCAAATGTAAACTTCGCTTGGAGCAACTTGCTCGGTCTCTGCTTGGTCGTTGTTCTAACGTTCATCAACTTGGTTCATGGTGTTTCTTCATTTCGCATCTTTTACGAGATGGTTCGGTGAGCTTTTCTGTTTGAAAAGCTTGAATGATGTATGTTTATTGTTCAAATGAAAACTTCACTTGGAGCAACTTGCTCGGTCTCTGCTTGGTCGTTGGTCTAACGTTCATCAACTTGTTTCATGCTGTTTCTTTATTTCGCTTTCTTTGCGAGATGGTTCGTTGAGATTTTCTTCTTAAATAGCTTGAATGATGTATGTTTATTGCTCAAATGTAAACTTCGCTGGGAGCAACTTGCTCGGTCTCTGCTTGATCGTTGGTGAAATTGACCTTCTTCATCTTTGAATTCGGTATCTCTTTCATCACATCCTTAATTAATCAAAATATTTATAAAAAGATCTGTTTCCTCTTTCATGAATTAATTGTGCTATTGATGATCCATTGGAGTAACCTAACTCAACTGGAGCGAAACTAACTGTCAAATGTTGATGAATCCGATCGTTAAAATTCTGACTCTCAAAAGATGATGAAACCGATCATTTTGCAAATTTTGAGTAGATCCTAAATAATCAACTCAATACCTGAGGAAAATGAAAGAAATTCCAGGTACCTGCTGGTTGTTCCAAAACTTTCATTATATTCGAACGTTGAAAATGATATATTCTCTGTTTGAGTCATTTACATTCTGAGCCATTTTTTGCTTATAATGCCGAATCATTTTTCAAAAATGTTTCCAACTTTTTTACACAGGATGTTTTCGATATTCTATACATAATTACCAATTACCATCTACTTCGCCTCAACTCTGATCAGTTTGTTTCACTCATGAGGAACCCGAATGAGATATCTACTGATATTTCCATAATTAAAGCTAAATAACAAATGCTTCAGTCAGATCTTTCTGAGTGTAAATCCAACCTCGAGGAGCACTTATCTGAAATACTTCACCATAGCGATACTTTGGCCACCTATTCTCAAACCATTGATCAGCATGGATTGGATATTGCCTATTCCAACATGAATGCGAAATTCGAAAACGATCGACGAAGGAGCGAGTTTTGAAACGCATGAGTGTTGGAATTGCCTTCTGCAACGAGTAATAGACGATATTTTCTCTATTTCAGTCAAGTTTTGTGAAATATTGTCGAAATTCAATGAAAAATTCAGTATTACATCCTTGTGACATTTGTATTGAATCTTGGCAGTTGGTGTGACTGTTACGAAAATTGACAGATTACGGAATTTCAATTTAAATCGTACGTTTCGAATTTTGAAATAATTTTTGACTACCTCGGTTGGTTGTGTTGCTGAAGGTACCGGGTTCGAATCCAGGCTAGGTCATGGATGTTGTGCATATCTGGTGGTGGTTTATGAATTCGATAGAGTAAAATGAAATGTTCGCTGTGTAGATGGCTTTAGTAGCCAAGCACATATAAAGGAAAAAAAAACTTTTTATTACGCATTAAACTTGTCAATTATGTCTGATGAAATCGATTTAACACTACCAGAATTGAAAGAAATTGAGAATATAATGTCGTTAATCATTTCACTGAATCCAAATTATATTATATTGACAATTTGACTTGTGTTGAATTTTGATAGGATTGGAAGTCGGTAAAGACAACCACAAAACGAAAAATATATCTGAAAACAATGCTGTGATGAGTTCATTACAGCACTATTTTTAAAACTGTAATGAACTCATTACGATACTGAAATAGAGAAAACTTGTTGTGTTCGAGAGGAAAGATATGATCTAAACCATTCAAGAAATGAAACGCACTTCTACGCCTCCTCAGGGTAGTGCTTGATGCTTCTATGAAAACCATCTCAGTGTGAGAATTGAATAATACACTGAAACTTCATTAAAACGCTTCCGTTTAAGACGCTTTGCCGCATAGCACGATCTTTTTCGTCGGTCAATTGACTGAATTGATATAAAGGAACTATCGATTATTTCTAAATAGAATATTTCACTATTCAAATATATGATTTTTTCAAATTTGAGAATATCAGCGATTTATTTCGTCTCAGGGTTATTCAGAATAATAAGAAGGATAATGTAAGCAATTTTGGGATGTCGCTGAATTGAAAGAACTTAATAACTTCTTTAAATGAGAACATTTTTCCGAAATATCTGTTTTCTTGCTCTACGGAATACTAACATTAGGTTTTTACAAAATCGTCCTAAAAAGAGTTTGTATATTGCCATTTGAAGAACACCTCGTTTGCCTGATGGCTTAGATTGAAGTAATTTTATTTTGAACTCAAGGCTATTGTGTCATTTCCAAGGCCTTAGCCAGGGGGTAGTCCGATGAGTCCGGGCCCCCCAAAATTTTTTCAGAAATACAGGATACTCATTTCACCGAAAATAGTCTCAACTTTTTCTATTTTATTATATTTTTTTCATTTTTATTGATCGCAAACTCCGCAATATTTTTTTAAAGGGTCAACGGTTACGGCCTCGGTCATTTCTGCTGATCCAAATGGTTTGAACTGTATAAGTCCAGCTCATTTTTTGATTGATGAATAGTTGATAACATTGTCGTAAAAGACTCCCATTAATAGAATAAGATATTAGGAGATATGTCAAAAAGTAAAATTCATCCTTTTTGGACATGATGGTCCTATATCAGCTGGAGACTAGGGACAAGCTGCATCGGTTAGTCAGAAGTAGAAGAAAACTTTGATTCTGATTAATGAAGAAATTAATGAATGAAATTAAGAAAGAAATCTACCACTTCTAAAATAGCCGCTTGCCCAGATTATCAAGCTACTGCCGGATTTCATTTTAGGGAGCTAGTTGAAGATTTGAAATCACAATATCAAACCTAAGTTCGGCCTATAACCAAACTCTATCCTCTTCTAGTAACATTTCATATAAGCGAAATGCCTCTATACCGTTTCAGCGATCAGTTCAAAAATTAGTACTCTTTATTTTGCGCTAGAGACCATCGATTTATATGAGATTTTCACTATTTATCATTTCAAAGAGTTCATCATTGCGGAAAGTCCCAATTTTTTATTTTTTTGTTTGGAATGAATAAAAAAAAAGTTGATTTTTTATTGAAGAATAAATATGCATGATATAACTTTCCCAACAAACATTCATTTTTTCATGAATTCGCACAAAAAACTATTTCACATGGAAAGTGGTGAAATCTCAAAAACGCTGAGAGAGGAGTGGTTGAACTTTGAGAGATCATTAGAAACCACGTGGTATAAACTTAATGTACTCTTAAGAGTTCATAAGTATTTTTCCTTTTTCTTTAATTCTTATGATAGTATTCAACAAGTATAATTCTATATTCATAGTTCACTTTGAATGCAGGTAAAAACTTTCATAATTTGTTTCTTGCAATGCGAAGCGATAAGCAGAGGTTCCTGTTTGAAATGTGAAATTTCATGACATTATTATTGTTTCGAATAATCTATGAAAAACAAATGATTTGTATCGAATTTGATTTAATGAGAATTGGGTGATTGAATTCAAATTTGAATTGAATTGTTCATTATTATTAATGGTGAATCTTAAAAACAACAATAATTCTTGCAGTCATTGAAAAATTTTGAAAGATTATTCTTTTTAAATTGTGCGAGAATCGTAATTTTTGAATGTTCATTTTCATTGTTGTTACATTGTGAAACTCGTAACAGTATTTTTTTTTGTACTTTGAACTCATGTTACATATATCCATATGTCCTGACTTTCCATGTTACATATTTGATGGTACAAATAAATATTATTATTATTATGTTTCTTTGCCCTTCAACATAAAAAGATCTATGAATGCCCTTCATGCATCATGTATTTGAGTGAGTTCAAATTCCTAATGAACCACTCATTACTCAAAAAAAAAATCACGCTCCGTATCTAAGGGAAATTGGCTTTCCATGAATTTTTTATATGTTGTAGCACTCTTGTTGATGCTGTTCGAATATCTTATGTGCATCACCGCTCTGAATTCAATCGTTTAAATTATACAGGTTGAGTCTTTGACTTGTACATATATTTCAACCGAAGATTCCTGAGGTCAAAAGAAATAATTTTTCCTTCACCATTTTTTCTGATTCGGTTTGGTTGGAAAGATACAGGCTGTTGAAAATCCATAAAAAATGTAATTCTTAGTTATATCTCGCAAACCGGAGCAAATTATTTTCGGAATATAGTTTTTTATTCATGTGATTAATCTTTTTCGAACATAAAATTCCAAATCCAAATATGCCTGCTATACTAAGTGAGAAAAAATGCAATCGGAAAAAAATAATAAAGGAAAAAAGTGTTTCTTTTTATCTCAGGAATATTCCGTTGAAAGACTCACCCTGTATAGGGTGCTGAGGATAATTTTTTTAAAATTTCAAATGGTCATTGTGAAGGAGCTTTTTCGAATATAAAAACCGAATCGGGTATGCATAGATTGTTCATACAGCTGATTGAAGTCCAATTTATAGAAAAATGATTCCAAAAGATATACAGGAAGAGTCTAAAAATATCAAGTACTCAAACGATTTCTAAAAATTGAGAAGTGGAATTACATTCATTTTCAGATATTCCGTGGGATATTATTATCAATTGAGATGATTGCTGTTAACATATCCTGAATCAAACCGACATATCTATCTATTATGTATGTATTTTTCATAAAACTGCATATAACGGGTGTTGTTTTTCGAGGTATATAACTTTAAGTTGGCATTACTGTTCGAGATGGCGACCGATTTAACAGTTAATAAGTGATTTATTCTCAGTTTGGTTTGGCAATTTATCATGAATAGACTCACGCCTGAACAACGCTTGCAAAAAGTGCAATTTTATTTCGAAAATAATGGTTCTGTGCGGAATACGTATCGCGCACTACGTCCATTTTATTTTGTTTAGCGATGAAGCGCACTTCTGGTGGAATGACTACGTCAACAAACAAAACTGCCGCATTAGGAGTGAAGCTAATCCTCAAGTGTATGTCGAAACACCGTTACATCCAGAAAAACCGACTGACCGAGGCTCTACTACAGATTATGGCTCTGACGATTAGAAGTAAGTGAATACACTAAGTTGAAGTGAGGTAAAATTTTATTTTTAATGTACAATTTCCATTTATTTTTCAATGCAAAAAAGGTAAAAGCCGTTCTCAAAAGGCTGATTTTCGCTGGGAAGAGAATTTTTCCTCTCTTTAAAACAAGTTTTGAATTTTAAAAAATGATACTTTCCAATGGATTCAGTTCATTCCATGGTATTTCAGGGTTTAATTCGAACTTTTAAACGTCATAATCTACAAAAGTGAATTTTGTGGTGTGTATCGTTGTAGCTTTGAGACCTTTTTATTTGTGGATTAATACATGACCTTCGCTTTCAGTAGATCCCAACGAATCTTGTGTGGGTCTATCTACAGCCCAAAATGGATATCAGTGGTGACGCCAGCTTTCGAAAACAGAGGTGGCCAAGAGGGGGCTAGATTTTTTTTGGGGGGCCAAAGTAAAGCGGAACTATAGTTCTGCTAATTTTTTAGCCTTAATATGTCACATTTCAGGGGGGAGCAGAAATTTAGAGGGTAGCGGGCCTCCCTGGTCCCCCCCTAGCGTCGCCACTGATAGATACACATACTAAATTTCGTCAAAATAGAATAATTATTTTAGGAATAAAAGAAATTTTCAATTATTCTTAGTTTCAATTTTTATTTTTTTAATTCATAATGAGTAAGTTTTTGTGTTTGTCATATGTAATCTGTTTGACCTTTTTGTAATTTTAGTGGTACTGCTGATGGCTTCTGGAGGCAGCACTATACTAGCTAATGAAGAAAATTTATACGTTTAAATTCATATTATTTTACTTGATACCTTAACTAATTCAGAAATTCCGTCTGTAACTATAATTTTGCGATACACAAGCCAACAGGCAGATAATGATTTTTCAAGAAATTTTCCAAATAAAGTCTACTCTGAAACATGCTTCAATATTCAGTCAACTTCAAAAGTTGTAGAATTTTTACGTTGATAAGACAGAACCTAAAAATATCATAGTTAATCAGAGATGCAAAAATAAAATATACGTAGGCAATTTATTTTATACAGCGCGTAAGCTGAGCACCGCTTTCAACGTCCTTGAAGCCTTCACAGGAATGTATAATAAAAAACTGAAATTAAGATGTTTTCTAGATGTATGAGAGAGAGAGTGACGGAGATTTTTATTCCAAAGCCTGGAAAGGACTAGACATTTCCCCCAAACCACCACATGATCAGCCACCTGTCATCAATTAGGAAAGGCTCAGGAACATCCTCCCAGATGAACAGTTAGGATTTCGTCCCAAACACTCCACCACAAATCAGCTGCCCAGAATTGTGGAATATGCACAACCAATTTCGGATGAAATCAGGTAACTGGTGCAATATTTCTCGATATTTCTAAGGCTTTTAAAACCGTATGGCACGAGAGTTTTCAAACTGAAGCGAAACTCGAAGAGAAAGTGCCTTTACCGATGTATCAACTCATCTTCTCCTGTCTTCGAAGTCGCTCCTTCAGAGCAAACGATCCAAATTAATATCTTTTCCTAGAGGTCTTAAAACCGAAGCCCTCCAAGGAAGTGTGCTATCTCCTATTCTATATTTAGCATATTCAACCGAAATTCCTAAGTCTGACCGTATTAATGATTAAATAATAATTAACTAAAACCTTCGATAGATATCTTGTTCATCTTTTCGACATCTTTTATGTAACATATTAGTAACATAGCATCTTTAATATACAGGGTGTCCCATAAAGACCACGTCAAACTGAGGGAGAATGTAGATCAAAGGATAACCCACCTGCTATGACAAAATTCCCATTATAAAAGTCTTACCGTTTTCGAGATATTTTTTTTTTTGAAAATAATGAATTATTGCCCCTCAATAGTTTTGTCCTTACGGTTGGTATAATTTTACATCTTTTGGTTAATTTTTTCAGTAAAATATTGCTGAAGAATGATTTTAACGTTTACATTAAAAACATCCTCCGAACATTTTAAAGGGGGGCTATGAGAAATATTTTTATTGGAAATTTTGGTAGTGGATTATTTTGTTCATGAAGTTTAGCCCATCGTAGTGAAAAAAAAAATGTACCGAGCTACTGCTGCACATTACACAAATAAATTGTCTATTTTATAGTGATTTCAAAGAGGTATCACACAAGTCATTTGTTATTCAAAGGAAAAAGATATGGCTGTTTTTATCCAACTGGTACGTTTCTGACAAAATCAAGTTTGTCAATTTTGTGAAGAAATCTTCGATATTGCATTACTTAGTGAACAATGGCAATTGTTTACGTGCCAAAATATTACTTGCATTATTATTCACCTCAACGAAATTCAATTTTGCCGGCAAATTTTGCGAAAACATCATACAGATCCAGATTTTTTCAATAGAATCATTAGGAGCGACGAGTCTTCCTGTACATGAATCTCCAAAATTTGCTTGGCTGGCATATCATAAAACCACACGAGGTGAAAGAAGATAGATCACAATATCGATTCAAGATCAATTTATGGACTGTAATATTTAAGGGTGCAATTTTGGGCCCGATCGAACTGCCGCCATCACTGAACGCAAACAATTATTTGGAATTTTCAACCAACCCGCTGCCCATTTTATTGGAAGATGTGCCACTGGCGCTGCGACGTAGTCTGTGGTTTCAACATGATGGATGCCCAACATATTACGGACTCGAAGTTACCGCTCATTTAAATGAAACTTATGCCCAACGGTGGATTGGAAGAGAAGGTGAAATTTTGTGGCTTCCTCGTTCACCTGACCTAAATCCTATGGATTTTTATTATTGGGGCTGCCTAAAAGAAAAAGTATACGCAACACCCATGCGTGATGAAGCCGAATTGAGAGAACGCATTCGCAATTCGGCTTCATCACGTATGGGTATTGCGTATACTATGTTTTTTAGGCGGCCTCAATATTAAAAGTCCAGAGGATTTAGGTCTTCATGTACCCATCCTTGGTACAGGGAGACTCTTCGTTCCAAATGATCTTATTGAAAAAAATCTGGATCTGCATGATGTTTTCGCAAAATTTGCCGGCAAAATTTAATTTCGTTGAGGTGAATAATTATGCGAGTAATATTTTCACACGTAAACAATTGCCATTGTTCACTAAGTAATGCAATATCGAAGATTTCTTCACAGAATTGACAAACTTGATTTTGTCAGAAACATACCCATTTGGATAAAAACAGCCATATCTTTTTTCTTTGAATAACAAATGACTTGTGTGATACCTCTTTGAAATCACTATAAATTAGACAATTTATTGGTGTAATGTGCAGCAGTAGCTCGGTACATTTTTTTTCCACTACGATGGGCTAAACTTCATGAACAAACAATTTTACTGAAAAAAATTAACCAAAAAGATGTAAAATTGTACCAACCGTAAGGACAAAACTATTGAAAGGGGCAAAAATTCATTATTTTCAAAAATAAATATCTCGAAAACGGTAAGACTGTTATAATGGGTATTTTGTCTTAGCAGGTGGGTTATCCTTTGATCTACATTATCCCTCGGTTTGACGTAGTCTTTACGGGACACCCTGTATGTATATTATTTCGAACTTTAATTTCATCTCATTGCAATATTATTCTACGAGTAATATTGCAAAGAGATTAAATTAAGGTTGGAAATAATATACAGGGTGTCCCGGGAAGAATGCCACAAACTGATACCATGAATTATGGTCATCATAGCCTCTCGGGGACCTAGACGACCCCAGCCATGTCAAGGTCTATACTGGCATGGTCCACCGCAGCCTCCTCGTGGCGATAGTTGGACAGTGATCGATTGACACTGACTAATGCGGTGTGACCCCCCACACCCTGCTGTAGTGTCGTGGCTTGGGGTATTGCACGGGGGTAAACGATGCCAGGCATGTAAGGGGGCCAACACCCTCATGTCTGATATACCGACATGTGGAATCTGCTGTCTGTGGTTATGTCTCGCGAGCAGAGAACACATGCTGGGGGATTTGGCTTAACCGCCTGAACCGAGTGTATGAAAGACACAATAAAGACTTTCCTCAAGACAAGGTGGAACAGCATATGCCGAAGTCTGCATGGCTAGTGGGAAGATCTAGTCCTGAATATGCGAACTCCGGATACCAGGCGACCTTCTGTTTAATAAGCCTTCCAGGGGCATGCGGGGCTCTGTCTCTGGTGACTGACATTCCCTAGCTACTCGTGGGACCTAATATGGACAAGGTAAATGAAAAAGAAGGGCCCAGCACCAGCCCTAATGTGCCAACCAGTGAGGAAGAACAAATCCTCATTCAGCCTGGGGAACAGGACGCAAGTCCTGGCCTCACCACTGAGGAAATGCTGCTGAGGAGCAGCGATAAAGAGGGCGTAAAGGGCCTCGAAAAGTTGGTGGTCGAGAGACACAGACTCTCTGGGGCTGCCAGAAAGAGGATGAAGTTCCTCATAAAGAAGGGGATGGCGCCTGATGAAGCCAGGAAAGAAGCCCTCAAACCAATTGGTCCCAGGCAGACAATTGGCCACGGGACCAAGAGAAAACGGTCGGAATACAGCACGCCTAAAGGCAAAGAGCCTGAGCGTGCAAAGCATAAGGCTTCGAAAGCCTCGCAGTCCTCAGGAGCTTCCAAGGCTCCTGCACAAATTGTGTCCACCTACAGTCAGGTTGCTGCTGGTCTGAAGGTGGGCATAATGGATAAGAAGTATCCAGAGGTGATCCTAGAAATGGACCAACTGAAGGCCATCGAGGAAGCAATTTTGGAGGAAATTATGGCGCTGGGAAAAGAGGAATCTATAAAGCCTAAGTTCCAGCAATCCCTTATGGAGCCAGGCTGGCTTTGTCTGACATGCTCAGATAAAGCCACAGTTGAGTGGCTCAGGAGCATCCAGCCAAAACTGAAACCCTGGGAGGGAGCTGATTTGAGGATCGCCGAAGAGGCAGAACTCCCTCATCCGGAAATCCTAGTCGGCTATCTCCCAGAAAGCCAGAATCTCTCCAGCGAGAAAATTCTCAAGCTGGTTGAGAACCAAAATGAAGGACTTAAAACCTCCAGCTGGAGAGTCCTGCGAAGGGGATCATCAGGACCCATGGTCGAAGTCACCATCTCGGCTGACAGAATGTCGGTCGAGAGACTTCGAGCACTAAACTGGCGAATTAACTACAGATTTGGCCAATCAAGTCTTCGCCTTAAGGGCTCTGAGACATCTGGCCCGGTGTCGGAAAAGCCTAAGGTGGAAGAAATGGGGAAGGTGGGGAAGCCTCCGGGCATTGAAAAGGCCGAGGCCTAAAAACCAACCACCTGCTCTGGGAGTAGGGCTGTTCCGCAAAGGCGTGGGAATAGGGGGCCCGTAGGGGTAAAATCTGCGACCCTCTCCAAAAAGCCTAGCGGACATCCAACCTCATAAGGGGCAGGTGTCTGGCCTGCCTTCAGATAAACCTCCAGCACTCGAAGGCAGCCTCTAGTGCCTTATGCTGGAGAACGTCTAGAAGGCATATTGACATAGGGCTGATACAAGAGCCCTGTATTGTTGGAGGCCAAGTTAAAGGCTTACCAAACAATTTATATCAGATGATATACTGCGATAGGTTAGTAAGTCAAAGAGCTATCATAATATTCAGAAAATGTCTAACCTGCCTCCCACTTACAGAGTTCCTGACAACGGATCTTGCTGCGGCGCTGGTTGAGGTGCGAACTGGGACAGCAAGAGGCAGCTGGTTATTGGCTCAGGCTAATTTCCAGAAGACGCCATCAGCCCGCCACCGGAGGAAGTACAACGCCTCATAGATTGTTGCCGCAAGGAAAATTACAACTGATCCTGGGCTGCGATGCGCACGCACACCACACAGTATGGAGTAGCACAGACACAAATCATAGAGGTGATTATTTGCTCTATTTTCTATTTAGTAATAATATAGAGATAGCGATAGTTCCAAAGGGAACATTGATCTTACGTGGGCGACACCACTTATTGCGGAAATGATCAAGAATTGAAGGCTCTCAAACGAACCATCCATGTCAGACCATTTGGCAATTTAATTTGACGTTGAGGCAATAGCTTCAGCTGATGTTGAGTGCATAATACTCAGAAAGACTGACTGGAAACTCTATGTAGCCAATCAAAGGTGTGAACTGAAAGGCCTGAAATACAATCTGAAGAAAACATTCGAAAACAGTTGTCCACTCAGAAAAAAAGCGATCTCCAGAGACGTCCCTTGGTGAAACAATCATCTTGAAAACCTCACGAGAACGGCTAGGACTTTACTTGACCAATTACAACAAAGAGGTCAGGAAAACCAGAAGGCAGTCCCGGAGAATTTTCTGCGAGGGAAAAGATAAAAAAATCTCAGCAGCCAGACTTCAGAAGGTACTATCTAAGGATCACTTCAACACAATTGGCCAAATAAAGAAACCATGTGGAGACTTTACGAATGATTCTGAAGAGAGCCTAAGAGCTCTTCTAGGGACTCACTTCCCTGGCTGCGAGCAGTTTTTTCAGTTTGTTGATCAGAAGTTTTCTTAAATAATTCGAGAGAAATTTGGGGAAGGCATTCGTAAAGAGGGAAAAATCTGAATTTTTCGAATAATTCTACCGATAAATAAACTATGAAATTTCTTTGATAAGGAAATGTTTATTGATCACCATGTTTGACGGTGCCAAGCAGAGATTTACTATTTTCATTATGAATTAATTCTTTGTGTTCATGACAACGAAAAAGAAATCATAATATTAACGTACTGAGTGATCAAATATTCACTAAAATAGAAAAAGTTTATGATTTTCCTGTTTCAGCTATATAACGGAGATGCATTAATGTTTACTGGGGAGGTTATGTTGTATCATAATGTTTCAGAAATATCATAGATCTTTGAATTTTTTTTGTGTTTCAGATTGTGTTATGACCATTTCTTCAATCATGCACTTCCTGGACAATGATAATAAAAGGTTGAAAATGCCTCGGAAATTGGTCATGTGAAACATATGCAATTTGATGCAGATTTAATGATGATCAGGGAAGATGTGCATACGAGTATCATGTCGAAGTAAGTCCAATGTCAAATAAATTTATACGGTTTTACTTAATATGTAACTTTATTTCAAGATCACACTGAACATATCGGGGGATGCAACAGTGGTTCTTTTTAGACATCATAATATATCAGTTACTGACAAAGAATGTACCTGAAATATCTCCCACACAGGGTAAGTGATAACGAAGACAGCGGATGAGTTATATCCATCTAAAAACTATTCTGCCTCCAAACAAGGGTTAATTGAGCAAGAATTGAAAAATTTAAAATCAATGCTAGAGAAATTGGGCAACATGGTCGACTTTACTTGGCTATTACAAGAAGATGATGCAGAGGACGAATCTGTAGACTTAGGGTTTCTACTTATTAAAGATAATATACTATCCAAGATATATTAGAGTCTACAGATAAACTAGAATTTGTCAAGCAAAAGTGTGCAGTTAATGACGAAACGATTGCAAATATAGCAACTTATACAAAAAGCCAGATAGAGATTGAAAGGTGGTCCTCCATAAGGAAATTCAGACTTACACCTAGTAATTTCGTATAATCCGCTCACAAAAGGAACAAATATCCGGCAAGTCTTTTCAAGACTCTTTTTGGTGAGTATTCTATTTTGATTCATTTTTGGTTCTTGAGTAAACCATAATCAATTTTCTTTGTAGTGTTATGAAAATGTATTCTTCACTTAAATTGCATGAGCTCATCAATTGCATGACATAAACGATATACTGTGGGAAAGATCTCATGAAAAGGAAGCCATAGAATACCTAAAAAATTTGTTGCAAGTAACTGTGGAGCCAACTGGTGTATATTTAACGAATTTCCAAATGACACTTTATTCTAGAAGTTGAAAAATAGCGACAAATATTCAATTTATTTTGATGATAATGGTGAAATATATGAGAATGAGAATCGCAATTATTACCTTCAGATACAGGGAAATTTTATATTTTAAAGCATTCATAAAGCTATTTATATACATGGACATTAACCCCCCCGGCTTCTGAAAGACCCATCAAACTGTTCAACTGACACAACATTCAACTTAATAGCGATGTCAAGTCAATTTGGATTTTCTGAAACGTTGTTCAGTGAAGAATGAACTCTTTTCCACAAATCAACAAATACACAAATTTATTTTAATGATATCCACAGATCCAAAGATTTCCAAATTATATTCTTTGATAAAACTTCATAAAGATAATAACCCATTAGACCTATAGCATCTTCATTTCAGCACCAAGCATTTAATTATCCAGAGCTCTAATATCAATTATATGTATAAAAAAACAAAATTTCATTCAGTATACTCGATAAGAAATAGTTTAGAATTGACTGAGAAAATCAAACATATTTATTAACCTAACAAGTCAAAATTTGTTTCTTTCGATGTACAGAACTTATTTCCTAGCATTCCCCCATTAGAAACCATTGAAATAATGAAAGAATTAATTATTAAAAATAATCTGCTAAAAAATGATAATTGAATTAAAAATAATAGATATCCGATTAAGATGAATGATATTTCAAATTGCTTATAAATATGCCTCAGTCAAAATTAATTTCAATTTGACAAAACCATTTATAAGTCTGATGAAGTTTTGATTATGGGTAATCAATACATTAAGTCCTATCCTAGCAGAAATTTTCATGAATAACTTAGAAACCAAAATTCATGCTAATAATATGACAAAATATTTCCTTTATTGTTATAGATACGTAGATGATATTATATGTTGCTTCAAAGGTACAAATAGACAACTTTCTTTGTACACAGAACTTATCAATAACATTCACCCAAGTATCAAATTCACTTCTGAAATCGAACATAACAACACACTTAAAATTCTTAATCTTATAATAACTAGAAATTAAAACTTTCATAGTTTCAGTATTTTTTAGAAAACCTACACATACAAATTTTACCATCCATTCTACTTCCAATCACCCGTTAAATAAAAAAAATGGCGGCATTCAATGGTATGATCCATAGATTAATCATTATACCTATAGATCATTCGAATTTTTCTAAAGAATTGAATGTAATTAAACAGATAGCGGTAAATAACGGTTATAGCCCATATGTTATTGATCAAATTTTGAGTAATGAACAAAGAAAGCAAGCACTAAGTCTAACATACCCTACAGTAAATTATAATATCGATACTATTTTTTTTTCGTTAACTTATGTAAATTACATATATTTCTGAAAAGATTGTGAAATACATGAAGACTACATTTAATTTTTTAATATCTTTCAAAACCAGAAATAATTAAGAGACGTTTATAAAAAACAATAAAGATAAAACTGAGAAAGAAAATAAATCCGGTGTCTACAATTTAACCTGTAGTGATTGCCCTATGTTTATATTGAACAGACAGGAAGATCTTACAGGAAAAAGGTAAACGAACACCAGAAGAGTTATACATTTGATAGTTCGTTCTCAACTTATGCAAATCATTTAAAATAATTAAATCACAATTTCAATCACAACTTTGAAATTCTCCATTCAGAAAATAAGAGAATAAGATTGACACTTTTAGAATCCCTAGAAAATTAATATGTATAATAGCCAAAATATTCTTTTGAACGAACAAATAGATGTAAACTCATCTGCTTCATTGAATTTCTTTTGATAATTTGGAAATCCCAGGCGGAAAACTGTCCAATATAACTTTATGATAGGTACCTATTGAATATTTTTCTGCCAATAATTTTTGTTTATATATAAGTTTCAGAAAAACTCTGTACTCTTCTCAGTCAAAAATGTAGCCTGATGAAGCCACAGTGTGGCGACACAATTACTGCTAACAATCAAATAAGCCTGTGGAAATTATCTTGTTTATTTATAATGAATTTACGCCAATTAAGGACCGAATCCATTTTATACATATGTTTATTATCATTCTGAAATGTTACTCTGAATGAATTTCTCATATATTGAAGAATAAAAAAGTAATAATACCGTAAGCAAACTTGGAAATAAAAATCGATATTATAACAGAAAATTGTCTCTCATTTTAACGTAACTTTTAAGAAGGACCTACAGAATTTATTGCTCTCAAGACCCTAAATTCACCTGAGACGTATATGTGTTTTTTACTGCACTTACATCTATGTAAATAATTGTAAATAAATTAAAAATTTTCTTCATTAGATATGATCACAGCTTAGGTGCTAATTATAATTATAATTTGAACAAGTGTATCATTAATGTTTCCCCTGTAAATAGCCATGTATATATAGTTTAGAGAAAGTTATAATAAAAATTCAGGATATGCAAAATATGTGTTTTTTTTTTTGGTATTGCTGTCAAGGAAAGGAGCAAACGGTCCTCCAGAAAATACTAACGTTACCAAACGAATTCCAATGAAGGCTTATTAGTTGACTAAGTAACTATTTTCGCTTCATCGACCAATTCTGGAATATTAGTTAATATCTCGGTTAATATAAGGTAATCAAAAATCAAATAATCAAAGGTTGTAAACTCCATATCCCATTCAAATCATCATTTTCACTGTCGAAAAGGTACGAGTTCATTATAAATTCATAAACGTCAATTCATCCATCCGTGCATAAACTACGAGATTTCATAATAATCTTCCGACTAATTTTGCAGACGACACTTCCATGCAAAGTTTGCTGAGTGAACCGTACTCTCTCCAAAGAGAATAAAATATTAACGTTTCAAACACTTCATGGCGTCTCGGTGTAAATCAATCTACATTAAGAATGCTCCTCTTTTCAGTTTAGGTGCATATATGATAACTCCCAGCCGACCAAGCGAATATTCGCTGCCTTTCTAGGAGGAATAGTCCACGGTTTGATCGGTCTGCCTTAGCTTTCCTCTTCGGCGAGTTGATCCTCTGGATACTCCTCATCTTTGCGTTCGATCAGGCTGGGCATTCACTAGGGCGGATGTAATCTTTCATGCAATCAATGTTGTAAATGTTGACTGATGCACTTGTCAATTTCCCCGGACCGTAGTATGTTTTTCGTGATTCTGATTGTTGTTTTCTTTCGGAATAGCATGCAGCACGATGTTGGAGGCGTCAAATATTTGCATATGTTAGGGGAGCTGAAGTCTATGCATGAATTGATGGTTTAGTAAAATGGAAATCGTCCTTCGAAATAGTGTTTATAGTTCTGGGGAATCTCTGGGAAATCGGCCATAAATTCTTCTTCTGGGGAGACGTTAAAATGCCTCTTAACTTCAGATGTTTGGTATTGGAGAAATGAAGAGGGTTTTCATGAGAATCATTGGAAAACCTCCTGAAACGTTTTCATCCCGTACAGTTCATTCTTGTTCTAAATTTCAATAGAACCTTATTAGAAAGAGTTCAACTAAGATTTCCTACAAATATAAGTAGGTATTATACTTCAAATGAAAGAGATATATTTATCACAGAAAAAGTCGATGGTTAGTAAAGTTGACTCTTTCAAGGCAAAGTTAACTCTTACTTAAAACGTCAGTAAGAGTTTATTATTGGATCTCCTAGGAAGAGTAAACTGTGTCTGATGTGGTTAAGTAAGAGTTGAATCTCTGAATGGAGCAAACCTCCTATTTTTGATCTGAAGGGGTTGAGACAAGTAAGGATCCATGTCTTGGGCGGCAAATTGAATGAGCTTGGTGGTGTAATAAACCCTTTCTTTTTGGGGGTACAGTGTCAATATAAGATCGGCTTTCCACTGGCTACATAAAAAAAAGATGTTATGAAAATATTTCTCAGAATGAGGCATATTGTGGATTTCGGATGTGATAAAGGTTAAAAAAAAACAATTTAAATAATTAATGTTTATAATAAAAAAAAATCGAAACTAATCTTTGGCTCAGATAATGCCTCGTAAATTTAGTTTTCATATTATGACAAAACAAATAACTCTTTTCAAATTATCGAAAAACCAGAACAAGAAGAAAAAAATAATTAAACACTTATCAATATATTCTGATTGTTCGGATAATTCAGAACTTTGGACTTTTTACTTACTTACACTACACAGTAGGTTTTTAGAATTAGTTTTTAGAATTGATTGAAAACACTCAAAAAATATGAAGATTAACGAAACGTGAGAGTTAAACGCATTTATATTAGAAGGTTGTCTCCTCAAAAAAAGACCCCAGTTCGGAATTCCAAGAATTTCTAAACTATAATTAAATTTTATTTTTCAGGTGTCAATTACATAAATTTCCCATGAACATTATTCAAGAAAATGAATCCCTATGGATAAAACAATTGAAGTAAGGATTGCTGTTACTTCACAACCTCTTGGATGTGGACAAGGATTCTACAAATGTTAGTTAGTGCAACGTTTAATGCGTATCATTCAGGTGCATCTGTATATGTTTTGAAACTCGAAATACCACAAATGTTGTCCTTGTTACAATAAATATTTGCATTTCATTATTTGTCACTTTCCTAATCAAATAGTGATTTTTTATTTTTTTGAACTCTTCTATGTCTTTGTACTGAAATAATGTATATTATTTTCCATTTATTAATGAGTATTCATTAATGTTTTGCATTCCTTATCCATTATTATTAGATATCAGATCGCTTTCTTGCAGAAATCAATACAGTGATAGATACCTATTTTACCTAGTTATAGTCAACTCCGGCTGGTACATACTAGGAGTCAACTTTTACTATAGGATAAACTTTTCCTGTGACTTCTTTAAAAAATAACACCAATTCAAATCTTAATATTACTCAACAAAAATTTTTCAATTCAATGGCCAACAATGCAACACCATTGATAAGATTGATTCTACACATTTTAACACTGAACATTCCATTAATATCATAAGGAGATATAGTTCATTACTTTATTAAAAATTCGAGAAATAGTATATAACATTACTAGCAAGGTAAGAGGGTTTTTACTGGCGAATGGAGGATATAATTGACGAGCCGCAGGCGAGTCAGTTACCTCCTTGAGCCTGTAAAACCCGTTACCTTGCGTGTATTGTTTTATATTTTATTTGTCTCTCATTTGTAAAAAGGTTAGATAAATTCCAAAAAAATCTCAATAATTTGTCTCAAATTTCGTAAGCTATCATAGACATAAGTCTATGTAAGCTATGGAAGCGTTGCCATGAACATGTCTGTTTATTTTTCTTTACATTTGTTTTGGCGAAAACGAGAATAAATGTACCAAAAGAAATTATTGAGGCAGCCAGTAGTGTAGCTTCAAGTTTATTACCTGCAAAATCAGCTTCAAGGTACGAGCGAGAATACGACGACTTCAAAAAGTGGCAAAACAAAAATAGTGTGATTGGGGTAACTGAAGATGTTTTGTTGGTCTACTTGAATCAACTATCAGCTAGATTTAGCCCTAATACTTTATGGGCGAAATGGTCTATGCTGAAAAGCTGCTTAGAAATGAAAGAAAATGCCCCTGTTCGCAGGTTTGTTTTCCTTAAAAAAATTATTGAAAAATATGACGTTTAGTTGTCATTTGCAGATTTCAAAAGGTAATAGCGTTTCTGAAACGAAAAAATGAGCGTTATACGTCAAAAAAGGCCAAGGTATTAAGTAAAGAAGAGGCTGAACAATTTCTTTTACATGCTCCTGATGACCAGTGGTTGCTGGCGAAAATTGTAACAATATTTGGGATTTTTGGATGTTGTCGATGTGACGAAATTCTCTCCTTAAACATGAATGATGTAGAAGATATGGGAAAATACATTATTGTGACATTGCGGCAAACAAAAAATTTAACAACAAGAAGATTCACCATAACCGATGATGGCTGCAGCTTCAAGCCTTGCATGTTATACAGAAAATATGTAAATCTTCGGCCTCCTGGAACAGAAAGCCTAAGATTTTTTTTTGACTTACCGACATGGAAAGTGCATTTCCCTTAATGCTGGCCAGCACACTATTGGTGGTATCCCAAAGCAAATAGCGAAATATTTAGGTTTAAAAGACCCAGAGTTATACACCGGCCACTCTTTTCGCAGAACTGGAGCCACTATGGTTGCGGATTCGGGTGGAAATATTTTAGCACTAAAGCGTGCAGGAGGGTGGAAGGGCACCGAAATTGCGATGAGTTATGTAGATGATTCGGTCAACAAAAAAATCGAAATGTCTAGCAAATTATTTGGTAGTAAGGAGAGTACAAATGTTCTGCAGTCCTCGAGTTCAGCAGTTTCTGAGTCAACAGATGGTTCATCATCTTCAGTATCAACTCTTTCATCATCAAAAATCTGTGTTACTGGAAATAACAATTGTACCATGATTTTCAACATATATGACGATAAAACAAAATTTTCTAATGTAAATAATACTACTAACTTGTAAAAATTTTGCAAGTCAACTGTCAGTTTTACAGTTAGTGACTTGATAAAATAAACTTTCTTGATTAATATTGTGTTTTTGGAAACTGACGTTTACAAATGAGAAACAATTAAAATCATTTACTTGATGTTTATTTTATTTATATGAACAGTCGTGATAATACGAAATCTTGAAATCCGGGATGTACAAAATTTGTATGTATGTTGCAATGGACTATTCAATAAACTGATTCTTATTATTATTGATTAGCTTTTATTAACATTCAAGTGATTTTTTTCAAAACATAAACCTATTTGAATCTGTTGTTAGGGGAATATTGAAATATTTCATTCCTCATTAGTACGGCGACAAAGTGTTGGAATGAGCAACATTTGGTGAGAAACAACAAACAAACGGAGTCAACAACAGGAGCCAGACCCTCATTTGTGTTTTTGGTAGGCAGATCCTATGGACTACAGGGCAACAACTAATTTCACCACGTAGACAGCTATAGCTATCTGCGTGACAGTCGAGTTCAGGAATTAACATATATAAGAAATAATGAGGGAAATTGCAAATCAAATATATTTCTGTAGGTACTCGGATATCAAGCAGGTAGCTATAGCTGTCTACGTGGTGACGTTAAAAAAATAATCTAGAAAACTTGAAATTCATTGGCAATTGATATTGAAAAAGGTGTTTGCCAGAAATATTAAGTAAGACTACCACAAGGATCTGTAATAGTCCCCCATTTGTTTGAAATTTTTGTCTCCGATATACTTTCCACAATACATATGTATTGTGACTTATGAACTAGTTTTTTTACTCATCCCGACTAGCAGATTATGCATGAAAAACAAAAGCAAACAGGATAATGTAATTCCGAGCATTACATATACAAGAAGCACATGTCCCCATTTGTAAGACTCCAAGAAGACTTTATGTACAAAGTTAACGGAATAATTGAAAATACTATAGAAACTCCATAGTTCGTGAGCACCATTAGCAAATAATGAAGAATCAGTTGAAAATTTTATAGGAACAATTGGAGAGTGATCATAGAAAACTGGTGTCATATCAGGTAAATACACAGGTTGATCTACAGATATTTGTAATTGTTCATTATGGTAGTCCCTATAAATGAACCCCTTCTTTTAGAATCCGACTCTAATGTTGATTTGTATAATAGTATATTATTCAACGAGCGGTAATGTAGGTCATAACTCACGCAGATGATGTTTGCAGCACGAGCCGCAGGCGAGTGCTGTAATTCATCAAGTGAGTTATGACCATTACCGCAAGTTGAATACTATACTTTATCTACGACTATATGAATAAATACTAAGAAAAAAATACATACTTAGAATATAGACAGAAGGAACGGGAAATAAACATATGTGCTCGATCCCGTACAAGAGAGATGGAAACTTAGTGCCACCAATCACAATCGAACTAGCTTCTGCTAGCTCGAATCCATTACTGAGTACAGACATAGAACTTTATTGAAAAACCTCAATAGTTGCCTATAAAAATGCATTAAAATATACCAAAACTATTCCCTCTAAACAATGACTTAATGATCTGACTGCTACACCAATCTTGAAAATTTTTTCAAACTCCTTTATATTTTTTCGCGCAATTCATTCTATATGGTAACATAAGCTGTTTGTCTTTTGGAAATGTATTCCTATATAATATTTCATCTTCACTATCTGAATTAATCGTTTTCAGCAAAACATTCACAATAATTAGATATCAACTAAATTTGAAAACGTCAAAAGTGACATTCCCTCGGACATTCCTTCCCTCAATAACAATAATGGAATGTTCCCTTTCGGCCAATCGAATAAAAGCAGAGAAGTATAGAAGCAAAGATCCATATTTTCCGATTTATTACAGTGAGTTATTATAACTCACGCTGTTTGTTAATAGATACTATTAATTGCTCAAAAGCAGTTGAATAATGAATATATAATTCAATAGGAGTAGATAAAATTTAATTACCAGAAAAACTATCTTTGGAAAATACTTGACTCTGTTCTGTCAAACTATTGAAGATATTCGAACGATCAAAATTTAGACCAAAATTGGAACAGCATAATAGAGTTTTAACAAGTTATAACAATATTCAGATGTTCTGAAGTTTTTCAACCAGAAATTCCAGGAACTACATATAACTACATTTTAATCAGCAGAACAATCATAATTTCAACGAATATTTACATCTTTCGAGTTTCCATGAGGATGGAAATTAATTGGCTCTCGACACAATCACCGTGGGAGTCATAACAACTTCCATATCCGATACTTCCTACGACCCTCAGCTATTTTCACCACTAGAGCAGTCGTGTAGGAGATGGGTGATGTAAACGACTCCTTAGGGGGGCGTCAAATTCAAATGTCACTGCAAAAGCCAAATGTGGTCCATTTCAAGAGGCAATTTACTCGAGGCACGTGAAATTTTTTAGATGTCGTTCCAAGAACCGATCGTTTCTTCACTTCTTAAGATAACAGAGGACATATTATTTGTCCTCAAATTCGATTATATCTGACCTGCGGCGGGCCTTATACACCTACAAACCTGAAATTTTCAAGGTAGGTTCAGACTTTGAATACCGCGGTTAGGTTTGTTAATGGGTACAATTCGACTAGGGGTTTCGTAAATATGGCTGTTCGAAAATTTGTGTTCCTGTTGATTTCTAAACTACAGGACCTAGAGAGACGAAAATTTGCTTTTGGATGTAACACGATAATTTACGATGATAGCTCAATCAGAAACATAGAAAATTAAAAAGGACGACAGAAAAAAATTACTCAATATCTCGGTGAGCACAAAACAAACAAAGTTTCAAGCTTGATGCAAAATTGAGTTGAACCAATCATCAGAATCGTAAAGAAAAGACAATACAAAATTCGAGAAGAATAGTGGAAAAGAAACATCGATGATTCTTGTCTTTACCGATCCGATCAAGTTGAGATTTTGCGTGAATATATAAAATTACCCCTTCAATTTCCGTAAAAATTTTCGTGTCAATAGCGGAGTCAGAATAAAAAAAAAATCAATCACCATTGAAAGAAAAAGAAAGTTTGGTAGGAACGATATCCCCGGTCTCAGTTGCAATGTTCCGATACAAAATTCGAACCATTATATCATAGTTAGAAAAATTAATCTTTCTTAAATATGCGGTTATTTTTTCGCGGAAGAAAATAAATAAAACGGGATGACAAAAGTACTTATACTACATTTTTCCTATAAAATAATAAATGACAATTTCTGGAAAGAAGGTACTCTTATTATATTTTTTCATGACTTGTCACATTGCAGATTGACTAGTTGTTTTCATAATGATTGCACTTCATTGCCTCATTTTGAAAACTAAGAGACCAGTAATTTCAAACTTTCAACTTGTATTTTATGAATTTTATTTTATATATTAGAAAAAATCTGCGATTTTAAAGAACGTTGACCATCAATGAATTTTTTTCAATAGTAGTATCCACGCCTCTACTATAACTTCTCAAATTTCCTACTGTTGTCTAATTGGGAGACTTTTCTCCTTTCTGCGTGTAACTTTTTTATTCTATTGGGTTTTTTGAGAGAGGTATTTTCTCTAATCTGTTTTTTTTATTGGGATTTGTTTCTTCTTTTTAAATTTCCTATTCTCATGCTCTTTCAGCGTCTCTTTTGTCTCCTTCTTTGTTTGTTAGCTATTTCCCCAATAGTTTCAATTTTCAATCCTTTTTTAATTTTCAAGTTGCTTACGGGGCGCCAACTGCTGTTATGATCAATCTATTTGGTGTACTTTGTAAATTATATTTCTTATTGTCTTTCGTATTATGCCAGGTTACTCCCGCATACGTAATGCTTGGATTCAGCACTATTTTTATTATCTTCAGCTTGTTTTCTGAGGACAGTTTATTTCTAATTTTGAGCATCGGGTAGTCTCCCGTGTAATTGCCTTGACTTTTTTCTGTTTTCCTCTAGCTGTTTGCTAAAGTTCATTCTTTCATCTAGAATAACTCCCAGATATTTTTTCCTCTCTCCTTTCTATCGTCTGATTTTCTGTTTTGACGTATCCTGCATTCTCTTTCTTTACTGTTGTTCTTCTGAAATATATTGCAACTGTTTTCTTCGTATTCACTTTGAATCTTCATTTCTTTAAATATTCCACGAGTTTATCAAGATTATCTGTAACCGCCTAGTAGTTTTTTAGCATTCTACTGTGATAGTAAATAGCGATGTCATCTGCAAACTGGACTATTTTGCATCTATTAATCTTTGGTATGTCTGCTATGTATAAGTTGAATAGCGGCGGTCCTATCACCGATACCATTCGAAAAAATAAAATTGCAATCAATATGTTGTCCATACTGTATATATTTCGTTTTGTGAAATCATTTTGAAAAACACTAGTCGATTTCGTGAAACTTTTGTAAAAAACTTTTTTTGGTACCCCTTTCAGTAACAAAGTTAAAGGGGGAGTCAAATTATGGTGAAAAACCAGGTACATCGAAAAAAAAATTATCGCTTTCGAAGGTTTTTGACTAAGTAAAAATGTAAAATATGCCGAATTTCTTTTCCTTGAGACACACAAGACAGTCTACGACTGAACCCATCATGCGCAATACTCTCAAAAAGAAGCGTTCACAGTATTTACTCACCCCTTTACAAAGATGTATCGTATGATACGTTTGATAGTTGAAAAGACAGCCCGACATACGAAGTAACTTTTATCCCAACTCAATCATACAAAAATTTGAAAATCGCATCAGAAAAATTATCCTAATATGGGGCCATGATTCTTGACTTAGGCTATTGTTAAAATAAGGAATTCGAAAACAATACTAAAAGGATTGAGGCAATATCTACCCATGATATAATTTTTTTCAATAATAATTTATTTATACTAATCTCACAAAATAGCGTATAAAAATAACAACAATATTTATCCACCATTTTGTTACATATAATTGTAGGTTTTAATTTCAAACACTCCATGATCAAACCAGACAAACTATTCCACCTTTAGAGAAAGAAGTAGATCCAATAAAGTTCAATCAACATATATCAGCCTATATACAGGGTGTTTCCTAAACATGCGGCAAAAATTCAGGGGGTTGTTCCTTGGACTATTCTAAGAATATTTTGTCCTTTGATGATTTTTGAAAAACCTATTTGTTTCGAAGATATAGGGGAACCAAAATTTCAGATAATAACATTTTATTATGAAAAATTACATGAAAATTCAACTCAACCTACAAAAACTGTTGAAAATGACCACCTCTAGCCAGCATACAAGCATCCAATCTTCTCCTCATTGACTGCCGAACCCTTTCAAAAACACCAGGATCATTTCTTATTAAGTTACACCCAGCAATGATCCGATTTCGCAAGTCTTCCACATTTTCTGCACTTATCAATTTTTAGTCAAAAAACTGGCCGTTTTTAGTAATTGGAATGTTGTTAAACAAATTTAAAAATAAATTGTACCTACTTAGTAAACACAGTGCGGTACGCATTTTTATTTAAACTATTATTAATTTTAAAAATATGAAAAATGTTGTTCGCCCTGTATCTTCGAAACAAAGAGGTTTTTCAAAAATCATCCAAGGACAAAACATGCTTAAAATAGTCCAAGGAACAACCCCCTGAATTTTTGCCGCATGTTTAGGAAACACCCTGTATATGCCAGTAAATAATTAGAAAGTTTATTAGAACGGTTGAAAGCTACAGTGAAAGAAAATGGAAAACATTCAAGAGGCAGAAGGAAGAAGTTTGTCTATAAAATATGGAAATCTAGAATGGTCAGTATTTGGATGAGTGAAACTTTTTTGTATAAATATGCAGTATTTTAATTTGGTTGATTTCAGTGAAATTTTCTGGATTGTGGACAAGCAGTTAACTAGTTAACAGAACCAGATTAATCCCATTACCTGCTATCATTTCGACGTCCAAACTGGACGTCTGGAAATATCATGAAACTAAAATATCATGCTACCCATCTTCCTCCCCTGAAGATGTCGAAATCTCAATGACGAATACCCCACTCGAGAAGCTCGGCATTATTTTATGTGGGTTCAAAACATGTGAGCGCTCAGCAAACACAGTATTTTACCATTTATGGATTCTGGGGGCTTTATTGCTAAATCGGTGGTGTGTTACTTTATCCGACGCAAGGGGGATATCGAAAATGTGCCTTTTAAAATTCGAACCGTGTATTTTGATTTTTTATTATACAGTCAATTGAGCATATACTTCTTCCAGTTTTATGTGCGTAAGAGGATTACATCGTTCCGGGAATGGCTCAGCCGGAGGGAGGATGGTTCATTTGTTTTATGATTCTTGGAATTGCTTGAAATATTCTGATCCGTAAGGGCACAGTATTTTTCTATGATGAACCGCTAAAATGATGTCAGTTGGAAATTCCGGTTTTGGTTGATGTTGATCGAAAAGTGGTTTTTGCTGTCTTCAATTCACCACAGCTCATTTATGGTTTAATATTTTCTATTATAAATTCACATTGGAAAGCTAACAAACTAGAAATTTCTCAATATTCTAGGCAGTTGGATATATGTCCTAGATTGTTCTTGTTTAAGATTATCAAAAAAATCGAGTATTTCCATAACCAAAAAACCTATGGAGTTGAGATTTCGCATAGAATAACCATTTTAATAGTCTTGCAAAATTTCTTATACAGGGTGGCCACTTTTTTAATGGGATTGTATTGGTAACTTTTAAACCATAAGAGTTAGAAGGTCGGTCAAATGAAGAAAAAGTTGCATTCATAGGAGCATTGTCAAGCAGTTCAAACAAATCGAGATTATCAGAGCCGGTTATTGAGATATCATAGGAAAAGTAAATTATGTCATTTTGATTTTTCTTTTTTTCCCACTTTATTTCAAATATTATCAGAAAATGTTTCAGAAATTTTTTATTCGACAGTAAATTATTTCGTACTCCCTGGGCCACCCTCAACCTCATTATTTTCAATTCGGACCTGCATATTTTATGATACTTTTCGAAATAACTTTTAACGCTGAATTAAACGATATATCATACGATGTCATTCAAAGTTGATTTTCAGGTGATTTGACCCTTATCCAAATTTATTTGGGTCGGATCTGTATTACATTTAGGTACTTTTAGTTTAATTAACAACATGCAAAACATTTCGATAAGAAAATCAACTAACTCATCTTGAACTGAATGGAACATATTAGAATCAAAGCAAAAACAAGTGAAAATTATTTACATATTTCAGTTCATACTAATTAAACTCCCACCACTTTTAAAGATGAGTGAAGCAATCTCAAAAGTTCATCTAATTTAATGTTCTTTTCTACCACATGCAAGAATTAAAAATAAATTTTTATGTTTTTATTTTTAGTTTGAGAAGAACTGCATTTTCAGCTTTCAACAAGACTTTTTGTATATTATTTTCATAAAAAAAATTAATAAGGACTTTCTGCAATGACGAACTCTTCAAAATGAATAATAGTGAAAATCTTATATCAATCGTTGGTCTCTAGGGTATAATTAAGCATACGAATTTCTGAACTGATGGCTGAAAAGATATAGACCCCTCTTTTTGTGCAGTATTTTGAGTTGACTACCTCAGCAAAACCATAGTAAATTCTAGCATAATATAAAAAAGGTATCTTCTAGACAGCAGATGCGATCAAATTGATGTTAAGATGTCTAAAATACTGGTGTGGTCACTAATAAGTTTTTATTCAAAACAATTTTGGCAACTCAATTCGGTGACTCCTTTTTCTCTTTTCTTCCTTAAGGTGGAACTATACGATGAATTGACCCATCATTTTAAAATTTTCATTTGTTTTGTCAAAAGTCGATCTACTTTCGAACTAACCTCAAAACGACATTGATAGACGTGAGCGCCATAAGAAACGATGCAGAAATCAGGTGGAAAGGGACCAATACCATTGAATTCCAAGAAGGCTGATAGCTTTAAAAGTCGCCACTCAATCTTAAGGTTTTTCAAGAGTAAATGAGCACATCAGCGTTTTAGACATCTTAGTTGATACTTTGCATCTATTTATAAATAGAATACAAATTCGAACCTATGTGCAAAATTTTAAATTGATAGTATCAATAGATTCATAGAAAATTCAAGCAGAAATAAAAAATATTCAAGAAATCACTGAAGTCAGTCAGGCGCTTTTAAGCCCTCGCGATCATTCATGCACCATTCATTGCGTGGTCACCAAAAGCACAATTGGTGGATGACTACATTGACAACAGTGTCATCCGCAAATCTTGTGGGAACAAGAAATCAAAATATTAATTTCTTAAGATGGAATTGAATATTCATCAAATCTCTCAACGCTCAAAGTAGACCACCGTTCTTGACATTTGATTTCACGGTATAACCTTTTACATCACCCATAGGTGAAATGAATTTCCGCCCCCCACTTTCCAGTCTTCTGCTTTCGAATACTTCTCCTAAGTAATTACAAGAAGTTGTGAAATAATAATTATGCGTTCCCCCGCATATTTACAAGTAGGCAGAGGGAGAAAACTTCAACCCCTTTATTTCACTAAATACCCTATTTTGCACCTCCATTTCTGAGCTCTTTATCCCTTTCCTCGGTTCGGCGTCTATCTTTGTCTTTTCAATAATATACAATTTGTCACATAATCTTCGCATGCCCTTTCTCTGTCTTTCTTTGTTTTTGTGTTACGATTTGTATCCCTTGCCCTCCCCTAGTCCTTAAGCCGATAAGTTCAAAGCTCTCTCGACACAATACGCTGAAGGATCAATTGTTGTATGAGGAAGTTCTTGGTTGAACATCGAGCAGAGTTTTCGTTTAATATTCGAATTGAAACTGAGGTCTTATGGACAAAATCATCAACTATCATTTTCTTTTAATAAAATTCTTTACCTAAGTGAAGACTTGCAAAAAGCGACGGTGCTATACAGCTTTAGTTTTATATTTGCAGTACTATACCTCTGAATCTTACCACAAAAAAAAAATGAGAAATCATCAGAAAGCTTCTGAGAGGTTGTTCATTCATGCACCAAATACACCATTGGAAACCACAGAACTCTATATAGGTAGGTAATTCTAAGGATGACATTGGAATAAGAGTTCAAAAGCTATTGACTTCAGTCAGTGCTTTCTTCTTTTTTTTTTCTGATATTTTGGTTGAATTATCACAAATTTTGATCATTATAAAATTTTCTGGAAGTATTATTGTATATTTACTTCCTAAATATCACCAAAGATATACCTGAATATCAAATTTATGGCATCATTGTGCCGAAATGTAAATGATGTTCCAATTTCTTTGTCTACTTAATATTGTGAATACTGCAACCTCATAAATTCAACTGTTTTCAAGCTATAACGGAAAATTGGAAGATGGTGTCAAATGAAAAGTATTCATAAATTGTTCAATATTGGTACTATCAACATAAAAAAAAACATAATACAGGCAATTTTTTCAGAAGAATCCACTGGTATAATCATTTGTTTTTTATTGCCATTAGTTTCGAAGTTATAACACAACCTTGTGTTTTTTAAATGTAAACCATATAAATTTATATAAGAATAAAATTTTTTTTTTCCATTTTTCAAACATATATAACATGATATTTCTCATTCAAATATAGAAATCATCAAAAGTTTCAATTCCACTGGACAAATCAACCATGTGTCTAACTATAATGATCTATGAACTTCAGAGAATTAAAATATTTGGTAGCTACCAAGATCTCTGGTTTTAACACATTTCCAAATTGTTAAATATTGCTTTTTAAATGTGACTAGAGGAAAAAATTTCACGAAGTCAAATTGGGAAACTCTGATGGCCACCAAGAAAAATAAAAGGTTTCCTTTTTCCTACGATCGAGCGAATAATCATAGAGTATAATTTAAAACTTCGAAGGGTGTGGTTGCCTGACAGAAAGTAGATGATTGAATTGAAATGAATATGATTCTTTCTTACTTTATTATGAGGATTATTTAAATGATGCAAAAGCATTCCGTTAATTGCGTTAATTATTGAACACATGGTTATCCAGGTTTCTTGAAATCAAGTAATATAGGAAAAAGAAGATTACAGTTACACCACACGTGCGGAGCAGGGGCGGGCAGCTAGTAATTTATAAAAAACCTAAGTACAGCTTTCTGAGTACAAATTCATCATGTCCTGCATATTTGCATAGGAAGATACGAATCAGTGAATAATACTTTATATTTGGGTATTTCTTGATTGCTATCCTCAACAATTTTCTTACTTCAAATAGGTGGAGCCATTGACTGTAGTCCAGTCAATTTGTGCTCAAAAGAACCCCTCCTGGAAAGTTTTGGGGTAGTTTTGATTTCTTCAATTATTTAATGTTTCTTGTGATGCTGAATCTGAATCTGTGATCAAAATTACGTGATGGAATATTGAAAAGAATTGTTGCAGGTTTCGTCCTATAAATCGGAAAATTTCAATGTTTCTTCTAGGATCTTTCTATTGGTACAAATGATAGGTATGTAAGAGTTGACTCTCGATAGTTTATTTTTCTGTCTGAAAAGTTGTTAATGAATGAATTAATGAAATTTACTACAAATTTCTTCGATTAAGTGTTCTGTCCGATACACCGTTCTGTCCCAAACAATAATTGAAAATTGACGTATATTGTCTTTCTTTGTGAAATCTCACTTCTTCAACCCGAAAACTTTGATTTATAATCAATGGCATATCATTCACTCAAAAACTTCTTCTTTCAATACAATCTAGTCGGATTTGAACTATAAAGCCTTCTTTAGTTCGAAAAAAGGATTCTCTGAATCACTTTTTGAAATACTGTTTATTTCTTTATATCGATTTCAATTTCAATGGAATAAGACAAAGCCTTCTTAGTATTTATGCAATAAATATACAAACAATACGCCTACTTGGTGTCAGCACTAAAAATCAAAATTGCATTCCTCACGAGGGGATTCTTCTCCGCTCCTCTCCCAAAAACACCTCGGACACAATTTAACAAGTTTGTTCATATTATGCATAATGTTGAAAAATGGCTCAAACAAGAGCATGGTGGTGAGTATGGACTAGACATAATTCAGCCCAAACGTCATTTGCCTGTCACAGATATGATAGCCTCTGATTGTCAGTATTATAGTATATGATTTGGTTAAAAATAATTGTAAACACTTACTACTTTCCACTGTTTTTAATTATTTACGACAATTGTTTCGCCGTCTGAGCGGCCTCATCAGGGTTACATTGTAAAGTGTTGAATTTTGAAATACAATTTCAGATATACAGGGTGAGTCTTTGACTTGTACATATATTTTAACCGAAGGTTCCTGAGGTCAAAAGAAATACTTTTTTCATTTACCATTTTTTCCGATTCGGCCCTGTTAAAAAGATATAGCCATTTTAAATTTTCAAAATGAGCTAATTCACCCCTGAAAACCGGAACACTGAAGTTTTCTCAAGCATAAGATATACCTTTTGAACCTTGGAAATAAGCTACTAAATTAGAAAAACCATCATAAACTCACGTTTAACATTCCATTTGTTGAACAAAGTAGTGTTTATAATAAAATAAATGAGTTATTCCAAATTCGTTGACGCTAAAGATTAAATATTCTTCTCTTGATTTCTATTTCATTTTCGATAATTATAACGAATTGAGCTCGCTACCACCCATATTAGCTCTGATACTGATAATTCATATCCATTCATTTATTATATTTCATTTATATGATATCGTTTTGTTTAGAAGAATTGCCATTTAACCTTAAAATCTCAAATAAATAATATTGATCTGTGAAAGTTCTAACGCAGACTATAGTAATCTGTGGTTTTAAGTTTGACTTTCAAATTTCGAGTGATGCCAAATATAAACACAGCAGTTCGGTTCGAATAATCTATGTTCTAACCTAAAATTTTCATTTACAGTTTACACTGTTATTGTATAAGATATTTGTTATGAAATGAAGCATTTGATTTGTTCCAACTATCTCATAAAAATATTGAAATGCATCAATATTTTTGAAGCCATCAGTATGAAAATATGGAAATATGTAAAATATTCTGGCTCTGTAATCAATGGAAAATGTTAGACTCCACTTGTAATCAAATTTGTTCCTAATGTGTACCTACATTATAGCCAACTTTACTACTTAATTCATCTTGATTTTGGCATTGAATAAAATGAGAAGTATTCAATTTAAATATCCACAATAGAATATCCAGTTTCTTTCAACTCACCTAATTTGTTTTCACATTAAAACAATTAAGGCCCTTTTGGAAGTATGTCAATCATATGCTCTTAGGATGAATTTATGGAATAGCAAAAGAATAAAAGTATTCAATCTCAATCACATGAAAATTTTTCTAGTATGTACCTAGTCCTAGTGGTATGTTTCGATGTGAGTTTGAATGAGCCGAAGAAGAATACAGTATTGTTCGATAGCAGCAGTCTTTAGTGGGATATTGATTGTTGTCATTATAATGGGACTATTTTGTGAAAACTTTTTTAAACATGGGCTTTATGAATAATCTGGACTTTTCAAAAAGAATGTTGATTTTAGTGAAGTATCTTCTTATTATCAGAGCTGTGCCAAAGCTCAGTAATTTGTTATCAAATCGAGGAGTTGAGGTGAGCTTATTCAAATAACTTCATTTTCAAACTAAGTTGGCTAGTACTTCAATTCTAAAATCTGAGACATGACATCATAGTAAATATTCATTTCTGTGGTTTTTTTTCCACAACAGAACAGAGTTGCATTCAGCCAAAGTACCCAATTTTTTGAATTTCACAGATAATTTTTTTTTAAGATCAAGTTATTCGAAAACGGCGCTTTGTACGAGAAAACATGAAGAATACTTTTATTTTTCAAATTAGCCAAATATTCTTCAATGAACGTTCAAATTACTCTTAAGAGTTGGTTTCTTCGAATTTCGGGTATTTTTATGGGATGTAATGTTCATAATAAAGAAACAGAAGGATGTGTATGGAATCTTGTGTTCGGATAAGATGTATCACATAAAAAAAAAGCTATATTTCAAAAATCATTCCCTTCGATAGAACCATTTACGAGATATAGCTGAAAATCACATTTTTTTAACGATTTTCAACAGCCTGTATCTTTTTAACCGGGCCGAATCAGAAAAAATGGTAAAGGAAAAAAGTGTTTCTTTTGACCTCAGGAATCTTGGGTTAAAATATATGTACAAGTCAAAGACTCACCCTGTATATACAAAAAAAATGAGAGTGCCTATGGAGTAATAAAATGTTAATTTATGGATACTTTGATGGGTCAACGGTCTTCTCGGTTCGGGGTACTATATTACTGTATTTGTTGAAATTTGGAATTTCCAAAATTTTTTACTTAAAGATGTTCGAAAGCGGTGACTTATTTACATCTGTTTGGGAATATAGCAAAATGTGTCTCGAATTGTACCTGTTAATCTCTAGTGATTCTAGTAGATTCAAACGGTGACTTTTATTTTCGGTATAGAGTCCTTTGTATTTAGAATTGAAATTATGTCCGGTTTCTAATAAATGATCTGCATATGATGAGAAGATGTTATCACTAGTGTGACTCCTTTGGTGTTCGTGAATCCTTTTCTTGAAGTTTCTTCCAGTTTGGCCAATATATACCAAAAAGACTCCGGGTTGTGAAGACAGCTGCTTCAATAATTATTGAGGATACACGAAGCCAGGGTTTTGAGACAAAACAGTACCCCCTCAAGATTAAATTTTGGGAGGAAGTGATGAACTCGTTCCTGAAATCTTATGTATATAGGTTTATTCATTGAAACAGTTCTTTTAAACAAAAAATGTGGGGACCGTGATATATGAGAGACGAAGAGCATAGTGCTGACTCATAGTCTTGTAGCAGCAGTAAGACCCAGATCATTCGTCTCATCAATTCTAGTAGGATTGGCACTGTTTCTGTAAAAGCCTTTTTTACAGTTACAGAAATTTTTATGGTTTACATTTAAAAAAACACAAGTTTGTATTATAACTCCAAAACAAATTGCTATAAAACACAAATGATAACATCAATGGATTCTCCTGGAAAAGTGCTTATAGGAAAGTTTTTTTCATGTTTGTAGCACCAGTAATGAGGAAGTTATGAGAACTTTTGATTTCACGCCACTTTCCAGTTTTCTCTTATATCTTGAAAACAGTTGAACTCATAAGGTTGCTGTTTTCACCAAATTAATTCTTTCCGAAATGTGCCATCTGTTTTTTTTAGGTCTCCTCACTAGACAACGAATTCAGGACACCCGATACCTCTAAAAATGCCTTAATTTCCTTCCACAAGAAAAGCACGTTTTCGAAAAAAAAAGAAGAGACCCACAAAATAGTTATATTAATCCTATGCATCGCCTTACAATACAATGAATAGATTACCAATAACCTCAGAAGAGAAAGAAATATATTAATTCAATTCAATTCATTCATCCATATGAACAAAAAAATAATAATAAAATAATTTATTTTTCCAATCGAAATAGGTACAATTCGAAAAAAACCCAAGTCAAATGAAATACACAAATGAAATGAGAAATGACCGAAAGAGACCGATCAGACTTGGAAAGTGCAGTTCAAATACTCAGTTATAGTGTACGGGCCAATTCTAATCAAGTTCATACAGCATCTTTGTATTTCTTTATATCCGTTATCGACTGGATATTTCTTGGTAGATCTCTATATTCCTCTGTACAGCGTGAGCGAATTTTTCGGAAGATGAAAGAAATTAGACGTACATAATTACCAGACAAGACAGATAAACAATTACCATCTATATAATATAAGAACAAATAGAGCCAAAATTGCTTCTTCTAGTGTCCTTCAAGTTCTTATACTATTCGAAGGAGTGATTATTCTTTCGCAGAAAAACCAGAAAATTTTTTATGTAAAGTCTCACTGTTATTGTTACTATTCCCTGAGCTTCGAACATCCCACGACATAAAGCTCTATAAGATAGTCGAAGCATCCCTCTCAAAGCCTGTTTTTGTATTTCATCTTGCTGATATAAAACTTGTAGAATATAGAGTACAGAATTCAATCTGCGCTGTAATATTTCAATATGATCGGATCAACATAGATGCTGATCCAATATCACACCTAGAAATTTTGTATTATCGCTTATATCTACGTTATTATGAAGAAGAGTGATTGTTTCAGGTTTCGACCATTTTGCATGCAAGGTAGAAAAGAACACACATTCAGTTTTGTCCACGTTCATCGATAATTTATCTTGTGAACACCAGTTGGTAAAAGTAGACAGGGTGTTTCATGTTTTGGTTCCCTTGGTTATAGGTATTCACGGCTTGGCTTGAGTTTCAAGCTACTTGGATTGAGCTCGACTTCATTTCGAGTCAACCTCAAGTCAAGTAGTAGTTTTTCAATCTCGATTCAAGTCAAGTATTTATTTATCAAGTACTTGAATCATATCAAGCTATTTGATTTTAAGCAGTTTTTTTGTGTATAGCGTCACATCAATAAGAAAAAATGATTAAAATGATGAAAAGGAACCTGTCAAGAAACACTTTTATTTATTAGACTTATTGTATAAAAGAACCGAAATATAATTTTTTTTTAAATAAAAACATAAATTAAATCATGACAAAGTTGAGATTAATAAAAAAAATTACGTTTCTTAATATTAAGAAACCTCTAGGCTTTGTTAGATTTCATAATTTTTCATCCAGGATCTAAGACATATGAGGCATTTTAAAGATTTGTCGCCTAACCTATTGCGGGTTTTTGTTTCTGTGAGAGCTTTAGAAAATTGTCTTTCAACAGGAGCTGAAGATGCTGTCGTTGATTGAAAATCATTGCCCATTTTGGCTAAGTTTGGGAAGATATTTCTGAAACTATCAAAATCTACCAATAGATTTCATAGAAATGTGAAAAAACTACTAATAAAATCACATTGGCGAATGCTTCAGTTTCTCATTTAGTCTAAGCGCGCACGAAATTGTAGAAATATATGCCGTGCGACGCGTGTACATCAAGCTCAAGTAATATCAAGTAGCTTGATATCGAGTCAAGCAATATCTAAATAAAGTCAAGTCAAGCTCAAGTATGTAATTTTTCACGAGCTTGATTTTCAAGTCAAGTAGTTGGTTAAAATGTCAAGCTACTTGGCTTGATGAATTCCTACTTGGGTATATCGGAGTCAGAGACTAGAGTATTTGCATCATCTGCATACATAAACATTTTAACTTCACCAGGAACGATATCTGTTAAGTCATTAACAAATATCAAAAGGAGTATCGTTGCGGCAATTCGTCCCTGTGGTACACCAACCTGGACTCGTATCTGCATATCGGACGATACATAATTCTTCGCATTAACTTCGATAGTGACTTGCTGACTCGCTCCAGATAACTCCGCACTAAGTTCAACTGTTGACCCCGCACTCCACAACAGAAAAGTTTATAACAATAACAATAATAATATTTATTGATCTCAAAAATTATTCACAACATCAAAATCAATGCAAACGAATAAAATAGAGACAAGTCATAAAAGAGCTTATTTTCTACAAAATGAAATAAACTCATCAACTGAATAAGGTTCACAATCCAAAATAAAATTGTAAATGCGCCTTCTAAACAAGGTTATATCTTCAACAACCTGTAATTGCTTAGGAAGCAAATTAAATAAACGCATGGCCATATAAAGTGCTCCCCTTTCAAACCTAGCAGTACTGTGAATAGGAAGAAGGAAAGGATGAACTTGCCGAGTATTATTTTTATTGACATGTGGCAAAAGATAGTTTTTCAAGAAAAATAAATAGGCGATAAATATAAAGACGAAAGACGGTTTGAATTCCATTGGATCTGAAAACTCCGCGACAGGACTCACGAAAGCCCAACCTACTCATTATTCTCATCACTCTTTTCTGAATGAGAAAAATTTCATCAGCACCAGACGAACTGCCCCAAAAAATAATTCCATATGCCAGCACAGACTGGAAACTAGCAAAGTAGAGAGCTCTCACCACAGCACTCTCCAATTTGTCCCTGATCATGAAAATCAAGTAAGTCGAAGAGTTGAGAGACTTTCCAAACTTAGACACCTGATGATCCCACCGCAGGTGTTTATCTAGAGCAACTCCCAGAAAATTAACAGAATCCTCCAATTTAATTTGACCGTTACCATGACACAAAAAAGGTGGATAGTTCTTCACCGACTGGCTGTCATAAAAGAAAATAACCTGAGTCTTGCCATGATTTAGAATGAGACCACTTTCATTACACCATCTATCAACAGATAAAACCGTATCCATTCCAGCCCTTCTACAGGACTCGACACCTCATATAATCAAAAAATTGCTGTCATCAGCATAAAGAATCGACTTACAATTAGCAGAGGTCTTAATATAACAAAGGGAATTCACAAAAACAATAAAAAGCAAAGGGCCCAGTACACTTCCCTGAGGAACGCCCCTAGTAAGAGATCGTTCCCCAGAGAAGTGGACCGCACCATCTAGAGTGAGGGCAACCCTCTGACGTCGATTACTTAGGTAGCTCTCAATATATTTCAAAGATATATCCCTAATCCCACATAACTCCAGTCTAGCCAATAAGGTTCTATGCTCGATGGAATCAAAAGCCTTGGTCAAATCGAACATCAAAGCCAATGGAACTTCATCATCCTCAAGCGCCAAAAGAACAGAATTTAGCAACTCAAATATAGCAGTCTCGGAACCTTTTTCTTTCGTGATACCATGCTGACTATCAGCAAGAACATAAAATTTTCGAAAAAAACTTATGAGTCTGACGGCAAAAACCTTCTCAAATATCTTAGAAAAACTAGATAAAATACTTATAGGTCGATAGCTACTGAGCTCACAGGTATTTTCCTTATTTAGGAGAATTTTCTAGTGAATTTTTACTCTCTTCGCTAAATATTGTTACCAGAAATGAAGATGTTTTCTATTCTATTCAATAAATCCTAATATTCAATTTTCAACTTTCAACAACCCTTATTAGCCTCATCTCGGAGGTTTCCAATCGCCTCAAATGAATCTTTTAGGAGGAAACTACGGTACAAACAGGCCAAGACATGACAAACCGGTGTCGACCCCTAAGGTCATCTCGAAGGAAACGACGAAGACGCTGATACCTCCTGCTAGAAGAAACAGAGCAGGACAGGGGCAGTAAAAACCGAGAGAGGACAAACAATACGCCTACTTGGTTTCAACACTAAAAACGAAAATTGTATTCCTCACCGAAAAACACCTCGGATCGTCTGCTGACAACCAGTAGCACTACGGTTTTAGAATCCTGCGAGAACACAATTCAACGAATTTGTTCTTATTATGAACGTAATGTTGAAAAATGGTTTCCATAAGAGCATGGAGTATACACTAGCCATAATAAAACATCTTTTGCCTGTCTCTAACATGGTAGCCTCTGATTGTCAGTATCATGGCTTAATAATGAGAAAACTCTAGAATCTCCCAAAACCTCAAGAGAAGAGAAAAAGCTGTCCATTCGCCAATAATGGTGAAACATCAATGGAAAATCTCTGCCTACACCTATCTTGAGAATAGTGATGGATAATGACAATTTAGTCTGGCGAGTTGATGGACGAAATAAAGAGTGATTATCGTCCTGATAAAAAGACAGTGGAAGCGTTATAATAATCAACTTTTTTTTTCAAACAAGAAACTAGTGTGTTTCAAACACGCAGGGTATGAAATTTCAAAAGATGCTTGTCCAGAAATGAATGAAAGGACAGACTCCGTATTGTAAAGACAAATCCTACAATAATTATTGGGGATATACGGAGCCAGGTTTTTGAGACAGAACAGTATCTACACCCTCAAGATTAATTTTTGGGAGGAAGTGATTAACTCGTTCCAGAAACCTTACGTATATTCATGGAAACAGTTGTTCTGAACAAAAAATGTGGGGACTGTCATATATGGAAGAAGAAGAGCAGAGTGATGGCTCATAGTCTTGTAACAGCAGTATGGCCATATCATCCGTCGCACCCATCCTCGTAGGATTAGCAGTCTTTCTGTAAACGATTTTTGTTGTTATAAAAATTTTTATGCTTCACATTCAAGAAAACACAAGTTTGTATTATAACTTCGAAACAAATGGCAAAAATATACTTATGCTTACACCAATGGATTCCACTGAAAAAAGTGCCTATAGGATGATTTTGTTTCATGTTTATAGCACCAGTAATAAGGAAGTTATGAGAACTTTTCATTTCACGCTACTTTCCAGTTTTCTTATTATATCTTGAAAACAGTTGAACTCATAAGGTGGCTGTTTTCACCAAATTGAATTTCCTTCTAGCTCAAAGGGATTGTGAGATCTGAGACAACGAATTTCGGACACCCGATACATCCAAAAATGACTGAATTTCCTTTTACAAAATGAGCTCGTTGTCGAAAATGATTTCAGTCAAAGCAGTCATGAGAGAAAAGATCTACTTAATTGATATAATATCTTAAGCATCGCCTCACAACGATTGAGAAAGTTTGCTACTCTTCTTGTCTGGCAATATTACCTAATTAGGTACCTTAGAAGAAAATAGTTATTTATAATACAAGTGCAGAAGGCATTGATATTCTTCCACGAGTTCAAAATTCAAAAACGAGCCACGAAGTGGCGAGTTTTGGAATGAACGAGTGGTAGAATGAGCCTTCTGTACGAGTATTATACATTATTTTCTCTAATTCATTGCATTTGCATTGAAATTAATGAAATATTCCCATAAATATATTTTAGTGATTTTTGCATTGAAAAATGTTGGTTGGCAGAACTGATTTCTTTAAGGCAAATTGATGAATTGACTGATAAAGCCGTGGCGGAAAGTTCGGAGTACCAACATAGAATAATAAAATATAACCATGAAAACTGTGCGTTTCTGATATATTCTCGCACGATTTTGTTCTACAAGATGTGGAAGAATGAACGGAATAACCACAGAATTAGAGAAACAAATATACAGAAGCAGTTTACGCCATATGATTTGGGACAATTTTATAGTGAATTGTAATTTTTTGATACTATTCCTCTTTTTGCTAATTGTAGTAACCAGTAATTGAGATCTTTTCTATTCCATTCTGTTCAATAGATAATATTCAATTTTCAACTTTCAACAACCCTTATTATCCTCATCTCGGAGGTTTCCAATCGCCTCAAATGAATCTTTTAGGAGGAAACTACGGTACAAACAGGCCAAGACATGACAAACCGGTGTCGATCCCTAAGGTCATCTCGAAGGAAACGACGAAGACGCTGATACATCCTGCGACAAGAAACAGAGCAGGACAGGGGCAGTAAAAACCGAGAGAGGTTTTCTTCGGTAAGAAAGTGGGCGAGAAGGACAGAGGCTGGGCCCGCAGTGTGGCGGAGGCGAGACAGCCTCGACAAAAAAGGGCAAAAGACTTGAAGAAGTGGCCGCGCTTGCGTCCTCCTCTTGGTAAACCTCTAAGAAACGACGATGGTTTGGGGGTAAAAATCCGGCGTCTTTCCTGGTTGGCGGCGACGTCGGCGGTGGCGGTCTACCTCAACAAGCCCCGCCCATAACCACCTCTTACCACCCACAAGACCCCGCGATTTTACTTTTATACTCTTTCTTAATGTCAGATAGAGTCGCGACGCGAAAAGAACGCTCGACGATTTGGACCTCGAGGATAGTCGGACGCGTCTTGTGGTCTCGAAGTGGTGGTTGGTTTGGTTCTCGAGTGGCTAGGAGATAGGTTAGTTGCTGCATATGTATACAGGGTGTTCGTGTTTGTAGCATGTTCGAAACATCTCGTTGATCTCGTCGGTCTACTGCGGATTGATGACGTACATCCCTAATTGTAATAGAAGGGTGTTGTGTGATTCTCACCCCATTCGATGCTTAATGACATGAGGAAAGCTTGACGCGGATATATACAGGCTGCGCTCCGGATGGGAGAGTTGGTAAAATTGTTGCGGATATAGAGTGGCGATTTATTTTGAATAGCGGACACTGTTCACTTGGAAAATAGTAATTGAGAATTCGGATAGATACAATCTATGTACCTGTCTGGACCAATGTGCTCTATCAGAAATTTCTGTCAAATTCTTACAGCATTTTTATTCAATTCGAGTTTTTATATTAAATGTTCTGTTGATATAGAAACGCGAATTGGATTATAAACGAAAAAAATTAACAAATATTACTTCGGAATAATTAAATTTCAATTTTGCAATTTGTGTTCTAACAGAAAATATATCGACCCAAAATCTGGCAAAATTTGTTCTACAAAATTATCAATAATAAATAATAATGATTTATTTCGAGATTTTATATCAAAAGAACAGTGGTGTTTGTTAAACAAAAACATAAAGAAAAATAAAAAAAACATTTTGTGGAGACTGAAATTCAAATTGAGCAATTTGTTTGATGATATGGAATATTTAAAAAATTTTTCGACAAGAAATCGGAAATCATACGTTTCATAATAAATATGTAAACCTAACATACGAAACATAAGAATCCAATTTATCGAATAATTTACAATATTCACAATGCGAGGTAATCTCACATCTAATTGTAGGATTTATTTCATTTTAGAAGATCAAGTTTGTTCTAAATTTATTGTTTTCTGTTGTTCAACCATTATTTATCTTGTATTGAAGCTTCTTTATGCATATTTCATTATGTAAAAATTTTAGTTCTGAGAATCTATCGTTAATATTCGATATTCGAGTGATTGTTTTTTCAATTATTTTTGATGAGTGATCTCGAAGCCTTGAAAAATACTGCAACAAAATCTCAAAATTATTAGAAAATCCAGAAAAATTCGCTGACAATACAATTTTTTTAAACCAATCTAGCTTTGAATATTTTAAAAATGTATAACATACATAAAAATACTCTCGAATGAATTTGATTCATGCCTTTTTGAGTAAGGCTTCAAATATAATTGTTCGTTATGAAAACCATGAAAAATAAATAAAAATCACTCCGAAATAAAAAAAAATATTTCAGAATCTGTTTTCCACCAAAATTTTAATCAAATAATATCAAAAAAAGGTGATTCATCCGGTACATCCCAGATAAATGAAGCGAAAATTATTCAGAATATTAAAAATTTTTTTTTTGCAGTATATAAATTTTGTGTCATCTAATATTATAAATAATATATACCGTAAATAGTACCTTTACTGCATTACTTATTACATTTTTATCACGCCAAATCTTGTATGCTTCTTTGAGAGCGCAAAATCATAAAATAGCTTGCATCAGTAAGAAAAGATGATTGATATTTGTTCGATAGTAGCAATGCCACTACAAAGAGAAACAGAGAGACAAAATTAGTCAATTATTCACACTACAAAAAAAAAGAGAAAAAGCGCTTTCTAAATTTATTTTATCAATGAAGAATATATAGATTATTATGAATGAAAAAAAACTGAAACATTCTACGCATTGCTATCCATGAAAAAAATTTTAAAAATTACATAGAATTCCAACGGAGAGCGACCAAAAGTAAATGAAAAGTAAATGCTTGTTTATTCATGCGCCAATTTCATTGGAGAATACCTACAACTTTATATAGGTAATATGTGGTGTCCAAGAGTGCAATGGGAGTCTGCGCTCAAATGTTTTTGACTTTTTCAGTGTTTTCTTAATTTTTTCGATATTCTGTTGAATTTCCTTAGATACTGATTTCATATTCACTTGCCAAATTTGAACTCGATCTGTTTGATCGGAATTATTTGTTAATTGAGTTTGATATTATGTTTAAGTTGATGGTTCAAATAACGCTATCAACACAAAATTGAATGAAATTTGATATGACCATTCTTTAGATTCTATTAATCTGATTAGGCTCAATACAAAAGTTCGCACGAAATTGAAATTATTATTATTTATTTACAAGCGAAATTTCATCCATATCTGATTTGTCTTAACGGAACAATTGGATAATATTTTTCAATTTCTTATGGTACTGGTTGCAATATAAAATTACGTATCAAACTTTGAATTGTTATCCTAAATCTTAATGCAGATTTTCATTCCAAACGAATCAACCGTTTTGGAATCGGTAGAAAAACAAAATTTCGAAGAGCCATATTCATGAAACTCTTAGTCGAATTTTACTTATTGAAGAACCCAACCTTGATATTCGAGATCCGAACATACCCTGAAAATTTCAAGATTCTAGCTCTTTTAGTACGAAAGTTATTGTGGATGCATACAACCAGACAAAAATAATCTAATTGAAGGACATATAAGTCATAAAGAAAATAAAACCTAACATAATTTTAACACAAGAAGACGAAACGTCCCACGCGAATTTTAATTCATTCCTAAACAGCGAACAACACATCACAAACAAACGCTACAGAATGTTCAACTAGAACATAATTAGTTTTTTATGCCACCCTCGTATGCCCCTTCCTCGCACCCTTTGCTATAAAATAGGGTGAACTAAGAATATTTGACAGTCGGCGCACGTTTTGGTCCAGTTAACTATGGATGTCGTAGCTGGGGAATCACAAATCAGCTGATCTGATTCATCTCACCCCGGCCTACTCGTCTCCTTTGCAGCACGGTTTCGTTATCCTCACCCTAAGGCCCTTCGTTTATGGATTCTATTAGGACGACAAAACGGTTGCTTCCGACGGTCCTAGCGTCATGATTTTGGCGACTGGAAATATTGGGTGCGAGATGAGTTCGATATCGGGATGAGGAAGAAGAATCGAAGCGTTTTTAGCCCTTGAGATTAGCTGATCTGTTCAGGTCTTTTGGTATTACTTTTATTGGCTACATGATAGGTCTCTTCAATATAACTTGATCTATTTCACTATAGATTGGTGGTGTAGGATCAGAGAAACAGGAAAATGATACTCTGTTAGTTCGCCGACGTTTCGGAAAAATTTATTTCCATCCTTAGGGCTCTACAAAATTCACGGAAAACATCATGTGTTACATTGATGAAGGTGTTTACAGAATAAAGGAAAGATGAGCATTACTCATGTTATTGTTATTGACTAGAAAATATCACAGAAAAGATGGTCTGGTATAATTTAGATATACAAAGAAACATTATAAAATTCAAAACATTTTTAGTTTAAAATAAGAGTAAAAATAAAAAGTAATATACACACATATAGGTACAAACAAAGTACTTACAAGCTATGACAAATGTATCTTCCCAAAATCATCTCATTAAAATTCAAATCAATCCTCTTCTGAATTCCAATGTTATTTATAAAATCAGTTGCCTAAATTGTTCTCGCGTTTAAATAGGCCAGACGGTCTGATATCTGAAATCCAGAATACAGGTCTGTCCGTTTGCCGATCTCCAACCCTAAAACAGCCTTGGCCGAACATTGCCTGAACGAAAATCACAACTTTAATTCTGAAGACGTCAAAATAATAGAGAGCCATACTTGAGCAATCGGCTAATTTTTGAAATGTTACGAATAAGTATCCATGACCCAGTAAATTCTAAAGCTGACATCCAACAACTTGGCCGATTTTATTATTCCTTCTTAAAAACAAATATCCAACTACGGAATGAATAATAATAAAATAAAATAAAGATTTCTAGCCCCTATCGACTTCATTACTTCAGCGCATCACATACATACATCTAAGTTTTTTACCCTAATTTGTTTCGAGTCCGCTGTTCCTTTGATTTCACCTCCGTCTGTCGGCGTACTGTCTATGCATCGGTCGCATTGTTTGTCCCTGATTTTTAATATATTATGATTTCTTTATACGTGAAATATTGGAGGATTTATTTGAATTTTAATGAGATGATTTTGGAAAGATACATTTGTCTAGCTTGTAAGTACTTTGTTTGTACCTATATGTGTGTATATTACTTTTTATTTTTACTCTTATTTTAAACTAAAAATGTTTTGAATTTTATAATGTTTCTTTGTATATCTGAATTATACCAGACCATTTCTTCTGTGATATTTTCTAGTCAATAACTTTTAGTAATGCTCATCTTTCCTTTATTTTGTAAACACCTTCATCAATGTTACAAATGATGTTTTCCGTAAATTTTGTGAAGCACTGAGGATGGAAATAAATTTTTCCGAAACGTCGGCGAACTAACAGAGTATCATTTTCCTGTTTCTCTGATCCTACACCACCAATCAATAGTGAAGTAAAATTTTTGGATCACCACTTCAGATCTTGTAACTTGATCTATGTCTCCAGCTCATTATGCACAAAACCCATTTGTTATCTATTTTTTTCATTTCTATTTTCTCCCTGAGATTTAATAGATGTCTGTTACTTTTACTCTATACTGTTTTCCATAAGTGCAGCAAGGACTTGAAAATCAAGCTCGTGACAAATTACATGCTTGAACTTGACTTATTTATTTATTGATCGAAAATACAGAATACAATGATGTGCATCTCACAGAGGCAATCGTGTTGCCTATTTGTGAGTTCGATTTAGATCAATGATAATTGCACAATTCATAGCCAACAAAAACTAAACAATAACAAAAGCAGAAAAAGTAACAATAATTATCAAATACCAGCAAATTAAATAAAATAAAATTGCCTCGATACAAAAAAAAAAAAATACAAAAATCAATGAAACTCAGCAGCAATCCACCTCTTTAGATTATTCTTCCTGAAATAAACTTGATTTGAGATATTTATTGCTTGACTTGATATCAAGCTACCCTATATTACTTGAGCTTGATCCGCTTGAACAAAATAATCAACAGATAAATAGGTGAGTTTGACATCGATCTCCTTAGTTTATTCAAGAAATCGGGTAAATGAAATGGCTCGGCTTTATGAAACAGACAAATTCCTGACGGAACTACGCTCCTGTGGAAAAACAATTTTCCAGAGCTGCTCTGACTGTTACAAAAACTCGCAATAGATTAGGCCAAAAATTCTTAATATGCCTAGTTTTTCTAGATATTGGATGGAAAATGATGTGATCCACAGTGCTTGAATATTTCCAAGATGAAAAAAATATTTTTTTATTATTTTGTTGTTTTTTAGTGATTTTATTTGTGGTTTCACTTCAAATAGTTGATATTTTTGGTTTTTGTACACAATAAGTGTCATAAATGTTTTTTTTCAAGGTTCCTTCTCATTTCATCATTTTTTTTTATTTATGTGCACACTACACAATTAAATTGCTGAAAATCAAGTAGCTTGATAGAATGTGATTGATTTTTCAAGTACTTGACTTGATTTCAAGTCAAGTAGCTTGAATATCAATTCAAGCCGTGAATATGTAGCTTTGGTGCTGCTGCCCACCCAAACATAAGAAACAATTCAGAGAAAGTTTGTCAATGGAAGGAATTATGTCTCCAATGGATTTTCGTTTATTATTTATTAACCAGCATCATTTAACGCTTCGATCGGCATCTTCAATATAAAATATTCACCTATAAAATTACCACCAGATAGTAGATCAGTAGAAAAGGAGAAGCTTACAAGATTCGTGACAAATTTATGCTTAACTCTACCATCCTTTAAAAAGAAAATTTCAATGTATACAAAAACTCAATCAAGGCTTTTATCATGCTCTATAGAGAAATTTTCAAATTATTTGGTTGATTGGAAGCGGCTATTAGCGTGGTAACTTGTGTTTTCTCTTCTCGATCTCTCTCTTTCTGTCTTTATTTTTGTTTGTATATTTTGTTCAAAGGATCATCAGACTATATGTTTGGTTTGGATGTAAAAAAAATAAGTTTGTTTAAACTCGGTCCAGCAATATTTAATTGTAGTTATATCTTTGAACACACCGAATGGAAGATGGAGAGCAAATTTTGAAAATATGTTTCTATTGCTTCGCAAACTTCTCAGACAAGCATAATAGCATATTTTTGATGATCGAGCTATCCCAGCCTCCGTCGGCAACTCTACTACGATATTTAATACAAAGAAGTATAATATGTAATTGTATCATGATCTTCAACTCTGACTCGTTTATGTTTATTTGAATCTAAAATAAACATCTATCTATCTAACTACTCAAATCAAATCAAACCAAATTTAATTCCTTCGAAAAATAAATACAATTTCAATCATACAATCTGCAATTATTTACCCTTCATGTGAGGATGGACGCATCTAAGTACCAACTTGTGTAGGTACCAATAATAAAGCCGATAATAAACCCCTCCATAGAATGTGAATCGGCAGCAGTATGTTATAATATGAACGTATCATAAATCTAGGACAAGTTCCAAAAATAACTCTCATTATATCTACACATTCAGGTTTGGAATAAAATTCGAAAAAACCTTCCATATATAAAATAATGAACAAGAGAATTAGTTCACACACATAAGAATGTCAATTTTATTGATGCTTCTGCTTCTACACATTCTATATAGAAATCAATTGATGACATTTGTCTACTGTCTACTAGGTATATGTTGGAGGTTATCGGTATTTTATAATTTTTTCAGTTAACTCTACTTCATGATGTACATTATGGTCCATAATTGAAGAAAAAAGAGTTTTGTATTCTTGTTCCAATTTAGAATATATAGTATATATTATTATTAATTTAACAACTCAAACATCATCACATTCGATTTCCAGCGTTGAGTCATTGCCAGCCTGTAGATTCATTATATAAGTTCTACCTCAAAATAAAAACATTGTATTCAAAATATTCTCCCGCTTTGAATTTTTGTGTTTCGTGTCCGATTTAACAATAACTGTGGGATTTGAATGGTATTGTATCTTGTTATATCATTCGAATCACCAAACCAATTTCGAAAGAATATGAAGGGCACATCAAAATCGAATTGCAAACTGAATTACTCATCAGCAACATCGCGATTTGATGACAAGAGTAGAGCGAGCAAATATTCCTAGTTTTGTGAATGTTTCAAACAGTAACCACAAGCTTCTGGTGGGCAACAAAATTTCATTAGGTGTGACGTAATTTCATACCTATATTGAATAGATTATATATCTGTGTCAATTTTACAGGTCAATCATACGGAGAAAATTATAGATATCCAAATCCATTAAATGAATGTGATTTGAATCTGAAATTTTGGAATTCAAAAATATATTTCGGTGAAGAGTCGATAAAAAATTCTGAAATTAATGAATCAATTTTAGTAGCGTTATAAATTTATGATAACCAATCATGCTCGAAACAATAAGTGAATCTGAATGGCAGGAAGCCAAAATTAGAATAATTATTCCTGATATGAATTCAACACATCTCATATTGAAATTTTGATACATGATAGTTGGATTCCACTTCCATATACTCGTTAATAAGAATCTTTTTTCTTTTTTTCAGGGACCGCCTTCGACGAAAAACATCCCCCGTAACACGAAAAATTACGAAGCATATTATGGCAACAGACTGCAACCCTCCCTCCGTGTAAAGCACAAATAAATAATGAGCAGATTATGTCCTCTAAGAGAAAAAAGTGACGATCATCCCCACTGCCGGAAGTGAGATGAAAAACCTAATTAGAAAAACATATTGCTGACTGGCGGGGGTAAAAAGCGTAGCGAAAAGAGTGGAAAACTCTGACGCGCACTTTTCCGACTGTGCGGTCGCCCACCGCAGGCGTGATTTTTCATCATATTTTCGCGTTTTCGCTACTAATAACTCGCACGCTCAAGACCTCCGATCATGCCGGAACGAGTACGCGTCTAGCTGCGTGTGACGGCCTTTATGTTCTGTACCGGCGACCACTTGCACTGTTGACGCGACTATAATGCATCTCTCGAGTGAGGTGACCTCTACCACGGGACACTACGACCGCAACTACGGCAACCTGACGGCTGACATGCTGGCCGAGCGGACTATAGACGGCCTATTGGCTGAACACCCTGGGGAACTTGTGCGTACCGGTTGTCCGCATGTGGTTTGTACGGTTCTGCCGCCGCATTGGCGGTCGAACAAGACGCTACCGGTTGCGTTCAAGGTTGTGGCGTTAGGGGAGGTAGGTGATGGGACTGTGGTAACTGTTAGAGCCGGTAATGACGAGAACTTTTGTGCCGAACTGAGGAACTGTACGGCCGTTATGAAGAACCAGGTGGCGAAGTTCAACGATTTGAGGTTCGTCGGGAGGAGTGGTAGAGGTGAGTGCTTTGCTTGGTTAGGATTTGGAATTTCTTAAGGAAACTATCTTTGCTCAAAACCTTTTTACCAAAAGGCTGATAGACCAGATGATCTATTATTGTGTGCCAAATAGGTTGAAGCATGCTCTGATAAAACCACTTTTCAAAAAGGGTGATCCAAATGATCTTGACAACTATAGACCAATAAGTTTATTACCCGCTTTTTCCACAATTTTTGAATTAGTGATGTGTTCAAGACTGCTCAGTTTTATGAATGAGTGTAATCTTTTTTCCCAATGTCAGCATGGATATTTGAGAGGAAGATCGACTGATACTGCTATTTATCAGTTCATAAATGCAATTATAGATCATTTAGAAAACAAAAATTTAGCTTTGGGTCTTTTTATAGATCTGAAAAAAGCTTATGATTGTGTGGATCACGATATTTTATTGCAGAAACTTGATGGGTATGGTGTTAGGGGTAAGGCTAAAGATTGGATACGGTCGTTCCTCTCAGATAGGTGTCATCAGATTGTTGTTGATAATAAAGGTAAATCTGAAGTTTCTTTTATTGATGTGGGTTTAGCTCAGGGTAGTCTTGCCGGACCTATTCTGTTTATAATCTACATAAATGATTTGCCATTGTCATTGAATAAATATCTCATCACTAATTACGTTGATGCCACCAACATTTTATTACATGGAAATAGTTCCAATGAAATAATTGAACAAACAAAGAATTGCTACAATGAGGTTGATAGTTGGTTTTCTATGAATGGGCTAGTGATAAATACTTCAAAAACAAGTTTGGTGTTTTTTCGTACTGAACAATCACAAACATCTACACCAAGCAGTATTACTCTTGAAAATAATATAATAGAACCTGTATCAAGTACAAAATTCCTTGGCATACAAATAGATGAATTTCTGGATTGGGAGATACATATAAATAAACTTTGTTCAAGATTAGCCAGTGTTGGTTATGGAATCAGGGTTGTTGCTCAGTATATGAATGAGGGTACTTTGAAAATTTGATGAAATTTGAAAATTTGAAAATCATGCAAATTGTGAATCGATCATTAGATTTGGAATCATTTTCTGGGGTGGCAACTCTAGAGTCCAATCAATATTCATAGCTCAGAAAAGAATTATTAGAACTATAGACTACCTAATTATATTAAATGCTGTGATAGTTTATATAGATTCGAGAAAATTGTTAAGAGAATGTTAATTCATTTGGAACCTTACAATTATGGGGATTATTTTGTGTCTGAAAACTTGTTGATTTAAGTTCTTCATTCAGACGTCATTTCATCTTTTATGTAGCTTTTGTTGTGTAAAACTTGAAATAAAGAAAATTATCTATCTATCTATCAATATTTCTGGGATATTCACACGAACTATGATAGGTTCATTTTAAAGAGCAATTTCAGTTAATGCACTCTCTGTGATCAACAGCTACTGCTACAGTTATTCTAGCGCAGAGCCATCAGAAAAGAATTTTATAGTAACTTTGGGGTATTTCTTCCTCTTGCACTGCTTATCCACTAATGGATATTTGCGATTTGTTAATTAGGGTTTGTATTGTTTTATGTCAGTCCACTATCGAATACTCATGAGCCAGGACATCTTTTTCCTGTCAATTCCTCTGTGGCCTTTAAGGTATTTAAGTAAATATATCCTAATTACTATTAGTTTTTTGCCCATAATATAGTAACCATTATCTCAGATAGATACTTTCTTTGTAACAAAAAAAAAAGGTATCTTAGATGTCAAAAAGTTTCTTAGATGAATTACTACTTACACAAGCCTAACTTGGGATTGAAAAATGCTATAAAGCATTTAAATACATTACTACAGATAAATACAGGAATTTGTTTTTGAACTTGTAATTCTGAAAGCAAAACAACTTCAGATACTCTTTCAGAAAATCAATTATCCTGTAACTAGGTACCGGGTTTTTCACCATAATTTGACCCTTCCTTCAACTTTGTTACTAGAAGAGGTATAAAAAAATGTTTTTCACAAAAGTTTCACGAAATCAACTAGTGTTTTCTAAAATGATTTCACAAAACGAAATATATACAGAGTGGGCAACATATTGATAGCAACTTTATTTTTTCAAATGGAACACCCTGTATATTTTTCTATATTTGACTAGCTCTTTTCCCCTGATTTCGAATATATAACATATGTTCGGTCTATCTCTCATTCTGAGTACCACAGAGTTTCAAATTTTAAGAACCACCTGGCAAAAGTAATCAATGGAAGGCTGCGATAACTCAAAATGCCCTTTCTTGAGTTATCTCGTTGGCAACGATATGACATACGTTTTTCACTATAAATTGGAATTGGATCATTTGGATGCAACTCCATATATTCTCTCCTTGTAGCTTTCTTATTTTTATTGGTCTCTACATAAAGCGAAAATATTTCAAATTTTTCCGCTTCTGTGTAGTGCATATTCGGTGAATAGTTTCATTCAATGACAAACGTATGTTTTATATCATTGCCAACGAGATAACTCAAAAAAGGGCATTCTGAATATCGCAGCCTTCCAATTGAAATTACTTAGCTTGCCAGGTGGTTCTTAAACTTTGAAACTCTGTGGTACTCAGAATAAGAGAGGTAGGCCAAACATATGTTATATATTCGAAATCAGAGGAGAAAGAGCTAGTCAAATATATAAAAATATTCGGGGTGTTCCATTTCAAAAAATTAAGTTGCTATCAATATGTTGCCCACTCTGTGTATATTTCGTTTTGTGGAATCATTTTAAAAAATACTAGTTGATTTCGTGAAACTTTTGTAGAAAACATTTTTCTGTAACACTCCTAGTAACAAAGTTAAAGAGGGGGTCAAATTATGGTGAAAAACCAGGTACTTTACGAAGTTGTTTCATCTCCGTTCTATTATTTTCTTTGAAGAAGTTAGATAGTATGATTTCAAAGATGTATGGAATGATCGAAAATTACCATTTCCGATTAATTTGCAGCTGAATGTTGACGTTCATGAGCAAAATAATAATTTATGATTTTTAAAACTAAGGGTGTCCCAAAATAGACGCATTATTTGAATTGAATAGAAAACACATTTTCTGTCTTTTGAATATAATTTTTGTATTGAATTATAAAGTGCATAGGATAGGAATTATAAAGCACATACGCACTCGTTTGTCGAAATTTTGCATGACCATTCAGCATAAATGTGGCTGAATTTCGTTGATGCAACTTTGAATCTTCTCCTTTAATGCAGGCGTAGTTATGGACTTGTTTACAAAGACCTGTGATTTCAAATGACCCTTTAAAAATAAATCTTATGGTGTTAAATCACAGGATTCAAGGGGTTAATTTTGATCACCGAAACGAGAGAGTACACGACCTGAACATGCAATAATGGGCTGTATGGCATGTGGCACTGTCTTGTTGAAATTAGCCACATCGATATCATCCAATTTTGGCAAAAAGTACTGTGTCACATGTGGGTTCTCAGAACCCCAAATTCGATAATTTTGGAGATTAACAAACCCCTCAAGGTGAAAATGTGCTTCGTCGCCAAGCTTTCATTATTTTTTAAATATTGTTCAATAATGAAGCCACGTTCTACTGCCGTGTAATGCTCCATTTTTACTATCCCTCAAGTCATAGCTACCGATTTGTTTTTTTTTAAGAATTGTCAACACTTTACCGCATACATGGCGGCAAATTTAAATAATTCATTTATTTTGGGACAGCCTTCATATAGTTGACATACAATACAATATAAAAAAATGAAGTTTTATATTCAAAAGAAAAGATATATGAACAACATGAAATGAAAAAAATCCACCATAACCTCAAAAATAAAAATGTCTACTTCGGTATCAAGGAATCACAACAAGTCACATTGAAGGCTATTCTGAAAATATCCAGGACTTTTTGTATTATACGGGGTGTTTGCTAATAGACGTGATCCTTTGAAGGGGTCACACAAAAGGTCATTAACAACCAATTATGTCTAGTCAACATGAGGTCAAGGGTCGATGTTACTGAGATATAGTGGTTCTTCGATTTTTCAGAAACTGTCTGAGTTTAATTGTGTAAAAGTTATTAGAGTATGAGAATTCAATTCACGATCTCTTGAAAGAATAAAAATGGGACTTCACTTCAAAAAAGGGGAACGATCGCCCAAAACTTACACCATCTTAGAAATAATTGGTGTTGAGGGGCCACTACTTTTTCTTTGAAAATTGTCTTTGAATGAGTAATTTATCACTCGAAAAACTTTTATAGAATTTGACATAAAAATTACAAACAAAATTTCCCTTGTTTCATTAGCTTTCTAAAAAGCCACATATTTTTTACCCTGAAAGAATGATTGATAGGCTTTTTGATAATTCCATGTCAATGAAATCCATGGAAAGCTCATCTAATGCAAATTTCAGTATAAATATTGTTCACTCTTGCAGTCCAGTAATCCATGAAGAGTTCATGTTCTTGATTCTGTATCTGAATCATTATCCAGAGAAGATCAAGTAGTTCTTGTGCAACAACGAAGAATATTGCACTTCCCTTTACAAGACCTTTAGATAATTCCTTCAGCAGCTTTTTAAGTAATATAAGATAAACATGAAGAAAGTACTGACGTGAAGTCAAAAGCTCATATTCCTCATTCAAGTTGATAGCCCTATCTAATAGCAATTGAACCGTATTCGTTATTTTTTTGAACTATCAATTAAAATACGTCAATCGCCAGTTCTGTGAACTTCATTTTTGCTGAGAGTCCCCTTATATTGCTACAGAATACCGGGATATTTGCCTTTGTGAAACAAAACAGCAGATCCGTATCTCTTTGACGATGAAATATATAGATATATGTTTATTTCTTGTTCAAATGAACATGTCATTCAGTACCTGCATGAAGTATGTACCTAGTTCTTGCATCAGTCTTTTCTGATATATAGTATTTTTTGTTATTGAAAAACAGCAGAGTTGTTAAATCTGCTTCATACTCTATTTATGCCTTTTGTGTTAAGTATTAATAAGACCTAAATAGCAGTCATCGCGGTTCTTCTCAAAACATAGTATAACTTTCTTTTTCCAACGTTTTATTGTTACAAATGTTCCACTCGTTTCATATAAGAAATTTGGATCCATAATTTCTCTTGACTTCCAAATGAATGCCAAAATAGACAAGATGATGTACTTTCATAGAGTCCTCGATAGTTTTTTCGCCACATATATTTTTACATATAAATCTGCTTATGGATGACATTCTTTTAGTTTAGTGTTTGATATTTCACTATAAACGACAAAAATTCACACAAATTCATAGCACAACTTGCGAAAACTCAATAAGTAATATGTATACCAAATTGATTACGATCAAGGAACGATGTTACTGTCACGATAAAACAGGTATGGAAGAGAAGGATTCTATTCCAATTCCAAGAGTAAAACAAGTCATTTAGAGCATGGTATTAAGAAGGACTGGTTAACTTATAATACAAGACGATTGATTCGAAGTTCGTATTTGGCTCTTTAGATATTAATTTTTAATGGAAAATTCCTATTCGGATCATGCTAGATATATTCATTCTTTTATTTCTGACAAAAATCAGATCTAATATCAATTAACCTGTATGTAAAAATTTAGAGCAAATAGAATTCGATTAGGTGGCGTTTTTGTAATCGGCACATAGAAAACATTTGAAATTGTTAGGATTGCAGCATCAATTTTTTCCATTCGATTGACCTCTGCTGTGGAATACATCAATTCAATTAATTTGCAATGAGACATAACAAAATATTTGAAGTATCTACTGCTAACACTATGTCATTTAACACTTCATTGGAGAAATGTTATATTGGGAAAGGAACAAGTATAAAAAAATATCCGAAAGTACTTCGGTCATCTCGTATCTTAGAAGTGACGTTCGTTCTAGATGGGGTTGGTGTCTGGACTAGATCTAGAGTGAACTTCACTTCCGTGCTTGTCTCAGTCTTTTCGATATGCTGCTTGAAGTTCCTATTGTTCTGAGCGTGGATTCTACTAGTTTAGTTAAAGTTGAAGTTAAGTCTAAGACGGGAGACAGAACAAGTTCGGTCGGTCAACTCAAAACGTACGACATAAAGACGGTTCGCGGACTAGATTAAGACGAGTCGCGAACAAATCAAAGACGAGACGACCGAAAACTTGAAGTACGACGAAGACGTGATAAACGAAGACGTTTCGAGTAATTAAACTAGAGTTAAAGACGAAATTCAGTACCGTAGTGAGAAACTTGTAATTAAGACGTAATTAGGATCTTCTCAATACTGAGTTTGTACTGTATAATTGTGGCTTTGTAAATAGATGTAAATAATTCAAAAGAGTTTAATTATTACAAATCCAACAAAGTCACGGAGAAAAAGACGAAAGGCCAGGTAATCGAATCATACCTCTAGACGATCGATTAGCCAAGCCTACATTCATTTATCAAGTATGTGAATCATATGAAGATACTTGACTTTTTAGCACTTTTATTGTGTAATGTCACATCAATAAAAAAAAAGATGAAATGAGAAGGAACCCTGTGAAAAACACTTTTATTTATTGAACTTATTTCATAAAAGAAACGTAAATATCAACTTTTTTGGAATAGAAACATGAATTGAATCACTATAAATCATAACAAAAAGAAGTATAATAAAATGAAGTTTTTTAATATTGAGAAACCCACAGACTTTGATTGATTTCATCATTTTCCATCTAGGATCTGCGATACATCTTATAGATTGGCCATTTTAACCAAGTTTGGAAAGATATTTCTGAAACTACCAAAATCAACCAATAGATTTCATATAAATATGAGAAAACAACTAGTCACACTGGCAAATGCTTCAATCTCTTGGCGCTCTAGTAATCCCCTTATTTAGTTTAAGCGCGCACGAGATTGCCGTTCGACGCTTGCATATCCAGCTCAAGTGATATCAAGTAGCTTGATATCAAGTCAAGCAATGAATATCTAAAATCAAGTCAAGCTCAAGTATGTAATTTTCAACGAGCTTGAGTTTCAAGTACTTGGTTAAAATGTCGAGCTACTTGGCTTGATGAATCCCTATTCTTGGCTCCAAATTTGAAATTTGCAGGCATTCCACGAAATAATAAAACGAACGGTTCGTAGAACGAGTTCTTAAAAATGCGAAAAAATACATTTTTTTTTTCTAAATACATTTACAAAAACATTCTCAGTTCCTGAAATTTTCTATTTCAAAATTTCACGAAATCATCAACAAAATCATATCAATTCACTAACACCAAGATAAAGTGGAAATAATTCATGAAATCAAGTCAATGGTAGCCAGAGAGAACAAAAGGCATCAATCATTAATCCATGCGATTTCGAACCTAAGCGATCTAGTAATCCTCGAAACTGAAATATGACCAAACCGGCGGGAAATGCTTGCATCTAACTCTAGATTCGAACGAAAGCAGCTAATCCACAAGCCATAGACGAGTACAATAAGTTAACCCCTTCACTGCGAACACAATGGTCGAGCACTCGACAGCAACAAAAATTCGCACAGATAAAATCGGATCATGTTTCGTTGGCGTAAATAACGATCAATCATCAGGAATCCGTCAGAGATGACCTATAATATGATATAAATAGGGCGCAAAACGTTTACGCAATATGGCCAGCTAGGATGGATTTTATTTTGTCGTCCCCATTTGCACGGATACTTCGTCTGTCGATAAATCAGGGATTTTCAGGGCTGCCAACATAATTCATAGATTAGAGACGGTCGGATCTCCAAAGCAAATGACTTAAATAGTTATGTTTGCTTTTCCATGTTGGTATTTAATTAGAGACTTCGCTGCGTTTGGCTTTCATTTTATGGAATGTAGTTACAGCAAAAGTAGGAAATAACTATGGAGAACAATGTTCGATTGGCTTATATAGCGCGATATTGCTGGAATAAAAAAAAAGCATTGATGTTTTTGACATAGCTGAACCGAGTTTTTATACGTTTTTTTTTTGGTAGAGGCGGAATTAGTTGATGAAAAATTTCAATACCTCAATTCATATGGAAAAATTTTCAATTAGAATCGTAAAGCTTGGTGAACTTAATTTTTTCATTGACCCGTAACTGGTATGGTACAGTTTCTGGAACGTCTGGAACGACCCCAACCTTAATTCCTTAAAATATATGTGTTCACATTTACCTATTGCGTTCTTAATAGGTTCTTAATCAAGTCTGAATCATTATTGAACCGATAATGTGAAATAAATAGATAACACTCTCATAGAATTAATAATTCAATAGAAAAAAGATACTTATTGATAATAAAAGAACGTAAAAATTTTAAAATTCATATAACTAAGGAAAATCACAATGATATGATTCCCCCAAAATTCTCAACATAAAATATACTCCCAAATATTACTAAAAACCAAATTGAATGACATTTCTTTGATATGTACTAGAAAAATACAAGCGTTCTTCTAAGCAATCTTCGCAGACGGTTCGCGCACAGGTGCTACATACTGTAAGATGCCAAACACCACATTATACCTTTGTTTTTTGTCTTGCTTGCATGGATACTTGGCACACCTCTTTTCTAATTGATGAGATATTTTTCCTTCAGCTTCCGGAACGTCCCTTCCAGAATAGAAAGAATGTTCTGTTTTAGAGTCCTATAAAGGCGCTTATTTTCTATTATTCTTTCCATGTGGGGAAGAACAAGTTGCCTGGCCAGAGATTTAATGTATTCATATCTCGAAATTTGCGGATTCTTTGGAAGAGAAGAGAAAATGATGGAAGCATTCACTGAGGAAACATCCAGAATTTCATAGAATACCGTCATTGGCCATCGTCTGGAACGCCCGTTGCACCCGTAGACAGTACATATTTCATCCAACGCATCAATTCCGCCCTTGGTGTTGTCAAAAAATTCAATAATTTTTGGTTTCTTTCCTAATTTACATTGGCTTTTCCAACTTTGGGGACATAGGATGCTAATGTCATTCTGTTGGTAAATCCGAACAACGAAGTATGTATACTCGCTTTCTCGACGGTAAAAATCATCGACGGAAATCACTTTCCAGGGCATCCAAATTTTTCAGTGCCCATTCTTCAAACTGTGGATCACCTGTTTCCTTCGTTTTCGTGATGAACTCGCCATTGCAACTTCCAAAATCAGACAACTTCTAGCACAAAATAATTACACTATTGGTAAGGTGGGGTCTCACATACCCCAAGCGAAGAAACACTGTCAACAGAATCGTGCTAACTAAAAATATGGGCAATTGTGTAACACTGTATTGCACAAGACACAATGAAAGGTACAGGTAGAGATAGCGGCATAGATCAAAAAAGATTTGATTTGCGAAAATGAAATACGTCGCCGTCTTACTCTTATATCAAGATCATTTGCAACCAATTCAATGCAATTGCATTGAAATTTTCATCATTTATTTGAATCAAATTGTTATATGGCTGTGGCTCTGGAACCATCAAACGGGTTTACCTAATTAACATCCTGAACATATTCTGAAAATTTCAAATCTCTAGGACGTTCTATTCGAGACTTATCGAGTACCCGGTGACCTGTCGGAAGACCATCCCCATTTGAAAATTCGATAATTATATTGAGCAAAATGATAGCATGCAGTTTCCCTGACAATAATAAATTCCGAATATTTTTCAGAAATCTTAAATCAATGCTTCCATATCCATATTTTGTCGTCCTTGTTAATGTCATGAAAAAGACCAACCGAAATTCAGATTCCAAAACCATAAACGTCAGGCTGTATTATTGATTTCGAGTTATCCATTTCTGTGTTCCTAAAATCGAGTGTTTTTCCAGATTGCCCTCGGTGAGATTAATTGAATAATAAAATTCAATTCTGATAGATAGAGGTATTCATTTGGGAAAATTGATGTCGCACGAACAATGGTATTTTTCCTACCAATATAGAACTTCTGGATTCAAGCCTTTCAACAATTTCCTAGTATCAGAATTGAAAGTTTCTATTTCGATTATTTTTTGGTAAGAGAGATTTGAGCTAGTTTGGATGAGGTTTTGAAAATCGACAATCAGCCGAATGTTTTAATCACAATTCTCGAATGATTAATATTCGGATGTTAACCGGGTAGACCATCTCAAACAGCCATAATTCAACTGAATGAGAACATGGTGAAATCCTTCGGAAAAATATATTCGTTTGAATACAGTTAATATTATATTTATCTTTTCAAGGCATTGAAAGCCATTATTTCGAGAGATAACTTTTCGTCTAACTCATTGATTATTGAGTTGTAATGTCTACTTCTTTACTTCGGTTTCGAAATGAGGGAGGCATTTTCTAACGAAAATCACTGAACTAAGGTATAATTAATCACGCTAATACTTACATCTTTTTCATTGAATCTTAGTCGGACGAGTTATGAAAGTCCGGGAAAAATTGAAAATTACTGAAACGAGATGAATTTTCAATCTCCTTAAGAATTACTTGAAACTTGGGCAAACCTTGTATATATGATTCTTTTCTGTGATGATCAAGCGACTATAGAAGGAGTATGCCTACATGTTTCCGCATTACACGCATATTCACCAAAGGTTTGTAGGTCAACTAACTCTACCTTTATGAAATACAATTTTGTTCGTGATAAACAACAAAATTTGTAGTAGTTATCAATTAATAAACACACATAATAATGTAATAAACATCCCACCGCAGTGACCGAATATAATAAAACATCCCACCGCTGTCACCAAATACAATGAACTTCCCACCGCTGTCATCAAATATAATAAACATCCCAAAATTCTCACTAAAAGTATTCGGGTGTTTTTATTTCAACCCCTGGAAAAACGGATATAAACAATTAGAAAAATTTCACAAGGTTTTATTGTGGATTCGGCCTGTCGCTGTCTATAAGGATAGTTCTTCTTCAGTTTATCCTCTTTCTTGGGGGACAGCATTAGATTCCAGGTAATAAAGTCAAATTGATTTTATAATGAAATTTAATGAACGAAAGTTGAAACTAATCACAAAATTTGCTACAGTCAGCTCAAAAGTGAAGGATTATAACTGTATCAACGGATCCAACAGCAAACACAAAAAAAAAACATAATTGAACACTTTGAAATAGGAAGATATCGGGACTACTCAGTGAGACTTACTATTCGAGGAGAAAGTTTTGATTTCCACAAAAATAGCCAACAAGATATTTTTGAGTAGCCCTCCGGTACATAGTTCACACCCATTTTGATAACTTCACCAGGGGTCGTGTGATTTCTTTTAAATAACTTCACTCCAGATTCGCGCACTCTGAGCTTAACCTATTTCTGAAATCACCAAATCTAAAAATTTTTCTAATGCTTTTTAACCCGTTTCTAACCTCATTCACCCTTTCTTAGAGCCAGAACAATTCTTTCTTTCTTGTTTCCAAATACTTGAAAGTTCGATTATTCCCCTGTCTACTGAGTCTTCTCCTTCAATCAACTTGACTGTATTAACTGCTACTCAAATAATCAAAAAAAATTGTTCAGCTCTAAAACTTGTTCGATTATCACAAGTTAGCTCTAAAATTGTCCAAAATTATAAGAATCTTTATTGAATTAATAGGAATTTACATCTGTTCCTAGCATAGGATCAGTAGCGTATCTAGGGCGTGGCAAAGGCGGCACTTACCACGGGCGCAAGGCCCACAGGGGCGCCCAAAAATATCAAAAGAAAAAAATATTGGAGCTCCAGGAGAATTAATTCGAAAGATCACAATTCGGTTTTCATGTTATACCTATATACGCCTCGCAACGAGCGATGCCAAGAAATCTGCAAACATTTAAAATATTGCTAGCCTTCCATAGAATTTGCCCAAAATGATCTCAAAATCAACAAAACTTTAATTCAAGGGAAGAAATAATATAAATATGGCTATGTTCAAGCGTGTCGTAATCTAGTCATAAATATGTTGAGCGTCGGTATGTTCAAAGGTGCCGCATTGAGATCATAAATATTAGGGTCGAGCTTCGATATGTGTTCGATATTATTATTTTAACGAGTTTTTTGCGCTTCATCAAACTTGTCGGTATTTCTTCAACAAACGGCACCATCTATTTTTGAATGAAGTGCGGCGGCTTCTTTTTCTTTCATACAATTTTATAAGGATCGGTTTTTTAGATCTTCAGGAGTTATCTCTTAATAGTCTTTATATGTACCTATATGAATATCAATGGTTTCAATAAAATTGAGTAAATATACAGGGTGTTTATGATTAGGTACGAAAAAATTAGGGGGAGATTCGTTTTCGAATAATAGGGTGGGTCTTTCAAATAAGCTTTTTTTGAGCTCTCTCCCGCTTAGTGGGAAAAGTAGTTTTTAATTTGTGAAAAGTTATTAAGTGGTTTTTTTTGTTACATCTATTTTATATTTGTACCAGTTCTCAATAAAAATATCGTTTTGACATCATTTTTCTCTTGAAAACCAAAAAATTCACAAAAATAAAGTTGAGCTGACATTTCATGCGAGCGAGAAGGCATTCGAAAAAATTGTTGGTGGTGTTTCTCCATGATTCCAAGGGGTAGAAAAAAACCACCCTCCAAACTTGTTGCGCGATAACTTTTTCTTTTTCATATTTTACAATGAGTAAAATAATTTTGGATAGACAAATACATTCTTAACAAATAAAGTCTCTTGTAATTTTTTGCTTTTATTCACAATTTTCGAAAAAAAAAACATCAAAAAATAATACGTCTGAGTAGTGGAGGTTGGAATTATTTTCGACCTCAAATTTATCCAATAGGTCGAGAAATGGTACAAATATAAAATGAATGAAACAAAAAAAAAACCAACAATTATAAATTTTCAACAAATTGAAAACTAGTTTTCGGGGGCCATCTTTAGGGGGCTAGCTAAGGAGATGGAGGCGCAAAAAAAAATTCTATATGAAAAACCCACCATATTTTTTGACAAGTAATTTCTCCCTGAATTTTTTCCCAACTATATCATATACAACCTGTATAATATTGTTTATTATTTTAAAACTTCAACGAAAGTATATGACTCAAATTATGAATAGAAAAATACTATAAGAAAATATAATGGGTGAAAAAAAAATGGGGGGCGCTGTCTAACATATTGCCACAGGCGCAATTGTAGCTAGATACGGCTCTGCATAGGATGTCTAAAATATCAATACATAAGTATGAAGTCAGTTGATGTGTTATTGCAATGCAAAGATATGGCAATGAAATATATTTGATAACTACTCTTAAATAATTGGTTTTCATCTATGTTCCTGAGATGGAATATCCAAAATATCAATACGTATCGTTGCCCGTGCAATGTGTACTCATCAGTTGAGTCCGTTGATGTGTTATTGCAATGCAAAGATGTGGCAATGAAGTATATTCGATGAGTACCTACTCTCAAGAGTCATGGCTTGAAATTCAACCCAACAACCTGTAATATCGAGAACGTTGTTAATACACGGAGCGAAAAACGTAATCAAAACACGAAAGAATCCGTGAATATCTACTTTGTTTTGAAAAAACCGAAGTGGATCCTGCACTCCATTATTCATTAATATCCAGCGTAAAGGTGGAGATATAACAATGAAAAAACGCGAAGTAACGAAAAGTAAACACAGCAAACTAACCAGGGAAAGATTGGGACCGAGTCGTATATAATACGGAGTAACGTAAGATATTATTCATGGATTTCCCCATGTTTTGTCAGGTATAATGTTGTGGCTCCCTCAACCTCTTAGTTCCCCTGTGATGGCAGCAGACCGTAAAAATGAAATTGCTATGAGAAATATTCATAAGTTCTTACAATTTTCTCGCCTTGAAATCATGTGAAAAGTATGATATTGCAGCGATTTGGATGAAATCAGAATGTTCGTTTGGTGGTGAGTTTAAGAACGAATGCGCAAATTATATATACATGCACCTCGAAAATTGAAATCGAAACTAACGAGTATTCCACATAGACATATATATTGAAATGACTTAATTTTCTTAACCAGTGGAAACATTCAAGGCGGATAGTAGAAATAATTTTTTTTCATTAGTTTTTGTGGAGTAAATTTACAGCAGGTTAGAAAGAGGTTGTATTTAGTTCTGAGATTTTTGGTTGTCATTATGAGGTATTTAAGAAGACTTCTTCACCTTTTCGTTTAAGCAAGGAGATTGCCCTTGGCTAAACCACCACAGTCACAAGTCTTCTTTTTTCAAGGACTATAATTTTTTTCCCTTCGCTTTTACTATAATTTCTCCAATTTTCTACTGTTAACAATTTTGTTGTTCATTAGAGAGAATTTCTCCCTTCTGCATGTCACTTTTTCTTTTTTCTGGGTCTCTGAGAGATGTATTTTCTATTGTCTATCTTTCTTATTGGGATTCACTATTCTCGTTCTCTTTTAGCTTTTATATTATCTTCTTTATTTGTTTGTTACCTATTTCTTCAATAGTTTCGATTTTTAATTCGTCTCTGATTTGATGGTTTCTTATATAACATAAGGAGCCAACTGCTGTTCTGTTTACTGTATGAAGTATATCGTAATCAGCTCCATTTTTCGGTCTATATAAGCTGCTTCCTGTATTTTCTTGATATAGCTCCTTATTACTTTAATAGTTGATAGCTGCGTTCATATGATTATCTGGATTTTATAATAAATTGCTTATTGCAGCTTTGTTATGCTATTTATTTCCTTTATACGTAAGTCTTCGGCTAGTGTTATATCCAGATTGTTGCCTTATTTTTACCATTGCACCAAGTAGATACTGCGTTAGAGATGTGTATAATACTATTCAATACGTCCGAGTTACTCCAGATCAGTACTTTTCAACCGGATTCACTCTGAAGACCATTAAAATATTTAATTATGTCATCACGAACTGGTGAGCTCAATAATTCGGTCCATTAGTGAAATTGATGAATTTGATCTAGCGTGGTATTTTATCCATATCATTACAGTTTCGTATCATTACTCATTTCGGTTTTAGGATGTTAAAAATTATTCAGATTTTTTTCAGTGAATTTAAACTCAATTCTCCTGATCCTGAGTTGCAGCATCTGCTTTTGTTAATTATATACCCTTTCTCAAGTATGGAATACATCTGTCATAAGAAACCTGTGTGAAACTGTGATCTCTGGAAAAAATATTTACTGAAATTTGCATCAAATGCTCTTATAGATGAAATGGGAAATTAAGTGATTATTTAAAATTTCGTGAAAAAAACTGACATTTTGGTGTTTTCAGGAATTGTTTGCTCTGCTGATTATCGATCCAATTATTTTTTTCAATTCGCTCAAATTTTTGAATCGATGATTTTGTTCAAATTTTCACTTTGAATGAAATGAATGATGAGAAAATAAAAGTAGAGAAAATTTCCCCACCAATTCGAAATACCAAAGATTCAACTATTATTTTTTTCTAATTCTGCGACTAATCCGTTCATTCTGCCGTACTTTGTAGAACAAAATCTTGCGGAAATTTCCTAGATCTACAAAGATTTCATGGTTATATTCAATTATAATATGCCGGTGCTCAATACTCTACTGCCAAAGATTTATCTGTTATTATTTGTGATACGAAAAACAGATTCAACGCAAAAATCACTAAACGATATTTGTGGAAAAAATCAATTTATTTCCATAAAAATTCTGTGAATTAGAGAAAATATTGTATACTCATTCTAATACTCGTTCCTTCAAAAACTCTCTACTTCGTGGCTCGTTTTTGAATATCTATTATCAGCCAAATGAGAAATTCCGAAGGAACGAAGATATTTCACCTGAATGAATTGTCTTACATTTCCTTATTTAACAACATGAAATCGATAGTGGTTTAGGGTTAAGTATTGACAGGAAACCCTAAACCCTTATGCGGTGTCGGTACACTACTTGAAGACCTCGTAAGCCGATCAATGAATCCTTGTTGATTTGAAACGAAGTTCTAGGATATCGAAATTAAATGAAACTCTGTCACTCTCTCACTATATATTTATACATAGGCGTACAAATTTGCGTCCACCGTTTTTTCCGAAATTCGAGGCTTTATTGTGAGAACTGGTTATACATTTATGATTCAAAGTATTTTCCATCGCTGGCCACTACTTTCTCCCATCTTTCGGACAGCGTACGAATCCCGCTTTGAAAAAACTGTTCATCTTTAGAAGCTATCCACAAATCGATCCAATTTTTATGAGACCGGAAGAGCTGGTCTGTCAGGCCGTGTACCATTGATCGAAACAAATGATAGTCTAGAGAATACGGCGGGTGTGTTAAGACTTCCCATTTCAACGTTTTCAAATCTCTTGACCACCTTCGCAACATGGGGTCGAGCATTATCATGCTGTACAATCACTTCATCCAATTCTGCATCTTCGAAAACCTTTTCTCTTCCACCGCCAAGCTGGCCATCGACCTCCAAATCACCGTTCTTGAAGCGCTGAAACCACTCTCGACCATTATTTCACTATTAGCAGCCTAACCACTTTTCAGAATGATTGAAGCAATATCAAACGTTCCTCTAATTTACCGTCTTTGTGTGTCACATGCAAGAATTCAAAATACGTTTTTATATTTATACTTTCAATTTTTAGACGAACCACATTTTTAGCCTTCGATAAGACTTCTTGTCGCATAAATCAACGAAACCTCCAAAGCTCCTGTTACTGCTTCCGAAGAAATTTAGAATGACTGCATAATGAAATGGGTTTTGTAAACAAAAACTTTCTCCTAATGTTAAAGTGTGCATGGATGTCAGTTTTGCACACGCATCTCCCGTATACACTTATATAAATCAAATAATTTGACAACTTTGTGTCTAATCCTTCACAATAATATATCTGTATGATATATTCAGTTTATTTTTGTCTTGGAATATATTCCAATTCTAAAAATGACAAATTTAATAATCAACCAAAAGAAAAATTCAAAATGACTAAAACTGTACAAATTGAGTAAACGGTTAATAAATTGAACAACTAAATTAACATAAAGACAGACGTACGTTTCGGAATTTTTGTATTTAATAATACAATTTTTCCTCATCAGTGCCTTATAGTTCAACGGAATTATTAAATTTACAAACTTACCACGTGTTTATCTACCTCAACAAAATTGCAAGTAAGAAACTACAAACTAACTAAACGTATCGGTTGCTCTGGTGAGGATTCACAGAACAAGCCATTACCTAAGGTAGTCATAGATTTCTTCATTGTTATTCTTTTGAAATACATATACAAATCGACATTTACAATTGAATAAACAATTTCAGAAATTTTAAAAATTTATCAATTGGTTGATACCGACTCTCTAATCAATAAATGATTACATCAAATTATAAAAGTTTAATGAGTCTTCTTGATGAAGGATATTTATTATAAATCAAATAATTATTTGATTTATATTAAATATCCTTCATCAAGAAGACTCATTAAACTTTTATAATATACTTATATTTTGTTGTTTCGTACCTATCAAAGTCTGCAATGTTTCAAGTTTGAATTTAATACCAATAGTTTGAAGAACTACATGTACTCTTGGCGTTATTTTTGAGGAATACTCTAAAGGTGTCATGATTATTAAGTTATAGTTGTTAAATTTTCAAGCTGCTTTCTCAATGATAATTAGTTTCGTAAAGAAAGATAATGCTAGTACCTATTTCTATTCGAAATGTTTTTTGTACTTATTCCACTCATCCCACTTCCTAAGAAGCCCCATCCATCTTTCCTTGATGACATTCGTCCTATCAGTGTGCTTTCAACGTTATCCAAGATACTTGAAAAGGTGATGCAGACACAAATACGGGAGCATTTAGATTCTTTTAATATAATTCCGTGTGAACAATCTGGTTTCAGACCTGGACATGGTTACTGCACTGCATTACTTAACATCACAGATGAAATCATTGAGTCTTCTGATCGGGGTAATCTAACAGTCATGACCCTGCTTGATTTTACCAAAGCGTTTGACTCAATAAATCACAAAGTCTTGTTGGCTATACTTCATTATATTGGTTTTTCTCGGGAGGCCATAAGGCTGGTTGAGAGTTATATCGGATCTCGATCCTAAGCGGTACTTATTGATGGCGTGTTGTCTTCTTTTGTGAGCCTGACTTCTGAGGTCCCGCAGGGTTCCATTCTTGGACCTCTGCTTTTCATTATTTATATTTGTTGTTTTGCTTTTATTTCCCTTTCAGCAAGGTTGTATTTTTATGCAGATGACAGCTAGCTGAAATTTTCTTTCAATCCCGATGAGGCTGAGCAAGCTATAAGTGCTCTGAACTTCGACTTGTGTAGAATACATGAAATTTCTCAAAAACATTATTTGAAGTTGAACATCAGTAAGTCAACATGTCTTCTTTTCGGTGGTAAGAATGATAGAAGAGCGTTTTTGCGGGATTTCGGCGGTACCATAGTGTTGGGGGGAGAGACGATTGACTTTCAGGAAAATATAAGAAACCTAGGCTTAACTATGGACACGGATTTAAGATTTCTAAGCACATTTCGATGTGCTTGAGTAAAGCCTGTTTGAGTTTGGGACTTCTGTATCAGTGTCGGAAATACTTGAACAGTAATAATAATAAAATTCTCTGTGACTCGCTGGTTCTTTCTTATCTGAACTTTTGTGATGTAGTTTATGGTCCCTACTTGACTGTTGTGGATGAGAAGCGAATCCAGGGTTTACAGAATTCATGTTTGAGGTTCATTCATCAGAAGGTATGAACCGGTAACATACAGTCTCAGATGCACTGATTGGCTGAATATGAAACATAGAAGGCAGTTACACTTTCTCACGTTATTTTTCGATATAATCGGACGTAATTCACCTTTGTTGCTTGCTAATAAAATCAGGTTTCGTTCTGAAATGCACCATGCTAATATTCGTTCAAAGGACACGATTTCTATTCCCAAACACTTCACCGCGCTATTTACTAGATCGTTTTCCTATCAAGTTCCGTATCTTATGAATGGGTTGGGATTTGAATACAAGGGCTTAACTTTAGATAAATTCAAACTACATTAAACAACTTTCGTAATGACCCATTGTATTTATAGTAAATCAATTTAATTTTTCCAACTAACTGATATATTATGTTCCTTTGAACTCAGCATCTTGAAAATGTATTAATTTTTGTTTTTTTTTTGTTGTGCTATGGCTGTATCTAGTGAATATTCTACAGAGATTTGCTTGTTTTAGGGTTAGGTGGAAGAATACACGTGAGGTCTCGGGACTTGTATTAGGTTTTATTTTCAAGTTATAATACCTGAGACAGCGCGAACTAAATCTCACCCCCAAATCTGTTGCATTTTTTGTATCATAATTTCTATAAATAAAGGCCTTTATCCTTCTATTCCTTTATTATTATTACTATTAATATTCCACTTATTGTCCTCACCTTATAGTTTCAGACGACCCATTCTTCATTCAAATTTTAAATTATGTAATTCTTTGGTTCACCTTTTATTTCCGATATTTCTATTTGAAGAGCTATTTTTGTACTAATCTGCAATTATATGACCATTCAATCTTCATTTTTGTATAATGAAATGATCTGAATTAGCATTCTTTATTTCCAGGAAAAAGCTTCACGTTGACCATCATATTTTCTACGTCACCACCTCAAGTAGCAACCCTTAGCAAGGCGATAAAAGTGACTGTGGATGGACCTAGAGAGCCTCGTTCGAAGATGAGACAACAAGGATTCCACCACTTTCCATTTGGACCTCGGCCATTTGCGCCAGACCCCCTTACTGGTAGCCTTCCCTTCAAACTCAACGGTAAGTAATGTTCCTTTTGTCTCGTTCACTAAAAAAATCTTTTAACAATGTCTGTACTTTTTGAATTTTGAGCCCCTAATGATTACCAACCCCAAGTGTCGATACAATGAAGACGAATCCGTCTACAAATCTGGTTCCGTCCGTCCGGCCGACCGAAAACACAATAACTCACGAACAGAAAGATACAGTAACTTCAGGGTTGGTTCGGACCACAGTTAGATTCGTTAATGGAAAAAATACGACTAATGTCAAAACTGTATATTCGATCAGGATGAAATGACAATTTAAAGCCTCATTCCAAATTTCTTGTTGATCACATTAGCACAGTAAGATTCGTTAATGGAAAAAATACGACTAATGTCAAAACTGTATATTCGATCAGGATGAAATAACAATTTAAATCCTCATTCCAAATTTCTTGTTGATCACATTACCAGAACCATAAAAAATACAAGATAAATATCGAAAAAACTTAGCCAATATTTTCGTGGCCACAAAATCGACGAAGTTGAGATTGTGAGTGTTCATATGAAATAACAGTTTTAAGATGATATGATATCATCAGAACCATACAAAATTATTTTATTGAATACAAAAATTCTGAAACGTCTGCCATTTTGTCACGTTCACGTCGTTAATCGTTTATTTTACAGTTTTAGTTACTTTGAATTTTCTTTTGGTTATTTTATTGATATGAAATCTCATAAAAATAAATATTTGATTGATTCGGTCTTCACTTGATGGAAATTCATTTTAAATAAATAATAATACACTGTTGATTTCCACAAAATTTATTGATGTTAAATGACGACAATTGTTTCGCTACACTGTAGCTTTTTCAAGTCGGATGCTGAACTGAGCATTCCTAAAGTATAACATTCATTTAAATAGGTATTGACAACATAGTTGAGGAGAAAAATGTGTTTTAAATGAGGTAATGAGAAAATGTATTTTGAATGAGGTAATTAACATTATATTGGAGGTATTTGTCTTGAGGTTAATGTACTTCGGGAATGTGTTCAGATGTAGGCATTTGGTGTAAAACCAAATGTTTTCGGTATATAATGTTAATTACCTCATTCAAAATACATTTTCTCATTACCTCATTTAAAACACATTTTTCTCCTCAACTATGTTGTCAATACCTATTTAAATGAATGTTATACTTTAGGAATGCTCAGTTCAGCATCCGACTTGAAAAAGCTACAGTGTAGCGAAACAATTGTCGTCATTTAACATCAATAAATTTTGTGGAAATCAACAGTGTATTATTATTTATCATAAAAATAAATCATGTTGTGAAGGAAAAAGGACTAAATGTCGTCAATTTTTTGATATTTATATTGAATTATCTTCCTTTATCAAGGAGACTCAATTCACTTTTATAATTCGAAGAGAGTATTGGAAGAGGGGAGAGTATTGAAAGCGAAGTACTCAATATTTTCGTGAGAACAGTTTCTAGCTTTATGCAGACCACGTACTGATAGCGGCATCAGAACCATAAAAACCTTCAAGAATTTCGAAAAAATATTTCTATCTGGCAACCACCGGAGTTAAGATTGAAGGTGTTTAGAAACAAAAATTTGAAGCTCCTTGTAAAATCTCAAATGGTTCACATCGTTAGAACTACATGTCTCCGACTCGGATTTTTGCACCTACCTATATTCGTGCAAAATTCCTCATTGCAATATTGACATGAACTAGTAATGTCCACAATTTTAGCCAATCAGAGAAACCATACCCTCGTAAATCATAAGAGTGTCATTCATCTCGAGCCATAAAATACAGTCCAAGATTCTATTGGCGTTCGTGCTGCAAAAAGGCGTAAACCTTTGGAAGGCGTTCCAAAAAGCATAATTCTATTTGAAAAACATCTATAACTAGAGCAAATCCAGCGATTTTTAAAAAATGTTTGCACCAATTCAAAACTCATAATATCACTGAACATTTAAGGATGACTTACTTGAAATGAGAAGTCTCTCTAAAGCTGAAAAGTCATTTAAAGAATGTGTTTAATTTCAAAGTTCAATTTTCGGAATATTATCGATTTTTTTTTGGAAATCGAGACGAGACCTTCAAGTTCACTATCACGTCATTGTTCACTCAAAAAATGAAATGAATCCGACCTGTATTTTGGTCTCACAAATGCAGTTGATTAGCACTGAAATAGCAGTGGTATGAACAAGGTATTGAACACCCTTAATACAGGCATCAGGCCCAAAGAAAATTCCAGAAGAAAATCGAAAAAAACTGCACAATATTTCTGTGACCCGAAAACCAACACAGTTAGGATTTTGGGTGTTTAAATGAAATAAAATTTCAAGTTCTGTGTGAAACCTCAAAAGGATCACATCATCAGAACCATAAAAAATGAAGAATATTGAAAAAAAATACTGAATGCTGAATATTTCCATTCAAGAAGGATATGGAAATAAACACCTAATATTTTAATAACAAGAAATCGGATCAAGATGAAATTTTGCAAGCATATATAAAATATGAAATCTACACTTTGTGCATGATTTTGTGAGCGGCGTCAGAGGCATAGGGTATTCGAGAAGAATAAAATTTATTTAGGAATTTAGGAGCTTTTGAGGGCATGTTGCAATTGACAAATAAATGAATGAGTGCTCAAAATCTCCTGATTTAACGTCAGTGTTTTCCTTATCTTAATTTTCACTCTACTCCACAATGTAATGTACCTAATTCAGCATTCTACCAATTTTTTGTCGTGTATCGACACCCAGCATCCTCTTATACTTGCCATACTATTCGAAGAAGAGATTTATTTTCTTTCAGTGACATTTAATTCTTCAACCGAAACAAACAATTTGTCAACAAAGAACATAATTGAAAACATGGTCACCCTTCTATATCCAATGTACCCAGCTGTGCGTAGGGAATACCAAAGGAATAATCAAACTAGCAAGATTTATTTATGTTGTGATGATCACGGGCATTTTATCTTGATTCTATTTTTACTGATTATTCATATAAAAAAATTATGATATTTATAAAGTAAACTAATCGAAGATTGATTAAGTAAAGACGCTGTAATTGTTTTCATTATATTTGCAAAGCACTTTCAATTCTCGTGACATCATCACAGCTTCCTATTACCTTATCTGAGAAATTTATCTGTGGCGGCGCGATATAGCTATATCTAGTGTTTCATCATTCTGATTTCGAAACTATTAATAATACATTAGTGAAGATCTAAAAATTATGCAGTATTAGACTCTTGAGTGGTATTTCTGCCCTTATCCAAATAAAACAGAATTTTTTCTGTTTTCATTAGAATAATCAAGAAAAATATAAAAATTGAAAGTACCTTCCAATAATTCCATCTTGAATCATAATTTTCCTCCCAAATTCCTCACAGTTAAACTTGATTCTTTGCGCTGCCGCATCTAACGCATCGCTCCCGTTCCCGCTCCCGCAGTCTGCGTTGGTCTGTTTATACCTTAAATCTACACCTTTACATTGGTTACCAGTGCTATAACATATACTCCCGCCTTATAGTCGTAGACAGGTTGCAGCCAAGACATTTTGGGATTAATTTAATTTCTACCCGAACATATTTCCAATGAAATCTTACCTTCAGGATACTGAAATTGTCAGATTGAAGTAAAACTTTATGTATTAACACTCTCTTTTGATTTATTAGAGGTAACAAGGAAATTTGGCTTTCAGAATTGAGTTTTTGTAATGTTATCAACAAAAGTCAAATCTTTGATCCTCAGAGTAAATTCCAGGTTTCAACCTTCCTAGGAAAATTTGGTGTGCTTTATTAAATCGACTTAGCACTGGTTATGGTCGTTGCAATAGTAAGCTCTTCAAATGAAATTCTATTGAAAGTCCACTATGTGGGTGAGGCGTAAAAGAAATCATCGACCACTTGGTGAATACTTGTCCAATTTATAAATTTCATGATGGTTTCCAAGCTATCCATTCAGTTTCAGATTAGTTAGAATGGATCGCTAACTTTAAATCAACAAAATGGAAACTTTAATATTTGCTTTCTGGTCCTTTAATGTTTTATTTTCAATTGTAATTATAATAACACTACCACTATGCGAGTGTGGTGTAGAAGAAACCATTGACTTTTTGCTGAATACTTGTCCAATTCATAAATTTCATTATGGTTTCCAAGCTATCAATTCAGTTTCAGATTATTTAGAATGGATCGCTATAACTTTAAATCAACACAATGGAAACTATAACATTTGATACTGCTTTCTGGATTCTTCTTTATTGTTTTCAGATGTAACTATAATACATACATACATCATCCACTTTTGGAGTAAAGAAAAGACGGAAAAGCAAATAGTAGGTAAACTAGAACAAGAGCCCAGAAATCTCATCTAATGAAAAATACAAGACAATCACAAGCCGTAAACTCAGGAAATTTCAACAAATTCATAAGCATTTCTCTCACTGAATTATCCAAACAGTAAACCGAAACTGAAGAAAATAGTGAGATAACTAGAACAAGACCCCACACATTGCATTTCATGAAAAAAACTCGATAATGTCTAAACGTGAACTGAGGAAATTTCACCAAGTTCATAATCCTATTCTCGAAATATCGATAGAATAAACCAAAACTAAAGAAAATAGCAAACTGGACAAACCGTCCGGACATCTCGTCTAATGAAAAATACTCGACAATTCGCACAGTGACGCCAGTCTGACTAATTGAAACTAATCATCTCATCTCATCCGTGTCGTTTTAATTGGTAATTAGAAGATATAATTAACAGGGGGATTACACTTCGAAGCGATAGGTGAGCTTGAATAAAGGACCAGTTATCATCCCTAGGCATGCAGATTAGAATATTACCTTTATCTCCCGAATATTCCGGGCGCTTGCTAGTTGGATAATGAGGTTGTTATATTGCCCTACTAAAATCTTACTATCAACTCGATCGTGCCAAGAGAACGGAAGATGTAACGATCGTAAAGATGGCATGCAGTTTCGTTAAGTACAACTATATAAATAGAAATTGATGTTTCAATCTGTTAGGAAGGAAATAAACGTATGTGGATTGGAGGAGGAGTAAATACTGTTATTGCTGCTCTAAGTAATTATGAGGAGAAGTTATATCTATCTAGAATGTGATTTTGATTAAGTTACTCTATACTAGATTCAATCTACAACGTACTTTTTTCTTTTCTTCAATTATCACTATCATATGTTTTTCTCCAGCACACAAGCTTTCTTATTTCAATTTCTATGAAACATTATCAAATGCAAACAAAAAATCTCTAGTTTTCAGTGTAGGAAACCCTTTTTTTTTAATAGAGGGAAATCCACCTTATAGACACACAACAGATTTCGACAAGAGTGAAACTCCTGTCGGCACCTGCTGGGTGGTGTGAGGCTCACATTATGGACATACTCACTAAAAACCTCCATTACATCTTCGTCGACGTTGTAGAGAAAGGTTCCAACGACGCCAACCTTCCTCTTCAGTGTTGCAGCGGGCTCACCAAGGGTTTAGTACTGTACGGCGGAATATCCATGTGATGATTAAGTCTACTCTACATTTCACTTCCTTTCCCGCACGAAAACCCTCTAAGAAGATGACCTCTATTATTGTTTATCATTCCCTCGAATTCTACCTTTCTAATACTGACTGGAACAGTCTGTTGAGTGATGGGAATATTGATGGTGCTTGAGAAAGTTTAAGCACGTATCTAGAGGAATCGATTTACCAGGAGAAAGTTGGTCACTTCCGTGTCATCCAAGCCTTGGTTGACTGATGAGATCATCACTATGCAGCGTCGGAAAAAGAAGCTATGGCAGCAGTATATTCGTAGTGGGTCTGTGTTGGACTATCGTGTTCATCGCAACTTCTCAAATGCACTTGGCAAAAAAATTAAGAACGCAAGAAATTTGTTTACCCAACCCAATAACCGGAAAAAAATTTATAAATATATTCGAAACACTCTCAGCTCTAAGGTTTCAATTCCTCGTGTCAGAGATGAATCAGGTGGTCTGTGTTCTGGTGACCCAGAATGTTCTGCAGTCTTCGCCAGTGTTTTCACTAATTCCTTTTCTGCAGAGCCAGGGGACCCTCTGCCCTGCATTACTTCTCCCCGTGTTGTCAACTTGCTCAAGTCTATTGATGTCAATGAGGAAGAAATACTGAAGCTTTCATCCGAGTTGGATCCATCTGCCGCCCCTGGTATGGATAATATCCCTGCTGGATTGCTGAAAAAATGCTCCACATCTCTCTCACTGCCGATAACTGTCCTAATAAGATTATCCCTCAGCTTAGGTCAATTACCATCTGCTTGGAAGATATCAAGGATAACTCCTGTCTTCAAGAAGGGGGACAAACTATGACCGAGCAATTACCGCCCAATTACTCTCCTTCCTATCATATCCAAGATTGCTGAGAGAGTTGTTTGTAATAAATGGCTCAATTTTTTGACTGAAAACAATATAATTCCCGAGTGCCAGCATGGTTTCCTGCCTGGGCGTTCGGTCGTCACATGCCTCCTGCAATGCCTTCAGAGCTGGACCAAGTTTCTTGCCTGTGGGACACCAATGGATGTTATCTATTTGGACTTCTCCCGAGCCTTCGACCGTGTTCCTTTTAATCGCCTCTTCTACAAACTCGAGCATTTTGGCATTAGAGGCTGTTTTTTGACTTGGCTCCGTTCGTTCATCACTGACTGGTATTTTTCGGTTAGAGTGGGTGATTCTTTTTCGGATGTCAGGGCAGTTATTAGTGAAGTCCCTCAGGGCTCTGTTTTGGGTCCGCTTCTTTTTCTGATTTACGTTTCAGATCTCCCACACTTACTTTCGGCTTTCTGTTCGCAATACGCAGACGATAACAAATTATTTTATGATGCACGCTTTCCTGATGTCCTTCGAGGTGACTTGGTGCGGTTGGATGGGTGGTGTCACCAATGGCTCCTCCCTCTAAACGTGAATAAATGCAAGGTCCTTCATCTTGGTAGATACAACCCGAGGCATCAATACTTTTTTGATGGCCGTGTTATGGAGTCATGCAGGCAGCATAATGACCTTGGTGTCATCATTACAGAGGATCTCTTCTGGTCTGCCCATGTGGGTAATTTAGTCTCTAGAGCCAGTAAGATGTTGTACCTGATACGGCGGGTGTTTCCCAGATGTTCGATTGTCACTTGCAGGCAGCTTTATATAACCTACATCCGACCGATTCTCGAACACGCCGGCCCCACGTGGTCTCCACACCTGATTTGTGATCAACAACGTTTGGAGAGAATACAGCGCTCTGCAACCAGGATTCCTTTTGGGTGAGTTCGACCATGTTACGAGGAGAGACTACAGATGTTCCGGTTGAGTAGTTTTCATGACCGTCGTGTCCGGGGTGACTTGATTGTGACATATCGCATCTTAAACAATTTTAATGGTGGTGATCTCGCTGACATCTTTATGATGAATGAAAATCATCTCCGGAGCCACCGTCATGAGTTATACCACTAGGTGTTTCGTACACGTGCGAGAGATTCTTTCCAGCCAAATCGGATATTCGGTAGGTGGAACTCTTTACCGGAGAGTGTCGTAGGTGCTGAGAGTGTGAATTCGTTCAAAAACAGACTAGACTCCATTTTTGCTAAGAATGTTTTTTTTGTCTCTTACATTTATCTCCTAAGGTGTTTTTTTTTCTTTTTGTATGAGGTTTATAGGCCATATGGCCTCATCTCAGTATCTTTTTATAATAATAATAATAATCCCTCTTGTATCTCGCTGTCCTGCCCTAGTTAGAGTATGGGATAGGGTAGGAACAATTCTTTGAAGGTGGTAGAGCCATCCAATTGGTAGCCTAAAGAGCGTGAGGCGTATACCCACCTATGGTCTCCTTCATTCCGTGGTTTCACTAATAGCTCTGATTACGGAACTCAACCCTGATGAGGTAGTTTCCCGCAGGGACTATGGTTGGCAAGCCTCCTCCCCTAAAAGTAAATCACAGTGAAAAGAGACGCCTCTTGACTCTGATCTCGACCCAAGGGTCTTGCGAGCTTTGCGAACTAGCACGACTAAAGAAAATCACACACACAAGTCCTCACAGCATATGATTCATCTTAGTTGGTGCCAGGAAGTTATAAAAAAAGGGCAGTTTTTTTCGAAAGAAATTGGTGATTTTGACCTTGAGCAGAGAGCTAGCATATTTTTTTTGTTATCCTCGTTTCCTGAGATTCAAGGTCATCAAAGTCATAGTAACTCCTCGAATAGTGTACCGAGAATTACACTCTAGGTTCTAAACTGGCGCCCGCGGAAACATAAGTAGCCCCTATTCTACCACGTACTCACAGCCTGGTATCTTCTAGCTTCCTTCTCGGCCTCTTGTGTCTCGTTCTGCTAGACCTGTCAATGATTTACAACTACCTTTATGGCATCTGTTTGTTCACTTCTGCGCCTCTATCTCCTCTTTCGTGGACCCAGCCGGCCGGCTGGCTGGCTGGCTGCTCTGCTCCTCTTCTCGTGTTGCTAGTTCTGCTAGAACCTGTTTGTTGGAAGAATAAGGATAAAAGGATGTTCTTAGAAGTGGGCGAGGTATTGGCAGGAATGAGATTTTTAAGGAACATGGGATTGTTGAGGTATGGGGAAGGTAGCAGGCTGGGATTAGCAACGCCACATTTTCTAGTCAGTCTCAGTTTAATTGTCTTCTTTACAGCAGGCAGTTACAACAAGCCCTCACACCCCGGTAAGGTGCTGACCTCGAGAGAGAGGGTAGCAAACCCTAGGAAATTCGACACTTACGAATAAAAGAAAGCGTTGTATAAAAGACGGTCAGAATATGTTCATGAAACCGGAGCCACTTTCAAGCTCCCTATAAAGGTGATTTTCTTATGAAACGATCTTTACCCAACAAAGTCTTTTCCAATGGCTTATGTTACAGGCCCTTAGTCCTTCTTGAAATAATGTAATAGGAAATGAAGAGCACAAGAACGAGGATTTCAGTGAATTTGTTAAATTATTCGGCATTTTTCATTTTAACAGGTGCTTTTTGACATCATGCAAAGTTTTTTTGTCTATGGTTTGATAGTTGATAATGACAAATTGTATTGATATTTCTCTTCACTAAGGTTTGGCAATTCATCATTAATTGTTTAATGCTACAACACGTTTCCAAATTGTAGAAATTAAGTTCGCAAAAATGAATCTGTTCGCGGAGTTTATAGAGGACTTTTTCCATTTAACGGTTAACATAATCTGCCTAATGAAGATCCAACTCGTGCACTTTTTGATCGTTCTCACTCTTACCATCAACAAGACAAAGAAATGTGCGCAACTATGAGAATATTTCTGCTGTAGCGCGAAGTGTTGAAGAAGATGCGAAATGTCAATTCTTCGCCATTCTCAACTTGTTGGTCTTTGTCCTTCGACTACGTGAGAAATTTTAAGTAAGAATATTGACTTATGTACCTATGAAATACAGCTCGTGCAGTCGTGCAAGAATTAAAGCCGACCAAATATTGGGTATTTCTTTTTTCCAAATTCTTCTTCAAGTTTCTATTATTATGATGATATGATTATCTTAAAATTTTCCACGAAGATTGAAATTATCATTTCATATTTCATTTTTTCATCTAGTGCTCGATCAACAAGAAATTGTGCATGACACTTCTTCTTCAGCCTCTCTTTCATCCAGTGTCGGACATAGGCCTCTTCCAGTTTTTTCCATGCTTCTCTGTCTTTTCTGCATGACACTTAATTTTGCTATTTCTAATTTCTATCTCCCTTTGTTATGAAGGAAATTTTTTCAGCATTATGAACGGGCAGAAACGAATTTAAGAACGGATTCGTATACTGATACGAATCCGTTCATAAATTGGTTTCTGGAGTCTTACTGGAGTCTAACCATTCCTGGCTCAAAATTTTAAATTTCAACATTGTGACGAAATGATTTGTTCATGGAACAAAAGCTTTAAATGATGAAACTTCAGTAATTTTTTCGGATAATGTGCAACTTCGCGTTTTCTCAAGTTCTAAAATCATGTTTCTTCAATTTCAATAATTTTTTTATGAATCATTTTTTTTAAGGAATCCTTTTCACTTATATTTCCTTCGAAAGAATTAAATTCTTACGAATAATCTGAATACTTCTATTTTTTTTTGTTAATTCTATTAAATTCTAACGAAATAATCTGAAATGAAAAACTTACAGTTTTGAACCGAGTAAATTACTTGAAAATCTGCCTTTGAACCGATCAAGGAACAGTTTGTTTAGGCAGATTCCTACCTTGCTTCACAGAATAACGCTCTGAAAGGGTTGAAATTAATCGATGAACCCCTTCACATGAACTGTCGAAGTAAACGTTTCTGCTTTTACTCACATTGCAAGCGTAGACTGGAACAATTGAGTTTCCACTCGATAGATGGCGTAGTATGGTATGAATGCGAAGTGAGTTCTCATAAATGGGGATGGGGAATTTCTTTACAGTTTTCAGATCTTTCGTGTCACATTTATACCATAGAGTAGATTTCTGTGAATTTGAGTACCTAAATATAAGAACATAATGAGTTGATACTTTTTTGGTATTTACCTAATCATTTAATCGAAATGGAGAATCCTTCAGTTCTCATTGAAAATTATCTCGTTTCGAGCATCTCATAGAGTTTCAGATTTATAATATATCCCTGCATGTTGATGTTTTCAACTGATCAATAACAAATGAGAAAAGCACTGACGTGGAGTCAGGGGCTTTTGCGCATTTGTCCAAATACGTATGAGAGTGATTTTCACATCATTTTGCATAAGATCAAAGAACTTAATCTAAAACCTACCTTTAAAATCCCAGCCTTTCAGTTGTTTTGAATTGAAAGTTAAGAAGAAATTTTATAAAAAAATCATTTTTCAATCTACGATGATTCGCGAAATCCTTTTTTGCGATATCTCAAAAAATATTTGAGTTTCAGTTCGAACGAATTATTGGGAAAACTTAATATTAGTGTGACCTCGCTCTGTTCAAAATCCCAAATTTAAAAACATGTTTTTGTTAGAAAAGCGCGCAAAAATAATAAAACAGATTCTTATGATTGTAACTGGCCAATTGAAAAGTCCTCGGTCTACCATAGTAAAACATATTTTTTTGGAAAAGTTCGATTCTATTATTCAACATAGTTGCCTTCGAGGGCGATACAGCGATTATAGCGATCTTCCAAATTTTTGATATCATTTTTGTAGTACGATTTGTCTTTCCCTTCAAAATGGGCCTCAGTTTCGGCGATTACTTCTAAATTGGAGCTAAATTTCTTTCCAGCGAGCATTCTTTTGAGTTCAGAGAACAGGAAAAAGTCGCTGGGAACCAGATCTGGTGATACGGCGGATGCAGAAGCAATTCGAATCCCAATTCATGCAATTTTGTCATTGTTTTCGTTGGTTTGTGACATAGCACCTTCTTTTTTTCTTCAAATGAGGCCATTTTTTTAACGATTTCGTCCTTTAAACGATCCAATAACGCTGTCTATGGTCTGACGTTTTTGGATGAATATTATACCTTACGCATCCCAGAATACTGATGCCATAACCTTGCCGGCTGACTGTTGTGTTTTTCCTCGCTCTGGACTCGGTTCATCGTGTGCAGTCCACTCAGCTGACTGTGGATTGGACTCCAGAGTGAAATGATGGAGCCGTGTTTCATCCATTATCACATATCGATGCAAAAATTCAGATTTATTGCACTTGAACAGCTCCAAAAACTGCTCAGAATCATTAGCACGTTGTTGCTTTTCATCGATTGTGAGCTAACGCGGCACCCATTTTGCACACAGCTTTCTCATATACAAACATTCGTGAATGATATGATGTACCGGGTTTTTCACCATAATTTGAACCCCCCTTTCACTTTGTTACTAAAAGAGGTACAAAAAAATGTTTCCAACAAAAGTTTCACGAAATCGACTAGTATTTTTTAAAATGATTTCATAAAATGAAATATATTCAGGTGGGCAACATATTGATTGCAACTTCATTTTTTCTAATGAAACACCCTGTATATTACTCTATATTTGAATAGCTCTCTTTCCCCTGATTCCGAATATATAACATATGTTCGGCCATCTCTCTTATTCTGAGTACCACAGAGTTTCAAATTTTAAGCTAAGTAATTAGTTTTCAAGTGGTAGGCTGCGATAACTCGAAATGCCCTTTTTTGAGTTATCTCGTTGGCAACTATAAATTGGAATTGGATGATTTTAATGCAACTCCGTATATTCTCTCCTTTCAGCTTTATTATTTTTATTGTTCTTTGCATAAAGTGGAAATATTTCAAATTTTTACGCTTCTGTGTAGTGCATATTCGATGAATAGTTTCATTCAATGACAAACGTATGTAATAAATCGTTGCCCACGAGATAACTCAAAAGAGAGCATTTTCAATTATTGCAGCCTTCCACTGATCACTTAGCTTGCCAAGAGGTTCTTAAAATTTTAAACTCGGTGGTACTCAGAATAAGAGAGATAGACCAAACACATGTTATATATTCGAAATCAGGGGAAAAAGAGCTATTCAAATATAGAGAAATATACTGGGTGTTCCATTTGAAAAAATTAAGTTGCAATCAATATATTGCCCACTCTGTATATATTTCATTTTGTGAAATCATTTTAAAAAACACAAGTCGATTTCGTGAAACTTTTGTGAATAATATTTTTTTGTACCTCTTTTAGTTACAAAGTTAAACGGGGGTCAAATTATGGTGAAAAACCCGGTACACGTTTAGATGATATCTTCACAATGTCTGCTATCTCGATCAACTTCACTTTACGGTCATTCAAAATTATTTTTTGAACTTTTTTTAATTTTTCGTCGGTGACAGCTTCTTTCGGGCGTCCACTGCGTTTGCCGTCTTCGGTGCTTTTTTCAACATGTTCAAATTCAATAAACCTATCAATGATGGTTGATTTTCCTGGTGCAGACACCGGAAACTCTTCATCCAGCCAAGATTTTGCTTCAACTGTATTTTTTTGCTTCAAAAAGCAATATTTTATCAGCCCACGAAATTGTTTGTTTCAAATAACAAAATTAGCTGCACTCGAAACGCAATATCTCACAAACTAATGGTCGGACTGGTGTCAAATTTTTGCACTTATCGTTTGAAGGTTGATACCAACTCAAAATCATATGGATTTAATACTTGCACCGCCATCTGTGCATCAGACTGGGGACTTTTCAATTGGCCTAATACGTCGTTCTAAACAATTAATCTTTCTCAAACAACAACATGGACATTTAGGTCTTATATCCTTACAAAATTCAACTGGTTCGAAAACTGGACCCATGAGGCCTTCATAAATGTTGTTTATTTTCTGGGTTTGCTTTTGAACAACTCGAAAATGATGAACAATTTCATCAAAATACTGTATTCAGTGATGAAGCTCATTTTTGATCCAATACAATTACAATTCAGCTACGAAGCTGAATATTTGGATAACTCATTCAATCAATAAATTTTACAAACTAAGTTTCAATGAACTTTAACGGATGAATTTCTAACATATTCTAACAGAATTTTTAGATCTTTTAATGATAATTTGAATGATTATTCGATCCACTTCTCAACAAAGGCTTTCTAGAGTTCATTTTCATAAAATCAGTGAGTTGAATAAAATCCTTAATTCTAGCCCAGATTCATTTCCAAATTTGAGAATTTGGGCAAAATGGAAATAATGAAGTTCAGTTGAAGTTCAATTTACAGAGTTAGGACTATTGAAATCAGGTGACCACTTTGGACTAAGCCAACGTTTCGTCTATATATTATAGACTTTATCAAGGCTACTGAGAAAAATAAACAATATAGGTAGATCATCATTATCTTCATAAAGCTTATCCCGTCCACTGCTGAACAAAAGCCTCCCTTAACTCTAGCCATCTTTTTCGGTTTTGTGCCGTCTGAATATAGGTAGATGAAGTGACACATATGTATAAATAAAAGGTAACAGAGTCAGAGTTTGAAATATTTGATTTAGTCGACCTCATTGGTGAAATCGAGATGCCCATCTTGATGTTTGCGGATGACTTAAAGTTATATTTGAAGATCATTAGTGAACTGGATTGCGTCACTCTACAGCGGGCCATAGAACGTATAGCTACCTGGTGTCATCGAAACCATTTGGCATTGAATGGCGAAAAATTTTATATTGTATCATATACTAGGAGGAAGGCAATAATTAAATATGATTATAATATAACGGGTAATGTGTTGAGTCGTCTAACGCAAATTAAAGACTTGGGTGTGATATTTGATAAGGAGTGCACATTCTTACCTCACTTGGATCATGTAGTTTCATCGATGTGCAAGTTGTATGGTTTTATAATTCGTAGCGGTAAATCCTTTACATGCGTTGATACTTATCTGTCGTTATTTAATTCATTCATAAGAAGCAAACTGGAGTACGCCAGTATGATATGGAGACCTATTTATCAATGCCATATACATCGTTTGGAGGCGGTGCAGAGGAAGTTTTTAAAGTTCTTGGTTTGGAAACAGGATGCTGAATATCCTTTTATTGGATATGATCATGGATTACTGCTTGGTAGATTTGAATGCAAAAGTTTGGAAACTAGAAGGGGTATGCTAGCGTTGAGTTTCATTTATAAACTTGTAAATAATGGGATAGACTGTCCAGCATTGTTGGAGAATTTACCAATACTTGTTCCAGGTATAGAGAGCAGAAACAATTTATTTTTTTATTTGAGAGCAGGAAAAACAAATTTAAGTTTAAGGTCACCAATTCACTACATGTGTAGTACTTATATTAAGATAGCTCATAGATGTGACGTTAACATTGATCATCTGTATAAATTACTCCAAGTTTATGTTGAATTGGATAGGTAGTTCCTAGATTTAATTCTGTAATTTTTGGTTTTTTCTATGTATACCCATTTATTTGAGTATGACTATGTGTTGTTGTGTTTCTTATTGTAATTGAAAATTTTTTTTCCTGTATTTGGGTTGTAAACTTGTTGAAGAATAAAGGCTTATTATTATATTATTATTATAAAGATGAGAACAAAAAATATTGAAAATGATAGAAGGACATGAACACTAAAAAGTTGTAAAACCGTCAGAACAAATTGCTGAATGAGTAATATTTTGATTTTCAATAGTCAGAATAATCATTCGACTAAATGAACAAATAGTTTAATCTTTGACATGCTTACTGAAGGAAACACTGAATCTATAATAACCAATGTTGGCATCGTTTCTGCGATTGCACCGAATACCGATGAAGATGTGTCTTCAGTAACAAAGTATCGAACGCAGACCACGTAGTTTTATGTCGCCGTTAACGTTAACCCCATTAATACCCTTCTGCCGTATTAGTCTTCCTCCCCCTCCGGAAAGGGTTCGTATAATCGCTCAGGAACACCTTAGTCCTCCAAGATAAATGTCGTTTCTTCCCTCATTACTTCTGCAATCAACGGCCTGGAATCTATACGGAAACTCCCTGAAAAACCCCGGTATTGTTAACACCGTCTCAGCAGCTTTAACGCAGTTTTTCTTCGAGGGATCCTAACGAAGTTTTTCAGTTGTAAAGGGATGTTTTTTACGCCCTCGGCTTATCTTTAAGGGCTACTTTAATTGTGAAAGGATCTTCTTAGCTCCCTTCTCATCCCCTGCCTCGGATTGCCCTATTTATTGCCAGCCAAGCCGTTTTATTGCAGATTAGTCATTATTTCATCCTCTTTTCGTTATTATTTGAGGAGAGATTATTGCGTTGGGGATTTTGTAATTTTTTTTTATTTTAGAGGAAAACTTTATCTGATACAATGTGCGATAAACTTGACACTTGTTTCAAATGTTGCTTGAAGAAGGTTGTTCATTATTGAAACACTGCGAATTTTACACTCAAGAGTGGCAATTATCGAGATGAGACCATTTTGAATACTCGTTCTCAAAATGTTCATTTCATTAAATCTCAATTTATAAAGAGTTGTTCTCTTCGGAAGGTACTCGGTGGACTCGAAGCAAGGTTGTCTGCGTCTAAGGTTTGAGCACTGACTTCTGAAATATAGCTTTTCGGAGATATTAGGCCAATAGAAAAGTCCCCAGTCTGATGCACAGATGGCGGTGCAAGTATTAAATCCATATGATTTCTAGGTAATACCAACCTTCAAACTGTACGTGTCGGAATTTGACAGCAGTCCAATAGTTTGTGAGATATTGCGTTCTGAGTGTAGCTACTTTTTTTATTTCAAAAAAGATGAAAAAAAAAGGATTTCCTTTGCTGATAAAATATTGCTTTATGAAGTGAAAAAATACAGTTGAAGCAAAATCTTGTCTTGATGAAGAGTTTCCGGGTCTGCACCAGGAAAATCAACCATCAACGCAGTAGACGCCCAGAAGAGGCTGTCACCGAGGAAAAAATCAAAAGAGTTCACAAAATAATTTTGAATGACCGTAAAATGAAGTTGATCGAGATAGGAGACATTGTGAATATATCATCTGAACGTGTACATCTTATCATATTTATACATAAGAAAGCTGTGTGCCAAATGGGTGCCACGCGAGCTCACAATCGATCAAAAGCATCAACGTTTTAATGATTCTGAGCAGTGTTTGAAACTGTTTAAGTGGAATAAACCTGAATTTTTGCGTCGATATCTGACAATGGATGAAACATGGCTACATCATTTCACTCCGGAGTCCAATCGATAGTCAGCTGAATGGACTGCACTCGATGAACCGAATCAAAAGAGAGGAAAAACACAACAGTCAGCTAGAAAGGTTATGCCATCAGTATTCGGGGATGCGCAAGGCGTAGTATTAATTAATTACCTCCAAAAGGAACAGATCTTTAACAGCGATTATTATATAGCGTTATTGGATAGTTTCAAGGATGAAGTCGTTAAAAAAACGGCTCCATTTGCAGAAAAAAAGTGCTGTTTCATCAAGACCATGCGCTGTCACAAATCAATGAAAACAATGGCAAAATTGCATGAATTTGGCTTCGAATTGCTTCTGCATCTACCGTATTCGCCAGATCTGGCCCCCAGCGACTTTTTCATCTTCTCAAACCCCAAAAAGAAAGCTTGCTGGACAGAAATTTAGCGACAATGAAGAAGTAATCGCCGAAACTAAGGCCTATTTTGAAGCGAAAGACAAATGGTACCACAAAAATGGTATCGAAAAGCTGTAAGATATCTATAATCGCTGTATCGCCCTCGAAGGCAACTATTTTGAATTAAAATCGAATTTTCACAAAAAAATGTGTAATACTTCATTTTTAATGTTTCGGGAATACTTCTATAATGATAGTAGTATTGCAAAAACATTAAAAATGAAGTGTTACTCAACTCATAGTTTTTTGAGGGGAAATGAGTCAAATGAGTGTACCTACTCCCACGAATCTCCAATCACATGATGATCGGCTTCAATTCAAAATTGTCTCGTCTTTGCGTTTTACAGAAATATTCACCTGAATTGCAGGACAAAACGTTAAGATACAAAAAATTGCATAATAAAATTGTAGTTTTGGAGAAATTGTTCATTTCAAACATTATAGAAGCTTCTAAATGTTTTCATACAAGATATCGTATGGGTTAATTTTTCCTCCCCTTCATTATGAAACTTCAAAATTAATGAAACCAAAATGGCAATTAATTATCCTCAATTTAATTATCCTTAATTCAATGCCAAAAAAAATATCATCTCCTAAAATCGTCCCAATCAATTTAGAACCACCTAATATGATCTTCAACTTTTCGATGGTTTTTTTGAGTGTCAACGACTAAGGGAGTGATCTAGAATTTCAATTCCAAACAAAGAGCATATAAAAATCGATAGTTTTCGAAATGGATAGCCGACAATTCCAGAGAAAACAGTTCTCGCTGCGACGTGTGCATTTGACTAAAAATCAATATAGAAATAGAGCCCAACATTTCGTAATTGCGAAAGGGGGGAGACATAAAATCCACCCAAGTGGGTCCAAAGCGGGTAGAAATTGTAACCGAGAACGTAGCATATAATATTACAGCGGCCCTGCTTGTTTCTCAGCCTTGTCTCCACTTCTAGCACAATGAAAGGTAAAGGGTTGATCCTAAGACGCCTCATTGGTTGGGTGGGGCAGCCTCAAACCTCATTGGCCCGCCGCAGGACTGCTGCTAACCTTCACTATAAAGATCTATACCGAGATCCTGGGCAGGATCCTAGTTCGCAAGATTGTTTGCAGGAAATATGGGATCGCCGGAAGTTGTTATCGAATTTAATAATATCCTCCCGCACTCTGTATTCGAGGAGGAGGGGATTATTATTTTTGTGAAATATTGGTTTTCCACCCTAATGAAGTGAGCTCATGAAAGCCATATTTCAAAACTCCACTGTTTTATTTCGTGGAAAGTTCACTCCCATCCACGAAGTTTTTACTTCTGATTATCAGAATGGTGAAAATGGTGGTAAATCAATTAACAATTTACATTGCGTTATTTTCAATTAAATTTCCCGTTTCCTAGGGTATATATCGTGTGTCACAGATTCGTTGTCTGATGAGGGGATCTCGGAGTTCCTTTGAGCTAGAAAAAAATTAATGTCACATTTTCGGGCTCAAATTTAGAGAGAATCAATTTGGTGAAAACCGTAACCTATATAGTTCAACTGTTTTCAGGCTACAAAACGAAATTAAAAAAAGGCGTGAAATTAAAAGTTCTCATGACTTCTTCATCACTTCTTCTTCATTAAAAACAATAACATTCTACAGGCATTTTTTTCTGTAAAGTCCATTAGTGTTATCATTTGTTTTTTTTTGTAATTTGTGTTTGAGATATAACACAAACATCTACCACATGGAGAAAGGCGTGATAAGAAAAGTTCTCATAACTTCTTCATTAGGTACTGGTGCTATCAAAATGAAACAAAAACATTCAACATAATTTGTTTTTTATTGTTATCAGTTACAATACACAACTTTGTTTTTTGAATGTAAACCATAAAATGGAAATTTTTTCCCATTTCTACAATCTATAACATGATATATAAATTTCTTATCAAACTAAAAAATCATCAAAAGACTATGTTTCACACGGCAAATCAACCAAGTGCCTATCTGTGATAATATGTGCACTTCAGATAATTGAAATATTCAGTGGCCACCAAGTTCTCCGGGTTTAACACCGTTATTTATTTTCAACATTTTTAAATTCTTGATTGTTGTTCTTTACGTGTGAACTTGGTGGCCACCGAAAATGTTGATCATAGGTTGTCACTTTGTTGATTTGCTGTGTGAAACTGAGTCTTTTAATGATTTTTTTATTTGATAAGAAATTTATATTTTATAACTGCAAAACTAGTACCCATAAAAAACAAATGATTACAACAGTGAATTCTTCTGAAAAGAGTGCCTCAAGAATGTTCGTTGTTTCAGTTCGTAGCACCAGTGATAAAGAAGTTATGAGGACTCTACATTTCACGCCATTTTCCAATTTTCTTTTAGATCTTGAAAACAGCGAGTTCATGAGGTTGAGGCATTCACAGAATGACTACTCGCAAATAAACTTCCTTTTTACATGTGAAAAAACTCAATAGTTCTGTTACATCTTTTTTATATTTGGATACTTAAAAAGTTTTTTTGTACACGACCTTCCGATCAAATCGATGATAATACTACGTTTGATTATAAGTGTTTTCTTCGTATTCTGATATACCTACACACCCACAAAAATTGGTAATTCAAAAATAATTCTTTCATTTTTGTTTCAGGAATTGCCCACCATTTCGCTGGTCTACCTGGTCATCCCCCAGAATGGGCAATTCTAGCAGGAAGACATCCATATCCTTCAGGACAATTCATGCCCCATCATCATCCTCACTTTCCACACCACATGTTCGCAAACCTTGATAGACCTATCAACACATCACCTAGAATAGCTAGTGGTAAGTAATTTGTATCAATTTAAGTCTATACTGAAATAGTACTAGAAATAAATTTGTTTTCTCTATTTCAGTATCGTAATGAGTTCATTACAGTTCTAAAAACAGTGATGTAATGAACTCATTACAGCATCGTTTTCAGATATATTTTTTGTTTTGTTGTTGTCTATACTGACTTCCAATTCAATCAAATTTCAAAAAAACGTCAATATTTGTCAATATAATATCATTTGGATATAGTGAAATGATCTCCAACATTATTCGCAAATTCTATCAATTCTGGTGATGTTAAATCGATTTCGTCAGACATAACTCACGAATTGAGTGCGTAATTGTAAATTATTTCAAAATTTGAAACGTGCGATTCATATTCATATTTCGTAATCTGCCAATTTTCGTAACAGTCACACCAACTGCCGAAATACAATACAAATGTCACTAGGATGTATAATCTGAATTTTCATTGAATTTCGACAATATTTCAGAAAACTTGACTGAAATAGAGAAAATATCGTCTAATACTCGTTGCAGAAGGCAATTCCAACACTCTTGCGTTTCACATTCGTGTTGGAATAGGAGCCCATTCTGCAACTTGTTTTGGAATATGCTAATATTAGTATATTCTAAAACAAGTTGCAGAATGGGCTCCTATTCCAACACGAATGTGAAACGCAAGAGTGTTGGAATTGCCTTCTGCAACGAGTATTAGACGTTCTAATCTTGGACTATCGCATTCGCCATTTTGTGAAACAAGTCTAATCGTTCTGCAATTGGATGGATATCAGAAAATTCGAAAACTTTCTACAGTTTTTGATGGGAAAATATAAGAGTTCATTGAATAACAGTTATTAAATACACAATTAAGTTCAAGTTCGCTTAGGGACTAAATCTGTTCAATGGTTCAACAGTTATACCGATATAAAATTTTATTTATAAATAATAACTCGAATAATAAACTCACACGCAAATTTGAGGTAGCATAGTTTCTTATTTTCGTTTCAATTCACTAAATTCATTTAGTAAACTAATAGCATCTTTGGGAAATTTCATTTCTCAAAGTAAACTGTTCTCTCTTGAAAATGAACTAGTACACTCACATTTATGAGAAAAAAAATGTTCAAAAAGAATGGTTTTTATTGAAAATTGGTTATTTGAAAAAAAAATTGAAAACAAAATTATTCCACAGGATGTTTCAAAACCAGAGTTTAACAACAAACTTCTAATTAACCCTGTATATAGACCAATGAGCAGGTATTTAATAAAAGAGTGAATATGCGAGTTGGAAATAATAATTTTGTCTACAATTTACAAGAAAAACATTGTTGCAAATTAAATGAAAAATACAAAACTATGAGACCTCAAATTTTAACATATATCAATTTGTTTTTTTTTTTGTATGTGAGTGTAGTACTTAGGATATTTTGTTTTTCGAAGCACTAAAAAGAAGCGTTAAATTTTCTTTCTGAAATTTCGATGACTATCCCAAAATCTATCCATTATATTCCATTGAAATTTTGTGGGCACATGAAGTTCATCGATGAAGCTAGTTATCTGAAATCAAGTTTTCCTCATATTATAAGCTTCTGAACCACAAAATATCTTTTAGGGAATAGACTGCTTAATTCTAACGTTTTCGTTTATTGGCAAAGTGTTTCGGATCAAGATTTGAACATATGAATATATTGAGATATTTCCAAGTATATTACGAGTTCATGTCCGGTAATATCGGCCAAACCTATTAATTCAACGATTTTTATGAACTACATTTGGAGGGTATACTATTATATTATACTGAAGATTTCTGGGTGAAGAAGTTCCAAGATTTTTCAAATAAGTTCTGAGAATGTACAGAGAACTCTGAGCTTTGTATACACAATAACCACTTCTGCACTCTTCACTACATTCAATGGGTGTCGTTTTCTCATTTTCTCAAATTTCACTCGTCTAATGAAAATATATTAATTTCTTCTTTTATTTTCAGAACCTTCTTCCACCTCCCTTGGCCCCATAAGCATAAACTGTAGCAACGCCCACAGCACAACATCACCGAAAGCTTCTCCAAGTCAAGAAGGTCTCCTCACAACCGCCACAGGCTCTGAATCACCCAAAGAAGACGACATATCAGTAACAGGATCACCCACACCGTCACCTCAACCAACGCCAAACTACCCTGGTATGGTACCACCACCAATGCAGAACAGTCAACTTTTCAATAACGCCCTAGCAGCTAGTTTATTCTTGAATGCTCCTCTATTACCTCCCCCTAGCCAATGGTTATATTCCCAATTCTATCCTCACGATTGGAGCTGGATGGGCTTGAGAAATCCTGCGACAATTCCTTCCAAGAGTTCACCAAGAGATGTCGGTCAGTCTCAAAACCCAGACTCAAGTTCAAGTAATATCGATTCGTCTGAAGCTAATGAAGTGAAGACTAACGATTCAAAAGGAAAAAGGAAAGCTGAGGACAAGGACGAAATTGGCGTGAACCTAAGTTCCAGTAAAGCGAAAAAAGGTGCAATAACTCTGATTAAGAACAGGGAAGAAGTGACCTCAAGTAACAAGGATGGGATGAAGATATCGAAAAATATGGTTTCCAAGAATTCGGATGTCTGGAGGCCATATTGACATTTCAATGACATTTCGAAAATATGTGAAGTCCAGTGAAAATGACTTAACGAACATTACTTCTAAAGATATTGAAGTATTCTTTCCATATTTGAGAAATGTTAATTTATCTATCGCGGGAGAAGTGAAGTTTCGTAAATTTTAAATATATCAATGAAGAAAGGCTGAAATTCATTTCATCATCAGACTGAAAAAAAAAGAATTGAGAATTCCTTGTCTTTCCTCGGGAAATTTTGAGTCAAAACTATTATCTGTAAAAATTTTAACGACCTTTCAATTCGATTGGATACAACCACAACAATGTTCAAATCTGTATACAAAAAAAAAACAGTTATCGTCTTCAACTGTAATTCACAATGAGAACTTTGTTGTTATCCGTATCTTGAAACAAGAAATTTGTACCTTAATTGAATCTCTTATCTTTAAAATGTCCATTCATCTGAAAAACTAATTATCTCTTCAGAAATTCTCTGACTGTCAAAAGATGCAGCGAAAAAGCTGTAAAAAACATTTTATTGAATGAGAACCTGGATCAAAAATATGTGTGACAATGTATGATAAATCTGAAACCTGAATATTGTAAATAGTTAAAATTGAAATGTTCCACACTGAACAAACCTTGCATTGATCTTTATGTTTATGTAAAAATAATTGTTAAAATGTTTGATGAATCTTCTCCGAATTATTTGTTTTGGCAATATTCACTGAATCATTTGTCTGTAAATAAACGAAATAAATCTTGTTGTAGATGATTGTTCTTCATTGATCCTTATATTTCTGATTGAAATTGTTGAAATATCCCAAGTGGAAGAAGTGGAACACATCTTTTCCTTTGAAAAGAAAAGGATTTAATGAGACATTCGAACAGAAATAGCTTTCTGTCCACACAAAAATAAAGAAAAAGTCGAAGAAATTGTTTGTATATATCCTTCATTTCTTTTCGAATCCTTTCCCTGACATTTCAGAAACTTAGATGTTCATCAGTAATCCCTCATTTCATTCTACCATTAAATGACCTACTTAAGATAAGTAAAAAGTAGAATAGTCTGCTAATGAGTGCGTCATAATATTTTCTTGTCCTTCGGTCCTAAGAAAAGTTTTATTTTATATTTCCCTGGTTCTTCATTGACTTGGTGACATGGCATTCTTCTTCTTTTCTTTCTTCAATCAACTGAATTCGAATGATAGATTTTTAGAGTATGTAAATATCGAAAGAATATTAGCGCTCCATGTCTTCAAAATTATGACTTGAAGCATGTTCACAAAAAAGATTTACATATAGACATAGGACAAACGAACTTAATTTTTTTAACAGATTCGTAATCTACTGAAGGCGTGAAATAAACGCCTGTAAAATCTGCTCAGACAATAACATGGAACTAAATCATGAACGTTTCCTTTGTTGTTGCTATGGTATATTTTTCACCTAGCTGTATAACTTTGAATTGTTTAAGAATTCTGGGTGCATTGCATTTTTCTACTATATAGTTGAATTTATGTAATTTTTTTTCGCAAATGGAGCTACTGAATTCAATTCAGGGCTATTTCCGGTATTTTCACATATTTATGGTATAGCACAGAAATATATCATGATTATACCGAAGAAAGAAAAGGAACACATTTAATAATTCAGGCAATAGCACCCAACATTTGTAAAACCTACCGTTCACATCAGGTCGGTTCCCAAAAGCCCTAAATCATTACCTACACCGATCCATAAAGAAGAAGATGAAAATGATTCTAAGAACTTAAAACTTAGTTACATGCGTGACTTTGATCTTAGCTAACAAAAGAAAAAGAAGTACGATTTCCAAGTGTGAAATATCATACGATATTAATTCTCTATCTGGTTAATACATCAACAAAAATGCCATCAACATAACCATTGTCAAACAGAAGATTTCCACGCTATTTCATAGGAATCATAATCGAAAGTAAACCACGGAGAATGCATGTCATCAATGGGGAGTAGCGATATACCGGTTTCACCCTTATTAGGGATCATCAGTACCGCATAGCTATTTCATTTGTTCGTCATCTTGGGTTGAGTTATGCGGTACTGATGATCCCTAATAAGGGTGAAACCGGTATATCGCTACTCTCCCTTGATGACATGCATTCTCCTTGGACTACTTTTGATTATGATTCATATTAAATAGCGTGGAAATCTTCTGTTTGACAATGGTTATGTTGATGGCATTTTGTTGATACATTAGCCAGATAGAGAATTAATATCGTATGATATTTCACACTTGGAAATCGTACCTCTTTTTCTTTTTGTGTTTTCTCCAATTTTCATTTATCACCCTGTATCCTCGAAACTAACAGTCTTGGTATACAAAACAAGGCCTGGATGACCTACATTCGCCACTATGGCAAGTCACTCATGTTTCCCAACAAGCGCTTAAGAACTCATTCCATAACAGCATCATTTTTATGCTGTACACCTCATTGGCTGAGTCGGTGTTATCATACTTCATTACACTACGGGGTGGGGCTTTCAATTCAACTCTCACTATGTTACAGATTACACAATATAATCATTAAAAAATCAATCTTTAAAATAGTAGAATATTCTCGACAGAGTTACTCTATCAGGATAGTGAAATATTTAAGTATTATTGAATTACTTTTTGCACATAAGAGTTTGAAGATAATGTGTAACCTCTTTCAGTAGCTTAAACCAAAAAAAATCGAGTCATCAGTATTACTAGAGAGTCAAATTAAATGGCAGTTTTTCGAGGAAACATTGACACAATAAATCCTTCTCCTTTTTTCGATCAGACTTTTTCAATATTCTTCCGATACGTCTCAAAAATATTTCTACTGAAAATAGATACGAAAATGAAATAAAAAGTTACATTTGAAATTCATGACATTTTAAAACAATCTCTGTTAACTCTCAACTACAAAAAAATCAATCGTAGCAATTGTTTTGAAGCAAAAATAATAATAATGAAAGCAATTAATTAGGACATCTCCCGCTGCCACTGTTTTGTCAGCCTGTTATCATTTCTCACTTTCTCATTGTATTATATTATACAATTTTTAAAACAGCATTTCTGACACCTTCTAAAGGGTGTTTTTTTTTAGAGCTATAGAAATTTAAATTGCAATAAAACAAAGATGGAATATTCGATTGACATGAATTTAATTCATCCGCAAGATAATCTTGTGGCATTACATTTTAAATATGATTTCTGGCATATGACCGCTCGGATGTAGTCCAATCTGGACGTCCAATTTTCGAAGACTTTTTCCTACATTTGTGGCCGTATATCGGCAATAACACGGCGAATGTTGTCTTCCAAATGGTCAAGGGTTTGTGGCTTATCCGCATAGACCAATGACTTTACATAGCCCCGCAGAAATTAGTCTAGCGGTGTTGAATCACAAGATCTTGGGGGCCAATTCACAGGTCCAAAACGTGAAATTAGGCGGTCACCAAACGTGTGTTTCAATAAATGGATTGTGGCACGAGCTGTGTGACATGTTGCGCTGTCTTGTTGGAACCACAGCTCCTGGACATCATGGTTGTTCAATTCAGGAATGAAAATGTTGGTACTCATGGCTCTATACCGATACCATTGATTGTAACGTTCTGGCCATCATCGTTTTTCAAGAAGTACGGACCAATGATTCCACCAGCCAATAAAGCGCACCAAACAGTCAGTTTTTCAGGATGTGATGGTGTTTCGACATACACTTGAGGAATAGCTTCACTCCAAATGCGGCAGTTTTGTTTGTTGACGTAGCCATTCAACCAGAAGTGCGCTTCATCGCTAATGGACGTAGTGCGCGATACGTAATCCGCACAGAACCATTATTTTCGAAATAAAATTGCACTATTTGCAAGCGTTGTTCAGGCGTGAGTCTATTCATGATGAATTGCCAAACCAAACTGAGAATAAATCACTCAACAGCTGTTAAATCGGTCGCCATTTTGAACAGTAATGCCAACTTAAAGTTAGATAAGTACCTCGAAAAAAAACACCCTATACAAAAAACAAGACAAAAACAAGATTGGTTTGGTGCAAACTCTGGAACTATAGATAGGTAGATAGATGGATGTTTATTCAAATTCAAATAAACATAATCAAGCCTCATTCTTCAAAATATGAAATTAGTCATTGAATCACATTGAGACAAACTTTTTTTAAAAGATTTTCATCTTATTTGAATACAAATGCATAAAACTACATTTCAATATAATATCACAATTTTAAAATTATTCTTCCTCTAATTGTAATATACAGGGTGTTCCTAAATTGAACGTACAAACGAAAAGGGGAGATTCCTTAAGTGAGTTTGAGAAAAAAAAGTCCCATAAACATGGGGTCGCAAACGTTTCGTTTTCGAGATACAGAGTGTTGAAGTTTGAATTTTTTTCAAGTTTTTTTCTCATAGTATCTACACTTCACAAGATATTCAACTGAAATTTGGCATAGATATTAAATTTGAGAGTTCTCACCACGTTACATGGCAATTTCGATAGAAGATCTACAGGGTGATATTTTTTCTGGAACACTGCCACCTGTTCTTCTGCAGAACTTTTTTTTAGTGAGCAACTGATAATTTGAAAAAATGTAAAAAGAAGCTTTGTTCTTATACTAAACTTTTCGGTCTCTTGTAGTTTTGTCGTATCTACCAACGATTTCGAGAAAAAAAATTTTGAACGATTCTCTCGAAATCCTCGTGAAAATCCAAATTATGATGGGAAGGCCACTTTGTTAGCTGTGGTGAATGAATTCAGTGTCAGTTTTTATGGAAATTTTCCTGATTTGTAGCGATGATTCATAAAGATTCGATAAACTCGTATAATCAACACAAAAAATGTATTACAACAAGAAACACTCTGTATCTCGAAAACGAAACGTTTGCGACCCCATGTTTATGGGACTTTTTTCGTTTGCACGTTCAATTTAGGAACACCCTGTATACATTTCAAGTAACATAATTTATTCTTTGAGCAGAAATTATTCGATATTCCTAATTTGCTGCTATTCTTCCACAGAGGCCCGAATCATGGCTGAAACGCTTTCTGAGAAGCAGACCAGATTAAGAATTTCAATATCGGCAAGTTGAAACAAATTGTTAAAATAATTCACATCTAGGGCCACGTCAGGGGTCGAAAACAGAGGGGCTAATCAAGAAATTGAAGTTTCAATAAAAGCCATCATTAATTCTGAGTTTGGGGTCTTTCTATCCTCTAACATGACGTTACAGGGGCTCCAGCCAACCCGACGCTTACTTCATAGCTTCAGCTCCTTTTTAGGCCGATAACTTTCATGGTCCATTATCAGAAATGGTCGCTACTGCGTAATTTGAACAAATGAACGTTGGCGAGCTAAGCAAATTAGATTCGCACATGTTTGTCCGTGCAAGAGCCATCTAGAATCCACTTACTGCACTTCATCATGTCCCTAATAGGGCACATAGTACGTTTTGATACATTTGTTGTCTTAATTTGTGTCATTTGCTGGAAAGGTTTTTTGGCCCTGATATCAAAAACTCCGAAGTTTAATTTATTGTCAGCTCTTAGTATTTCACTTTGTTTTTTTGTATGACGTTTATGAAGTTATATTATCAGTTTCTTTTCATCAATATAAAATTAATTTAAATTCAGAATATGCAATATATTCTTCCAATTTCTTTCTGTATTTTCATTGAATGGTTCAAAAAATTTCATTGATCCCTTCTGATGCATCAAGCTGTCAAGCAAATTTGAAATTGAAGAAACCTTATGGAAATAGTCAAACTGTTATTCGCTTTATATCTATAGTGGTTGCTCTAATTTTGATCGAAATTTTGGTCGTTTGTGTCGGCTTTTTACAATCATCTGCCTTTTATAGCGGTTTGCAAGCACGGCAACTATACCGAGAGAAGCTTTCTCATGAACAAATGTTCACGCAAAATAGTAAATATTATTCTAATATCTTCAATTCTACTGCTATCTGAGTGTGTTGTCAACTACTGACGACCAGAAACATTGGAAGTGATTAGTATAAATAAAAATGGCTGACACCTGGTAATGAATAAAAAAAAAAAAAGATATTCACACACTTGGAAATTGTACTTTTTTTCTTTTTTTGTTAAGTATAAGTTTGAATGTCCGAATCGACTTACTTTATATACATATTTCGAATTTTCTTCAAATTTCCAAAGTAGAAGTGCAAATGAAAAACTGAACAGAAGATCCCGAGATCTTGAATTATTCTTGTTGAATTCATTATTAATGAACACAATTCTTTTATGGAAGAGTCATCTTCTAGTCTAGCTGAAAATGCTGATGTAATTTCCGAGCTCTTCCATACTTCGTTCAAGATTTTTATCAACCCATGAAACTTTCTATCAACATAAACAGCATCTATGATAATAGTTTTTCAGATAAACATCTGGATATCCTTCATGATATACCTAATCAATGAGGTTCATTTTCACGGACAGTTTAATGAAAAATATCCCTAAGGGCGAATATCATTGAAGACTCGCACCATCAATCACGGTTCGCAAAAAAGAAGAGGTGACGTAAGGAAAATGTTGAGTTTCGGCAACAAAGGATAGGATTGATGGATAGGCTCTACTATTCCTTTTGTCATTTCATGAAGACAGCGTTCAATAAAGAACGCTTCGCAGTATAGAGAGTGAAGAAGGTTTCATGTTTTGAGTTGAAAATAGTATTGTAAAAAAAATTACTTCGTTAATTCCAAACTATAAGATGAAATACAGGTAAATATAGGCAACACGAAATGTGATATTAAAGTAGGGTTGCCATATGTCCCGGTACGCCAGGACATGTCCCGGTTTGGACCATTGAGTCCCCGTGTCCCGGTCAGTTATTAAATTGTCCCGGTCAATAATTTGACCGTTATGAAATTCAGATTTTCTTACATTGAATAGGTGAGAAAAAATTTCTTTTTATGGAATCTGAACGGATTCCAGTATCATAAAGCTGAGAAGCTGTTACTGTTGCTCAAACATAATTTTTCAGAAACTGAAGGATTGAAAATAAAATGAGACACATAGCCAAATAAATTGTCTTATACAATCGCTTTATTTTGTATTAAATTCTAAGAGGATCTTAATATTTCCATATAAAATATTTTTCGCTGTCAGCGCGGATAACACAAATACTTACTTTGAAGTGAAAAGGCGAGTTTTTTTTTAATTAAAAGAGATTTTTGTCCTAAGAAATCGAAGCTATCGGTTGTCCAGCGCACATACTCCAAAATACTGCTTCCACTTCCGCCGATATGATGTCAATATCTGTGCAGTCTATTGGTCTTAAAATTTTCAAATATTTTTCGATATTTTCTCTAAGCGTCGAACGATGAAAGGTTTTCATGAGTATGCAGAAACAACTTACAGCAATGCACTTTTTTTTTCTAGAATTAGTTGGCTTTCACTACTTCTAGCTATTGAACGCTTGCTGAAGTTATGGGTGCCATTGAAAAAAAAATTCGTAGCCTACTTTTTTATGACTCTTCAATAGAACTTTGTACTCTATTTCTACACAGTCAAGCATTTCTCATTGACAAACCATTTGAAAGGATTGAGAAATCATTAATTACTCAAACTAAAAATTAATTGAGAATATACTAAGAAAGAGCTCAATGGAAGATTATTAAATAAATATTTTGGGAACCAAACAAGTCAAGTCTATAACAAACTAAAGAATGAATGAATGCAATAAGTTAAATTTGACAATGAAGATAGCGATTTTTCACAACATCCGATATCTGGAATATAGTGGACAATGACAAAATTCGATATCTTTTCATGAACGGTTTCGAATGATGTTCCTTAAGGAAATGAACAAGGAACTGTTGGATATTTGAATGAAAAATTTTTACGCTTGAAGATTCCTTTCTATAAGATATTAGGAGTGGTAAGAACGAAAGGCATCAAGTGCAGTGGAGAGTATATGTAAGACAAAAAATACTTGGAAAAGCCACAAGTCCTGAAACACTATAAATGGGCAAAGAAAAATGGCACCGAGGGTCAAGCTTCAAAAAAAAAGGTTACCTACCTACTTGTTTATTGTTGCGATTTTATGTTGTTTTTATTGCTATTTGAAATTGTCTTTGTTCTTTATAAATTATTTCAGTGAATATGTATGATTGGGAATGTGTTATAATTCAACAACCAAGTGAAAAAAGTTAATAATCCTAGAAACCACGGATTTTTATTGAATGAATTCCTCTCAGATGCGGTTTGAATTTTTAGTGGTATTTTCACCTATTTCTATGCCACTTGTGACTTGCCCCGGTCGATGTTCCAACATTTATGGCAACCCTATATTAGAGGAATACAGGTCGAATGTCCAAGTGGTTCTCTGTAGATTTTGTTATTACATTCCAAAAACTAAGAATGAAAGGAATCGAGCGAATAAAAGTTACCGAATGTTTTCTGAAATTTGTAAAATTTTTTATAATGCATAATTTTTTTAGTTATTGAAAATTTGACTTGAAATATAGTTTTTTGACTAACATCTTTTGCTCAATAAAACAATGAAAAAAATCGACTGAAATCAGGTTCGGACTGAATGAGGTCATTTTGAGATCAACCCTGAAGAAAACACCCTGTATACTATTCCTCGCTATATTTTCTATCTTTAGAAATAATGCACACATTTTCATTTTCAAATTATCCATCTATCTATAATTAAAAAATTTATGCGAAAAGAAAAATTGTTCAAATTTCAGAAAATGTATATAGAAAATGTAAATAGGAAAAATGAACAAATCAATGGATTAGTCTTAAAATCAACTTATTTTCTGGAATAGTCATTTCTTATTATATCTCTTGTTCTCAGGTTATAATCATGATAGTCCACATTCAGCTTCAACTTTGTGTTGACTTTGATCAATTCATTTTGCATGTTATAGATATGCTTGGACTATTATTTTTAGGCTATTTATTTTCAACATTGGATACTTCTTATACAATGCTTCACTAGCTGTATAGTAATTAATTGAAAAAATAGTTTTTGTTGCCTTGTTCTGCGTTCTTTGTAATTTGATCATCACATTTATCGATGCAGCTCAATGAAACAGTTATACAAGAGATATTCACTACTGCCATTCAATGTGTGCTGCCTCTCCTTATGCCCGCCACTCACGAAGCGTTTCTTCCAGCGTTTGGTAGCAAGCGTCGAAGAGATTCCAGTCAGACAGCTCGGGACACGACCGTACGAGTGTAAATCAGAGTATGAACTTGACTGCCCGACTGGAATCTCTTCGACGCTTGCTACCAAACGCTGGAAGAAACGCTTCGTGAGTGGCGGGCATTAGAGCTCCCAAAGTGGAACAACTTTATCCATAAAACCATTCACATGTGCATTTCACGTTAACTTATCAGTGATTGTCAGCCAGTATTTATAGTGTTGCACCCTTTTGATGTCAATGTTAGTTATGTTTATATTCATACTTACTGAAGTTTTTTTTTTTTGCTTTAACACCATGTAGACAGTTTTTTTTATATTAATGCTGAGTCTTTTATAGCACAGCCATTTATAGTATCGTTTTAGGTCACTATTAGTTATCCCTTCAATTTCTGTTGCCTTAGTACCGGAGAACATAATTACAATATCACAGATATCAGAATTTAAAATACGTAGTTCGGAGTCCACCATATTTCAGACTTTGTACATATAATTAGTATTCCACCGGTCCCAATACTGAGCCCTGAGCTACATCCACACTAACTTAAGTCTCCTCACTGATTTTTCCATTTACTTCTGTGCACTCTTTTCTTCTATTTAATTTGATGGCATTTTCCGCGAAAACCCATTTTTTTGAGCTTCGTCAGTAATAGATGTATCCACTCTATCGAAAGGCTTTTGTAGGTCAATGAACACATCAGAAACATAATTATTTTTGTCTAGCTCAGTAAAAATATGCTCCAAAAGATCCACAGTGTCTCTCAAGGTACTGCTCCGCCTCTGGAATCCATACTGACTGATGCCAAATTCAAAACTTGACTCAACGAAATTTATAACTTTTATTTATTAATTTTATAACTTTTTCTGAGATTTCACTGAACGTACTCAGTAGTCAAATTGGGCGGTAATTGTTAACATCATCATGTGCTTCTTTTTCATAAGTTGGTATGATATTTGCAGTTTTTAGTTGTTCTGGATATTTGCCACTCTCCAATATGTTATTTATTATCTGCACGATGCTTGTTATAATTTGGTCAAATTGAGTAAAAATATTCCTATGTTGATATATTATTCAAACCTGGGGCACAATCATTCTTAAAATCATTATTTCTTTCATTTCCATTTCATTTGTGTGGTGTACAATTATGTTTTCTCCATTTACAGTTTGTTGACTTCATTTCTGACTTTTTTGAATTCTTCCTCACTGTTTGATTTTGTAGTCTTTTCCATCTTCCATCTCACATAAGACTCATCTCTCTCCTTCAGTTGGGTAATACATTTATAGTTCATCCAAGCGTTGTTGTTTCTTATTTTTAACTTGCGTTTTTCAGTATTAATATTTTACTTTCATTCAATAAATTTGCCAGTTCCTCAAGGCTTTCTATTTTCTTTTGCATCATTGTTTCTTCAATTATCTTTTCCACTTCTGTACGTCAAGATTGATTTTTGTTAATGTCTATTTAGTACTCTTATACACTTCTTTTTTCACTTCAATATAAACTATTTTATGATCTGATATTTCATGTTTTTTTGAGTTAATCTTGCATTGTATATTCTTATTCGTTATTTCATCATCCAGTTTAGTTGCAGAATGCGATGTTATTCTTGTGGCATTTTATAAATACAAGGTATTGTGGAATCTGAATCCATTCATTTCAATTGTATTTTTATGAAACATGATGTCTTCTGCATGTTTCAAGAGATTCAACCAAGGATTCGAAACTCATCGCCATGGCATAAAATTCTCGACTCTGTTTGGAAAAGGTGCGCTCAATGCTTTACCAGCAAATACGTAGCTCGAGAATTTTATATGTCCAGGTCATCTATTCGAAAATGTCAAAGCGGCAGGAACGCCACAACAGTAGGTACGCTAACATTGTGTCGAAATGATGAGCGAAGAGGATCGAACAAAAAAAAATTACCTCTGAGTTTCATCTTAGACAACAGACTCGTGTGATTGCATCCTGCACAGAGGAAGCCAGAGACACATTGTTCAATCCGTCCGACGGCAATGTTTCAGACACAATTGTCGCTTAACTACACATTGTGAACGCTAAACCCATCCACTCAGTCGATTCAACTTTCGAATCCATTTAATCCAAAATGTTGAATAATTGTCCCGAACGAACAGAATCCCCCGAACAGTCAATTTGAAGTTCATTCAATCCAACCCTTTTCTTTTTCGGGGGGGACAAAGAATGCAAAATCTGTCTCTGCAGAATTAAAACACTCTGAGTAATTGTTATTTTTTGCAAATGATTATTGCGTCCACCATTAACGTGGTAGTTGGGCCCTTTTTGCAGCCCTTCTTTTTCAGTTTCTTACACGGTAACTTGAGGAACGAATTGAATGGGTCTGTTGGAATTGGAATTTCGATAGGTATAAATTTTTTTCCAGTCCCTGCGGAATTGGAGGACATTAGTAAAAGTGGGGTTTCATGGTTGAAAGTATTCTTCTGTTGAAAAACTGCAATTTGTAACTATTAAATAAGTTGAGAACTTGTAATGAAAAAAATTCAATTGAGCACGTATTTTATTATATATAAATTAGATGGATCGAACTGACGAAATGTTTTGAGCATAATAGGGCTTAAAATAAGATCGAATGAAAAAGCGACTAAAAACATTCGTATGAATGAATTGCGGATAGTAGTGGGAATATGGATTTAGTAGTGGAGGCAGTTTTACTCCCTACCCTAAATGAAAATTGTTCCCAAAAAATCTGTAGGGTCAATATGCAGATGAACGAGAATAGCATTCAGGCATTGACGAAGGGAAGATATATCCATAAGACTGCAAACAGCACTAGAAGTTATAATCCTAGGTATAGATAGACGAATAGTTCAATAAATGAAAAATTCAAATAAACGGCGAAAAGGACCAGATTGTTCTCCTACAGACTCAAGAATAAAATATAAATATCAAAAAATTGACAACATTGTTTCCTTTCCCTTCACAATATGATATATCTTTATGATAACGATTTATTTTTGTCTTGGAATACAATTCCGATTCGAAAAATGACAAAATATTGATAACCAACACCAAAACTGTAACAATTGAGTAATCGCATAACAAATTGAACAATTGACTTAACTTACCACATACATATATGTATGTGGTTTACACACTGTTTGTCAATTTTTTTATATTTATATTGAAGTACCTTCATCAAGTAGTCTCAATTAACTTTTAAAATGAAATATAAATATAGAGAAAGGATAGGATAACGAAGTCAAATATCATGGAGTTCATATAACAAATACAGTAGATAAAATAAACTCAGAAATGAGCAGACTTCACCCACTAATTGGAAAAAAAGGCCAAATGAACCAAAATACGAATCTGAGAATGGTCAACTCGGTTGCAAGACATCAACTGGGCACCATAGGCCTATGCAACCGAAAGACATATCAAGAAGATAAAAGAGACAGCAAATAAACTGTTAAGAGCAAGGTTTCATAAGAAACTAACAAATCCACAGGCACTTGAAGAGGAAATTTTCACAGATTTCCTAATGGAAAACACCGAAAGATTTTCGAAAAAGCAGAGCAAGATACCAATTACTTGCTAAAAAGATTTGTCCACTAAAACCCGGTCCGAGATGTGATAAGGATGGCAACCTATGAAAAGAGACGCAGAGATCAACTATGAAGAAAAAGAAATTGAGTAAAACTCAATCCCAAATTTCAACAAGGGACTTTCCTATGAAAGTCATAAATCCTAAAAGAATTACAAACAAAAGAGAGTCAGCATGTAAGACTTAGTGAGGTATATGTTGTTCTTCAAACACGAATTGCCAACCTTACCCTGAGGTTAACCCCTGCATAATAAAAAAAAATGGAATGTAATTTTGATTATTAACTCCTTGTTTCTCTGCAAATGCCAACAGCGTTGTTCAAACACTTCGTTGAACTATTATAGAGATTCTGTGTATTATAATGTAGTTACTAATTCAATATTATCTGAATAGCTTAATTAGAGCCAATATCATTACTTATATATATTATAGTATCATTCATAATGAAATTTGCAAGTTTTTGAAATGAAAAATTTAAAAATAAAGTATAAGAATCAAATGTCGTTTCTCTAATTATTTTTGCATCTTCATTAACTCAATTATGCAATCCCGAAATAGATAGAAAAAAAGCCATCTGAGAAAAATTTGCCTAAAGAATTATTTGAATTTTAAAGAATTGTCACCATTTCATAATGTGAAAATTGCATAAATTCTATCGATCAAAAGATTAATTAATTTTTGCCACTTATCTCCTGAATACAAAATAACTTTTTTATCTGCGTAACTATGAAATTATCAGTCCAAGAACTGCTCCCTGAAGAACCACTTACTCTCTATTAATCTCACTTCAGTTGTGCATTCGCCCATTATACATAACTAGCTCTTCAAGCTTCAGATAGCTTCAAGATCTCGAATGCCACTTGTTCAATCAATACCCATACTTGTATCTCTCATCGTGTCTTTCCGATTATCATGCTCAACAGTATCATTACTAAACTAATCAAAATATTAAAAACAACTTGGTCATCTGTAAGTTTTTGAACAGCCTCTTGTGTGAATTTACTATTTTTGTTACCGAATTGCGTTTCCGACACCAAGTTATTCTTTCACGGAATGTAGTTAGGCTATCTTTAATTATTTTGTCAACTATCTTGCATAAGTTGGTAATTGAGTAAATTGGCCTATAATTTGTACATTCTCTTCTATCACTACTTTTGAGAATTGGGCTTAACAAAGCTTTCTTGAAATCCGTTCGGACATAATAATTAATTGGGTAGAGAAAAAAATCAAGGTTTTGTTAGTGTTGATCATTTTTCATTAATTTTGAATTTTTTTCGAATTTATATTCGAGATCATTGAGAATATTCACGATTCAACTCTTTTTATTTTTTTTTGTTCTAATCCGAGTATCCATTTGAATGGTAATAATTCGTTAAATATTTTTTGCATTTACGTCCTTTTAATTCTCCAAAGTTCATTATTATGGTCTTAATTGCTATGGATGGGATTAACGTCCTGTCTGTCAAATTATAAATATAAATATAATATAAAATAGGAGTGTTCAGTTTATTTTCCTAATATTCATTATTGATTCATCTCAATATAATATTTATTATTTTCCAAGTTATATAAAGGCTATTTCTTTTATCGAATGATCCAAGCAGATACTTGTAATCTATTGCCTTCTCGGAGCCTTCTTGTGTATGTAATGCTAAAGTATTCACATTTAATCTGTAGGTATATTTGAGATTATCTCAAAGCTCATCAATCATTAATTATAGTCACCCAAGTCTATTGATCATGAAAAAAGCCAGCAATATTCGTATATTTTTTTTTAATTTGATTCGATCGTAATATTCGTAGATTTTTTCACAATTTGATTCGATCTTAAGAATTATGATATAGGACGATACTTGAAAATTGGTATATTTTTGGGTTTTAAGCAAAATAGGAATGTATTTCCCTAAATACTCAATCATAATATGATCAATACACGATTCTAAATCCCTTGGAATTTTTATTGGTTTACTGATTACAGGTAATGTAATTATCGAAGTATATCTGAAAAAATGGTATAATAACATGAAATTTGTATATCTGCAATCGAGTGTGCACTTTAAAGTGAAACTAAACTTTTGGAAGTACAACATTCTGTTAAGAATACGAATAGTATAAATAATCATTCATCACTGGTATTCGTGTCCTGACTTTTTAAATATTCAACTATGAATATTTAGTACGAATAATAGTGTAGGAGGTGACTTATTAGCATTTGAGATTGTAAGTTCGAGGTTCCTGGAATTCCTGGAATAAGAAATCCTTATTACTTTTGAGTTTTTTTGGTATTTTGGAAACTTGGAATTATAGATCCAAGTGTAAAATTTGAATTTGGAATCATAAAAGATTAAGGATCAAAACGACATAAAAAAAATTGATATTTTTCAAATCATCTGAAATTGGAAATACCTAAATAAAGGATATGTTCCATTCGATAAAAACGCAATATTGACATCCAACCCACTCACCCTTTCAATTCAAGTTTTTCAGATCAGTGGTCGTAATGATATTTATAGAGACTTCTAATGGCGACGAGACTTTCCGACTGAGAGGGCACTTCTATGGCAACCTTTCACCTTCTCGTGTCACCTAGGCGATGAAAGAACCAGACCCCAAGTCTTCTCAATTATGTGCCTTCCTGGAATTTCCGCTGTAAGGTGGCTGCGTCCCAGATGCTCATTATAAACTTGGAACAAAATACGGCGATGCGGCAGGTATGGAGGGCTAATTAAAGGAAATTCGTGGGGTGATATGTTTTTGAGTTTTGCTGTTATTTATTGCAGAAGAGAGTTGGCGTTTTGATGTCGTCTCATTTTTCTGATGAACTCGTTTCGAGTCCTTTTGAAGTATGTTCAATTTTTGAACCTTCTATACTCAGAGAATCTGTCTTGGTTCCAAGAATTATATTTTCAAGAAATTCCAAAAATTCAAGGAATTTCTTCAGAAGAATAACCAATTCATTAACAAATACATTCTAAAAATTTCCTCTTTCTGTTTTATTCTTTCTTTGCCACCGTATGTTCTAGAAAGAACATATGACAAATCAGGACCATAGCAGTTGATCACAATCATATATTGAAAAAATTAAAGTATACAGGATATATGGTGACGAGTGGGACAACGCTCAGGTGAAGATAGAGGATGGTAGAGGTGGTAGATAGATAGTGGATTTATGATTTAGATCATATTTCGTAATTCGTGACTATCGATGAGAAGTGTTCGGTGTATCTGAAAAAAAATTTAATTTCATTTTTTCACAATCAATATGAATCATCAAAGTGTGGAACAAATAGAATGTAGTTGGAGCGTGCGCTTTTTTCTTTACTAAGAACTAACAATATATAGATAGATAGATAATTTCCTTCATTTCAATTTCCACACAATATAATTGTAAGGTTCCGAATGAATTTACATATTATTTGAAACAGCTCTCTTACATCTATATAAACTATCACAGTATCACTGCATTAATATAATTAGGTAGTCTATTGAATATTTTCAATACAAATATAATAAAGACCTTTTTTACAAAAGTCTAATCTATGATGAGGTCAATAAGGATGCCATAAATCTTGAGTTCTTATATTATAATTATGACTAACTTCCATATCAAACTTATCTTCATTTTCAAAAACAAACAATAAACATTCATAAATATACAAAGCATTTACCGTCATTATATTCATATTTCTCGATTTACATCTGCATGATTCCATGTACTTCATTCTGCACAAAATTCTAATAATTCTCTTCTGAGCTATGAATATTGATTGGACTCTAGAGTTGCTAACCCAAAAAATGAATCCAAATCTAATGACCGATTCACAACTCGCATGATATACCTAATATTTTCAAGATACCCTCATTCCTATACTGAGCAACAACCCTGATTCCATAACAACCAGAGGCTAATTGTTGTCTTGATATTGATGATGGACTATATGATAGATTGTTATTTGTGCTGTTTACATCATCTGTGCGGCTAAATCAGTGGTAGTTGAGCCTTTCTCTTATAAGTGCTTGGCTTGCTCTATTGGAGACTAGTCACCAGTGGCTAATGTTAAACTCCCAATCCAAAAATTCATCGATTTGTATGCCAAGGAATTTTGTACTTGATACAGGTTATGTTATATTATTTTCAAGAGTAATACTGCTAGGTGTATATGTTTGTGATTGTTCAGTACGAAATAACACCAAACTTGATTTTGAAGTATTAATCACTAGCCTATTCATAGAAAACCAACTATCCGCCTCATAGTTTGCTCAATTATTTCATTTGAACTATATCCATGAAGCAAGATGTTGGTTTTATCAACGTCATTAGAGATGAGATTTTTATGCAATGACAATGGCAAATCATTTATGTAGATTATAAACAGAATACGTCCAACAAGACTTCCCTGAGCTACACCCACATCAATAAAATAAACTTCAGATTTAACATTATTACCACAAACAACCTGATGACACCCATCTTAAAGGAACGACCGTATCCAAGCATTAGACCTACCCCTAACACCATACCTATAAAGTTTCCGCAGTAAAAAATTATGATCCACACAATAATAAGCTATTTTTAGATTTATAAAAAGACTCAAAGCTAATTTTTTGTTTTCTTAATGATATATAATTATATTTATGAACTGATAAATAGCAGTGTCAGTCGATCTTCCTCGCAAATATTCATTGGCATTGGAAAAAAGATCGAACTGAGTCATAAAACTGAGCAGTCTTGAACACATCACTAATTCCTACTGACTTTTGTATTGAATCTTGGCGATTGGTGTTATGTCAGACAAAATCGATTTAACCCACCTGAAATAAGAAAAATTGCGAATAATGTTTCAAATCATTTCACTATATATTCAAATTATATTTTATTGAAATGTTATGTAGAAATTTGAAAGGTTCGGAAGTCAGTGTAGACAACCACAAAAGGAAAAATATAATTGAAAACACTACTGTAATGACTTCATTATTTCAATGTTTTCAGTACAGTAATAAACTCATTATGATACTGAAATAGAGAAATTATATACTTAAAGTGAACAACGGATTTAATCTCAAACAAGTCACAGGGGATGTGTTCTTGGATGTGGCCAAAACGTTTGATGAAGTATGGCACACAAAGGTCTGCTTTACTAACTACTGGCAGCCGAATTTCCTCTCTCCATGGTTCGACTTGCGGCCTCTTACCTGCATTTTGGCAAGTTTTGAGGCAAAGTTGAAGGAGTACTATCTTCAGAGAGGGCACTTCCAGCCGGAGTTCCGCAAGGATATCTGCTGCCGCCGTTATTGTTTACATTATATGTATCCGACATGCCGAAAACAGAGAAAACCTCCAAGGCATTGTACGCTGATGATACCGCCATTCTTGCTAGTTCGTGGTGTCATAAAATGGCAACGACTACCTGCAAAAAGCTATCTTGGGACCTCAGTCATAGTTCGCTCGAGAAGAATCAAATTGAACCCGGAGAAGAGCGCGGCTGTTCTCTTCAGCCGAAAAAGGAAAGATCCCCAAGGACACGTCGTAATGTTTGGTAGGAGGATCGAATGGAAAAACGAGGCCGAGTATCTGGGAGTGATACTTGAAAAGAAGCTCACTTGGAAACAACACGTCACACGAAGGGAAAGACAACAGCGGCAGCTTTGCAACCACTACTTTGTTAAAGCACCAAAATCTCTCTTTCCAACAAGCATCTTCTCTATAAGTTCACCATTCAACCGGTCATGACTTATGCATGCCCGGCTTGGGAATACGCCGTAAAGACCCATCTGCACCATGGTTTGTCAGCAACGTAAGGATACATGAGGACCTGCAAATACAATTCCTAGATGATCGTCCATAAGACATATGTGTGAAGACCTTCAGCAATGTGATTATGACAAAAAAGCCCCAAGGAATAACAAGAGACCAAAGATGGCATATCTCAAGGAAGTGAGCGTAAGGCCAAACATAAACTGGAACAGATATTGTGTAATAATTTCACATAAATACTTTTATCTACTCCTATTAAATTATATATTCATTATTCAACTGCTTTTGAGCAATTAATAGTATCTATTAACAAACATCGTGAGTTATAATAACTCACTACTATAACTCACTATAATAAATCGGAAAATATGGATCTGTGCTTCTATACTTCTCTGCTTCTATTCGATTGGCCGAAAGGGAACATTCCATTATTGTTATTGAAGGGAGGAATGTCCGAGGGAATGTCACTTTAATAATTTTGACGTTTTCAAATTGAGTTGATATCTAATTATTGTGAATGTTTTGCTGAAAACGATTAATTCAGATAGTGAAGATGAAATATTATATTGGTATACATTTCCAAAAGACAAACAGCTAATGTTACTATACAGAATTACTTGCCCGAAAAAAATATAAAGGAGTTTGTAGAAGTAAGGTCATTAAGTCGTCGTTTACAGGGAATGTTTTTTGGTATATTTTAATGCATTTTTATAGGCAACTATTAAGGGTTTTCAATATAGTTCTATGTCTGTACTCTGTACTGGATTCGAGCTAGCCGAAGCTAGTTCAATTGTGATTGGTGGCACTAAGTTTCCATCTCTCTTGTAGTCGGGATCGAGCACATATGTTTATTTCCCGTTCCTTCTGTCTATGTTCTAAGTCTGTATTTTTTTCTTAGTATTTATTGATATAGTCGTAGATAAAGTATAGTATTCAACTTGCGGTAATGGTCATAACTCACTTGATGAATTACAGCACTCGCCTGCGGCTCGTGCTGCAAACTTCATCTGCGTGAGTTATGACCTACATTACCGCTCGTTGAATAATATACTATTATTGGCAAATTGTCAACTGCTAGAGCAGAATACAATAATTCCACCAGAGTTTAATAACAAAAAGGCCAATGGCCTGACTGCAAAGAAGGAAAAGAAGACCAAAGTCCAAAGTAAACTGAACAAATAGGTATATTCGGTTGTTCGATTCACTACCACAACAATATTCTGTTGGAGTTTCTTCGATACAAATTTTTAAATAACATTTTCCTCCACCTTGATCGCTGCACCCAAATTTCCTTAGGCCCAAGATAAATCCACGTCGGGTTTCATTACCGCCTAACGATCTGGGCCTTCCGATAAATTCCATTATGTCATCCCGTTTAATAGATATCTTCTCGGAGAGCGACATCTTCCGGAATTATTTTTGTCGGGTTTAATTTTTCATGTATCGCCCGCGGCGCGTCATTTAACAGATCGGGGGTGGGGAAAAACGCGGGGAAAATCACAGGCAGTTGTCATCGAGACGTTTTTCCGGATCTGACTCCACGGTCTCAGTTTATATCAGGACCGCACGCGCCATTTGCGAATTTTAAAATATATCTCCATTTACATTTTTACTTTGTTTTCATCGAGGGGGAGATGCCGAGGATGTCGGACTGCTTATTTCCGTTTCCATCGGGCCGTTAATTGTGTATTCTGTTTTCGGGATTATCGGGCAAAGCGTTTTTTAGGATTGGGGCGGTTGATTAGTTTTTTTTTTTTTTTCATTTGCATAAAATCGTAGGTTGTATGTTTATTTTATATGTGTATTTTTCTCCGCTTAATTTTAATCTTGATGATTCGTGTTCAAGAGGGTAAAATTTGCGGGTCATTTTAGATGTGGAGATTACCAGGGGCGTAGTGACTGGGGAACACTGCCGAGGTTCCCAAAAGTATATTATTTTTCAGAAAAATTAACGTTTAGTTTTTATTTTACTTCGTATTTGAGATTTTTGGGTATTAGGATACTATGGTATGGTAATTTTCTGGGCGTTAAATGGTATTTATTAGATTTTTATAGACTTTCTGAAGAAATTTACAATCAGGGATCCGGCGATTCAATTCGAGTAGTTCAGAGCTTTTACTTCTGGATCTTCACGCGATTGTTTATAATCAATTTGGCATTTATGTAGGCTTGGTTAATCGATCGTCTAGAGGTATGATTCGATTACCTGGCCTTTCGTCTTTTTCTCCGTGACTTTGTTGGATTTGTAATAATTAAATTCTTTTCAATTATTTACATCTGCATTACTTACAAGTTTCTCACTACAGTACTGAATTTCGTCTTTAACTCGTTTGTTGATTACTCGAAACGTCTTCGTTTATCACTTCTTCGTCGTACTTCAAGTTTTCAATCGTCTCGTCTCTAACTCGTCTTAATTTAGTCCGCGAACCGTCTTTTCGTCTTACGTATTAAGTTGACCGACCGAACTTGACTCGTCTTCGGCTTAAGTTGAACTGTACCCGTCTTCGGCTTAATTTGAACTATCCTCTCTCCCGATTGGAACTTACCCTGTCTTGAATATCGACCTCCCTTCTTTCGGCTTGACCACACCCTTAGGGGAAGTACCATCCCCTAGTCCAATAAGAATTTTGCCGTACCGCCCACAAAGATCTTCGTGGATTCCTGGAAATCGAATATTTCCGAAGGACTAGTACCTGATACACAGATGTAACACATCTGGACAACCGTCTTGTTCTCGAACTTTCCCAATCCCAGTAAATCTCTTGAGTTTAACAACCGACATGACACATCTTCGACACCCCGAAGAATTACACATCCCTTTTACATTATATGTACAATAACAATTCGTTCCCTGTAAATTCATTGAAACCGTCATGACTTCGACACTTGAAAAACTAATAGGTCTCCAAGCATCCCGTTGACCATCTCAATTATTTACAGGAAACAATAACTGGATCCTACATTTATAGCCCTTGTGTAAATAATGATTGTGCCGACCACAGATCAAGCTCTTTGATGTAACCTGTAGTTGATGAAAGCATTGTTTCAATTTTTGCAAGATTAAATTATTAAGCGTTGTGACTTATAATGTATATTCCTCCTGGGGAGGGATATATCCCCCTTATCCCCCACCCCTTGGGTACGCCACTGATCTTGACATTTTCTTGATTCTGCCTGCAAATTCATTTACCATTTCAATTTGAAATACAGTGAACTCAGGTTAACTCGAAACAACAAAATACAGTGAACTCAGGTTAACTCGAAACAACACGGGACCAAGATTTTTTTTCGAGTTACGTATAGTTCGACATAGGCGTAGTTCGAGTTATACAGGTCATTTTTGATTGAATTCTACTTTCAGAGGTAATGAGATATGTGGGTAAACCAAGTTATAGAGGTGAAGAATAGTGATATTTGTTCTCTATAGATCGCAAACATATTTGATGAATTCTCTAAAAAATGAATGGACAATAGAAACTTTCATAATGAAATAGACCAACGACTCTCTGTGTTGAAAAATGCCAATTGACAAATTCCTAGACAAATTCTGAATATTTTAAGAGTTTGTCTGATGAAGAAGTCTGATTTAGAGTCCAAAAAGTCGAAAAAGTCAATTAATTCTAAGTGTTATTGTTCGTTTCTTTTTAGGCCACATTTTTTCAACCTGACAACTCCCGACAAATTGTTGTAATTATATGCGCAGAAGCATTTTATTCAACTTTTTCAACCTCGTTTCAGCAATTGAGATTGAATACTATTGATGAGTTTTTCGTATAAATGTCAATTTTCACAAAGGTCTCTCAGAGTCTTAGGAGAGTCGGGATAAAAATAAATGTATTTTCTACAGCCTTCACAAAACTAAACAACAAAGAAAACTGAACTCTATGAAACCTCATGATGCAATTATTGCATCATTAAATAGGCTCGATTCACCGACACGTTTCGACTTGTGCGGCGGGGTTTGCAACTACTGACTTCGAATTATAGAGGTAATTTTCGCGTGTCTTCGACTTAAAGAGGCAAAAATGCTAAAATATATCCGTAAAATCATTTCCATTTATGCATGGCGATTTTTTTGGCTTGAAAAGGTTTTTCCAAGGGAATTGAAAATAATCGAGTTATCGAGGATTTCGAGTTGTGTCTTTAAGTTCTAACAGAAACAGAAATCCCATCGAATTTGTATGAAAAAACCAAAAGATCGGAAAGCGATAGCTTCAGGCGTTTTTCAATTTAGTTTTTCAGTGCATCAGTTGAAGAATATCTTTTTTCGTCCATAACTCCAGAATGCCTGCAGCTATCGCTTTGCGACCTTTTGTTTTTTTCATACAAATTTGATGGGATTTCTGTTTATGTCAGCACCCAAAGACACAATTTGGTTTTTCGAGTGCATCAGTTGAAGAATATATTGTTTCGGCCATACCTTCAGAACGCATAAAATTATCGCTTTGCGACCTTTAGGTGTTTTCAGGCAAATTTGATGGAATTTCTGTTTCTGTTAAGAAAATACTATCATTACATTTGAAATTTCGCAGTAAAATGAACAATGAACTTCTGACTTAGAGCCCCCTATCGAAAGCAGCAAAAACAAATTTACCATAACTATATTCTGTCCTCAATCAACAAGTATTATCTTTCAGACGAGATCTAATTTGCTCAAAAATGTTGAGCCAAACTGAAGTTACAGGCGTTTCAATCAGTCAGATTTCTCCCTTTCACCTACCCTCATTTGATGTCGTAAAATCGAAAGTGACAATTCAAAAAGATGGAGAATTTTCCAAGGATTACAGTGATGATATTTTTTCTTCAATTTCATATGAAACATTTTCGAGTAAAATTCATTTTTCTGCTCGACGGTAGCTATTACGCCCCCTAGCGGTGCAGGTATGAACTTCAAAATAATTTCCAGTGTGTTCTCTTGTACAGTTTAGTGGTAAAATTTTTACCGCAAGTCATGAGTGGATCCTGAGATATAGACGCTTACCTCGCTTGTTTGCCCACCCTGTACATACCTAATAGTTTTTAGGCGATAATGAAAAAATATAAAATTCCCACAGAACGATGGACCTGTGCGTGGTTAATAACAGTTAAAATTCTAAATAAATCAGACCCGTCTACGAAAATTGTTCCATCTTTCAGAGAGTTATCAAATCAGAAGAACTTGAGAATTCCTTCTTTTGTAAAAGTTACATACTAGACTTTTTTGATCATTATTGCTGCCAATGAACTTCATGTACTCACATGCAGAAATATCAGTGGAATTTTAGGAGAATATTGTTGAGAAATCAAAATTACAGAAATTGTGCGTTAACCATCCCATCTCCATTTAGCAAGGTGTATAACTCCGGATTTTCGTATAGTTACTAATGATAAAATTTCAAAGTTTCAAGAGGTCGTTCTTGAGTTATCGTATACTCAGCAGCTAGACGGTAAAGTCGATGTTGACATTGAATTCTACATCATTGAGCCAAACAAAATCATTTGATACGCTTCTACATGGACGTAGAGCTTTGCTTTCACCGTTTTTTTTTCCGAAATTCGAGGCTTCATTGTAAAAAACTGGTGAAACATGTATGATTCAAACTATTGCAATTGATTCAATGTTTTACTTCTTCATAAGACCAGAAGTGCTGATCGGTCAGGCCTTGTGCTATTGATCGAAACAAGTGATAGTCCGAGGAAGGAACGTCTAGAGAATACGGCGGGTGGGGTAGGACTTCCCAACGTTTCCAAGTATGTCTTGACCAGTTTCGCATCATGGGGTCGATCATTGTCAAGCTGTAAAATCTGTTTATCATGTCTCTTGTTGTATTGCAGCCGTTTGTCTTTGGATGCTAGGTTCAAACAAATTAATTGCGTTTCATAACGATCATCTGTGATGGTTTTAGTCGGTTTTAACAAATCATAATACACTACGCCGAGCTGGTCCCACCAAATACTGAGCATGACCTTGGAACCGTGAATATTCGGTTTGGCCGTCGACGCCGAAGCATGGCCCTGCTGTCCCCTAGATTTTCTGCGCTTGGGATTATAGTAATGAACCCATTCTTCGTCTCCAGTCACAATGGGACGCAGAAATGCCTTCCGCCTTTGCCTTGCAAGCATATGTTCACAAGCGAACAAACGCCGTTGAACATCTCTCGGCTTCGACTCGTACGGAACCCAATTTCCTTTCTTCTGAATGACTATCAAGCATACTGAAATGGCTTGTCCAGCCAATTCTTGTTGCGTTTGACACGAGTCTTGATTAAGTAATGCCTCCAATTCTTCATCTTCGAAAACCTTCTCACTTCTCAATATTGAAGCAAAAAAGTAAAACCTCTCGCAAATGACTACAATTTGGCTGACATATTTAATCGAGAATAACTTTATGATGCAGACAAAAATTGAGTAATATTCCGATAGCGTCAAGTTTACAAATATTTAAGCATATTGTATGACATCTACGATCTATTTATTTAGACTACCACTTACCGCTATAGCCATCTATCGCAAAAAGGATAAGTTGTACACCTAATTCAAAACTTGAAAAGGTACAAAAATCTGAGAAAAATGATTCCTCAAACATATCAGCGTATATTATCTTTTGAAAAATAAGTTTCGTGATGTATGTGTGTAGGTATGATAAGAAAAATGCTTCTTTCAACAATATTACTATTTTGGAACATGTAAACGCAGAATGGACACTCTATTCGCAAAGTATCTACACTCCTTCTCCGAACTAAAGACCACATTACTCTTCTAGAAAATAGTTCCGAAACTTTCCCGGGAATATCTGATCCATAAAACCTTCAGTCTGTGACTAATCAAGTCAAAACAAGGCCGTAAATCTGTCCAATCATTGCCGTTGTCATTCGAAAACACAGCCAGATAGAGTGAGGACAATAAATCCAAAACTAATCCAAAGTTAGCTTTTATAGCCGCGGTCGACAACGCGGCAAATCAAATTTCCAAATAAGAAAGATACCACTTCCGAAGTTGTTTGTTGGTGAACCAACGCTTGGCTTAGACTGTGAAGGTTTTGGCAATCGATTCTTATCTGATTGTCGACCAATTCGATTCGAGGTCAATTGATTTCGGCCGAAATGTGACATTCAGAACATTTTTTTTGTCGCTGCAAATTTCATAGCTTACTACGATTTTGAACTGGTAGTTCAATTCGACGTCATTTTGAACTGGTAGTTCATTTCGAACTGGTAGTTCATTTCGAACATTTTTGTTGTCACTGCAAATTTCATAGCTTGCTACAATTTTGAACTTGTAGTTCAATTCGACGTTATTTTGAACTGGTAGTTCATTTCGAACTGGTAGTTCATTTTGAACTGGTAGTACGATTCGATGCAATTGATTTCTGCCAAAATGTGACATTCAGAACATTTTTGTTGTCGCTGCAAATTTCATAGCTACGATTTTGAACTGGTAGTGCATTAGTTGAAGTTCAACTCATTAATCTTCAATGATAACACAAAAAAGTCTAGAGGTGTAAAATCTTGGAGGTCATTCAATAGTCCCTCTAATTTATAGTCATCTCTCGGAAATATCGTGGTATTGAATCTATACGTGACCATTCTCAAAATAATTGGATTGTAACGAAACGTTCAAATGCAAGGCAACTTGATTCGACACCTCTTTAAGTACTTGTTCGTAGGTTCAAAAATTGCAATAACATATAATGAAATAACATTTGAAATTAGGGATTCATCAAGACAATTAGCTGGACATTTTAACCAACTACTTGACTTGAAAATGCAGCTCGTGAAAAATTACATACTTGAGCTTGACTTGACTTGATTTTAGATATTTACTGCTTGACTTGATATCAAGCTACTTGATATTACTTGAGCTTGATATGCACGCGTCGCACGGCATATATTTCTGCGCTCTCGTGCGCTTAGACTACATAAGAGGATTCCTCGAGCGCTGAGAGACTGGAGCATTCGCCAATGTGACTTTATTAGTAGTTATTAATTAATTGGTAGATTTTGATAGTTTCAGAATTCTAAAATCTGGAGCCACATTGAAAATATAGGTTTCAAAAACCACTGAATTTAATTAATGTTTTTATTCAATATGAAAAAGACTCGGAAAGAGAGAATATTAGAAACAAAAAAAATATATAGAATTCATTTTTGAAGTCAACTCTACTTACGGCAACGTATATTTGGGACGCTGCAGGCCAAGCATACGTAGCATTGGGTTGAGTCAAATCGCTTGAAGGTCTCCTCATCGAAGAGCTAGACTGTGAATAATCAAACGGCAAACGACCATGCTATATTGACGAAATGAATGAACTGAATACGCTAAGAAACGATAAATAAAAATATACATAAATAGGAAACAAATCATTTTTAACAATAAGCTTCCATTTCAATGTTCTGGAAATTAGAAAATGAAGTTCAACTGAAGCAAATCCATCAATAGATTTACATTATGAAATTTATACGATATGAAAGTTTGTCGCGAGATTGTCTTTATGCAGGAATTGTTCCTGCAAGAATCATGAGACAAAGTGGTAGTGTTGATGTGGACATAAACATTAGAAAAGCTCATTTTCCCAATGAATAGTTACTCTTTTCGCACAATCTAATCTCGGAATAAGCTTTTATATCATTCATATTTCATAATAGTATAATTAATGATGGATGTTTTCGATTTGAACTTTATTTTCTCATCTTGAGAGCATTGAAATAAAAGCTTATTGTTAAAAATGATTTTTTCTTACATATTTATTTTTATCCAATGCTGGATTTCCTTCTTTCTACGTTCAAATCTTCTGAGTCACATCCTCATCGCACAACAGTGTCAGAAACGAGGGGAACAGAGCTGATTGCTTGTTAGATCGAGTGCTGGTCATTCAGCTGACCCTTCGGATAATACATTATCCGGGTCACACGTTATTTTTTATTACATCCCTTTTACGATGTGTCCCCAATTTCGTAATCATACTCGAGTTGATGTTTTCGATCGGTTGGTTTATCTAGGAGCTACTTCTTCAATCGCACCATAGTCTTTTGAACAAAATAGGAGGTAATTTTATTCAAGAAGTTTCATCAAATTTAATAATAATGATAATAGGGCGGAGTTCCGGTGGGTGTCAATCCTCAGTTCTGCCTCTTAAACCCTGGAAAAAAAATTGCAATGGACTAGTTTAGTGATGTTGATAATACTATATTTGACACAATAGAATTAAACTATAGAGCAAAATTGATAAATCAATAAAATAATTTTGAAAATCCATCAATAAATGACTGAGAAATAGATTATTTAAATTTACGTATTTTAGCGCGGAACGTCTTTGGTCTGTGACGTCACGGCACTTGCCTGTGATCGCTACACCATAAATTACGTTTAAATACTTAGCCGCGCCAAGGCTCTCGCGCCGTTTGTAGTTGTACAGTGTAGTTTTAACTCGAGTTTTGTTTTTATGTCACCATAATGGAAGAAGGCTTCGTGAAAGGACAAAGTGACAATTTGACTAAAATAGATATATTCGCAGCGATGGAGTTTTTTTCTTCAAATCCATCTTATGTCAGTGCTGAAATAAAAGGAGTTTAACTTTTCAAGTGAGTATCTACTTTTGAGTTTGCTTCATCATGGTTCAACTTATAACGATTATTTATTTAAAAAATGTTTCATAAACAGTTTGTAGTTGAGTACTGGCAAAACATATTTATGTGAGGAGTAAAAAGTAAAAAGAGAAAAAAGTCATTTATATGTATGTATATAGTAAGTTATTTCAGCCATCGTATAACGAACAAAACACGACAAGAACGGCACAAGTGATTGTACACCAATGAATTCGTAAGCACTCTGCGAATACCAGTCGTCTAGTGTGTGACGTCAAGCCACTTACACGTACTATGAAATTATTCTTCCAAGCGCAACTTCAAAGTTGCATAACTTTTTCATTTCTAGAGATATTTCAATGATTCTTCCACATTTTTGTTTCATTTCACCTAAATTTTTAGAATTAATCCTTAACAAAAAAATGAAAACTAGTCCATTGAGTATTTTTGTGCCTGATGTAAAAAAAAGTACAAGTACTTTGAAGGAGAAAAAATAGGAAACAAAAAACAATAGTGAAAATAAGAAATAATTATTTAGAATAACCGAAAACTATCTAAAAGGTACACACTACTCACTGAAAAATATGTCCCAGACACATTTTCTATATGAACGTAAGTGATAATGATTTCAGATGGATGAATTGATATAACAATTTCTATACGCAAAAGGTAAATGATCTTTCGAAGAGGGCAAGCCTATGAGGAGGGGCTGATGTAAGTCCACAAGTTCTGATATTCAAATTGTGAATATCAGATCTGTGAATGAATGAAGGAGTTGCTGTGATGACTAGACGATGGTAAAGAACAAGAGATGAAAATTTAAGCTTGTTCACCATATTGAGCCATAAGCTTCTGGCAATTTATGCCTTATCCTGTCGAAATGCCGTAAATAAACCTCAAATGAGAGTTTTGAATCTTCTGAACCTTTCCAATTATTTCCTGGTCTAAAAAGGCGGAAAAACTGGTGAACAATAAGTAAAATTCGACAGTACCAATGGTTTGCAGAGCATAGTTTCAATTTTTCCTGAAAGGAATTATCATTGTGAATAGAGAAGTTGCAAACTCATAATAGATTTTAATATACAACAAGCAATATGGGTTCTGAAGCGAAAAGTGTTTTCCATGAAAATCCCCAGGTTTTTTCACACTAGTCACTATCGGAATGATATCATTCCCAATCTCGAATTGAGTGCTCCGACTAAGATCACTGCGGACCACGGCATGTCCAAAAATGATTGCCTGTGATTTAGTCTCTTGCTATTTCTTGCTCAACCTGATCTGTGGGATAACTAAAGGGTGTTTTTTTTAAAGCTATAGAACTTTAAATTGCAATAATTGCAATAATTGCAAGATAATTTTGTGGCATTACATTTTGAATGATGTAGTTCAATCTGGACGTCCAATTTTCAATGACTTTTTCCAGCATTTGTGGCCGTATATCGGTAATAACACGGCGAATGTTGTCTTCCAAATGGTCAAGGGTTTATGGCTTATCCGCATAGACCAATGACTTTACATAGCCCCACAAAAAGAAGTCTAGCGGTGTTAAATCACAAGATCTTGGAGGCCAATTCACAGGTCCAAAACGTGAAAATAGGCGGTCACCAAACGTGTCTCTCAATAAATCGATTGTGGCACGAGCTGTGTGAAATGTTAAGCCGTCTTGTTGGAACCAAAGCTCCTGGACATCATGGTTGTTCAATTCAGGATTGAAAAAGTTAGTAATCATGACTCTATACCGATCACCATTGACTGTAACGTTTTGGCCATCATCGTTTTTGAAGAAGTAGGGACCAATGATTCCACCAGCCCATAAAGCGCACCAAACAGTCAGTTTTTTTGGATGTAACGGTATTTCGACATACACTTGAGGATTAGCTTCACTCCAAATGGGGCAGTTTTGTTTGTTGACGTAGCCATTCAACCAGAAGTGCGCTTCATCGTTAAACAAAATTTAATGGACGTAGTGCGCGATACGTATTCAGCACAGAACCATTATTTTCGAAATAAAATTGCACGATTTGCAAGCGTTGTTCAGGCGTGAGTCTATTCAAGATAAATTGCCAAACCAAACTGAAAATAAATCACTCAACAACTGTTGAAGCGGTCGCAATCTTGAACAGTTATGCAAACTTAAAGTTATATACCTCGAAAAAAACACCCGTTACATCTGTGTATCGTCTGCATAGAAGTGCACATGACAGTATTTCAGGAATGTACGAATATAATGGGTATAAAGAATAGCAAGGGCCTCAAATTCAGAGCTGTGTCAAAGCATTGTGCTTAGTGCTTTTGAAAGCACTGAATTGAACGAAGAATATAAAAATGATTGTTTGAAGTTTGAAATGTCTCAGTGCCGTACAATTTTTCTTTAAAAAAAAAATTAAATCATTGCCCTATGCACGCCAATGATGAACAAAAAATTCTTGATTGCATGTCAGAAAATTACCTCTTGAAACCACCCACATTTCATTCACATATCTCGACCGGTTTCAAAGCAAAAATATAAATAGTCAGTTTTTATGTAAAACACTTCCTATATGAATCCCCAAGAACTAACGACAGTTGTAACTGAATTAAGGCTACAAAGCAACAATGAAAATTGATAAAATGCCTCAAAAAAAAAGTTTCACATCGCTTGAGCTTAAGTAAAGGCAGTACTAAAAATGTGAAGATGAAATGAAACCTTAACTTCGTCAATTTCAAATTTAAAAGATGTTAATCAATATTAAATATTATTTCAAATGACGTAATTATTATAACCGAGTCGAAACTTAAATTATGATGTTAAGGAATAAATTTTCAACACTTCGATCACTTCTGCTTTGCTAATAATTGTTTCTCTGTGCAATATTACAATATAAGCTGACTATCTCCTGCCTCTCTATTCTCCATTTTTCTTTCTTGAAGTGGTGAAATGGGGAATCTTCCACGTCGATCACAAATAATTCTACAAGCAAACTCTTTGGTTCCAATTCAACATTCAAGAACCTGCTCTTGAACTACAACACAAAAATTTCCAACATGATATCAACAACCTGGTAACGTACCTGATCAAATAAAAGTAAAGAGGTGAAGGAAAAATTTCACCAGCATTGAATGAAAACACTATAATTACAACAAATATCGCACATAATAAAACTCCCTGTAAAAAAATGATTTTTAGTCAAGAATATCTGTTTAGGAGTCTATTTAATACTCGTGGTAATTGAATATAATATATAATAATATGGAAATACAAAAACATTCAGGGAAATAAATAAAAAAAAAATAGTAAGATATTAACGAGTAGATCAAATCAATCTGAAAATAACGGACGACACTAACAAGGGAATGTATTTCTGAACCCGACTAAAAAAAAGTTGAACTCAAACGGATTGTGTCATAATTTAAAAATATTGGAGTTTTCATAAATAAAAATGAAATGATTAAGAAAAAATTGAACCCAAAAGATAAGGGATTATTAGTCAGTTGATTTTTAGGGCCTTCTAGTTGAGTTTGATACATTGGGTACATCATTTTAAACCCTCAATGAACAATGGTATCTTATCATTGATTTTGTATTTGCCTGAAAATTTTGAATTTCCCTGGTGTTGTTTCTTTTTTGATTTCATGTATCTGTATTGATGATTTCTGTTGAATTTATCATTTAAACATTAATTCCTTTTTTCCCCCAAAATATTGAATAACTGCAAATTTTTATAAAATCATCAGACTCATCAAAAAAATTTCTGATCCAATTCAAACCATTTTTAATTATATATAGACTTCGTTACGAGTTACGAATTTCGATTATATAATAAAATTGTTTATTCAGTATGTAGTACACAGGATATATTTTTTGTTGAATTTAATTGATCAGTTTTTAAAATGATTACGTGTTAACAACAAAATGGAAATGAACAATAAAAATTGATTAAACTGGATCTATGGTTAAATTTATCATCTAAACAAGATGCTTTATAAAACGAGTTGAATAATTAATTTAGTAACAACCATACTCAAAAAAAAAATTATTTTGTCTTTGAACGAGACATACCAGCATCTGAATCAGGCTATTCTCAGATCCAGGCCGATGCCGAAACCAATTCTGTGCGTTCACAACTTCTCGCTGTCTGTCTGTTTGTCATTCCCTTTGCATTTTGCATCGTCGTTCGACTAGACGTAATTACATTTCATCTTTGTTTGTCCTTAATTCGCCGGAGGCAATACAGCCCTGATATATTAGAATTGTTCCCAGGACCTATTTGGCTTTTTATTCAGACGCCAAACAGCGCTTCAGTTTACCCCAGTGCTTTATTGGCTTTCTTGGCTGCACTAAAATTCCAATTTATGTGAGTTTTGTGCAGAGGATGCCAGTCGGTGGATTTTATGAACGCAGTAAATTTTTGGTATTAATACCACGCGATCAGTTCGTTTCATTGATCTCTCTTGAGAAAGCTGAATTGTTTGGATCATTGAAATTACTTCAATTATCTTTCGAATATACAGGGTGTTTCCTAAACATGCGGCAAAAATTCAGGGGGTTGTTCCTTGGACTATTCTAAGAATATTTTGTCCTTTGATGATTTTTGAAAAACCTATTTGTTTCGAAGATATAGGGGAAACAAAATTTCAGATAATAACATTTTATTATGAAAAATTACATGAAAATTCAACTCAACCTACAAAAACTGTTGAAAATGACCACCTCTAGCCAGCATACAAGCATCCAATCTTCTCCTCATTGACTGCCGAACCCTTTCAAAAACACCAGGATCATTTCTTATTAAGTTACACCCAGCAATGATCCGATTTCGCAAGTCTTCCACATTTTCTACTGGAGTGGTATAAACTAATGATTTTAGATGGCCCCATAGCCGTTTTTAGTAATTGGAATGTTGTTAAACAAATTTAAAAATAAATTGTACCTACTTAGTAAACACAGTGCGGTACGCATTTTTATTTAAACTATTATTAATTTTAAAAATATGAAAAATGTTGTTCGCCCTGTATCTTCGAAACAAAGAGGTTTTTCAAAAATCATCCAAGGACAAAACATGCTTAAAATAGTCCAAGGAATAACCCCCTGAATTTTTGCCGCATGTTTAGGAAACACCCTGTATACCTATAGAAAGAGTTGTCAGAAAAAAGTATGATAGATTCGTCAGAGTAACTCACTTTCAAGTACACCAACTTACATATTATCTACTGTTTTTTAGTTTTTTTTTTATTCTTTGGTGAGACATGAGTAGTATCTATTAGGCCAATTGAAAAGTCCCCGGTCTGATGCACAGATGGCGGTGCTAGTATTGAATCCATATGATTTTAGTTAGTACCAACCTTCAAACGATACATGTTCAAATTTGACAGCAGTCCGATCATTATTTTGTGAGATATTGCGTTGTAAGTGTAGCTACTTTTGTCATTTGAGAAAGATGAAAAATAAAAGAATTTAGTGTGCTGATAAAATATTGCTTTTTGAAGGTAAAAATACAGTTAAGGCAAAATCTTGGCTTGATGAAGAGTTTCTGGGATCTGTACCAGGAAAATCAACCATCATTGATCGGTATGCTAAGTTTTAACGTGGTGAAATGAGCACCGAAGACGGACGCCCGAAAGAGACTGTCATCGACGCAAAAATTAAAAAAGTCCACACAATAATTTTGAACGGCCGTAAAGTGGAGTTGATCGAGATAGCAGACATTGTGAAGATATCATCTGAACGTGTAAATCATATCATTCATGATTATTTGTACATGAGAAAGCTGTGTGCTAAATGGGTGCCGCGCAGGCCACATTCGATGAGAAGCAACAACATGTAAATGATTCTGAGCAGTGTTTGAAGCTGTTTAAGAGCAATAAACTTCAATTTTTGCGTCGATATGTGACAATGGATGAAACATGGCTCCATTATTTCACTGCGGATTCCACCCGACAGTCAGCTGAGTGGACTGCACACAATAAACCGAATCAAAAGCGAGGAAAAACACAACAGACAGCTGGCAAGGTTATGGTATAAGAATGCTGAGATGTGCAAGGTATTAAATTCATTGATTATCTCCGAAAGAGCCAGACCACCAACTGCGATTATAACATAGAGTTACTGGATCGTTTAAAGAATAAAATCGTCAAAAAACGGCCCCATTTGAAGACAAAAAAGGTGCTGTTTCATCAAGTTGATGCACCTTGTCACAAATGAATGAAAACAATGGTAAAATTGCATGAATTGTGCTTCGAATTGCTTCTGCATCCACCGTATTCGCCAGATCTGGTCTCCAGCGACTATTTCATCTTCTCGAACCCCAAAAGAAAGCTCGCTGGACAGAAATTTAGCGACAATGAAGAAGTAATCGCCGAAACTAAGGCCTATTTTGAAGCGAAAGACATATCGTACTACAAAAATGGTATCAAAAAGTTGGAAGATCGCTATAATCGCTGTATCGCCTTCGAAGGCAACTATAGTGAATATAAAATTAAATTTCGCCAAAAAAAAATGGGGGACTTTTCAATTGACCTGTTACATATATCAGAAAGTTTTCGGAATAAAAAAATTGTAGAGTCCCTTTTTCGAAAGAGTAACTAAATACTCAAAGTAATTTTAGATACTATTAGGAAGTAACTGAGCTAGATACTTTTTGAAAAAATCAATTATAGCTCTGGATAAAGCAAGAGATAACAACGAGATGGTCAACCTCGAACTAAATTTCGGGTTTTCAAATTTGTTGCTACCAGCACTGATGCTTTATGTTAAAATATTACTTAGCAACATAATTTTTCGATTATTTTCGTGAAAATTTGATGCCTTTATATAATAATAATAAGTCCTTCATTTTCAACAGGGTTGACCCTCAATTACAGGAAAACACAACTTTAATTCCAGTATTGTTGTACATAATCATAAAAAAAAAGATACACCAACCCAACCCAAGATCAGCTCACAGAGATGTGAAAATAATAGGCCTCCTTTATGATAATATACTTACCAAAATATGAATTGCCGATGATGAATCTGTATTTTTTCGAAAGGAGATAAAAACGATGCATATAATTTCTATTCACTGATCTTCCACTAAATTCATAATCCGTCGATATGTATCGAAAAGATTCGACTCACACAGCTTTGGGGTATAAGAGGGCACATTGTGCGATCATTCCCTTATTAAATCAATAAGAGTGAGGGTATCGGGGGCTGCCACCGCCGACGGGGTGGTTATTAAATTACCAGGCCAACTGTGTACAGACGATGCGGCACAGTAAAGGTTTCCAGCCTCTGCCCCGTGAGGCAGATGAACTCTGGCTCGGAGAAATCAAATTGCTTCCTTCGATCACAAATATATCCAGACGACAATCGCTCTTGAATTTAACTGTTTGCTGCTCTTGTTGTTTTACTGAGAAGGATAATAATAGGAATATTGGATCAAAGAGTACAGAGTACAAGGAAAATTTTTATTGTTCAAGAAAATTTCTCATTTTATATCATAGAATGGTAATCATCTCGTGAATTCAGCTTGGTTGAAAAGATACAGGCTGGCAAATCCACGAAAAATGCATGTTTCAGTTATATCTCTCAAATTGTTCTATCGAAGAAAATTATTTTTGGAATATTGTTTTTCATTGATATCATAAATCTTTTCCAATAACAGAATTCCATTGAAATCTTCTAATTTTTTCACTTCCAAAAAATTCCAGAAATTAAGAGAACCCAACTCTTGGAAATAATTTGAACTATCATTAAAGAATATTTGACCATTTTCAAAAATGAAAATTGCAGTATTTTCATTTTATTTTATTTTTTCATATGTACCATGCGTCGTTTCGAATAATTCGATCCTAAAAAAAATTACCTGAAATTCAAAATTTGCAACTTTGGATAAATGCACAATATGGAACACAATTTGATTCCAGTGGATTCTAACTTGACCATCATCTGTTGAATACATATTCATAACATTCTCCCGATTGGTACCCATTTTCATACTGACAGCTCCAATAATATTAAACTGAATGATGCAAATCAATATTTTTATATGAAATTAATGTAACAACGCAAATCATATTCATTTAATGAAGGTTTGAATGAACTCTACATCACACAGAAATTTGTTTCATATCCACACAATTTTTTGGGATGTAGTATGCAATTATCTTGAATTTATTGAAATTATGTATAATTATAATATTTACATCTGCTTTAATATCTGTAGAAAAAACAGAATTAATGGTCATAGCAAAAGGGCCTACAAGACGAAATTAGCTGTGATCGACAATTCCATTCAGCAGCGTATGCGATGTCACACTTCTGGTAAAACCTTCTCGTCGTAAGCAGACCATTCAACGAAATTTCAGTTCTAATTTCAAAATCCTACAAATTGAAAATAAAAGTCACCGTTTGAACTTATTAGAATCACTCAGGTACAACTCTATACAAATTTTGTTGAATTCCCAAGCAGATGTAAATAAATCGCCCCTTTTGTACATCTTCAAATAGATTTTTTGGAAATTCCATATTCGAACAAATGAATTTATATAGTATCCCAAACCCAGAAGACCCGGGACCTATTAGAGAAAACATAAATGATACATTTCATTGCTCCATAGGCACTCTTATTCTTGTGTATATACAGGGTGTACACTTTTAAAGCGGCCTATCTTCAAAGCGAGATTAGACAAGTGATTTGCAACAAAAAATTTTATATAACACATGGTCGAAATGTTGGTGGTTATTCTTCAATTTAACATTTTTTGATTTCACGGAATTTATCACTTTTTTCCCTAAAACCAATTATATCTTATTTATTTCAGTATCCTCATCGAATTTGATCATATATTCCGAAATCATCATGCCTTAATATGAGAAGTCATGAGTGGCAAAATAGTTTTACTGACGAGTGTGATGAGGAGGTGAATATAAATATTCTGAAGAGAGCGAAATAAGTAGTATCTCTCCAATCGTTTTATGAATGAAAAACTATTAGTGAGGATATGTTTTCTTTGCAGTAAAAACTTCTCCATTGAGCAGGTTCTCGAACGACATATCAAGTTTTATGCTAGCTACTTTCCTTCTGCTGTAATATCATGTCTAACGTGATGACAATGGAAAAGTCGAAAATACTCAAACTTTTCTTTGCCCTGTTTCAGAGCATTTTTCGCTGGGATAATGAGATAATTCTCATGGAAATTATTAATTTCTACTAAACTTAATATTTCATGTATACCTACAGGTATTGAAAAAAGATAACCAAATTTTATTATTAAATACAAAAAAAATGAACGGAACAGATTAAAAAATTAAAATAATTTTTCAAAATCTCCTCCCCTTTGTTCAATATATTCGCCACATCTTTTTCTTATTGAATCCAACACCTTTCGAAGTTCACTACGTTTTTGACGCATTTGTTCAGTGGATTCTTTCAATAAGATCTTGAGTCTGAACGCGAATTTTGTACACTTTCTCATGAAGTTTCCATGCATACAAATCTAATGGGGTTCCTGGATGGCCATCTCACTATAGACCGTATCTTCCGATCCACTTCATTCCAACATGTTGGTTCATTAATTCCGCTATATTCCGATTCCGACTATTATGGGCCGGGCAGCCATCCATCTGAACCCAAAAATTTTGTCTGGTAGCCAGGGGCATTTGGTCTTATATTCCTGGTATGTTCTTTATGTTTACATTTTAGAATTCTTCAGAAATTCTTCAGAGACGATCTGGAGGAATTACTGGACCAAAAAGTTTGCCCTTCATCAGTCCCAACCCCATATGTTTACCCTTAACTCATGTTGGAAATGGGTAACAATAGTCACATGTGGATTTTCCCTTTTCCATAAATGGCAATTTCAAGTAGCAGGTGGCAGTTGAACTTATTTGGTTTAATCATTTTATTCGGTAAAAATGAAAAATTCAATTTATTTATTTATGAAATATTGAGTTTCATAGAAATTTCCATGAGAATTTTTTCGATATCCAATCATAAGCATCTCCGAAATAGATCAAATGAAAGTTTGAATATTTTCGTCTTTTTCATTGTCATCACGTTAGTCATGATTTTACAGCTGAAGGAAAGTCATTCGAAAGCCTGCAGAATGGAGAAGTTTTTACTGCAAACAAAACATTTGCTCATTTATAGTTTTTCATTCATAAAACGATTGGAAAGATACGGCTTATTTCGCTGTCTTCAGAATATTTATATTCACCACTTCACCATACTCATCAGTAAAACTCTTTTGCCACTCATGACTTCTCATATTGAGGAAAATTTAATGCTCTTTCGGAATATATGATCAAATTCGATGAGGGCGCAGAAATGAATAAGATATAATTGGTTTCATGGAAAAAAGTGATATATTTCGTGAAATCAAAAATGTTAAATTGAACCACCAACATTCCAACCTAATGTTAGATGAAATTTTTGTTGCAAATCACTTATATAATCTCCCCTTGAAGTTAGACCGATTCAAAAGTATATTTCAAAATGTAACACTTTGCAATGTGACTTTGATGAAGCCACGTAGACGGTGAAACAATTGTTGAAAAACATTAAAAATCTGTGGACATTAAAAAGTGCTTCTATTTATTTTCATAAAAAACAAGTAAATATGACATAATTTAGTACAAATGTCTAAAAATAGTACACAGTATTGTCATTGATGTCATTTTAACTCTTATATATCGTATCATCTAATAAAATTTATCGACGACCAGATAATCATTTTAGGGAGTTAGGGACACTTAAGAATTACAAATACCCTATATATATTTAATTCTGAAATTCCGACGAAAAAAATCCATATATTCCACATATGAAAGGAGCATATTCCCACCTCCCCAGTGCAGCGCGAGAAACCATAGAAGAAAAATGAATATCGCAATAGGCACGGGACGTGCAAGAAATATTCCTTCTGCCTAACTTCATACACTATTCACAGTCCCGACTACTCGGGCTCCGTCCCCTCACAGTCGTGCAGAAACAAAAAAGTTCCGGCGTATAAATAAAAGAGTAAATAAAAGTGCAGCAGGCGCACCGGCCCCCCCGGATCTGAATTTTAAAGCAAAGGGTAGAAAATGATAAATCTGAGTTGCCCGCGGGTTGTCTTCGGCAGACCGAAGTTAGTCGCGTGGAAAGCTCGAGCCGGAATGCAAACTGAATTTGTCAAGCAGCGTCCTTTGGCCTTCCTCAAACAATTCGCTGCTTTGCATCCTTCCACCCCTTCGGTAGAATCAAAAGAGCATTTGAGAAAAGAATGCTGGAAATGTTTTCTCTGGTCGTGATTGAATTTGTCTAGTTCTTCTTCTTCTTACGGTTGGTCGGCACGGTGGCGGTGGGGTTTTGTTTTCGGATGGAATTGGATTAGTTATTGGTTTTTTATGGGGTGTTCGATTGTTTGAAGTTAGCGTAGTTTTAATATTTGATCCCTTTACCTATACTCCTATTGCCTTGCAATTACCAAGAAATAATTGAAGATCATATAACAATACAAGCCACATTCTCTTTAATCTTTGATACTCTTCAATACTTTGACAGGAGCTAGGATAGGTGGTGAAGAGCAAGACTAAGTTGAACTAAATGCCGACGTTTCGTCCGTATATTCTAAGTTTTTCAAGGCGGTATACAAGAAAGATACAAACATTCATCAGTACAATCCAATAGAACAATTAGAATGACACCAAATAACAATGATGAATTGCATAAATGCAAAATGATGCAATCTAGATATATTGTGTGATAGTCGGAGAAAGTGCAACCAAGCCAAGCCTTTTCAATTTTTAATTTAAACTTGTATGTAAACAATTTACATTGTTTACATGCGATATCAGCTGCTCTCGATTAATAATTCCACAAGTTTCAATGGAAGTTACGATTTCAAAGTTTAAATTGAAAATTGACAGTCTTTGCTTGGTTGCAATTTTTTCGACTATCAGTAGAACAGTAGAAATAATAACTTTCATTTCAGACTGAATGAACCTGGTATGTTTGTGCATAATATATTCAAAGTCACTTGAACTAATCCATAAAGACGCTTGACCAGATGTCCCTTTGAAGTGGATACCGCGATACGCTAAAAACCAGGTTTTATTCAAAAGTATTATTATGCAATAAATTCACTGGCCTCAAAGGAATTTCTGGAAACTTGGACAACCCTTGTATAATCTAAATATTCAGGCTTCCTCCAAGTGACTTTGGATATACTATACCACAGTTCTACCTAATTTAATTTATTATCTTTGTATATTATGGGTGTTATTGTATATTTATCTTATTTATTGATTGAAATCTGTTTTATACAACAATTCATTTGGATTGCATCATTTTGTATTTATGCAATTTATCATTGTTATTTGCTGTCATTCTAATTGTTGTATTGGATTGTACTGATGAACTTAGTCTGGTTCTTCATCACCTGTCCAAGCAACTGTCAAAGTACTCAGTTTAAATAACCAAGGACGTGATTCTTACTTCATTCTCTTCAAAAATTAGTTGGATGAAGTTTCCACATCAGTAGATACTCCTCTAACTACGGAATAGAAACTACTGCAATGAAAACATAAATGGCAATTCTTTTGCTGAATATCCTTATTTGTTCTAAAATTACTTCGATTATTTTGGTAGTTTCAACTAATAGCAATGCATTATTCTAGCCAATCATTCAGTATTTTACTGACTATTTTCCACGTCTTAATTTTCACCAATCCCAAACGCTCAATTTTAAATTATAAATGGATGAAAAAAAATTATCACAGCACCCATCAGTAGTTTTTTTGCGATCCACTTACTGGTACGAGTTACTGAAAATATTGAGGAGCAAATGAACCTCTCTACAGACACTGTTACAATATTCTTGGACATTGATGACATTTCCAACCAAACTACAACTACAAGATTAATACAATCGTACCTGGAAAGTAGAAAATTAACAGTGATAATCGATAGTACCAGGTCGACGATTAGAAAAATTGATAGGACCACTGCAGTTCAACTTATACCTACATGGCAGACCTACCAAAATTGAATAGATGCAAGATAGCCCAGTTTGCCAATGGCACTGCTATCTATTATCACAGTAGAACTCGGAAAGTAAGTACTAGGGGCAGTTACAGATAGACTTAAATAAACTGATGGAATAATTAAAGAGATGGAGCTTCATGGGTCCCCATGGTATATTAGCAACCAATAAATCAGAGAAGAATTGATCATCGAAACTATTGAGAAAATAGAAGACGAACAAATAAATAATGTAATACAGACGCTAAAAGCGCACGAGAATAGAGAATACAAATTCCAACAAGAAGGACAAACACGAGGAAATGCTTTATTCAAAGAATCAAATAGAGGTAAATAGTGTTATGCAGAAGGGAAGAAACTGTTCCAAATGAACAACAGAATAAAATTGGAAAAATTATAGTAGAGGCAAAATATAATTTCAGTCCTTATACAAAAATAAGACCTGAACTTTTTCGAGTTTACCCGCGGCATAACTTGAGAGTTTTTGCCATGAAAAATTACCATACCTTATAACAAGTAATTAAGGTCTCATAAAATAGTCTTGTAAAATACCAATAAAAATATTCTACCGATTTAGCAACAAATGCGGTAACTAATAAAACTCGTTCCATTGTGCAAAAAAGTAGATGAATCACGGCTGGTTTCTGAAAGGCCAATCAACGTAAAATTTAACCTTACAGCTGTCAATTCTATAGTCAAACGTCAGTTGGGTTGCTGAAAGTAAGATTAACTCCTTTTTTTCGAACATTCTTTCAGCGCCAGTGGTCAGATATTACACATAAATTTTAAATCAAGCATCATTTTCTGATACGCATTTTAATTTTTCTTTTCAAGTTGAGAGCTCCAGATAACATAGATTAGTTAATTTAAATGTTGTATTAGTTGAACAAAGATTTGAGCAGTCTTTCAAAAATCAGAGGTCAGTCTTGAAGGTGACTGTTGCCAAAGAAAGTGGATTTTCAAGAAAAAAAGTGTTCTGACTGGTTAGGCACGAGACTTGAGTGAATAAATGAAATATCTATATCTATCCATCTACTCAATTCTATGAAATAGAGAGTAGAATTATCAATAATTTATAACATTGATATGTCTCTGTTATACACCTGAACGTTATTTTTTTGTAGGTAGATATTTTTTTGTTTCCAATCGCCAATTTGGCAAGGAAAGAACTCGCATTTCCCAAATGAGCTCTGAAAGTGAATTTCACATCCAAGTACCCACTGAAAGTCTCAGTCTTTCCATTAGCAAATTGAAATGTATCTACCTACCTCTGGTCGCTTTATTTAAAATGCTGGAGTTTTATGTTTTATACCGACTTATCGAGTTAGATGGCATTTTTTTGAAAAGTCTGAGTCTCACATTTACTAATTATGGTTACATATTTCGTAGACGAGCATTCCGAATAGTCAATGAGTATTCAGAAGGACATACCTGCTTTTTGTTGCGGTTATAACAATAAAATTACATAAGAATTGTTCAATATAAAATCAGCGCAATATCGAAAATAAAACAAATAATACCAAAATTCAGTTAGACTGCTCTTCAAAAGTTAAGAAACTTAAGAAAAAATGGATGTTTATTTACTCTTTTGAAATAATTGTTTTGAGTATCAAAGTGAAGTGAGAAATAACCTCAAAAACTGTTATGTTTTATGTACTTAGTTACATACACATATTTCAGAATTTTATATACGTGGGTTGTTCCAAAAATTCAGAGTTCCCTAACTTTCGAATAGCAGTTTATATAGCTATATTATTCCCGAATTATAAATCGAACCACATAAAGAGAGGGAGTAACAGTGTATAATAATCATTATTGTGAACGGTATACTGTGCTCTTATTATGATAATTTATCAATAAAAGATTTTCATGGATAACCCCATTTGTAAATAAAAATAAAATTAGAAGAACAGCATTGAATGAAATGGGATGAACAAGTTTGAATCTGTACGATACAAAGAAATTTTGTACTTGATTCAGTGAAATATGAGTCGAATATTGTTTTTCAAAAAAAGAGTTGGCATTATTTCGAAAATTCCATTCTTTGAGGATTTGAATAGTTTTCTCAGTTGTACAAATTCTAAGGGCTTAGAAATAAAACACTTTTCCTATTTATATGTACATTGTCATAAAAATAAAAAATTAAATTACCCATACTGACACTTTTCTGTTGGTTCATTTGATTTGTATGGTAGATATCATTAATCTGAAGAATTTTATGATTGGTGAAGACAATGGAAAGGACTACCCTGCACTTTCTATTGTGTCAGATCAGATAAACCGAATAAACTTCCTTTAAAGTTATATTATTTAGCAGTTTCTTATATAATGATGAGCCGTTTCATATTTGATACATCTTTATTCTAAAATGCAATACGGTTTATAACTCGAAATTGTAATAAAAATGTATTCATAAATTATGTTTGAAATGACCTCCACCCTTCCTTATACAAGCACGTGTACTCTTTCTTTTTTCTTCAGTTTTTACTTTCCGCCTGAAATTCCGACTTCTCGGTGGTCACAAAAATAATCCAAGAGTAGAATCAAAAATGATCAACGTAAAAAAAATTTGACAGGTCAGAAATCTTTTAAAAATCACAAGAATCCAAATATCTCGTAAACTGTTGATTTTTTGTAAACACTAAATAAGGTTCAAAAAACAGCAAATGAGTCATACTTTTGGAATCGTTCGAGGAGAGAAGAAATTCAACCCCCCATGAAATTTGCAAAGTTTTGGTTTTGGTTTCTGTGACATCCAAAAATTGAATGGAGAAAATTGTTGTCAGCCGTCTAGAATTTTTTGTGGGAAAGTGTAGTTCTCATGAGATTTTGTATGAAAATCTATTATATTCATTTAAAAGCTTTGGTGAAAGATGTAACAGGGAATGCATGTTTCACACTTTTGAGAGATCATAACAAAATTTAAAAAAATATTCATAGATAGCCTTTTCATTGGTAAAATATGAATAAATATTTTCTAATTTCATCCTGATCCGAACTTTTTAATGAAAAAAAATTAAATTTGAAAATTGATGTAGAAAATAACGATTTATTGCAAAAAATTCTCAGTTATTGTGTGGAGTACATTAAAGCAATTATTTCCTAATAAAAAAATTAAATACAACATTGTGCATAAACGAATTACAGTGAATGGACTTGAAAACATATACAATAGTAGGTTGCTTACACTTTTTTTTTTATTGGTAGAACACATAGCGTTCTTCATTCCTCTTCAGAAATTAAATATAAACTAATATTTCTTAAAATTGTTGCGTGTAACTTCTCAAGGAATGACCTAAAATTTTTGCTCAGATGAAAAACCCCCTTGAATATTTACGAAGCTTTATCCCCTTAAAACTTTCACTCTTAGTAGGTAACACCTTGTATAAAGATAGGTATATTGTTCATGTTACACATAAAATCTGAAAAGGTCTGATGAATTATTATCATAAACCATATTTTTCTCCGGGTTTTCCTTTTTTTGATTGAATAGTAATATCAGTGGAACCATTATGTATATTTAATAAGAAAACATTAATTTTTTCATGATATATGCTATTTCAAGAAAGATGAAATGGTAGTATACCTATTTTTTTTTTATCATCCGAATGTCTTCTATTCGCTTTTTATTTCGCTACCTAAACGTGGATTGAGGCCACCTATACCTACCTTGACATAGGTGATTAAAGAAATTCAGATTAAAAATCCATCAACAAATCACAATATCCAATATATATTATGCCATCAAAATCCATCTGCCACATAAAGAAACCGTTACTAATCTGAGTGTATTCAAGACAATTGGAAGAGCTATAACAATAAAAAATAACGACTTGGCACAGGTACCTGTTTAATTGTAAACGATTTGTTCTTTATCTATCTCGAGAGCCGATGTCATCATAAACCTTCCGTATTGGGACTAGTTCTTACACTCCCCTTTCAAAGACATAGATTCCGAAAAGCAATACTCTACACTACTTTGGTTTCTTTACATGACACCCTTACTAGAGGATGGACTTTAATTAGTTTCTTTTGTGAAATGAATACCACCGGCGCCCTTAATGGGCAACCATAAAAATTAAGCACATTTCTAACCACTAGTTGAAAGATTTAATTTTTAGGGGGTGTGGCGGAACAGAAAATCTAAATGATTTTCTAATCTACGGTTTAAGTCAATTATTGATAATTTTATATAGGTATGATATTATGTGAAATTTTTTGATTTTCATTGATATTTGCTATTTCGAGTTGAATCTATATGATTTTCAATTATTATTCTATGGTTGGATGTAGATTGAATTTTAACAATTATTCCACTCAAATCGAGGGATACCTCCAAAGAAGGTACTCTTCAAATATCATTGTATCATCATATAGTGGCCCTTGAAATATTTTCGATTCACTTATGAAAGATTTAAAACAGTCTTCACGAATTTTTAATATAAATTGATAACTCGTCAAACCTATAATATTAACCGAAATTGATTCCTCGCATATCACTTGGTGAAACATAATGTTAATATCATAGAAAGATAATAAATAAATCACTTGACTATACCTTTCACAAATTTCACATTTCAAAAATGATGAAACGTTTAGTCAAGTGTTTTATTTATTTTTTTTTAATAATATTACCATATTAACAATATCGAAATTTTTTCATTAAACGAGTACTTAAAGTTGATCATTAAATTCAAAATACACTGAGGTGTAAAAAACGCAACCAGTTGATATTTAGTAAAGTTTGAAGAATTCTAGTTTTCTTATTTTTAGCTCACTTTTCAAAATTCTTTGAGTAAACCGTGGATAAAATGATTGATTTCAAAATACATCCATGCATATTCAATTTTTTGTAAAATTTTGTCTTATTAGTAACTCTACTGAGTTAATCAGAAGATTGTTGTTGAACCCTTATTTTCAAACATCCTGGGGAATAATTTCGGGGTCAAATTCTCAACCAATATTCATCATGATTGATTTTCAATAATTTTGTTTGGTTCATGTCTTTGGGTGAACTTGTTCTTTTTTAATAGGAAAATGGACTTGTCATCAGTGGTTTACTCCAAGAAATGAAATTTTCCTCAAGAAACCTAATCTGAAGTATGAACCGACGTATGCAGACAGTAAGTAGAGAAATATTATTCTGAATTGAAAAACTTTAGGATATACACGTTAGAGTTGAATTGATTCTATTTAATTTTTCACTTGAATTCAAGAAATTTGCATGAATACATTTTGATTTGATTGGTAGACTCATAAACTGAGCTTTCGCACTCAAGGCATTATTAAGAAAAAATTTCGGGGGAGGTTGACTTAAACTAAAAAAAATAACAAAATATAAAAAGACTATTTTCTGAAAAAAATTCAGTGGGGGCGAAGGTGGTCCAGACCCCATAGGACCCCCCTCTGGCTACGGCCTTGTTCGTTCTGATATGGTACAATGAGCAAAGCCATATGCTAAATTTCCTTTTGAATTGGATAAACTTTTTATTTGTTCTTTAAAACTGTCTAGTGCGCTATAGTACACAGGATGTTTCAAAATTAGGGTTTAACAACAAACTTCTGATTGACCTTGTATAGTGTCTAATAAGCGAATATTTGAAACAATATTCATTATGCAAGTTGATATCAATTATTTCATTCACAGTTCACTGAAAACATTCTGAAAATCAAGCTAAACTTTAGAAATCTACGAGAATTTTTGCAAATATCAACTTTTTTGGGGATGAAAAAAGCGGAAAAGTTGTTGCCCCTCGAATCAGATATTGACGTGTCCAAGTCATTTTCCACATTCATTTCAAACTGGGAAAATCGAGGTGCTAAGTTTTCATTGGATCACCTTTTATATTGAGGATGATTTCGTGTACGTTAAACTGAGCTATTGCATATTATTATAAGGTCGGCGAAAAAATATAATATAAAATATGATACAGTGGCGAACGAAATGTTATATTACAACATGACCAAGACAGCAGTATTCTCCATGTAATTCCAAGGAACTGCTTCCACTTTTCCAGCCAATTTAACGCATAATGTGAATCGAGGTGTGTGAGGATACGGGAGATGAAGAGACATGGTCATGTGATCCCAAACTGTCCGTGAACTATTAAGACGAAGGTCGGATAGGAAGTTGGAGAAGGCAAGTCATGAAAAAGGGACAAAATCACGTTCATGACACGGAAAATTTAACTGGGCGTTCAATGAATTCCCGAATTTATGGATGGGCGTAGGGATTATGCCTTGTAATGGCTCTTCCTTGGTCATTTTCCACCCTTGGGGGATACTGACTAGAGGAAGTGACATATATTCTAGATAGTTGGACTGTTGGCGGGGTAGTGTAGGCGAGGGTGAGAAATAATCATGTCAATTAAAATCGGGATTGGCGAGGATAAGATTTTTTGTTTTCAATATGAGCTTCCTATGAATAAGAGAGCCAGATACCAACGCTGAAGAAGCGAATACATGTAGCTGTTAGAAAAGTCTCAAATGTTTGCAGAATCACTGGGTCATCAATTTAAGCTGAATCCAAAAATCAACGACAATTCAACCATTCAGTGGAAATACATAGGAATTTAACAGATAATGATTACAATGAAATGGAAGAAGATCCGAAAGAAGTGACTAAAGAAGAAATTATCGGCAATAAGTGAATTAATTTACAGAAGATCAACAGATTTCGCAGAAGAAAAGAAAATAATTCCAGATCACTAGTTTGGATTTCGCAAAGAGTTCAACGATTTACTAACTGGTACGACTCACAGAAAACATTAAAGAGCAAATGAACCTCTCTACATACACTGGTGCAATATTTCTGAACATAGAAAAGGCACTTGATTAAATGTGGCATCAAGGTCTGATATACGGAATGAAGTTGAAGAAGAGTGAATATCAATATTGCCAGGTCGACGATAAGAGGAATTGAAGCCGGAGTTCCTCATGGATCAGTGATAAGGCCGCTGCTGTTCAACTTATACATGACAAAAATGATAAGATACAAGATAGCCTAGTTTTCAGATGACAATGCTTTCTTCTATCACAATAGAACTCGAGCAGCAATTACCACTAATTATTTCGAAAAAAAGAATTTCAACCCACTTTGTTGTGATGGTTATATGAGTTCAACGAATCTTTATATTCACTACTGAATGGAAATTGCAGTATCAAAACTTATAAATAATTTATTCATCACAATTTATTCACTGGATCTTTATAATAATTTGGATTCTCCTGATGATTACTAGAGAATTGTTCGAAATTTCTCGAAGCCGTTAGGAGATACTACAAAACTACAAGAACCCAAAAAGTGAAGCATGCACCAACGTTTTTTTATACATTTTTCTCAATTACTAGTCGAGCACCAAAAAGGAATGTTTGGAGGAAGAAGCGGGCCCTGCGCTCAAAAAAATATCAACCTGTAGATTTGGATTCAAATTCAAATTATTACATAGGCGTACAACGTGCAAGCATGGCCGGGATATCCCCATGATTTTCTACGCTTGAGATTATCGTAATGAACCCATTTTTCGTATCCAGTCACAATGCGATGCAGAATTACCTTCCTACACCTAATATATCACTTGATGAGAAAGAAAAAACATTAAAAAAATCAAGCTTTAACAACCTATATATAATTCGAAAAAAAGCGTTTTCTTGCCCAAATTCAGGACATTTTTTCTTGAAAGGTTCAGAAGAATGTGTTATTTATGTTTAGACCTCCAATTTAGGAACACCCTGTAGATGTTGATAGAACGTCGTATTAATAGTGCTGTAATATGGTCATATATTTCTCGTATTCATACTCCATTGTCATTGTTGACTCAATTGAAAGTAGGAATCAAGAATAGAATATTCTAAAACAAGTTGTAGAATGGGCTCCTATTCCGACACGAATGCGAAATTCGAAAACGAGCGACGAAGGAGCGAGTTTTGGAACGCACGAGTGTTGGAATTGCCTTCTGCAACGAGTATTAGACGATATTTTCTCTATTTCAGTCAAGTTTCGTGAAATATTGTCGAAATTCAATGAAAAATTCAGATTATATATCCTAGTGACTTTTTTATTGTATCTTGGCAGTTGGTGTGACTGTTACGAAAATTGACAGATTACGGAATTTCAATATGAATCGTATGTTTCGAATTTCGACACAGTTTACAATTACCCATTAAATTTGGAATTTGCAAATAATGTAGCAAATTATTTCACTATATCCCCAAATTATATTATATTGACAATTATTGACGTTTGTCGAAATTTGATTGGATTGGAAGTCAGCATAGGCAACCACACGAAAAATATATCTGAAAACGATGCTGTAATGAGTTTATTACAGCACTGTTTTTAGAACTGTAATGGACTCATTACGATACTGAAATAGAGAAAATATTTTCTGCACTCTAATTTACTTTCGGTGCGCTCTCAGAGTAATGAACATAGATAGGGGAAGTATACGTCATTTTTAGTAAGCGATCTTTGTTCCCAACATGAACATGAACTATCAAATTTGACATAAAGGATGTGGAAATGAAAACATATCAGTGATACGATATTTCACTCAATTCGAGTGTTTTTCCACAAAGAACTCACTTCTTATGTCGCATAGTGAATCAACGTTTCATATCAACCCAAAATATATTGAAATAAATACCTAAATATGTCAGAAATTCAGAAAACAAACTTCAATCTCACCAAATGACGTGAATTAAGCGATTACAGGAGGGGAGCAATAACTTCAGATTTCAGCAGATAGATACATAAAACAAAATAAATATTCTGCTTACTTCAAATCCGCCAATTAAAAAAACATTGGATTCCAAATATTCAAATTTTCATATTTAATAGGGAATCACTTGAAAAAATAAATTTCATTAAAAAAATATATATTCTCAATGATATAGTAAAATTGTAAATTTGAAAATATATCACAATCCGACAACGTAACCTAACCATGTTGGGGACATGTTAAAATTGCGTATACTCCCTCTATCTATATTTATTACTCTATGGGTGCGCTTAGTGGATGAAATGATTTTTCGGAAGCGAACCATAGATCTGAAATTCTATATTCTCCTTGAAATAAAATGAAAAATAAATAACTCTCTCCTTCGACTCGAAGCAAACCATTTATCAAGTTCGAAATACCCACGCAACGGAACGAATAATATTCCGAGAAAATCCAAAGAAAGGAGATATATAGTCCGATATTTTTATTTTTCCCTCCAAGAGAGCGAAATCTCGGGAAGTATGCGGCGCTCATAGAACATCTGTCGCAAGGAAACCAGCTGTTGTCGACAAGGCGTTAAGGCGTCGCCGTCTCCTTCATCCACCCATTCTGCCGCCGCCACCGACGCCTGGGATCACGACACCACCAACGCCACCCCTTCATAGCCATCTCAGACCTAGATATGAAACCGGGGCCACCCGCGATACTGCTGCCTGAAGTGACAAGGTGTAAATTGCATTCGGGACGACGAGAGGGCCATGCCTTGGCTACAAATTCTATTTCGCACGCGTTTAATCAACTTTATCTCAGTCAGGGATGGTTGTGAGGTCATAAGATGCTTTTATATTGGAGCGTTGTTTCAAAGTGTTGATTGTGTTTTTTGAAAGGGGGTGACGAGTATTTATTTTTTAAGGGTTGGTTCCCTGAACAAATCCCGATTTAATTTAGTTCATTTCGTTGATATTTTGATAATTCAATGTTCAATGATCCACATGGATTACCAGTGCCGCCGCTAGACGTTTTAGCGCCCTGGCAAAATGAAATTTTTGCCGCCCTACTCTGCCTAATTCATATAAATTTTCTTTAAATGAGCCTCTGTTCTTTCTGTGAAGTATTTTTTCAATTTCATATGAAATCGTATTTTTCAACTATTTAAAAATCACTTTGTTGAATTTATTAAACGACGTTTTGTCGTTTTCATCAAAAACGGCGAGCGTTGTTTAAAAGTACGACGCTCTATTTATAATTCTATAAGAAAAAGTTCTTAAAGGTGCGAAAAGTCTTGTTTTATTAACTGACTTTGCGGCCCTAAAATTTGGCGCCCCCGGCAAAATGTCCGCATTCTAAATTTTAAATAACTAACGAATACATAGGCGTACAACTTTGCTTCCGCCGTTTTTTTCCGAAATTCGAGACTTTATTTAAAAAAAACTGGTTATACATTTATGATTCTGCCCATAACTAGCCACTACTCCCTCCCATCTTGCGGGCAGCGTACGCATCCTGCGTTGAAAAAACTGGTCTTCTTTTGAAGCGATCCACGAATCGATCCAATTTTTCAGTTCTTCATAAGATCGTCAATGTTGGTCAGCCAGGTTGGGTGTCATTGATCGAAACAAGTAATAGTCCGAGGGAGCAACATCTGGAGAATACTGCGGGTAAAGTAGGATTCATTTCAATGTTTCCAAGTCTTGACCATTTTCGCAATAGGGGTTTGAGCATTGCCATACTATAAAAACACTTTATCAAGCTCTCGTTGTAATGTGGCCGTTAGTCTTTCAATGCTGGACTCAAACGCATCAACATTAACTACTGAATATTCGGCCGTCGACGTGGAAACATGGTCGGGATATCATCATGATTTTCTGCGCTTGGGATTATCGTTATGAACCCATTTTTCGTCTTCAGTCATAATGCGATGCAGAAATCACTTCCGTCTTTGCCTTAAAAGCAGCTGTCCACAAGCAAACAAACGCCGTTCAACATTTCTCGGCTTCAACACGTACGGCACCCAATTTCCTTGTTTCTGAATCATTCCCATGACTTTCAGGCGTTTTGAAATGGCTTGTTGCGTCACTCCCAATGATCCTGCCAACTCTTGTTACGTTTGACACGAGTCTTGATCGAGTAATGCCTCCAATTCTGCATCTTCGAAAATCTTCTCGCTTCCACCACCATGCTGGTCTTAGACTTCAAAATCACAGTTCTAGAAGCGTTGAAACCACTCTCGGCAAGTTCTTCACTAATACCGTCCTCACCATAGGAATTTGAGAGCATTCGATGAGCCTCAGCCGCAGATTTCTTCATATCAAAGCAGAAAATTAAAACCTCCTGCAAATTATGGGGATTTGGCTCGTAAGCTGACATGTTCAATCAGCTTCATATTAAAGCAGAAAATTAAAAAATCACGCAAATGACATGAATTTGGTCCGTAAGCTGACATCTTTAAAAACTTCACGATGCAGACACAAATCGACTGATATTTCGATTGCGTTATGTTACAAATACCTAAGCTCATTGTATAACTTTTACGATCTTTTTATTTCGACGACCATTTACCTCTACAGTCATCTATTGCAAAATGGCTAAAGCAAAGTTGTACACCTAAGATGACACCAAAAAACTTTCACTTACATTGGTCATGCATTTCAATCTACAATGAAAGAATGTAAATAGGCGTACACTATTTTTTAACGAACTTTGGAGCATCTACTAGAATTCATCACCTATCAAATTGTTGATTACTCATTTTTGATTAAAATGGATTAATGAAAAATCAGCAATTTTTGAATTTAGAATTAAAAAGGAAAATAGCAATGTCTTATATACCTGTATATATCTAAGTTTGCACCTAGGGTTTGCACATAGTTGTCCAACTAATATAAATAAATTTAACTTTCTCAGTGGCCATTTCAACTTGACTGTAGTGGGGGACTTTTCATACAGAAACCTCCAACACTTATTATTCTGCCATTTATGCCAGCTCTCACATTTAGTCCACACAAATCTCAAATTATCGCAGGAAATGAATTGACTTGTATACTTATGTTGTATGTTTAAAATCAGCCTTAACAGAAAATAACTAATTTGAATTGCCTCTCTTTCTACATAGCTAGAATATTGATTATTCCCAAAGCCTTATCCCCCAGAATAGTTTTCAGTTTTTTTTCAGATATTCATCTACAAACTTCATACATCGCATCTTATTCATAATCCATTGACTGAAGTTTCTTATACTTCATCAAATTAAACGCAAGTAACGGTGCGGCAAACTGATAATTAAATCACCAACTAATTGCAGCTCCGCTCAGGCAGCAGGACGAACTAAGGCAAAGGAAGAGCAACTTGTCAGTAATTATTAATTAACAGCGCAAGCTTTCAACCAGCTTTCTGAGCTTTTACCGGCTTCGCAGGAGCTTTGCATCTCCTCTATGTTGCAGAATCTGTTTGTGCGGAGAGTGCGCCGTTTTGGATCTACTTCAGCTGTCTTTTAAGGTCGAGTTTCCGCTCTCGCTGCACATAAAGGTTATATTTCAGCAGACAGTGCCGGATCAAATGAGATACGTTCGCTTTGGAGGTTAGAGGATGGTAATGGTCTCAGTGGCGTATCTATACCATCGGAGGCCCATGGCAAATTTATTGAATAACTAGCTGACCCGGCGAACTTCGTACCGCCCTATAATCAAGAAATATCTGTTACCTTTTTATCTGAATTAAGTTAATTTCTTTATTATGTATTGCTGTTGGAATATAAATAAATCAAAATTATTCCAAACATAAAGTGTTTATTATTCTTATGCTTTATGATGCACAAGATTATTAGTTTTATTTTCTGGCGCGTATATAAATAGTGTTGTTGATATTCCGACACTGGAACAGGCGACATATAACTGGCCATGTAAAAAACTGTAATTTTCAAGATTTCATTTTAATACTCAAATGCCTTGCAATATTGAAAAACAACGTTCATTGGTCCAATAGCAACGATATGCAGTGTACTGTAGTCAATTTTTTTGTTATAATTAAATGCAGCTCTATAGGGGTTGAACGCAACACTTCTATTTTGTTGGTTCCGGTTCCATCAATTCCGTTCAACTTCATTCCGCGTTTCACGTTGCTCATCAGTTTGACTTGCTCTTGTATTTCTTTGACTTGCAGCATTACGGGTTCTGCGACTTGAGTTTGTACGTCTAATTGCCGGTATTTTCAGAAACAAAAATTCAACTGAAAATAAAAAAAAACTATAGTACCTATTCTTTTGTAAAAGTATGAAAATGGTCTATCAACTTTCCAACACTATATTAATTTGATTAACCTTGTTGAACAAACACATCTGAAAAAAACACACACTAAAAATTATCCTGTAAAAACCAATGTGAAAAATACACTAAGAAATGGTAAATGAATTATGTAGGTATCTTGTTATTATAACTCCGACCACAGACCAACTCCGACCGATATTCATTCATTCTTTCTCGCTTGTTGGGCTCAACCTTTGGTTATGTACCCAGTCACAAATTTGTTGCGTTTCTCCTAATATTCCACATGTATTACATATAATTCACAGTCGCATTAAAAATTAAATCTTAATTGAATGAAAAATAGTGACAGGTAGTCAGAAGATATTGAGCGTTCAATTATTACTTCGCCAATTGCACCTTCAGAAAAGTATTCATACAGAAAATTTTTAGGTTCTCAAGCATCGATAAAAAGACGTTTTCTCAAAATTTGAACTCCCAGAACTTCTTTCTTTCATTTATTTCTAATTTTTCCATAGCAACGATAGTGTGTTTCATAAAAATTGATATTCGTTCACCATGATGAAATAAAATCCTATTGAATTCTTGAATTTGAATTTATTGATTAACTGGTAGGTTTATGAACTGACAATATTGAAAATATACTAACTGACAAAGAAACTGCAACACCCAGAAGAAGCTGTTCAAATTTTATTTTTTTTGGCAAAACATAGATAGTATAGCAAGGAGTAAATGCACCTGCACGAGTGCCTTCTGTATCTCCATTGAAATATAGCAGATTTCCTCAGAAATAATAGTAACTTCACATATAACACAAGAACAGCCAATATAACTTATCCTCGGCATAAGTTTCTCTAACTGAAAAGAATCCATCATATATGTGTATGAGGATTTTCAATAAATTACCTCATAATATAAAATCGATAGGAAATTATAAGATATTCAAAGCAAAAACAAGAAAGTTTTCAATTAATATGGAACCATATAGTTAAGGGGATTATTTAATGTACTTGTAGTGAATATTGACACTATTTCATTTTGGAATATTCAGAAGTTTATTGTTACTGTGAAATTTATAATCTGAAATAAAGAATTTCTCTATCTATCTATCCATCTGAATGATTGCAATTTGAAGAGAAAACGAAGGGTTAATAATTTTTTTCAATAAATTTGTAATATGTTTGTCCACTGCGATTATCAATACACTTCCCAACACGTCTCGTCATTGATCAAATGAGATGGTCTATTTCGTTTTGAGGGATACTATCCCAAGCTACCTATACTTCATGTCTCAGAGCCGCCAAAGACCGTGTGGGCTGGGGTGAATTTCCAAGCCTTCTACCCATAAAGTCCCAAACATGCTCAACGGGTGAAAGATCGGGGGATCTGGGTGATCATGGCAAAAGATTCACATGGGTCGCTTCGAAAAAGTTTCAACTAACTCTGGCAACATGAGTTCGGGCATTATCTTGCTGAAATATTGGAGCCGGTTAAGGTAAGGGGGAACATAAAGTTCCACAATTTCTTGAAGGTAACGCAGCGCTGTCATGTTACCTCGAATAAAGACTAAAGGTGACCTACTTGCATGTTCAATAGCACCCATACCATAACGCCTACTGTCCGGTGTTCATGATGTTCAATAACTGAGGTTCACGTCTTTTTCCCCAGCGTCGTCTAACTCTTTTTCAGCCATCATGTGCACCCAATGAGAATCGAGATTAATCAAAAAATACCACCTGATGCCATTCCACATTCCACTGTTGACGTTCTCTGCATCACTGTTATCGTTGCCGGCGATGCTCAATCGTCAGAGGTCCAAAAAACCTTATTCGACGGTAAACCGTTCAGACAGTTACAGGATGGCCTTGTTCTCCTAACCACTCACCAGCCAAAGATCGAGTTGTAACAAATCGGTTCATAATGGCTGTAAGTCTTAGACGTCGATCTTGAACTTAATTTGTGCCCCTTCGACGTCCGGTGCCTACTCTTCTTCGATTTTGGGCATTGCCCAACCACGTTTGACAACATCTCCATAACAGTAGTTGGATTCCTGTTCTTACGGTTAGCGATTTCTTGAAATGACAATCCTGCCTCCCGTAGAGCTAATATGACCTTTTTCAAATGCACTTTACTGGCGACAAATTCCGCGTACACTTGCTCTAGGCATTTTAACAACAACTACACATCTTCTTGGGATCTCCTCTAATAGCTGGTTTCTTGTAAAATTTAAAGAACTTGCAAAAAACGACTACAATATTTAAGTACCAGAAATTGTTCACATGAAAAAACCTTCACGATTTGTTTCTCCAAATTCAATCATTTATTCCTTGTTATACTGTCTATGTTTCACCAAAAAAAATCAGAATTGTAACAGCTCCTTTTGAATGTTGCAGTTTCTCTGTCAGTTAGTATATAGAAGTTGATGCCCTCAGGCACTCTCAAGGCATAGGTAACATCTACTCAATTACTATAATTCTATATAAGATTTTTGAATAATGAGTTTCATCATAGTCGGCAATTCCGAAATTTATTGGATATTGACAATTTCTACCGCATCGACTTTTTATCACATCCATCATAAATATATCGAATAAATATATGTCGAATAAATTATAATCATTATTTGCCTCGCTTTCTGCTCGTCACGAAAATAATTGAAATGATTCGTATGAACTGTTGAAAGGAATTACAATTATCAGAATTTGATAGTGTAAAATCCCTTGAAATGAAGCCGATTCAATTAATATTTGAACTAATTGAATTCCGAAATTAATGCTTAACTCGCTTAAATTTATGCATCGAATGTTTCGAATGAATGATTCACTTTTCACAACATTATAGAACATAAAACAAATGTATACATATATAACAAATGTTACTCATTGAAAGGTGGATGTGTATTTGCTTCGATTTATTTAGAAGGTAATCATAGTGCACTAAGTTTTAAATCTGGAATTTTCGATGAATCCTTTTTCCACATCTTGAATTCACATTTAAGGGTTATTTCGTTTGCTGTTGTTAAATCCATTTATATGTTAATTTTTTACAATTTTTTGAAGAGTCATTACTCCGATTAATCATACACGTGAATGATGATTACACAGATGGATGTTTGAGAATTCGAATAGCATAAAAGCGTATTTTTTTGATCGAGCAATCTCGCAGCATCCGTTGGCAACTTCGTCGTCTCTAGGAAGTATTTTTGTAAGACGTGTTCAACTATGATACTTGATACAAAAAAATATTTCATTTTATCATGTTGTTCAACTACTGACTACGTGACTACTAAATAATCCTGTTTATGTTATTCCAGTCCATTTTTTCCTGAAAAATGCAATAACTGATACTGGGTTATAAATAATGAACAAAAATCCATTAGATATATGTTCTTTCTATTGACCACTTTTTTCTGAATTATTAGCATTTTTGGGGGATGCAATATCAAGCCCCACCCCCCTAGCTTGGATGCATGATCTAAAGGGTGTTTTTTTTTTAGAGCTATAGAACTTTAAATTACAATAAAACTACGATGGATTATTCGATTGACATGAATTTTATTTATCTGCAAGATAATCTTGTGGCATTACATTTTAAATATGATTTCTGGCATATGACCGTCACGGCTGGCTCGGATGTAGTCCAATCTGGACGTCCAACTTTCGATGAGTTTTTCCAACATTTGTGGCCGTATATCGGCAATAACACGGCGAATTTTGTCTTCCAAATGGTCAAGGGTTTGCGGCTTATCCGCATAGACCAATGACTTTACATAGCGCCACAGAAGGTAGTCTAACGGTGTTAAATCACAAGATCTTGGAGGCCAATTCACAGGTCCAAAACGTGAAATTAGGCGGTCACCAAACCTGTCTTTCAATAAATCGATTGTGGCACGAGCTGTGTGACATGTTGCGCCGTCTTGTTGGAACCAAAGCTCCTGGACATCATGGTTGTTCAATTCAGGATCGAAAAAGTTAGTAATCATGGCTCTATACCGATCACCATTGACTGTAACGTTCTGGCCATCATCGTTTTTGAAGAAGTACGGACCAATGATGCCACCAGCCCATAAAGCGCACCAAACAGTAAATTTTTCGGGATGTAACGGTGTATCGACATAAACTTGAGGATAAGCTCCACTTCAAATGCGGCAGTTTTGTTTGTTGACGTAGCCATTCAACCAGAAGTGCGCTTCATCGCTGAACAAAATTCGCTTATGAAAATCGGGAACGTATTCCGCACAGAACCATTATTTTCGAAATAAAATTGCACTGTTTGTAAGCATTGTTCAGGCGTGAGTCTATTCAAAATAAATTGCCAATTCAAACTGAGAATAAATCACTTGACAGCTGTTAAATCGGTCGCCATCTTGAACAGTATTGCCAACTTAAAGTTATATACCTCGAAAAAAACACCCGATAGTTGATAATCACGCCTTATAATCACAAATGAATTCTTAAGAATTTATAATAACATATACATAATTACTTGAAAGTACTTATGATATTGAATTATAGTTGAACTGACATTTGGTCAATACCTTACAGCGTATTCGACTGGCTGCACCAATGCGAAATAAATCGAATTTTTTCAGTGCTAAATGACATAATTAGTTCGAATTAATACACACTGTTGCAGCCAGTCGAATACGCTATAAGTAACTGAAAAATTCACCATTTTTAATCAATATTAAGGCAAAGAATCAGAGGATCTATTATATTGCTCCCAGATTTTTTTATTTCGATTGTTAGTTCTATTCAAGAAAATACTTCTGGCATTCAAGTCTTTATCATAACAAACCGATTCATCATTTCACTTGAACTCATTTTTGTGGGAATGGTTAGACCGAGGGTTAGACCATCGGACATATTGGTTAAATTCTCACACGAGCACGTTCTACAATATCACCCTCAAACTCAGCAAGTTATGTGATTGTGGGAAGTGGATATTCAATTTTCAGTTACCAACTTCTATCTTCATGATTTGCAAGTTGTAGGTATGGATATGGATGATACTATAAAAGATTGTTATGTTTATAGAAAGGTCAAAAATCGAATATTTTTCTTAGTTTTTTGAAATATTTATTATTGAAGCATTATTAGCAATAGCCATGATTTAAATATTCAATCAGAAATATATTAATGTCAAAATCTGTGGATATTTTCTATATCTTTATTCTGAAGTGATAATACGATGGTAAAAAGTATCAAAATGTCATTTTATGATTTATATATATATATAATTAAAGGGGCGGTAGTAACTCTGGGTACAAATGTGAAACCATAAATTTCAAAATTTGAGAAACGAGAAAGTTTCAGTAGGTAAATAAAGATCATACCCACAAAAAATGCAAATTCAACTAACTTAGTATGAATATGAAACATGAAACAAAACGAATCAATACCTTAATCCAAGAGCAGGAAAACGTATAGGCCAGAGATGCTTCGTCCCAAGAATATATATTCCAAAGGACCTGAAAAATATCGGAAAACTCATTAAAAAGAGGAAAAAATGGAAAAATTGGGTAATTGATAAGCGCAGAAAATATTTCAATTCATCAATAAATCCCTAATATAAATATGTTGACATAACTTGCAATAAAGAATGAGCTTGTGTTTGTGATATATTGTATGTAAAGAATTTGCACTCATCAGTGATCATTACTGTTGATGATGTGCTCTAAAGTTTTTGTTAATTTTTATATTTTTCAATAAGATATGTTGATAGAAATTGATCTTGATTTGTGAAATTATTTCAATACCGGCTACTGTATTATATTTTGTTTATTTAGAAGTCACGTACAGGCTCACGCCTCTGTGATTATATGTTTATACCCTGTAGCTCACAAAATGAAACATATTAATATTTATAGAGTTTATCACAGTCTTACACCTTCTAGGTAAAGGTACTTGAAATTAAGAGCGAATACCACCATGTGACTGCTCAGTTTAAAACGATATTAGAGTTATGTTTCTTCTCACGAACCACCGATTTTTATGAGGTTTTCACATTCCTAGGCTCATTCTAAAAAAAGTCGTACTAACGCATCGTTGAAATCAGATTTAAAAGTTATTTCGAAAAATGTCATAAAATATGCAGGTCCTTATTGAAAAAAATGAGGTTGAGGCTGACCCAGAGAGTACGAAACGTTGGATACGAAATCTGATTACTGTCGAATAAAAAATTCCTGTAACATTTTTTGATAATATTTGAAATAAAGTGGGAAAAAAAGAAAAATCAAAATGACATAATTTACTTTTCTTATGATTTCTCAATAACCGGCCCTGATAATCTCGATTTGTTTGAACTGCTTGATAATGCTCCTTTGCATGCAACTTTTTCTCCATTTGACCGACCTTCTAACTCTTATGGTTTAAAAGTTACCAATACAATCCCATTGAAAAAGTGGCCACCCTGTATACTCTCCTGTAGTCTTCAGGGGTGAAAGAGCACTCAAAAACTCACGAATTTTTATTTGATTGCTTTCACATGTTCCAAACCGTAAACTGTGAAATTTCAGAGTAGATCATTCATGGACCTCATCCAAAGGATTATTAAAGGAAATAATAAACCAAAATGAGTAACGTTTTGCTTCCCTAACATCTAGCTCTATCCCAACCAGCATCCGTCAGGACCATCCCGTATCGGTAGAAAACAACTTCCGGCACCAAACCGCGGAAGCTTAGCCGAGAGCCGATCCGAAAGTTCCGTTTTGAAATTCAAAAAAATTCCAAGTGCTTTTTATCGGACAAGAGAAGTGAATTTGCAATTTGTCTGCGAGGTTCCGTCGGATCTCCTCTTACATCATAGCCAGCTGTCCGTCCCCAGTGGATTTGTAAGTTGATTCCGGCAGTCCGACCTCCCCCACACGCCAAACTCAACCACCCCCCGACCCCCTCGGGCCCCTTTTACATGTGAGACAAGAATTACGTATCTAGCCCCGGCTGCGACGTTGCGTGAATTTTGATTAGTTCGCCGAAAGTGGCGGCACTATCGTATTCCGGCAAAAACTCCGGTAAGGGACGTGTCGTCGGATGAGGGATTCGAATTTGGCTAAGGCCGGAATTAAATTTTTATACGTGGATGGCGGAGGAGAACGGGTGGTTGTACCTGAAGTGTGACACACGCTTTATGTTGATTAACATGATGATAAACAGCGGTGTTATGCTCGACATCATCCGTACCTCTGCGAATGCACATTGTTGCGAATGGTCATTTGCGTATCAAGGGCGTTGATCGTAGGGGGTGATAATAATAATATGTAATAATTCAAGATGAACCGATCACTCTTGCAAACGGACAGGAAATAACGGGTGTTTTTTTTCGAGGTATATAACTTTAAGTTGGCATTACTGTTCAAGATGGGACCAATTTAACAGCTGTCAAATGATTTGTTATCAGTTTGGTTTGGCAATTCATTATGAATAAACTCAGGCCCGAACAACGCTTGCAAATAGTGCAATTTTATTTCGAAAATAATGGTTCTGTGCGGAATACGTATCGCGCACTACGTCCATTTCATTTTGTTTAGCGATGAAACGCACTTCTGGTTGAATGGCTACGTCAACAGACAAAATTGCCGCATTTGGAGTGGAGCTAATCGTCAAGTGTATGTCGAAACACCGTTACATCCAGAAAAACTGACTGTTTGGTGCGCTTTATGGGCTGGTGGAATCATTGGTCCGTACTTCTTCAAAAAGGATGATGGCCAGAACGTTACAGTCAATAGTGATCGGTATAGATCCATGATTACTAACTTTTTCATTCCTGAATTGAACAACCATGATGTCTAGGAGCTGTGGTTCCAACAAGACGGCGCAACATGTCGCACAGCTCGTGCCACAATCGCTTTTTTGAAAGACACGTTTGGTGACCGCCTAATTTCACGTTTTGGACCTGTGAATTGGCATCCAAGATCTTGTGATTTAACACCGCTGGACTATTTTTTGTGGGGTCATGAAATGAAATCATTAGTCTATGCGGATAAGTCAAAAACCCTTGACCATTTGGAAGACAACATTCGCCGTGTTATACGGCCACAAATGTTGGAAAAAGTCATCGAAAATTGGATGTCCAGATTGGACTACATCCGAGCCAGCCGTGGCGGTCATATGGCAGAAATCATATATAGAATGTAATGCCACAAGATTATCTAGCGGATAAATAAAATTTATGTCAATCGAATAATCCATCGTTGTTTTATTGCAATTTAAAGTTCTGTAGCTCTAAAAAATCACCCTTCAGAAGCAATGAAGTCGGATCTTTATAAATACCTTGGAATGAAACAGAACCGACGAATCAACCGCCAAAGAATGGAGCAAGACTTAACGACTGAGTTCATTAGGAGAACCAAAAAAATCTTGAAAACAAACCTCAACGGCAGGAACATGACGAGAGCCATCAACACATATGCATGTTCAATTCTAACATACTCTTTCGGTATAGTTCAATGGAGCAGAACAGACATCGAAAACATGCAACTTAAAATGAGAACGTTGATGACAAGAGCAAACAAGCAGCATTGAGAGGACTACACTGCCGAGAAATGAAGCAGGCTGGGGTCTGATTGTCAAGGAACTTGCTAAAGGGCAGTTAGAATGCCTACGGGAATACTTTAGATATTAAGCAAGTACATCAGAGGTCTGAAGTGTGAAGCAGACGAATCAATGCCTTTACAACTGCACACGGAGCAATTGTCATTCAATCACCAGACAATCCAAGAAAAATTGCAAACATGGAGAGAAAAGCCCCTACATGGACTACATTTCATCGAGGTGAACCAGGATCATGTCAACATTGAAGCGTCGAACTATAGGCTCACATCTGGTGCGATGTATCCAGAAACGGAAGGTTTTCTTTAAGCCATCCAAGATCAAGAGATCTCAACTAGAAATTACTGCAAGCATATTATCATAAACGATCGAACTATTACTGATGTTCGAAGCCGATATGGGTGTCCAACGAATGAGACAATCCAACATATCACGGGAGAATGTCAAATGTTTGCAGGAAATGAATATAAAAAGAGACACGAATTGTCAACCTAATTAAAACTAATTCATTCTGAAAAATACCAAACTACAAGTACCGACCGGAGACCATCCTGGAAAAAGAACGCTATAAGCTGTACTGGGATCGTACAGTTTTGACTGCTAAAACAGTCCCTCGCAGCAGACCAGATATATTACTTTACTAGTCGAAAAATATTAAAAGACAGCATTACTCATCGACGTAGCAATACCAAATAACAACAACCTGTGTTGAAAGGAGGTCGAAAAAATTTAAAAATATAGAGAGCTCGAATTTGAAATAAAACGTCAGTGGGGAATGATATCGATGAAAACTATTCCAGTTATCATCTCAACAGCTGGAATAGTGCCCAAAAATCTCAATAGGAATATCAAACAACTAGTACCGTAAGTATACATATATGTAATATAATGTGAAAAGCAGTTCTGGTAGGTACTGCAAGGATGGTGAGAAAATTTCTAGGAAACGGACGGACAGGTCCAAGGATCGCGTGTAAGAGGAACAGAAGATCGGCGAGAACCAGGGGGAACACAAGAACCGGACACGACCGAGCTCTTCTGATATTTTAAATATCTGGTATTGAGTGAATGTTCCTCTTAGCGGGGAGTTAGAAGCCGACGGCTACGACCTACGCGTTTAGGCTGAAGTCTGGGAAATAACAATCGAAAAAAATATTTTGATGACAACGTTTACTGATATCTGTAATCTGAGAAAGATAGGTTTGATAACGAAGCTTGATCCAAAAATTACTCGAAATAATAGCAGTTTTTTTTATCACTGATTCGATTGTTCTTACTCTTATCCAGGGTGATATAAATTAGAGGTACGAAGAAAATGGGAGACCTCTTGAATAATTTGAAGAATAAATTGTCCAATACATGGGCCAGCAAACACTTTGTTTTCAAGATACAGGGTGTTTCTCATTACCCCCAGTAAACCCCTCAATTTCTACGCCCTTATACGATGCAAAAATTATTCTACGCGTATACGATGCAAAAATTATTAGTGCGTTCGGCCGTACCAACCGATAACAGGGGTTTTTAGTCATGTGACCACATGTCTTATAGATTCATCAAGATTCATCTGAAATAAACGAACGGAACAGATCATCTGCTCTACTTTTTGTTTAATAGCTGGAATTTATTTCCCCTTCTCCTCTACTATAATTTTCCAATTTTTATACTGTTATTTATTTGGAAGAGTTTTTTCCCTTCTGTATATCCCTTTTTTCTTCTATTTGGTTCTTTGAAAGAGGTTCTTTTCTTGTCTGTAGTTTTGTTTCAGTTTTCTGAGGAGAGTTTACTTTTTGGGTTGAATAACGGCTAGAGTTTCCCATGTAATTGCATTGTCTTTTCCTCTGTTTTGCTAGTTGTTTGCTAAAATTTATTCTTTAAGCTAGACTTACTCCTAGATATTTTGCTGCCTACTTCCATTCTTTCGTTTGGTTTTCTATTTTGACGTTTCCCGCTTTCTTGACTGTTGTTCCTCCAAAGAAGATTGCAACTGTTTTCATCATATTCACTTTGAAATTCCATTTCTTGAAGTATTTCCTCAGTTCATCTAAGTCTGTCTGTAACTGCCTAGTTATTTATTTCCGTGTTCTACTGTATCAAGTAAATAGCGGTGTCATCTGCAAACTGAACTATCTTTCATCTATTCATTTCTCGTATTACTGACATGTATAAGTCGAACAACAGTGGTCCTATCACCGATCCTTGGAGAACTCCGACTCCAATTTCTATAATCGTCGGCCTAGTACTACTCTATTCAATCTAAATTTTCTATTTTACAGGTACGATTTGATTAACTCCATACGTTTGGTTAGAAATTTCATCAACTTCATTTTGTGTATCAGACCTTCGTAACACATTTTATCATTTGCCTTTCCTATATAAACTATATATTGCACCAGTGTCTGTTATGAACTTCATTTACTTCTTAATATTTCAAGTGAATCCAACCAGTTGGTAAATCGTTGAATACTCTTTTCGAAACCCAAACTGGTGATTTCTTTTTTTTTACGAAATCTGTTGATCTTCTGTAAATTAATTCCTTTATCATTTTACTTATTGCCGATAATAGTCTTATGGGTGGATAATTCGTTGGGTCTTTTTTGTCTTTTCCTTTCTTCCAAATTAACCATCTTCTCTCGTGTGTTATTACTATGGATGGAACTGCATACTATAAAACTGCAACCAAAACTGTAAAGTTTTAACAAATATGTTAACAATTATTTCAGTGGAATTTGAAATATGTCAGTATGCAACGTGCAGCATCAGCTCAGTTGTACCAACATCATTATTAGTTAGCTGCTTATTTTTGAGGGTAGCAGGACGCATTGTTTACCACAAATTTCAAACTGGCAAGCAATTCGTATTGATTCGCACCAGGGTTGTGAAATATTCGAACGACTCATGCGGGAAATGCATATCTAACGCTACAGAATATAAGGTATGCAACAAATATCAACTCACCAATATTTACAATGTACGGGATCTGGATATACATTTATAGTTTATTAATCCTTACGAATTTAGAATTTTGGTTTGAATAATATCTGAAATTTAGGCTTTATATAGGAATATAATTGAATTTAATAGTATGGTATACATTCTGTCAAAAATATATGAAAGAATTTACTAAGAGATCGATAAATTATAAAAACCGATTAGAAAATTTCCGAACTTTATCTTATTATGTGCTCTACACTCACGCAGAATTTGAGTATGAATTGTAAAATAGTTTGTGTTTACTGCTTCTGTTTGTCTGTTCGTTTCATGTTTGTTGGATTAAGAATGTGTTTTGTGCTATGTACTAAAATGCAAGAAACTAAAGCTTGAAAATATTTCAATAATCGTATAGTTTGGAAGAGAGTTTTTGTAAAGTATAAAATAGTAAAGGCAAGAAGATATGTTCACCCACAAATGTTCATGAAACATAAAAGAGAAAAACATTGGACATACTGCAGATTTTTCACCAGAAATATGAAAACGATTAGTACATCATGTCCCTCCACACATTCTATTAAATTCATTTTAGAATAATGTTTGTCATTGTATATTGAATATAATTATCATGGGACTTGTTGCACCCACTTAATTTGAAACTTTTTACTTTTGTATAGTATTACGTTGCATGAAAAATATTCAGAATTTAAAAGTGCTATATAAAAAGTAAAATAAAAGTTGCGAATTAATTTGGTTCAAGAGGGCCTATCATTACTTTACTTATATCGTTGAGCAACAAACGACATTATTTTTTACTTTGAAAATTGGACAAAAGACAAATTGAAAATAAGTGCGAAAGGCTCTTGGCCCAAGTTGGAGAACTGTTGTTCAAAAAAGGAAATTAGTTATCTTAATTGGAGTTCTCATTCTTTCTCATATGTTTTTCTGCTGATCACTCGAACTGTTTTCAATTTTTTGCTCAAATATGAATTTGAAATACGACAAGATTTCGACGGTTCAGAATCGAGAATTTGCTCTATTATTCAAATTACTTTTTTCCTAGAATAATTTGAATTCGGCATATTTGGGAATTTGAATTTCAGTGTTGTTAAATTTACATCGAGTTTATCGAAGGTAGTGGAAGCATTGCTATAACTTTTGAGATTAAATAAAATTGGGGTCTTTCATCTCGAAACTTTCATTCTAAAAATGTATTTCAGACCATCAACAACTATGTATGTCGGTCTGTGCATCCGCACATCCTTATCTTTACATTAACAATTCTTATAAATTTAATTGAATTCAGTTTGAGACGTAGAAGGTCCCATATCAAATTCGGCTTTCCCACCATTTGGTGTGCGTTGTGCATGCGTACATTCCAACTTTTATATAGGTAAAAGTGTTGAAATACCGAAAATGACTAACTAGGGGGGCTGATTTTACAGGATTGAAGGACAAGAAAGCATAGTGCCACCCTTTTTGGGAAATAATTTTTTTTGGCAAAAGATTCTTATTGTTTAAATAAATATCTTTCCTATAAAAAAAATAAATAGAAAAATGTTGGTAGTAGTTCTTCACGTTGTGATTTCAAAGTCATCTCCCGGACCTAAAACAGATAACCCCATAACAATGTCGCGCAAGTGCCATCATGGAATTCTCCCCATTGTGTCATCTGTATCATAATTAACATTCCGATAACAACATTGTCAGACTTCGTTATTTTGCTGGCATGACGAAAATCCCGAACGATTTTATTTGCGTTTGAATTATAATAAACATCCTACCTCTGACTGTCCGTACAATACGAGTTTGCATTATGGAAAATTATGTACAAACATTCGTTTTATATGAATGGTTTAGAAATTAATCATAGTGGGTATAATGAAATATTTGATTTTCATTAAGTTGTTTTCTCTTATCGATGAAGGTATGTTCTGTAACGTGAAAAACATTTGAAACTTTTCAATGCTTGTATAGTAGCAATTTGGCAATATACAAGGTGTCCAAAAAGGGTATCGGGTATTTGTTTTGTCGCTGCATTTAAGAATGAGTGACGGAGGGGATTGTGAAGGGGATCGTGATGTCCGCATTTTTTTGGAGTTTCACTGACGATGGAGCAGTACCCAGGAACGCATCGCGTTTTTTGCGTTCGAGAGTATTATCGCAACGGTTATTCAATAGTAGCTTCTCAATGTTTATATCGTGAGGAATATCTTACACGCCATGCACCAAGTGATGACTCCATTAGAAAATGGATCCGAATGTTCGAAAATATAGGTGCGAAGATAAAAATTCAAGAATTTGAACGCCCTCGTTCTGTCCGCCTCGAAGAAACGGTCCTTATTTTCATGAAAATCGACGAGGCCAACCACACAATGTAAATAGTGACCATTATTGCGATATGCTGCGAAACTTTTTGGGTCCAGAGTTACTGGAATTTCAAGGTTATAATTCAAAAACGTGGTTTCAACAAGATGGGGCCACTCGCCATACAACAAATCAAGCAATGGTGCCTGTAAAAGAATTATTCCCATTGCGCGTAGGGGTAACATCAACTGGCCTCCCAGAAGCCCCGACCTTAGTCCACTTGACTATTTTGCATGGGGGTACATTAAAAGTAAGGTGTATGAGAATAATCCAATGAATTTGACCCAATTAAAGCAAAACATAAGGTCAGAAATGGCAGCAATATCGAGAGCTATGTGATCGTGTGATCGCCAATTTTCGTTTCCGATTAGAAGAGTGTCAGCAGCGTAACGGTCACCATTTGGATAACATAATCTTTTCCAAATAATTTTCCACTTCATGCTGTAATAATTAACAATAATTTTTTTTTAATTTTGTAACTAGTTTTTGTTTTATAGAAGTTACAAATACCCGATACCCTTTTTGGACACCTTGTACTTATATTTCATTATTAATTCTTTTAATTTTATTCATTAAATAACCGGCACAAATCTTTTTTTTACAAAAAAATAAAATAAAAAAATTAAAAGAATGATGTTCATGATATTGAGAATGATGAGAATGATGTTCATGATATTGAGAATTATAGGCCCATCTCCATTCTAAGTGTATTCTCTAAGGTCTTAGAGAGAATTGTATTTAATAGAATGATGAAATATCTTGATGTATTCAATATACTAGATAGCGCTCAGCATGGTTTCAGAGCAGGTCGGTCGACACAGACGGCAGCGATTCATTTTATTGAATTTGTTTACGGATGCCTCGACACTGGCTTATTTGTCGCTGGTATATTTTTTGACTTGTCTCGAGCTTTTGATAGTCTGCCTTTTGGATTTATTATTGATAAATGCTATAATCTAGGTTTCAGGGGAATATTTTTGGACTGGCTCCGCACTTATCTGCAGGGTAGATCTATGTGTGTGAGGGTTCAGGATCATTTGTCTAGTGAGCATGAGTTAGGTGTGGGAGTACCTCAAGGATCTGTTCTGGGGCCATTGCTTTTTTTAATATTTGTCAATGACCTACCGGTAAATTTAAGAGAAATGGTGGTTAACTTGTGTACCTGTCATGGTCTACTGTCATCGGTGGATTGAATCAAATTGGCTCTATTTGCTGATAACACCTCAGTGGCCATCTCGGCCCCCACATTTCGGGAGCTGCATGGATTGTGCGAGCTTTTACTGGGATGTTTTGTAACATGGTGTCGTACCAATAATTTGATGATCAATGTTGACAAAACCGTTGTTATACATTTTCCGATCGGTGAAAGTGATCGTAGTTTGGTCATTCGTCATCTGGATGCTACCATCACTGCAAAAGGTTGCACTAAGTTTGTGGGCATCCACATTGACGAAAATTTGGGGTGGGGTTTGCACGTTGATATTCTGTGCAAAAAGCTTAATAGTTCTTTCTTTGCAATTTGTAGAGTCAGAGATTCAATACCTCTGGGGTCACTACTTAATGTTTACTACAGCCTTGTTTATACCCACTTGTCTTACAATATTCTTCTGTGGGGGAACTCTTCTGGAGCCAGTAGAGTTTTTATATTACAGAAGAGAATCTTGCGCATGATTTGTAGAGTGGGTCCACGCACTTCTTGCAAGACTTTATTCCTGGAAAATGGTATTCTTACATTGCCTTCAATTTTCGTTCTCAAATGTCTTACCTATACTAAGGAGAATGAAAATAAAATAAAAAACTATCTAGTTTTCATGGTTACCATACAAGGAATGAGGGAATATTATTTATCCCTAAGCATAAAACCAGTAAATTTGAAAAATCGCCATTGTATCAGTGTATCAAATTGTATAACCATTTGCCAAATTATATAAAATCTCTTAATGTAAATAGATTTAAGAAAGTTGTTAAAGCATTGATGTTGAAAAAATGTTATTATTGTGTAAATGATTATCTCTGTGACTCATTTGAAACTGTTCGATTATGTTTTTCACTGACTTGTCCTATGCACTCGTTTGTTTTACAGGATTAATAAACTATTGTTATTGTTATTGTTATCAACCATACAAGTATCGTTTACCTAACAAATATCACGAAAATGAACAATTTCACAAGTACAGAAGAAAATAGAACTAATCTCCTGAAAAAACTTGGGGAGCATATAAACTGAACTGGGATAACAGGAAAAAAGTCCTCGAAAGAGTTCAGAGACAAATATGACATCTGCATGAAATTTTCTTGTTCTCAAGAAAAGTAATCGAAGCTGGTTTCGTAACCGACTAGCAGGAAAAGACTCAAAAGAAAATGAGCCACTTCTAATTAAAACATATCTCCAAGAGCAACATAGAGGTACTGTAGTTTCTCGCCGCTGAAATCTTCAACGCTTCTCAGGCCAAATCCCAAAGTCCTCAGAGATGCAGCAGAAATGGCTCGAATATGTGGTCGGAAAGATAACTCACCATCATATGAAATACCCTTGATAACAAATGCTTTCTCAATGGTTCTACCCCCAATAGAATAGTGAACTGTTTCAGAAAAAAATTCTAAATGGAAGATAGTCATGAATGGACATTTATTGCTAATTGTTACACAATTGGCTGCCTATTTGACAGCCTGCATATCTGATTCCAGTGTCGCAACGTCAGCCAACGATTAATCAATATTCAATCATGTATATCGGATCAGAAGACATTTAGTATGATATAGTTAATATTTGATTTTATATACTTAATGAGAGTTTATAGGTCTAAACCTCCTCTCTTCTTTTAATAATAGTTCTAAAATACACTTTCGGTATAGTTCTATTGAAGGCAGACAGAATGGAAAAGTTTCAACTCAAGGTGTGAACGTTGATGACAAAAGCATACAAGCACCATCAAAAAGCTGCATTGAAAGACAACACTGCGGAAGAGTAAAGAAAGCAGGGGTTTGAGGGACATCTTGGAATTTGCTCATGGGTAGACAGGCAGCCTACGAGCATACTTCAAAGACCAAACAAGTACATCAGAGGTCTACAAAACATTGCGTGAAGCAGACGAATCAACTCCTTTACATATTTTATACCACCACCAGACAATCAAAGAAAAACTGCAAATATAGAGGGAGAAGTCCCTGCATGGAAGACAAATTGAACATGTATCATATCGACAATGAAGCGTCAAATTATTGGATTACATCAGGTGGAATGTTTCCAGAAACGGAAGGATTTCTCCTATCCATTCAAGATCATTTGATTTCATTGGCCGATTATTTTAATGAGAATAGGAGTCGAAAAATTCCGAAATAAAATGAGCTTTAATATGCATATGTATGACATTGGCAACAAAATAATTCTAGAATATTTTGTCATGAGCAGTTCGATTTTGTATTGCAAATACTGCACGGCTTATTGAACGATCCTGATTCTTCACTAACTAAAAAAAGTTTTTGTAAAGTTTGCTTGAATTTGTTGACCGCTAAACTTATCGCCCTCTAAATATTCGATCTTTATCGTATAAGTCCATTTTAAACTCGAAATTCTAAAATAAGAGACATTCTGACGAAATGATCTATTCGAACGAGTGATCAAGAAAAATGCATAATATTGTCATTTCAATATGAGCAGTCAGTCAGAAGTCAGAAGGAATGACCATAGAATACCTGTATCAAAAAGAAAATACTGCCGATACCTGTATACCCATAAAGACAAAGTGTGCCCTAACCTTGAAAAGAACACTAGATGAAAATTAGAGATGCATTCAAGACAAACTAGTTTGATTTCACCCACAAACTTGACTTGACTTGAAAATCACACTTTTTATGTGAAAAAGGTTGACTTGACTTGATTTCTGTAATTTTAGGTTCATCTTGAAATCAAACATCTTCAAACAGTTTGAATATCATATTGCGCAACATGTCTGGACCTGTACTCTGCTACTCCGCAAATTAGTTAGAGTCCATATTTAGAAGGATGGCTTGTTTCCTTTTTTTGTAGTTTGTGTTGTGCGTTGAACTCTGAATGTCTGAACCTAAACTTTTTTCATGTAGCTCATGCAGCTCGGAATACGTACCTGAACAAATTGAGTCTGAGTTTGAAGATCCCCCCAAAAACAAAAAAAAAAAATCTGTGGATGAGGCAAACTTAATCGACAAGAAAAAGAAATATACAGTTTTTTTTTATGTTGTGCCAAGCGATTCCAAAACAATGAAAATTGGAGAGTGCAAATTATGAAAAAAAAAAAAACAACGGTGTGAAATACCAACAGTGGAACTAGTTCTTTAACGACATTTGATGAAGAGCCACAAAAGATCACATGATGTAGAAGTTTCGCAGGAAGCAACACCTTGTAGATCAAGTAGTATTTGTGGTAGTTAATTAGTTATAACGTAAAACGTTGGATCCAAAAATTATCAAAATAGTTTTTGGACGGCAGCCCTTTTATTCTTGAAGTTGAAAATATGCAGTTTGTTTTATTGCACTTGTAATTTTTGTTAGTAGGGCTTTAGTAATCTAGTGTCACATTTATCATTCACAGCTTTTACTTGATTTGTAAGAAGAATTGAAGTACGAAAATAACTTTCCACGAAGAATTTTGTAGTGACAAATTGGAGTTGATTAACAAAAAATTTAAATAATGTATTTTATTTTTGTTTTGAATTAATGTAGTTATTCGTTGTACCTACTTACTATATTTAACATAAATATTATACCCATTCAAGATATATCTCTACTGAATAAATTATTTTTCAAACTCTTTCAAACTAATAATAATAGGAGATATAGTACATCAATGAATTTTTATTCTATATCACTATTCGCTCTACATGTTTCGCCTTACTGAGGCATCTTCAGGAGCTCTGAAATTTGGGAAATTAGTATTTACAATAAGTTTTCAATGATTCTATACATACCCGTCCAAATTTACAGATATTGAGCAACATACATTCTCTAGTTACGCTGAACAGAAACAAAATTTCGTAGATGTTAAAACAAGCGATCAAGTTAATTCCTAATGTATATAATGAAATCTTCGTTTTGTTTCTGTTCAGCGTAACAAGAGAATGTATGTTGCTCAATATCTGTAAGTTTGGACAAGTATGTATAGAATCGTTGAAAACTTATTGTAAATACTAATTTCCCAAATTTCAGAGCTCCTGAAGATGCCTCAGTAAGGCGAAACATGTAGAGCGAATAATGATATAGAATAAAGATCCTTTTATGTACTTTATCTCCTATTATTATTATACTTTAAAATGGATTATGGCCAATTGATTGGAAATTTGTCTTTCAAACTAGTTTGACAAACAGTTTGAATTTTCAAACCTGTTACCATTGTCCGGTTTGATTTGACTTGAATCATTTGTTAGAAAGATTGACTTGAGTTTGACTTAATTTCAAGTCAAACTCAAGTCAATCTGAAACATTCAAGTCAAATTTGTACAAATTTAATAAAAATAGGATAATTTGTCAAGATTCCTACGAAAAATATTGATTCTATATGAAAACGTAAGGATCCAGATGGACAGGATGACATTTATGTAACGACGGTTCAGTTCGTAGAAAAATCTGTATAATGTAATGAACTCATTCTTTCAAAATAAGTTCCAACTTCCAACTCCTTCAAAAGAAAATTTCTATATGATCTGTATACCCTGCCTTTGATAACTTACTACGTACTCCAATAATATCAACACGGTAATAGCTTTAATGAAGAACCCTCTGGCGGCAAATTCCGAGTACACCCCCCTTCTGATACCTTCGCTTACGTCTCAAAAAAATTAGCATCGGAAGTGTTGTGCAGGAAGAGCGGAGGTTGAATTTAGAGCGGAAGCACAGGGAGCTCTTATATCCGCTAAAGACTGGCCTGGTTTACCTATAAACTACCCTTAATTCCGACATCCCTCTAAATTACAATCCCCATTCTTTCAGCTTACTTTATCCTCCCTTTACCTTCTAGGGGTAACTAAATAACTGCCCCATTATGTTGCTGCAGAGCAGGCTACTACACAACAGGGGTTGTCTTTTCGACGTTTATACGGAGACCTGTGACGTTCAAGAAAAATGATACGAAACGAATTGAGAATTGAGTATGGGGTACACAAAATTACATTCTAGATCGATATTAGAGAGAATAAAATCATTGACCACCAATAGGATAATGCCAAGAATAAAAATAATGAAAAATCTTCCTTATATTTTGTCCATAAACTGAACAGTCTTTTTATCCCCTCATTTATACGACAATACGTCTTTCATTTTCCAAATAAAAAGGAATGAATTCAATTTGCACTTTTGTCAGCTGATGACCTTAGTTGTCGATGCTTTATTGCTATAAACTAAACTAAAACTAAACTTTTTGTTATCTTATTTCAATCTAGCGAGAAAATTCACAAGTGTCATGACATCCTTATGAAATATTTTTAAATGAAGCTTTCCATGAACATTCATTGTGTATTTTATATCTATTTGGAACGAAGAAAGTCAACAACATGAAAGTAGAGATATAAAAATTTCCCTTAAGAGACAATAGTTGAATAAACAACAACAGAATAAACCAAACCCAAAAAACGATACGAAGAAGGATTATTGAAAGTATAGAATTTGATTCTACTCAGTAACAGGCCAATTGAAAAGTATCTGGTCTACCATAGTAAAATACATTTTCGACAAAATTCGATTTTATTATTCAACATAGTTGCCTTCGAGAGCGATACAGCGATTATAGCGATATTCCAACTTTTCGATACCATTTTTGTAGTACGATATGTCTTTCGCTTCGAAATAGGCCTCAATTTCGGCTGTTACTTCTTCATTGGCGCTAAATTTCTTTCCAGCGATCGATCTTTAGAGGTCTGAGAACAGGAAAAAGTCGCTGGGGGCCAGATCTGGCGAATACGGTGGATGCAGAGGCAATTCGAAGCCCAATTCATGTAGTTTTGCCATTGTTTTCATTGATGTGTGACACGGCGCATTGTCTTGATGATACAGCACCTTTTTCCTCAAATGGGGCCGTTTTTTGACGATTTCTTCCTTCAAACGACCCAATAACGCTTCCTAGATAATGATCGCTTTTGCTGGTCTGGCCCTTTTGGAGGTAATCAATGAATATTATACCTTGCGCATCCCAGAATACGGCTGCCATAACCTTGCCAGCTGACTGTTGTGTTTTTCCTCGCTTTGGATTCGGTTCATCGTGTGCAGTCCACTCAGCTGACTGTCGATTGGACTCCGGATTGAAATGATGGAGCCATGTTTCATACATTGTCACATATCGATGCAGAAATTCAGGCTCATTGCACTTGAACAGCTTCAAACACTGCTCAGAATCATTAACACATTGTTGCTTTTGATCGATTGTGAACTAGCGCGGCACTCATTTTGCATTTATCAAATATAGGAAAACAATAATCACATTCAATAATGAAAAATTCCATATTTACCTCTCTACTTACGTCCTATCCTCAGCAGTAGGAAAAATCAGAGAAATAAGATTAAAATTACCATATACTGAACAAAAAAATATTGAATTAATCAGCATTGAAATTAAAAAAACACTGAAAGGATTAAGGCTGACCAAGAGTTAGATAACATAAGTTTGTGTATATGCATGAAAAAACTAGAGAGACTACAACAAGAAAAAAGTAATAACGAGAAAATCACTGAATTTGCGTCAGGAGATATTGAACGCTCGTTTATTCATGCGTCGGAGATCATAGGAATGTATGTTTTATATAAGTTGTCATTCATTATAATGTCATCGTTGTCGGTTATTTTTAACAAAAAACTAAAGTTCACTCTAGTCCGATCTGTTTTTACGGAAAATGTTTGGCATTTATATCTGCTCACAGAATCAGAAAATCGTACAGCTTGTGGTGCAAACGAAGTAACCCGAGATTCAGTCTTCATCGAGGGTTGTTGCTTCATACTCAAAGCGCCCCCCATTGTAAAATATATGATACCGAATTGGCGGATTTACATATACATGTGTTTTACGAGCAAATCGACCATATCTTCCGATTTGTAGCCAGCCCATAAACCTGAGGTGGAGAACAGATTGAATGCCTACTGGGTTTCGATAAAAAACTGAAACTGCCTCGGTTATTGCGACAGTCAAGTCTGATTAAATGGGATAATACGGAATTTTAAGTATGGATGGCGGGATATAACGGAGACAGTAATCAGACTTGTTTGTGATTGACGAATATGAAATGTAGGCTTGAAGTGATTCGAGTTGTGTAAGTTGATCATCAATTTTGATGAGAACATATTCTTGAATCGTAATTGATATACGGCGGATTTCACAAAACTTTCATCAACCAATAATCTTTAATTGAAATATGATGAAACATTATCAGATTTTGTGTTGTGAGTTAACATAAAAAGGGTAATATGTATTTCCATATACTTTTCACTTATATTTTCGGCTTTCTCTTGGAGCCCTCTTCAGGGATCGTTTTTTTTAACATCTTTATTGAAATTTACAACCTACTTCTCTTGAATATTAAGTATATTTGATTTGCTTCTATCTCTTGTCCATTTTTCAGAGCGATCGCTTCATCTTGGATTCTTCCTGGTAGCACTTACTACTCTTGTGCAATTGGAATACCATGTCCAATCCTCATATCCTCCGAGAAATGTACTACTAGTTTGACCCTAACACTCTGGAATTATTTCTATCTGACTGAGAGGCAACAGTGTGTGACGATAGATGGTGTTTGTAGTGAGATGCGAAGTGGAATATGGTATTCCGCAGGGGACCGTACTTGGACCGGTGTTATGTGATATCCATATTAATAACTTACTGAATATTCCAATTGAAAGAGAAATATTATGTTTTGCGGACGATGCTGTCATTCTCTTTACTGATATTACATGGCAGGGAGTTTACATGAAGGCTGAAAGGGGACTAGTAGAAGTTAAATGATGGCTAGATTCTCGACTGCTGAGTCTGAATGTTTCAAAAACTAAATATATAGCCTTTGCTTCCACTGATTCTGGCTTGCCTTTGTTGAGGTCCATTACCAAGATGTAAATGTGTCTCAAGGTTTATGACACTTAAAAACCTTTCATCCATTTATTAGGCCCTTGTGGAATCTCAACTGAGTGATAGCCTAGGGCGGCACTTATAAAAACCACATCAATAACTTCGATGTCATTCAAAAGTGGATTTTGAGGAATATCTTAAAGAAGAATATATTATTTTCCTCTGACGCATTTTTCACATTGTCCCGAGTTCTAGGTATCATCGGAAAATTTTTCCTCCAAACATTGGCATCTAATTTAAAAAGAAACAATGCTAAACTCACTACTCAACTCGACTATGAAACACGAATTATAACCAACTTGACTGTCCCTAAACCACACAAGATATGATTTAAAAGATCATTTATATTCCTTGGACCTGAAGTGTATAACGAAGTCCCACCTGAGATCGAAGCCAATTCCGCAGTTTTATTTAAAAAAAGGATGAAAACGTGGCTACTTAATAACACACGATTTTATGCGCATAATCTAGTAGACCATCGTACATCTTAAAATCACACTCGTCCAATTGTTGCCTACTGCATTTAGTTTTTATTGTATTAGTTTTGTTTCTTATCGGTCGACGGTCCTCGTCTACTTCTTTTATTTCTAATTATCATTAACGTGTCTATTGTTGTAAAATGATTTATTTTGGTTCAATTATTGTTCTTGGCCGAGAGAATTCCATATGAGCACGGACAAGTTCAACTTTGGTGCTGGCATTCCCCCGACCATGTTTACTACTGTCTCTCATATATGAAGGAATGAAGATGATTGAAAAAAATATATCCTTCGAGAAATGTTCTATTAGTTTGACCATAATTTGCAAGTGGTTTTCAAATGATTGCTAAATCATCCAACTTATTATTATCTGCTCTGAAAACGAGCACGAAAAATGTAAACATTTCAACGACGTCAGAGTATACAATTAGGAATTCATCAAGCCATGATATTACTTGAGCTTGATATGCACGCGTCCCACGGTATATATTTCTTTGATTTCGTGCGCGCTTATACTTAATAAGGGGATTCCTCGAGCGCCGAGAGACTGAATCATCCGCCAATATGACTTTATTAGAAGTTTTCTCACATTTCTATGAAATCTGTTGGCAGATTTTGGTAGTTTCAGAAATATCTTTCCAAACTTGGCCAAAATGGCCAAGCATTTTTTATCAATGCCAGCATATTCAACTCCTGTTGAAAGACAATATTTCAGAGCTGCTCTTAAAGTTACAAAAACCCGCAATATGTTGGGCGACAAATCTATAATATTTATGTGTCTTAGATCCTGGATGGAGAATTATGGAATCAAACAAAGCTTGAAGGTTTCTCAATATTAAGAATCGATATTTTCGGTTCTTGTATACAATAAGTATAATAAATAAGTGTCTGTTGCAAGGTTCTATCTCATTTGATCATTTTTTTATTGATGTGACACTACATCATTAAACTGCTAAAAATCAAGTAGCTTGATATGATTCAAGTACTTGATAAAATAATAAAGTCAAGCTTAAGCCAAGTAACTTGGAAATCAAGCCAAGCCGTAAATCCCTATATACAATATTAGTCGAGCCAAAATTTAACTGTTTCTCCCCAACAAGCACGCAAAAACAGTGTTGAAATAAAAGCTTTTCCAACAACCCCGAACCCAGGCCTCTGCAATAATTTCCACCGACTCCAACAAGAATCACGGAGCCGTCGATAAGAAAGGCGAAATATGACTTCAATTCTGAAATACGGCCTCTCTCCCAGTTCGATGCATCTTTGTTTTATGTCCATTTTCCCATATTTTCCCTTCAGTCCCATCCGCTCGCGAACCTATAGATTTTTCACAGCACATGTTTCGACGCTCAGAAAATATTCAAGTCATTAAGTAAAAGCTTCTGGAGAGTAATAAATATTTGCAATTTACAGTCGGCCAGCGGTACCGTGAACCCCGATGGGTTCGAGGGAGTGGAATAATTCGATTGGGCCGCTTTTGAGGGGCGAAATTCATACTACATTTAAACAAGACTTTTTGTCGTTTGCCGAAAGAGATTTTTGATTTATGCAAATATCCCTGTAGGGGAAAAGAAATGTCGGGATTTAGAATTTATATTTCATTATGAGCTATATCTCACCGAGGCTGGTTTCTGGTCGACCGTTAGGGTTCGAACGACGATGCTTTCTGCTTATTTTATTGCTTCAAAGCGCATCTCAAGAGTCTGCATCATGCAAATATTAATTATGTATGAATGTCTGATACAGGGTGTTTGTTAATAAAAGCAGGGGTTAGTCTGCATAGAATGCAGATTGCTATGTATAACTTTTGTTTGCAAATACTTTGTATTAATAATAATAATAATAATATATAATAATAATAATAATAATAATAAATCGTACTTTATTTCAAATCAGATTACATAACAAAATCATGAAAATGAAGTGAAACAGTGTCATATATATATAAATATATTTTATCCCGTATAACTTGCCATATTATAGGGCCCTAAATTTAATAGGAACTTGTATATTTTCTTCTTGAAAGTTCTGGTGTCCTGAATTGCTTTTATATTGCCAGGCGATGAATTGAAAAGTTTCAGGCATCTGTATTCTACTTGTTTTTGGCTTGTTGTTAATTTGAATTTGGGAAATATGTCGTCCAAACTTCTAGTTTTGTGGAATGATTTTTCATTTCGATATTTTTGTAAGAGATATTCCAAGATACTGGGTGTTAAATTACTGACTATTTATTTATTCCTTTCATGAAATGAAAAAAAAATGGTACGTCACTGAGTTATTTCGAACCAAACAATTATTACATTGCTCGTATGCCCAATGATGAACATAAAATTTTTAATTGCATGTCAATAAACTACCTCTTGGACACCCAACAAATAATATTTAAATATCTCAACCGGTTTCAGAGCAATAAATAAATTGTCAGGTTTCAAGAAAAATATCCCATATATCCGAATTCGAAGCATTCATGCAGAATCACCAGTTTGTTGTACCTACTTATTCCTTTACACCGTGTATGAGTTTATAAGTGCATTGAGGTGATAGTGCTTCTGCAAAATTGGTTTTGCTCCTCCTAGAGGTTAAGAAATACCTATTCGAGTCGGCCCAAAAGTTTACACAAAATTTCCTATTGAACGAAGAACTATCTTCTTAACTTAACAGCTTGAAGAGGTAGTTATTTATTCAAGTACCAAAACAGTACAAAGAAGGAACAAGTAAGGACGTAAAGTATGTCCATAGATATTTTCAGTTCGTTTATTCATGCACCAATTGCGCATGAATGGGAATAGGAATAAGCATAAACCAAGTCAACATCAACATTTAATATTACCTAACAATATTCGATTCGATCGATTGAATGCAAAAGTGAAGAGTCAACTTCCTTAAATGCACAAGAAAAAAAATAGCTTTCATCGAGACAATGCTATTTGTCACAAATTGACGAAAATCATTATTAAGACATTGCGCTTTCAACTGTTTGACCACCAAGCTGATTCTCTAGATCTGACCCCTAGTGGCTTCTGCAGACCCGTTTGTTTTTAATGCTCGCATCAAACGCATTAATTACGATCGATTACTGTCGCCTGTGATTGTTTCAGTCGGTTTTCACAACTCATAATACACAACGCCGAGCTGGTTCCACCAAATACTGAACATGACATGGAAACCGTGAATATTCGATTAGGCCGTCGACTAGGAAGTATGGCCGAGATACCTTCATGATTTTCTGCACTTGGGATTATCGTAATGAACCCATTTTTCGTCTCCAGTCACAATGCGATGCAGAAATCCCTTCCGTCTTTGCTAAATTTAGCTAAATTAAGAACTGTCTACACTGCTCCTACTTTCTCGCAGACTTGCTGATCTGATTTGCCTTGCACGCATCTGTTCACAAGCAAACAATCGCCGTTCACCATATCCGGCTTCAAACACTATGGCACCGAATTTCCTTGTTCCTGAATCATTCTCACGACTTTCAGCCGTTTCGTAATGGCTTTTTGCGTCATTCCCAATGATCCTACCAATTCTTGTTGTGTCGAACGCGAGTCTTGATCAAGTAATGCCTCCAATTCTGCATCTTCGAAAACTTTCTCTCTTCCACCGCCATGCGGTGTTTTTTTGTTTTTGAAGCATCTCGGCACGTTCTTCCACTAATAGCAGCCTCACCATAGGTATTTGAGAGCATTCGATGAGCCTCAGCCGCAGATTCCTTCATTAAATTTAAAATCTCCCCCTAATGACGCGAATTTGGCTCGTGAGCTGACATGTTAAATCAAGAATAACTTTAGGATGCAGACACAAATCGATTAATATTTGTATGACATCAACGATATTTATTTCGACTACCACTTAATGCTACAGCCATCTATTGCAAAACGGCGGAAGCAAAGTTGTTCACCTAATATTAAAAGTGAAGTACAAATCAATAATTGAATCACACCAAATAAAGCTTTCTTGAGGCAGTTTGGTCAGGAGTATATAAAAAACACTCTTTTGCATTATCCACATTTCTGGTTTTCAACGATATCAGTAATCAAGTCTGTTGGTCTTGTTAACCGGAAAAACATGTCTAAGATACATTAAAATAAACGTAGTCAGTGCAATTGTTCACGGTATCATCTCATATATATCCTTATTGGAGCAATTTATATTCATTAACTTTGATGTAGTAGAAATATCATTTTTATATAATGGTCAGTTTCGACTTTTTACTAATCGGGTGAAAATTAATTTTTTCAAAACAATGACAAAATATGCGATCCCTGCAAAAAATAAACACGAAAGTAATAATGAATCGGGCCCTTTCGCCAACAGTTGCTTTCGATCGTTAAAATAAAGAAAACGTTTTATATTATCAATCAGATCAATTCTGTAATTCGAATAGAAACAAACACATCGAATCGTTATCTGAGAAATCGTAATGTTTCACTTCTATCGCATCCAAATTTGGTATACTGTGTTCACTTCTTCTATTGCCCAAATGTAATTCGTAATTGATATCCAAATTAACTCTACTTGAGTTACAAAATGCCAATTCGAAACGATTTATGTGCTTTTCTTTTCGATCCACACCATCTCTATTCGATTTGAAGTTACAGATAGTAGAATACCAATTCTAAACGATTCCGGTGCATTTCTATTCAATCCATACCATCTCTATTCGATTTGAAGTTACAGAATAGAATACGAATTCTAAACGATTCCGGTGTATTTCTATTCGATTCATTACAGAATAGGGCTGATTACCATATCTCGAGTGTATGATAAAGTGGCTTTTATGTAATCAATCTCGAACATTGTGAATTTTCGTTAAAAACCGATATTTGGGTTCGTAACTATTTTCTCTCTATCCATAATGATGAAAGTTGTCATATTTTGGTTTGACTTACTGACAACATGAAATGAGTTAAGACGTTTGAGGTCTATAAAACAACTCAAAAGCTTATCAAGTTAAACTATCGATTCTTTCAGCCAATTCCTTATAAACTCAAGTTATTATTTTCAACACTGAAACTATTATGCCACAACTCAGTGACTTCGATGAAAAAATTGATATGCTCTATTGAAACTGGCTGCGTGTTTGATTAATAACAATCATTTTCTTACTATCCCTCTTCTCAAACAGTGCAAATAAATCAATAAAATTCGAAAGGCACCCTCATCGGCTCATAATAAATCTTCACCTTGAGAATAGGATTTGATGCGTTGTAAACCCCTCTATCATAAATCATTTCTTACCCTTGTTTGAGGAAAACTGCAATTGATTCTCGGAGAAAACGGAAAATCATGAACTGCTGGAGTTCACCTGCAAGGGAAAGAATGTTATATTCTTTGGCGATAAAATTATCCCAGGATTAATTCAATAATTTATTGACAAACTTTTACCCTAAGACTTTCCAAGAAGAAAATTGGAAATACATAAAATACAGACAGTATTACAGAAAAAGTCCTTCATATACTCCTCTCTTGAAAATTTTGTGTTTTGAATATATTTTAAGGGTTTGTAGATAGCCTCCAGTATTAACCTCAAGAAGAAGATGAAGCTACCATTATTTTTTGTAGTTATTTATCATAGAAAAGTGTACACTTCAAGAACCTTTAGAAATTGGTAATTTTTTATTTCAGTGATGACCTTTGATTTTGAAAAAAATTAACAATTTCTCATCGTTTTCCATGACATAAGGCATAATCTATTTAACACAAAGGAAATAAAAAACTGCCAAAAATATGATTTATGCTATCGTCATTTTTAAATTGTATCATTCTCATCAAAACACTCTTCACTAAGTTCCCTAGAATTGTTTTTTCTTACACTCTGTTTATTAAATAATACTATTGTTACAGCAATGTCATAGTATTCAATTATATAAATATATCATATATGTATCATAATAAAATTTCAGAAAATTCTATAGAAGTCTAAGATTGTTCTTATAAGTATGCCTTTATGACTTGTACTTCAGATTTCGATATCACAATAAATAAAGATTGTTATTCACATAGTACCTCCTCATTCAGAAGGTCGATGAACTCAAAAATATTCTCATCCCTGTCGCCGACTTTTCGCCTTCTGTCACCACAGTATGGCCGTCGTTCAATTTCCCTTCAAGATTTAATTAAATCCACCTCTTGATTTATTACCAACTTGATCTCTCAGATAAACCTCATCCCTACCTTCCAATGAATGAAAAAAATATCGGAAAGATCTGTACTAATCTAAAATTTGAGACAAACTAATTCATATTTGGGTTCCTAAGTGTAATATAGCTAAGATATAGGTAATATAGAGATCTCTCATAATAATTTAAGCAATGGTTCGATAAATCAATATTACTGTACTGGGTATTTAATATAATGCAAAAACGTAAAAAATGTCTACTTCATTAACGTCTGTTCATAATATTCAAGATTCACTTCACTATTCCGTTCTGCTGTGAGCGTATAAAAAATACTTTTTTCGGCAACCGTCCGGGAAGTGCTCACTTCCCGGACGCTTTTTCTCTGAGAAAGTAGCATTTCCCGGCCTAGTCCGGAAAGTACGTACTTCCCGGACTAGGGCCGGAAAAGAATCATAGAATCCATAGCAACCGAGATAACGGCTGACAGTTCATATGAAATTAGTTGTCAAAAATTTGCATGTTTTTTGATCGCAATCGCAATAAAATATAGAAAGCAGCAGCGATAGTGTTATTTTTCATGGTTGCCGAAAAAATATTGTACGCAACACTCCCGAAAATGGTTTTTTTGGACTCACAGACTTCCAAAAAAACCCTATTTTTCGGACTTGTTACGTAAATTACTATTTACAGGAAATTGTTCAAGAAGGCCTACGTATTTTCGAATCTTCTCGAGAATCTTCTTTTGTAATTGTATGTTTCATTACAAAGAAATTGTCAATTCATCATTTCACACACGAGGTAGTGTGGGCAGAATTAATCCTCATTATAATTATAAATCATTATTTCAATTCTTTGTTCACATACATTGTATTTTTGCTATATCAGCTATTTTGCAGGTGCTGCCTAAAATCATACCACATTTTCTATTAGCGATAAAATAATATTATGAATACTTGGATGTATTGTTTTTGAGTAAATTCTATCTATTATTATACAGGGTGCTTCCAAATTAGACGTGAAGCTTGAAGGAGGTGTTAGTATCACTAATTTGCTGTAATTTATTGATAACTGAAAATTAACATTTCCTGAGATATTTGAGTTCTTGTGTTTATCAAAAAATTTCTCATCTTCATTTTTCGTCAATTCTTTCTGCGTTGCCAAGTTTGATTTGAAATTTGGATTATTTCCATAAACAAGGATATGATATGCATGAAATAAGCAGAATTATGCTGTATTAGGAAAAATAGTAAATTTCTTAATTGAATATGTCTGCAATTTATGTATGACAAAGTTATTTTGAAAACTCGAATTCCTTCTTCATCTTCTAAAAAAGTTTTCGTTAGAATGCAGGTACTTGTTTTGTTTCAGAAGATTTTGGTTTGAAAGTGGAAATAAACAAAGAAAGGAAAGTAATGAGTTGAATATTTTCCTATTACAATTAATTCAAAATTTCAGTAGAAAATGTATTCATAAATTATGTATGAAATGACCTCAACCATTCCTTATACAAGCACGTACTCTTTTTCCTATATCTTTAGTTGTTACTTTCCGCCTGAAATTCACTCTCAATCTTCTTGCTGCTTCGGAAAAAAAAATTGACGAAAAATCTTTCGAAAATGACAAGAACTCAAATATCTCGTAAACTGTTAATTTTTGATTATCACTAAATATGGCTCAAACGACAGCAAATGCGTCATACTAGCACATCCTCCAAGATTCACTTCTAATTTGAAAACAACCTGTATGCAGTTCAATTAGATATTTAATCTAAATTACATAGCAAGCTTCTTTCATTCCTTTTGAATAAAGTTTTTGCTTTAAAAACGTGGTTTCCATCATAATAAATAAATAATTAGATATAAAGATTTTTAAACATGGTGCAATATAGTTGAATACTGTTTGTAGTGCCATCAGAAATATAGGATATTGAAGGAGTAAATTGAAATAAATACTAATATTTCAGTGAGATCAGATCCCACCTAGTAAAAATTTTTTTGTGAAGGTTTTTAGAATAATAATTCAAAGCTTTGTTTCATATTTCGTGTTAATAGCTTTATCATAACCAGTGTCAGAAGTCAGTGCTTTTCCTCTATCACCTTTTGGATCGTCTTAAATTTTAGGGCCCATTATGTTTCACACATAAACATTCGATCCCACCACAAAATATCACTTTATAAAACAAATAGCTATTCTAATTTCCATAATACAATAATATTAGCGTTATGTTGAGAAATTAAAAATGGGATATTCCCTTTACGGCTCACAATACCATTTGGAATTCAATTTAACCATCAAAGGGCTACCGATCGATCTTCCATGGATCACATTTGATACTCGGGGATAATTGCACTTGCATATAGGTAGGATATTAAATGCAAAATTTCACGAGAGATCAAAGCGAGTGAGTTTTCGCCATAATAACGAATCATTCTGACCATTAAATTACTCTTTTTCATTGCAACTACCGACAGAATAAAATTGAAAGTCAATCAGAATGGATCTGACAGGCAGGTTGAATTGTTGGATTAGAAAATAATAGCCACTCGTAAAAGTATGGCATTTATAACGTGAAATTTTTTAAATAGCTTCCTCAGTAATGGTTTTTTGTTTTGATATACCTAACACTCAATAAGTCTCGGGCCTTACGTGTACAAACTCTTTTTTTCTTGAAAATTCGACTTTATTCGTCAACATAGTCACCTTCAAGGATGATACTACTCTATTAACGATCTTTCAAAAAATTCAATACTTTTTCTAGAAGATTAGTTTTTACTTTCGAAATAGGCGCCAACGTAGGCAATCACTTGTTCAAAAGATTAGAATATATTTTCTCTAATTCTGTGGTTATTCCGTTCATTCTTCCACATCTTGTAGAACAAAATCGTGCGAGAATATATCAGAAACGCACAGTTTTCATGGTTATATTTTATTATTCTATGTTGGTTCTCTGAACTTTCCGCCACGGCTTTATCTGTCAATTCATCAATTTGCCTTAAAGAAATCAGTTCTGCCAACCAACATTTTTCAATACAAAAATCACTAAATTATATTTATGGAAATATTTCATTAATTTCAATGAAAATGCAATGAATTAGAGAAAATAATGTATAATACTCGTACAGAAGGCTCATTCTACCACTCGTTCATTCCAAAACTCGCCACTTCGTGGCTCGTTTTTGAATTTTGAACTCGTGGAAGAATATCAATGCCTTCTGCACTTGTATTATAAATAACTATTCTCTAATTCTGTGGTTATTTCGTTCATTCTTCCACATCTTGTAGAACAAAATCGTGCGAGAATATATCAGAAATGCACAGTTTTCATGGTTATATTTTGATATTATATGTTGGTACTCCGAACTTTCCGCCACGGCTTTATCTGTCAATTCATCAATTTGCCTTAAAGAAATAAGTTCTACCAACCACGATTTTTCAATGCAAAAATCACTAAATGATATTTATGGAAATATTTCATTAATTTCAATAGAAATGCAATGAATTAGAGAAAATAATGTATAATACTCGTACAGAAGGCTTATTCTACCACTCGTTCATTCAAAAACTCGCCACTTCGTGGCTCGTTTTTGAATTTTGAACTCGTGGAAGAATAGCAATGCCTTCTGCACATATTATAAATAACTATACCTGAGCATTTTGTGTTTTGCAAAAAGCCAATACCTAATCATTGGGTTCCAGATATGGAGAAATAGTTGGGTTATCGCAGTTTGTTAAAGTCGACCATGGTTTTCATTGATTTCTGAAATTATGATCTTGTAAAGAAAATATTCTTTCAATTTCAGCACACAATCGATCCAATAGTGTTATGTAATATTTTTATTGCCGTTCCTAACTTTTGTCAAGACATTACCTATGTGGAGTCCATATTCCAATATTCGTCTCGAAACTTATACATATTATTACGTCATAAGGATACATTCAATATACAACGAATATTGTCATGATACTCTCCAGAAGCAATTTAGAAACCAAATGAACAAAAAAAATTCAACCGACCAAAACACATTTGTGGTTATTGAAACAGTGAAACAGACAGAGAATGTCAATTTATTCGCAGGATTGTCATCATCACGAGCGGAACCTGAATCACTGTAAAAATCCGAGCTATAGGGAGCCAATTTCGAAAGAATCGAAAAGTTCATTTTGTTCGCATATGTCGTTTTGTCCACATTTCCCCTATGATAAATAGGATACTTATACAGGGTGTTCTTCAATCTTTATGACACATATTGAGAGATGATAGCTGTACTCATTCTGAACATGTTTTCTTTATGAACACAGGTCTCATTCATTATCATAGAAGAGAATGTTGTTGCTTCAATTTCAGTAGATAATGTTTAATGTTCACTGTCAACTCCAAAAAACACATATTTTTCTACATTCATGCAAAAAGCAGAACTTTATTGAACTATATTTAGTGGAAAAAGAAGTTCTTTATTGCACTAGTGCAATAAAGTTTTTATTGCACTCATCTGTCATTCTACTTCAACGTGCTGTCATCATGACAAACATAAACATTCAAACCCACTACATATTTATCAGATATGCTGTGAGATTGGCAATACGTTTCAAACAGTGACATATTTTATATTTTATATTATTTTGTATTAATGTTAGCAGCCAGAGATAAACAAACAACGTTCGTAACGTATAAGTTCCTGTTTCAATGCAAATCGATATTAATAATAAATTATTGAAGTTGCGCTTTTCATTTTCCTACACCTAGTGCCGCACCTCTATAAAAAATTTTTTGCTTTTTGCATGGACGTAGAAAAAATGTTGTATGCAACTCGTGCAAAAATTGTTTATTGCACTCGACGTGTTTATTGCACTCGACAATTTCACGTCGAGTGCAATAAACATTCACTTTTTGCACTTGTTGCATAAATAACTATTAATTAATGACCATTGATGAAATTAGAAATAGGTTGAAACTAAAATAAATTTTAAAGACAGTCAGCAATTTCCCGACTCCAGCAGAAATTTTTCAAAAAATAACTTTCACTTTCGCAGATTCTCTCATGACCTAAGAGCTTTTATGAGTTTATTACTTCCGATTCCTTCGAAATGAAGAAATGCCGGTTGATCTTTGAGTACGATCTAAACAGTTATCCGAATACTCGCAAAGTAAAATAATTTGGAATGATCAATCACTTTTCCTTCTTCCCATGGAAATTAACCTCAGCATCCATCTCAGAATGTGTGTGTAACTACTTGATACGATAGAAAAATTGATACTGGTGAACAATTGTGAACCTGGGTCATGTGCTCCATGAATTGTCCTATGGGAAGAATGGCTTTCGAGGAGGAAATGAGATTCGAATTGAATTCGCATCTTAAATTACACGAAAATATATGGAAAGAATAAGGAGGGGAGGAAAAGAAAAAACTTGACATTGGAAAAGAACATACATGACGATAGAAGTCCTACTATAACGGTAGGTTGGAGTTAAGAAGTTACGGATCCAGTTCAGCCTATGGTGTTGTAATTTATTATAACAATCCTGTCAAATATCTGAAAAAAAATTGCCATTTTAACGAAGATATGGGAATTCATAGTTTTTTTCATATATTACCATATAGGTACCTCCGAAACCAGTATGCTTCAATTTGAAGTCCTCAACGTCCACTGAGCCGTTGTCCCTTACATCACCGATCACTCTGTAAACCTATCATATTCATTCATATTAGAATGTTTTATTTTGTTTTATGAAGATCAAAAATCGACACAAGCTATTTCATCACGTTTTTACCCATTGAAAAAAAAATCTTTCTACAATGGTAACAAAACTATTCTGATCGGAAGATACACTCGTATATCTAAGTCCACATAACTCACTTCGTGTCTTAATTAATACCCCAAACGTTCTAGCTATCGGCCCATGCGTCTTCCAAGAGCAATTGGAGGATTGTTTTCTGAAACATATATCATTCTCGACCCTCAACAACACATGATGTATGGCTGGAAGAAGCTGTAATATATAACCCTCTCCGAGAGGGTGTTGAAGGTCCATCCTAGAGTATTATGTACACTTGAGACAGGGTGTTCTCAGGTCAACGTAGTGGTGAACGAATCTCGAGCAAAAACGCTGCAGAATCCACACACATTTCTTTTGTACATGGCCGTAATAAGTATGGAATTTCTGCTTATAGGTTACGTATTTTATTCATCTAAATTTAAACATGTATTAGATCAGGGTTCTATTTCAGCAAACCAACTCTTGATTGATTTCAATAGTCAAATAATCAAACACAATATCGAGGAAAGTTGTACCGGGTTTTTCACCATAATTTGACCCCCCCTTTAACTTTGTTACTAAAAGAAGTACAAAAAAATGTTTCCCACAAAAGTTTCACGACATCGACTAGTGTTTTATAAAATGATTTCATAAAACGAAATATATACAGAGTGGGCAATATATTGATAACAACTTCATTTTTCAAATGGAACACCCTGTATATTTTTCTATATTTGAATAGCTCTTTTTCCCTTGATTTCGAATATATAACATATGTTTGGTCTATCTCTCTTATTCTGAGTACGACAGCGTTTCAAATTTTAAGAACCACCTTGAAAAATCAATTTTCAAGTGGAAGGCTGCGATAACTCAAAATGCCCTTTTTTGAGTTATCTCGTTGGCAACGATATGGCATAGGTTTTTCACTATAAATTGGAATTGGATCATTTGGATGCAACTCCATGATATATTCTCTCCTTCAAATTTTTCCGCTTCTGTGTAGTGCATATTCGATGAATAGTTTTATTAAATGACAAACGTATGTTATATATCGTTCACAATGAGATAACTCAAAAAAGGGCATTCTGAATATCGCAGCCTTTGAAACTCTGTGGTACTCAGAATAAGAGAGATAGGCCAAACATTTGTTATATATTCGAAATCAGGGGAAAAAAAGCTAGTCAAATATAGCAAAATATACAGGGCGTTCAATTTGAAAAAATGAAGTTGCTATGAATATGTTGCCCACTCTGTATATATTTCGTTTTGTGAAATCATTTTAAAAATCATTAGTCGATTTCGTGAAACTTCTGTAGGAAACATTTTTTTGTACCTCTTCTAGTAACCAAGTTGAAAGGGGGGTCAAATTATGGTGAAAAACCCGGTACACTATATGCATTCTCTTGTTACGACATTTTTTCAGCAGAATCTCAACATAAATAGAATTTACGACAGAAAGTATTCAGTTATTTAATTTGTTAATCGTTCATTCCATTTGTACAGTTTTGGTCTTTTTGAATTTTTTTCTGGTTGGTTATTAATATTTTGTCAGTATTCGACTTGTAGGTATTTCGAGACAAAAAACCGATTATGTCATACAGATATATTATGGAGGAAAAAGACCAAATGTTGCCAATTTTTTCATATATTCATATTGATATCAACTAAAATTAATAGGACATATGAATACAATATTCAAAATGAAATGACTTATTCTATTGGCACTTTTTTATTATACAAAGAAAAATTACTTCGCTACACAGAAGCTCTTTCAGAATTTTTTTTATAGTTTTTATTGATCAGAACCCGTATCTATCAAGCTTCTAGGAAGTACCTAGAAGGTTTAAAAATAAATAGATACTATTGTATATATGATATTTCTATCTAATAAAAAGATACTATTGTATCTATTTATTTTCATTTAAAATTGAGTTCTTATCAACTAGTTTTAATATTTATTTATCAATTCATTACTATGAGTTAAATGGAATATGAGGAACAATAAAAAAATACTACTTCCATTAACTGTTGGGCAGGATTAATTTACCCATAATCTTACTCTTTCTCATCGTTTTACAGAAAGAAGCTAAATCCGGTTTGGAGTCTAATTATTTCACCACTTAATCCATCAATTGTGAAAAAGCAATGAAGGTATCTATGTTATACTGACAGATAATTTTTTCGGACAATCAAGAGTTGAAATCATATAATTTTTTATCATCTTCCCATAAAAATGTGTACAGCGATTTCTGATAAGAAAATAACGAAATAATAATTGAAGTTTTAGTTCTAAGTTTCAATGAAATATTCTCAATAGAATTTTCCATTTGAAATTATTAACTTCTTCAAAGACGCTGATCAATTGATGAAATCAGCTAATATTGCAATGAAAAATTGACTCTTACGAAATATGTATGTAGTTTGTTTCCATGTTACGAAATGGCGAAGGATCCAGGTTACCTTAGAACTCAAAAAGCATCAACCCTACTTTCATTAAAATATTCCCTGTGCAAAATTCATTCCGGAAATATACATGCATCATCTGACAGGCAAAGAAGAATCTTTGATGTGAAAGATCCGAGAAACTCGAGAGGGACCCTCTTCGCCTTCGTTAGCAAAAAACCGATTGACCGAAAGGCGGGAGCGTTTGATCTTGCTAATACTTGTGCCACTTTTCGACTGATTGGCAGTGCTAGGAGTAAGAGAGCATGGCAATATCTCCGAGACGGATTCGATGAAAAGGATATCGGTATTTGCCTCCTCCGATGCGAAATTAGCGAACTCAGTCGAGAGCTTAGAATATTTTATCGTTCACGCTTTCGATGGTAATCACGGATTGGATGGTATAAGATTGTGTAGATGATTATTTACGTGGTTTTCTTTCGATCAAGTTCTGAGATTTACTTTTCAAGAACCTTCAGCTCATATTTTTAAGTGTTGGATTCATTAGATAAATCTGAACAAGTTGACGTAATCTATACTGATTTTCAAAAAGCGTATGATATTGATGACTAGTTTCCGGGGTCTGCAACAGAAAAATCAACCATCATTGATTGGTATGCTAAGTTTAAACGTGGTAAAATGAGTACCGAAGACGGCAAACGCAGTGGACGCAGTACCTGTATTTATTCCCTTCAAAATGCAATATTTTATCAGCACACGAAATTCTGTTTTTTCCATATTCTTTCAAATAACAAAAGTAGCTACACTCACAACGCAAAATCTCACAAACTAATAGTCGGACTGCTGTAAAATTTTGACACGAATCGTTTGAAGATTGGTAGAAATAAAAATCATATGGATTTAATTCTAGCACCGTCATCTGTGCAGCAGACCGCGGACTTTTCAATTGGCCTAATACTAAAAAAAAATGATATGATTCTTTTTCAAAGAAGTTGATAATCATAATTTATCCCATGCAACTGAGTGTAGGGATTTGGGAGTGATGCTTGAAAACCGATGTTCTTTTGTGCCACACTTGAATCAACTCATTTCTTTTGGCAGTAAGACTTATGGATTCATTATTCGTAGTGGTAGGAGAAACCCTAGTTTTAGATCATCGATTAATTTTATGTGCAGATTATTCAATTCCAGAGCCAGTAGATGTGACATATATAAAGATTCTCCCCGTTTTATATCATCTGCCTTTTTGGAAGAAATTCGTGATATTCAGTCATTCTTAGGATATTTTTTTTTCTTTCATTGTTTCTGTTAATTTCTAGTTCTCAATATTATCTTGTTATTTTTCACTTATATTTTTCTATATTTTATTTTTCGGGGTATGGTTTTGAAGATTCAACACAAACCTATATTTTTTTTAATGGAACACCCTATATATCAATACTTCATTGAATTCGTCATGTTAAAAAAACACTAAAACATCAAATATTGATGTTTTTTTTGTTAATGGGCAATGGATTCCCCTTATAAAAAATAATCAATTGGATCATTTTTATTTGTGATTTTTATTTATAGTAGAGTAAGCAAACAAAGATAATACACTCATCGCTAACATGAAAAACAAAATGTAGGTACCTACCTAATAGCAACAAATATAATAAAACAAAAATTCATAAACATTGCTTAATATCTTACAGATTGAACTATTCAAATTGCTGTCCATTTTCCCTAATACATATAATATACTACAGTAAAAGACTCAACAGTCCCGAAGAACTTCGTGCATCAACAGAGGCAGTTTTCCAGGATTTACAAAACCGCCCTTTTATAATATTAAATGCACTCAAGCGTACTGAAAAATTTTGTCAATTATGTATTAGGGGAAAATGGACAGCAATTTGAACAGTTTAATCTGTAAGATATTGTGCTGTATTTATAAATTTTTGTATTATGTATTTGTTGCTATTGGCTGTCTCACCCAAAATGGGATGCACTGTACTGTAATATGGAGCAAAAATTGGATATAAATATAATGGGGCGTCAAAGTTAATCCATTTATGTGAACTAAGAACTGAATGTGAATATTCTTCGATTATAATTGTTTAATAATTGGTTGTTTTGAGTTCCAACTCTCATAACGGTCAAGGTCAAGGACACTTGTGCTCAAAGTGCTGATGGAAAATACTGATTGTGACGAACTGCCCATCCAATAGGGTTCCGATATTTATAGGGCAACTAGAGCTGACACTTCAGCTCTGCATCTTGCAGCTGATCAGCCTGTTGATCTGGCTCTTTATAATCCTAAGTTCTAAAAAAATAAAGACCTGAACATACTCAATAATGAAAATAACAACAACAACAAACAACAAAAGTACTTTATTGATAATAATCAATAGGCCATCGACCGAGGTCCTTCAGCCAAAATCAGCTGAAAATTATTATCGAGATATTAAACTATATGATGTTCTAATTGAAGGGCTCATCACCTACTTGGTCCTGGCTTAACTAAAAGGAACAATAGATCACGATTTTGTGTTTCAATTATATTAAATAATATCGAGTATGCTGAGTATCTTGAATGCAAAGGAGAATTGCGCTAATTGGAACGTATAAATGATATATCTTCGATCACTTTGTGGCATATGTTAGTTTGGGATGATGAAACAATATGTCGGTATTGTTTGAATCCAGAAAATGGCGATGTCGTCGCTAAAGAAGCTAGAAGATTTTCATTTGTATGAATCAGAATTAATGAGGAACTACAAAAAGGACTAAGACGTCTGAAGGTAGAAGAGAAAGGATACAAACTTCTGCAACGTCTTTCATGCTCCGAAGTGCATTGCTACCGTATCAGAGAAATACTGCTATAGGTATATTCCGAGTGCAGATATCGAGAAAGCAGAGAAAATGATAAATCTGACCGAATGAGATATGTTGTATCAATAATTGAACCGGGAGAAGACAAACCAGAAAAATAATAATAAGTTTCCATTGTTCCGCGTGATTAACACTATTGACAGACAGAGGTACATACTTTACTGTTATTTGTTATAAAATCAAAAGTCTTTTTCTATATTTTTTGACTGGAATATTGACTGATTTCCAAATAGCTTGAGTAAATAAGTACTTAATAAATAAATACTTGATTTGACATTGAAAAACTACTACTTGACTTGAACTTAATTTCAAGTCAAACTCAAGCAACTTGAGCTTGAGCTTGATCCAAGTAGCTCAAATTTCAAGCCAAGCCGTGATTTCCTAATTCGGAAGAGCAATTCTTTTAATTTGACCATGGTTTTCAATGATTTGTGACGAAAAGCATTGTCTCAGTGAAAGAATTTTTTTTGGCATATGAGCCTTTTTTTAAATGTCGCACTCAATCGATATGACCTCTCTCTACTTTTTATCTGCGTCACTTCTGTCCACACTCGAAGGGAAGATTAAGTAAAGCACAATTTCAATTATATTTATAATTATAATATATATAATCATAATTATATAATTATTATGATACCAAAAATGCGAATGTATTCATCATTTTGTTTTATAGACTCATAGTAATGCTAATAAGTGTGAATCACTGTGAAAATATAATGAATTGGCAGAAAAGTACAAATCTATGAGCAGCAGGCAAATTTGAAATTCACACATAAGTAAGCTAGTTCAAAGAAGCCTATTACAGCTTGGAAAATACTTTGCAAATCCAATATTATGCTGAAATGTGTTTATATTTGTTCGTTATTTGTCTAACTTCAAATATTAAGATCTTTTGTACATTTTGATAACCTTTACCTTAACTCTCCATGTAATGCTTGATGGGTCAAATTTTTTGTTCGCTCAGTGTAATGAAACAATAAATAATCAATTGAGTATAGTGTTTTGAACAAATCAAGCACATCACCAAAAATATTTAATCAACTTAGAGCCATATTTACTGTGTAAATATTTTTGCTGATATTTTTTGTAATGTATCAAACACTATTTTTTTTTATGTGTTCTTGTGTAGTGTACGTAGTAAGCAAATCTAAAATAAAGATTCTATTTATCTATCTACCAAGCTAACAGAGGTACCAAAGCTCTCAGAAATATTCTAATGGATATCTCCTCGACATCAAATAAGGGAGTCCAACAAGATGATCTGTTTGACATAAATTTGAATAACGGGTTGATAATAAACGAAGCTCCCTAGGAAAGTTTGAAACTCCGTCTTACAGCCCATTTGCAATTCAATAATAAATATTCAACAGTGTTTGCTGTTTACGCCGCCTCCAAAATTATCCATCAAGTAGTAAGTTGGCGCTAATCCCCTTACACACATCACAGTGGGCCGAGACCCGTTTTCTGTCTTAATCTTGAGCGCTCCCATGAATATATAAACCCTAAAATGTTGCTGCAAAGGCTGAAGTCGTGTACCAAGTTTCAAGTGTTATACGCTATTCACTCCGTTTATGTGCAAGGGAGAACACGCAGAAACCCACGGAGGTGAAGAACCTTACAAATCTCTGGAAAGGCAAATTGAATAATATTGAGATCAACTAATGACTTTTTCCTAGCTCGTTCCTCGAATTTTTGGAATTTTGATCCGGAAATGGTCTCAAACAATAAGGTTCGACTAATCAATTCTACAATCGTTGACGAATCCGTCATCAAATTCGATTTTGTGAGTCCGTATATACAATGACTCTCGAACAGAAGGACCTAGAAACCTGAAATTACCTAGTTAATTGATAATAACAAATTCATCATTTCATTCAGATGTTAAATAAATAAAGATTTCAACCAGTATGCAGAATTTCATTACCAGAACCAGAAATAATTTATATCGGAGCTATAGAGCTTGAAAAAATCAAACTTTAACACCCTGTATTCCGGAAATAAAGCGTTGGCGGGTGCACGTTTATGAGCTTTCTATTCAAAATTATTCGAAAAATCTGTCATTTTTGCTTATACTCCTAATTCAGGAAAACCCCGAAAAAATAAAGCAACACAATTATTTTACTATTGGCCAAAGCTGGCAGCTTTTGGACGATTAGTTCTTTCAGACGTTCCAATTGTTGACAGTACAGTTTCGAGTTAACAGTTGTGCCTTAGGGCAGCAGCTCATAGTAGATAATTCCCTGCCAGTCCCACCATACACATAGCAAAATCTTTCTGGTCGTCAATCGTAGTGTGGCCACCGTTTATGCAGGTTTAACGCACGATCGTTTTCTTTTGAATTTGTCGTAATTAATCCACATTTCATCACCAATGGTTTCAAAAATGGGTGGATTCAGCAGTGATTTCCAGATGAAAATTCGGTCCATGAGCGTTAACTCGTGTGGTACCCTTATATCGAACTTCTTTTTTAAACCAGCCTTGCCCAAATGGTTTTTTTTGCAACCTTTAGCTCTTAGGCAATCGAAATAGTGCTTACATGACGGTTGGACTCGACAATATCCATGATTTTATCGACATTTTCAACAATAGGCCTTCCAGTGCGTGGTGCATCTTTGACATCGAAATTACCCGAACGGAATTGACCAAACCAAAATTGCGAGTGATTGGCTGTTACAGTATCAGAACCATAAACACTATTCACATTTTCAGCCACTTGGCTTGCATTTTCTCTTTTATGAAATATGGCGTATTTTCTCTTTGCTGGTGTTCATCTTGACGCGTGCTCAACTAAACTGAGTCAACTGATCACAAAGCTATCGAAAAAGTTTTTGTAGTACGAAATTTCATCTTTCTAACATCAGCAGGTGGAGCCCGATCGGACTTATGCAACGCGAGATACAGATAACTGAAGCCATTTATTGAATGAAAAAATGGATTTCTTTTATTGATTAGAATGAAAGCTTCTCCTTTTATTGCAGGCATATGGATTAGACTATTAATAATATTAATAATAATAACATACTCTTTCCGTATAATTTCATGGAGTAAAACAGATATAGAAAATCTGCAACACGAAATTTGAGAACCCTGATGATGAAAGCACACAAGTACTAACGAGAACTATTCAAATTATTATCTCAACAACTCGAATAGTAACCAAAAATCTCAAGAGAAATATCAAGCAACTAGGACTTAGTGAGTATATATGAAATATAATGCAAAAAGCTGTTTTTTAGGTACTGCAAGGATGTTGAAAAAATTCCTACGAGGCGACAGACAGGTCAAGGATCTTCGGAATCGAGTGTAAGAGGATCAGAAGTTCGACGAGAACCAGGGAGACCACACGGACCGGACACGACCAAACTCTACCCTTCGGATATTTTAAATGTCTGGGATTGAGTGAATGTTCCTCCTAGCGGGGAGTGAGAAAGCCGACGGCGGGGGGAGTTTTTTTCCTACGCGTATAGGCTAAATTCGGGGATAATAATAATAATTTATTGAGCATAAAGACTGTATGCGATTAATAATTCACAATTGCAGAAAGATATTGAATAGCCAATGAGCAGTTAAAAATAAAAAAAAATAAAATAGAAGAAATTTTTCCTTACTAACAGAAAAATAAATCATAATTCATTTATATTTCCACAAAAAGATCACAGATTAAGAGAAAGAAAGTAAGAACCAAACAAATCAACGAACATCTGTACAGGGTGGGCAAACTTCGATGTTTTAGCACTACAACTTTTAAACCAGAGGAGATAGACAAAATCTGATACCCACTTCTCTGTCCCTTTTTCTGAGAAACTAACAAGGGTAGTTTTCATTTTTGGCAACCTTCTTTTGTTTTGTTATAAGCGAAAATTGGAAAAATGGCAATATCGAAAAACATTTATATCTCCGCTAATATTGATGATAGAGCTCTGAAATTAAAACATCATACAGGCACTTTTTTACATAGAATCCAGTGGCGTAATCGTATTTTCAAAAGGGTTTTCAATTACGAAGCTATGACCCAAAGTTATGTTTTTTCAAATGGGAACACTAGATTTCTGTGCCATTTTCTGAAAGCTTAATTTTTCTTGATTTCAAAAATATATTACATGGTTTGTATTGAAATAAATAACAGAAAATGGTCAAAAACCTTTTTTTACCTAAGAGTCCCAATATTTCTATGGTTTCAACTATTGATGAGCACAAAAAAAATTGAGCTTTCTATAACAAGAACAGTGTCCTTCCGTCAATTTGATTATTTCTGTGCTTTTTACTAATTTCTACATAATTTGAATCTAGATTTATTTCATCAAAATAGTTTCGAAAAATATAAATTATCTCGGAAAAAATATCGAAATATCGAGAAGAAGTGTCGACTGTGCTTTGTGCAATTGTTGTCATTATTAGGTTGAATATTATTTCTTGTTTGTTCCCTTCGTAATTAAATTGTTGAGTTCAATCATATATACGTTGTTTCATATGCTATTTAAAATGGATTGGTACTTCTGCGTATTGATTCTGGAGACCTATGTAAATAATCTTCTGATTCATCGATCCCAACACAACTCTTTCGATCGAAACATTCGATCTTGTGGATCTTTTCGTTATTTCCAAATCAATTTTTAGATGAAAAATTTATAAATCATGTCTAGATTCGAAATTTGTAGAAATTAGTGAAAAGCATAGAAATAATCAGATTGACGGAAGGAAACTGCTCTTGTTATAGAAAGCTCAGTTTTTCTGTGCTCATCAACAGTTGAAACCATAGAAATATTGGGACTCTTAGGTAAAAAAAAGGTTTTTGACCATTTTCTATTATTTATTTCGATACAAACCATACTAGTTATATATTTTTGAAATCAGGAAAAATTAAGCTTCCAGAAAATGGCACAGAAATCTAGTGTTCCCATTTAAAAAAACATAACTTATGGTCATAGCTTCATAATTGAAAACCCTATTGAAAATACGAGCACGCGACTGGATTCTACGTAAAAAAGTACCTGTATAATGTTTTAATTTCAGAGCACTATCATCAGTATTAGCGGAGATATAAATGTTTTTCGATATCGCCATTTTTCCAATTTTTGCTTATAACTCGAAAACAAAAGAAGGTGGCCAAAAATGAATACTACCTTTGTTAGTTTCTCAGAAAAAGAGACCGAGAATGGGGTATCAGATTTCGTCTGGTTTAAAAGTTGTAGTGCTAAAACATCAAAATTTGCCCACCCTGTACAGAATTGAATAGAAACAAACGCTCAGGGTATAAATTCCGAACGGAAACAAAAGCAAATTCCAAATCAATCCATAAAGAAAGGGAGAAAAGTAAAATTAAAGGACCTAAGCGCAGCCAGAACCGAATTTATCTTGGCAACTAACAGCAAGCGGCAAGTAGTTTGCATACGTTATAGCAACCCACCACAGCGCCTAACCACGGTCGCCAGCTAGGCTAGACGCTCATCCAATCACTCGATATTGCACACCAAATTGCCCCCTATTCCGATTAACGACTACACAACTGGGCCACATCGCAAAACATAGGGTAGTTTTTAATTAAGGCGACACAATGAAAGCGCCAAGAATTCTTCGAGTTCCTACTCGCTCTAATTGTGTTACAATTAGGAGGTTGTCTTTTTCGCTCGCCGTTTGGCCTTAGCGGCTGGAGAAAGAAGGCCAGCGCGGCCATAAAGTACGGCCAACAAGAACCCCGGACGGAACTCGAAGAAATGCAGATATGCATTTAATTAGGGATATTAAATTATAAATTCTGATTGGCGGCTTGAGAATTGTGGGTGGGGGGTTTGGTGCTGAAGTGCTATAATTATAAAAAATAATTAAAATTGGATTTTTCAACGTGGTTGGTAGATGAAGGAAGGGGAAGATGGTAGAGGTTGTATTAATTCGTTCTTTGTTGAATTGAAAGGAACGTCCTTAATTTTCATAAAATAGCGTTTCGTTAATTCAGTATTTCCAATAATTAATCTGAGATATATGACACAATAAGATGCCTCCTAGAGAAAGAGTTCTGATGATGCGATCATGCTAAAATTCAGCGTTTGGTTGTTCAATTCCGATTACAAGTTTCGTGCAAAATTTCATGTTGATCGGTCTACCAAAATGATGCAAAATTCAAGAAAAATACTATCGAAAAGCCTAATATTTCAGTGAACATCCTTTGACAGCTCTAACAACTAATCGAATTTTGTCATTTTGTGTACCTGAAACCCAATCATATCAACATTATACTGATAATTGAATTCAGTGCAATTATCAACCACTATGACAACACGATTGAGTTTGACAACTTCATTGCAAATAAATCTCAAAACGTCACGTTTTGGTAATGAGTATGTTCAAAGTGTAACAAAATATAAATGAGCTAATCAGAAAAAAATTCCCAGAAATAGAACACACAGTCACAAATATCTTTGGAGAATATGAGGCCAATTGAAAAGTCTGATGCACAGATGGTAGTGCTAGTATTGAATCCATATCGTGTCAAAATTTGACAGCAGTCTGACCATTAGTTTGTAAGATATTGGATTGTGAGTGTAGCTACTTTTGTATTGTTGCTTTTTGATGGGAAAAAATAGAGTTGAAGCCCAATTTTCGCTTGATGAAGAGTTTCTGGGGTCTGCACCAGGAAAATCAATCATCATTGATTGGTATGCTAACTTTAAAAGTGGTGAAATGAGCACTGAAGACGCAGTGAACGCCCAAAATAGGCCGTCATCGATGAAAAAATCAAAAAAGTTCACAAAATAATTTTGAATGACCGTCAAGTGTATCATTCACGAATATTTAAATTCTTTAATATTCATTGATTACCTACAAAAGGGCCAGACCATCAACAGCGATTATTATATAGCGTTATTGTATCGTTTAAATAACGAAATCTTTAAAAAACGGCCCATTTGAAGAAAAAAAAAAGTGCTGTTTCACCATGACAATGCGCTGTGTCACAAATCAATGAGAACAATGGCAAACTTGCATGAAATCACCAGATCTGGCCTCCAGCAACTTTTTCCTGTTCTCTGGCCTCAGAAAAATGCACAAATACATTTTGAAGCGAAAGACAAAACGTACTACTAAAATGGTATCGAAAAATGAGAAGATCGCTATAATCGCTTTAACTAACGCCCTCGAAGGCAACTATGTTGAATAATAAAATTGAATTTTCCCAAAAAATTTGTTTAACTATGCTAGACCGGGACCTTTTCAATTGGCCTGGATGGATTTTTGCTGCGAACGAGAATGTGAAAAGAATGAACATAGACTAAGAAGAATTGACGTTGATAAGATTGGGCGGTCAAAATGAGAATGAACGACTGGACGGAATATAAAGAAGCAACAATGAAGACAATGTAGGACGTTTTTTACAAACTCTTTGCAAAAAAGTACTATAATGACTATAACATTATGATTGTTCCGTTTAACAATATGGTATTTAAATCAGCCCGAGATGTCCACGATGCAATTTTGGGTTGGGGTCCTTATACTTTGACTAAAGTAGTTCACGGCCAAGGATAATTTAGGGAAATGAAAGAACGGGATAAAAACACTTATTCAATTTATTTCAACCCACTAAAGGAGTTTGAAGAATATGATAATTTGTCTAATCGATTTTTAGGGTCGCTGGTCACTTGGGTCGTTGCAAGTACTTTTTCGACGGTCTCGGGAACAGATGTGAAAATCTTTAATGTTCTCGTTGTCAGTGCAAGTGTTGAACATATGTTGTAGTTGTAGACTGGTCTGAACTCAATTGAATTATTCGTCCTGAAATGCCGAGTTTTATGGGCATTCAGGTTGTTTTGCATTCGACCGTTAGCAAAGCCTTTCTACGGATTCCTTAGGTGTGTGACTTTGATAATCCTAACTTTGTACACCGAATTCTTCAGTTCTCGGACTTAGAACATTTTCGAAGGAATCGATAGATTTCCTACACAATGTTTATAGATCATCTATAGTAGAGAACACCGATGAATTTTTTTCCGCCAACTATATGACATGTTGAAACTTGCCATAGTAAAGCCATGTTTTAAAAAGGGAGATATTGACGATTTTTCAAGGTATAGACCAATGAGTTTGATATCAGCTTTCGCTAAGATATTCGAAAAAATCTTAGCGAATCGTCTAATAAAGTTTTTCACCAAGTTTAAGATACTTTCGTGCAGACAACACGGTTTCATTCTCGGTCGTAGCACTGAAACAGCAGTATTTGAGTTATTACAGATGATCATTGATTCAATCGAAAATGATAAGATACCCGCTGGGCTTTTTGTAAATCTTTCTAAAGCTTTCGATAGAGTAGACCATAAAACTTTATTATTGAAACTGAATAAATGTGGAATTAGGGGAACAACACTAGATTTATTGAAAAGCTGTTTATCTGATAGAAAGCAAAGAGTGATGTTGGATGGGGTAAATTCAAAGTTTCTATCCTCAGAATGCGAAATTATTTCAGGAGTACCTCAAGGAACTATACTAGGGCCAATTTTGTTTTTAGTTTATATTAATGACTTGCCGGATATTTTTCAGGAATTGGAGGAACATGTCGAGAATGACGGATTAGCTGGGGGTGTAATAGAATCCTACATATACGCAGATGATACTAACGTCTTAGTAAGTGGAAATGACGTAGTGAGTGTATCTAACAAAATCACGAAGACCATGAGTGGGATAGAGAACTGGTGCTCTGACAATAATCTTGTGCTCAATACATCGAAAACTAATATCGTGTTTTTCAACAACATACGATCGAACATAGTTTGTCCGAGTTATATATTTCACCCCGATCAGACTATACAAGTAAGACCACAAACAAGAGTACTGGGCATTATGATTGATAAAAACCTCCATTGGGGTGCACACTGTGATGCCCTTATAAAAAGACTAAATATCGTGATCTACTCTCTGAAAGTCCTGAAATATCAAATTGACACTACGACATCGAAAACCTTATATTATTCGAATTTCCAATCACTGATGTCCTACGGAATTATATTCTGGGGTGGTAGCTCACAAGCAGAAGGTATATTTATTGTTCAGAAGTTAGCATTAAGAACTATATTTGTCTACATACAGGGGCATATTTAGGAGCAATAATATAATGACACTACCAGGACTTTATATATTCAGAATTTTGTTATTCTTCATCAAAAATAATAATTACTGGGATGCATACAGGAATTGTAATAATACTAGAAGAATGTTCTCATATTTTTTTCCTGCGCATAAATACTCACTCACTGAACGCAGTGCAATGTATATGGGAATTGAATTAATTAGTTATCTTCCTAGTGCAATAAAGATCATTAAAGATATCATAGCCTTTCGAAAAGCCCTATCTCAATTTATATTTAAATGTGAAACTTATTCTATGTATGAATTCAAGGTATTATGTGATACATAAATGATACATACATAATGAATTTAGGCAATAATGTGTCAATATGACTTGTTTCCATTCTATTGTCTGTATGCTTATAATTCTGGAAATAAACAATATTATTATTATCCCTAGAGACATTGACAAATGCTTCATAATCTTATGACAAATTTCACAAGCTCGTATCTTGGTAACAGCCTTCGGCTTCGGGCTTCGGGGGGAACTAGCTTTCAATTGTCATTAAATTATCTCGTCTACTATCAATTTCCTAGGGATATTACTACTGAAAACAGCCGAAGGCCATAAGTCATCATTTCCAAATTCACACAAATTTCGAGTTTTTTTCCTGTTTAATGTTATCAGCTGAAAAGGTGATCAATATGAAATCAACTCAAGCGTCACCTCTCTACTGGAACTGCCATTCAGTGTAATTATCAACGACTACGCCCTTTTCTCTGCCATTCGATGACGACGAAATATCATTAGAACCAAAGTTCAATCAATAAATGACCGAGAAATAGATTATTTAAATTTACGTATTTTAGCGCGGAACGTCTTTGGTCTGTGACGTCACGGCACTTTCCTGTGATCGCTACACCATAAATAACGTTTAAATACTTAGCCGCGCCAAGGCTCTCGCGCCGTTTGTAGTTGTACAGTGTAGTTTTAACTCGACTTTTGTTTTTATGTCACCATAAGGGAAGAAGGCTTCGTGAAAGGACAAAGTGACAATTTGCCTAAAATAGATATATTCGCAGTGATCCATCTCATGTCAGTGCTGGAATAAAAGGAGTTAAACTTTTCAAGTAAGTATCTACTTTTGAGTTTGCTTCATCATGGTTCAACTTATAACGATGATTTATTTCAAAAACGTTTCCTAAACAGTTTGTAGTTGAGTATTGGTTGTTGAAGTCTATCAATGGCAAAACATATTTATGTGAGGAGTAAAAGTAAAAAGAGAAAAAAGTAATTTATATGTATGTATATAGTAAGTTATTTCAGCCATCGTGTAACGAACAAAACACGACACGAACGGCACAAGTGATTGTACTCCAATGAATTCGTAAGCACTCTGCGAATACCAGTCGTCTAGTGTGTGACGTCACGGCACTTACCCGTACTATAAAATTATTCTTCCAAGCGCAACTTCAAAGTCCCATAACTTTTTCATTTCTAGAGATATTTCAATGATTCTTCCACATTTTTGTTTCATTTTAATTAAATTTTTAGAATTAATCCTTAACAAAACAATGAAAACTAGTCCATTGCAGAAAGATATTCAATAGCCAATGAGCAGTTAAAAATAAAAAAAAGAAAATAGAAAATATTTGTCCTTACTAACACAAAAATAAATCAGAATTCATTCATATTTCCACAAAAAAGATCACAGATTAAGAGAAAGAAAGTAAGAACCAAACAAATCAAGGAACACCTGTACTTACTAAGATTATAATCCAGGAACTTATGTATTATACAGAATTGAATAAAAACAAACGCTCAGGGTATAAATTCCAAACGGAAATGAAAGCAAATTCCAAATCAATCCATAAAGAAAGGGAGAAAAGTAAAATGAAAACAGCCTAAGGCCATAAGTCGTCATTTCCAAATTCACACAAATTTCTAGTTTTTTTCCTGTTTAATGTTATCAGCTGAAAAGGTGATCAATATGAAATCAACTCAAGCGTCACCTCTCTACTGGAACTGCCATTCAGTGTAATTATCAACGACTACGCCCTTTTCTCTGCCATTCGATGACGACGAAATATCATTAGCACCAAAGTTCCTAAAATTCATTGCCGTATAATGAATATATGATAAAGAAAGGGGTATATTCACCACCAAAGTTCAAGTGGCTCTTTTGGGAATAAAATTCAATTGTAACCCTTTGAGATGTGTCAGTTCCCGTGTTGCTGTCTTCAGGATTAAATTACAGTAGAGTTGCCGCTTTCAGCCTTCCTTGCGTCGATATATCCCCTAGTAGGCTATGAAGGAAATTGCATTGAGGCTTTGAAATAGTAGACGAAAACCAGCTTTGTAATCATCGGAATGACTTCAACTGAAACCAGTTTATTGAGGTTTACTCTTACAGCAAATCTTCAAAAAGTTTGAGTCCAATGCCAGTTACCAATTCCATTATTCTATATTATGTTTTCTGATAGATTTAAGACTGTCCGGACAAACATCGAATTCTCCACATAAACTAATCTAACTAAATCTGACCAAACATTCAGAATAGTTTTGAGATTGTTTGTTTACTAACTCAAAATTGAATTCAAATTTTGGAAAATATACGAATTATCTGAAATTAAGAAAGCACATTAAGAAATAGTATGGAAATTTCGTAATCATACTAATAAAGAACTTATTCAGTTACAATTATCCTAATATTGTGAAATAGAATTTTCTCTTCTTCTTCTTCTTCTTCCTCATTCCTTATTATATTTTTCTCAAATATTTATTAATCATTGGAAGTCTTTTTCTTTGCAAAAGAGGACCTAATTAGAATTACGAAATATTTCCACTGACAATTATCTGATAAAAAATGCAGGTATTGAAATACTTCTTGAACGTTTCCATAGATTTTTATGAGAAATTCAAAGATCGAGTCTAAAACTTTTACTTCATTAGATGAAGAAAAGTTAAAATGGAAAAAGAAATCAAATAACTAGGGGTGACACTAGATAATAGGTTTACATGGAAAATCTATATGAAATACTTATCGGATAAAACGAATAAAACGGATAAAACGAACAAAGAGCAAACTTCACCCAAAAATTCAAATGAACTCAAATACGAAACTGAAAATGATCAAGTCAATTGCAACTATTGCAAGACCTCAACTAACATGGATCGGCAGCATAGGCTGTGTAGCCAAAAGCCATATTAAGAAAATAAAATCAACAGAAAATGTACTGTTGTTGCTGCAACAAGTACCTATGCCATGGTTCATAATAAACTAACAAATCTACAGAATTAGAATGGAAAATTGTCACAGGTCGAAAAGGTTTTTGAAAAAGCAAAACGAGCTAAAGAGACTAGTTGAGTACAACTCTGTCGAAGATGTGATTGAGATCAGGAAATACCTATAGATCAACTACGAAAGAATAGGAATTGAGTGAAACTCAATGTCGTACGATCCCAGTGCAGTTCATAGCGTTCATTTTCCAGGATGGTTTCCAGTCAGTACTTGTAGCTTAGCATTTTTCAGAATGAATTAGTTCTAATATGGTTCCCAATTCTTGGTATAGTATCTTTCCTACTGCATCGTGCCTCTCTTCATATTCATTTCTTTCAAACATTTGACATTTGTGATATGTTGGATTGTCTCATTCGTTGGACACCTATATCGGCATCGATCGTCAGTAATAGCACTGATGTGAGCCAATAGTTAGTATTATTATTATTAATTTAATAGCTGTCAATGCAGGTGAAATTGGTCAAGATTTCTTCGATTTACGTTTAGTTAGAATTATACATATTTCGAGTTAGACAGGTCATTCTTGATTAAATTCGACTTACAGCGATAATAAGATATAGATAAACTAAATGAAAATTCTAGTTATTGAGGCGATATTTATTCCCTATGGTAGGAATAGATCGTAATATTCGGATTATAATAATGAATAATGAATTGTCATTTGAAAATTTCATAATGAATCAACCTCTACATGTTGACAAATATCTATTGACAAATTTTGAATAATTTAAGAGTTCTTTTGAATGAGTCCAAAATGCCAAAAGAGTTAATTAGTTGTTGTTTATTTTAAGGCCCCATTTTTTTAACTAATGTACTCCTGACAAATTAGTGTGAGAATGTACGAAGGAGCACTCAATTCCTAGGACTCCGCAGAGTCCTTGGGGGTCCAGATAAAAAAAAAACATTAAACGAAAGATGTATCTTCTACAGCCTTCAAAATTTAAATGGAGCAATTATTGCAACATTAAATATGTTCCATGCACCGATATGTTGAGACTTGAGCGGCGGGGTTTCGAATTAACTACTCACTTCGAGTTATGAGTTACTTTTAGGCGTCTTCGATTTGAAATGATAAAAATGATAAAATATAACCGTAAAATAATTTTGAGTGGTTTTTCATGGTTGTTTTTCGACTAAGGCTGTTTTGTCAAGGGGTCTGAAGAAAATCCGTGATATCAATGAATTCGAGTTAATGCGAGTCGACTGCATTAACGTGTTTCTAACTTTTCTTCGAACGTGTATTCATTATGCAATCATAAGTCATCAACCCTCACAATATACACTGAAAATCCTCTGAGCAAAGTCAGAATCAATTTGATCGACCTAAAATAAAATATTGAGACTTTTCATTTCCTCCAAAATTATAAACAAGACCCCGAATGAACCGGCGTATTACGGAACACCTAATAATTCATTCATTCATATATTCATCATTGATACAAATATAAAAAAATCAAAAATTTGTTCGATTTTTTCAGGTGAATTAGATTTAATTCATTAATTAATTCGAAAACGTGATAACATCACAATTTAAAATCACTGTTATCGAAAAATCACAGTCACGATTCACAACGTGATTTTCAAATCACGATATCGTTCATCACTATTCGCAACCACGAAATTCAAAAGTGTATTCATAATGCAAGTCATCAACTCTCACAATATACCCAGAAATTCCTCCGAGTAAAGTCCGAATCAATTAAATCGGCCTAAAATAAAATATTGAGAATTTTCATTTCCTCCGAAAATATAAACGAGACCCCGAATGAACTAGCGTATTCCGGACCACCTAATAACTAATTTATTCATATGTTCATCATTGATACAAATATAAACAAATCAAAAATTTGTTCGATTTTAATCAATTCCTAATACCAAAACCTTAGGTAGGGAGTATTAGAAATTATTTTGAAACCTTGATCACATCACGGTTTAAAATCACACATATTGAAAAAACACAGTCACGATTCACAACGTGATTTTCAAATCACGATATCGTTATCACTATTCGTAACCTCTAAATTCAAACTTGTATTCATAATGCAAGTCATCAATCCTCACAATATACCCCGAAAATCCTCCTAGCAAAGTCCGAATCAATTAAATCGGCCTAAAATAAAATATTGAGACTTTCCATTTCCTCGAAAAATATGAACGAGACCCCGAATGAACCGGCGTATTACGGAACACCTAATAACTTATTTATTCATACGTTCATCATTGATACAAACATAAACAAATCAAAAATTTGTTCGATTTTCATCAATTCCTAATACCAAAACCTTAGGTAGGTGTATTAGAAATTATTTTGAAACCTTGATCACATCACGGTTTAAAATCCCAGATATTGAAAAATCAGAGTCGCGATTCACTACGTGATTTTCAATCACGATGTCGTTATCACTATACACATCCTCTGAATTCAAACGTGTATTTATAATGCAAGTCATCAACTCTCACAATATACCCAGAAAGTCCTCCGAGTAAAGTCCGAATCAATTTAATCGACCTAAAATAAAATATTGAGACTTTTCATTTCCTCCAAAAATATAAACGGGACCCCGAATGAACCGTCGTATTACGGAACACCTAATAACTTATTTATTCATATGTTCATCATTGATACAAATATAAAAAAGTCGAAAATTTCTTCTACTTTCATCAATTCCTTATACCAAAACCTTAGGTAGATGTATCAGAAATTATTTTGATACCGTGATCATATAACGGTTTAAAATCAATGATATTGAAAAACCACAGTCACGATTTACTACGTGATGTTTAAATCACGATATCGTTATCACTATTCGCGAACTCAAAATTCAAACGTGTATTCATAATGCAAGTCATCAACTCTCACAATATACCCCACGCGTCGTCCGAGCAAAATCCAAATCAATTTAATCGACCTAAAATAAAATTTTGAGACTTTTCATCTCCTCCACAAATATAAACGAGACCTCGAATGAACTGGCGTTTTACGGAACACCTAATAACTTAACATACGTTCATCATTGATACAATCATAAACAAATCAAAACTTTCTTCGATTTTCATCAATTCCTAATACCAAAAACCTTAGGTAGGTGTATCAGAAATTATATTGAAACCGTGATCACATCACGGTTCAAAATCACTGATATTGAAAATTCTTGAATATTGAAGCTATATCGTGTAGGATTTGGAATCAGAACATTATCAAAGTATTTGAGTCTAACTTGCATTATCCTATACATAGGTTATCTCTATCGGAAAGGCACCCATTTTACATGTGTATTAAATTGTACAATCAATTACCTGATAGGATTAAACAGTTGAATGACTTTAAGAATTTAACAAAAATGTCAGAGAATATTTGATTGTTTTGGAACCATATTCTCTTTATGATTATTCAAGTTAATTTCAGTACTTTTGTAGATTTTGGCAATTTCACACTATTTCTTTTATGTATAGTACACTGTACAGACATACTATGAAATAAAGAGTATTATTATTAGAAATTATTTTGAAACCTTGATCACATCACGGTTTAAAATCACAGATATTGAAAAATCACAGTCACGATTCACAACGTGATTTTCAAATCACGATATCGTTCATCACTATTCGCAATCTCTAAATTCAAACTTGTATTCATAATGCAAGTCATCAATTCCCACAATATACGCCGCAAATCCTCCGAGCAAAGTCCGAATCAATTTAATCGACCTAAAATAAAATATTGAGACTTTTCATTTCCTCGAAAATATAAACGAGACCCCGAATGAACTGGCGTATTACGGAACACCTAATAACTTATTTATTCATATTTTCATCATTGATACAAATATAAACAATTTCGATTTTCATGAATTCCTAATACCGAAACCTTAGGTAGGTGTATTAGAAATTATTTCGAAACCGTGATCAAATCACAGTGTAAAATCACTGATATTGAAAAATCACAGTCGCGATACACAACGTGATTTTCAAATCACGTAATTGTTCATCACTAAATTCACTCTAAATTCAAACGTGTAGGTATTCATAATGCAAGCCATCAACTCTCACAATATACCCTGAAAATCCTCCGAGCAAAGTCCGAATCAATTTAATCGACCTAAAATAAAATATTGAGACTTTTCATTTCTTCGAAAATATAAACGAGACTCCGAATGAACTGGCGTATTACGGAACACCTAATAACTTATTTATTCATATTTTCATCATTGATACAAATATAAAATCACTGATATTGAAAAATCACAGTCGCGATTCACAACGTGATTTTCAAATCACGTAATTGTTCATCACTAAATGCACTCTGAATTCAAACGTGTAGGTATTCATAATGTAAGCCTTCAACTCTCACAATATACCCTGAAAATCCTCGGAGCAAAGTCCGAATCAATTTAATCGACCTAAAATAAAATATTGAGACTTTTCATTTCTTCGAAAATATAAACGAGACTCCGAATGAACTGGCGTATTACGGAACACCTAATAACTTATTTATTCATATTTTCATCATTGATACAAATATAAAATCACTGATATTGAAAAATCACAGTCGCGATTCACAACGTGATTTTCAAATCACGTAATTGTTCATCACTAAATGCACTCTGAATTCAAACGTGTAGGTATTCATAATGTAAGCCTTCAACTCTCACAATATACCCTGAAAATCCTCGGAGCAAAGTCCGAATCAATTTAATCGACCTAAAATAAAATATTGAGACTTTTCATTTCCTCCAAAAATATAAACGAGACCCTGAATGAACCGGAGTATTACCGAACACCTAATAACTCCACACCCCGCCTTCGAAAACGCGTTAAATGAACGGGAGCAGGGGGATCCTATCTGGAATCAATTTATGTTGGCAATATCGCATATTTGTGTTTCCCCCGAGATGTCTGAATATCAAGTTGGTGCCGAAACCTCTGTTTCTAAATATTACAACGCGTAAGATATACGGCGACGCTCCCACCCTCATATGCTTTTTATATTGTTTTGATATTTTTCGTAACTACTTCGCGCTCTGGGGGTTTAACACATTTTTTCGACACCGGGAACGGTTGCGAACCGAGAGACATGGAAGGCGTTGAAATACGGGATGTGTTCCGGAATTGCAAAAAAGGGAATTTTATGTAATAATGGTTCAGGGGAAGTTTTTTTATACTGGGTGTCCCAATGAAGAAGAGTCATTCCCAATATTTCTAGTATTGACGAATTGAGTATGATTGACGAAATTTTATAAGATCATTACATTATGATCGTAGGGGGTACGGTATTCGAAAGTATCAAAAATACAACCCCCTACGATAGAGCCCTACAACCGCAAGGATTTGAATAGGGGACTAGAAGTCCTTCGTTGTAAGAAACTTCGAATTTAATTTTCGAAAACGTCTCATTATTGTATTAGGTCAATGGTTTCACACAAAAAAAAATTGGATCCTCCCGATCTACCATAGTAAAACACATTTTTTTTAGCAAAATTCGATTTTATTATTCAACATATAGTTGCCCTCGAGGGCTATACAGCGATTATAGCGATATTCCAAATTTTCGTTACCATTTTTGTAGTACGATTTGTCTTTCGTTTTAAATAGGCCTCAGTTTCGTCGATTATTTCTTCATTGGCGCTAAATTTCTTTCCAACGAGCATTCTTTTGAAGTCTGAGAATAGGAAAAAGTCGCTGGGGGCCAGATCTGGCGAATACGATGGATACAGAAGCAATTCGAAGTCCAAAACCATGCAATTTTGTAATTGTTTTCATTGATTTGTGACACGGCGCATTGTCTTGATGAAACAGCACCTTTTTTCCTTCAAATAGGGCCGTTTTTTAACGATTTCATTCAATAAACGATTCAATAACGCTATACACTGTGTCCGTAAAGTAAGGAACACATTCAATTTTAGCTAAACAGACCATTTCAAGAAATAATCCTGAAACACAATTTTTTATTTTAATTTACCGTATTTTAAAATAACAATCTAACTTACAGGGTGAATTACTTTCGAGTAATGACGTCACCGTTTTTTTTTAATGGAACACCCCCATTTTGTCTCAATTTTCCGAATACTCTATCTAAGCTGATTCCAAAAATGTAAAATATGTGGATTCAAATTGGTACAGGGTGGACAAAAATACAATAGTTTTGTGTGTGCTCATAAAGTAACGTCGTAACATTCTTTATTAGTTAAATTAACAATATTATCAAAAATACTTATTGTCTAGTGGCAATTGGTTTGAATGTAGCTTGTACTGTACTGTACTGTAGCTTGTTACATTTTAAGATTAATAAAAATGAGCAGTTTCCAAACATGTTTGGTACTTGTGGTCTAGAAGACAGAATATGAAAGAAATTATTTCTTATCAATTTAAAAAAAACATAGAGTCGTCTAGTTTTTTGTGAAATGTCCTTATATGTTTATTGCCGCTAGACAATAGTATTTTTGATAATATTGTTAATTTAACTAATAAAGAATGTTACGACGTTACTTTATGAGCACACACAAAACTATTGTATTTTTGTCCACCCTGTACCAATTGGAATCAACATGTGATACATTTTTGGAATCAGCTCAGCTAGAGTAATCGAAAAATTGAGACGAAATGGGGGTGTTCCATTAAAAAAAAAATGACGGTGACGTCATTACTCGAAAGTAATTCACCCTGTATATTAGATTATTATTTTAAAATCGACGTGTTTCAGGATTATTTCTTAAAACGGTCTGTTTAGCTGAAAATGAATTTGTTCCATGCTTTACGGACACAGTGTATATGTATTCGATTGAAATGAATATAGTTGAGGTTAATGTATCATTGAGTAATAATTAACAAACATAATTCATATGTAATTTATGTATCCATGTTAAAAAAAAATATTTCAATTCAGTTGTTCGGTTCACTCTTTATTTGGAAATCCCCCGTATTTGGTAACTCGCACTTCTTGAGTGTTTCCACGTTTCCCTTTCCCTTGACCATATATGACCGGGAAAGATCAGAATGAACAACCGCAACGCAAGAGACAAATGTTTTTATAAAGAGAACCGGGTGTTGTAAACCTCGTCCAGCGTTAACTGATTATAATCTTATTTTGAGTTAATTTTTCTTCACCGGAATTGAATTGGAAGTGATCCTGAAGGAATCAGCCCACGAGAGCTCTCGCATCTAACCAGGAGAAGATCCAAGGTCAGTCCTTTGCTTCATTTATGTTAACCTTTATTATCGAGGGATTTTCACTAGTAATAGCACTAGAGGTCAAAAAAATTCCGGATTTAATTTGACCTCGTGTGATATTCGTTAAGAAAATTCCACACCAAATGTGTTTATTTCCAACATCAATTTTCGTCTTCATCAAGTACTCTAAATCAAGAACAAGCAACTTTCAATCAACCTGTCATAGTATATAATAATTGCGTTTTTAATATGAACATTAATAATAATGGTCCAAAGAATTCAGAAAACATCCAAGCTTGTAGTTGAAATGAATCAAAATTATCATGTGAACAAATAAAAATTAGATTGTCAAAAACAAATATTCTGTCATTATAAGCGTCAAAAGAATTTCCAGTATAATTTGCTGTTGGGTACCCACGAGGAAAAAATTTCCACTGAAATTCATCCGTTGCGATGGTGATCTGTCAGAAATACACGTTCTGATTGGTTATAAATCACATGTGTGGAATTTTCAGTTTAATTTTTCCATTCAACAAATTTTAATTGAACCGGTCAGATTGTTTACAGGGTGGGCAAATTTCTATGTTTTAGCAATTAATTTTTAAACCAGAGGTGATACCCCATTCTCGGTTTCTTTTTCTGAGAAACTAATAAGGGTAGTATTAATTTTTGACCACCATCTTTTGTTTTCGAGTTATAAGCGAAAATTGGAAAAATGACGATATCAAAAAACATTTATATCTCCGTTAATACTGATGATAGAGCTCTGAAATTAAAACATCATACAGGCACTTTTTCACGTAGAATCCAGTGGCATGCTCGTCTTTTCAAAAGGGTTTTTGATTACGAAGCTATGACCCAAAGTTATGTTTTTTCAAATGAGAAGACTAGATTTCTGTGCTATTTTCTCAAAGTTGAATTTTTCCTGATTTCGAAAATACAGGGTGGCCATTTGAAAACGAAACAGACGAGATTACAGACGAAATAAAGTTTTTCGATAGAAATACTCGGACAGGTCGATTTCTGTTTCGAGGGGGACAACTTAAGATGTAGGTTACGGACGCATAGCGCTTCAACCCTTGCTGCTACAACCCCCCCCCCCCCCAATTTTTGAATAGGGAAGATGGGGTGAGTGATACCTCAATTTAAAGGTATTTTTATACTGATTTCAGCACAGTAATTGTTTTTTCATTTTATGCATTAGTTCTCGAAATATTCATGCGTTAGTTAGTTAGGAAGGAAGCCACAGTCATGGTTGTTTTGAAGCTCAAAATGTCGATTTTTCACAAAACACTACAAGTGCCATGAAAACACCACTTCATTTTCAAATACTTAGTTAAGAATATTTCGAGAACTAATGCATAAAATGAAAAAACAATTACTGTGCTGAAATCAGTATAAAAATACCTTTCAAATGAGGTATCACTCACCCCATCTTCCCTATTCAAAATTTGGGTGTGAGGGTTGTAGTAGCAAGGGTTGAAGCGCTATGCGTCCGTAACCTACATCTTAAGTTGTCCCCCTCGAAACAGAAATCGACCTGTCCGAGCATTTCTATCGAAAAACTTTATTTCGTCTGTAATCTCGTCTGTTTCGTTTTCAAATGGCCACCCTGTATATAACATCGTATGGTTTGTATCAATATAAATAATAGAAAATGGCCATAAACCTTTTTTACTTTCTCAATATTCTCAATATTTCTATGGTTCCAACTGTTGACGAGCACAGAAAAATTGAGCTTCCAATAACAAGAGCAGTGTTAATCTGATTATTTCTATGATTTTTACTAATTCCCTTCGTTATTAAATTGTCCAATCATATATGCATTGTTTCATGTGCTATTTGAAATGGGTTGGTACTTGTGCGTATTCATTCTGGAGACCTATGAAAATAATCTTCTGATGCATCCATCTCATTACAAGTCTTTCGTTTGAAACATTCGATTCTGTAGATCTTTTCGTTATTTCCGAATATATTTTAAGATAAAAAATTTATAAAATATACCTAGTTTCGAATTTCGTAGAAATTAGTGAAAAGCCTAGAAATAATCAGATTGATGGAAGGACGCTACTCTTGTTAAAGGAAGCTCAATTTTTCTGTATTCACCAATAGTTGAAACCATAGAAATATTGAGACTCGTAGGTAAAAAAAGGTTTTTGACCATTTTTTATTATTTATATTCATACAAACCATACGATGTCCTATAATTGTTGAAATCAGGAAATCTAGTGTTTCCATTTGAAAAAACATAACTTTGGGTCATAGCTTCGTGATTAAAAACCATTTTGGAAAGACGAGCAAGCTACTGGATTCTACGTTAAAAAATGCCTGTATAATGTTTTGATTTCAGAGCTCTTTCATCAGTATTAGCGGAGATATAAATGTTTTTCGATATCGCCAATTTTTCAATTTTCGCTTATAACTCGAAAACAAAAAATGGTGGTCGAAAATTAATACTACCCTTGTTAGTTTCTGAGAAAAAGAGACCGAGAAGTGGGTATCAGAGTGTCAAAAGTGATGTTTTATTTTGTGAGTTTTCGCTTACAAAATAAAACTTTCTGAAGTTGAATGTGCCACTCAAAGTGGAAATTGAATTAATCAGACTGAATTATGTATTATTTCATGCTAATGAAGATATTCATCTAAACCATCAAAAAACAGGGTCAACAATTTTGATTTTTTTTGTTTTTTTTCTCTTAGCTACTTCACTTCACAAGATATTCAGCTTGAATTTGGCATGGTCTTTCCAATTTGAAAATTTCATCATGTGATATACTAGTTTCAAATGCACATCTACAGGGTGATATTTTTTTCTGGAACAGTGCAGCTTCTTTCCTTCTGAACTTTTATTTTATGGACCACTGATAGTTTAAAAAAATGTGAAGAGAAACTTTGATCCAGTACTCAACTTTTTGATATTCAATAGTTTTGTCGTATGTTACCGATTTCGAGAAAAAAATGTTCAAACTATTCTCTAGTAATCCTTAGGAAGATTCAAATTATTATAAAGATTCAGTTAGTAAGTTGTGATGAATAAATTAATTACAAGTTTTGGTACTAATTCAAACAAACTGTAGCGAAGATTAATAAAGATAAACCGGTAAAATCTTCACAAAAAAGTAGCACTACAAGAAACACCCTGTATCTCGATAACAAAGCGTTTGTGAGTCTATGTTTATAGGACATTTCATTTTTGAAGTTTTCCGTGAAATCTATCATCTTTGTACCTCGAATTTGGAAATATCCGTATAAATAATTTTCATATCGCGCATCCATATGTTTGTTGATATGATATGATATTTTACATATTGCATTCATTGTGTATTCAGAGTTCAATAATTTAAGATCAAGTATTTTAAGAGTTGGTTATTAAATTTAAAGATAAAAAAAATATAATATTTCCTTCATGGGTAAGTTTCATTGTGGTTTGCTAATAAAATTCATTCTTCAAGCCTTCATAATAAAATTTTGAGAACAAATTTCAAATCAAATCTTATTCTCAAAATGACTTCAATGTACTTCGATAAAACGAGTTTATGAGCATTTTAAAGACTTCTACAATTTTTCAGTCAGCTATTTACAATTGGAGAGTTGTCAACTGCGGTATTGAAGCTATTAGCTATTTCTTCAACGATCATACCGAGGAGGTTATTTATCAAGAATTCCTGCTCCTTCTGCGAGTAATAAGCCATTCCAGAGTATATTGAAGAATTATCTATTGTGACCTGACGAGATCTTATCTGCAACATCTGCCGTATATCAACATGGAAAGAGATGAGTAAAAACTATATTTGTAAACATTGAGGATATTATTTTTTCGCAACATTTTAAATTTGTCTCTGTGTTTTGAAATGATCTCATTTATCTGGTATAATATCTACCTCAGTCCTACTTTTTGTGATATTTATACCAGGTTATCTAATCATGTTTGAATTGTTTTCGAGAAATTGGTAACAGATACGACAAAACTAAAGAAAACAAAAAAGGGTAGTACTGGACCAAAGTTTCATTCAACATTTTTCTGAAATACAGTGGTCCTCCAAAAAAAAAAGAACTCTGTTCAAAAGTAGAATATCACATGATGAAAACTTTTTATTGAAAAATCTATGCCAAATTGTAGTTAAACATTTTATGAAAGTAGAATACTATTAAAAAAATACCTGAAAAAAAAAACAAATGTGAGCACCACGCATCTTAAAAACAGAACGTTTGCGGGATCATGTTTATAGCTCTTTATTTTCGTAAAATGATACGGGAAAACTGTTATTTTCGTTTTCACCTCCAATTCAAGAACAGCCTGTAGATATAATTAAAGAAAATTCAAGGAGTTAGGAACACAAGATTGCATAATACTATATGCGAATACTCTATTAGAAATACCTACTAGCTTAAGATTTCGAAGAAAGTTCATATAAATAAATCGATAAAAACAAAAATACAGAATAACCCAGTAAATCATATTCAAAATGATATTCAAATAGGTACACATTTCTCCGAATCTAAGACAATTATGCAAATAAAATAATCAGTTGTTAACTACTGTCAATAATGTAACACTTACCACATCTTTTTTATTCATTGATATATCATGTTTAAATGGAATGAATTTAAGAAATTTCAAGCCTTTTATGGATTCATTTCGCGCTGTGAATGATAATACAAACTTGTTAGATGTCGTCAAATTAATAATTAAAGAAATATTTCACTGAGCAAGATCTTCCAATAATATATAATTTGACATTTGTAATTGAATCCTTGAAGAAGCATATCAAAAAACATATCAATAAGAAAATTATAATAATATAAAATGATCAGGAAACGCAATTCTCAACTTTGTTTCTCTGACAATATCTGATGCGGAATTCATAATTATCCGCAACATAATTCTACATTGGTTAAATGAAGTGATTTTCAGTTGTTAACAGAGTATTTGCTAGTCCTGTATGTAACGGAAGCAGTACTCCGAGATTTAACATACCTCCATCATTTTTTATGGGGATAAGGATGCATTCAGATACATTTGATTCTTCAATTCCATTTTATATAGGCTCATTTCAATTGTTCCTTCGTATTTGATTCCATTTGGTTTTTCATAAAATGGAATACAGATGGAATGAAAGTAACTCTAGATATAACATAAATTCATAAAATCTGCCATAACTTTTGAATTATTGAATGTAAGCGCATAGTCATGTTTGAACACTACCCTTATTTTTCTCGTAAGTAATATCATGAAAGTATCTAACCTTTTTTGAAAACAATCACAAAAACAACCAAGTAATATTAAATAATATTGATAATGGTAATACAAAAAGCTTGAGTGCTGGTAGCAACAAAAATCCGAGTCGTGTTTTTTTTTCGATTTTTTTCACATGGAAAATAAAATGCTCGACAAGACTTATTTCATCATACCATAATTACTTAGTATTGTTATTTTTCTCCGATTAACAGCAAATATTAATTTTTCAGACACATATCAATCAGCGAAGTAATACTTTCCCTTACTCCGCGGTAACAAAGTTAACTCAATATTTTTTGCCACCTCCCTTATTTCTGGAGGAGTAAGAACTTCTAATTCGCTTTCACTGTCCATAATATGATACCCATATTTCCCACAAAACTGACAGCATTTCACAAGTTGTCACTATAATTATTATGGATTTATTATTATTAAAGATTTCTATCAGATTTTGTTTTAATTCATCACTACAGAAAAAATAAAATGATTGTGAAAATTGTAATAATTTGAAAATAAATTATTCTTTATAAATCAGTACAAACAATCGGAGAAAAAATTATATCGTCGCTGTGAAATCAAACTGGCATATCTGCAAAACGCATATTTTTCAAAAGAGAACTTTAAAGTTTTCGCATGTGATATATTTTACCATTTTTACCTCTATAAGTCGAAGACGCTCTAAATTTACCTTTATAACTCGAAGTCAGTAGTTAATTCAAAACCCCGCCACACAAGTCGAAACGTGTCGATGAATCGAGCGTATTTAATGATCCAATAATTACATCGTGAGTTTTATAGAATTTTGTTTTATTTGTTGCTTAATTATGTTAAGGTTGTTGGAAATACATTTTTTGTCTAATGTTTTTTATCCCGACTTTCTTAAGGTACCGAAAGATCTCTCGGTAGATTGGAATTTTTACTAAAATCTTAGAGTTTTCACGCTCAATTTCTCAAACATGCTTCAAAATAATTCGAATAAAATTCTTCCGCGCATTAAATGCAATCATTTGTCAGGATGAAGAAAATTTTACCATAAAAGAAACGAACAATAACACTGTGAATTATTTGACTCTTTTGACATTTTAGAGTCTAAATCAGACTCCTTCATCAGATAATCTCTTAAAATATTCAGAATTTGTCAATTGGCTTTTGTCAACACAAAGACACGTTGATCTATTTCATTGTGAAATTTTCTATTGTCAATTCATTTTTCAGTAAATTCATCAAATATGTGCGATCTATTATTATTATTATAGGGAATAATAGTTATTTATTATACAAGGGAAAAAAGTATTAGATTTTAGCTCGAGGTTATGTTGTCTCCCGACGCGAAGCGGAGGGCTAAAATCTAATATTTTTCCCGTGTATAATACACTATTTTTTTCTGTGACAGGAAAAACGACAATTTAATAGTGAAAGAACATATTATTACAATATATTAAAGTCAGAATGTTATCGATATGAATTTTGAATTTTTAAACTAGTAAGCTGCAAATAGACCTGCGTTGCTAAGGGAAACTTCAAAGTAATCAAATATCTGTCAATTTAATTTTGTGATTTGTTTCAAAAATTGCGAACTCAGTAATAATTGTTTAGTAGTTATTTTGTTGAATAATATAAAGTTAAAAAATGTCTGATTCTGAGTTTTCTCTGACTCCACTGGAGTTGATAGAAACAGCGCAAGTAGCGTCACGAAAATTATTGCCAGCTAAATCGCGGAAAATTTACGAAACCGCGTATTCAAGATTTATGTAATGAAAAATGAAAAAGACATGCAGTTCGTTCTCGGAGACAGTGTTATTGGCTAATTTTTCGGAATTGGCACAACAACAAAAGCCATCAATAGCTTGTGTGGTCGAACTATTATTATTCCTTTACCTATATGTAGATAAATATCCGGGAAAAAAGTGCTCACTTTTTTCCCGGGGAAAAAAGTAATTTCGTGAAAAGTCATATTTTGTTACCTGTCAACAGAGATAAAATGTCAAATTTTTTTCCCGTCACAGAACAAATATCATTATTCTTCACCTCTTTAACCCGAATTACTTTTTGGTTTACCTCTCGGCTCACCTCTAGATCTCATTACCTCTGTTAGTCGAATTTAATAAAGAATGACCTGTATAACTCGAACTACGCCTATGTCGAACTATTCGTAACTCGACGAAAAATCTTGGTCCCGTGGTGTTTCGAGTTGACGAGAGTCCACTGTAACTATTCCTTGGCAATAGCTGTCAAGTTTTGCGGCAAGTAAACTTGAAAACTGCTACAGTTTTCGCATCTAGAAAATTTTTCAGCTTTTCAATTTGTGAAAAGTTGGTCATTAAATAAAAGAGCACAATCTCATTTTCGTTTCGGCGTATTCGTCATTTTCAAACCAAAGATTCTGAAAAAGTTTTCACTCTCAAGTACATTATAACAAGTTGAGCGAAAAACTCAAAGAAAAGGTGAAAAAAGGTGGAGATCATAATTCTACAGTTACGTTAATTGCTCACTGAAACTTACGATTTTCAAGGTTCCATAGTCAAGATATTATTGGTTTGCCTTCAGTGTCACAAAGTGAAAAATAAAGATAAAAAATACAACGGTCAAAAAGGCATAATATGAATAGTCAAATAATATAAAATGACAATCGAAAACATAAACAAAACAAAACAAAACTGACGTTCATTCTGGCGGATTCTTCTTCTTCCAATCAAGGTTGACTCAGGTGTTGAATTTCTTTACGATGCAGTGGCGTCCCCGAGAAGCATCAATATAAAATTTTATATGTGTCTTTGAAAATGTTTGTTATCATAGCATTTAGTGTCTTGTATTATGTGTTCTTGATATATTTAAAGATTTCTACCTCCTCTAGAATTTCTTGTTTGTAGCCAAATTCAGAGTGATGAATTAGTTTAGTGTTGTCTTTCATATCGAACTTATGTTCTTCTTCCCTTAAATGACAACCGAAGATAGATTTATCATTGTTTGGGTTCTTGGCGCTAGTTAGATATTCCCTTATCCTCGTCCGACTGGCATTATGGAAGCTGTCAATTTTTGTAATCTCTGCCTTGATGTCTTTACGTAATGCAATTTCAAATCTCTTAAACCCGTCACTCACAAGGACTTTTTTCGGGACTTTTGGGCAACCAGTATCCGGATAATCTGTTGCCAAGGACAGTCACCGTGTGGTCGATCGGTACTAGACTTCGGCATTTCGGGAATCTCGGGACTCGGGCGCCCTATTGTCAAGTTCCCTCACGAGTGGTGGTATCGTACTAATTTTTCATCATTTTTCATACCCACCTAGGGGATACGATCATAGTATCTTATTATCAAGATTTAATTCAAAAAGCCTCGAATGCAGAAGAGGTTTGCATGCCATCAAATTCCTTCATGGTCTTCTGGGTGGTAGAATTGACTGCGTTGAATTGCTGAGTAAGCTAGATTTTTTCGTACCTCGCCCGAATGCTAGAACTAGATATTTTTTTTACATAAGTACACCAAGAACTAATTTGCTGTTGCAGTCACCACTGAGATTTGCTTGTTCCGTTGTTAACTCTCTAGCGGATAGATGTGATCTGCATTCTCAATCTCTGGTTCATATATGTGATTTGTATTTGAATGAAAACATCTGAAGTTGAGGGGAACACGCATGACATTATATTGTATTCGATTTCCATTTATTTGTTGTATTTTGTTTTTATTTTTCGGGGCCTGAAAACTGTATTTTGGGGTGTGTATGGGTTGTTTATCTCTTAATTTTCATGATTTTATTGGATTATGTTCATGATATAGCATTAATAATTTTTTTTTCTTGTTAAATTAGTATTGATTGTTGTTTTTGATTTCCTGTAATTGGGTATACCTGTTGGAAATAAAGGCTTATTATTATTATATTATTATTATTATCAATTGATAACGTTAAAAATCGGTACCCCCACCTTCCCATTACCATAGTGATTCTTCACACGTCAATTTTTTCAATTCGAATTAATAAACGAGCTGTCAAATTACAACCCTATAATTTTTTTTGATTTCATTGTTTTTTTGTACATGCTACCATTTTTGATGAAAAAACATTCTGGAGGCATTAGGAAAATCAAATTTTTCAAAACAAAATTATTAAGCTCTGGCATTTTTGATAAATTTATATTTCCCTATAATCCTTTTCGTAATTCACTTGTTCTGAAGCACAAACATTTATGAAGATTTGAAACTCTTATAATTATTACAAAAAAATACCTACTTAATACAAGAAAAAATCAAAAAATATACAAGAAGAAGAATTTGGTAAAAAATAAATGTAAACACTTGCTACTTCCCCCAGATTTTTAATTATTTACGACAATTGTTTCGCTGTCTAAGCGGCTTCATCAGGGTTACATTCCAATGCAACCCTGATGAATATGATTTTCCACCAAGTTAGGACTGAATCGATTAAATAGAAGAAGAATTATATCTGATGCAAAACGCATTCAAGTTTTTCATAATTTTAATTACTCGTGAGTCGTAACGTAACTTTCATTATCCTTCGAGATATTCGATCTCTATGATACATCACCATTTAAAAAACTTTCGTATGCACCGCAAACATTTTCTTTACTCAAAACTCTCAGGTCTTCATTTTGTACTGGACTGGAATTTTATTCCCTACGACTTTACTTCAATTTCTCCACTTTCCTACTGTTGTATGATTGAGAGACTTTCACCCCTTCTACTTGTCACTTTCTTCTTCTATTTTGTTCTTTGAAAAAGGGGTTTCCTCTCACTTTTTGGGTTGAGTAGCGAGTGCAGTCTCCCGTGCAATACTATTGCGTTTTTTTCGTTTTCTTCCTTTTGCTCGTTAAAGTTGATTCTCTCATCTTGAATAAGTTCCAGATATTTAGTTACCTTTTTCCATTCTATCGTCCGATTTTTTATTTTGACGTTTCCTTCTTTATCTTTGTAATCACCTCGCTTTCACTTCGGACAGAGGGATCAAACGGACAAGCGCAGTAGTGCACTACGTCTTTCCTTCACGAGTAATCGCCACTGAATGAACTCCAAATCGACGTACCTATTCTTGAAAATAATTTATTCTTATTATTTTTTTGATCCTTTTAGTATCGATTGAAAACAGAAACCTTGTTTTGAATTCGTTAACGAAATATTGAACAATTCAAATGGAGTTTGGTGCTATGATGACCAAAAATCACTTGAGTTTTTTCATAAATAACTGGTGTAATATAAGATGATTTTTTGTGCAAATAAAAGTCGATAGTAAAATAAACATATAATTAATTAGCAGTAACCAAAAATAAGAAAAATACACAAAAAATAAACAATATAATAAATAATTCAACATTGAATAATAATAATGAAGAAGCATCAAAATTAAATAATAAACGATAAATGAATGAATTAGTTTCGAGAATAAGAAAATTACTTTCAACAACAAATAAATAAATGAATAAATATATAAATATATGAATAAATAAATAAATATATGAATGAATGAATTGATGAATAAAAAATTTCTTCTTTCTCTTTGTATCAAAGATGCTTCTTGCCCCTATTTTTATTGGATCAATCAATTCTTTACAAGGAAAAGTTAAAAGGAACTTGAAAAATATTGTGTTGGTACTACTCATAATTTCGTTTACCTGCTTGCACCACCAGTGCAAGGAACACTTTATAAATGTTTCACATACTTTTTCCCCTAAGCTATGTTCATTACAGTTTAAAATTTTGAATTCCAAATTTTTCATTAAAAATTATTTTAAATAGAGGGAAATGTTGTTTTTTTTTCACAAACTCGCGGAATAATATGAAAATAGTATATTGTGCAACAAGTGGGGAAAGTCCAACTTTTCTTGCGATTGTGGAAGTTTGTGACACGAGCCTGAAAGGCGAGTGCCGCAAACACACGAGCGAGAAAAGGCCTTTCTCCACATGTTGCACACTATACTTCTCCTACAACTGCACAAATTTCAATAATTCATGTAATGGACTTGATTCGAATCAAAATGGCCTTCGTTGACAGTATGTGCTAATTTATTGCATTTCCATAGAAACGACTCAAAAGCCCAATTTCATTGGTCTACCAAGCGAGGTGTGGGCAAAGTGTCGTGAGAAATAATATTTCCCACAGTATGTGCAAAACATAGTTTTGAAATTGAGTAAGCTATGAAGAATACGCTACTTTCCATAGCAGTTGTAGGAAAAAGTAATTTGTAGAATGCCTTAATACAAATGATACACATTGCCCAGGTTTTGTCAACTTTCCGTGTTTATACTGCCTTACCTGAATAGAATCCATGTCCCCCAATTCTTCACTGTTAAAGGTTAATTTTTTTACATTTACCACAAATTAATTCACAAATATAAACTAGAGCTACTAAGTTTTGATTTTTCTTCAAGGATCATTAATTTTGGAATAACTATATTCAAATCTTCAAGGACTACACTTTGAGGTAAAGGAGATTTTGATGAAACAAATGATTTTAGCTTATCCAAACAATGTCATGTCAAATCCTCTTCACACTTCGAACCTACAGAATGGGAGGACTTAAAGTTATTCAAAGTACCTACATAAGAAATTTGAAAGAAGACATAAACTGGGAAATATTTGGATTGGTGTTCCCTACATCATGCCCTCGGATATAACTGAAAAAATTTTCAAGGCAATCTTGATTGAATGCATCAGTCAAGATATACTTGAAATTTTTCTTAGTTAACAATCTCCTCTTAAGGTAAACGAAAATTTTCAGAGTAAAAATAAATTTTTTTATGGTAGGTATCACCACATTTTTTTTGTCATCATAAAAATACATATTTTCAAAAATTTGGATTACCTTTTTCCAAAAGAGTTCATGATCTGATTCCTCATTAATTCCTTTAAATTCCTCTGTAATCTTTGATACATTGAGAAAATCAAATAATTCATCTGCAAATAAAATGAATTCCGCAGCGTCTGCTGCTTCGGAAGCTAAACTGCATTTATCTTTAATATCTGAAAAGAAAAAAAATAGTTCCAGTATGATTTTAAAATGAAGATGGATCTTGATTAATAAGTCGAGTAGAAATTCAAAGAATGAATCATCATACAAGTAGTTCTTCATTTTTGCAACTCACCCCATTTTGAAATTCTATCCATTAAACTTCCTACAGTATTGCTGAACACCTGTGTGCACAGCTTTACCTTCATTTTATAATTTTTTTCAGGCAGAACATTTGAATCAGTTAATTTGGCACATATTTTTGTTGAGAGGTCAGATATGTCCAAATTATAAAATTGTATGATATGACTCCATTTTGCTTTTTTTTAGAACATCATCTAATGGAAAATGTGCATTTTTTGTCATGAGATTGTTCCTTAAACCTTTAATAAGGTGAGGAGTATCAAATAAAGGAACAATCCTCAGAGGAAAGAAAAGATAGAGGTGCCCTTAGAAGTAAATAGCGTTGTATTGTAATCAATTGCAACAGTATGATGATAAAGTGAGATAGGACAACAACAAACCTGCAAAATTGACAACTAGAGGGGCGGTAAAAATTTCAGTGGCGTAGTCAATGGTTCTCTTACTGCCTCTTATTAAGTTTTCGGTGCTGAAATGTTTGAAACAAACATATGCATAATTCGGCAAATTGTTCATTTGCAATATTAATACGTGGCACCATATTTTGGTAAATTCTCTATTTGAAGGAAACCTACAAATGTTAGCATTGAATTAAGTTTTCGATATCCCACAAATACTACGCCATAGACGAGATATATTCTACGCCTATGGACTCAAAACGTGAACTTACCTATGATAGATTAGGTTTTCATTTCCGATGTTTTACACACTATACATGTTTTTCGAGTATTTACCATGATCAAAATTAACAATGTGTAACTTAAAATTCACAAACTTGTATGAAATAATGACGATTACAAACGTGAAATTAAAATGAACAGTTAACCCTTAACGCACCTCTAGTTGACACGTGCAATAACAACAACAGAACCGTGTTGCCAAATCCTCAGAATATTCGCAAAACATCTATGCCACAGAACGGAGAAAAGATTACTTCTTCCTCAGAATGGCAACGCAGTACATTATAAGTGTTTGTGAACAAAAATGTTATAGCGATGTCAACAAATGCTATAAGGCACCTCTATCTTTTCTTTCCTCTGAGGAACAATCTCTTTGTTGTCCACAAAAAAACCAAAATGGTCATGACTCACATAATCACGTCTTCCTTCCTGAAGCAGCATTTGCACAGCCTTTGTGTTGTTGGTGCCCTGATCACAAAATGTGACCACAACATCCAACCCAATGTTTTGAAATTCATTTTTTCATCTCCATAGTCCTCAAATACAACAATTTCGTCTTTATAAGGACCATAGGAGATGAAAGTTTGTACACTCATTTCATCAAATATGAGTGCACATACTCTTTCTTTTGCATAAATCTTATGAACAACCTTTTTAAGGTGCTCCATAATATGTGAAAGTTTCACTTCTAATCTCCACAACGTAGCTCCTGTTGGCAATGCAAACATTTTACTCAACAGGCGATCCTTTGGGAGATGACTTATATAATGCCAAAGCTAGAATTTCTTTATCAATTGTGAATCTCCATGAATTCAATTGGCGCCTTTGATTCATTATTTGATTGGCAAAAAAATTCAAGGTTACCTAGATAATAGAAGTGGCCAATTTTAGAAAAGAATTGGTCTCCATCAATTTTTTAGCCTCGTTCATCCTTCTTTTGAATTTATTCATTTATTGTTATATTTGCATTTCTCATTGAGACAACTTATGTTCGTAAACACTTAGTTGCCTCAACAATGTTTTTTCACGACCTAAATGAAATGATGATCATTTTAACTGGAATAATCACTGTCTTTGTGTACTTGTGAAACAGCACAAGATATCGTCAACATATCTAAAAACAATACTAGAAAAATTTAGCTATTGGGTTTCGGTGAATTTGTATTTCCATATTATTCATAAAAATCTCGGCTTAAAAAGAGTTAATAATCAAACCTTTTTCGAATTTGTTGATCTTGTTATCAAATTGAAAATAATTTTGGAAGATACATATTTTGAGGTTTTCCAAATAATTAATTATAAATCAAAAATTACGAAACTCGCGAAACATATATGGGGTATTCTCAAATAACCCTGGGTATGAGGAATTCAGATCTTTTTTGAACGTCACTTTTTCGACCATTCTGTATATAAGATATTTCTCTTACCATAATTTGAATATTCCCCACTTCTTCCATATTTATATTGAATCAATAACTTTTAAACATTGAAAACGAAATACTGAAAGTGAAATTGATTAATAATTTAGCATATATAATTCTCATATAAAATTCCATCAATTTTGTTTTCAAATCATTTGAAACAAAATGAATCTAGTCTTCACTGAAAAATTACTACGAACTCTGGAGTAGATGGTTTGCCGTTTTTTTTTCATCACCATATTCTTAATATTGACGAATGGGCGAAAATTTTTGTTCTTCACGAGTTACATATTTAGTATTCTCTTCTTGCCATACAGTTTTCCCTCATTATATAACAAACTGCTATTGTAATGAGGATCGCAATTGTTAACCCTTGTTATCAAATTGAAAATAATTTTGGTTGATACATATTTTGAGGTTTTCCAAAAAATTAATTATAACTCGAAAATTACAAAAAATCACTAAACATATATGGGGTATTCTCAAATAACCCTGGATGTGAGGAATTCAGTTATTTTTTGTACGTCACTATTACGACCATTCTGTATATATTATTATATTTCTCCTACTATACTTTGAATATTCCTCACTTCTTCCATATTTATATTAAATCAATAACTTTTAATCATTGAAAACAATGTACTGGAAGTGAAATTGATTAATATAGTATATATAATTCTCATATAAAATTCCATCTATTTTTTTTTTATTTATTTGGAACGAAATGAATTTAGTCTTCACTGAAGAATTCCTATGAACTCTGGAGTAGATGGTTAGCCGTTTACTTTTTCATCACCATATTCTTATGATTGACGAAGATCCTTGTTCTTCAGGCAGTTTCATATTTAGTATTCTCTTCTAGCCATACAGTTTTCCCTCATTATATAACAAAGTGCTTTTGATCTTTGTTTCTTCACGCAGTTACATATTTAGTATTCTCTTCTTGACATACAGTTTTCCCTCATTATATAACAAAGTGCTATTGTAATGAGTTTCGCAATTGTTAACGCTTGTTTTCAAATTGAAAATAATTTTGGTTGATACATATTTAGAGGTTCTCCAAAAAATAAATTATAACTCAAAAATTTCAAAAAAACGCGAAACATACATGGGGTATTTCCAAATAACCCTGGGTATGAGGAATTCAGTTCTTTTTTGAACGTCACTATTTCGACCATTGTGTATATATTATTATATTTCTCCTACCATACTTCGAATATTCCTCACTTCTTCCATATTTATATTAAATCAATAAGTTTTAAACATTGAAAACAATGTACTGAAAGTGAAATTGATCAATAAAGTATATATAATTCTCCTATAAAATTCCATCAATTTTGTTTTTGAATTATTTGAAACAAAATGAATCTAGTCTTCACTGAAGAATCACTATGAACTCTGGAGTAGATGGTTTGACATTTTCTTTTTCGTCACCATATTCTTATAATTGACGAATGAGCAAAAATCTTTGGGTTTCAGGCAGTTACATATTTAGTATTCTCTTATTGCCATACAGTTTTCCCTCATTATATAACAAACTGCTATTGTAATGAGTATCGCAATTGTTAACCCTTGTTTTCAAATTGAAAATAATTTTGGTTGATACATATTTAGAGGTTCTCCAAAAAATTAATTATAACTCAAAAATTTCAAAAAAACGCGAAACATACATGGGGTATTTCCAAATAACCCTGGGTATGGGGAATTCAGTTCTTTTTTGAACGTCACTTTTTCGACCATTGTGTATATATCATTATTTTTCTCCTACCATACTTCGAATATTTCTCACTTCTTCCATATTTATATTAAATCAATAAGTTTTAAACATTGAAAACAATGTACTGAAAGGGAAATTGATCAATAAAGTATATATAATTCTCATATAAAATTCCATCAATTTTGTTTTTGAATTATTTGAAACAAAATGAATCTAGTCTTCACTGAAGAATCACTATGAATTCTGGAGTAGATGGTTTGACATTTTCTTTTTCGTCACCATATTCTTATAATTGACGAATGAGCAAAAATCTTTGGTTTTCAGGCAGTTACATATTTAGTATTGTCTTCTTGCCATACAGTTTTCCCTCATTATATAACAAACTGCTATTGTAATGAGTATCGCAATTGTTAACCCTTGTTATCAAATTGAAAATAATTTTGGTTGATACATATTTAGAGGTTCTCCAAAAAATTAATTATAACTCAAAAATTTCAAAAAAACGCGAAACATATATGGGGTATTCTCAAATAACCCTGGGTGTGAGGAATTCAGTTCTTTTTTGTACGTCACTATTACGACCATTCTGTATATATTATTATATTTCTCCTACCATACTTTGAATATTCCTCACTTCTTCCATATTTATATTAAATCAATAACTTTTAATCATTGAAAACAATGTACTGAAAGTGAAATTGATTAATATAGTATATATAATTCTCATATAAAATTCCATCTATTTTTTTTTTATTTATTTGGAACGAAATGAATTTAGTCTTCACTGAAGAATTACTATGAACTCTGGAGTACATGGTTAGCCGTTTACTTTTTCATCACCATATTCTTATGATTGACGAAGATCCTTGTTCTTCAGGCAGTTACATATTTAGTATTCTCTTCTAGCCATACAGTTTTCCCTCATTATATAACAAAGTGCTTTTGATCTTTGTTTCTTCACGCAGTTACATATTTAGGATTCTCTTCTTGACATACAGTTTTCCCTCATTATATAACAAAGTGCTTTTGATCTTTGTTTCTTCACGCAGTTACATATTTAGTATTCTCTTCTTGACATACAGTTTTCCCTCATTATATAACAAAGTGCTATTGTAATGAGTTTCGCAATGGTTAACCCTTGTTTTCAAATTGAAAATAATTTTGGTTGATACATATTTAGAGGTTCTCCAAAAAATTAATTATAACTCAAAAATTTCAAAAAAACGCGAAACATACATGGGGTATTTCCAAATAACCCTGGGTATGGGGAATTCAGTTCTTTTTTGAACGTCACTTTTTCGACCATTGTGTATATATTATTATTTTTCTCCTACCATACTTCGAATATTTCTCACTTCTTCCATATTTATATTAAATCAATAAGTTTTAAACATTGAAAACAATGTACTGAAAGGGAAATTGATCAATAAAGTATATATAATTCTCATATAAAATTCCATCAATTTTGTTTTTGAATTATTTGAAACAAAATGAATCTAGTCTTCACTGAAGAATCACTATGAACTCTGGAGTAGATGGTTTGACATTTTCTTTTTCGTCACCATATTCTTATAATTGACGAATGAGCAAAAATCTTTGGGTTTCAGGCAGTTACATATTTAGTATTCTCTTCTTGCCATACAGTTTTCCCTCATTATATAACAAAGTGCTATTGTAATGAGTTTCGCAATTGTTAACCCTTGTTTTCAAATTGAAAATAATTTTGGTTGATACATATTTAGAGGTTCTCCAAAAAATTAATTATAACTCAAAAATTTCAAAAAAACGCGAAACATACATGGGGTATTTCCAAATTACCCTGGGTATGGGGAATTCAGTTCTTTTTTGAACGTCACTATTTCGACCATTGTGTATATATTATTATTTTTCTCCTACCATACTTCGAATATTTCTCACTTCTTCCATATTTATATTAAATCAATAACTTTTAATCATTGAAAAAAATGTACTGAAATTGAAATTGATTAATATAGTATATGTATATAATTCTCATATAAAATTCCATCAATTTTGTTTTTGAATTATTTGAAACAAAATGAATCTAGTCTTCACTGAAGAATCACTATGAACTCTGGAGTAGATGGTTTGACATTTTCTTTTTCGTCACCATATTCTTATAATTGACGAATGAGCAAAAATCTTTGGTTTTCAGGCAGTTACATATTTAGTATTCTCTTCTTGCCATACAGTTTTCCCTCATTATATAACAAACTGCTATTGTAATGAGTATCGCAATTGTTAACCCTTGTTATCAAATCGAAAATAATTTTGGTTGATACATATTTTGAGGTTTTCCAAAAAATTAATTATAACTCGAAAATTACAAAAAATCACGAAACATATATGGGGTATTCTCAAATAACCCTGGGTGTGAGGAATTCAGTTCTTTTTTGTACGTCACTATTACGACCATTCTGTATATATTATTATATTTCTCCTACCATACTTTGAATATTCCTCACTTCTTCCATATTTATATTAAATCAATAACTTTTAATCATTGAAAAAAATGTACTGAAATTGAAATTGATTAATATAGTATATATAATTCTCATATAAAATTCCATCAATTTTGTTTTTGAATTATTTGAAACAAAATGAATCTAGTCTTCACTGAAGAATCACTATGAACTCTGGAGTAGATGGTTTGACATTTTCTTTTTCGTCACCATATTCTTATAATTGACGAATGAGCAAAAATCTTTGGTTTTCAGGCAGTTACATATTTAGTATTCTCTTCTTGCCATACAGTTTTCCCTCATTATATAACAAAGTGCTATTGTAATGAGTTTCGCAATTGTTAACCCTTGTTTTCAAATTGAAAATAATTTTGGTTGATACATATTTAGAGGTTCTCCAAAAAATTAATTATAACTCAAAAATTTCAAAAAAACGCGAAACATACATGGGGTATTTCCAAATAACCCTGGGTATGGGGAATTCAGTTCTTTTTTGAACGTCACTATTTCGACCATTGTGTATATATTATTTTTCTCCTACCATACTTCGAATATTCCTCACTTCTTCCATATTTATATTAAATCAATAAGTTTTAAACATTGAAAACAATGTACTGAAAGTGAAATTGATCAATAAAGTATATATAATTCTCATATAAAATTCCATCAATTTTGTTTTTGAATTATTTGAAACAAAATGAATATAGTCTTCACTGAAGAATCATTATGAACTCTGGAGTAGATGGTTTGACATTTTCTTTTTCGTCACCATATTCTTATAATTGACGAATGAGCAAAAATCTTTGGTTTTCAGGCAGTTACATATTTAGTATTCTCTTTTTGCTATACAGTTTTCTCTCATTATATAATAAAGTGCTATTGTAATGAGTATCGTAATTGTTACCCCCATTCCTATGCTGACCCATATTAGTTCTTCGTTTATTCCATGGTGTGATCGACCTGTAAGAAAAATTATAAAATTTCATTTAAAATTCGGTAGAACATCTACTACAACATATGAAATACGAATTGGACAGCCACACAGAGTTTCATCTTTTGCACTGGTATTCAATGTTGAATCAGAGGAATCTGAAAGCTCGGTGGCTGTTTCGAAGGATATTGTGGTTTCATTCCCACATGTGCAGTATTCTTCCGAAATTTCCAAACATGATGACTATTCACTTTGGTTGAAGCTCTTCCAAATAAAATGTAATATAAGTTACATGTTCTTGAAAATTTTTACATTAGATGTAATTGATTTTAAAAGAAAAAAAATTCTTATTGAATATCTATACGAACTAAGGTATCTTAAAAAATATATACAATAGTTCAAGTCATAATACATAAAATGCGGAAATTACTTGATTTCCATCTCTTTACATCTTGAATTGTCTCCTGCATGTAAAATGTAACATCAATAACCTTATGAAATGTTCTGACTTTCACGAATATCAGACAAGACATAGTAGCATCGTCTGCATACCACAACACAACACAAGCAAATATGAGACCTCGCCTACTTTTGTAGGAATCAAGTTTTACAATCATCTTCCGAACGAGCTGAAATCGCTAGATATCAAAACTTTCAAAAAAAAGATCAGATGTATATTAGCTGATAAATGCTTTTACAGCACTCAGGAGTTTCTTTCTGACTCATTGATTTAATCCTTTATATTGTTTCTTGTAATGTCAAATTTTGCATCTCAAAGTTTGTAACTATGCTATTTTTTTTCCTGATGTTGACTTGTCCTATACATTATTCTGTGTCTTAGGGATCAATAAAGAATTGAATTGAATTGAATTGATATAAATAAGTCGCCCTTACCTTGAATGAATTTTCACTGTTTTCCATTGTCACTGTATTATATCATATAATATATGCGCTGATGCGTGTTGTTTCTTTGGCGTAATTTTTGTTACTGAACAATTGCAGGTTTTTTCAAATATTTATAACTTAAAATGCTACCTGGACCAGACCTATCAGAGGTCAGATGAATCTGCGCTGATTCACTGAATTCATCTCAATTATTTTTCTTCTACTTCCTTATGATTATTACCTGAGTATTTACCAATGGATCGTTATTAATTTCTGATAATAAAAGTCATCTTTTTTTAATTTTGGCATAGCCCGAGATATATATTTTTTTGAAGAAAGCCCTTGACGATCATTTCGAAAATTATATTATATTATTGAAACTTGCAACATAGATTTTATCTTTTTATTGATATTCTTCGTAGAATGATCATATTTATTATAAGTTATATCCTTTTTTTGTTGACTAATCGGCTCCGCTCTTTCTCTGCTTTATTTAGTTTTCAAAAATATAGTTTTTTTGGGCACATTAATGATATGGACATGACATAGTCATATAAAATGATTTGTTTCGACTGAGAGGAAAAGAGGAATTTTGTATAAAGAAATTTTATTCTTTTTCCTTAAAAAATAAAAGAATAAAATTCGTTACCATATCATGGTCCAAAAAAAAATAAATATATATTTTGGAAAATTGAATCAAACAGAGGAAGCGTGGAGACGATTCGTCAAAAAAAAAACAATATAAATCTGAAACTTATTTTGAATGTAGCCGTTTGAGAAAGAATAGTGATAAAGAAATATTTCAAGTTTCAATAATATAATATAATCCTCGAGAGGAGCATAATAGTATTCTTATTGGTTATGTGCTGGAAAATCCCAAGAAATTATTTTATTCATATTTGTCTTTCTGAAAATATCCTTTCTGTGTCATTCGATTTTTTGAAAACCATTTTCTTTCTAAATTTGGTCTTTATATCAGCATGTTTCTTAAATGCTTATGGCACTTGACCTACGATATTATTACTTCATTCAATGAAAAGAAATCTCAACTCATTTCATATTGCTTATTTTCATTACATGCACATCCTGTTTCGGCTAAGGCATTCAAAGTCGAACATTCATTTTTACTATAAACTTCAATTAAATAATTATTGAATATTACTTTCAACACATTTAGTTTTTTTAATCTGAATACAATTGTGATTTACATTCATTTCTAATTTAAATTTTTAATGGATCTATAAATATTTTTTTTGTTGTTCTGGGTATTTTTGATCGTACCAAGTTCTTATACATGACATATTGCTGGATCCACTCAAAAATTAAAAGGAATTGTCTGGCAAGTTTTATAGACCATATTCCTAAAATCATTTTTCATTCTGTGGAATATAATAATATATTAATGAAAAAAAAATTATCGAATTTTCATCCAGGTTGTTCAATGAATCTTTTTTGATTTTACTTCGAATTTAAATATTTACATCAAAACATGAAATGAATTTTATCGATAAAGAGAAATTAGCATGAGGAAGTTATATTCTTTTTCCGAACATTATACACATAACAATTCAAAATTTAATATAGTCGTTTTGATTTAATTTAGTTTTCATTTGATATGTAGTTTTGAAATAGATAAAGCAAAAAAATAATTCCCGTAGCTTCGACAGCAAATGCTTTTCTCTTCTTATTTAAAAAATTTACGTAAGAATATACTTTTATTCATGATGATACTTCACATTAGAAAAAAAACTTTTGATTTGAAATTTTTGCATAATTGAATGGTAATTTTCTGTGCTATTATCGAAATGTCGAAATTTGGATCTGAAGAACAATTCGAAGAAATACATAATCTAGAAGTCGTTGAAATGGAAGGTAAAGCAATTAAGATAATCGATAAATAATTATTTTTCAAATAGGTACTCATTATTAAGATATCTATGATGTATTTCAGGTTGGAATGAGAACAATACCAATATCGTAAATATGCCGACTTGTCAGCGCTGTATATGAAATCTATAGAATTGCACTTGATTATTTCTTTTGTTCCAAATTTCTCATTACGATAATTTGAATCTTTCGATTTCAATTCTTTCAGGAAATTACTTTGTTATACTGAAATAAGACAAATTTATTTTCAGGGGATTAGAAAAATAAATGATAATTAAGAATGTGTTTATATATGATTATTATTCAAAGATAAATTTTTTACAAATTATACAAAAAAAGATACAAAATTCATTAATATACAAATCCATTTCAATGTTTTTGAGGTTTTAAGTTTATCTATGTTTATTATTCAAGATAATTTTTTACAAAATATACATAATAATGTTGATGAATTCATTAATATACAAATCCTCCAGCAGTTAAATTGATTCACGAAATTTAATTGAATGAAGAGGCCTTTGCGTTTTCTTTGAAAGAATCTTCAAATTTTGCAACATATGACATACATTTCTCGCATTTTTTTCATGATAATCTTCTATTTTCATCAGGGTGCTATTAAAACATAGACCCATTTTGAAATCCTGATATGACCCAATGTCGTGTATTCCATCTTCTGCATTCTCATTCGGAGGTGAAATTATATCAAGAAGGGGTTCGAAGTTCTGGATGTATTCCTCTCCATTTCTACTTGAGTATTCTTTGGACCCATTTGAATTTTCTGAATTTAACAAATATGAATTTGGATTGTAAGATAATTCAATCGTCGAAACAAGATCTGGATCAACAAAAGAAGACAAATTTTCATCTTTTGAAGACAAATTTTCGTTTTTTGCTCTGGTATTCAATGTTGAATTAACGAGTTGTGAATATTTGGCGATAGTATCGAAGGATCCGTTCTCAAATGCAGTGACGTATTCCGTAGAATTTTCCAAACATGATTGATAGTGACTTTGGTCCATACCCTGCAAAATAAAATGTCCAATTAGTTATTGTTGTTAAACATTCTCACATTAGAAAATTTTCACGTTGAAATAGTTGAAATGGTAAAATATATTCATTCTTCCTCTAAAAATTCATGATTTCTTATAAAACCTAGTTCAATTCATTATATACAAGGAGAATATACAATAGTTCAAGTTAAAATATAAAGGTTGAGGAAATCCAACAATTGCTCGAGATTAATAAGAGGCACTTACCTTTAATGAATTTTCACTGTTGTCCATTTTAACTTTATTTATCTATTTGCTTTGATACAAGTTGCTTCTTCGGCGTAAGTTTTGTTACTGAACAACTACAGGTAATTTTCGAATATTTAAACTCAGAATGATTCATGATCCTATCAGAGGGCTGCTGAATCTGCGCAGATTCGATGAATTCATGTTGATCATTTTTCTTCTTCTTCTTTATGATTTCAACCTGAGTATTCACCAATTATAAATCGTAATTTAATACTTATTGCTTACATTTTTTTCAATATTGGCATAGCCAGATAAATTTTTTTTTTCGAAGAGTGGCAATGATGATCCTTTCGAAAATTATATTATATTATTGAAACTTGCAACATGGTTTTTATTATTTTTATCAATATTCTTTGTAAAACGGCCATATTGAAAATAAGTTTTTTTTACGAATCGGCTCCGCTCTTTGTCTGCTTTATTGAATTTTCAAAAACATATTTCATTTTTTGGGTCCATAAATGATATCGACATGACATAGTGGTATGAAATAAATTGTATAGACAGGAAGGGAAAGAAGAATTTTGTAGTGTTCTTATGTTTTTCATGTGCTGAAAAATCACAAGAAATTCTTGTACCCACATTTATTTCCATAGAAATCTCCTTTCAGTGTCATTCGATTTTTTGAAAACTGCTAGGATATCTTTCTAAATTTTGACCTGGTTTTAGCATGTTTCGTTGTTCCTTAGGAAAATTGTTCCACGATATTCTTTATTAATTTAATGCCAAGAAATATCAACTTATCATTGTATTACATCCATATTCTGTTTCGGCTTTGGCATTCAAACATTCATTTTTACTATAAATTAGAAATACATAATTATTTAATATTACTTCAAAAACATTCTAAGTGAATATAGTATTCTCAATCTGAATACATATCATGGTTTTTCATATTCAGTTTTATATTTGAATTGTAAATTTCTCCTTAAGAGAGATAACCACCATGTGGTTCGGTCAAACTTTGGTACCAATTAATTCTCCTCTTTTGTAATGATTTTTAGTAATTTTTCTCCACGAATATTTCAGAAATATATCAGTGCTTCGTACAAAGTAGGTATAAATCATTAATTTTTTGCGGAAAACGAAAAGATACCGAAATTATCATTTTTTTTATTCGCAAATCAAAAATATTCTCTTTTTTCCATGTAGATTATTGTTTAAGGAAATTATTTGAAAACCCTATAAAAATCTCTGATTTCGCTCTGAAATGAGCGGCCACTTAGTGGTGTTCCCTCTTGAGAATAGTTTTTTTTAGTTCTTGGTATATTTAATCGTTCCAATTTGTAATACATGACATAATAGAGAATCCACCCTAATTTTCGAATTGAATGAAAAAGTGGATCAAATGGAAGACAGAATAAATTTTTATCCTTATCAAAAGGTTCAGTTTGACTTGCCACCAAATGATCTGTAACGACTGAAAACATCAAATACTCAAGTTCTCATTCATTTGTTGATGTATTCAAAATACTGTAGACAAAATTTATAATCAATGCTATCGTTACATGATAATGAGAGTTACAAATTTCAAATAATAAGTTTTGAAAAAATTTACTGACTACGACATACACACATAACTCATGTTGAAAAATTGAATACATCTAGAATATTTGGAAATATTTTTAAGTGATTTGAATAAACAATCCAAAACAAACTATTCAATGATCATTTTGAAATAATAGCTTTTCATTATTGAAATCAGAAATTAAGTGGAGGTGCCTAGAAAGTTTATAAAACCATATTCCTATAGAAATTTTCCATTCTGAGTAATATATAAACGAATTCTTTTTTCTAAGATGGTCAATAAATCATTTTATCCTTGAATTTAAATCAAATTAATCAAAACATGACATGAATGTATGTGATAAATTTGATCGAGAAAGAGAAAAACTTGCCTAAGAAAGTTATTTTTTTTCCTAAAACTATACACAAAACAAATCGAATCTTCATATACTTTTAGAATATAAAAAAGGAGAAAAATACTTGAGGTTCCTTCGATATCAGATGTTTTGTTTCTTCTCCTCCGAACAATCCATAAAATAGTAAAGGAACATATTTCACATCGAAAATTTTTTTTTATTCCATTGTTTTGCATAATAAAATGGTAATTTTCTGTGCTATTATCGAAATGAGCAATGTTTGAGAAAAGTTGGAATTGTATATTTAGAGATTAACAATTCTAAGAAATATATAATGAAGAAGTTCTCATGATGGGTGTATCAATGCCATTAAGGTAATCGATAGATAATTAGTTTTTGAAATGTCCTCATAAGTTAGATACCCATCTATGCGGTATTATGTTTTACTATTTGAGAGGGGAAATAACAGGTAAACATGGAATGTCGAAATTGTTTTTGAATTACTTTCAGATAATATAATGAGAACATTTTTTCACTATGAACAGAATCAAAAATAATTGCAATAAAATTGTTTTTAGATTTTAGATGGCATGATAATATTTTCCTTGGTGTTTGGTATATTAAACCATAATTTCTAATGGAAGGATATAAAAGAGGAATGATGTGAAAATATCGAAACTTTTATTTTGAGATTTAAAAATATTTTCGTGAAAAGGGACACTCCTGAAACGTATGCTTCTCTACCTGAGAAAAATTTCTGCGGGCGCCCATGTATTCATTATAATTTTTTTCAATGAAAACGTCATTATTGTTCACGGTTTCCCTTTTAATTTTTCATTACAATTTCAGTTCAGAGCATTGATATGTTAATGAATATAGATACAACGAAAAAAATTCAAATTCAATAAAAGTTGTATATGTTCGGTAAAGATCTTCCTTTTCCATTATGTACTAACATCATTTAATTTGATACCCAATGATGACCCTAGTTATTATTGAATTTCATTCTTCAGTCACACATGTTTTCTCAGAGGCTACCGAGTCCCCTCGATCTTTTCGAGATTTTCCATAAATTGTCTATATACTATGAAATGATTTTAGAATGAATCACGTTGAGATAAGTGATAAAGTGTTATGTGATAAGTGTAAATGACTGTTTTAATTGGAATGAAATTTTTTTTGTCTCTCTACATTGATTCCAATTTTGATTGATATACACCAAACGGCGTAATAAATCAACATATGAATTCTCCTTTTGAAAAAAATTATGATAATTTGAAACTGATAGTCATATCTTAGTTGCGGGTTTTCATTATTATACAGGGTGATTCCGGAAGAGATTGTCAGATTTTAGGAGAAGCTTACACTAGTAAAAGCCGTTTCGAAACAATGTTGGGTTAATCTTCTTAATGGTTGGTGGCTTCAATTGAGACTATACAGGGTGATTTGTCCGATTTGACAGTTTCTACTTTAATTAATAATTTTGGTATGGCTCAAAACATATCTTTAAATCATTTGACATTTTCGAATAGCTTCAATTGGATCAGATAGGATTTCTCAAGTCTGAACGTTGGTCTGATTTCTTCACTATTTTATAATCGAAATAGTGAAGTCCAAAAGAACCTTCCATGTGAACATTTTTACATTTTAACATTGAATTTAAATCAAGATGAGGAAAAGGGATTCCTGAAAAAATTGTGAAAATTAATGAATTGTTTGAAATATATCATTATTTCAATTTTATAAATTTCAATTGTTTCTTCTTTAGATTTCACATTTTTTATAACAGAAATGAAGCTCTCACTTCATATAGGTAAATATAGAGGCAGGAATATGTTATGAACAGTGGATACTGATAATTCCAGAAATAAATGATTAACAGCGAGATATTTAAGAGCGACGAGTCTTGAACTTCCACATGGTGGTTCAATACTATTGATGTAGTATTCATGTTCTCTATTATTGATTTCAAAACAAATTTAAACCCCAGTAAATTCCGCTTAGATCGGTTGAAGAAATTTTAACTGTGTACTTGTTTGCCCCCCCTCGTCTCAGACAAATTTTGTTCAAATTTTGAAAAAACTCCTCGAGAAACTCCGACAAAGGGATGATAAAAATACCAAAAATAGGTATTCAGAATACCTATTTGTTGGTATTTTTATTTTATTTATTTTAGTTTGATGGTTTAAAATGTATTTTTATTTAGTTGATTTATCCTTTTTAACAGATGTTGTTAATGTCATCAATGGACTAGTTTTCATTTTTTTGTTAAGGAATAATTCTAAAAATTTAAGTAAAATGAAACAAAAATGTGGAAGAATCACTGAAATATCTCTAGAAATGAAAAAGTAATGGGACTTTGAAGTTGCGCTTGGAAGAATAATTTCATAGTACGTGTAAGTGGCGTGACGTCACACACTAGACGACTGCTATTCGCAGAGTGCTTACGAATTCATTGGTGTACAATCACTTGTGCCGTTCGTGTCGTGTTTTGTTCGTTACACGATGGCTGAAATAACTATATACATACATATAAATTACTTTTTTCTCTTTTTACTTTTTACTCCTCACATAAATATGTTTTGCCATTGATAGACTTCAACAACCAGTACTCAACTACAAACTGTTCATGAAACGTTTTTTAAATGAATCATCGTTATAAGTTGAACCATGATGAAGCAAACTAAAAGTAGATACTTACTTGAAAAGTTTAACTCCTCTTATTTCTGCACTGACATTAGATGGATTTGAAGAAAAAAACTCCATCACTGCGAATATATCTATTTTAGGCAAATTGTCACCTTGTCCTTTCACGAAACCTTCTTCCATTATGGTGACAAAAACAAAACTCGAGTTAAAACTACAATGTACAATTACAAACGGCCCGAGAGCCTTGGCGCGGCTAATTATTTGAACGTAATTTATGGTGTAGCGATCACAGGCAAGAGCCGTGACGTCACAGACCAAAAACGTTAAATTTAAATAATCTATTTCTCAGTCACTTATTGACGGATTTTCAAAATTTTTTCACTGATTTATCATTTTTGCTCTTTATTTTAATTCTATCGTGTCAAATATAGTATTATCGACATCATTAAACTAGTCCATTGGAATAAATATTTCCTCTGAATATTCCATTCCATTCCATGCATGTTGGGTAGGCCATAAAAGCTGTTTAGACAAGGCCGTAGCCAGGGGGGAGTGCGAACCCCATCGGACATATTTACAAAATTCCTTGTCGAATTTTGACTAACTCAACAGCGACATTCGATGATAGAACATACCTTGAAAATTTCAAATCGTTTTTACGGTAGGACGAACAGAATCGAATTTGGGAACGCATTCATCATCAGTGAAACCATTTCTGGCACTAAATTCGTAAATTACGGATATTACAACAAAATGATAAAGCAATCTGTTCAGGGCATGAGAGCTCAAAAATAAAAAGTCATAAGTTTTCAAATATGGAATAATAATACATCACATTCATTCCTTCCATGCAGAGTCCCGCTATTTGATATTCGATCAATATGTAGGTTAACTTGAATCGATCATTATCATTTCCAAATTCATACTCAGGAGTATATAAAATTGTTCTTTTTCATCCTCGTTTGGCACATTCATTTTTATTTTGCTATTTGATTGTCTGTCAACTCCATTTTTTCCATTCACAAAATTGTACTATTTTCAATCAGTTCACTTCAATAAAGTTCTGCTGTACTTCTTTCCTTACCCATCAATAATCTTACATATGTTTATAGGTACAAAATAATCATTCCGATTGAAAACATCACTTTCAATAGTTCCGAGAAAAGTGCACGAAATATCGAATAACCGTTAAAAGGTGCTTAGTATTCATGAGTTTTTTGTAAAATCAGTGCTTAGTGCTCGAAACCCTTTATTCGAGTGCTTAGTGCTGGAAGCACTATTATTCAGTGCTCATCACAGATCTGCTCATATATCACGTCCATAGAAATATGTATATGAAAATTATTTTTCATTTCAAGTTGAAAAATTATGAAAAAATGTATGTCTTCTACTACCTTACTAGAAACTTTATTTTCGAATTAAATAACAAGTCTAACCCCACGTTGATTGTTGATTGTAAAAATGAATTAACAGAAAGACCTAAATGAACAAGTAGGAATGTCTCACCTCATGTTTCTTCAACCAGTAGCAAGATATATGCCCAACCTTCCTTTTATCAAATCATAGGCTAGAGATTTGGTACATATTTTATCCGGCACTCGACGGGTTAAACGGAAGAAAGTTATACGACACCGTTATTTAGCATTTGCTGGCTACATATCTGTAAATTTAGTAACAAGTGGCGAAACAGACCCTAGACAGATCTATCAAGGATAAATATTCTCTTTCCTTCAAGGTTCTTCTACAATTCCTACTCATACAGTGCTGGCAAGTCGGTATATCATGACATAATCTTAATGTGTCAGGAAAAAATGCATAAAGAAGCAGAAAGCCGTTTGACTCTTCCCTTCCATAAGCCGTGGTCAAAGTCCAATTAAAATAGTCATTCATAATAGAACTGCAGAGGGCATTGATCACGAGTTCATAATTCAAAAACGATCCACGAAGTGGCGACTTTTTGAATTGACGATTGGTAGAATAAATCATCTGTACAAGTTCTTTACATTATATTCTCTTATTCCCCTATTTTCATTGAAATTAATCAATATACCATAAATAGTTCATAGTGATTTTTGCAATGAAAAATGTGGGTTGATAGAACAGTTTTCTCTATCACAAATTTGACAGATGATAGAGATCTCAGAGTAATAAACATATATAAAAATAGAGGGAGCATGTCATTTTTAGTAAGCAAATTTTGTCCCCAACATGAACTATCAAATTTGACATGAAGTCGCGGAAATGAAAACATATCAGTGATACGATATTTCACTCAATTCGCGAGTAAATAAAGTACGCACTTCTTATGTCTCATAGTGAATCAACATTTCATATAAACTCAAAATACATTGAGATGAATACCTAAGTATATCAGAAATTCAGAAAACAAACTTCAAGCGATCCAAACGACGTGAAACAAGGAGAGCAATAATTGCTAAACCTTGGATTTCAGTAATGGATACCTACAAAAAAAAATATTCTGCATACTATAAATTCGACAATTAGATAAATATCGGATTACGAATATTCAAATTTGCATATTTAATTGATAATCACTCAAATAAATATATTTCATTCAATATGATATACATTCATAATGATATAATAAAATTGTGGATTTGAAAATATATCACAATCCGACAACGTAATCTAACCATGTTGGGGACATGTAAAAATTTCGTATACTCCCTCTATGTTTATCACTCTATGTGATGGATAAATCCGTGGTAGGAGAACCAACATATAATAATAAAATATAACCATGAAATCTGTGCGAATTTGCGATATTCTCGCATGATTTTGTTCTACACGATGTGGCGAAATGAACGCATTGGCTACAGAATTAAATAAACGAAATGGGAGTACATCCTTCAATTCTACAATTCATCTCTGTTATCTGCATCATAATCGTAGTTTCATTTTCACTCAGCCTTTCATGAGTGTTTTTTGTATCAGGTGTGTGAATAAGTCTTTCCCGTTTTTTGTAAGAGATGGCGCCACCAATACTGTGCGAGTATTTAATGGTTACATATGTCATAATCAAAGCTTATTCATCTGTCAACAATTCCACACTAACACATTAGTTGAAATTTTTTCGCATCATAAATTTTTGAAATCGTGAAAATGTCGAAATTTGAGCCGAGTCGACGTCATTTGCGGGAAGTTTCACTTTATTGGTTCAATTTGAAGAAATCTGCTGCCGAGGCGCATCGATTGCTTCAGGAAGCTTATGGAGAAGGTTGTGTCGATGATTCAAGTGTTCGCGGATGGTTTCGACGCTTCAAAAGTGGCGATTTCGACGTGGAAGACAAGGAGCGTTCCGGGCGGCCGCAAATCTTTGAAGATCAAGAATTGGCGACTTTGCTTGATGAAGATTCGTGTCAAACGCAAGAAGAACTTGCTGAAGCATTGGGAGTTGACCGAACAACCATTTCCAAGCGTTTGAAAGCCATGGGAATGATCCAAAAGCAAGGAAATTGGGTGCCGTCCGAACTGAAGCTGAGAGACGTCGAACGGCGTTTTTTCACTTGCGAACAGCTGCTTCAGCGACATAAAAGAAAGGGTTTTCTGCATCGTATCGTGACTGGCGATGACAAGTGGATCCGTTGCGATAATCCGAAGCGAAGAAAATCATGGGGACTACCCGGCCATGCATCATCATCGACGGCCAAGCCAAATATTCATGGCGCCAAGCTCATGCTCTGTATATGGTGGGACCAGCTAGGTGTGGTTTACTATGAGCTTCTGAAACCGAATGAAAGGATCACAGGCGAGGTCTATCGACGACAATTGATGCGTTTGAGCCGCGCACTGCGAGAAAAACGGCCACAATACTCCGACAGGCACGACAAAGTTATTTTGCAACATGACAATGCTCGCCCACATGTTGCACAGCCGGTGAAAACATACTTAGAAACGCTCAAATGGGAAGTCCTACCCCACCCGCCGTATAGTCCAGACATTGCTCCGTCTGATTACCATCTCTTCAGATCGATGACGCATGGCCTAGCTGACCAGCACATCCATTCCTACGAGGAAGCCAAAAAATGGGTGGATGACTGGATAGAGGCCAAACCGGTCGAATTTTTTCGCAACGGGATTCGTATGATGCCAGAAAGATGGGGAAAAGTTGTAGCTAGCGATGGCCAATACTTTCAATAATTCATTTGTAACCATTTTTTCACAATAAAGGCTCAAAATTTGAAAAAAAAACGGGAAAGACTTATTCACACACAAAAAAAATTGTTATTCTGAAAAAAATTATTGGAGTAAAGAAAAAGTATATATTACTAAACAGAATAGAAAAGAATATAATACATTTTATTAAACGACTTCAACATTTACAGAGTTAATACAAAATTCTAATAATAATTTATTGCAGCTAACTTCCGAAGGAGTTGTTTTATTTTTCAAATGGTATTTGAAAGCTGATAGCGCTAATGAAGTGGTTGGGCAATTTGTTTTTGATCATCCTGGTCAAGGAATTCCGAGTGTTCAAGCATATTTTTCATCGTTTTAAAAATCAACGATTGCATCAACTTATTTAGTAGATTCTATCACGATAACAATAAAAGGATCTAGAGGAGTTTTGATGTATGTGCCTTTGTAGAAGTAAATGAGCCTATGTTCAGAACTCAAATTTCTCAAGAAATTGGCATTCCAGACCGACTAGTTAGACATATTCCTAAAAAACATGAGCTTGAAAAAACTACCATGAAGAAGATTCTATCAGGTGGCTGGAATTTTATGAGATAATCAGAGGCAAAATTCTAGAAAATAAAGAATTCACAACAAATATGTTGTTCAACGACGAATCCTCATGTTCTCTCCATGGCCACTACAATGCTTCAGTAGCTAGATATTGGTCTCGAGAAAATAAACATTTGACCGTATCAGGAAGCAATAATGTTGTATTGCATTTTGTAATAAAAGGAACTTAAATATCGAAAATATTTTCTGATGGTACAAGATGTCATTATATCAGATTTACGGAACTTGAATGACGATTTCGAAGAAATTTGATACAGCAGAATGAATGTCCTGCTCATAAAGCATGTCCAGTTCAGGAATAGTTGAACAAAACTTTTCATGGACGGCTCATTTACACTAGAGGTACTATACCATGTCCGACAAGGTCACTGGATTCAACTCTCGATTTTTTTTTTTTGAAGTATTACATGAGTTAAATAATTTATAGGTATCCATATGGGAAGCCTCAAAATTTATAACAGCTGAAAATATAAATATTTCACATCGCAAGCCAGGTAACGCCAGCTGTGTTATCGAATATGAGAGGAATATGAGTTCTATGCTAATCTTTGTTATTACAAGACTAAACAAAAAAATATTTTGAGCACCTATTTCGATCAGTTGATCTCAATTTATTTATTTGATGGATTCAGACCCTACTGAAAGATTTAAACACTTTTTAATTTTCACAGATATTTAATTGATATTAAATCGAAAATTGCATTAAAAAGTGTTTACATATATTGATATCTATCAAATCAATATGAATTTCCATCAAGTGAGTACTGAATCCATTAAATACTGGTTAAAAGCTGATACCAGTTTCTCAGTCCGACTCTATTTCAATCTAGTGTTAATGACACTTTGCGATGTGATCTATTAATTAATTAAAAATCTAAATTAAATAATTTGACAACTTTGTGTCTAATCCTTCACAATAATATATCTGTATGATATATTTAGTTTATTTTTGTCTTGGAATATATTCCAATTCTAAAAATGACAAATTCAATAATCAACCAATTGAAAATTCAAAATGACTAAAACTGTACAAATTGAGTAAACTGTTAATAAATTGAACAACTAAATTAACATAAAGACAGACGTACGTTTAGGAATTTTTGTATTTTATTATACAATTTTTCCTTATCAGTGCCTTATAGTTCTACGAAATTATTGAATTTACAAACTCACCACGTGTATATCCAATTTCATCAAAATTGCAAGCAACAAGCTACTAAATAACAAAACTCAAAGGGTACTCTAGTGAGGATTCACAGAGCAAGCCATTACTGAAGGTAGTCATAGATTTCTTTCTTGTTATTCTTTTGAAATACATATACAAATCGACATTTACAATTGAATAAACAATTTCAGTAATTTTATATTTATCAATTGGTTGATACTGACTCTCTGATCAATAAATGATTACATGAAATTATAAAAATTGAATGAGTCTTCTTGATAAAGGATATTTAATATAAATCAAATAATTTGACAACTTTGTGTCTAATCCTTCACAATAATATATCTGTATGATATATTTAGTTTATTTTTGTCTTGGAATACATTCCAATTCTATAAATGACAAATTTAATAATCAACCAATTGAAAATTCAAAATGACTAAAACTGTACAAATTGAGTAAACTGTTAATAAATTGAACAACTACTATTACTGTGAAGGATTAGTCACAAAGTTGTCAAATTATTTGATTTATATTAAATATCCTTTGTCAAGAAGACTCATTCCATTTTTATAATTAAAAATCTGTGGAAATTAAAAATTGATTATATTCATTTCTGTCAAATTGATTTCCAGATTTTTTGATTATCTGTTTAAATTTCAAAATAACAATTTTTATTTCGTTTATAAGGCACGGGAGAAACTTTCGAATCGCTGTTGTAGGTATTTATCTCCATGAATACAGCAATAGTCAATGTGGTGAAATTACGATCATGACGCACCGTGAAAACATCGCAAGATGATATATGAGAATATATCATTCCCGTTTCCACAAAAAGACTCATATGTACTCCGAATTCCGATAATCTAGATTCTAGACCCAATAATTTTGAACACGTGTACTTGTACCCCTCTTCTCTCAAAACTGAAGCTATGTTGGAAAGGGAATTGTTCAAATGACTTTATTTATCAAATGAATATTTTAAATCAATGACAGTTTGTCTCTATTACTCGCATTAGATATCTACACTATCGAGATATATCGTTGCCATTACTGTATAGATGATATAATTTTCGGGGTGGAAATCAGAAATATAAAAGCAAAAATAATTGAGTGTTTTATTTTGGAAAATGTTTCACTTCATAAATGGACATCTAATTCAAATGGTTGCTGATCCATTGGAGTCAGTAATATTTGTGGATGACAACACACTTTTATATACTGGTAATAATAATAATAATAATATATTTATTCAATCAAAAACTTATTGAAATTACAATAAGGTTGGTTTCGTCAAAACAAAATACATAATTCAAGATTAGCCTATCTTACAAAAATCAAAAAATTCACCTATAGAATATGGCTCACAGTCGACCATTGCTTTATACAGAGTTCTTTTGAAAACTTTCAAGTTGGATGTGCCCCTCAAACTTTGAGGCAGAGCATTAAATAGCCTTAGACCCATGTACAGGGTGGGCAAATTTCGATGTTTTAGCACTACAACTTTTGAACCAGAGGAGATAGACAAAATCTGATACCCACTTCTCGATCTCTTTTTCTGAGAAACTAACAAGGGTAGTATTCATTTTTGGCCACCTTCTTTTGTTTTCGAGTTATAAGCGAAAATTGGAAAAATGGCGATATCGAAAAACATTTATATCTCCGCTAATACTGATGATAGAGCTCTGAAATTAAAACATTATACAGGCACTTTTTTACGTAGAATCCAGTGGTGTGCTCGTATTTTCAAAAGGGTTTTTAATTACGAAGCTATGACCCAAAGATATGTTTTTTCAAATGGGAACACTAGATTTTTGTGTCATTTTCTGGAAGCTTAATTTTTCCTGATTTCAAAAATATTTAACATCGTATGATTCGTATCAAAATAAATAACAGTAAATGGTCAAAAACCTTTTTTTACTTAAGAGTCTCAATATTTCTATGGTTTTAACTGTTGATGAGCCTTTCTATAACAAGAGCAGTGTCCTTCCGTCAATCTGATTATTTCTATGCTTTTCACTTATTTCTACAATGGAGTAATATATATGACAATTTCTCTAGAAAAATTTCGAAATTATCTGAGGTAGAGTCAGGTCTATACACACAAATTAAAATTATATTTTTATTTTTTTGGCATATTTGTGCTGCGCAACATTCAAAGGCAAATGGGACACTGAAGTTATTGATGTCTGTTCTTGTTTTGAAAATTATGTTGTCCTTGAGATAGAGAGCACTACCTCCATGCTCACCTTCATTTCGGCAAAAATACGATGCAAGATTGTAACCTTGTAATCTATAATGTTGTAGCTCCTCATTGCTTTTCCAATGCTCAGTGACCGCAAGAAAGTCAACTCTATGCTTGTCAACGATATACTGAAGTTTGTTAAAAGCTGATCCTATGGACTGCAGATTTTGGTGCAGGAAGCACAAGGCATGGAGACTGCTGCTTGGTTTCTTTTTATCTATGGCTGTTACTGTTTGATCGAAAAAAATTCCGGAAGTTAAACTCCCTCAAGAGAACTCCCTCCGGCCAATATTCGGATAACTTCGTGAATAGTTGATCAGAAAGAACACCAACACTGAACGCCGAATTTAAACCCTCAGTTGGCAGTTTTTTTATCTCAAAGTTGTCAGGGAGAGTTGAACTTTTCAAGAATTCATTCATATCCTTCTCTTAGACTTCCTGTCCGCATACTCTACCAACATACAACCATTTCTTCTTCAAAGCACCCTTTACCTTACTGTCAGAATTAACTTCTTTTGATCCAGTGCATAAAACTGTTTTTTCTTCACTACTGTAGTAATAATAATAATAATAATAAAATGGTTTATTCTGTAAGCTACAGGGTATAAACATATAATCACAGAGGCGTGAGCCTGTACGTGAATACTAAATAAACAAAATATAATACAATAGCCGGTATTCAAATAATTCCACAAATCAAAATCAAATTCCAACAACATATCCCAACAAAAGATACAATATTCAACAAAAAGTTAAGAGTACATCATCCACAGTATAATGATCACCGATGAGTGCAAATTTTATACATATAATATATCACTAACACAAGCTCATTTTTTTTACCGCAAGTTGCGTCAACATATTTACATGGAGGAAGGTTGTCTTCGGTAAGTAAGTTATCCATTTATTTCTTTTAGTAAAAATCCTCGAAAATGATGTGAGTTATTGGGGATTTATTATTAAATTGAAATATTTTCTGCCCTGGTCAATTATCCAATTTTTCAATTTTTTTCTCCTTTTAATGAGTTCCTTGATATTTTTCAGGTCCTTTGGGACAGCGGCATATATTCTTGGGGCTAGATAGGCAAAGCATCTCTGACCTATTCGTTTTCCTGCTCTTGGGGTAAGGTATTGGTTTGTTTTGTTACGTGTTTCATATTCACACTCAGTTAGTTGGAGTTGAATTTTTTGTTCGCTTATGCCAATTAAAATCTGCAGAACAAATAATTGGTGAGGATTCATGACCCTGGAAATAGCAAACAATTCATCTGATGGATACAGGAGAGGCTTTCCGTAGATAATTCGAAGTAACCATTTCTGGACCACTTCAACCCTCCTTAGATGACAACTATATGCTCCGCCCCAACCTATTATTCCATATCCTATTTGGGACTGACATAAAGCTGAGTATACCATCATTAAGCTTTTTGTATCCAAGTACTTTTTCAGATATCTAAACTTGGTAAGTAAACATCTTAATTTGATCACCAAGATATCTATATGTTTATCCCATTTTAGATGTCGATCAATTGTAATTCCTAGATATTTTATGTATTCAGCTTCTGGAATTGATGTTTCGTTGTCAACTTTTAAATTGCCCATATGTGGAAGTCCTGATTGGTAAGCAGCAAATGGTAAGTATTTTGTCTTCTGCAAATTAACCGTTAATTTATTCTCTCTGAACCATTGTTTTATCATTGAAAGATCTCCTTCTGCTACTTGTTTCAGTTTTTTCCAAGTAGTATTTTCGTACATTATGACAGTGTCGTCTGCGAAACTGATAATCTCTCCTTTTCTTTTCATTAGCAGTAAGCTGTTTATGTATATTATGAACAAAATTGGTCCCAATACTGTCCCCTGCGGTACCCCATATTCAAAAGTTTTCCCTTCACTCGAATGTTGACCTATCTTCACAAATTGGGTTCTGTTTGATAAATAGCTCTTCATTAATTTGAGTGCTTTACCCCGAAAGCCATTGAGATAGAGTTTTCGTAATAGCTTTTTGTGCGATACGGTGTCGAAGGCCTTTGCAAGGTCGATGAACACGCACAGACCCATCTTATTTCCATCCAACCATTGGTAAACTCTCTCTACTACTTTTTTTATTGCATCCTGTGTAGACTTGCCCTTCCTGAATCCGTATTGATTATCAGACAAAATTCGATTCTTCTCCAAAAAATTAACAATACGAACTTTCAACAATTTCTCCACTATTTTAGACAAATTTGATGTTAAACAGATTGGTCTATAATTGGATAAAATGGTCTTATCTCCCGACTTGAACAATGGTTTGATTACACCCACCTTGAAAATGTTCGGAAATTCAGCCGTCTCAAAACATAGATTTGCAAGCAACATTATAGGTTCTATTATTTCATCTTGGATATTTTTTATGAATTCAGTTCTAATACCGTCATTTCCCGGAGATCCGCCATTTTTTAATTCTCTTATCATTGCTCTCACTTCATCTTCAGATGTTGGAAATAGAAACAGTGTGTTATCACAATAACGTTCTCCTTCTTCCTTTTCTGGAACTTCATCTATGTTTTCCGCTAGTCGTT